>NC_072402.2:126865000-128115000 GCF_028858775.2 Pan troglodytes | reverse complement strand
CCTACTAATCTTATAACCTTGTTATAAAAAAAGTAGTTATTGTGACATAACTTGTTTAATGAGGACATGCTGGCTTTAATAATCACTAGTTTCTTTCACAGTTGCTCGCATATCAACCTTTTAATAATGTATGCTAAATTTTAGTCTGGAATAAAGGTCATGTTTTCTTGCTCGAATGACTTTTGTTGTTCGAATGACTTTTTCCTGCCTTTTTAGTTTCTGCATAGTCCCTTAGAGTTGCTTAGCATTATCAATGGGTGAAATGGACAATCCCTGGAATTCTGGCATCACATTACTAATCACAATTTATCTATATATTTGAAAGGCTGGAATAATTTATACTTCAATATAACATATAGACCACCAACCAAAGTATTGACTAGTTTGTCCAAATAATTCATTTTTAAATTTTGAGGATGATTAAATTTCTCTATATACAGACATATGTGATTACCATAGTTTTTAACCATTACATTAAACTTATCTTGATCATAACACAAGGCAGCATTTACATATACATTTAGTCTCTGTAAAAAGGTTATATGTGATGACTAACATTAGGAAGGAACCTTCATTTATCTGGTTTTGTTTTCTCATGCAGAGTGACAATGATCCTTTAATGTTCAGGCCTCTTTCTTCATCCCTTTCCTATTCCTCTCCATATAGAAAGTGTAGTATTTGTTGTTGGTTGGCAAGGGTCTGACACCATTGAAACATGTTTGTAAATTAACAAGCCTCATCTATTAAACATCTATAAGCCCTGGGGATTAATCTTCTTTTATTTCTTCTCCACCCATTTAAGGTCATCATCCCAGATCAGTATATATTTGCTTAGCAGACCCAAAGTTTCCCTGGGTTGAGTTTTAGCAGGTCCTTTGTTATGAAAACTAAAGCCAAATTCTCCAATTAGCTTTATCATTATTAAAACCAATATTTGGTCCTCATCAGTGTCTTTTCCATGTTTTATTTCTTAATTGGTTTTAAATTCAGGACAGGAATTAAAAAACGGTATAATTTATTGGTTTTCCCAACCCAGTACCTTTACCTCCTGCCTCTCCCTTTGTTCTCTTGGTTAGATTTCCAGGCACCTGCCATCCTACAGCCAGGCACCCAGGGAACCCACTTCACTACATTGTTCTGCGAGAAATTGGCACTGAATTTTCCAAATGGTTGTTCTAGGCTTTGTATGAAGGATCTACACATACACTGGCATCTAATTCTTACACTGACCATCCTCACAAATGAACATACCAAGAAGAGTTTGCTTAATTTATCATCTCCAAATCAAAACAGAAATGGATCGAGTGCTACACAGTAACAGGCAGTCTTGTCTACTCCTGATGTTTCTGTGAATGACATAGCAACATGTAATGAATGACGTAGCAACACATAATCCAAAAGAAATTGAAGGTACTATGTCTCTCTGTCTTTTATCTGTCTCTCTTTTACACACACACACACACACACACAAACACACACACACACACACTGAACTACTTCACTATTATAATGTCCTAATAATATAGATAATGGGCAATAATTATTTTTCTGAGCTGAAAAACCCCCCAACAACTATGAATGCAAATAGTCACTGCATTAGGCAATAGTCACTGATGTGAAGGAGATATGAGGATGAACTTTCTGGGAACCTGATAATAATCTATTTCTTGATTTGATCTACATGGTAGTTACACTGGTGTTGATCACTTAGTGAAATTTCGCCAACCTGTATAATTTATGACTCGTTCACTTTTCAGTATGTATGCCATACAACAAAATTTTACTTTAAAAAGCCACACGGGAACCAATCAAATTAAACAAGAGCTCAAAGAGCATATGAAATTAAAATTTGAGATTTAATTGCATCTTGGAATATCTTGACTTATGAAAAAATTAGAACTTCTATTTGTATTGGATATGTTTATATCCTCCACTTGAATGAAATAACATTCAGAAGCCCTACGTACTTGCAGCATTTACATCTGACAAAATATTAAACACAATCATAAATGGTGGCAAATTATTTGATGTCTTCTAAAAATATTTGTCAACATGGTAGTCTACATGGAGACAAAAACACTATACTTATGACAATACTTCTGTTAAAATATTTATGTATTTCTTTATGAAAAGAATTACAATTGACTGTGTTTTCCAGTTTGTAGAATTTGCTCTGAGATTATCAGAAATTGATTTGCCATGACATTACAATTTTAAAAATACTGAAGGAATGTTACAAGAAAAAGAAAAAGTAGGACCATACTAAAAATATATATTTTTTCTAAAGAACTCCAGTGACATAATATTAGAGATATGGCCAGGAAAGATTAAAATTCCAAATATGTACCAAAAATAATTATTTAATTAATACCATTTTTCATAATCAGATAGTCATATAAAGTTTTTGTTTTAATGTACATAACTATATTATCTTTATTTTTCAAAAGAATTTTATTATTTTCATTTAAAATTTTCAATATAAGTCATAGGTCCACCAGTAAATTAAAACCGATTTGGAAATGCTTGAAAGATGTTAGACTAAGTGTGATGGTTAATTTTATGTGTCAACACAGCTGTGCCACAGTGCCCAGATATGTGGTTGTACATTATGATTGTTTCTGTGCAGGTGTTTTCAATGAGATCTACCTTTAAAGTGGTGAACTTTGAGTAGAGTATCCCCTACAATGTGGGCAAGCCCCATTCAATCAGTTGCAGGCCCATGTAGACTAAAAGCCTGACCTCCTGCAAGCAAGAGGAAATTCTGACAACAGAGTACCTACCTTTAGATTTCATCTGCAACATCAGTTCTTCCTGGCTCACCAGCAGACTGCCTTTGGACACAAATTGCAACTCTTTCCTAAGTCTTCAGCCTTCCAGGCTTCCTCATCAGAATTTGGACACACCAAGTCTGGAAAATCTCATAAGCCAATTCTTTAAAATAAATCTCTTTCATTTACATATATATATGCACATCCTATTGGTTCTATTTTTCTGGACAATCCTAACTGATTACTAAGGATCAAAACTTTTTTGTAATTTCTTCAGATCCTCCAATATTTGAGCAAGTAGGCAAGACAAGAATATTTTGGGGAGTGGCAGGTTATCATGGTCTCAGTATTGCAATCTATAGCAGCATGCAAGAGACCATGGTAATCTGTCATGGGAGCTTCCCCTGGTGCCAGGGTCCCAGAGCTGGGCTCTCAAGGTGTGGCTGTTGACAGAAGGGAAATAAGAAACAACTACCCATTATCAAAATCTCTATTGTTAGAATCTTATATACTTTACTCTTATATATCTTACCTTTTATTAGTCTACAATTTTAATTCCACGTTGCTCAGATTAGTAGCTTCGCTGAAAGAATACAGAAATGAAAACCTTATTCTGTTTAATAATACAGACATTTCTCAAAGTAAATTTCCAAAGTGTCATTCCTTTCCCAGTCTGCCTTTCCAATCCCGTGAGATTAAGCTCATGCTCCATACTTGGGTAGTGACTCATTTCTTCAAGATAAACTGGAAGTTGCATAGTAATGTGCTTTTTTTACATTTTTAAAACACAATGACAACAAAACCGAAAATGTGTTAGAAAATAAGGACTTGTTCAGTTACAAATGACACAAACCCAATTTGAATTAGTTTATGCAAAATAAAACTATAAAAAGGAATTTAATTGTCCTATTAACTGGAAAAGGAGAAAGGGATGCTGTGTACAAAAATAAGAGGCACCCACTACATTCCACTAAGTGGCCTCCTAGCATGCATATACAGACCCCATATGCATGCTTATTCCCATATTATAATTCATTTTAGCACTGGTTTGTATAGTAATATTTATAGAATTACACAAGCAATGTAGAATGCATTGTCATTGATAAAAAATGAAATATTATAGGTTAAGGTAAAATGCTTTTTGACTACTACATGTAATACCTCTTTTTATCCCGGATTATCATTTAACAGGTATATTTTTAGGCTTTTTAATGTGTTAAATACACATGTACTCATACAAGCAACTATTTAGAGAAGTGTACAGTGTTGCTGTGTGTGTTTGTGTTTCTGATGGATACTTTATCATGCTAAATGCTTTATTATGATAATTGCTTCCTACTGCCTTCTCTCACCATCATAATCCCTTTGGAGACTTTTCTGTGTCACTTTTTAACCTTATATAGTGTATGCTATACTATGCATGCAATTTATTTGTAGTTTAGTTATTTTCCCAATGATGGAAATATAATTTGATTTCAAATTTTTTATAATAAACAATATTGCCATGAAAATCTCTGTTTATTCCTCTTGTTCTTAACCGTGGTATTAAATCTGAGTGTATAATAATAAGAAATAAAACCGGTCATTAGACACGTAATGTTTAAATTTGGGGGGGGGCTACTTATTTCCCGTAGCTTTACATTTGATATTAACAAACTAATTTTTGCCAATTTTTTCTTTCTTTTCTTTCTTTCTTTCTTTTCTTTCTTTCTTTCTTTTCTTTCTTTCTTTCTTTCTTTCTTTCTTTCTTTCTCTTTCTTTCTTTCTTCCTTTCTTTCTTTTTTTTTTATTTTTTGAGATGGAGTCTCACTTTGTTGTCAGGCTGGAGTGCAGTGGCGCGATCTTGGCTCACTGCAACCTCCAACTCCCTGGTTCAAGTGATTCTCCTGCCTCAGCCTCCCAAGTATCTGAGATTACAGGCACACGCCACCACGCCCAGCTAATTTTTGTATTTTTAGTAGAGATAGGGTTTCACCATGTTGGTCAGGATAGTCTCTATCTCCTGACCTCATGATCCGACTGCCTCAGCCTCCCAAAGTGCTGGAATTACAGGTGTGAGCCACTGTGCCCGGCCACCAATGTGTATTTTTAAAATGCTTGACTCTACTTCATATGTCCTTGGTTATATGTATTTTCTGTTGTTAAATGCTACAGTTGTTTATATTTTCTGCTCTGTCTTCCATTGGCCTATTATTTTTATTATTTGGTAAACCTTTACATATTTTAATATTAATCCAATGGCTGTTTTATGTGCACTTGTTCTCATCTGTCGTTTATCTTTTAACATTGTTAATGGTGAAGTTTTTTTGATGGCAGAGACATTTTTAATTTTAACATAGTGAAATTTGTTAATCTAGCTTTATGGCTTATAATTTTAGTTTATAGAAAGCTTCAATAACTCACAGTTCTGAAATTATTTTCTTTTACAAATTTTATGATTTTGCATATTCTATTTTAGATCTTTAATCCAATTAGAATTGTATGTTTGTGATTGAAGTGAAGAAGGTATATAATTCTAGTTTTGCCAAATACTTGTCAATGTTTCCAATACCATTTTTAAGTAATCTATAGGTTCTTAACTAAGTCAAAATGTTACAATAACTCAGTGCTAATTTTCCATACAAATACAGGTCATTTTCTTTCCAGTAGAATTTGTTTAATTTCACACCAAATAACCAGTATTTTAATTAGTCATGCACTGACTGCATACCATTGTTTTGGTCAAAAATGAATTGTCTGTTTGAGAGTGGTCCCATAAGATTATAATGGAACTGAAAAAAATTCCTCTCACCCAGTGATATCATGGCCATCCTAACACTATAGTGCAGTGCATTACTCATGTGTTTGTGATGATGCTGGTGTAAGCTAACCTACTGCTCTCAGAATGAATCCCTGTAATTAAGTGATACATGACTGTATTTTCTTATAGAGCAAATTTTCTCACATCTTTTGCTCCAAATCATCTTGGTTTATTTATACTTTCAACTGAGACAGAACAAAAAGGACCAGGTTTACCCTGCTAGCAGAAACAATGAAAATCAGGGTAAAATATATGAAACTATAGTTTTCAAGATATTGGATATAAGGAAAAAAGGACAATGATCACTGAAAAATAGGAAATAAACAAGCTTAGCTCTGCAGTTGCCACAGCTTACTGCCTTCAGTATTCCAGCCAGTGGAGCAGGAAGAAAAGACCCAGACACAGCCTGGTAGACTTCCTGATTTGAGATGATAAAGCTGGAAATCCAAGGAACCTAAGACACCTCTAATTACTGTAGTATACATACTGCTGTGGTACTACCTAATAAATCTCAGAAATAGGAACTCTTCCTAAATAACTTCACTTAACTGCATCTCAGAACAAAGGTCATTCGTATTTATCGCAATGAAAAAATCCCCAGCGCCTAAGAAGATAAAATCAACAGTGGCTGGCATTCTATAGAAAAACCATATAAAAAGCAGGAAAATCCAACCCCAAATTAGGAGGAAAAGCAACCAATCAGCAGCAAACTAGAATTAACACATACATTATTATTAACAGGCATTAAAACACTTATTATAGCTGTGTTTCACATGATTGAAAAGCTAGAGGAAAGATTGAGCATGTTAAGTAGAAACATAGAAGATTAAAAAATACTCCAAATCAAAATTCCAAAACTGAAAATTCGTACAGAAATAAAAAATACTCTGGAAGGATTTGATGGCTGATTGGATATTGCAGGAGAAATAATCAATAAACTTGAACACATAGAAATAGAAACTATAGAATATGAAACAGCAAAAACCTAAAAAATAATAATGAAGAGAAGATAAGTGAACAGTGTGACAACTTCAAGCAGCCTACCTTATGTGTGATTAGTATCCCAGGAGGAAAGGAGAGAAATGGTACAGAAAAAAAAAAGCTAAAGAGGTTGTGACTAAAATATCTTACAAATTTGATTTTAAAAACAGAAAAAAAAAAAACCCTATAGTGCACAGTATGAAAAAAATTCAACAAACCCAAAGGGTGAAAGACGCATAATTTAAAATCTTCACCAAGCATATCATAATCATATGGCCTAAAGCTAGTGATAAAGACAACATTTTAAAAGCAGAGAAAAACAGACATTACATAACGTAAAGAAATAAAGATAAGGATGGCATCAGATTTCTTATCCAAAACAACAAGAACCCGCAGATAGTGGAGCAACATCCTTAAAATAATGAAAGACAAAAAAACATTAATTTACAAATCTATCTATACCCATCCAGGGGTAGGGAGAGTCAGAAGGGAAGGATTACAAAGGATGCAAAGAAACTTCTAGGAATGATGTATATGTTCACTGTCTTAACTGTAGGGTCAAAATTTATCAAAATGTATGCACTTAAATATATGCACTTTACTGTATGTCAATTATATTTCAATAATGCTATTAATTTTTTAATGAAGTAAAATTTGTTCTGGTGATTTTCACATATTTTACTTTTTAATTTTAAGTTTTAGATTCGGCTTGTCAAATTTTATTGTAATCCCTATTGGAATATAAATCTGAATTCTACTGATTTATGATGTAATATAAGAAAGAACTGACAATATTTGTCACTTTGACTCTATGTTCTTTATATGTGTGTGTGTCGTATCTATATCTGAAATGTCAAATTGTCTAAGATTATGATCTTTCCAATTTCCCTTTTTATTTAGTCTTTGAACCATATATCCTCTCTTATCTGTGGTTCTGCTCTATATTATCCGTGGTTTGCTTTACTTACCTGAGATCAACTACATTCTAGAAAATATGAAGTAGAAAATTCCAGAAATACCAATTGTTAAGTTTTAAATTGCACACTGTTCTGAGTAGCATGATGAAATCTCACGCATCCTGATTCATCCAGCCCAGGACATGAATCATTTCTTTGTCCAGTGTATCCACACTGTAGAAGTTACTAGCCTGCATCACTTATTAGCTGACTTGGCTTTCAGACCATAGAGGTATGGGTACTCCTTATGTTCAAGGAACCCTTATTTTACTTAATAATGGCCCATGCATGACAGTAGTAATCCTGGCAATTTGGATATGGCAAAAAGAATCCCTAAAGTGCTCCATTTAAGTGGAGATGTAGAAGTTTTGAGTTAATAAAGAAAAAAAATCATATGCTGAAGTTGCTAAGATCTACAGTAAGAACAAATCTTCTATCCATGAGATTGTGAAGAAGGAACAGGAATTTGTGCTAGTTTTGCTCTTGCACTTCAAATTGGAAAAGTTATGGCTGTGTGGTAAGTGCTAAGTTAAAATGGAAAAGATATTAAGTTTGCGGGTGGAATATGTAAACAGAAATGTATTCCAATTGATGGCAATCCGGTTGGGTACCATCAGTGGTTTGGGCATACAATGGGGGTCTTGGAACATATCCCCTGTAGATAAGAGGGAAACTACTGATTTCAAAAATTCCTCAACTAGGGCCAAGCGCAGTGGCTCATGCCTGTAATCCCAGCACTTTGGGAGGCCAAGGCGGGTGGATCACTTGAGGTCAGGAGTTCAAGACCAGACTGGCCAACATGGTGGAATCCCATCTCTACTAAAACTACAAAAATTAGCCAGTGTGGTGGTGCATACCTGTAGTCCCATCTATTTGGGAGGTTGAGGCAGGTTAATTGCTTGAACCTGGGAGGGTGGAGGTTGCAGTGAGCCGAGATCACACCACTGCACTCCAGTCTGAGCAACAGAGTGAGACTCTGTCTCAAAAAAAAAAAAAAAAAGAGAAGCCCCAATTAGCTCTTCCCTATATAAATGGAAGTGGAAATATTCCTTCACTAAAGGAAAACAACTAGTTTCTTTCTCCAGAAACATCTAGTTGCTATCCAATAACATCTCGTTCCTTTATCCAATTCCAAATGCAGGATCTCTGATAAGATTCAGAACTGGTTTTTTGGGATCTTATAAAATGCGATTAACTTATCCAAATCATAGTGGGAGGAATGATTATAAGTGTTTTCCACTTAGAAACAGAGGAAAAGGTACTGGCAATAGTGGTTTCTGGTCCGTAACATATCCAGGTGGGTAGAAGAAGTTTTCCTACCCCTTGAACTTTATGTAAGTTCTTTTTTCTGCCAATCTTGCTGCCCAGAGCTCTGCTCATTGTAGGCTCTTTCTTCCTTGTTGTCTCCACTACAATACTTCAAAGGTACGCCACGAAGACTTCCACTTCTGGTGACTAAAGCAGTCCAGCAATTCAGTTGCTGTTCATGTCAGTTTTATGAAAATATTGGGAAGATACTCCAGGACATTGGTCTAGACAAAGATTTCTTGAGTAAAACCTGAAAAGCATATATAACCAAAGCAAAAATGGACAAATAGGATCACATCAAGCTAGAAATCTTCTGCACACCAAAGGAAACAATCAATAGAGTGAAGAGACAATTCACAGAATGGGAGAAAATATTTGCAGACTACCCATCTGTGTTAGTCTGTTCTCACACTGTAAAAAGAACTACCAGAGACTAGGTAATTTATAAAGAAAAGAGGTTTAATTGACTCAGTTCCACAGGCTGTATAGAAGGCATGGCTGGGGATGTCTCAGGAAACTTATAATCATGGCAGAAGGGGAAGCAAGCATGTCATCACATGGCAGCAGGAGAGAGAGCACAAAGGGAGAAGTGCAACACACTTTTAAACAACCGGATCTCATGATAACTCTATCATGAGACAGTACTAGAGGAATGGTGCTAAACCATTAGAAACCACCCCCATGATCCAATCACCCTCCACAAGGCCCCACTTGAACATTGGGGGATTATAATGCAACATGAGATTTGAGTGCGGACACAGAGCTAAGCCATATCATTGTTCCCTGGTCCCTCCCAAATCTCATGTCCTTCTCACACTTCAAAACAAAATCATGACTTCCAAAGAGTTCCCCAAAGTCTTTTTTTTTTTTTTTTTTTTGAGACAGAGTCTCACTCTGTCACCCAGGCTGGAGTGCAGTGGCACAATCTTGGCTCACTGCAAGCTCCGCCTCCCAGGTTCACGCCATTCTCTTGCCTTAGACTCCTGAGTAGCTGGGACTACAGGCGCCTGCCACCAAGCCTGGCTAATTTTTTATATTTTTAGTAGAAACGGGGTTTCACCATGTTAGCCAGGATGGTCTTGATTTCCTGACCTTGTGATCTGCCAACCTTGGCCTCCCAAAATGCTGGGATTACAGGCATGAGCCACTGCACCTGGCCCAGTCCCTCAAAGACTAAACTCATTCTAGCATTAACTCAAAAGTCCAAGTCCAAAGTCCCAGCGGAGACCAGTACCTTCTGCCTATGAGACTGTAAAATAAAAAACAAATTAGTTAGTTCCAAGATACAATGGAGGTTCAGGCATTGGGTAAATAAACCTATTCCAAAAGGGAGAAATTGGCCAAAACGAATTGGCTACAGGTGCCATGCAAGTCTGAAACCTAACAGGGCTGTCATTAAATTTGAAAGCTCCAAAATAGTCTCTTTTTACTCCATGTCTCACATCTAGGGCATGCTATGCAAGGGGTGGGCTCCTAAGGCCTTTGGCAGCTCCACCCCTGTGGCTCTGTAGAATACTGCCTCCATGGCTGCTTTCATGGGCTGGTGTTGAATGCCTGCAGCTTTTCCAGGTGTACAGTGCAAGCTGTCAGTGGAGCTACCATTCTGGTGTCTGCAGGATAGTGGCCTGCTTCTCACAGCTCCACTAGGCAGTGCTCCAGCTGGGATGCTATGTGGGGGCTCCAACCCTACAATTCCTCTCTGCACTACCCTAGTAGAGGTTTTCCATGAAGGCTCCACCCCTGCAGCTGACATCTGCCTGGACATCCAGAGGTTTCCATACGCTCTCAGCAATCTAGATGGAGGCTTCCAAAGCTTAACTCTTGCCTTCTGCACACCTGAAGGCCTAACACCACATGGAAGCCACCAAGAATTGGGGCTTGCACTCTCTGAAGCCACAGATTGAGCTGTACCCTGGCTTCTTTTAGCCATGGTTGGAGCTGGAGCGGCTGGGGCACAGGACACCATGTCCCAAGGCTGCACAGAGCAGCAGGTCCTGGACCTGGCCCATGAAAACATTTTTCCCTCCTAGGCTTCCAGGCTGTGAAGGTCTCTGGAATGCCTCGGAGGCATTTTCCCCATTGTCTTGACTATTAACATTTGGCTCTTCTTTACTTATGCAAATTTCTACAGTCTTGAATTCCTCCCCAGAAATGGGTTTTTCTTTTCTGCCACATGGTTGGGCTGCAAATTTTCTAAACATTATGCTCTGTTTCCTTTTTAAATATAATAAGTTCTAGTTTTAGGTCATTGCTTTGTTTATGCAAATGAGCATATGCTTTCAGAAGCAGCCAGGCCGTATCTTGAACACTTTGCTGATTAGAAATTTCTTCTGCCAGATACCTTAAATCATCTCTCTCAAGTTCAAAGTTCCGCAGATCTCTACAGCAGGGGCACAATGCCACCAGTCTCTTTGCTAAGGCATAGCAAGAGTGGCTTTCACTCTACTCCCCAATAAGTTACTTATCTCCATCTGAGACCACCTCAGCCTGGACTCCATGGTCTATGTTACTATCAGCATATCAGTCACAACTATTCAACAAGTCTCTAGGAAGTTCCAAACTTTATCTCATCTTCCTTTCTTCTTCTGAGCCCTCCAAACTAGTTCCAACATGTGCCCGTTACCCAGTTCCAAAGCTGCTTCCACATTTTCAGGCATCTTTATTGCAATACCCCACTACTGGTACCAATTTTCTGTATTAGTCCATTCTCACATTGCTATAAAGAACTACCTGAGACAGGGTGATTTATTTTAAAAAAATGTTTAATTAACTCACAGTTCCACAATCTGTGTAGGAGGCATGGCTGGGGAGGCCTCAGAAAACTTACAATCATGGCAGAAGGGCAAAGGGGAAGCAAGCCGTCTTCACATGGCAGCAGGAAGGAGAAAGCAAAGGGGGAAGTGCTACCCACTTTTAAGCAATCAGATTTCATGGGAACTCTATCATGAAACAACACTAGAGGATGGTCCTAAGCCATTTGAACCACCCCCATGATCCAATCACCTCCCACCAGGTCCCACCTCCAACACTAGGGATTATAATTCCACATAAAATTTGGGTGGGGACACAGAGCCAAACTGTATCACCATCTCACAGAGGATTAAAAGCCAGAATATATAAGGTGCTCAAACAACTCAATAGGATAAAAACGAATAATCAAATTTTTAAATGAGCCAAAGTTATGAATAGACATTTCTGAAAAGAAGACCTACAAGTGGCCAATAGACATATGAAAAAAAATGCTCACCATCACTAACCATCAGGGAAATGCAACTTAAAACTACAACAAGATATCATCTTACCCCAGGTAATATGGCTTTTATAAAAAAGACAAGCAATAATGAATGCTGGTGATGATGTTGAGAAAGGGAAACCCTCGTACACTGTTGGTGGGAATGGAGATTACAGCCACTATGGAGAACAATACAGATGTGCTTCAAGGAACCAAAAAATAGAACTACCATATCATCCAGCAGCAATCCCACTGCTGGATATACATCCAAAATAAAGGCAATCAGTATATTGAAGAGCTATCTGCACTCCCATGCTTATTCCAGCACTATTCGTAATAGCCAAGATATGAAATCAACCTAAGTGGCCACCAAGGGATGAATGGATAAAGAAAATGTGGAGCATATTTGTGATGAAATACTATTCAGCCATAAAAATAATGAATTTCTGTCATTTTCTACAATATGGATAGAACTTGAAGACATTATGTTAAGTGAAGTAAAACAGGCACATAAACACAAATATTGCATGTTCTCTGTAACATGTAAGTGCTAAAAAAGAATTGAACTAATGGAGACAGAGAGTAAAATGATGATTACCTGAGGCTGAAATTGGTGGTGGGGAGGAGGGCATAAAGAGGAGATGGTTAGTAAATAAGATCTAGTGTTTGGTGGTATACTAACATAGTTATAGTTAAAAATGTATTGGTCATTTCCAAGTAACTTAAAGAGTAGAAGTGGAAGAAAAAATAATAAATGCTTGAGGTAATGGATACCCCAATTACCCTGATTTGATCATGACACACGATATGCTTATATCAAAATTTCACATGTACCCTATAAATATGTACAACTATATGTGTTCATAACTTTTTAATAATAAAAAAATTTAAAAAGGATTGTAAACAATGCAGAGAAATATATTTTATTAAGTACATAGATTTTTGCCCATCTTTCTATTTGCTATTTATTGCATTAACTTGTAGGAAAAGATTTACTAGGTTAAAAGTTATAGCTACTTTAAAGTTTCAAAAAAAATCTCTTGACAAGTTGTTTGATGAAAATGTTTAAAGAATTTCTTTCTGCCCCACACTACAGTGTATAAAGGTGCTCATTTCCTTAAATCCTTTGCTAGTTTGATAGATAAAAAACTATCCCATTAATGCATTTATTTTATTAAATACATTTTATTTTATTAAATGTTTAATGGCTAGTTTTTCTTTGATCTGAATTGAATATTTGTCACTTTTTCCTATTTTTCTATTAGTGCATTCATCAATTTATATTGATTTATGAAATATACTAAGGCTTATGTGACTAATATTTTCAGTTTGTCTTTTACATTTTATTTGTGTTCATTTCTGAGATGCCATTTTTTCACATTTTAATGTTGTCAAATCTATAATGTTTCCCTTTAATGATCTCTGACCTTATTATTTTGTCTCAAACATCCTTTTCCATTCCATATAAATGTTAACCTAAAAGAAAAATTAACTTAAGTTTTGGGCAGTCAGAAGCTACTGGATGCCAAAATTAGATTTCTCTGACAATTCAACTTCCATAAAACTGTAATTGGCTGGTTCTTATTAATTACATTAGCTAGTAATCAAGGCCAGAATTTTTACCAGTCAGAATTTCAAATTGAGGCAGCATTTGAGTATTTTCTGACCCTTAGTAATTGGCATGTGAGTGTTGTCCTTATTCCTAATTTTCAACTTAAAAGATTGTGTTGGTGTTTGTCTAATAGCAATAGAAAATATAAAAAGGCAGGGATGTTGATGGATATACGTTCCCTTTGCCTCCAAGCTTCAGTCTAGTAAAAAAGCACACTTTTTAAACTTTTATTTTAAGTTCAGGGGTACAAGTACAGATTTGTTACATAGGTAACAAATCTGTGTCATGGGGGTATTTTAAGTTCAGGGGTACAAGTACAGATTTGTTACATAGGTAAACTTGTGTCATGGGGGTTTGTTGTAAATATCATGTCCTTTGCAGGGACATGGATGTAGCTGGTGGCCGTTATCCTTAGCAAACTAATGCAGGAACAGAAGCTCAAATATTGCATGTTCTCACTTATAAGTGGGAGCTAAAAGATGAGAACACATGGACACATAGAGGGGAATGACACACACTGAGGCCTTTTGGAGGGTAGAAGGTAGGAAGGAGGGAGAGGGTCAGGAAAAATAACTAATGGGTACAAGGCTTAAAACACACATTTTAATGTATGAAATTATACTTGTGTTGCGTAAGAGTTTGCAAAGCACCAGGTGTTTGTAAGAGGCCCGGAGGATCACACATGCTCCCATTCCCCAACCTATTGCCCTGAATCCTAACTTCCAACTTTATTTCTCACAGTGTTTGCCATTTTAGATTAACTAATTAATCTGGAAAGATAATCCAACTTGGTCTATAAAAGGGAATTGAATTTTAATCCTGCAAACCTTATGATTATCTAATCTTTGCCAGTCATTGGTTGCAGTTCAGCCACCTTTCCTAAAGATGTATATTTTTCTCTATGTGCTCTCATATATAACGGCTTAGACTAAACATTTAGCACTTTCCATTTGGATGTTACTGGAAGCTACAAGAGGTAATAAGCACATTAACAACATGATGTTTCTCTACCATGCCCATGAAGTGCCACCCTTGGTTGATATATGGTTCAAGACCCAAGGTATAATAGGTTATAGATCTACCAGCTGCTTTGCTATTGCGTTATTGTAAAATGTAAGATCCATACTTCCCTTCACTCCCTTTTCTATTCTGTCAAGTCTACATTTTAGGATTTTTCCATTTGCAGTATTTTTGTTTTAGTTGGATCTCTGTTCATCACAATTGACAGAACTTCAAGTAAAAATAGATTAAGCAAAAAAATAAGCAATTCGTTAGCTTACATATGTTGGAAATCCAGATGTAGGAAAGGTCTCAAGACTCCACATACTTAAATGATACCATCAGAATTCTTCTTTCATCCATTAGCTCTGCTTCACTTTATGTGTTGGCCTCATTTCCTCCATTGCTGCTGGGCTTCCCCCAGATGGAAGATAAAAATGGGAATGCCATATTTGTAGACAGCCTTAAGTTTACATGATGTCAGCCCACTGATCTCAGAGTAAAGTGTGCTTCTGTTATCCAGTATTTATATATTAAGCGCCATATAAAAAATCAGCAGCCCTTCTTTTGTAACATTCATCCAACAATACATTGGCTGCCTGGCCAGGCGCAGGTCAATGACCCTTACTGGGCTTGGTGAAATACAACTGGCATCCTTGTCAGCGAGGGACAACTTTCAAAGGAAATTGTGTTCACTTACTGTTACCAAAACAGCAGATGTTCGGTCTAGATCCTGTTTCTTGCTTCACAGAAAGCCTATCACTGAAACAAATATTGCCAAAGACGAAGCCTTTAATAGAGTACTGCAGCCAAGAGGCCAGGAGATCTCAAATCCATCTCCCTGACTGACTAAAATTAGGATCTTATATAGCAGGGAAGAAATGTAACCATGTGTGGGAAAACAGGAATTAGGGAGGGGTAAAGAAGAGCAGCTGGTCAATGGGAAGCAAGTGGTCAGTTAGGCAAACAGAACAGATAAGGTGTCTGGCATCTCATTGTCCAAATGCAGTGATCTGGTGACTTTCAGCTCCTTGCTACTATCTGGGAGGCCTGATGGCTGGTTTCCTTGGAAAGGAACTCAGATAAGACAAATGCAATTTTCTCAGGTTTTAAAACTGGGAGGGCCAACTTCTATGTTTATTCAAAGAAACCACGAACATCAGCTCTGTGGGACACCTGCTCAGTTTCATTACCAGAAGAACGTGGAAATGATCTTTGGCTGTTGAAAGAGTAAATGCTCATCATGGAAAGAAAAATAAAAAGAAAAGCTCTGAAAGTGACTGAATCAATGACTGACATCATCTGATACAAGCCAGTTATTCCCTTTTGCCTAAGTTCCATCAGGTATAAAATAAAGAAGATAGTCTACTCCTAAACCCCTCACATTTGATAGAAACACAACTGGATGAACTTGAGTATTTACTTGCTTGGAACATCAAGGTTTCTTTGCTTTTCTCTTTCTTTCCCTGATTACAGAAAATTCGTGCTTATAAAGTAATAACAAAATATTAATAAGTCAATGCTTACATAGTGTTCATTATTTGGCAGGCTGTTCTGAATGCTTAACATATATTAACTCATTTCGTTCTCACAACACCCTAGGATGTAACTATTATTAGTATCCCCATTTAAGAGATGAGAAAAATAAGAGAGATTGGAACATTTTCTACAGTCACACGGTTAGTAAACTGCAGAGCTGGGATTCAGATTCAGGCATCCCATTTGCTGCTGAGTATGATTTCTACCTCTCCTTTCTTTCAGTACATAGTTGAGTCTCACTATAACTTTTCAGGAACACCAGGAACTATAGGCATGATAAAAGAAGGGCTTTGTATATGTTCTTAATCATGAAACAGTAGATAGTACGATATCCATTTTGATGTAAATTTGAAGAATGTATTTTAATTCCTTTTAAAATCTCTCCACTAGTAAATCTGGCTCCTTCAACAGGAAACAGGTGGTCAGTTAGGCAATCATAACAGCTGCATTTCTTATCTGCCAGGTATTCTTAAGATATTGCTCACTTCCCTTTTTTACTTTCACAAGCCATAGCTACTCTGATGTAATTGATCTTTTGAGAGTGTATAAAGTGCTATTTAAAAGTTGCTTAAGTACAGGAAGATTCTACGTCCTATATCCATTCAGTGGAGATGAGAGTTTTTGAGGAGTAACAGTTTCTTTGCTGCTGTTTTATAGGGACACACATTTGGGTACCCACCTTGTACCAGGCACTGTGATAAGGACTTTGTCATCTTCAATAGGACTTTCTCACCTTCAGTGAGAGGTGTGAAGCTCAGTTATCCATAAACACAGGCTGTTCGGTGTGTAGTCAATTCTATTTTTCAAAGGGATTCTCAAGTCTCCCTTCATCATCATCACAGGACAATTTTTTAAAAAAAATCTGCTCAAGCCTTCTAAGCGGGTCTCAGAAATAGAAAGCAATTTTCTGCTGAATTAACCAAGGTTGTAAATTCAAAGAGGATAGTTTACTATAAAGGCTTATGGGATTGTGAATCAATGTAAACAATTTACTTCTAAAGCCTCTGCCTGGATGGCCATTTAAGGTTGAAATGTGTTTCAATAGTGCCCTGAAAGCTTAAATGAAATTGTCATATAAATACTCCACACTTTGACACATTTCCAATTATTATAATAATTTCACAGCTTTTGAGACTTTTGAAATTATTTGGTTCAATTTAATGTGTAAGGAAAAGACCAATAGGAATTCTTGTTGCTTAAGAAGATTAACACAATCTTTGACAGAGTTGTTTCTATCATAAAATACTACAAGTATTTGAGCACCTAGTATCACAAAAGCTACCTATGATTTTTACATTTTGAAACGAAGAGGAGAAATTATGTTTTTACCAAAGGTCCATATTTTCATTGTGAAACAATATTAAAGGAGAACACATGTTAGAATGAATTGTTATAATTATTTTATCTGTGCCTTGGGTGGGAGTGTATTAATTATATCAAATTACTACCTAAATAAAAAAGAATGAAAATAATGGTTTATAGAGAGCAGAGCTAGACATTGAGAACAGAACTAGAAATTAAGATTATTAGAAAACAACTGTCGCTTTCCCATCTAACCTTAGGAAACCACATTTTATATGGGAAAGTGAAAAAACACAGAAAACCTAATAGCATTATTCTACATTTCTTTCTACTAACTTACTCTAATATTGTCCTAAAGGCATGCATGAACTTTTAATATTCTAAAGGATAAATACAAAAAATGAAAAGTTTGGATTCCATTATACAGCATTTTGTATCCTAGATTTTATATATATATTCCAAATTAAAGAAAACAAAAATATTTGTAGTAATCAATTCTTCAACAGAACTTAGTGATGACACCTACATTATAGATTAAAATACAATTATGCATACAAAATTATACAAATCTTTTCACTTAATGCTTGAAGTAAGTAGGAGGAAATTACTGCATGTGATTTTTAGAAAGTGTTGTTGAGTACATCAGAAGAAGTTAAATTAATAACCCTTAAAATCTTTGCTTGGTATCAGCAGCCATTCACAAGAGTAATATATAGGAGCTATAAGTAAGTGTTTAACCAACCTGTAGAAATGTCTTTTACTCTATAACTTAACAGTTCTGCCAGAGTTTTACTTAACTAGAATTATACCAAAATAATACCTGTTATTTTGAGGGCACATTTACACAATAATAAAGAATACTTTACACTGCTACCAAAACAACATTATGAAGCCTGAAGAGAGCATGTCAGGAACACACAATGCATAATTTTTCTTACATACTACAGCCAAAAGCCTACAAATGGTGTTCATTGTTGGTTCAATAATACATTCTAACATTCTCGCATCTTGTGATGTCATGTTTTTAACCTTGCGATACTGATTCCATAGATTAAAATCTACAATCTTATCTAATTTGGAACCAACAAATTCTCTGATTGGGTGTATCTGAAACACTATCTTGAAAATGAGCTTGGCCCTAAGGAATTATCATTTTTTCTTAACAAATGGACTATGATGCTTGTGCAAATATTTACCTTAAATCAACAATCTTAAATCAAATGCAATATTCTATTTGCAAAACTGTATACCTTAACTTTCCATAAAGAAGGTGGATACTCACCCTCAGGACTGTGAAAATTACACTTCTATAAATGGCAGGTGTGAATCTCTTATTCAAAATGTGTGAAAAATAGAATCAGAGTTAATTTGCTTTGCCACAGACCTATTTCCCCTCATTCTTCCTTCATACTAAAAAAAATTAGTCATGTGCATTTTAGAATTTTTAGAGTCAAATTATATTGATCTATTATTACTTTTGACTATAGGGAGAAGAATTTTCATTGTCCAAGTTTAATGAAATTTTACTCTTAAGTAGACTGGATTAGCCAAGAAACAAATTCACAATGTAAATATGTAAAATTTCCTTTAACAAGACTGTTCATAAAATTCTGATAACATATTTTCTTTAATTTTTTAAACTTTTATTTTAGATTTACAGGTATATGTGAAGGTTTGTTATATAGGTCACTGGGGTTTGTTGTACAGATTATTTGGTCACCCAGGTACTAAGCATGGTACATATTTTTTCTGCTCCTCTCCCTCCTCCACCTCCACCCTCAAGTAGGCCCTGGTATCTGTTGTTGCCCTTTTTATGTTCATATGTTCTCATTGTTTAGCTCCCAATTACAAGTGAGAAGATGCAGTATTTGTTTTATGTTCCTGCATTAATTTGCTTAGGATAATGGCTTCCAGCGCCATCCATGTTGCTGCAAAGGACATGATCTTGTGCTTTTTTATGGCTGCATAGCATTCCATGGTGTATATGTACCATATTTACTTTTTTTCTTTTTTTGAGACAGAGTTTCGCTCTATTGCTCAGGCTGGAGTGCAGTGGCATGATCTTGGCTCACTGCAAGCTCCGCCTCCCAGGTTCATGCCATTCTCCTGACTCAGCCTCCTGAGTAGCTGGGGCTACAGGTGTCCACCACCATGCATGGCTAATTTTTTTTGTTTTTGTATTTTTAGTAGAGATGGGGTTTCACCATGTTAGCCAGGATGGTCTCAATCTCCTGACCTCGTGATCCACCCACCTTGGCCTCCCAAAGTACTGGGATTACAGGCATGAGCCACCACACCCAGCCTGCATTTTCTTTATTCAGTATACTGTTGATAGGTATTTAGATTGATTTCATGTTTTTGGTGTTGTGAATAGTGCTGTGATGAACATATATGCACATATGTGTCTTTACGGTGGAATAATTTATATTTCTTTGGGTATATGCCCAATTATGGGATGTCTTGGTTGAATGGTAATTCTGTTTTAAGTTATTTGAAGAATCCACACACTGCTTTCTACAGTGGTTGGACTACTTTACATTCCCACCAGCAGTATATGTGATCCCTTTTCTCTGCAACTTCACCAGCATCTGTTATTTTTTGACTTTTTAATAAGAGTCATTCTGACTGGTGTGAGATGGTATCTCATGGTGGTTTTGACTTGCATTTCTCTAGTGAGTAGTGATGTTGAACATTTTTACATATGCTTATTGACCATGTGTATGTCTTCTTTTGAAAGGTGTCTGTTCATGTTCTTTGCCCACTTTGTAATGGAGTTGTTTGGTTCTTGCTTGTAAATTTGTTTAAGTTCCTTATCGATTCTGGAAATTAGACCTTCGTCAAATGCATAGGTTGCATTTTAGGTCAGAAAGTTGTATTTGAAAGGAATACGTACGTGAAAGGTCCATGGAAGCAAATTCCACTTTACTTGTTTATTCTCACTTTTCCTCTGCACCACTCCTTCCCCTACTCCCCTCTCCCCTACCCAACCACAGCAACCATTCTATACCATCGAATGTTATGTTTTTTCACCAGGTATGTGTTTTGTGAAACATGTATTGTTATTTTGTGTGGACATATTTTTAGTTTATATAAATGATATTGGATTATATAGCTTATTTCATCTTGTTTTTTAACTTTTCTCACATAAGCTCTGAGTTTTTTATTTTTTCAGTTGATTTTTTATCATAGTAAGATCTACATTCAGTGTAATATAAAGATCTTAAATGTGTATTTTGATGAGTTTTCCTAAAAGCATTCATTTATGTAACCATTACACCACTGAGGTATAGAATGATTCTATCACACCTGGAAATTTCTTATTGACTCCTTTAGTCAATCTTCAGCCACTTTTTAAATTTATATCAAGACTTGGAAGTCAAAGCTTACAAACCAGAAAATACTAAAATTATTTCTACCAGATAAAGTGTGGAACTGAACAGAATGAAAAATGAAAGATCAAACAGTTCACAAGACTTAATTTGGAAATCCTGTAATTGTGATGTTTTAACTTGAAAGAATCTTTTGACATAACTGCTATTTTTAATTGGATAAATTTACACTCTATACTAGGATAAAATTAAATTAAGAAGGTCTACAATTTGTATCTAAATGTAAACTATTCAAAAAGTTAATAAATAGGATTTATTTTATGAGTTTAGCTTAAAAATATTTATCAAAGAAAGGTCTTCTAAAGGAGAAAAAAGAAGAAAATAACTGGAAAAATACATGGGTTTAAAATTTTACACATTTCAATATGAAAAGAACAAAAATTGATAATATCGCCCATCAAAAAAATTTTTTGAGATTACCAAGTACCTCACATGTAGAAAGAATATTTTCTCCATTAATATTTTCTTTAGAGAAGAATTAGAAACTGTTTTAAAGTTACTAAGTATAAAATATAACTTTAAAAATTATTGGAGTTATTTGGAAAAATAAAAATAAGACCAGCTGAAAAAAATCTAAGTGCTTCAGAAAAATATCAGTGACAAAGTATTAGAAGATAATAAAGTTTAAAAACTGATTATGTACCAAGAATAAGTAATTTACTTAGTCTATGTTTAATTTTAGATAATGAATGGGATTTTTTAAAATTTTGCTTTAATATGTACAGATGTATGTTATTTTTAAGAAAGTTATTTTTGAATGTAATTTTTTAGCAAAAGTGTTTTGCAGGTCAATAAATATAATCAAACTAATTTATCAGTCAATAAATATTTAAAAATTAAATTACTTCATTTGTTTGATTTTTTTGTGACAGTATCTTGCTCTGTTGTCTACGCTGGAGTGCAGTGGCACAATCTTGGCTCACTGCAACCTCCACCTTCTGGTTCAAGTAATTCTCCTGCCTCAGCCTCCTGAGTAGTTGGGATTACAGGAACATGCCACCATGCCAGGCTAATTTTTGTATTTTTAGTAAATACGGAGTTTCACCATGTTGGCCAGGCTGGTCTCAAACTCCTGACCTCAAGTGATCCACTCACCTCAGCCTCCCAAAGTGCTGGGATTACAGGCATGAGCCACCATGCTCAGCCAAATTATTTAATTTTTTAAGCATTACTTTTTACTCTCTGAAGTGCCCTGGTTCAAGCAGTAAGTTATATGGTCACCATTATAAAGGGGCAATGTCCAATGTCCTTGAGAGTTTTTATATATGACAGTTGCTCCCAAAGAAAGTAGAGGTACAATACCTACCAATGCGTTATCCTTTTTGTTTCTTGTTTGGATATTTCTCCCTCCCTCCCTGACATTGTAGGTCTCTGTGGAAGCACAGACATTCTCTGTCTTGTTCACTGCTTTAAGCTGAGCACATAGAATGCTGCCTAAAAAGTAGCAGAGGCTAACAAATTTTCAAAGATGGTCTTTTGTTAATAGGATAGGTGTCTTTTCATCACAGCTAATGAGAATTTGCATTCCCACTAAGCTCATTTATATAAAACTATAATGAAATTATTTTTATTTGTGTTTGGTCATGGCAATAAAATGAATTTCAACAAATGCTTCAACATTTAAAAACTATATTTGTATTATAAATTACCACAGTAGAAATATTCATACTTGAGAGTTTTAAAATTTCAATTATTAAAAGATTCTTTATTTTTAAACATAGCCAGAATTTCCCCTAGAACAATGATGTTACAATTTTATACCCTCAGAATTTATTGTAATAAGTATGAAATACAAGTTATCCAGATATTAAGAGCATTTATGTATGTTAGGTCACATTAACATTAGTGACATTTATTGTTACTGCTGCCATTCTTCCAAATCGCATCTTGCAGGATCTTCATCCCTGACAAGCTCAGCCCAAGTGTTTCTAGAGCATGTTTGACATTTGTCCATGAACTATCCCACTGCACTTACCCAGCTGTGTCTTCAGATCTTCCAGGTACTCTTTCAGCCACCTTGGTTTTGGCAGGCCTACAAGTACTCTATTAGGCACTAGGATTTCTGCTAAGCAACTTATTGCTCCATCTGGAGCTAACCTGAGGCATCACCACTGAGGCACCAATGCCCTCATGGCATCAAAGCTACTCACTGATGTGTTGCGAGTTGAATATACCTTTGTAGTATATTCTATGTGACATGAATTGCTGCTTGTGTGCTCTTGCGTTATGGCCCTGTTCTCAGACCAAACCAAGGGTCAGACTGCTTATTCTTGTGGCCCAATAACGAGATGCAGATGAACTGGGAAAGAAGAGTTTATTTCTGTTACTGGGTACAAGGAGAAGGCCGAGAAAATATTACCAGACCAACTCAAAATTACAAAGTTTTCCAGCGCTTATATACCTTCTAAGCTACATGTCTACCTGTAAGTGTGCATTCATCTAAAGACATAAATGATTAACTTCTTCTAATCTATAACTAAGGTCTGAGTCCTTAAGGCCTTGCTCTGGAGCCTCAGTAAATTTACTTAATCTTGATGGGTCCAGGTGATAGGGGTGATTACCCTTATCTTGTCTCCTGTGAAATCATGGAGGTTTGGGAAGTTCCCTGATAAAACTTGTTTGTGGAGGTCTGCAGAGTTTCTTCAGACCCCCAATAAAACTTGTTTAATCTTAAACGGGTCCTGTTAAGAATTCCCTCATTATCTTGTCACGCTTCAGGGCCCAGGAAAAGCCTTGGCAAAACCCTTGGTGGGCTTTTGTTACATTCCAGCCTTTGTATAAGGGCACTGGCCCTATCAGCTTTTAATGTTTAACTTAACCACTCAGTCAGTGCTAAAAAAGTTGTCATGGAGGCCTGCCTGTTCAGCTGTTAGTGAGACCTGGCCTGCCACAGCCCTATTATTTTTACTTATATCACTTTCTTTCATAAGGACTCAGACACGTGGCTATTAGCCCAGGCTGTTGAAAACCACCATGGTGTAGTGAGAATTATTACCACCTTTGTAATGATGAAGGCTTTGTAATGGAAAGATATTTTGGCCTGCCTCTTTTTGCCTATAGAAAGCCTTTACACATGGTCCTCTCTTGACTCTTTTAACAGTTGGCCAGACGTGGTCAGACATGTTAAAATTCAGAATTCCTAGATATCTTGAATGTCTCAGGGATATTTATACAGAGGGGGGTTTTCTCCTGCTTTAATTCATGCTCAGTTTAGGAGACCTACATTTTGATTAATATGTTTTTAAATGCTAAGATTAATCAATTAAATGATCTTATTAATTTAAAATAAAATTATGAATTTATTATTGTATTTTAAAAAATACATCAAACCTCTTAAACAGAAGATAAAAAATACAGAAGCTCAGCACTCACAAACTCAACAAAAGAGTTCCAACTGCACCTATTTTAAAATTTAAACTCCATGAGTTTTATTCTATATTGATTCTTATACTTTCTTTGTACAGTAATATATATTATTCTGATACTCACAAAGGTAATGATATTATTTTGATACTTTTCCATGGTAAAGGTAATCTAACAAAAAGAATGTAACCAGATAGCAGAAAGTTATAGCATCTAGATTATTAACTCTTTGATATTGATTATGAACTGGTAATTCAAATTAGAACTAACATACATTGAGTTAAAACATTTCTAAAAATTATACATCACTTACTATATAAATAGGACTTTTAGCTCCATTTCTTTCACATAGTTTTTTTTTAATTGAACATTGTACCCAATAGGTAATTTTTAACCTCAGCCCCCTCCCACCCTCTCCACTTTTGGAGTCCCCAGTATCTATTATTTCCATCTTTATGTTCATATGTATCCATTGTTTAGCTCCCACTTATATGTGAGAACATGTGATATTTGATTTTCTGTTTCTAAGTTAGTTCACTTAGGAAAATGGCCTCCAGCTCCATCTCTATTACTGCAAAGGACATGATTTCATTCTTTTAATGCCTATTGGCCATGATTATTAGTCTCTTTTTCAGTCTCACTTGGTAACAATTTAGCTTATGGAAATGCCTTAATTTCAATACTCCCCCAGACATTTTAAAAGCATCTTTGCTTTCTAGCAATATTTCATACACCTTTTATTTTTAATGTTTTCCTGGTCAAAGACATGAAATCAGTTACTCTTCACATAAAAGTTTAAATTTAGAGTGAAATAGAGTCTAAATATAGGCACTAGGTATAAATATTTTATTTTTTCTCCATGTTCACTGATGGTATTCACTCCCTGCTGGGTCTGTTTGGTGACAGTGCTGAAATATATATCTCTTACTAAAATAGTGAGCTCACATAGATATTTCCTAATTAATTTTTGCTAGTAAATCACTTTATTTTTTCCAGTATAAAACTTTAAGTAATTCTTTTTTGATGTGGTTGTTTGTTTTTTTCTTGTAAATTTGTTTGAGTTTATTGTAGATTCTGGATATTAGCCCTTTGTCAGATGAGTAGGTTGTGAAAATTTTCTCCCATTTTGTAGGTTGCCTGTTCACTCTGATGGTAGTTTCTTTTGCTGTGCAGAAGCTCTTTAGTTTAATTAGATCCCATTTGTCAATTTTGTCTTTTGTTGCCATTGCTTTTGGTGTTTTGGACATGAAGTCCTTGCCCATGCCTATGTCCTGAATGGTAATGCCTAGGTTTTCTTCTAGGGTTTTTATGGTTTTAGGTCTAACGTTTAAATCTTTAATCCATCTTGAATTGATTTTTGTATAAGGTGTAAGGAAGGGATCCAGTTTCAGCTTTCTACATATGGCTAGCCAGTTTTCCCAGCACCATTTATTAAATAGGGAATCCTTTCCCCATTTCTTGTTTTTGTCAGGTTTGTCAAAGATCAGATAGTTGTAGATATGCAGCATTTCTGAGGGCTCTGTTCTGTTCCATTGATCTATATCTCTGTTTTGGTACCAGTACCATGCTGTTTTGGTTACTGTAGCCTTGTAGTATAGTTTGAAGTCAGGTAGTGTGATGCCTCCAGCTTTGTTCTTTTGGCTTAGGATTGACTTGGCGATGCGGGCTCTTTTTTGGTTCCATATGAACTTTAAAGTAGTTTTTTCCAATTCTGTGAAGAAAGGCATTGGTAGCTTTATGGGGATGGCATTGAATCTGTAAATTACCTTGGGCAGTATGGCCATTTTCACAATATTGATTCTTCCTAAACTTAAAGTATAATAAAAATAAAAATAAAAATAAAAATAAAAAACTTTAAGTAATTCTTATATCATATATTTCTAATTTTGATCATTCTCCCAAACTTAATTTCACCCAAATCTCTTTAAGTTTACACTGACCACACACAAACAAACACATTCACACATACACACAAATAGCTTTCCACCCCTACATTGGATTTGACTCTGGCTCAAAGTAAAATCTCTGCTACTAGCATTGTAATAGAAAATCTGTGAACAATTAATTAGGACACTAACTTATTTTTACTATTAGGTCAAACAAAGTTCTACTAATATAATAATTAGTTATGAAAATTTAGCCCCATTTGAAATTATGGACATTTATAGTCAATTATTATTTTAAAAATTTCTAATTCTATCCATTTCTCCAATAATATTGCCTTCATGTCTCTACCTTCAACCAGAATTTATAGTGGATTCTTACTGCTGATCAAATAAAATTTACTTATTTCAGAATGCATTTAATTTTGATTGACTTTACTTTTATCAAACAAATGCATGTACTTATGTAAAAATGTGAGAATAACAATGGAATTTTATATTCTAGTAGTCAGAAGCAAGGCAATCCAGACCAACACTTCCATTGAAACAATTAATAAATCTGAAAAAAATATTAAAAATATCTACTTATATTAGACATCTAATAAGACTATGAAGGATGTTTAGGCTAGGATCCAAAAGAAGGCAGAATCGCAGTAAGGTAGGCCCCACCCTGGCATTGCATTTTTCAAGATATTGTTTGCTAAATCGAGAAGAGGATGAGAAACTAAGGAGTTGAGTGATCATTTTGACAATCCTGTGCTAGTGGAAAAATATTAGATTCCAGAACATACAGAAGGAGGCACCTGGTATTTCTCTGTTCTCTGTAGTTATATCACAAAAGATAATACCTTGGGAGTAAGAGTGACTTTGGAAACATACCAGCTCTATAATTTTGACTTGCTGGTACCTTGATAGCCTCCTAGCAGAAGCAAATAAATTCCTCTCTGAAGGAAGAACACTATCCAAGGCTTAAAATTATTTCTAAACTTTTTTTCGTATTCAGTATCTATCATTCAAAATGAAAGTAGAAGATGAGGAATATAATAACATAAACATAAACCAAGAGAAACAACAGACAATAAAAATGAATGCTCAGGGAATACAGCTAATGGAAGTATGACACACATAATTCAAATTAAGTACATTTACTATGTTCAAGGAGATGGAAAGAAAATGAGATTTATAAGAGAAAATTGGAAACCTAAAAACAGAAAACTAGACAAACAAAATAAATCTAAATTCTAGAACTGAGAAATATAAAACCAAAGTAAGAACTCTAAATATGGGTTCAATAACATATTAGAAAAATAATTAGGCACTGAAAGACATGTCAGAAGAAAATTTTCAGAAGTAAGTTTAAAGAGATTAAAAAGAAAAGAATACATATGTACAGAAAGATGATAAAAGAGATACAGAGAAAAGGTAGAACATGTATATGGGTAATGGAGTGGTAGAGGTAGAGGAGCTACTAATAACAGATGGGTAGGAGTAGAAATAGAAAGGAAGTGGTGAAAAAAAAGTAAATTGTTTTTAAAAATCAAGTTTGATTACAGAGAGCAATATACCCTAAAACAGGATAAATCAAAAGAAAAGCACACTGGACTTAAATTTCCAGCCAATATAGAATTACAGAGAACAAATTTGCCATTTGGCATAAAACACACGAGAATGTTTTTCAATATGTTAGACATCCAGCAATGAAGGACAATTATTCCTGAGAGGCAAGAAATAAAAAAGTTGAGGCCTATAATTACCACAGTTTACTGCCTGGAAAGAGGCCATGCATAGGTGAAAAAGGAGAAAGTAAGAAAGCAGTCAGGCAGGCAGTTAGGGTGGGTTGTTGGTAAAATTCCTTCAAACAAAGAACAGCCTGAAAATCAAGCAGTAGGCCCCAGAAAAGAAAGAGCCCATGTCCTTGAATAGAAATGCTTGCCCTGTGAATTGAGATGAACAAATTCAACCTCTTTTTGGACACATTTGTCTCTCCTTGGCATGACTTAGTTTCTTACTTTTCACCTATTGGTCTCTTAGTTTTCACCTATTTTACATATGCCTACCTTTCTATAATTGGCTGTGGGCTAAGTATTCATTTACATAGGGTGAGTCATCACTTCAGTACCTGATTGGTCTGGGGCCAAGGTGCCAGGCCAAGACTTCACCTCTGCCTCCAATTGGTTCTTTACACTATCATACATCGTTCTAACTTGTGCTTTCTCCAAAATGACCTGTAGACCAGTCAGCTTATTCCTCTCCATTCCAGTCCATAAAGTCCTTAAACTCAGCCTTATAGCTGGCAACCCTCTTTTGGGCTCCCTTTCTGCTGTAGAGTGATTCCTCTTTTGCTTATTAAACTTTCACTCCAACCTCACCTTTGGTGTCCATGCTCCTTATTTTTCTTGGTCATGAGACAAAGAACTCTGGGTAATACCTCAGACAACAAGGCTACTTCATAGGAAGTGGGAATTTGGTAGGATCTTGGTTCCCTGAGGTGAGGCAACAGAGCTTGGAGTCTAGGGATTCTTAGACAGCTGTAGTATATAGGGCAAAATCCCAGAGAAGACAGGGCTGCTCCAACAGAGACTCTGAATATGTGCAGAGGTTTCCCCTCAGTCTTCAGCTGAGGATTGATCAGCACACGTATATGAGGAAATTGAGGACAGGAGAAAAAAACACTGCAAAAAAGGAGAAGGAACAAGCACTGGGCTCCCTCCAGACAAACGGATAAATCTCATATAAAAAATACATAAAATACAAACATATAACAAAAAATATGCAGCACCAAACAAGATAAAAGTTGCAATTTCTGCTATCCTATAAAAATATCCGGGCATGAAAAGAAAAAAGGAAAATGTAATCATAAGGAGAAAATTCTATCAAAACACACTATCCTAGAAATAGGTATAATTAGCAGACAAGGACATCAAAATAGCTTATAATTGTACTCCATAGTTTCAAAAACCTATAGGAAATATTGGCCTGTTAAAAAGAGGGAGAGTGGATATAAAAAAGACCCAAATTGTACTTTTAGAAATGAAAATAATGTCAAAAAAATTTTAATGCATTAGATATGATTAATGGCAGATTGGACATTGATTCCCAAAAGATTAGGGAACTGGAGGCTGGGCACGGTGGCTCACATCTGTAGTCCCAGCACTTTGGGAGGCCGAAGCAGGCGGATCACGAGGTCGAGAGTTCCAGACCAGCCTGGTCAATATGGTGAAACCCAGTCTCTACTAAAAATAAAAAAATTAGCTGGGCATGATGGCACACGCCTGTAGTCCCAGCTACTTGGGAGACTGAGGCAGGAGAGTTGCTTGAACCTGGGAGGCAGAGGTTGCAGTGAGCTGAGATCTCACCACTGCACTGCCCTCCAGCCTAGGCAACAGAGTGAAACTCCATCTCAAAAAAAAAAAGAAAAGAAAAAAGATCAGTGAACTGGAAAACCAATGTAAAAACTACAAAATGAAACATAGGGGAAAAATAACTGAAAATAAAATGAACGGTGTGTGAGTGAGGTGTTGGACAGCTTCATGTGATCTCATATACATATGCCTGGAGTATGTAAAGAAACGAGAATAGAGAAATAGGAGAAAAAACATATAGATGAAGAAATAATGGCTGAAGAATGTCAAATGTAATGAAAACTACAAACCCCAGAGATCTAAAAACTCAAATAATCCCAAGCACAAGAAACAAATAAAATTACATCAAGGCATATCTGAATCAAATTGCTTAAAACTAGTGACAAATAAATCATCTTAAAATCAGCAAGAAGAAAAAATACAACATGTGTAGATGAAGAGAGACACAGACGGCTGCAGATTTCTCACTGAAAACAATGCAAGCCAGAAGATGGTAAGCAATATTTTTAAAGTATTGGTAGATGGGAAATTTGCCAACCTATACAAATATTCCCAGCAATTTTTTTTTTTTAGTAAATTAAGAAAACTAAGATGTTTTAAGCGTACAAAACCCAAAAGAATTAATCATTAGAAGACTTGCACTTCAAGAAATGTTTAATGATACCCTTCAGGCACAGAAAAAAGAATAATATTAGATGGAAATCTCAATCTACATAAATTAAGAGAGAACACTGGAAATAATAACTGTATGGATATAAATAAGATACATTTTTTCTTATCATTTAAATATTTTTGACAGATAATTGAGGATATAAAGCAAGAGGAATAACAACTCAATGTGAGGTTTATAACATATGGAGGAGTAAAATATTTGACAATAGTAACACAAAAGCCAGGCAAGGAAAAGTGAATGCATTCAATTTTAAGGTTCTTATACTATATATGAAATGGCATAATATCATTTGAAAGTTGATAATGACTAATAATGTATACTATATAATCCCAAAGTAACCACTAATATAATACCAAAAAAGTTATAGCCAATAAGATAACAATGGAGATAAATGGAATAATAAAAATATATTAAATTAATTCAAAAGAAGTCAGAGAAGGACAAAAAGGAACAAAACAGGTGAGAAAATAGAAAACAAATAGCAAGATGGTGAATTTAAACCCAAACACATCCATAATCATATTAAATTTTAATATTATAATCACTCCAATTAAAAAGCAAGGATTGTCAGATTGGACACAAAGATGACATCCAACTATCTGATGTCCATGAAACACTCTTTAAATATAAAGACACAAAGAAGTTCGAAAATGGATGAAAATTATATTTATTGCTAAGCTAACAATAATCAAAGTAGACTAGAAAGACTATATTAATATTAGATAAAGTAGATTTTAGAGCAAAATATTACTTGGAAAAAGGGTAATTTCATAATAAAGAAGTTAATTCATGAAGAAAATAATAATTTTATAAATTAATGCATTTAATCACAGAGCTTCAAAACATATGAAGCAAAACTAATAGAAGTATAAAGAGAAATAGCCAAATTCAAATTTATAAGTCAGAAGTCTTAATAATCCTATTTCAATAACTGATAGAATTAATAGGCAGGAAATAAGTAAAGTTAAATGGCACTGCCAACAATCTTGAAATAGTTGATCTAAAACACTACTGTCCCAACAATAGAATACATGTTATTTTCAACAGCACATGAAACGTTTACTAATAATTCACATCCAGGGTCAATACAAGTCTCCATAAACTTTGAAGAATTCAAATCATGCAAACTATGTTCACTGACCACAATAGAATTAAGATGCCAGTAACAAAAAGATATCTCCAAATATTCAGAAACTAAAAAAAAGCCTTACTTTTCAATAACCCAAGGTCAAATAAGATATCAAAAGTAGAATGGGAAACATTTTCAGCTATTTATATTTTTAAAATACAAATAGAGCACATCAACATTTGTGGTATGCACCTAAAACAGCACTTAAAGGGAAATTTATACAACTAAACACTAATACATATATGAAAAGAGAAGAAAACTGTAACTTCAGTTTCTACCTTTATTAACAAAAAAAAGAAGCGTAAATGAAACCTAAAATATGCATTAACAATGAAATAATAAAGATCAGTCCAGAAATCAATAAAATGGAAAACAGAGAACTAACAAAGAAAATAAAGACAAAAGTTTTTCTTTGAAGAAATATATACCTGGGCTAATCAGAAAAAAAAAGGCAAAATCTAACAATAGCAAGAATGAGAAACACTATCACTATAAATCTACAACTTTTAAAAGAATAATAAAGACTAAGGGAATATTGTGTACAACTTTATGTCAATAAATTCCAAAACTTAAGTGTACTGGACAAATTTCTTGAGAGACATAAACTATTGAAGCTTACTTCAGCAGATACAGATAAACCAGACAGCCCTATACCTATTAAATAAATTAAATTGATAGTTAAAAACCTAACCACAGTTTTCAAAGGGAATGCTTCCAGTTTTTGCCCATTCAGTATGATATTGGCTGTGGGTTGTCATAGATAGCTCTTATTATTTTGAGATACATCCCATCAATGCCTAATTTATTGAGAGTTTTTAGCATGAAGTGCTGTTGAATTTTGTCAAAGGCCTTTTCTGCATCTATTGAGATAATCATATGGTTTTTTTCGTTGGTTCTGTTTATATGCTGGATTATGTTTATTGATTTGTGTATGTTGAACCAGACTTGCATCCCAGGGATGAAGCCCACTTGATCATGGTGGATAAGCTTTTTGATGTGCTGCTGGATTCGGTTTGCCAGTGTTTTACTGAGGATTTTTGCATCGATGTTCATCAAGGATATTGGTCTAAAATTCTCTTTTTTTGTTGTGTCTCTGCCAGGCTTTGGTATCAGGATGATGCTGGCCTCATAAAATGAGTTAGGGAGGATTCCCTCTTTTTCTATTGATTGGAATAGTTTCAGAAGGAATGGTACCAGCTCCTCCTTGTACCTCTAGTAGAATTCGGCTGTGAATCCATCTGGTCCTGGACTTTTTTTGGTTGGTAATCTATTAATTATTGCCTCAATTTCAGATCCTGTTATTGGTCTATTCAGAGATTCAACTTCTTCCTGGTTTAGTCTTGGGAGGGTCTATGTGTCGAGGAATTTATCCATTTCTTCTAGATTTTCTAGTTTATTGCATAGAGGTGTTTATAGTATTCTCTGATGGTAGTTTGTATTTCTGTGGGATCGATGGTGATATCCCCTTTATCATTTTTTATTGTGTCTATTTGATTCTTCTCTCTTTTCTTCTTTATTAGCCTTGCTAGCGGTCTATCAATTTTGTTGATCTTTTCAAAAAACCAGCTCCTGGATTCATTGATTTTTTGAAGGATTTTTTGTGTCTCTATTTCCTTCAGTTCTGCTCTGATCTTAGTTATTTCTTGCCTTCTGCTCACTTTTGAATGTGTTTGCTCTTGCTTCTCTAGTTCATTTAATGGTGATGTTAGGGTGTCAGTTTTGGATCTTTCCTGCTTTCTCTTGTGGGCATTTAGTGCTATAAATTTCCCTCTACACACTGCTTTGAATGTGTCCCAGAGATTCTGGTATGTTGTGTCTTTGTTCTCGTTGGTTGCAAAGAACATCTTTATTTCTGCCTTCGTTTCATTATGTACCCAGTAGTCATTCAGGAGCAGGTTGTTCAGTTTCCATGTAGTTGAGCAGTTTTGAGTGAGTCTCTTAATCCTGAGTTCTAGTTTGATTGCACTGTGGTCTGAGAGACAGTTTGTTATAATTTCTGTTCTTTTACATTTGTTGAGGAGAGCTTTACTTCCAACTCTGTGGTCAATTTTGGAATAAGTGCGGTGTGGTGCTGAGAAGAATGTATATTCTGCAATGAACTCCAACAAATTTACAAGAAAAAAACAAACAACCCCATCAAAAAGTGGGCGAAGGATATGAGCAGACACTTCTCAAAAGAAGACATTTATGCAGCCAAAAGACGTGAAAAAATGCTCGTCATCACTGGGCATCACAGAAATGCAAATCAAAACCACAATGAGATACCATCTCACACCAGTTAGAATGGCGATCATTAAAAAGTCAGGAAACAACAGGTGCTGGAGAGGATGCGGAGAAATAGGAACACTTTTACACTGTTGGTGGGACTGTAAACTAGTTCAACCATTGTGGAAGTCAGTGTGGCGATTCCTCAGGGATCTAGAACTAGAAATATCATTTGACCCAGCAATCCCATTACTGGGTATATACCCAAAGGATTATAAATCATGCTGCTATGAAGACACATGCACAGATAGGTTTATTGTGGCACTATTCACAATAGCAAAGACTTGGAACCAACCCAAATGTCCAACAATGATAGACTGGATTAAGAAAATGTGGCACATATACACCACGGAATACTGTGCAGCCATAAAAAAGGATGAGTTCATGTCCTTTGTAGGGACATGGATGAAGCTGGAAACCATCATTCTCAGCAAACTATTGCAAGGACCAAAAACCAAACACTGCATGTTCTCACTCATAGATGGGAATTGAACAATGAGAACACATGGACACATGAAGGGGAACATCACACACTGGGGCCTGTTGTGGGGTGGGGGGAAAGGGGAGGGATAGCATTTGGAGATATACCTAATGTTAAAAGACGCGTTACTGGGTGCAGCACACCAACATGGCACATGTATACATATGTAACTAACCTGCACGTTGTACACATGTACCCTAAAACTTAAAGTATAATTTAAAAATACCCTAACCTCAAAGAAAACCACATGCGCAGATGGCATCAGTGGTCAATTATGCCCAACACTAAACAAAGAAATAGTTCCAACTCTACACAAACTCTTCCAGAAAATTGAAGAGGAGGGAAACACCCTCCACATGAGAATAGCAGTATTTTCTATCAAAACTAGATAGAGACATTACAAGGGGAAAAATAAAACTGTAAACTACTCACCAAAATCTCTTCGGTACACAGAATCAACATGTTTTAAAGATGTAGGGGGTACATGTGCAGTTTTGTTACATGGGTATATTGCATAGTGGTGAGGTCTGGGCTTTTAGTATGTATTTTTATGTATAGTAAATATGATACCCAATAGGTAATTTTTCAACCTCACCCCCACCCCACCTTTCTGAGTCTCCTGTGTCTATTTTCCCACTCTGTATGTCCACGTGTACCCATTGTTTGGCTCCTACTTATAAGTGAGAACATGGGGTATTTGACTTTCTGTTTCTGAGTTATTTCACTTAGTTTAATGGCCTCCAGTTCCATCCATCTTGCTGCAAAAGACACGATATCATTCTTATGATAGCTGAGTGGCAGTCCATGGCGTATAGAGATTATATTTTGTTTACCAACTCATCCATTGACAGACATTTAGGCTGATTTTGTATCTTTGTTATTGTGAATAGTGCCATGATAAACATCCAAGTGCAGGCATCTTTCTAATAGAATGATCTTTTTTTTCTTTTGGGTATATACCCAGTAGTGGGACTGCTGGATTGTATGGTAGTTTTATTTTTAGTTCTTTTTATTTTTTTAAGTTCATTTTATTGTTAGTTGATATATAATAACTATACATATTTATGGCATAGAGTGTGATGTTTTCATATAGGTTTACAATGTGTGATGATCAAATTAGGATAATTAGCATATTCATCTCCTCCAACATTTATCATTTGTTTGTGGTGAGATCACTCAAAATCCTCTCTTCTAGCTATTCTGAAATATGTAATATATTATTGTTAACTACATCATTCTACTTGGCAACGAAACGTTGTGCATTCTATCTAATTGTAACTTTGTACTCCTTGACCAACCTTCCCCAACACCCTCACCCTATCCAGCCTCTAGTAGCCAGTATTCTACTCTATACATTTTTAAAAATAACTTTTACTTTATTTTCAGGAGTACATGTGAAATTTTGTTACGTAGGTAAACTCCTATCACAGGGCTTGTTGTACAAATTATTTCATCACCCAGGTATTAAGCCTAGTACCCAATAGTTATCTTCTTTTTTCCTCTTCCTCCTCACTCTCCACCCTCAAGTAGACACCAGTGTCTGTTGTTTCCTTCTTTGTATTCATAAGTTCTAATCATTTAGCTCCCACTTTTAAGTGAGAACGTGCTGTATTTGGTTTTCTGTTCTTGCAGCCCCATCCACGTTCCTGCAAAATACATTATCTCATTCGTTTTTATGGCTGCATAGTATTCAATGATGTATATGTACCTCATTTTCATTATCCAATCTGTCTTCGATGAGCATTTAGGTGGATTTCATGCCTTTGCTATTGTGAATAGTGCTGCAATGAACATTCGCGTGCATGTGTCTTTATGGTAGAATGATTTATTAATATATTCCTCTGGCCATATACCCAGTAATGGGATTGTTGGGTTGAATGTTACCTCAGCTTTTAGCTCTTTGAGGAATTGCCATACTGCTTTCCACAATGAGTGAACTAATTTACACTCCCACCAACATTGCATAAGTGTTCCCTCTTCTCTGCAATGTCACCAGTATCTGTTAATAGTAGACATTCTGACTGGTGAGAGATGGTATCTCATTGTAGTTTTGATTTGCATTTCTCTAATGATCAGTGATATTGACCTTTTATTCATATGCTGATGGCCACATGTATGTCTTCTTTTGAAAAGTGTCTGTTTGTGTCCTTTGCCTTCTTTTTAATGGGGTTTTCTCTGTAAATTTGTTTAAGTTCCTTATGTATACTGGGTATTAGACCTTTGTCAGATGCATAGTTGGCAAATATATTCCCCCATTCTGTAGGTTGTCTCTTTGCTTTGTTCTTAAATACATTTTTAAACAAAATTCAATCAAATAAAATCTCTCGTAGGCAGGATTCTGAGATAATCCTCAAGATTCCCACCATCTGGTGTATGTGCCTATATAATCCCTTTTATTGTGGGTGGAAGCTATAATTGTAATTAGTTACCACTCTCATGATTATGTTATGTTATGTATCTAAAAGGGAAATTATCCTAGGTGAGCCTGATCTAATCAGGCAGGATCTTTACAGAGAGTTTCTTCTAGCTAGTTGCAGAGGAGAAAGTTATATTTATACACTCCTGCTGGCCTGGGAGAATGCAAATATCCACGTTGTGAAATGCTTATGAGCTGCACATGATATGAACCCAAAAGTAGCTTCTAGGATCTGACAGTAGTCATTGACTGACAGAGAGCAAGAAAATGAATACTTCAGTCATACAACCTCAAGAAAGCTAATTCTACATAAAACAACCTGAATGAGCTTGGAAGACCCTAAGCTCCAAATAAGAACTCCATCATATTTGGCACCTTGCTTACAGCTGTAAAACTCTGATTTGAGAACCAAGTTAATCCATGCTCATATGCCTAACCAATGAAAACTGTGAAATAATAAAATCATGTTTTCAGTAAATGTGTTATTGGGAGTTTATTATGCAGCAAGATATAACATAACACAGCATCCAGTAATATCCAAAAAGAATAATACATCATGACCAAATGGGATTTATTCCATAAATACAATGCTCACTTAGCATTGAACTATCAATTTTGTGGTATACACTATATTAATGTAGCATGATAGTTTATCACATTAGTAGAATAGAAAAGAAAAATGCTTTGGTTATCTCAATAGGTGCAAATAAGTATTTAAGAAAAATTTAACATCTATTCCTCATGAAAATGCTCAGGAAACTAGGAATAGATGGGATCTTCCTCAACTATATAAAGGATATTTATGAAAAATCTACAGCTATCATACTTAATGATGAAATGCACTGAGTACATACATACAAATGGATGGATGTGTGTGTGATTATGTTAAGTGTAAATGAAGTTAATGTAAATATAATATATTTTCAGACTTTATAAAAATAATAACATCAATGGCAACAACCATGTTCTATTTAGAAAGCATATCTAAAGGACATACAGAAACTGAAAATAAATAAAAGTGAAAAATATACAACTTATAAATAATGTTCAAAGTTTACAGACCTATGAAATGAGATGTAAGACAGAAAGAAACACTGGATATTGTGAGATATACCTTATAATAATATGTTTAAATTTACTAGGAAAATGGAACAATTTTAACCTGAATCATGTTAATAATGTCATCTAATAATTAATTTTTAAATGATGGATTAAAAAGTAAAAATATACAAATCTACATTATTTGGGGGAGATTTTGCCATCTTTTTTTTAATTTAGAAAACAAACAAACACATCTCAATATGAGTATTATTAAAAACATAATATTTTTGGTCCAAATGACATACCTTTGCATGTGGTGCCAAAATCACAAGATACACATTTGTTTACTAAAATTAACCATTTGTTTAGCCAACTTTTAAAAGATTATATCATATACTATGTAATCTTACCATGGTACAATTAGTGTAGAAATCTATAACTACAAGATAATTAGAAAATACTCCAAAGTTTGTAAATGGAAATATTCATAGGTTAAAAAAGAAATCACAAAGGAAATTAGGGAATATTTTGGAATAAATGATAATAAGGCACTACATATCAAAATTTATGTGATGCAGTTAAAGCTGTGCTTCATACGAAATCTTAAATTTCCTCATGAAAATGCTCAGGAAACTAGGAATAGATGGGATCTTCCTCAACTATATAAATAATATTCATGAAAAATCTATAGCTAAGGGAGGAGCCAAGATGGCCGAATAGGAACAGCTCCGGTCTACAGCTCCCAGCGTGAGCGACGCAGAAGACGGGTGATTTCTGCATTTCCATCTGAGGTACCGGGTTCATCTCACTAGGGAGTGCCAGACAGTGGGCGCAGGCCAGTGGGTGCGTGTACCGTGCGCGAGCCGAAGCAGGGCGAGGCATTGCCTCACCTGGGAAGCGCAACGGGTCAGGGAGTTCCCTTTCCGAGTCAAAGAAAGGGGTGACGGACGCACCTGGAAAACTCGGGTCACTCCCACCCGAATATTGCGCATTTCAGACCGGCTTAAAAAACGGCGCACCACGAGACTATATCCCACACCTGGCTCGGAGGGTCCTACGCCCTCGGAATCTCGCTGATTGCTAGCACAGCAGTCTGAGATCAAACTGCAAGGAGGCAGCGAGGCTGGGGGAGGGGCGCCCGCCATTGCCCAGGCTTGCTTAGGTAAACAAAGCAGCCAGGAAGCTCGAACTGGGTGGAGCCCACCACAGCTCAAGGAGGCCTGCCTGCCTCTGTAGGCTCCACCTCTGGGGGCAGGGCACAGACAAACAAAAAGACAGCAGTAACCTCTGCAGACTTAAATGTCCCTGTCTGACAGCTTTGAAGAGAGCAGTGGTTCTCCCAGCACGCAGCTGGAGATCTGAGAACGGGCAGACTGCCTCCTCAAGTGGGTCCCTAACCCCTGACCCCCGAGCAGCCTAACTGGGAGGCACCCCCCAGCAGGGGCACACTGACACCTCACATGGCAGGGTATTCCAACAGACCTGCAGCTGAGGGTCCTGTCTGTTAGAAGGAAAACTAACAAACAGAAAGGACATCCACACCGAAAACCCATCTGTACATCACCATCATCAAAGACCAAAAGTAGATAAAACCACAAAGATGGGGAGAAAACAGAACAGAAAAACAGGAAACTCTAAAATGCAGAGCACCTCTCCTCCTCCAAAGGAACGCAGTTCCTCACCAGCAACGGAACAAAGCTGGATGGAGAATGATTTTGACGAGCTGAGAGAAGAAGGCTTCAGACGATCAAATTACTCTGAGCTACGGGAGGACATTCAAACCAAAGGCAAAGAAGTTGAAAACTTTGAAAAAAATTTAGAAGAATGTATAACTAGAATAACCAATACAGAGAAGTGCTTAAAGGAGCTGATGGAGCTGAAAACCAAGTCTCGAGAACTACGTGAAGAATGCAGAAGCCTCAGGAGCCGATGCGATCAACTGGAAGAAAGGGTATCAGCAATGGAAGATGAAATGAATGAAACGAAGCGAGAAGGGAAGTCTAGAGAAAAAAGAATAAAAAGAAATGAGCAAAGCCTCCAAGAAATATGGGACTATGTGAAAAGACCAAATCTACGTCTGATTGGTGTACCTGAAAGTGATGCGGAGAATGAAACCAAGTTGGAAAACACTCTGCAGGATATTATCCAGGAGAACTTCCCCAATCTAGCAAGGCAGGCCAACGTTCAGATTCAGGAAATATAGAGAACGCCACAAAGATACTCCTCGAGAAGAGCAACTCCAAGACACATAATTGTCAGATTCACCAAAGTTGAAATGAAGGAAAAAATGTTAAGGGCAGCCAGACAGAAAGGTCGGGTTACCCTCAAAGGGAAGCCCATCAGACTAACAGCGGATCTCTCGGCAGAAACCCTACAAGCCAGAAGAGAGTGGGGGCCAATATTCAACATTCTTAAAGAAAAGAATTTTCAACCCAGAATTTCATATCCAGCCAAAGTAAGCTTCATAAGTGAAGGAGAAATAAAATACTTTACAGACAAGCAAATGCTGACCGATTTTGTCACCACCAGGCCTGCCCTAAAAGAGCTCCTGAAGGAAGCGCTAAATATGGAAAGGAACAACCGGTACCAGCCGCTGCAAAATCATGCCAAAATGTAAAGACCATCAAGACTAGGAAGAAACTGCATCAACTAACGAGCAAAATCACCAGCTAACATCATAATGACAGGATCAAATTCACACATAACAATATTAACTTTAAATGTAAACAGACTAAATTCTCCAATTAAAAGACACAGACTGGCAAGTTGGATAAAGAGTCAAGACCCATCAGTGTGCTGTATTCAGGAAACCCATCTCACGTGCAGAGACACACATAGGCTCAAAATAAAAGGATGGAGGAAGATCTACCAAGCAAATGGAAAACAAAAAAAGGCAGGGGTTGCAATCCTAGTCTCTGATAAAACAGACTTTAAACCAACAAAGATCAAAAGAGACAAAGAAGGCCATTACATAATGGTAAAGGGATCAATTCAACAAGAGGAGCTAACTATCCTAAATATTTATGCACCCAATACAGGAGCACCCAGATTCATAAAGCAAGTCCTGAGTGACCTACAAAGAGACTTAGACTCCCACACATTAATAATGGGAGACTTTAACACCCCACTGTCAACATTAGACAGATCAACGAGACAGAAAGTCAACAAGGATACCCAGGAATTGAACTCAGCTCTGCACCAAGCGGACCTAATAGACATCTACAGAACTCTCCACCCCAAATCAACAGAATATACATTTTTTTCAGCACCACACCACACCTATTCCAAAATTGACCACATAGTTGGAAGTAAAGCTCTCCTCAGCAAATGTAAAAGAACAGAAATTATAACAAACTATCTCTCAGACCACAGTGCAATCAAACTAGAACTCAGGATTAAGAATCTCACTCAAAGCCGCTCAACTACATGGAAACTGAACAACCTGCTCCTGAATGACTGCTGGGTACATAACAAAATGAAGGCAGAAATAAAGATGTTCTTTGAAACCAACGAGAACAAAGACACAACATACCAGAATCTCTGGGACGCATTCAAAGCAGTGTGCAGAGGGAAATTTATAGCACTAAATGCCCACAAGAGAAAGCAGGAAAGATCCAAAATTGACACCCTATCATCACAATTAAAAGAACTAGAAAAGCAAGAGCAAACACATTCAAAAGCTAGCAGAAGGCAAGAAATAACTAAAATCAGAGCAGAACTGAAGGAAATAGAGACACAAAAAACCCTTCAAAAAATTAATGAATCCAGGAGCTGGTTTTTTGAAAGGATCAACAAAATTGATAGACCGCTAGCAAGACTAATAAAGAAAAAAAGAGAGAAGAATCAAATAGACGCAATAAAAAATGATAAAGGGGATATCACCACCGATCCCACAGAAATACAAACTACCATCAGAGAATACTACAAACACCTCTACGCAAATAAACTAGAAAATCTAGAAGAAATGGATACATTCCTCGACACATACACTCTCCCAAGACTAAACCAGGAAGAAGTTGAATCTCTGAATAGACCAATAACAGGAGCTGAAATTGTGGCAATAATCAATAGTTTACCAACCAAAAAGAGTCCAGGACCAGATGGATTCACAGCCGAATTCTACCAGAGGTACAAGGAGGAACTGGTACCATTCCTTCTGAAACTATTCCAATCAATAGAAAAAGAGGGAATCCTCCCTAACTCATTTTATGAGGCCAGCATCATTCTGATACCAAAGCCTGGCAGAGACACAACCAAAAAAGAGAATTTTAGACCAATATCCTTGATGAACATTGATGCAAAAATCCTCAATAAAATACTGGCAAACCGAATCCAGCAGCACATCAAAAAGCTTATCCACCATGATCAAGTGGGCTTCATCCCTGGGATGCAAGGCTGGTTCAACATACGCAAATCAATAAATGTAATCCAGGATATAAACAGAGCCAAAGACAAAAACCACATGATTATCTCAATAGATGCAGAAAAAGCCTTTGACAAAATTCAACAACCCTTCATGCTAAAAACTCTCAATAAATTAGGTATTGATGGGACATATTTCAAAATAATAAGAGCTATCTATGACAAACCCACAGCCAATATCATACTGAATGGGCAAAAACTGGAAGCATTCCCTTTGAAAACTGGCACAAGACAGGGATGCCCTCTCTCACCGCTCCTATTCAACATAGTGTTGGAAATTCTGGCCAGGGCAATCAGGCAGGAGAAGGAAATAAAGGGTATTCAATTAGGAAAAGAGGGAGTCAAATTGTCCCTGTTTGCAGACGACATGATTGTTTATCTAGAAAACCCCATCGTCTCAGCCCAAAATCTCCTTAAGCTGATAAGCAACTTCAGCAAAGTCTCAGGATACAAAATCAATGTACAAAAATCACAAGCATTCTTATACACCAACAACAGACAAACAGAGAGCCAAATCATGAGTGAACTCCCATTCACAATTGCTTCAAAGAGAATAAAATACCTAGGAATCCAACTTACAAGGGATGTGAAGCACCTCTTCAAGGAGAACTACAAACCACTGCTCAAGGAAATAAAAGAGGATACAAACAAATGGAAGAACATTCCTTGCTCATGGGTAGGAAGAATCAATATCGTGAAAATGGCCATACTGCCCAAGGTAATTTACAGATTCAATGCCATCCCCATCAAGCTACCAATGACTTTCTTCACAGAATTGGAAAAAACTACTTCAAAGTTCATATGGAACCAAAAGAGAGCCCGCATCGCCAAGTCAATCCTAAGCCAAGAGAACAAAGCTGGAGGCATCACACTACCTGACTTCAAACTATACTACAAGGCTACAGTAACCAAAACAGCATGGTACTGGTACCAAAACAGAAATATAGATCAATGGAACAGAACAGAGCCCTCAGAAATAACGCCGCTTACCTACAACTATCTGATCTTTGACAAACCTGAGAAAAACAAGCAATGGGGAAAGGATTCCCTATTTAATAAATGGTGCTGGGAAAACTGGCTAGCCATATGTAGAAAGCTGAAACTGGATCCCTTCCTTACACCTTATACAAAAATCAATTCAAGATGGATTAAAGATTTAAACGTTAGACCTAAAACCATAAAAACCCTAGAAGAAAACCTAGGCATTACCATTCAGGACATAGGCGTGGGCAAGGACTTCATGTCCCAAACACCAAAAGCAATGGCAACAAAAGCCAAAATTGACAAATGGGATCTAATTAAACTAAAGAGCTTCTGCACAGCAAAAGAAACTACCATCAGAGTGAATAGGCAACCTACAACATGGGAGAAAATTTTCGCAACCTACTCATCTGACAAAGGGCTAATATCCAGAATCTACAGTGAACTCAAACAAATTTACAAGAAAAAAACAAACAACCCCATCAAAAAGTGGGCGAAGGACATGAACAGGCACTTCTCAAAAGAAGACATTTATGCAGCCAAAAAACACATGAAAAAATGCTCATCATCACTGGCCATCAGAGAAATGCAAATCAAAACCACTATGAGATATCATCTCACACCAGTTAGAATGGCAATCATTCAAAAGTCAGGAAACAACAGGTGCTGGAGAGGATGTGGAGAAATAGGAACACTTTTACACTGTTGGTGGGACTGTAAACTAGTTCAACCATTGTGGAAGTCAGTATGGCGATTCCTCAGGGATCTAGAACTAGAAATACCATTTGACCCAGCCATCCCATTACTGGGTATATACCCAAATGACTATAAATCATGCTGCTATAAAGACACATGCACACGTATGTTTATTGCGGCATTATTCACAATAGCAAAGACTTGGAACCAACCCAAATGTCCAACAATGATAGACTGGATTAAGAAAATGTGGCACATATACACCATGGAATACTATGCAGCCATAAAAAATGATGAGTTCATATCCTTTGTAGGGACATGGATGAAATTGGAAACCATCATTCTCAGTAAACTATCGCAAGAACAAAAAACCAAACACCGCATATTCTCACTCATAGGTGGGAATTGAACAATGAGATCACATGGACACAGGAAGGGGAATATCATACTCTGGGGACTGGTGTGGGGTGGGGGGAGGGGGGAGGGATAGCATTGGGAGATATACCTAATGCTAGATGACGATTTAGTGGGTGCAGCGCACCAGCATGGCACATGTATACATATGTAACTAACCTGCACAATGTGCACATGTACCCTAAAACTTAAAGTATAATAAAAAATAAAAAAAAGAAAAAAAAAAGAAAAATCTATAGCTATCATACATACATCATTTCGTAGAACATTTATGATTAGAAAAGCTAGGTGGAAATCAATTATCTAAGCTTCTATCTCAAGAACTTAGAAAAATGACAGTAAATTTAAATCTATAAAAAGTAGAAGGGAAAGAGTCAAAGTAAGAGTTAATGAAGTAGCAATAAACATAAAATAGATCAATAGCTAAATTTTTTTTGAGAAAAACTAATACAATTGATAAACTCCTGGTGTGATGGGTCAAGAAATAAAGACTAACAAAAAGCAAATAACAAGAATTAAAAAGGGACAATAGTAATAGGAATTAAGAGGTTTATGACACATTTTAGTGAGCAACTTTATGCCAATAAATGTTTAAATTTAGAAGAAAAGGACAATTTTCTAGGAAAATACAACTTACCAAAATTGACACAAGAAGATATAAAAAGTCTCTGTTGTCTTAAAACTGTTAAATGAAATAAATCTATAATTGAATACTTTACCTTAAATAAAACTCTTGGCACAGATAGATTATCTGATGACTTCAATGGTGGTGTACTGGAGATGGCTTGTTCCTGACAACTGCTAAAATTTCAGAAATTTTGCAAGCTAGTTCTTTAACACAGTCATTATTAAAAATTAAAACATTTAAAATTACAACTAAATAAATCATATTGAAAAAAATCAATATCCCAAACTCATTACTTCCTCATTATTATTATAATTTTTTTTTTTTTTTTTGAGACGAAGTCTCGCTCTGTCGCCCAGGCTGGAGTGCAGTGGTGCCATCTCGGCTCACTGCAAGCTCCACCTCCCGCGTTCACACCATTCTCCTGCCTCAGCCTCCATAGTAGCTGGGCTACAGGCGTCCGCCACCGCGCCCAGCTGATTTTTTGTATTTTTAGTAGAAACGAGGTTTCACCATGTTAGCCAGGACTGTCTTGATCTCCTGACTTCATGATCTGCCCGCCTCAGCCTCCCAAAGTGCTGGGATTACAGGCTTGAGCCACCACGCCCGGCCACTTCCTCATTATTTTTTATTACATTTTACTATTAGCTGCTCTTGAGGTTATTAACATCTGTTGTATCTGCAGGGTGCAAATACTTATACTGGTGCTCTACTGTGTCCCTCTTCTCAATTTTGTTTTCAGTGATATCACATTGATAGCATGAAATCAGCCAGGGTGGGAGAGTTAACGCCACAGAAATTATTAAGCAATGTATATGAGGGCTTGATTTATTGCTAAATGTAAAGAGGCTTCAGTTTCAAAAATATAGTTTGTATGAAGGTAAGAATTAGTTGATCAGTAGATCACATATATGATTAATAACAGTAAATACAAAAGGAAGATATTTAATAGATTAGGATGAAAATCTATTTATCAAATTGGCTAAATTGCTCTTCTAGGCTGAGTGTGGATACAAGAGTTAAGAAAGAAAGCCACTAAAGTATTATATGAGACTCAATTGGCAATAAAGAGTTTACAGTAAAGAACGTACACTTTATTAGTAAGTTGTGTGTTACACATCCTCAGTAGCAGTAAAAATTCACAATGAGCATGCAGTATATACTACATATATAATATTTGCATGTTATGTGTAACATAAAGTATAATATATATAATATTTTTGAAAAGCCAGCTGTTAAATATTTCCCAGCATGAGACTGATCTTACTTACATTTAATGAAGAAATAGCACTAGTTTTCACAAGCTTTTACAAAGAATAGAAAAAGAGAGGACGCTTTTTATCTTGTATTTTTAGGCCAAATTAATTTTAACTTTGAAAAATATATTATAAAAAGGCAAAATTAAAAGCTGACATATCTCATGAACAGAGATGCAAATATCCTAAATGAAAGATTACAAACATAATTCAGCATTATACAAAAAAAGAATCATTTATTACAATCACATTTGATGTATTTCTGGAGTAAAAATTTGGTAGATCATTTTTAAGACTGCATTGTGTGGCAGCAACTCAACTTAACTGACTGTCAACCAGTCGTTTCATTTATTAATACTTTGTCAATGAGCCCTTGTAGAAAGACTGAGGTCATAAGGAATGAATCTGACTTACATAAATTTCTGTGCTGTGATCCATTATAGAGACTTTCCAAAATCTTCCTATAGACTCCTTATCTGCCATAAATACTTCAGCAGCATCAGATCTAATGGAACATATGTCTCAAGAGGAAGAGCATCTGGCATGGCAGCCTGGATCTGTTGGAGAGGCTTCTCTTATTGCAGGACCACTTAAAAATGACATTCTTTTGTGTTCTTCAAAAAACAATGACTATCATACCCAATATTCAAAGACTATCACTTGGTATTGTACTTCTTTCTTAGTGGTATAATAGGCCAGATCCAGTAATTTATGCTTCATCTTAAAAATAATATCTCAGCCTCCTGCAGACCACTGAGCCCCTAATAGCAAGATTACAGGTCCCTAAATTTTGGTAGGATTTACTTATCGTTTGATAAGCATTTGTCTTGCCAAGGTATCTAGAGTGGTTGCTACTTGCTATTCACCAGGCCCAATAAGCAAAATATTCATATTATAATATTATCAATCAACATGATATTCTATGAAATGAAGAAACAATTATGAAGATTATGTCATAAGGCTGGAGAGTGGAAACCGCCCTGAAGTAAGATAATGAAAGTGAAAACTTTAAAGCTAAATCTGCCAGTTAAATCACCTCTTTTGGCAGTATTTACTAAAAGATATAGAGGGCAGAAAAACATTCAACAGATCAAAACTACATATCAGGTGACAGAAGATTTGTTGATTTCCGTTGGTAAGGAAAAAACAGCTGGATCAACAGCTGCAATTGTAGTCACCATCTGATCAAGTTAATGTAATCTACTGTTATTCTCCAAAATTCATTTGTTTTCTATGCAAGCTAAATAGGTTAGTTAAATCGGAATGCAGTAGCATCACCACTCTGATATCTTTCAAGCACATTTTGGTGGCACTAATCTTTGTAATTCCTTAAGAAATGCAGTATTGATTTTGAATTATCATTTTGACAAAGGAAGCTCTAGAGGTCTCCACTTAAACTTTGCTCTGAGAGTATGCCTACTCCAATTATGCCCAGAAGGGTTGAGAAAATAATCACAGCATGAGTTTGAGGGATTACCAAGCCAACTGTGAGATGGACTCACGCTAAAACCCCATTAACCCGCTGCTCTCCATAAACCACTGCTCACAGCCAGTGATCAATAATCTCTGAAAAATCTGATTATTTTCCCTTCTCCCATCAACAATAATTCTTTTGGATGATCACAAGTTCTTTTGAGGAAAGCTGGAGGAAATTTAGGGCATAAGTTTTGGGCAGTATAATTCTCAAATACACCCAGCACTGCCTAAGTAAAGAGGATCTGGGGATGTAAATGGGCCATAACTCCATATTGAGCAATTCAAGTCGAACTTCTGTTCACCAAACCTAGGGCCATTTATTGATATATACCAACTATAATGTTACTAGGCTATATATGTATTTTAGCCATAGGGTCTCCATGATTAATTAGCCAATGCCAAAGGTCTCTGTGGGTCAGACCGTTTTCTATTACTGCTTTGAGTCTGCTGCCCATCAAGGTAACCATGCACATGTTGTCTTTGGCCATTTAATGCTTGCATTTGATCCCTGAAATATAGGATCTCATAGATTCTATTCAGTTCAGAGAACCCGTTTTTATAGCAGTACTTTCTGCTGTCATTTCTGGCCTCCAGAGAAGCCACTACAGAGCAGTGCTCTTCTCACCAACGCATTTCTCAAACCCTAGGTGACAGGAGTATTCCCTGCACTCTCCAAGAAGATATAGTTAATGGGTGATCTGGCAGGTATTAAATTTATTGAGACATTTGGATATATCCCACCACCTTATTTTATGTTTATAGTAGGATTTTATTTTTTTTTTCTTACACGTTCCTTTTTGTTTATATTTCTCTGGCATTTTATTAACTCTTTTCTTCTTCTGGTTACCTGAAATTTATAAATTATATATCTAAAATTTTATTGGTTACCCTTGAATTGTTATCAAATGTTGAAAATGTAAGCATATTTTATTATTATAGTCAAACATTGATCTCTCACTGAAAAAGACAACATCTTTAACACCTTCAAACATACCATTACACATCTCAAACATATCATATTAGATAGTAAAATTTGATTATCTCCCACTAAATCCTATTCCTCCCTAATATTTCCCATCTCACTAAATATCACCACCGTCCTTCTGTTGCTCAAACCAAAAACCCAGGAATCATACCCAAAGCCTCTACCTAGTCTGAGATGACATCATTCTTGCCTAGACTACCACCAGAGACCATTTATTGGTCTCTCTTCTTCCACTTTGCCCTTATTCAATTATTTTCCTCAGAGCTAATGTAGTGATTGTTTGAGAAGTAAAGCTGATGATGCCATCCTTCTGAGTAAAACCTTTAATGCTATCTCATGAGTCAGAAAAAGAATCCAGGCTCTACTGTGTTCTTCAAAGCTCTTCTTGACATGGACACTGCCTCACCTTAATCAATCGTCACCTTTCTCATTATGCTCCAGGCGCACTGGCTTCCTTTGTTTTTCTCAAAGATGCTGCCCTCCTCCCAACTATGTATCCAGGCCCCCCTTTTTATGACTGTCCCTCTGCCTGAAATGTTCTTTTCTGTAACTTTCCACATGTTTGGCTCATTCTCCTCTTTCAGGTTTCTACTGAAATCTCACATTGTTACAGGAGGTCTTTTGATTTTCCTTTATAAAGGGACTCTCTTATTACCTTCTAGCGCCTCACCTGACTTTTAAACTTTTGTATCACTTACCATAATCTGTATTTTTCTTTACTTGCTTGTTTAAATAGGTTTCTTTATTTGCTCATTTACCATTTGTATTCTCTGTAAGAGAGTTAACTTTATGATGCCAATAACCTTGTCTGGATTGTTCACCTCAGTGTATCTCATTATTTGATCAGTGCTTATCACATCCCATGGACTCAATAAAAGCTCTATCAGGCAAATTACTTGATTTACAAAGGGAGAATTATAATGATTATAAGGATTCATATACACAGCTAGCATGGGCTTCTTAATTGTGAAAAAAATTGTTTCACAGTAGCCTTCCTTATGAATGAGAGGAATGAATTTGGGTTCTATGCAATTGGGCTTTCCTTTTGGTAGGTAGGTGGAGGGCAAATACTCAAGGTTGGGTTTTTATGATTGATAAAGAAGAATGATTAATGTTGGGAAGGGCATAAAATGCATCTGCCTTTCTCACTTGAGTTTGAGCCCAGTCTCCCACCTTGAACGTCTCTATACTCCAAGAATTTGATTGGCATGCCTTGCCCACTACGGCAGGAAGACCAGTCACCATGTCCACCCACAGACTACAGATTTGGGATTTTTCCAGGGACTTATTAGGAAGACCAATTATCATCCCTGCAGGAGGATGCACATTGTGTATATTGTTATAATTGACTTTGCTTTAAATTTACCTGTCAATCTCAAATCATTTTTTGCTATTTTCCAGAAGGCCCTCAAAGGGCAAATTTTCTGGTTCTCATTTTTTTTGTTGTTGTTAAGGGATTTTGTTAAGTAATCTTTATTGTTGTTGTTTTGATTTCAAAAAAAATGGGAGATGAAGAGAGACACTAATACCACATTTTCAGTTTGCCATCTTCATCAGAGCATCATTAAATACAATTTTGAGTAATTCTCACTGTACATTTTTAAAATTAGCTATTGGTGGTAGGTTTAAGGACAGGCCATCATAGTAGTATTTATTTTCTTGAAAGACATTTGATGAAATTTGTTTAACATGTGATGCTCTATAGAAAGTAAAATTGATGTTTTGCAAATAAAAGTGACTGTAAGAGTGAGGTATCAAATTTTCAACTTAGACTAAAATGGAATAAGATTGATATTCCCTGCATTTATATTGAATTTTTCAAAAATGGAAGCTGTATGTTATTATTTCACTAGTTCCAAGGTATGCATAGTGACAAGATCTTTTTACATATTTAGGAACTATTAGTTAAATGAATGAAAATAAAGCTGAATATTTTCAACATTTGCATTGAATTTTAAGTAGGTGGGAAACAATCTTATTTACCTTTTTTGGCAGTGGCTCAAAATTATTATCAGTTTGTTGGCCCTACAAATTAATTCATATATTTTAAATGTCCATGTATGATTCCACAAGCTTTATAATTGTTTTTAAGTCACATTTGTTTACCTGGTACTTCCTTGATAATTATAAATGACAGTAACAAGAGGTGAAGGAGCATGGACACCGGAAAGATATTGTTCCTGCCAGACACACAGACCTGTCATCATGTACCAATTTTAAAAAACAAATAAAGTCATGATTTTATTGAGTAAATATATAAGGGTCCAAAAAATCTGAAAAACACTGTTATGCTGACTAATGGTCAGAATGGTTTTATAGAAATTCCCAAAACAAGTTTGTGAGAAAGTGTTACCCTTTTTGTCCCCCTTTTTTTTGGCTTGTGTTTGTTTTTAGTTATTTTAACCAGTGTTTTTTTTCCAAGGCTAATGATGTTGTTTGCTAGTTTCCTCATGTTACATCAAATGAATTTGGATACCCTCTGAGACATCTAAATAGCAACTGCAGTAAATATTCATCATGTGGAATTAATAATGACATCTTGGAATGTTCTATTTGTTTTTTTCGGGCTCTCTTTACCTCACAGAACCATCACCCAATGTGGTATTAAAAACAAAGGAGGGCCATGGCTGGATTTTATATCACATTGAGAGGAGAAAAGGTGAACTGTGAGATCACTTTGGTAACAAGCACTAGCAAAGCTTAAAGGCTTGTCAAGAAACTTGGGTACAGGAGAACTTGGGTTTATGATTACTTAGATATTATTCCTAATGTGAAATGAATGAAATAATTATAAATTGCCCAGATAAATGACTATTGGTTAACTGCTAATTTCTGATGCAATAAAAATTCAAACTGAAGTTTTCTGTTGATCTCAAATACTTATCAGACTTAGAAGTGGAAATTTCCAGTTATATATTAATTAGATAAAGCAAATGAAGAAGCTCTCTAGAATAATGTTATATAATTTCTGATTACAGAAAAAAACTTCACCTTGAGTTACATTCGTTTAGCATATCCTGTTTATTTTTTATTATTAACTGTAGATAGAGAAGGAAAAAGAAAGAAAATGGGGCAAAGATGAATAAAAATAAATAACAGATGACAAGGCCATTGAAGTTTTATAAAACATTCTTTATTGGTTGGGTGGTGCCTGTTTGGGGCCTATATTTCTGCCTTGTGTGTTTAAAATAAACTTTAAAAGCTAGAGAAATAAATATATCTGCCAATTGTTATGGTTACTTTTCTTCCTGCTACTCTTCTCATTAACATTTACTTGGAAAAAGAATAGAATCCAAGTAAGACCTGGCAATAGTAATTTTAGTTCCATGTGTTAAATTTATTTTATTGAACTGTTCGGAAAATTTAAAATTCTAGGCTAACTTAATAGCAAAATTAATATACTTAAAATTGTCTCTAGTAACCATTAGAAGATTTTTAAATGCATAATTTCCAAAAAAAGAAAAAGAAAAAAAAACCTAGAATCAAGGGAAAAGAACAAAGAAAACTCAATGCGTTAGTAAAAGGCACGAAAGATTAAAAATGAAACAAATGAAAATAACTCTAAAAACTTTAAAAAAACAGAATATGTAGGTCTTGATAAATCTAGAGTGTGTGTTAGATTGACTTTACAGCCTATTTGGGTTAAAGATCACATACTTTCCATATTTTCTCCTTTATAGCCTTTTCTTAAGCCTCCGTTAAATACTGAGTTTGAAGGGATCCACTGGTTCCATTTTCCTGGCAAAAATAGTTTCCATTTCGTCAAATATTTAGAAACCAAATATTGATGTTTGTCTTATAATTATTGTCAAGAAACATTTCCTTGGGGATATCAAACTGACTGCTGCCAAAAGGGACTCAAAACACATTTCCCCATTTGTTCTGCCTCCAGAGACTGTTTCCTTTTGCCACCTCTGTACCAATTGGTAATAAAAACACATTTGAGCAAATTAAAACTAACAATCTGTGCTAGAAACACCCACTGTCTTTCAGAACAGGCCAAAGAAATGTCACTGGTACCACTGGTACAATTTGAATTCAGTTGTAATTAGACTTTGAACCTTGTTTCATTTGCTGAAATTTGATCTGTTTGCTGCTCTTGTTGAAGTTTCTTCTACTTCACCAGAATGTTTATTTCAAGGGTACCACAGAAATTGTTCTTAGAGCACATGACTGTCAGAGAGTCTTCACAAGCAAAGAAACTTCTTGTCTCTTAATGATGGGTATGAGTGCGTATATGCATATAAAGTAGCTAAAGTTTTCAGAGATGGCACAGAGAAATTAAAACATTAGAAGGTGTATTAGTCTGTTCTCACATGGCTAAGAAAGACATACTAATAAAGACTGAGTAATTTATGAAGGAAAGAGGTTTAATGGACTCACAGTTCCACATGGCTGGGGAGGCCTCACAGTCATGGCAGAAGGCAAATGAGGAGCAAAGTCATGTTTACATGGTGGCAGGCAAGAGAGCTAGTGCAGGGAAACTCCCATTTATAAAACTGTCAGATCTCTTGAGATTTATTCACTACCACAAGAATAGTATGGGGGAAACCGCTCCCATGATTCAATTATCTCCACCTGGCCCCACCCTTGACACATGGGGATTACTACAATTCAAGATGAGATTTGGGTGGGAACATAGCCAAACCATATCAAAAGGAATTTTAAGTAGGAGTATTATTTCTTCTAGTAGTTTTAGATGGGTATTTTCTAAAAAAGAATTGAGATGAAACAACACAAACTTAAAGTGATCCAAAGATCAAAACTGATGTTTTCTAGTTTTCTTTCTGTCTCAATGAAAGAAAATAGGAAAACTTGACTACATAAATTAGAACAGATAGAAGTCCCACCTCATGTTGATTAAGAAGAATTTGGCTGGGTGTGGTGGATCACGCCTGTAATCCCAGCACTTTGGGAGGCCGAGGAGGGTGAATCACCTGAGGTTAGGAGTTCCAGACCAGCCTACCAAGGTGGAGAACTACCCCATCTCTACCAAAAATACAAAAAATTAGCTGGGCATGGTGGCACATGCCTGTAATCCCAGCTACTGGGGAGGCTGAGGCAGGAGAATTGCTTGAACCCAGGAGGCATATCTTTAGGCACAAATGAACTCTAGCAAGTATTTTAATACTTTAAAATTCCGTATTTGCCAAATTCCATGCACATGTAAAAAAATTTAAATGGAAGTTAAGTGTTATTTTTTGAAGCAGTTTAAGCCCAAATACCATTTTTTCTGATCTTTATTCACAAATGATGGTATTTGACCTTAATTTCAAAGTTTAAAGATATATAAATTCAGTATATTTTTGATGAATTTTATTTCTTCAAAACTTTGTGTAGTGCTGTATATAAATTATCTGCTATAGTAACAATTCTGTGTGGTAGGTGTTTTATTTCCATTTCTCATATGGAGAAATTGAGTTCCAAGAGGTCATAGAAGACTTTCTCTGACAGTCATGAATAAGCTACCTTCTGCTGAATAATGTACTCATTAAAGGTGTAATAGAAAACAAGGTTTCTATGAATTGAAAGCCAATGTACTTAAATACTACTCTATATCAACTACCAAATAATAGTATCTAGCATAAAGCAATTGCTCAGCAATTGTCACCATCATTGCCATTATTAACATTCCCCCCAGCTTTATTAAGATATAATTGACAAATACAAATTGTATGTATTTGCACTGTACAATGTGATATTTTGACATATGCATACAATGGGAAGTTATTAAATCAAACAAAATTACATAGCCATTACTTCACATACTTGTCTTTTTTAGTGGTAAGAAATTTAATGTCTACTCTCTTAGCAATTTTCAAGTATGCAATACATTATATTAACAATAGTTATCATGCCATATAATAGATCTTCATAACTTATTCATCCTGTCTGAGACTGTACTTTTTGACCAAAAGCGCTCATTCTCCACCTTTCCTACCCCCCAGCCTCTGACAGCCACCACTCTACTCTCTGCTTCTATGAGTTCAACTTTTTTAGATTTCACAAGCAAGTGAGATCACACAATATTTGTCTTTCTGTGTCTGGTTTTTCACTTAGCACAAAGTCCTCCAGTTTCATCCATGCTGCAAATGACAAGACTCACTTCTTTTTAAAGGCTTAATAGTAGTCCACTGTGTGTGTGTGTGTGTGTGTCTGTGTGTATCAGTGTGTGTGTGTCACATTTTCTCTTTATACATATGTCTGTTGGGGGAAACTTAGGTTGATTCCTATCTTGGCTGTTGTAAATAATGTTTGCAATGAAAATGGGCATGTAAATATCTCTTTGACATACTGATTTCATTTTTATTTTATAAATCCCCAGTAGTGGGATTTCTGGATCATATGGTAGTTCTGTTTTTGGTTTTTTGAAGAAGCACAGCAGTGTTTTCCAAAATGGCTGTACTAATTTACCTTCCCACCAACAGTATGTGAGTGTTATCTTTTCTACACATCCTTGGCAATACTTATTATCTTCCATCTTTTTGATAACAGCCATCATAACAGGTATGAGGTGATATCACTGTGTTTTTAATTTGCATTTTCCTTATACTTGGTGACGTTGAACTTTTTTTTTTCATACACCTGTTAGCCATTTGTGTGTCTTCTTTTGAGAAATATCTGTTTTTGGTTCTTTGCCCACTTTTTAGATTGAGTAATTTTTTGTCTTGCTGTTGAGTTATTTGAGTTTGGTCTTGTCCATTTTGTGTGCTATCAAGGAATACCTGGGGCTGAGTAATTTATGAAAAAAAAAGTTTATTTGGCTCACTATTCTGATGGCCAGAAAGTTCAAGATTGGACATCTGCATCTAGTGTGGATCTTAGGCCACTTGCACTTACAGTGGAAGGCACAGGGGAGTGTTTGGGCAGAGGTGCAGGAGAGAGAGAAAGGGAAAAGTTTCCAGGATCTTTCTAACAGCCAGATCTCTCAGGAGCAAAAGAATGAGAACTCACTCACCCCCATGGGAGGACATTAATTTGTTCATGAGGAATTCACCTCATGACCTAAACACCTCCCATTAGGCCCCACCTCCAACACTGGGAATTAAATGTCAACTTGAGGTTTAGAGGACAAACATCAAAGCCATAGCAAGCCTGTTATATATTTTGGACATTAACCCCTTACCAGTGGTTAATATTTTTTTCATTCTGTATGTTTTCTTCCATTCTGTAGGTTTTCTTTTCCCTCTATTGTTTTCTTGGCTGTGCAAAAGCTTTTTAAAGTTTGTTGCAATCCCATTTGTCTGTTTTTGCTTTTGTCACTTATGCTTTTGGGATCATATTCAAAAAATCTTTGCTTAGACTAAATTTCAAAAAGTATTTTTTTCCTGTTTTTCTCCTAGTAGTTTTACATGTTCAGGTCTTATGTTTAAGTCTTTAATCCATTTTTAGTTGGTTTTTGTGTATGGTGTGAGATAAGGGTCTAATTTCATTCTTCTGCACATGGATTTCCAATTTTCCCAATCTCATTTATTGAAAAGACTGTTCTTTTCTCAGTTTGTGTTCTTGGCACCTTTGTTAAAGATCAATTGGCTGTAAATGCATGGATTTATTTATGGGCTGTCTTTCCTGTTCCATTCATCTATATATCTGTTTTTATGCCAGTATCTTGTTTTGAATACTATAGCCTTGTAATATATTTTGAGATCAGGTGGGGTAGTGTCTCCAAATTTGTTTTTTTGTTGTTGTTGTTCAAGTTTTTTTTTAAATATCTGGGGTTTTCTGTGGTTTCATAGGAATTTCAATTTTTTTTCTATTTTTGTGATAGTAAAATGTTTAATAATCAGACAAAATCATCAGGAACACTGAGTTATGGTAAGAGTCTCTAAAGATATTTCATTGTATAATATCAAGGATATTCAAGTGACTTCTTGGAAAGAATTTTACAAAAGCCAATCACATTGGCAAATTAGAGTGCATTTCCCTTCTTAATTTCAGAAATCATTTATATGGATGTTGTAAATTAATAAACATATCCTAAACTTTAGCAGCATATCAGAATAAAACTCCCTAGAGTGTTCTTTCAAGAAAGAGCATTAAATTGCAGAATCATTAGTTAATTTTTTTTTTTTTTTGGTGACTGAATCTTGCTCTGTCGCCCAGGCTGGAGTGTGGTGGCAGGATCTCGGCTCACTACAAGCTCTGCCTCCCGGGTTCAGGCCATTCTCCCGCCTCAGCCTCCCGAGTAGCTGGGACTACAGGCGCCCGCCACCAAGCCCGGCTAATTTTTTTGTATTTTTAGTAGAGATTGGGTTTCACTGTGTTAGCCAGGATGGTCTCAATCTCCTGACCTCGTGATCCACCCGCCTGGGCCTCCCAAAGTGCTGGGATTACAGGCGTGAGCCACCACGCCCAGCCCATTAGTTAATTTTCTTTTCTTTTTTTTTTTTTTGTGATGGAGTCTTGCTCTGTCGCCCAGGCTGGAGTGCAGTGGCGTGATCTAGTCTCACTGCAAGCTCCACCTCCCAGGTTCATGCCATTCTCCTGCCTCAGCCTCCCGAGTAGCTGGGACTACAGGCGCCCGCCACCACGCCTGGCTAATTTTTTGTATTTTTAGTAGACACGGGGTTTCACCGTGTTAGCCAGGATGGTCTCCATCTCCTGACCTCGTGATCCACCAGCCTCGGCCTCCCAAAGTGCTGGGATTACAGGCGTGAGCCACTGCGCCTGGCCTAGTTAATTTTCACACATAACTTCATTGTGTGAGAAGCAGAGGAAAGTCATTTAATTTGTAAAAGTGATAAATTACTTCAAAATTGAATGAATCAGTATGCACACATTTCAGAAAGAATGCAGCTCAAATCTTCAATAGACTTAGAGCCCTTTATAAAAACAAGGATATCCATTATCTTTAATTTAGTGAAACATCAAATATTTTCCGTTAAGTCATATTTATTCCTCAACTAGCTTTGGAAAGCAATTGGCTATTAAAATAATATCCATTTCTTGGTATCCCGTTGATGGTAACTGTAGCACAGGACTGATTTGTTTGACTTCTTCGACTATTTGGATAGCTAAATATAATGATCAGAAATTTTTGAAAACACATTGGGAAAATAAGTTTTCTCCTTAAACAAAGTAAATGACAGTACACTGTCTTTGGAACTATGCCAAGTTTTCTTACAATGTTTACTAAAGAGGGTTTCCTGAGTTTCCAGTTGGTTGTTCCAAACATAAACTTTATTTGTTCCTACCTAGAGGAGTTACTGATGCACCTGCGGCCATGTACCCAGTCATGCTGCCTCTTCTCCACACAGCTTGACTGGCAGCATAAAGACCCATGCAAGCAGATGTGACCAGCTGCATGCTGAGACTGAGATGTAGAGAGTAGGAAGGGAGATAAGGCATCAGCCATGTGCAAATTTTCCCTGTAGCACTTTGAAGTCTTTGAGTTTGCCATAGTTTTAAAAATTAGACTATATAGTCAATTAGAGATCATTACTACATGTTTTTTTCTTTCATGGTGCTCTTGGTTGCTCCTCAGATAAAATGACCGTCCATATGGCAATAGCCTCACCAAAGGCCAGATGGCTTATTGCAGGGATTGGGAACCAACAATCTTTTGCTTAAAGAGGCACTTAAATTTTTTCAAAATGACACAGCCCTAGGAAAAATCTTGTTATGGAATATCTCCAACTTCCCGGTTTGCAAGCACCTCCCTGTTCTCTATGAATAGCCTATTTCCTCAAGCCTCTTCCACACCCACTCAGTTTGCAGCCTCTGTTTAGACTTGCGTTATGCTGACTATCAATAAATTCTTCCTAAGGTGTTTTTTACAGTGGGCTTATTAAGGTGATAACCTATACAGAAAATTCTTTGATTATTCCTTCCGCTGACAAAAACCTGTTGCTTGGGGGTAATGAAGCAGGCTTCTGTCACCTGTGCCAATGGATCAGCTCCACTCACTTGGCATTTTGTGAGATGACTCCGGTATCACTGCTACCTTCCTCTTGATCACAAAGAGAAAAAGAGAAATTCTCCTGTTTTCTACTCGTGGAAACAAAATAAATGAAGAATTTTATTTCTGCTGAGTTTTTACAAACCCACTAACTATCATAGTTTTGTGTAAGGAGGAAATCCGCCACCTACTTAGGCAATACCTTGCACTAACCCGCTACATTCCTTAGAATGATAGTCACTGCTCTAAGCAATCACTCAGGCTAAATTTGGAAATTGATTCATTTGTGTAGCTTTTCTGGGGTTGTTTTAACAACTGTGGTGCAGTAGTGCCAGTGATTTGGGGTTTCAACATAATTGCGCTCTGGGGAATTACCTGGGGACCTGGACTATGTCAGATTTACGGGCTTGATCCAACTGGAATATGGAAAGCTTGTCTGAACTACAGTGCACACATACACACTCACACACACACACACAAATGCCTGTGCCAGAGCATGTGTCTGTGCATATGTAAGGTAATGGAGTTGGGTTATTATAACAACTAACACATTTGTTACTTTAAACTATCTTTTAAAATTTTTTTCTCGTCTAGGGTCTGCTGAAGAAAGCAGAACAGTTTAGCTCACATCCTGCTCTATAAATATTAAGTCTATAAATTAGAGAATTAATTCAGGCTAAAGAAAAGAATCAGATTCAGTAAGTGAATTGAAATTGTATATTTTATAATTTATAAAATTGAAAGTATTTTTATAATTTCATATAATCATCATAATAACTAATCTTTATTTAGTTTTATAATGTGCCAGGCACTATGCTAAGTACCAGACATAAAATAACTCATCTGTTGACTTCAGTAACTTTGTGAGGTAGATCTTATTATTATCCTTATTTTAAAAATAAAGACATAAGCTCGGAGATGTTAGTCCTTTGCTGCAAATACAGAGCAAAAAAGTGGCGGAGCTGGGATTGGAACACAGGTATTCTGGACCCCAAAGTTAAGGCTTATACAGGATCTAAACATTTTGCCTCTCTGGTGGTACTTTGCACTGTTTTCCCCCGTGAATCTCTGTGCCCCAGCCACCCTGGCCTTTATTCAGTTTCTCATGCTCTTCCTGTGCCTTCACACTTACCAGATTCTCTCTATGTAATGTTCCTACACTTGGATGTGCCCCATTATAATTGTTTATAATCATATACTTATTGTGATTATTTGATTAATTTCTTTTCCTTCACTAGGCAAGGTCAAGTACCATGTCTGCTTAGCTCACTATTATTTTAGAGGAGACACTATGAAGTGGTGTTCAAAAGCCTGGGTTCTGACTTCACGATGTTATGTTACCATATGTGTTTTCTAACTTCTCTTTCACTCAATTTTCTTATCTATAAAATGGGGAAAGCAACAATATAGACTTCGGGAAGTTATTGAGGTGTAAATGAGTAAAAGAGCAATAAAGTATTTAAACTCTTTCCTAGTACCAGCAGGGCATAATAAGAATTAGCTATTATTATTTTTGTCTATTCCTGACACCTACTATAGTGCTGGCTAGGTAGGAGGTACTCAACAAATATTTTTTGAATAAATGCATGCATGCATGCAAGAATTAATGAAAGACTAAATTTTTCTGGAGTTATCCCAATACCTATTCTGTTTGTATCACATCCAGCTTTGAGATTGCCTTCCAAAAACTAGCCAAGGATTAGTGCTACCTTGGTCCTGCATCAAAGAATGGACCTTGTCTCTTTGGATACTCTTGAAAAAATACCGGATTTGGAGTCCAGAATCCAGGGGCCTGGTCTCACAACTCATAAATGAAAGTTACCTCCAAATCAATTATCCAGCAGTGCATTTGTTCTCTAGCTCTCTGTTTGGTACTATAATCTTCAAAAAAATTTTTCTTTCAAGAAAGTGAGAATAAGAAAAACAATTAACCACATCTGGGCTCAGAATACCTCATGGGTATATTCAAAACTGCCTTACAGTTTTGAAACAATAGTAGTCCCTTCTTACAGCCACACTGTATATATGAAGCTTTCAGATCTATAATAACATACTGTTAGGTACTTACTATGTTTCAAGAACTTATCATACATAATCCTCAACCTTCAAAACAAGAATGCAGAGGAGATGTTTTTATTATTTCAGTTTTATCAGGTAGAAAACTGAGCTTCATAGAGATGAAGAAACTTGAGCAAATTCACACAGCAAGAGAAGAAAGGAGCGTGGTTTGAATACCACATTGCCTCATTTTATTCTTGTGCATTTTATTCCTTTTCAGTATTTTAAATTAGCACAAAATACCTCAAAAAGGAAAGATGACTGTTAAAAGGGTTACATTTTTAACATACTGAAGGCAATTAGTAAAGATGTTAAACAAAATTTTACCAGTAAGTGTGGTTTGCTTTCAAATGTCAAAGATAAAAATAATGCTAAAATATTTTTGGCATCTTTATTGGACATCATCGTTGGGAACAAGCTAACGCAATGGTTTTAGTCATGCTCCCTCAGGAACACAGCTAAGAATTAAGGACTAGATTAAATTTAGTGTGGAGCTACTGTATGCAGCTGTCTCTTATAAAGCAGATGTTATATCCTGTCATTGTCATCATTTTTGCAGAAAAGTACATTTTTATTGGCTCTAAAGTGTGAAAAAGTGAAATATTTCCTATACAGGAACCCTGGAAGCTATCTGTCCAAGGGGAAGAGCCTATTCCCAAGCTGACTATATAGCAACACTAAAAGTATTTATTTATTCAAACTGAATCTTAAAGACCTATGATCAGTCTTTAGGTGGCCATATACACTCCAACAGGATTATAACCTGCCAGACAAGAATAAACTTCACCAGCAAGAGAAGCAGTAGGGAGAGATTCCAGGCAAGTGAGTTTTCCTTGTATTCCTCTAACTTGGAGTCAAATATGCATGGATGCTCAGAAATCCACTGACCAAGATGGCCTTAACATTCCCCTTAGCTTGACTAAACTTTAAACAGATTTATTCCTGACTATAAACCCCTGACCTCCATTTACTGAGAGCATCTAATTTAGGAAACTTGCAATTGTAGATTCTTTCTATTTCCCTTTTGAGATGTACATCTCCCAGCCTCTTGCCGTTTTACACCCGAGGAATGTCTTTCTCTAGGACCTGGGAGCCACCCCTTTGAAAAAGGTGCCCCTTTTTCAAAAATAAGATAGTGCCCCTCTCTCTCAGTTTCTGTGGGAGGGTAGGAGTCAAACTTGGATAAGCGCAATTAGAAAACGCAGATGGCCTAATCACATGGACCAACCTCCCCCTCAACATCCTGTAGTACTTCTCCACTAGCTCACCCCAGTGCTTAAAAACTCTCCTGCATTTTTTCCCAGTAGAAGTTGAATTTGATCTCTCACTCCTATTACAGTAGTCTTGACTTTCACTGTAATCGTTTTGAATAAAGTCTTCCTTGCCTGTTTAACTCTGGTACAATTTCTCTTTGACACCACAGAACAAATTCTTTCAGAAATATATTGCTGGACGGTCAATTTTCTAAAAGCTATACATTCCACTCAGTAATCAAATTGCCAAAATATTTGCAATATCAATGCTAGCCATTCTCACTGGAGTTCTCTCTGGAGATTTTTGTATGTCTCCAACCAGGAACCCATAACATTAATTAATGGATATTTTTCATTCCATTGCACTGTGAGCTTCTGGGAGGCAGAGATCGTTTTAATACTACTTTTCTGTTTCCAGTATCTAAGCCAGTGCCTTGAAGAATATCACTGCATCACACTAGGGGAAGAAATCAGGCAACCTCCCACGACATTATATATAGGGTGACCATAAATTTATCATCTGTATCAGGATAGTTTTGAGAATGAAAGGAGGCATTAAAATAATTTTATGTAATTTTTGAAACATTGTGTTGCCAGATAAATTAGTTTTATGAAATTATAGATGAGAAAAACTCACCAAAATATTTATTTTTAAGATGTTTCATCAAATTTATTTATTTAACTGTTATTAGGTTCAGGGATACAAGGCAGGTTTGTTATATGGGTAAACTCATGTCATGGGGGTTTGTTGTATAGATTATTTAGTCACTTGAGTACTAGGTCTAGTAGCCAGTAGTTTCATTTTTCTTGATCCTCTCTCTCCTCTCACCCTCCACCCTCAAGTAGGCTCCAGTGTCTTTTGTTCCCCTCTTTGTGCCCATGTGTTCTCATCATTTAGCTCCCACTTATAAGTGAGAATGTGCAGCATTTGGTTTTCTGTTCCAGTCTTAGTTTGCTGAGGATATGGCCTCCAGCTCCATCCATATTCCTGCAGAAGACATGATCTCATTCTTTTTTTATGGCTGCATAGTATTCCATGGTATATATGTACCACATTTTCTTTATCCACTCTACCATTGATGGGCCCTTACGTTGATTCCATGTCTTTGCTAAATTTGGATGTTAAAAAAATCATAAGTTTTCTAAATTTGAATCTACTCAAGAACACAATATTAATTTATACAGCTATAGATAGGAGTTTAATCAAATATTTTTCTCATAAGTGGAGATATTTAAAAGCACAGGTAGAGGACTTCAAAATTCAACCTATACATTATTTGAATTCTCATTGTTTAATTTATTTAGTTTGCCTTGCTTTTGCAGATATAAATTTCAATTTCTATCTGCAAGCTTTGTTTTCAATTATTTAATTTGATAAAGGTTGCATTTTTGTTACTCCATTTTTTGAATACTTTTATTAAAATTTCTATCTGATTAAAAAAGGAACACGAACTATTTTCCAGTAATGATCTATTCTACTGTTGAACATTTAGATTAAAATTGTTCTCCAAAGCCTCAGCATCTCTAAAGTCTGTCTGAAAATGGGTAGCAAAAAGAGAAAAACCAACTGTTACGCTAAAGTATTTGTTTCTATTCAAAAAATTGGAAATAAATTGAAGTCCATTTTCTCTCCTTCATTCTTTCTCTCTATGCATATATAATTAAGTCATTATTAGAATTATTATGTGTGCATTTATATATTTAAACAGCAAGTATATATATATATAGTTACTTGTACGTTTTAATTTTTTTTTTGCTTCTATGTAAATTGGCAAAGCGTTTCAGTTTGTTTTAGGTACACTGTGAATTGTGAGTGTGCCTCAACCAATTTTACATACATTTCTGTTCTATAGGTGCTTTCACTTACTAAGAACATTGCTTTTTACTATGATGCTCTGAACCACCAAAAACTTCATTTATGTAATTGGTACCAATATACTATTGTATTCATTTAACTTTTGAATGAATTGATAACATCTTTCTCAATAATGTCATTTTTGACCGAATTAACTTGTGGAAGCTTTACTTTTTCCATAAATTGAATAAAACATAAATAAATCATTATTATGATTAACTAAATTCTATTTCAGCAGCTGATGATATTAACGTAAAACTAACATCATTGAGCAATTCTTCTTTTGCTAATGCATTAATAGTCACCACTTTATTCTTTGCACTTACGTAAGAAAATCTGAAATTGTAATGAGCAAAATTAATATAGATGAAGAACAATCAATCTAAATAAAAGGTCTTGTTTCTAGAGTGATATGCAAATTAACTTTTGTAGCTATATGTGTTAAATTATTGTCTTTGATCACAGTACTAAAATAGCTAATAAATTTTAAAATGGCTAAGCTTCTTAAGCTGATTGGTGTTTTCTGGTTTTCACATTGTTGGTGGTATTACTCCTGTGCCCTTGGTGGATGGTAAATGTCCATAAACATTTTACATTAAAACATACAGTATTTATATTCTTAAGAAACAAAAATGCTGTATTCTTTTTAAATGAAATGCTTTTGTTTTATTAAACTTACTGCTGTCTGAACATTTTTATTCAAAATTGAAAACATTACAGAACAATAAAATAAATAGTTGTAGATTTACAGCATAGAGTAAGTGTCCAGAATGCTGTAGCAAGAAGACACAGCAGAAAGGCTGAATTTCCATCTCACATCTCCTACCTTTCATTTCTGTGTTCACAGCTGACCCTGCCCATGACTGACCTTGTAGCTTCTTGCCTTTCCTAGGCTGGGACACCAAGGGGTCAGCAGGAGCAATAATGTCAGATACTTTCCTTATCAATTATTAGAGTCCTCTTTAGGAAAAAGAGGATAGAATTATAAATTCAATATTATGTAACAGTTCCTTGAAATAAGTTTGTGTATATGTGGAGTCCTGCATCTTAATGACCACTAGTTTCATGGTAAATCATCCTCGGGGTAGCCAGTCAAAGGTTCGTGTCCTGGAGTGTGCTCCAGGCCAAGGAAACAGCAAGTGTAACACAATTATTCTGATGTCCAACAGAAAGCGTAATAAGAAATGAGCTGAGGAGAGCAGGAACCAGATGATTATGTAAAAATTTGTAATCCACGGTAAATAATTTGAATAGGATGAAAGGTAAAGAATAAATAAGTGAATAAAGGAGTGAATTAATTGTGCTTTCAAGAAATCAGGAGTAGGAAAAAAGAGAAAGATCTCCTTTTTCATCCAAAGGCAGCCATCAAATGTAATGCTTATGATTAGATCCAGGAGGGGTGGCATGCTGTCACATGCAGAAATCTATGTGGTTAGATGGGTGAGGGTCCCTCATGGCCATGACTATCCTAATTTTCTGTTTTCTCATCCAGAAAGTGTGAGAGTTAGGCTAAGGTTATTTATGTCTCCAAAATTTATTTTTAAAATTCTTTGAAAACATTCTTCTTTCCTTCTATTGATTTTGATATTGGTGTGAAGAATGGTTTTCCATAGCTCCCTAACTCCCAAATGAATTTTAGGATTTTTACTGTGATACGTTTTCTAGTATTTGGATGCAATGTTATTTGGTCATTTGTTTTTATGAGATGTTTTATAATGTATTTGTATCTTCACCTTCTGTCTCAACTATAACCTGCTTTAAGCTAGTGACAAGATAGTGACAAGGACCTATCTTTTTTATGATCTTATCAACAATTCTATTCTTTTAATTTTTGTGGGTACATAGTAGGTGTATATATTTATGTGGTGCATGAAATGTTTTGATACAGGCATATAATGCATAATAATCACATTAGGGTAAATGAGGTATCCATCATCTTATGCATTTATCATTTCTTGGTGTTACAAACATTCCAATTACACTTTTTAAGGCCTACTCATCTTTGAACTCCCCAAAGTGCTTTTCAAAGTCTCTGGTACATGTCTATTGTATCTCTCATAAAGCCTTTGGTGGGAGGCAAACCAGCCCAAAACTTAGTGGCTAAAACAGCAAACTATTATTATTTCTTACAATTCTGTGAGTCGACTTGGCATTTCTTCCATTCTGTGCTGGCTTGGTCTAGAATGGCTGACTCATGTCTTGTTTTCCACATGTTTTACTTGGTCCACGGGATTTCAGCTGAGATGGCCAGGATGGCTGATCTCTCTTCCTGTGGTCTCTCAACCCCCAGAAGGCTAGTCCAGACTTAGTCACATGGTAGCAGAAATCATCTCAGCCCCAAGAGAGGAGAAAAGCCAATCCACAGGCACTTTTTACTCCTCTGCCCATGTCATGTTTGCTAATACTCTATTGGTCACACCTAGTCACAAGACCAACCCCAGGTTCACAGGGAAGAGAAATATTCTCTACCTCTTGATAAGATGAATTTCTTTCAATGTATCCAATTTATTTAGCAGCCAGTGATTTCTGCAAGCATATGTCTACTTTACCCTGAAGGTGACACTGAAGCAGGAAAGCAAGCTGTTTCCATTATATCCCTCTGGCCCTGACCTGGCTAGAACTACAGATCTAGGGGAAAATAAAAGGGAAAAACTGAAAAATGTAGTTCTGTTAGTAGGTTAATGGGAGAATAGGAAATAAACGTTTCCTGTTTGTGAATATCTTCAGTATTGTAAAAATACTGGAATGAAATAAAAAATGAACAAGAAACCCTGTGATACTTTACCTAATTGAGGTTCCATAAATACCATTTGTAAATGGCTCATTTTATACAACTAAGGCTTGTTAATGTGCAAAAGTGCAAACAGCATACATTTTGCTATCTTCCATGTGATGATTTGAATTCTATCCAGGCCACTGCCCAGCATGTGACCTTGAGAAAAATATTTAAAACGACCTCAGTTTTCTGATTTCTTAAATGAGATAGTTGTAATTAAAAGGTGGCTCCAAAGATTAAACAATATAACATATGATTCACACATGCTAAGCAGCCAGGAGTTGGCTCCTTTCTTTATTTTCTTATGTATACTTCGGTTTATATAGTATTACGCACTTTTTTGAAAGATATGTGCTTTCAATTCCTAAAGTTTTAAACTGCTTTCTATATTAATAACAAACTCACACTTACTTGTGTGTGTGTGTACACAGTAATATTGTTACAGCTCTCAGTAGGCACCAAGTGATGCGCTGAGTGGTTTATTAAAAATGAATCATTAAAGCCTCGCAAGAGATCAAGGAGGCTGGTACCATGATTTAATAGTGAGGGAAACTGGGGATAGAGATGTTGAATAGTTTTACCAGGGAAGGAAACCGCAAATAAGGGTGTTGAATAAGGTACACAGCAAGTTAAAAAAAAAAATGAAGCTGAGGTTGTAACACACAGCAGCGCATCTCCAGATATGTCCTCCTAACCACTATGCCCAGCTGCTAATTAATGGCAAAGATTCATTGCAGTTAAAATGAATTTTAAACACAACTTTTAAAAAAGGAATCTATTTTATTAATTAAAAAGAAATGTGATTGTAATTAATTTAAAATAATCTCAAGAGTTTTTCCATTTATACTTGCACTTATTTCCCCTTAGTCCATTCAGGTTGCAGTGACAGAATAACACAGACTGGGTAGCTTATCAACAACAGATGTTCATTTCTCACAATTCTGGAGACTGGGAAGTCCATGATCAAGGAACTGGCAGATTTGGGTCAGGTGAGGGTCTGCTTCCTTGCTCATAGAAAGCCACCTTGTCAATGTAATCTCACATGACAGAACACATAAATGAACTCTCTGGAGTTTATTTTTATTTTATTTATTTATTTATTTATTTTTGAGATGGAGTCTTGCTCTGTCACCCAGGCTGGAGTGCAGCGGCGTGATCTTGGCTCACTGCAACCTCCGGCTCCCGGGTTCAAGCGATTCTCCTACCTCAGCCTCCCAAGCAGCTAGGACTACAGGTGCACACCACCAGGCCCAGCTCATTTTTGTATTTTTAGTAGAGACAGGGTTTCACCATATTGGCCAGGCTGGTCTCGATCTCCTGACCTCATGATCCACCGCCTCGGCCTCCCAAAGTGCTGGGATTACAGGCTTGAGCCACAGTGCCCGGCCTGGAGTTTATTTTATAAGGTTACTAATCCCATTCATGAGGGCTCCACCCTCACAACCTAATCACTTTCCAAAGGCTGCACGTTCACTTTTCATCATATTTGGGACCAGGTTTCAACACATGAATTTGGAGGGAGGGGAATAAACACTCAGTCTGTAGCACCCCTTAACAGAACAGTTTTGTTTTAGAAAAAATATCTAGAAAAGTAAAAACCATGTAGATTAAACTGCTTGTTGTCCTAAAATTATTTTGGGAGGTGGCCTAAACTAGAGACAAATTGTCATGGTATTTTAATTTTAATCAGTCACTATAGTGCCTTGCTGGTTAGAAGAAACAATGTTTTCTAAGCTTATCCTGACAAGGGTGGGGTGTATTACACAAGATTATAGCTCTGCTCCAGCAAACTTTTGGAGTTAAAAATGGGTTGTCATTTTGAAAAGGACAAGGACATAATAAAATATTCAAAAGGTCAAAGGCATATTTTGTTATAGCTAAAATAGTTATGCTTTTGCACAAAGTTTTAAATATAAGCTAGGCTCCAGAAGTGTAGAGCCCTTTAATTGTATTTTCACTTGTTAAATGCTAACGATGTGCTTGACAGAAATTTTGATAGAGGTATACGACATATTTCTTAATTTAAGAAGAAAAATCTCTCTTACAGAGAAGACAATTCAGCTTTTGTCAATTCAGTTGTGACTCACATAACTGAGTCAGTTAGATATACTCACATAGTTTAATACCAAAAACATAATATACTGGGAAAAAATCCAGCACCTCTCCATTTTTGGAGGAGAGAGGACATTGTCTTTCTCTAGTTATGCTGTCTATCTTCCCTTTTCTGCCATTTTTATTCATGTCACTGAATGTTTCATGCTCTCCTTTGCCTTCACTGAACATGACTTACTCTGCAATTTTCTGCAGAAGTGGCTTCTCAACCTTCTACACCCTAGTTACCTAGGGGTCAGGTTGAAACTAGATGGGTAGACTTCTTGCTTAACACTACTGCTTCTTTTGAGACTTCTTGCTTAACACTGCTGCTTAACACTGCTGCTTCTTTGCCTCACGCTAACATTTTTAGATATCTGAGATCCTATTAATGGACTAAACAGCACAACACCCTTCTATATTCCTGTCCTGGATACACCTTATATTTTGGATGCTGGCTCAACTCCCCTCTATTCCCTATTGCTGCTGTGTGTATGGAATAACATATACAATGTCCACTCTCAAGCTCACTATTGTAGCTACTCACACATACAGCTGCACTCTGGTTATTACCTCATTCTGGTTCTTACACAGAATACCCTGCAGAATAAGCTCCTTGAGGTGGGGGACAGTTTCTCTGGGGTTAAACGCTGTCTTCAACAATAAAGTATCTGGTACATATTAGGTACTTAACTAAGTGGTTATTAAATAAATAAATACATAATCACATCATATGAGGAAACCTTATTTCAATATCTTGCCTACATTCCAAGATCTCATTATTTTTATCACTTCCTATCTTTCCAGCTCTCTTGTGACCCAAATTTTACTCTACATTTTATATCATGTTGACCACTATTCCTATCCTTTCTCTATTTTCTCCTAATCTCTTGGTTATTCTCTCTGTTTTACATATTTTACTGACACCAATAAGATGAATCACTCCTTGCCAAACACTCTTTACTATTACATGCCCCTTCCTAGACAGTACATAGTCGTAAGGCAAAACTGACCCAGTCCCATAAGCTGTCTCTAATGGCAGCAGTGGCCCGTCTGGGGTGGCCACTGCCAAGGCACCAGCTACAGCAGAGAAGTGTAGCCAGGGCTGCGTGCTCTGCAGAGCCAGCAGGAGCCAGGATCAGGCAGGAGCCCCATCCCATTGTGAGTTGTTGGGGCAGGAGCCTTGTGCTTCTGGACACAGCCGCAGCCACCCATCTGTGGCTGCGGACACAGGCATCCCTGCGCTCTGCGGGCCTGGGAAACTCTCCTGCCCCCAACAGGCTCAGAAGTGCTGCTCCTGCTGCCTGGCCTCTCCTTGCTGTCAGCACCCTTGCTCTGATTTCAGAGCAAAGTTATGGCCGAGTCTAGGCGTTGTCACAACCTGGCTGGGTGTACACATGCTCAGGGTGGCACTGACATGCCAGCTCCCTGCCTCTTCAGCCCCGTCTGGACTTTGAACACCAAGTATGGGAGGGAGACTGAGTAGGGGGCTGAGGGCGGCTCGGTGTGAGCCTGCAGGCACCCCTCGGCATAAACCGCCTGGGTGCCATGAACAGCGGCAGGAGACAGACGGACTCCTGGGCCAAAAGGAGCAGGTCCCTGGTTAAACTCCACCTTCAAGCCAGGGACAGCCTGAAGCCTGGGGGCCAGGCTGCCAGTCCCACAGACTGGAGTGCAAAATTAGGAATGCTTTTTCTGGGCCAGCCCATGGCCACCAATCCAATCAGCATGCACTTCATCCCCTCTGAAGCCCATAAAAACCCCTGGACTCAGCCAGACTCAGGCAAATGATGGGACTACCTGCCTGCGGAGAGAAGCTACCCACTCTGTGTCTCCTCTCTGCTGAGAACTGTACACTCACTGGGACAGCCTGTGGCCTGCCTGTAGATAGGAGCTACCCACTCTGGGTTTCCTCTCTGCTAAGGGCTGCACAGATGTTGGGACAACCTGCCTGTGGAAAGGAGCTACCTACTTCTGGTCGCCTGGGAGCTGTACTGTTACTCAATAAAGCACCCTCCAGTTGTCCACATTGTCCACGTATCTCATTCATGCTGGACACAGGACAAGAGCTCAGGACCCTCCAAATGGCAGGACTGAAAGAACTATAACACAAACAGCTGAAACATGCCCCTTCCCACCCCACTTGACACATTGCAGGTGATGAGGAGAGAGTAGTTTTGGCCCTCTGGGGACCCCAGACCTAGGAGCTCCCTAAGCCAGGGCTGTGACACCCTCTTTGGGACTCTGCAGTTCCTGGAATCTCCAACTTCCAGGTGCCACCCCATTCCGCTGTGCCCACAGTGGAAGCCGCTTGTAGTACTCCTGGTCCAGCCACTGCAGCTTGCATGCCTGGCTGTGTGCAGTGGCCAGACCCCATGCTCGCCTGCTCACGCATCCCTCACCACTCTGCACCTGGCTAGCCCTTGGCAGGTGTGGGATCTGGGCCTGTAGAGCAAGCTGAGCACAGCCTGTCAGGCCGAGTGGGCCGAATGAGCCCAGCAGCCCCTAGCAAAACTCTGGCAAAAGGTGCCACTGGCTATAGAGGTTTCTGGATGGCAAAGTGACACCCCAAGGATCTCATGACACCTCCTCCAGTCTTTTGCTCAAACTGTCAAGCACAGCAAAAGAAAATCACACAATCATGCATATGAGTGACAGACAAATTGTAGTCAGTTGTAAGGGGATCCTTGATTCTAAGAAACAATCCTTGTCTTGTTTGTAATCCCATTCCTCATCAAGAATGTGCTAAATCTTTGCCATTTCTCTCCACCCCCTCACTCTTCAGCACACTACTAGATGTGAGTGTACACCCATCAAGTCTGAACTACAACTGCATGACTCCTCCATTTTAAAATATTTTGTATCTCCATTCTAATATCCTTTCTTTCAGATTCAGATATATGGCACAACTTTAGACTCTATTACAAAAACCAGTGGATGATTTTGAGTTCTTCACTTACTGCAACTCTTCTTGAATCTTCACTGTCTTGACTTTATTGGCACTATCTCCTAAATTTCACTCTAATTCTGGCCATTCTTTCTCTGGAACTCTAATCTAAATCTACATCTTCCTTTAGAACAAGAGAAAGGCTGTAGAACACATTTTCTATTTACTTCTTAAAGGTTACTGTTGCATAGCTGTTTAGTTCTATTTTGATTTTATGAAAAAATAAATTGCTTTATTTTATGACTATCCAAAAGCTACAGGTTTGTATTTGTATACAATCAAAATTTGTCTTAGCCTTATACTACTCTGGTAATCTCTAGATTATAAGTTCAAATTTACCTGCAAATTTTAGATTTAGTTTACATATGACAGCAACTAGATAAGGTTGTTTTAAATGTATGTTCCTACTGTAACTTTTCAGCTTATCTTTGCGGTGGTATAAAGAGAAGGGAGAGTTGGAATGCAGGAAGAGTGGCCAATCACATTATTACAGTGATGTGCTTTGGAAATTGTAAAGCCTTTGATTCAGACAGGACTATTCTAGAATCCAGGAACTGTCCTTTCACTGTCTGGTGGACTTTGGTAAATTACTTTAGTTCTCTGAGTTTTCGTTTTCTCATATTTAAAATAGACACAATAATGACTCCCTAACATAATTCATTTACAAGTATTTCAAGAGCAATGTTTGCACATATTAGGGATTTAGACATATTGCTTTTTTCCCTTTTGTCTCCTACTTCCATCATAATGCAGGTTAGATCACAATGGAGATTTTTAGTTTTTTGTATATAGCAAAATTTTCTCTTTTCATTATAGTTTAGACAAATGATTCATTCATATGAATATCTCTACAACCAAGATATAATTTTTCTTTTGAGGATGACTGTAGTATTAACTAACTTAGGTTTTAAGATGCAAGGACATTGAAAGTAGAATTTAAAATGTTGGCTTCTGCAAAATGTTTAAGTAACAAAACTAAACCCAGAATCTAGTCACATTCAAATAGATTATATTCAATCTTTAGAATGGAAATCAACATAATTTCCGCACTCTCATTTTAATAATATGGTGACTAGGCATACTTTTTTGGCCCTATTTAAATCAGTATGGAGAGCAAGCAAAAATAACAGCTCCCTACTCTAGAACACACCTGCTTCTGCAAATGAAACTAAGCCCACTCACTAGCTTATTTATCAAAACCATTAGCTTGGGGTATCAAAACTCATTTCAATGACCACCAGTCCAAATTTCTTAGGCTATTTCATAACCTCTGCCCGTTCCCAATCTAGAATGGAAAACTGTCCTGGTTTTCTCAAGACTTAAGTTTTAGCACTGTAAGTTCCACCTCCTGGGAAAACCTTTAGCCCCAGGCAAACCAGGACAGTTGATTACTCTATCTTCCAAAACTTGCCTAGAACGAAATCATGTTCTTTGCAGCAATGTGAATGCAGCTGGAAGCCATTATCTTAAGCAAACTAATGCAGAAACAGAGAAACAAATACTGCATGTTCTCACTTATAAGTGGGAGCTAAACATTGGGTACACACAGACATAAAAATAGGAACAATAGACACTGGAGAACAGAAGGAGGGGGAGGGGGGAAAGGGTTGAAAAACTACCTATTGTTATTGATACTATGCTCACTACCTGGGTGATGGATTCATTTATACTCCAAACCACAGCATCATGCAATATACCTTTGTAACAAATCCACATGTTTTCCTTGATTCTAAAATAAAAGTTGAAAAAAAAATCATCCAGTCAAGGCTCCAGTACCCTGTAAATTCTCTTTTTTAATTTATCCTCTTTAATTTATCCTCTTAAATTTTGTCAAAACAGCATTCTCCATTGCTTCAGTGGGTCTAATATACTCTTTCTTGATCAACAGGTTTTTCTGGTGGGTTTCTGGAGAAATCGACTGTCAACATTCTGCAAAACAATCACTGACTCAAACAACTCAAGAAGGGAGTAAAGATAATTAATAAAGTAAGTTAAATTGTATTATACCCACAAATACAAACCAGTGGAATCATTTCTGGGTAATGTATTGAGCTAATAAAGTAGTAAAAAGGTGTCAATGATTTTAGGTAAAAGATATTGCCACCCCACTCTTCTTATGTGGCGATGCCTAAAGAAGAGATCGCACCGGCTGCAATAATGCCCCAATGGTCAAGATATGCCAGTTACTCAAATTGGAAAATCCAGGTATGTTCATGGAACTTACCAATCTTTGGTTACTAGTAGGAAGTCTGCACAAGCAGCAACTACCACAGTTGTTCTAAAAACAGGGTGACAAACGGCCACCCTTTCAGGCTATGAAGACATTTTGGCTTTTGTTTTCTCAATTAGAGACTCGGCAGCTTTCTGGACAGAAACTGCTGGAGTCCAGGCTATGGCATACTTGTTTCATCTGCCCTCTCCTTGTTGGCTTCTGTCAGCTTTCTTTTCATTGTTTCACTTCAGAACAATTATAAAGCTTTGTCATTTTCCCAGTTAAAGACTCATTTCCATTTTGGTGTTAATGCTACTATTTTTTTCACTCCTAATGTGTAAGAGCAATCAAATTTTAAGATACAGTTCTAACAAGAGTTGAGAGTTGAAAGAGGATTCAAAAATCCACAAAAAATGGACACTTCTGATCATTTACATGTATAAAATAAAATGGCAATAGATATGATTCATTTGATATTCATTAATAAGATTCTTAATAAAAGCCTACCGTGTAGTAGGACTTCAACCAGATTCTGAGAAAATATAAAAGAAAAATGTATTCTGCTCTAAAGACTCTCCTCATAGGCTGTTTAGGAGACATTCAGACTTGGTTTCTCTTATTCACATTGTCCTATAATACAACATGTTGTGAAGATGGAAATTTTGAAAGAAGTGTAAATATAGTGTAAATTATAGGACGTCAAATCAAGGTTATGAAACAAACTATTTTTTTATGTAAATAAATGTGTTAAAAAGTAAGCCTGGGCCAGGCACAGTGGCTCACACCTGTAATCCCAGCACTTTGTGAGGCCAAAGTGGGTGGATCACCCGAGCTCAGGAGTTTGAGACCAGCCTGACTAACATGGAGAAGCCCCGTCTCTACTAAAAATACAAAATTAGCCGGACATGGGGGCGCATGCCTGTAATCCCAGCTACACAGGAAGCTGAGGCAGGAGAATTGCTTGAACCCAGGAAGCAGAGGTTGCAGTGAGCCGAGATCACACCATTGCATTCCATCCTGGGCGACTGAGTGAGACTCCGTCTCAAAAAAAAAAAAAAAAAAAAAAAAAGGAAGCCTGAAAAAGAATGACATACTAAATGGTCAATGTGGTTTTTTATTAAAAAGCAATAATTATAAATATTTACAAACAAATACTTAAAAACTGATGACATAAAGCATCAATATCAATTGAAAGTTAGTAAGTGTGAGTTCAATCACTATTAGATTTTGAGAGCTGAAGTCTGTATGCACCTTGCAAAGGCTATTCTAAAACTTTGTGCCTGAACTATAGCCTAGAGCAAGTTGGGAACTAAATAATTACTTGTTTCTTGTGACACACAATTTTTGTTATTCAGCATTCTCACAGAGTGCCTGAAGCAACACAATTTGGGTTAGAAAGGAAAGCAGTTAGCTGGGATTTTGAAATTCACAGAGACTTTGAGTAGTGAAAAGGCGAAAAGTTAAGGCTGTAAGTTAGGAACCTCATGAAGATCAGTGGGAGTTCTTGGGTCAGTTTAAACGTAATCTGGTGATATACCTATGCATCACACTCACAAAAATGGTCTCTTATTCTCTGATTTTTTGAATCAGTGATTTAGGGAGCCACTGACACTCTCTAACTCTTTTACAGCACCAAACTTATCTATTTTTTTCAGAAAATTGAATAAAACACCTCTATTATAATATATAAGCAATAAATTACTAACAGTCACATCAAATCTGTCATAACTTAGTGAAGTCAAGTGTCTATGAGATGTGTAACATGTTTTATCAGGAAGTTGGAGAAAGTGGGGTTAATATTATCAGGAACAAATTAAACGAAACAAAACAAAAAAATGAGCCTACTACAATAGAATTTCATTCAAGAACCGGTTCTCAAAAGAAGAGTTGCCTAAGGAAGAAATCAGCATTTCTAAGTGAAATAGCCTTGGAAATGCCATCTTTAGTGTTAACCTCCTCCTTGTAACCCATTAGTTTAATAATTTGGCTTAACTCATATATTTTTTTAGGAATTGTCTTTTGATTTACATCAGACAGAACCAAAGGCCCACAAGGATGCTGACATGATTAGGCCACCCTTGGAAACCACATATTGAATTTAGCAGATAGGTAAGGTCCAGAAAACTTAGATAATATTTAAAACAAAATTTACAATGGCTCATTGATTTAGAATTCTATGAAGACTTAATTAGATGTATAAAACCCATTTTATGCAAGAAAAGCTATATAGGTTTTATAATACATACTAAGTAGATCAAGCTATGAAGAATACCCAATAGACTCTAATATCAGCATCCAGGTATTTTACACCAAGACATTAATGACAATTCTTAATCAAAATGGCCAAGTGAAGAGTCTGCAGATTCTCCTCTGGGGAGGGGTAAGAGGTTTCACAAAGATCTTGATCTATAAATATTTCATTCTTCATAGCTGTTATTACTATATCAGATAATTCTTAGATTGCTTAAGGACAGATTTATGGAACAAAAGATTTACTTGTTGACACCAGAAATGACTCCACTGTTTCAGCTCTGACTCTCTGGCCTCAGTGTTTTAGTATGAGCAATCTTTGCTCTAATTAATACGTTTCCACTGTGCAGCTGTAATGGAAGGTATGCTTTCAGAAGGAAGAATCTTTTCTTACTTGTCAGTTCTTACCTGTAAAATAGGTCTCTCATTTTTACAGTACCATGATATATCTTCCACAACATCATTAAACATCCTTCAGAAATGCCCGCCAAAACAGTTTAATCATTTTATTATCACTTACAATTACAGGATACTTAGAGGGCACCTAGGCAAGCTTCTTACCCAATGTAAAATACTCATAGGTGGCTGCATGCAGACTTTTCTGGATGACTCCTAGTGAGGAACAAATCTGGGGATAAAAAGGAATCCTTTTGCATTTTTAAATTACTGTATTTTTTGAAAATTATTTGCATATTTTTATATTATGTTAAGATTGAATTTATCTAACTGGGACTTCCATCCCTTGTTTCAATTTTTTTTCCAAGTCTGAAGCAACATAGAAAGCCTTTTAGCTATTAGAGTACATTTATCACAATCTCTTCCCTCTTCTTGCTTCTGATTTATATACATTCCATTCTTTATTCAATAAATAAATTGGTCCGTTTTTTTTCCTCTGTGTAGACAGCATTTTTGTAGCAAATAATAGAACAAAATCTAATTAATTTAAACAAGAAAGGTTAGAGTTTTAGAAAAATTTCAGGGATATATCTAAGACTCCTTGGGAAGGGCAGACAAGTTCCCCCAGAGATTTTTGAGAGGAAGTAAAAGTCACCAGGAAGAGAGATATCTGTGCTGTCTGTCTTTTTCTCACTTCTGGTATTTTTCTTACCTCTGATTCTTGCCGTGGATTGGATTCCGTCTCCTTTCTCTCTGAAGAACTGCTTTCTCTGGTCCTCTTACTCATGGACCAATATGGTTAACTCAGACTCCACTTTCCATCACTTCCTTGTTGATGTGACCAATAAATGGACTAGTCTTTGTGTACTAATTATTTTGTGGTCGGGGTGGAGATGAAGCAAGCATATAAATTATCTTAGTCTAGACTGTGGATTGATGCCTACTGACTCAAGCAATTAGTTGAGGTCACATTGCATGAACTTGACAGCAGATCTTCACCTATGGTTTGAAAGTGGGAATGTTTTCAGAAAAAGGAGAGTGTAAATTAAACAGGTTTGAAAATTACTTTATCTTTTCCTCTCATAATGATCTAAAGCCAACACCTGATATTTTAGATGTGACCTGAACAAAGCAGAATATGTTGACCAATTCTCTTACTTCCATCCAGCACACAAATAATTCACTTAATGAAGCACTAAAATGCATTATAGTAATATTTTTAGAACTTTAGTATCTTAATTATCAAATAGATCAACAATTACAAAGCTTCTGGAAGCCTTCTCACTGATTTTTGTTTTAGTACATGGTAAGGGAATGGTACTGTATATTTGAACAGCTGCAATTCAACGTTTATGAACAGTTGTTACCTATCAAGATACTGAAATAAGAAAGCCATCATTAGTTACATGTGTTATCATTGAGACCAGTTAGCTCACAGTATGTCTTTGGTATGATATTAGAATTAGTCAAAAATCTTGCAGATTATTAATTTTACCGAATTCTATAAACAATTATTTAAATCACAGTTTCAGTTTAGACAATGTTTTCACAAAAAGAACATAAAATGAGGTAAAATATCAAATCATTTAACCAATGAATTCTTATTATTCCATCTTATAAAATAACTCATACTTTGGATTATCTTATGGGTAATTTATGGTTGAAAAATGCATGTGATAACTTCTATTTTTTTAGTAATTTTTACCATATTCTCAGAAATTTGCTAAGGGAATTGAAGAAATGTAACCAAGTGACTAGTGTAGCATCACCAGCGATATCACATATCCCAAAATATGGTGTAAAAAGAAGGACACTTCACCTCTGTGGTATTCTTCCCCAAAATATCATCAGCCCAGTCCATTCACAACAAAGACACCAGACAATCAAATTGAGGCACCTTCTACAAAGGTGACTCTTCAAACTGCCCAGCTCAAAAAACAAGGAAACCTGCTTGACTCTTCAAAACTGTTAAGGCTATGAAAAACAAAAAAAAGGTATCTGAGGAATTGTAACTAATCAGAGAAGACTAAAGAGACATTAAAGGAAGGACAATGTGGTCCCCTGAATGGATCCTGGAACAGAGAAAAGATGGTAGTTGGAAAACTGCTGAAATACATATAATGTCTTTAGTTTAGTCAATAGTAATGTGCCAATATTAATTTCTTAATTTGGATAAATATAATGTGGTTATGTAAGATGCTAACAGGAAGAGAAACTAGCTGAAGGATTTCTCTGCATTATCTTTGCAACTTTTCTGTAAATCTAAAATTATTCAAAAGTAAAGAGTTTATTTTAAAATACATGTTTTAATTAAAGATGGTTTTGCACATGAGAAACTACTCTATCCTCCATTTTTAAATTTTGTCATTACACTTCTGTATTATTTCACCATTTTGCCTTATTTTTGAGGGAAGTAAATGCATGGGTATTTGATAATGCTTGAAAGCATTTTGGCTTTCAACTTGTATATGGATAACAAAGTAGAAGGATAAATAGCTATACAAAAGGTCTGTGGTGCAATCCTTTACAAGCTTGGAGCAATAACTAATATGCAAATAATATTTTAGGATAGTTTAAAGTGTGTTTGATAATATAAATTATAAAAAGGCTATAATTGTGCAGTGTTCTTGAAAGCTTTTTAGATTCACAGTACAAAGCCTCTTTGAATACCCTCTTATTAATTTTTTACGAAGTTTAATTCAAATGTCACACTTAGTGATGTATGCTGAAGGCAGAGTATTGACAATCCCATTTATAGAGGGCTTGCCCTTGCCAGTGCACTGACAGACTATTTTCCCTACAGAATTAATTTCAATGATATTTCAAATATAAACATTTTTGGGTAATATTCCAGTTGTTTCTTCTTTGTACAAAAGGTTAAGATAAGTGGTCAAGTCTCCCGGCATTGAACTCAAATGAATGAACAGGGTTGGTATAGTTGATGTTTATTAACTTCAAATGTAAGCTGTCATGTTTTTATTTTAAGAAGTTTTTGCTACATTTCCCAAGGTCTCTGCCCAGCCTTTGTGAATAAGTGTGTAATGTATTACCTGTGCCCATCAAACTTGTTTATTCCTTCTTCCTGTGATACTTGCATCACAGGAAGTGGGTAGAAGGAATAAACAAGTTTGATGGGCACACGTAATACATTAGGCACTTCTCTAAAAGCAGCCTACCATCAAAGGATATCGAAACAAAGTCTGCATTTGAACAGAATATCCAGTGCACCAAGATATATATATATGCCCATATATATTCATAATCATCAAGCAAACTCACTAAGGATTCCCTATGCTATTTTTCAGTCCTCTTTGCTCTGCCACCCCACACCTGCGCTGTTAGAGGCTATCTCTGCAATGTAGTCTTTTTAAGAAATTTTATGTAAACCTTGATGGCTGCAGTGTTAGATTTTCTATTTTCATAAATACATACATATTAAGTAGGGTTTTATGTCTACTTAATTTTGTATTCTCCATGGGCTGAGTGTAGTGATTTTCAAATAGAAAATAATCAGTAAATATTCATTAATTGGGGAACCAATGAAATAAGAAAGTTTTCTTTGTATTTCCAAAATCAGCTTCCCAAGTGACAGTGTTGCCTACTGAGGTTAAATAGAACAAAGCAAAATAAAATCTGGAATTGAAAATCAGGAGACAATGACGTCAGTCTCGAGTAATCCACTAACTTTCAGTAGACACTGAGCACCTTACAAAATACGACCATAAAGTAATAAAAGTTAAACTGAAAGCCATGTAAGACACATGCATGTGTTCTTATTTTCTTTATGGATGTTCATCCATCTGTGGAATTGAGGTAATAATTGCAGTGCTATTCTGAACTGTTGTCCTTCATCATTTCATTCATTCCTTTGTCAAGCACTTGCTGATTGCTTATGTAGTGAATCGCTAAAAATAATAATATATGCAAATGACAAAATATATGCAAATGCAAATATAAGAATCAATATTAATAACAGTTATTATTACCAGTCAATTATGGTCACATAAAACAATGATTCACTTTTCTTTTTTTATTAAGCTTTGCAAACTTTGGAGAAGGTAAAAATATTCCACTGCAAGGAAATAGGACTGAGTTGCTTAATAGATATAATAAAAGTCATACAGGTCCTACAGCATTAAAACAGATAAAGGCTGACAACAAAATAAAATTAAAGAAAAATGATAGAAAGTAATAGGTTATTTTGTGTGAGGTGGGTTTCTGAATGACTACTGGATACATAACGAAATGAAGGCAGAAATAAAGATGTTCTTTGAAACCAATGAGAACAAAGACACAACATACCAGAATCTCTGGGACGCATTCAAAGCAGTGTGTAGAGGGAAATTTATTGCACTAAATGCCCACAAGAGAAAGCAGGAAAAGATCCAAAATTGACACCCTATCATCACAATTAAAAGAACTAGAAAAGCAAGAGCAAACACATTGAAAAGCTAGCAGAAGGCAAGAAATAACTAAAATCAGAGCAGAACTGAAGGAAATAGAGACACAAAAAACCCTTCAAAAAATCAATGAATCCAGGAGCTGGTTTTTTGAAAGGATCAACAAAATTGATAGACCGCTAGCAAGACTAAAAAAGAGAAAAAGAGAGAAGAATCAAATAGACACAATAAAAAATGATAAAGGGGATATCACCACTGATCCCACAGAAATACAAACTACCATCAGAGAACACTACAAACACCTCTACACAAATAAACTAGAAAAGCTAGAAGAAATGGATAAATTCCTCAACACATACACCCTCCCAGGACTAAACCAGGAAGAAGTTGAATCTCTGAATAGACCAATAACAGGATCTGAAATTGTGGCAATAATCAATAGTTTACCAACCAAAAAGAGTCCAGGACCAGATGGATTCACAGCCGAATTCTACCAGAGGTACAAGGAGGAGCTGGTACCATTCCTTCTGAAACTATTCCAATCAATAGAAAAAGAGGGAATCCTCCCTAACTCATTTTATGAGGCCAGCATCATTCTGATACCAAAGCCTGGCAGAGACACAACCAAAAAAGAGAATTTTAGACCAATATCCTTGATGAACATTGATGCAAAAATCCTCAATAAAATACTGGCAAACCGAATCCAGCAGCACATCAAAAAGCTTATCCACCGTGATCAAGTGGGCTTCATCCCTGGGATGCAAGGCTGGTTCAATATACGCAAATCAATAAACGTAATCCAGCATATAAACAGAGCCAAAGACAAAAACCACATGATTATCTCAATAGATGCAGAAAAAGCCTTTAACAAAATTCAACAACCCTTCATGCTAAAAACTCTCAATAAATTAGGTATTGATGGGATGTATTTCAAAATAATAAGAGCTATCTATGACAAACCCACAGCCAATATCATACTGAATGGGCAAAAACTGGAAGCATTCCCTTTGAAAACGGGAACAAGACAGGGATGCCCTCTCTCACCACTCCTATTCAACATAGTGTTGGAAGTTCTGGCCATGGCAATTAGGCAGGAGAAGGAAATAAAGGGTATTCAATTAGGAAAAGAGGAAGTGAAATTGTCCCTGTTTGCAGATGACATGATTGTATATCTAGAAAACCCCATTGTCTCAGCCCAAAATCTCCTTAAGCTGATAAGCAACTTCAGCAAAGTCTCAGGATACAAAATCAATGTACAAAAATCACAAGCATTCTTATACACCAACAACAGACAAACAGAGAGCCAAATCATGAGTGAACTCCCATTCACAATTGCTTCAAAGAGAATAAAATACCTAGGAATCCAACTTACAAGGGATGTGAAGGACCTCTTCAAGGAGAACTACAAACCACTGCTCAAGGAAATAAAAGAGGATACAAAGAAATGGAAGAACATCCATGCTCATGGGTAGGAAGAATCAATATCGTGAAAATGGCCATACTGCCCAAGGTAATTTACAGATTCAATGCCATCCCCATCAAGCTACCAATGACTTTCTTCACAGAATTGGAAAAAACTACTTTAAAGTTCATATGGAACCAAAAAAGAGCCCGCATCGCCAAGTCAATCCTAAGCCAAGAGAACAAAGCTGGAGGCATCACACTACCTGACTTCAAACTATACTACAAGGCTACAGTAACCAAAACAGCATGGTACTGGTACCAAAACAGAGATATAGTTCAATGGAACAGAACAGAGCTCTCAGAAATAACGCCACATATCTACAACTATCTGATCTTTGACAAACCTGACAAAAACAAGCAATGGGGAAAGGATTCCCTATTTAATAAATGGTGCTGGGAAAACTGGCTAGCCATATGTAGAAAGCTGAAACTGGATCCCTTCCTTACACCTTATACAAAAATCAATTCAAGATGGATTAAAGATTTAAACGTTAGACCTAAAACCATAAAAACCCTAGAAGAAAACCTAGGCATTACCATTCAGGACATAGGCATGGGCAAGGACTTCATGTCCAAAACAACAAAAGCAATGGCAACAAAAGACAAAATTGACAAATGGGATCTAATTAAACTAAAGAGCTTCTGCACAGCAAAAGAAACTACCATCAGAGTGAACAGGCAACCCACAAAATGGGAGAAAATTCTCGCAACCTACTCATCTGACAAAGGGCTAATATCCAGAATCTACAATGAACTCAAACAAATTTACAAGAAAAAAACAAACAACCCCATCAAAAAGTGGGCAAAGGACATGAACAGACACTTCTCAAAAGAAGACATATATGCAGCCAAAAAACACATGAAAAAATGCTCATCATCACTGGCCATCAGAGAAATGCAAATCAAAACCACAATGAGATACCATCTCACACCAGTTAGAATGGCAATCATGAAAAAGTCAGGAAACAACAGGTGCTGGAGAGGATGTGGAGAAATAGGAACACTTTTACACTGTTGGTGGGACTGTAAACTAGTTCAACCATTGTGGAAGTCAGTGTGGCGATTCCTCAGGGATCTAGAACTAGAAATACCATTTGACCCAGCCATCCCATTACTGGGTATATACCCAAATGACTATAAATCATGCTGCTATAAAGACACATGCACACGTATGTTTATTGCGGCATTATTCACAGTAGCAAAGACTTGGAACCAACCCAAATGTCCAACAATGATAGACTGGATTAAGAAAATGTGGCACATATACACCATGGAATACTATGCAGCCATAAAAAAATGATGAGTTCATGTCCTTTGTAGGGACATGGATGAAATTGGAAACCATCATTCTCAGTAAACTATCGCAAGAACAAAAAACCAAACACCGCATATTCTCACTCATAGGTGGGAATTGAACAATGAGATCACATGGACACAGGAAGGGGAATATCACACTCTGGGGACTGGTGTGGGGTGGGGGGAGGGGGGAGGGATAGCATTGGGAGATATACCTAATGCTAGATGACGAGTTAGTGGGTGCAGTGCACCAGCATGGTACATGTATACATATGTAACTAACCTGCACAATGTGCACATGTACCCTAAAACTTAAAGTATAATAAAAAATAAAAAAAAAAGCAAATATGTGGACCAATGGGAAGGGTTAGAGAACCCAGAAATAAAGCTGCACATCTACAACAATTCGGTCTTTTACTAAGTTGACAATAACAAACGATAGGGAAAGGACTCCTTATTCAATAAGTAGTGGTGGGAGAACTGGCTACCCATATATAGAAATTTGAAATTGAACACCTTTCTTTCACCATATACAAAAATCAATTCAATATGGATTAATGACTTAAACATGAAACCTAAAATTATAAAAACTCTAGAAGAAAACCTAGGAAATACCATTCTGGACATAGGCCTTGGCAATGATTTAATGGCAAAGGCTCTAAAAGCAATTGCAACAAAAACAAAAATTGGCATGTTAGACCAAGTTAAACCAAAGAACTTCTGTACAGCAAAAGAAATAAACGACAGAGCCAGCAGACAACCTAAGAAAGAAAACATTTGCAAACTGTGTATCTGACAATGGTGTAACATCCAGAATCTCTAAGAAACAAATCAACATGCAGAAGACAACCCCATTAGAAAATGGGCAAAGAAAATGAACAGACACTTCTCAAAAGATATACATACAGCCAACAAGCACATGAAAAAATGCTCAACATCATCAATAATCAGATAAAAGCAAATAAAAACCACAGTGAGATACCATCTTACACCAGTCAGAATGGCTATTGTTAAAAAGTCAAAAAAAATAACAGATGTTGGCAAGGTCATGGAGCAATGGAATGCAGATACATTGTTGGTGGGAGTGTAAATCAGTTCAGCCACTGCAGAAAGCAGTTTGCAGACTTTCCAAAGAACTGCCATCTGAACCATTGCTAGGTATATACCCGAAGGAATATAAACCATTTTACCATAAAGACACATACATGCATACATTCATTGCTTCACTTTTCATAATAGCAAAGACATGGAATCAACCTAGATGCCTATCAACAGTGAACTAGATAAAGAAGATATGATTAATATACACCATGGAATACTACACAGCCATAAAAGAAATAAAATCATGTCCTTTGCAGCAACATGGGTGTATCTGGAGGCGATAATCCTAAGTGAATTAACACAGGAACAGAAAACCAAATACCACATGCACTCATTTTTAAGTGAAGTTAAACATTGAGTACACATAGGCACAAAAAAGGGAACAATAGACATTGGCGCTTACTGAAGGGTGGAGTGTGGAAGAAGGGTGAGGATTGAAAAACTACCTGTCGAATACTATGCTCACTACGTGGGTGGAAAACTAATTTGTACACCAAACCCCAGCAACATGCAATTTATCCATGCAACAATCCTGCACATGTATCCCCTGAACCTAAAATAAAAGAGAAAAAAAATAAAGAAGAAAAAACATTAGTACGGCCTCTAAAATTTTGATTCAGAAGTTCGAATGTGTGTTTAATTCAATAATTAAGTCCATATTCTGTGACAATATTTATGATGTGGAGTAAAATTTTGTAGCCAATATCCAGATACATTTTAAGGCAAAAGTAGTGTTTTTAAACATCTGTATTTTTTAAAGACAATTTCACCCAAATCTCATCTTGAATTATAGTTCCCATAATCCCCACATGTCATAGGAGGAACCCAGTGGGAGGTAATAGAATCATGGGGGCAGTTACCCTCATGCTGTTCTCATGATAGTGAATTCTCCTGAGATCTGATGGTCTTATAAGGGGTTTTTCCCCCTTTGCTCAACACTCATTCTCTCTCCCGCCACCTGTGAGGAGGTGCCTTCTGTCATGATTGTAAGTTTCCTGAGGCCTCCCTAGCCACGTGGAACTATGAGTCAATTAAACCTCTTTTCTTTGTAAAAAAAAAAAAAAAAAAAAAAAAAAAAAAAAAAAAAAAAAAAAAAAAAAAAAAAAGACAATTTCATAGTTATCCAATTAGAATGTATAAATGAAGTAATAGACTTTTAATATTATAAAAATCTATTTTAGTAGTCAAAGTATATTGTTTAAAGCCATTTGTAAGGGACAGAGGGTAATATTGTCACTTATAATGTCATTGCTTAACATTATTATGAGAGTTTATTGCTCACAACATTTTTAAAATAATTTTTTTCCACAGAATAGAGAACCCATATAAGACCACTTTAAATTTTTTTCTTATTTTATATTAATTATGAGCCTATGAATACTGTGATCTATCTTTTCTGATTCATAATGGGACAAAGCTTACACACAATGTGTATTCGGACCTTGCAAAACACTGATGAAAATAAACAAAGAAGACTAAGTAGGTGATGTACTATGTTCACATATTGAAGACTCAATATTGTTAAGATGTCAATTTCTCCCCAATCTGATCTGTAGATGTAATGCAATCCCAACAAAAAATTCCAGCAAGATTTTTTTTCTGTAGAAATTAACAAGCTAATACTAAAATTTGCAAAACAAAAAACCTAAGTGATCTGGAATAACAGAAACAATTTTGAAAAAGAAAAAATGTGGAGGAAAGACATCATTAGATATTAATACTTACTCTAAAGCTATAATAATAAAGACTGTGATAATGGCAAAAGAATGGATACATAGATAAATGGAACAGAATTAAAAAAATCCAGAAATAAAACTCAAACATTTGTGGTCAACTGACTTTTGATAAAGGACAAAGTCAATTCAATGTTCAAAAATAATTTTTAACGGATGGTGCTGGACATTGAATTTTTAGGTAGAAAAATAATGAACCTCTATCCATGAATTTCTGATGTATATTTAAAACTGAACTGTATAACCTCTAGAGAAAAGTGAAGGAAACATTATTTCTTAGATTTGGTACCCCAAGCATAATCTATAAAAGAAAAAAATGATAAATTTATAAAATGGACTTCATGAAAACTTAAAAACTTCTCCTCTTTGAAATATATTCTTCATGAGGTCAGGAGATCGAGACCATCCTGATTAACACGGTGAAACCCCGTCTCTACTAAAAATACAAAAAATTAGCCGGGCGCGGTGGCAGGCGCCTGTAGCCCCAGTTACCCGGGAGGCTGAGGCAGGAGAATGGCATGAACCCGGGAGGAGGAGCTTCCAGTGAGCCGAGATCGCGCTACTGCACTCCGGCCTGGGCGAAACAGCGAGACTCCGTCTCAAAAAAAAAAAAAAAAAGAAAAGAAAAGAAATATATTCTTGGGAAACTGAATATACAAGCCACAAAATGTGAGAAAATATTTGCAAAGCACATATTTAAAACAAGTAAGTATATATAAAGAATTACCGAAACTCCATAATAATTAAACAGACAACTCAAGCAAAAAATGAGCAAAACATGGGAATAGACAAAAATATGAATGACAGATAAGCACTAGAAAAGGTGCTTCATAATATTTAATATTAGGGAAATATAGGTCAAAAATCAATGATACATCACTACATACATATTAGAATAACTATAATAAGATTAGTGAAATAAATATCCAGTGTTAGGCTGCTCTGTGCCACTTGAATTCTTAAAACTGAGAAACTAGAATTGTCAAACATTGCTGACAGAAGGACAAGTGGAAGCAGCTTGGCAGTTTCTTATAAAGTTAAATACACACTTACATAACCCATCAATCTCATTCCTAGAGATTTATCTAAGTGAAACAAAACTTACGTTTACAGAAAAACCATGAGTGGATGTTAATAAAGCTTATTCATAATCACTATAAATGGGAAATAATCCAAATGTCCTTTGGCTTGTGAATTAATGAACTAACTGTGGTGTATTCATATGACAGAATGCAACTCAACAATAAAATGATACAAACTACTGATACAAGAAACAACAAAGATGAATTTCAGATGCATTATGCAAAGAAAAAAGCCAGACTCAAAGGTCTAAATTCTGTACAATTCCATTTACATGCTATTCTAAAATAGGCAATCTATAGGAAGAGAAAATGATCAATAGTTGCCAGGGCTTGTGGATTAGAGGAGGGTTTGGCTCCAAAGAAGCAACAACATTTTAATTTAACGGGCATCAGCACAGGCACAGATGGCATAGTTTCGATGTGATAGCACTTTAAGCAATAAGTAGCATTAGTTAAATATTCATCATTTGGCTCTATTACAGAATTATTAAATTGAAATTATTCATGCTATGTAACTGGCATGCTTTAGGCTGATCACTTTATATCTAGTGTTTTCTGTTTTTTTGTTGTATTTCAAAAGAGACATTAAAATACATAAAAACAGTTGCCCAGAAATGTTAAGTGTTTTAAAACTATTTCATGTTTGGGATATTCGCAATAGGTAAGTCACATTTTACCTTAAAAAAGAGAACAAGAAGAATAAGGCAAAACTGGCATGAAAAAGTACCAGTCTATACACTTGTTTCTTCAGGATGGAGAATTCAGACATTGTTGAAGTTGCGCAGATACACACTTGGGTGCTAAATAAAGACACAGCATTCTAACGATTGTAAGGGCCATCACAAAAAGTGCTAACATAACCATACCTGAATACCTTTGGGCAAAAATTTGGTACCTTTATGTTAGAGTGCTTTGAAAGAGATTTTTTTTTTTATTGATGAGCAATTTAACTAGATAAGTCTGGGGGCTGTGTGTGGCCATGAACACTCATGAAGCCAATATTAAGCTATTGAACACTAATATTAAGATAGGAATTGTGCACGATGTTGGGGATAGGAACACATGTATCATTCCGTCTCCACAACAGAAATTTTCTGAATCTAATATAGGAGAAAGACATGAATATAAACAGTTATAATATACTAATGGTAACCACATATAGATTTATGTGCAGAGAGTACTGATATCACTGAGGAAGATGAAATTGACTGACACTCTCACACCTCTTGCCCCAAGGTAAGAGACTATTTCACAACAGAAAATATGTGAGCTAAATACATAGAGAAAGGAAATTTGCTAGATGAAGTTAGAGGTAAAGGGTAAAGTGATTGGTTTTTAAAGCAGAAAGAACAGCTTTTACACAGTGATTGGTAACAGATAGGCATGTTCATAAACTACAAATGGTATACTATAGCTACCACATTGGACAGAAAAATTGATTTGCACACAGCTGGTAGCATATTTAGAGTTTGAATGCACATGTGCACATGGTAAATATTAAGGGATTTATTTCCAGATCCTCAATTCTCTAAATGTGTTTTCATTAAACTGATGTGTCTAGGAAAGTACCTTTCTTTAAGACCCCATTGTGGTTGGAGAATTGGGGTATCATGGCCTGTGTTGGAATATTCTAAATTCCAATCTATTATGTAGTTGAGCAAAAGGAATGATGATAATTTTCTTATTAAGACTTTGCTGCTTCTCTTTTTAAATTTTCTAAAAATGTATCACTTCTGACGAAGAGAATTAGTAAGAAATATTGAAGACAGCAGAGCCTTATTTTCTCCTAGTGACAAACTCATGGCAAGGTTCTGTGTCTTGCCTATCTATTTAGAGTGAGATTTTCCAAGGCTTGTATTAAGCAGGGAGTAAATATCTAAACTCTAAGAAGCAGGCCCTCTGAATTGTCAGTAAAAGAAAATGCTTGGGGAGAACTCTCATACATCAGTGTCTTGCATGTTTTGCATAATATCAAGTATGAAAAAGTTAAAAATTCTAATTTTACTTCTCACAGATCCATACTACATTTTCAAATTTAAAAAACTTATAAAAGAGGCAAGTTAATGCTTGAAATGTTCTTGAAAATTTATTCAGACTCATTGAATAAACAGCATTATTCAAGCTTACTGAGAAATTTATTGGCAGCTACAAATCCATTCTCATTTTTCCTTCAAATGAAAGTTTCCTGTTAATTGCTACTTGTCAAACACTTTCTGATTATTTACTCATTCAAATCAAATGCATATGACACAGTCGGTTAGCTTTATCTGAATGTCGTGGATTTTACTTTAAATACCAGATATATTAAGTCTTTAATAGGGTCTTGAAGCCCTCATATACAAGTGGGCTAATAGCTTTCTTTCTTTGGCTGCTAATTTCAACAAATTTTTATTTTATTTATTTATTTATTTATTTATTTATTGAGACAGAGTCTCACTCTGTCACCCAAGCTGGAGTGCAATGATGTGATCTCGCCTCACTGCAACCTCTGCCTCCTGACTTCAAGCAATTCTCCTGCCTCAGCCTCCTGAGTAGCTGGGATTATAAGCACGTGTCATCATGCCCAGCTAATTTCTGTATTTTTAGTAGAGACGGGGTTTTGCCATGTTGGCCAGGCTGGTCTTGAACCCCTGACCTCAGGTGATCCACCCTCCTTGGCCTCCAAAAGTGCTAGGATTACAGGCGTGAACCACTGCACCTGGCCTAATTTCAACAAATTACACTACATTTTATTTTGAAAAATAGAAAAATTTTATGCATATAAATGCAGGACAAATGTATTCCCCAAATTTAATTGGAAACATAGTATCTTCAAGCTTAGAAAATCTGCTTTATTTAATTATGGTTAATTCTTCCCTCTTGTCCATTGATATCATGTTCTAATTCTGTGAGAATATGTTTAGAAATATAATCGTTTTCAACCATGATATAGTATTTAAAAATCCAGCAATAGGTAATAATGCCTAAGTGTCCATATTACTGGCTTATGTTTCATGCCTTTGTAAGGCCCTACCAAATAACCTGGATGTCCTTAACAAAACACTTGCAAACCAAATTCAAAAACACAATAAAAAGATCATTCACCATGATTAATAGAGATTCATCCCAGAGACACAAGGTTGTTTCAACACGTATGAATCAATAAACATGATGCATCATGTCAATAAAATCAAGAAAAAAATCATATGATCATTTTAATAGGTGTAAAAAAAAGCATTCATTTAAGCTCAACATTCCTTCATGATAAAAATTCTCAATTAGCTGGATAGAGAAGGAACAAAGCTCAAAATGCTAAGGGCCACGTATAAAAAACTCAAAACTAATATACTGACTGGGAAAAAAATTAAAAGGCTATCTTCTAAGATCTGGAATAGGACACAATGCCCACTTTCACCACTCCTGATCAACTGGAAGTCCTAGCCAGATCAATTAGGCAAGAGAAAGTAATAATAGGCATCACTACTGGAAAGGCAGAAGTCAATTTATACTTTTTTGCAGACAACATGATTTTATATTTAGAAAAAACTAAAGACTCCATCAAAAAAACCCTGCTATACCTGACATATTAATTCAGCTAAGTTACAGAATACAAATTCAACATACAAAAATCAGTAGCATTTCTATACACAAACAGCAAACCATCTTAAAAAGAAATTAAGGAAGCAATTCCATTTTATGATAGCTACCCCAAAATACCCAGGAATAAACTTAACCAAAGAAGTGAAAAAGGTCTACAATGAAAATTATAAAACACTAATTAAGGAACTTGAAGAGAACACACACACGCACACAAATGAAAAGATATCCCATGCTCATGGGTTGGAAAAATTAATATTGTTAAAATGTTCATACTACCCAAAGTGGACTACAGATCCAATGTAATCACTATCAAAGTATTAATGACATTCTTCACAGAAATACAAAAAACAATTCTAAAATTCACATGGAATCACATAACCCCAAATAGCCAAAGCAGTATTGAACAAAAAGAACAAAGGTGGAAGCATATTACCTGATTTCAAATTATACTACAAATGTATAGTATAGTAATAGTAATCAATACAGCATAGTACTGGCATAAAAACAAACACATAGACCAATGGAACAGAATTGAGAACCCAGGAACAAGCCCACACATTTATAGCCAATTCATTTTCAACAAAGGTGCCAAGAACATATTCTGGGGAAAGGACAATCTCTTCAGTAACTGATGCTGGGAAAGCTGGATTTCCATATGCAGAAGAATAAAGCTAAATTTCTGTCTCTCACCATATATAAAAGTCAACTCAAAATGGGTTAAAGACTTAAGTGTAAGACCCAAAACTTTAAAAACTACTAGAAGAAAATGCAGGGAAAATGATTTAGGACATTTGTCTAGACAAAGATTTTATGCCTAAGACTTCAAAAGCATAGGCAACGAAAAGAAAAAATAGACAAATGTGACTAATAAAATTATAAAGCTTCTACATAGCAAAGACAACACTCAACAAAATGAAGAGATAACCTATAGAATGGAAGAAAAATTGGGCAAAGGATCTGAATAGACCTTCCTCAAAAGAAGACATACAAATGGCCAAGTATATGAAATAATGCTCAACATCACTAATTGCAAGGGAAATCAAATCAAAACCACAGTGAGATATCATTTTATACCAGTTAAAATGTCTGTTATCATAAAGATAAAAAAATTAAAGACACTAGTGAAGATTCCCAGAAAGCTGAACATTTGTACCCTGCTCATGGGAATGTAAATTAGTGCAGACACTGTGGAAGATAATATGGAGGTTCCTCAAAAAACTAAAAATAGAACTACTGGCTGGGCACAGTGGCTCACTCCAGTAATGCCAGCACTTTGGGAGGCTGCATCAGGTGGATCATAAGGTCAGGAGTTCGAGACCAGCCTGGCCAATATGGTGAAACCCTGTCTCTACAAGAAATACAAAAATTAGCCAGGCGCGGTAGTGGGTGCCTGTAGTCCCAGCTACTCAAGAGGCTGAGGCCAGAGAATTGCTTGAACCCGGGAGGTGGAAGTTACAGTGAGCCCAGATTGTGCCACTGTACTCTAGTCTGGGCAACACAGCAAGACTCCATCTCCAAAAAAAAAAAAAAAAAAAAGGAAAAACAAAGAACTACCATATGGTCCAGCAATCCTACCACAGGGTGTATATCCAAAAACATAAATAAAGGAAATCAGTATATTGAAGAGCTATCTCATGTTTACTACAGCACTATTTACAATAGCCAAGATATGGAACCAACCCAAGTGTTCATTAATGGGTGAATTGATAAAGAAAATGTGGTATGTCTATACAATGGAATATTATTCAGCCATAAAAAATAATGAAATCCTGTCATTTGCAACAACACAGATGGAAGTGGAGGACATTGTGCTAAATCAAATAAGCCAGACACTGAAAGACAAATATCTCATGTTCTTGTGGTAGCTAAAGTGGATTCATGGAGGTAGAGAGTAGAATGGTGTTTCTCAGAGTAGAATGGTATTCTCAGCTGGGAATAATAGAGGGGAGGGAGAGATGAAATCAAATTGGTTAATAGGCACAAAAATATAGTTAGATAGAAGGAATGAGTTCTAGTCACAGTAGGGTGACTATAGTTAACAAAAATTTATTGTATATTTCAAAGTAACTGGGAGAGAAGATTTGGAATGCTCCACAACACAAGGAAATAATAAATGTTTGAGGTGATGAATATTCCAATTACTCTGATTTGGTCATTATATATTTTATGCAGGAATCAAAATGTCACATGTACCTCAGGAATATGTTCAAGCTTTGTGCATCAAGTAAAAAATTTATTGGTGAGAGAAAGAAGAGAGGTAGGAAGCAAGTAAGAGCTGTGGATTTGGGCATTTTTAAGAAGGAAAATGAACAATACCATCAACAACTACTGTAAGCAAAGTAAAAAAAGAACTGAACCATATCTACTGAATTTAGCAACAAGGTCACTGATGATTTTTAGTGCATTTTATGGCTATGTTAAATTGCTGAGAAATTTAAAAATTATCTTGAGGCTAGGAAAGAACGATACTTTAGCTTTAGTACTCCCTTAAACAAAGAATTTAATTCAATATAAGCATTAAGAGGAATTTATTTTTGCATGAGACTTAAATTATTCTTTCTGTATATCCTCTGCAGCTCCTATAACAGAAAATATTGCTTTATCTCAAAGGAATCTAGCCAATTAATTTTCTTATTCTATGAATATTTTTGTAGTAAACTATCATTAGAAGTCATACCTGTAGTCCTCTCTAATAATGGCTTATATTGAACTTACCCATTGCCCTTGACTAATTTTAATAACAGCATTTCTGTGTGAAAAAATCACTAGATGTGTGCTTGGGTTTTAAGGAGATAGTAAAATTCCTCACTATTTTTAAACTTACTGATAAAAGAACTCTCATATTAATATATTATTTGAAAACCTAATCTCAAAGGAGCTCAGGATTAGAACAAACAATAACATGATTGATTTTCCAATAATATGAAGCTAAAAATATCCTAAATTTTATTGATTTTTAAAAGTATATTATTTACAGACAGACCTCAACAAAAACACAGAAAGCAGCCTGTTTCCTTTTTACCAGTTATTTGGTGTAAAAACATATATTACTTATCAATATTAGTGAATTTCTTTAATTTAAAAATAAAAAATAAGAATTTATCCAGTTTAAAAATAAAATAAATTGAAGTAATTCATTAATATGTATTAAAATTTCTGAGCGTCTACATCTCGAGACGAACTATAAGCTGAATGAAACACCTCAATTTCACTCAAGTCTGTCAAAGAAATTTCTTTGGGATTTAATTGACAATTTAGAACAGAAGTTCCTGCCAAACCGGTAACTTTTTCTTGGGCTGCAATAGCAGTTTAACAAATACTTAACACTAACTGCTTTAGGTCAAGCTTGTGCTCTCCAGTTTGATGAAAATCTCCATCATGTCTACTCTCTCTGACCCAGGCAATCCACCCACCATCTCTTACTGTCTTTCACTCAGGAAATCCACTCATTTGCTGGCCTAACCCTGAAGGTTTTGAGTTTTCCATCCCTGGGAACAGAGTTTAGAACTCTGTTCTTGCTATACTGGATAAAAAGCAGGTCACAGCCAGGGAATTTTAACCTGTCTTTGATGAATGAAGAAATAGATTAATTAAAAACTCTTGTTTCTTATTTGCCATCCTGTGGTTATATATTACAGATTAATAATGATTTGACAAGAATGCAAGCTATGTGATGTCGATATATAATTTTTAACGTAAATTATTAACAATTTTTTATTTGTTCATCAAGTTTCCTACCTTCACCCCCATCCTAGCATGGAGATGTTTAGGGGACAGGCCCAGGACCAGTGCAATACCAGCAAAACAGCTTGATGTCCACCCACAGTTACTGAGCATTGAATAGGACTTCAGTAAGTGACATCTAGGGTAGAAATTGATCAGTTCTGTGTTAGTAAATTAAAAAAAAAAACTTTCAATTTTATAATAATTTAGATTTACAGAAAAATTTTAAAGATAATATAGAGTGTTCCCATATATCTCAGAGTCGGTTTCCCCTATTAATAACATATTAGTTTGCTGCATTTGTCACAATTAATCAATATCAATACATTATTATTAATTAAAATTCATACTTTACCTGGATTTCCTTAATTTTTAGCTAATGCTCTCTTCATGCTCCAGGATTCCCATCTAGCATACCACTTTACATTCAGTGGTCATGACATCTTATCTGCCTCTTGGTTGTGACAGTTTCTCAGAGTTTCCTTGTTTTTGATGATCTTGACAGTTATGAGGAGTATTGCTTAGGTATTTTGGAAAATGTCCCTCAGTTGGGATTTGTCTGAGCTTTTCTCATGAGTAGATTGGGGTTATTGGATTTGAGAGAAAGACCATAGAAGTAAAGGGCCATTTTAAACACATCATACCACATAATGAATACTATCAATGACTTACCACTGTAAATGCTGGTCTTGATCACCTGGCTAAGGTAGTGCTTGTCAGGTTTTTCTAAAGTTATTCTTTTTCTTCTTCTTAGTAAGCTTTCTTTGGAAGGAGAAAGCTCATAGTTAAGGAATAGGGGATTCTGTTTCATCTCCTTCAGTTTTGAGTGACTACATAGTTTATTTGGAATTCTTCTGCACGTGAGATTTGCTTATTCTTTCCCATCTCAATTTATTTGTTTATATTAGTATGGATTTATGAATATTCATTTTATAATTGGGATTATAATACACTACTAATGAAATTCTTTATAGTGTTGCTCAAATTGTTCCACCTTTGGCCATTGAGAGCTCTTTTAGTTGGTGCCTGTGTCACTTTGACATATCCCCATCATTGGAAAGCGGGTTATTTTTATTTTATTTTTAATTTTTTTAGAACTTACTTGTTTTTGGCATTACAAGATGCTCCAGGATTATTTTGTATATTTTCTGCCCCAGGTAAATTTTAACAAATGACTCTCCAATGGGGAAAAAAAGCCTCAATTTTTGGAATTTGATGATTTCTGCACTGTAAATATTCCACCATGGGCAGTTTCAAGCCACCAATATGATGTCACTGAATGCAGAGTTGAGAAGAGATGTACAGTAGCTCAACAGTATAAAGTATTTCTACCACACTGAGACAAAGGATACAAATAACCTCAAGAGCATAGAAAATATAAAATGTGCCAAAATAATTACAGATTGTGTTTTCAGTATTTATTAAATTTTATGTAATTTATTTAATTGTAAGTTTATAGTTTAAGTTTTAATAATGGCTATGTTTAAGAATCAGCTCATAAAATTCCTGAAAATTCAACAGTTGGCTCTTGCAAGCTAGCTGTGGAATACTCACGAACCAGCTCTTAGGCAAATAGGCAGAATTCATTGTAATTATGATGATCATTATGATAAAGAAGAAGAAAAATGAGGAAGGAGATAAATCAATCTGACACATGTTTGTGTTATCAGAGATGTGCAAGCACTTTATATGCATTATTTTGTTAAATTTCAAAAATAAATCCATGGGACAAGTAGAAGTAAGGAAAAGCTGAGGGACTCCAAAGCCAAAGTGTGAGTGCCATAAAGAGTAAAATAGGATAATCTTCACAAATAAGGTGTGTGTTTTCCTTTTTAAAAAGCATTTCCTTTTATATTCTCTCCTTCTGTATCAAATTTATAATACACGAAAGCAGGGAAAATATTTTATGTCCATTTTAAAATTTTTAAAATGAGTTGGCTCCACCTACATGCCTTTTTAAATTTAAGCAATAAAGGTACATGAAGTTGATTGCTGACTTTTACGGATTATTAAGGGGAGAGATGGGAGAATAAAGAAAATATGCAAGCCGACACTAGAAATCAAGTGTGATACAGTAATTATATTTAATGTAATTCAGTTTTAATTAGTTATAACCAATAGATCATAATAATAAATGCCATTAAGGACACTTTGTGAAATTAGAGCAGTCTTGCATAATTTAAAAATGTAAAATTTCATAAAACATTTTACTTTTAAAGCTTTGGCGAGGTTTACTGGAGCCAGCATTTTGGACGGGGTTAATAAGTGCCACATAACAAAAGAATAAACTAAAGATGGTGAAACCATCTGGAGTTTCTGTACTTTAAAAAAAAATAAGATGTTTCTGTAAGATTACTCCACATAAAATATTTTCTGAAAACAAACTCCCTCCTTAAGACGCTCATGCCCAATGTCAACTCTGCTAATTACACAAAAAGTTATTTCTAAAGATAACCAAACAGTGAAGGCTTGAGCTGCAAATGTTGAAAAGCCAGTGGTTTATAAACCTGAGTAATGACAATGTTACCTCCAATGACAATGACGCTACCCTACCCTGCTCAGGCCCCACAGTGGCTTACTCTGAAGGTGGTCAAATAACTTAATTAAAAAGTAAGCAAAAGACATTAACAAATGTTTCTCAAAAGAAGACATACAAGTGGCAAACAAACATGAAAAATATTCAACACCACTAATCATCAGAGAAATGCAAATTAAAACCACAATAAGACACCATCTTCTATCACTCAAAATGGCTATTAAGGACACAGGAAGGGGAACATCACACACCGGAGACTGTTGTGGGGTGGGGGGAGGGGTGAGGGATAGAATTAGGAGATATACCTAATGCTAAATGACGAGTTAATGGGTGCAGCACACCAATATGGCACATGTATACATATGTAGCAAACCTGCACGTTGTGCACATGTACCCTAAAACTTAGAGTATAATAATAATAAAATTTAAAAAAAAGAAGTCAAAACCACCATATATTGGTGTGAATATGAAAAAAATGTAACGCTTATACATTGTTTGTGGGAATGTAAATTAGTACAAGTTCTATGGAAAATAGTATGGAGCTTCCTCAAAACACAAAAAATAGAATTGCCATTCAACCCAGCAATACCACTACTGGGTTGAAAGAAAGTAAAAGGAATTGTTATATCGAAAAGACACTTGTACTTGCATATCCATTACAGCACTATTCATGCTAGCAAGGTAATGGAATCAGCTTAAATGTTTATCAACAGAAGAATGGATAAAGAAATGTGGTATATGTACATCATGAAATACTATGCATCCATATAAAAGAATGAAATCATATTCTTTTCAGCAATATGGAAGGAGCTGGAGGCCATTATCCTAAGTGAAATAACTTAGAAACAGAAAATCAAATACTGAATGTTCTCACTTATAAACAGGACCTATACACTGGTACAGATGGGCATAAAGTTGGAAACAATAGACACTAGGACTCTAAAAGGGAGAAGAATGGAAGGTTTGAAAAATAACCTATTGGGTACAATGTTCACTGTTTGGGTGATAGGTATACTAGAAGCCCAAAACTCATCATTATACACATATATCCATGTAAAACACCTGCACACACACCCCCGAATCTAAAATAAGAATTTAAAAAATAGAAGAATATGATGAGATTTCATAACTCATAGTCCAAGATACCACTCCTGATTATGTACCTCAATGACTTGGAGAGATAATTTCTCATCTTCATTAGTGGATTGTATAGTAAATACTCATTAGATATTCTTTATGAAAACTAATGGATTTTTTATTATTTTAAATGTTATAATTTAGACTTTTTAATATCTGTGATAAGACAATATTTATATTTAAATAAATGATCCCATGGATAGTCTAATTTGAAGACATTAAGCCTGCATTGTCCCACAAGTGGCTATTTGGACCATGAAATGGGCTAGTGACATGCTGAAATGATAATATTTTCAATATATTGGGTTGGTTAAAATATATTATTAAAAAAATTTCACCTGTTTCTTATTTTTAATGTGTTTTTAAATGTGTACTAATACATTTAAAAATACACACGTCGTGACTTATCTTTCCATTGCAGAGTGCTAAGTCATGTCCACTCAGTCTGAGCCCAGAAAGAAGAGAGTTTTTCCATAGTAAGAACAAATAGAGAATGTTACCTCTCTGTCGTAGGTGTGTGACTGGAGAGTGTGATGCTTTCTCAACAGAGGGAAGACACTTAGCTGATGGTTGAGAGAATGGACTTTGGAGTTAAAGGGGCTGGAGTTTGAATTTTGTGTCATCCAATTAAGAGTTTTGGGGTCCTGGGCAATTTATTTAATGTCTCTAATTCTGCACCCTTCTCTCATGTGAAAAGATGAAAGTGATGTTATTTTTATCCTGGGAATGTTCTGCGGAATAAATAAAATAATAGCTATGTAACAGAACTCAGGCTGTTGCCTTGTTACACAGCAGGTACACCAATCCATGGTAGCTATATTTTTGATATTCTGCTTATTGTGATTATTGGCATGCATAACTAGACACTTAAAGGGATTAGATGGTGAGAATTGAGGATAAACACTTGGGATGATGGAAAATATAAAATGTACAGTGAACATGTTACTGGATAACCAGGAACTGTTGTTCGGGATGCATTAAGGATATATATATATATATATATATATATATATATATATATATATATATTTTTTTTTTAGACAGAGTCTCACTCTGTTGCCCAGGCTGGAGTTCAGTGAAGTGATCATGGCTCACTGCAGCCTTGAATTCCTGGGCTCAAGCAATCCTCCTGCCTCAGCTGACTGAGTAGCTAAAACCACAGGCATGCACGGCCATGCCTGGCTTTTTAGGTTTTTGTAAAGATGGGGTTGTGCTATGTTGTCCAGGCTGGCCTCGAACTCCTGGTCTCAAATGATCTTCCCACCTTGGCCTTGCAAAAGGCTGGGTGGCATGAGCCACAGTGCCCAGTCAACTGTTGTTTTATTTTTAATAGCAAATCTGATCCCTGAGAGCAGTCCAGGATGAAGGAATGAGAAATGAACTCATGTATTTTGAAGAAATACTTTATAGACTAACAACCAAAAGAAGCCCAGAACCAGATGGATTCACAGCCGAATTCTACCAGAGGTACAAAGAGGAGTTTGGTACCATTCCTTCTGAAACTATTCCAAAAATAGAAAAAGAGAGACTCCTCCCTAACTCATTTTATGAGGCAAGCATCATCTGGATACCAAAACCAGGCAGAGACACAACACAACAACAACAAAAAAATTCAGGCCAATATCCCTGATGAACATTGATGTGAAAATACTCAATAAAATACTGGCAAAATGAATCCAGCAGCACATTAAAAAGCTTATCCACCACAATCAAGTCATCTTCATCCCTGGGAGGCAAGCCTAGTTCAACATATGCAAATCAATAAACATAATCCATCACATAAACAGAACCAATGACAAAAACCAAGTGATTATCTCAATAGATGCAGCAAAGGCCTTCGACAAAATTCAACACCCCTGCATGCCAAAAACACTCAAAAAACTAGGTATTGATGGAACGTATCTCAAAATAATAAGAGCTATTTATGACGAACCCACAGCCAATATCATACTGAATCGGCAAAAGCTGAAAGCATTCCCTTTGAAAACCAGCACGAGACAAGGATGCCCTCTCTTACCACTCCTATTCAGCATAGTATTGGAAGTTCTGACCAGGGCAATCAGGCAAGAGAAAGAAATAAAGGGAATTCAAATAGGAAGAGAAGAAGTCAAATCGTCTCTGTTTGCAGATGATATGACTGCATATTTAGAACACGCCATTGTCTCAGCCCAAAAACTGCTTAAGCTGATAAGCAACTTCAGCAAAGTCTCAGGATAGAAAATCAATGTCCAAAAATCACAAGCATTCCTATACACCAATAACAGACAAACAGAGAGCCAAATCATGAGTGAACTCCCATTCACAACTGCTACATACAACTTAAAAGGGATGTGAAGGACTCCTTCAAGGAGAACTACAAACCACTGCTCAAGGAAATAAGAAAGGACACAAACAAATGGAAAAACATTCCATGCTCATGGATAGGAAAAATCAATATTGTGAAAATGGCCATACTGCCCAAAGTAATTTATAGATTCAATGCTATTCCCATCAAGCTGCCATTGACTTTCTTCACAGAACTAGAAAAAACTACTTTAAATTTCATATGGAACCAAAAAAGAGCCTCTGTAGCCAAGACAATCCTAAGCAAAAAGAACAAAGTTGGAGGCATTGCTCTACCTGACTTCAAACTATACTACAATGCTACAGAACCAAAGCAGCATGGTACTGGTACCAAAACAGATATATAGACCAATGGACCAGAACAGAGGCCTCAGAAATAACACCACATGTCTACAAACATCTGATGTTTGAAAACCTGACAAAAACAAGAAATGGGGAAAGGATTTCTTATTTAATAAATGGTATTGGGAAAACTGGTGAGCCATATGCAGAAAACTGAAACTGGACCTCTTCTTTACACCTTATAAAAAATTAACTCAAGATGGATTAAATATTTAAATGTAAGACCTAAAACCATAGAAACCTAGAAGAAAACCTAGGCAATACCATTGAGGACATAGGCATGGGCAAAGACTTCATGACTGAAACACCAAAATCAATGGAAACAAAAACCAAAATTGACAAATGGTATCTAATTAAACTATAGAGCTTCTGCACCATAAAAGAAACTATCATCAGAGTGAACAAGCAACCTACAAAATGGGAGAAAATGTTTGCAATCTATCCATCTGAAAAAGGGCTAATACCCAAAATCTACAGGAAATTCAAAGAAATTTACAAGAAAAAAAACAACACCATCAAAAAGTGGGTGAAGGATATGAACAGACACTTCTCAAAAGAAGACATTTATGTGGCCAACAAACACATTTAAAAAAGCTTATCATCACTGGTCATTAGAGAAATGCAAATCAAAATCACAATGAGATACCATCTCACGCCATTTAGAATGGCAATCAATAAAAAGTTAGGAAACAACAGATGCTGGAGAGGGTGTGGAGAAATACAAATGCTTTTACACTGTTGTTGGGAGTGTAAGTTAGTTCAACCATTGTGGAAGATGGTGAGGCGATTCCTCAAGATTTTAGAACTAGAAATACAATTTGACCCAGCAATCCCATTACTGGGTATATACCCAAAGGAGTATAAATCATTCTGCTATAAAGACACATGCACAGGTATGTTTAATGCAGCACTATTCACAATAGCAAAGACTTTGAACCAACCCAAATGCCCATCAATGATGGACTGGATAAAGAAAATGTGGCACATATACACCATGGAATACTATGCAGCTATACAAAAGAATGAGTTCATGTCCTTTGCAGGGACATGGATGAAGCTGGAAACCATCATTCTCAGCAAACTAACACAGGAACAGAAAAACAAATACCACATGTTCTCACTCATAAGTGGGAGTTGAACAATGAGAACATATGGGGGCAGGCATGGGAACATCACACTGGGGCCTGTCAAGGGGTAGAGGGAAGAAGAGGGATAGCATTAGGAGAAATACCTAATGTAGATGATGGGTTGATGGGTACAGCAAACCACCATGGCACATGTATACCTATGTAACAAACCTGCATGTTCTGCACATGTATCCCAGAACTTAAAGTATATTTTAAAAAATCCTTTAAAACTACAGTGTCTATAAAATTTAAGTTTTATAAACTGTGGCCAATAAGAAAATAAAGATGGTCTCATTAAAAGTTAAGAGTTTCTTTCAACTTTAATCAACAATCTGAAGTTACTGAAGATTTAACAAAGCAAATATTACTTATTGTTATAATTTCAATGAGTAGCATAACTGAATAGACACTTTCCTGATTTTAATAGTACGGCTAAATTGATTCTTATTTTTAAAATCCTTTATCATTTAACCAATTAGATAGGAAGAAATGTGGCATTCTACATATTTTATTCAGTGAGAGTTTTATAAAATTAGTGTATAAAACTCGCTTTTTGTATGAATAATCACATTCTAGTAAACTCAAAGTGCAAGTTAAAAGTAATAAAACAGATAGAAGCCTGTGAAACCATTTGCTCACAGAAAAGAGGTATAAATCTTAATATTTTAAAATTAATTTTTTGTTAAGAGAGTAGATCTTAATGTTCTCACCACACCCAACAACTAACAATGGGAGATGATATCAAAACATCATGTAGTACACCTTAAAATATACCATTTTGTCAATATGTATTTGATTCCATAAAACTGGAAAAATTTTTTAAATTAATTTTTTAAAATATTAGTTCCCTTTTAATTGTCATGGAAGTGTTATCTTTTGAGAATGGAATATGATTTTCTTGTAAACTGAAAAAAAGACATTTCACATTTTCTTGCAGACCACTAATATCACATTACAGCCAATTTTGCTTTCATGTGGCTAAGAGGTGAAAGGACAAAACAGATCTTGGAGATGCCAATAAGGTTTCATGTGCTTCTAAAGTTGCAAGCAAGTAGTAATCAATTCTCTCCTGAAGGAATGATGGAATGAAGATTAAAGTGTTTTTAAAAAGTGTTTCTTTTTCTTTCTCTCTTTGTTGCTTCATTATTATTATTATTGTTTTGGCTATGAAACATGTACTATCAACAAAATTTTAAAGACTTCAGAAAGATACAAATGCTGCAAAAAAATAAAGATGATTCATTTCAAATGAAGATGGACTAGATGGAAAAAGAATTTTCTCATGGCTACCCTGATTAGTGAATCCTAAAATTAAAAATTATTGAGAAATATGCTTGATTGGATTCTGCATTAGTATTTCCTAAATGACATGCAACTAGCACAATCCTTTTAAAGGAAATGTTTTAAGATATTGGATTTTTATCATTCTAGTTTTTCTTTTGAGACTGAGTCTAGCTCCATTGCCTAGGCTGGATCAGCACGATCTCAACTCATTGCAACCACCACCTCCTGGGTCCAAGCGATTCTGCCTCAGCCTCCTGGGTAGCTGGGACTACAGGCATGCACCACCATGCCCAGCTAATTTTTGTATTTTTATTAGCGACAGGGTTTCACCATGTTGGCCAGGCTGGCCTCGAACTCCTGACCTCATGTGATTCACCCGCGTTGGCCTCCCAAAGTGCTGGGATTACAGGTGTCAGCCACCATGCCTGGCCTAGTTCTAGTTTTTCAAAGAAATTTTAAAGTTTTTTAAGCTTAACACAAGCACTTGGATGTGGCAAGCACTCTACTTTATATGTTATTTCATTTAATGTTCATACCACCTTAGGATGTAGGTGCTATTATTCTATCCAATTTTACAGTGAGAAATCTGGGAACTAAAGAAGTGAAGTGAGGGGCTCAGGGGCTACAACTGGCGGTTCTAGCCACTAGAGTTAATCTGGAGTTAATCTGGAGACAGGTTAACTCCAGAGCCCAACCTGAGCTCTCTGTAAACTTACTGTAAATTCAATTCACCTGGAGAAAATTTTAAAACTGCAGATTCCCAAGCCTCATGACCAAGAAAGTCAATTCAGGAGGTTTCGAGAGGGGTTTAGGAATGTGTCTTTTTAACAAGTATAATAAAGTTTCATTTTGTTTTGTTTTTTAATGTTTTCTTGACCCAGTTTTGAGGCCTTGACTAGAGGTAGGTCAGTTCCCCTTCTTGAACAGGTATGTGTATACTCCAACAACTTCCTTTATGGGTGATCACAGTCTGGGCCACTATACACCTGCCCTAATTGCCCCAGCTGTAGGTACCAGAAAACTAGAGACAATCCCTCTGCCCTGGAGCCTTGTGAAATCATTCAAATTAGCTGATCCACCGGGATCCTGCAAAACCTAGCTAACCTCACCCCACTTGACATATGCAAGTTGCCCCCTATAGCTGCAGCTTGCTATTACCCTGTTCCTGGATGCAACTCTCTGTGGGCCCTGCCTGGCAGCTTTCTCTGGTTTGGAATATCAATGTGTTGTATCCTGCCATCAAAAAAATCTTTAAATCGGGAGCTGATCATAATCCCAGAAGACAGTCCTGAAAGCCATAATCTCAATTGTTGAAATTCTGAAATATCAATATCCCAAAAATACAATTATAAGAATATTTTGAAAGATATTTATTTACATTTCTAAAATATATTTATTTGAGAAACATATGAAAGCATGACAGAACACTTCACAGGCCACTTTACATTATAAAATAGGTAACTAATAGCGTATATTTTTGCAAACAAACACTCAGGTATAATAACAGTAGCACAGGCATAAAGTTATAAGCAGACAAACCATATTCATATTCATAAAGAAATAGGTGAAAAAGCAAAATATATAAATGTATGTCATTATGGTTGGTAATTGTGTATAACCAGCTCAATAATGCAATTCTCTGAAATACGCTAAGAGACAACCCAAGTCTTTTCACAAGATGGATCTAAAACCGTGATGGCCACCACCACATATGCAGCCACCCTAGAAGCCAAGAAATTTTATCTTTTACAAATGCACATGTACAAAAAAGACATCTCCTCATTTACTGAGGAAGTTTCTATGTTTTTATATATACACACAAGGCTTACACACAAAGTCAATGTTGTGACAATGCACTTTTGTGGAATCAAATTTCTGTCCAAGGTGGCAGAAAAAAAGTCTGTCCCAGCTCACAGAGAGAGACAAGTTCACGTTTTGTATTTGTTCTGTTCAGGTCCTTGGCCAGTTGGATGGTGCCTGACTATGCTGCAGGCAGATCTTTCCCACCTACTTTATTCAGACTCAATTACTAATCTCCTCTGCAAACACTCTCAAAAACACACGCAAAATAATGCTTTACAGGTTTCCTAGGTGTTCCCTAATATTGTCAAATTGACACCTAGAATTAACTCCACAAGTCCACCCCTTGTCAATTTGGCATCCAGATGCATCTCTTTAAACCGTACTTAATTTCCAAAATAAAGATGATAACAAGGTTATAGTTTTGCCTAATAAGATGCAACTTTACTATATACAATAAAAAACACACTAATCCCTTCCCCAGAATTCAGCTTTAAGGATTTCAACATTTGGTATTTTAACCTTTTGGAATTGTGATTTTTGGAATTTTAGACATTAGGGATTTTGATCTTTCCGGGATTTCAACATTCAGGATTATGGACGGAACTGTCTCTTTTGGGATTGTGATCCAAACCCCTTTAAATGTTATAAATCAATCTTAGAAACAATTGGTTCTGCGAGCGGGATGCATGGCCATGACTGCTGACTCTTGGATAGCTTCTTGGGGGTCTGCTCTGGTTTACTAAGTGGATCTAAACCACCTCTAGAGTGGCTCTGGCCAGAACCTGAGCTTTGGCTTTAGCTTTGTTGCCTATTGCTGTGTCTGCTGGCACAGCTTTGTTAGAGGTCTTTTCCAGGAGTGGCCACTTCTTCGGAGTTAATGTTTATTATTATTTGGGTCAGAACTCTGGTCTGATATACCTCCAATGTTAACCTATATCAACTCTTTAGACTCTAAATTCCTCAGTATTACCAATCTAATTCTTTTATTATGACATTTTAAGAGCTTAGACAAGGATATTTTAAACTATTACATTTATTAGTTTGTTCTAAATTTTTACTTCTATTTTATTTTTCTTTTCTTTTTTTGTTTTTGAGAGGGAGTCTCACTCTGTCACCCACGTTGGAGTGCAGTGGCACAATCTTGGTTCACTGCAACCTCCACCTCTCGGGTTCAAGGGATTCTCCTGCCTCAGCCTCCCAAGTAGCTGGGATTACAGGATCATACCACCACACCCAGCTAATTTTTTGTATTTTTAGTAGAGATGGGTTTTCATCATGTTGGCCAGGATGGTCTCGAACTCCTGGCCTCAAGTGATCTGCCCGCCTCAGCCTCCAAAATTGCTGGGATTACAGGCGTGAGCCACTGTGCCTTGCCTCTTTTTACTTTTGAAAATGTAATAATCTCACACGGTACTTAAAGCAAAAACTGCACATAAAAGTATACAGCAAAAGGTATCCCTCTCAGCTTTGTTCTCCATCTGCTGGTTCCCACTCCTCTTCCTCACAATCACTGGCTTTGAAGTTTCTTACGCATCCTTGTAGGGTTTTTTCCTCCATATTAATTCAACTTAGAGATACCTGTATTTTAAAATCAGTAATAATATATTAATTCTAAGATAGTGATTATAAAAATAAATAGAGAGGCCAGGTGTCGTGGCTCATGCTTGTAATCCCCACACTATTGGAGGCTGAGGTGGGAACATCGCTTGAGCCCAGGATTTCAGGACCAGCCAGGGCTAATGGTGAGATCCAAATGCTACCCAATACATAAATAAATGAATAAATAAATAAATAAATAACATAAAAATAAGCACATTTTAGCTGTCTGAGTATAAGTAAAGAAAATAAAATCTGTACAACAAGGATAGGACTTAGATAAACACTATTCTTACTCCTGTTTCCACATGTAAAGAAATGGATGAAATGGGAAAAACACTGTTGGGTTTGTCCAGTGCCACTCAAGTTTCCTTTGAATAAAATGTCTAAATCATTGAAAATATTTCCAAATCAGCTAACTACTGAATATCTGGCTCACAAAAAGTTGTCTGAGAAGAGGTGATGAAATAAGCATCTGAAATGAATTAATATCAGAATTAAAACTCAAAATGACAATCCTCAGAGAACTTTGACCAAAGACCCTCTACATATTAGGGTTCTAGGTTAGATTGAAACTAAATCCTAGTGAGAAAAGTAAGCACATATAGCCCATATTGGAGATAACCTTATGTCAAAGATGGGAGACTGGGGACTTTTGACAGAAACGTAAACTTTGACATTTCAGGATTTTTATGTTACTCTATATAAGTGGAGCAATCATATCCACAGCCATCCCACCCTCAAAATGTAAAGTGAATTTAAGGTGACTGATCTTTATTTTTTTTAAAAAAATGCTTTTTGGTTTGTTTTTGCTTATTAAAGACACTTTATATGATACACAGTGGCCAATAAACATATGAAAAAATGCTCATCATCACTAATCCTCAGAGAAATGGAAATTGAAACCACAGTGAGATACCATCTCACGCTGGTCAGAATGGTGATCATTAAAAAGTTGAAAAATAACAGATGCTGGCAAGGCTACAGAGAAAAGAGAATGCTTATACGCTGTTGGTGGGAATGAAAATTAGTTCAGTCACTGTGGAAAGTAGTTGGAGATTTTTCAAGGAAGTTAAAACAGAACTACCTTTCAGCTCAGCAATCCCATTGCTTTGTATAGACCCAAAGGAATATAAATCATTCTACCAAAAAGACACATGTACTCATGTGTTCATCACAGTGCTATTCACAATAGCAAAGATATGAAATCAACCTAGGTGCCCATCAGTGATGGATTGGATAAAGAAAATGTGAAACATATGCAACACGGAACACTATGCAGCCATAAAAATGAAACAGAATCATGTCCTTTTTAGCCACATGGATGGAGCTGGAGGCCATTATCCTAAGTAAATAAATTAACACACGAACAAAAAACCAAATACCACATATTCTCACTTATAGATGGGAGCTGAAAATTAAGTACACACAAATGTAAGGATGGGAGCTATAGACCTTGGAAACTACTAGAGAGAAGAGGGAGGGGAGCATGGGCTGAAAAAGTACCTATTGGGTACTATGCTAATTACCTGGGTGATGGGATCACCTGAACCCCAAATTTAAGCATCACTCAATATACCCATGTAACAAACTTGCACATGCACTCTCTGAATCCAAAACAAAAGTTGAGAAAAAGACACTTTATACCACTTACCAGTTTTTTTAAATTAATAATTTAAAAATCTAACAAGATAATAAAAATATCCTCAATGTAAGGAACTTTTCCTTAAATTGGATGAATTTACCTCTATCCAAAACTTATTATATCGTCCTTATTTTTCATTTCATTGCATTCTTGTGAAAACTTTATGGCGTGACAACATTTGGGAACCCATGATATAAAATAAAGTAATCTCCTTAAAGGCAGTGATCAATGAGGCCAAGAAAATACTACAAGTAGATTAGGCTCCCAGATAACAACTTATTTTCAATATCTGTAACATACTAGTTATACAAAAAGAGGTAAGGATATTTTTGTATGAAAGAACACTGGTACACATCTCAGAGGTGTCAGAATATCTGATAATAAGGTGCAGAGTTCTATAATTGTGAAGTGTCAGAAGATATCAATGGGAATAATGAAGTTAGAGTTAGATTCTAGGGACTTTATGTACCAAACCATGATGACAAGAAGGAGGAAAATAAAGCTGATGGTATCTACCAAGTGCTAAAACTGCATTTCGTCCAATTTTTGTAAACTCATCGATGTCTAACCCAGCACTGGATACATTGGTCAGGCATAATCAGTAACTGCTAAACTGAATTGAACTCTTACAATGGTGATTTCTTAAGTAGAGGCTGTTCTAAGAAAATTATCAATATTTGTGTTGTTTGATTGCCTATAATGATCACTTTTTATCTTTTAATGAATTAGATCAATAGAATAAAATAGTATAAAATAGAATATGTATCTCATCTAATAAGGATATCTATAGAGGTATATATATATCACTCTCTATATAAACAAAAAATGTATATAGATATAGAAACGAAAGCTTCATATACAGATATAGCTTTCACATATGTATCTATATATAAAAGCTTCATATATAAGCAAAAGCTTCATATATATCTCTAAATATGAGATATATATCTCTCTATATATGATACAGCCACATACATGTATGCATATTGTCTTGATGCAAGATATATTTTTTATAGATTATAAACACAGAATTTTATTAACACAGAGTTTGAAAGGGGTTGATAGATATGATCCCTTTCAAAGGAGTTGGTTATATCATAATATATAAATAATATAAATAATACAAATAATTATATACTATATCATAAGATATAAATAATATAATAAAAATATACAAATAATTTATAGATAATATATCAACCCCTTTGAAAGTGGTTGATATATTTATTATAGATTATAAACACAGAGTTTTATAAACACAGAATTTGAAAGGGGTTGAGAGATATTGGAAACACCAGTTTCACCTGAAATTTGAGAGTTGATAGATATGAACACCAGTTTCTCCTGAAATTTTAGAAATCTGAAATAAAAATGTTTTTATTATTCTATTAGAATTGATTAAATATTTTTCATGATGAACAGCTAAACTTCTTTTCTGCAATGTTACTTAAGTATGTGCTTTATAAAGCTCTCTTGAAATATTAAGTAAAACAGGATTAAACTATTAAATGTTTAACATCTAAAAGTTGTTCTTATGAATTAATTTTTATGATAACATGTACATAATTATTAAAATCAAAATATATCAACTAAGACAGAGAAAATTCACATGTAAACGTTTTGAAATGGAACTATTAGAAATGACAGTACAAAGTTTCAAGGTTTCTTCTCAACAAAGAGGAAATAGGAGATATTATTGTCAAATTTCTCTACGATTAGATAGATTGATATACATAAAGCTAAAATAAAAATTTTAAAAGCACCACAAAAAGGCTACAAAAAGCTATTCCTCCAACACGTATTTTTTTGAGCTCCTACTGGTGGCTGAAACTGAACCAGATTCTAAGAATACAGCAAGGGATGAAGCAAATTTCCTATACTCAGGACACTTATCTTGGGTGAAGGGGAAGGGAGGGATGTGGTGAGCAAAGCGGACCATAAACGAATGCATATCTAAGAAAATTCCCTACATTAAAATTTAAGTGCGTGGACAGGGAAAAGTACCACTCAGTTCCTGTTTTGTTTCCTTCTTTTGTCTACAAAAAGAATCATATTAAAACTGGAAATGCTCCAGAATACATTATAAAGAGGAAGTTATAGCTCAGATGATGTGAAGTCACAGAGAAGTGAACTTCCACCAAAATCATATTTCAGAGTGGTGGAAAGATTTGCAGATGTAATCACAAATCATTAGCTACTTTTTGAATTTATATAAAGATAAAGAAGTTCCAGACATCTGTTCAAAACTTTCATGAAACCACTTTAAAAAAGTGGAGTTCTTTCAAAGATCAGCAACTAACACATCTGATGTTTCATGAAACCACTTAAAAAAGTGTTAGCTTGCTAACATGTTAGTTGCTGATCCCTAGAAGAACTCTAGAACTATTCAACAGACTGGCTCTAAAACTGTTTTAAAATAATGCATTATCACTGAACACCACCATGGACTCACTGTGGCTAGGGTATCTAAATCAGGGGAAATTTTTGAAACACTTCATCTTAATTTACCAAATAATTTGTAAAAATTTCTCCTGAGAATTTGGGACAAAATAGAGAAGTGTGGCTTATTGATATACCCAAAGCTTTAACTGACTAGAATGACAAACTTGAACTATAAAACAAAATTTAACAGGAGTGAAAATGAAATTCAGCACTGAAACAAAATTTTTGAATATATATACAGCCATGAAAATAAAATGTAATTGGAACTCAAATTCAACATATTTTTACTAGCATTGTGAACAAAGAAATGACCAAATAGCGTATACTTTTGGAAGGAAGCACATGATACCAATCTGTGAAGTAATCTTGAAAAAACAAAGGAAAATAAAAATGGAATCCAATCTCATTTTCAAGGTGTTATTCAAACTCACATAAATTTTGAAAAATATTGTATTTCAGCTAGTTTTATTAAAACTAATATTTATAACTAGTTAGCAGAGAACCAATAAGGAGGCTGAATGTCCAAATATTTAGGAAATTGCCTCTGGGAACATGACCATTAACCATCTGGAAAGCCTCAGAAACAGCTGGTGAAACAATTTGAAAGGAGTTAACTTCTAGAAATAAAATGGGGGGTATGTGTTTCAATAATATGTGGCTTGGAATAGTGAGTGTGATAAGAATTGTCTTAATTCACAATTTTACCTCAACTCATTTTCTCTTGAAATTCCACTGAGACCATTCAATGCCACCTCACCAACAACCTCTAACTGTCAGTTTTCTGCCCTTATCTTACTTGACCTATCAGTATTTGCCCATTTGATTACTCCCTTCTTCTGAAATACTTTCTTTGGCATTTGGATCTCTCTCTCTCTTTTGCTCTGTTTTTCTCCTGCATCACAGGCCACTTCCTCTCAATATCCTTTATGGAGTTCTCTTTCTACTTCTAAACTTCTAAGTACTAGAGCATCTTACAGTTCATATTTTTTCTCTCTTACTCCAATCCATCAGCAAATCATGAAGGCCTCTGTCCCAAATCTGCATCCTAAATCTGACCATCATCACAACTCTGGCTATCACATTGGTCCATATTACCATTTATCTCTCACCTTTGCTACTGTAAATGGCACCTAAATAGGTGTTTCAGCTTCTCTATTGTTCTACAACACTCATTTCTCAATACAGCAGCCAAAATATGTTATACCACATGACTCGGATGCTCAAAAGCCTTTGACTAAATTCACACCCAGGATAACATCCACAACTCTGCCTCCTGGGGCATGATTGCCTCTTTGCTTTCCATGTCACTGTTCATTCATGCCTTCCAGCCACCCTGGCCTTCTTTCTGTACCTTAAACTCCCCATAAACACTCCCACCTCCAAGCCCATTTATTTAATCTCTCAAAGATAATCCTTTTTCTGATAACACCCATCACTTTCCTTCAATTACCCTGGTCTATTTTTCTTCATAGCACTTGAGATAATCGAAATTCTTTTTTAATTTCATTTTATTTATTATACTTTAAGTTTTAGGGTACATGTGCACAATGTGCAGGTTTGTTACATATGTATACATGTGCCATGTTTGTGCGCTGCACCCATTAACTCGTCATTTACATTAGGTATATCTCCTAATGCTATCCCTCCCCACTCCCCCCACCCCACAACATGGCCTGGTGTGTGATGTTCCCCTTCCTGTGTCCATGTGTTCTCATTGTTCAATTCCCACCTATGAGTGAGAACATGCAGAGTTTGGTGTTTTTGTCCTTGCAATAGTTTGCTGAGAATGACAATTTCCAGCTTCATCCATGTCCCTACAAAGGACATGAACTCATCATTTTTTATGGCTGCATAGTATTCCATGGTGTGCCACATTTCCTTAATCCAGTCTAATCGAAATTCTAACAAAAGTATGTGCTTATTGTTTCCATCTCCTTATTAGAATGTAAGCTCCATAAAGATAGTGACCTTGTCTCTTTTCCACTTTAGTGTATTCCTAGTACAAGCAGAATGTTAAGCATAGAATAGAAACTCAATAAACATTTATTGGATAAACGAAGTAAGGAAGTGAGTAGCAGAAGAAAGTAGTAATCTCACTATATTCTGTTGTAATCAAATCTGATTTAGATTATTTTGTTTAATACTTACCACCACATTTATAAGACATTGGTAAGGTAAAGATATTGGTAAGGAGGCTAACAATGGCGGTGTTATGGTTGAAGTGTGCCCCTCCAATAAAATGGTTATAATAAAGTTCTGACCCCTAATATCTCAGAATATGACCTGATTTCGAAACAGGATTATGGGAGATGTAATTAGTTAACATAAATGAGGTCATATTGGAGAGTAGGGTGGGCACCTAATCCAATAATCCAATATGACTGGTGATCTTATAAGATGTTCATATAGACATAGACACACATACACATGTACAGACACACATGCACACACACACACACACACAGAGGAAAAATGTCATGTGAGGGTGAAGGCTGAGATTGGAATTATGCAGCTGCAAACCAAGGAATGCCTAAGATTGCCAGAAAACCACAAGAAGCTAGGAAAAGGCAAAGAATGATTTTTCTACAAATTTCAGAGGGAAGATGACCCTGCCAACACCTTGACTTCGGACCTGTAGCCCCTAGAATTATGAGACAATAAATTTCTGTTGTTTTAAGCCACCTAGTTTGCAGCACCTTGTTATAGCAGCCCCAGGAAACTGATACAGATGGTACGTCTAGAAAATCACGTACTTTTGAGGAATACCAGAGATCTTTCACCCAGGGAAAAGAATGCCTGTAGCTTTGGAGCCCATATCCTAGGTTTTATACTAACTGGAGTAGCTTTGGAGGCCGTATCCTAGGTTTTATATTAATTGGAAACATATTTCTAGGGGTCATAAAATATTAGGTAGTCTGAGGTACAGTTAGAGAAAGGGAAAACCAGATATGTCTGGTCACATCTGGTGAACAGCCAGAGATAATCTGCCAGATCCTTATGTAAAATGAAACTGAGAATTCTGCTGGCAAAGAAGTCAAGCGTTACTTGCTGCTGAAGTTCAAACACTTCTGTACATTCTGGCAAGTTTGCAGGGTGGGACCAAAAAAAATTCTATCTTCGGGGACTACTAAAGAACCTCCAAGGGAAAAAAAAATCTGAAGAAAGAGGGACCAGGCACTCAGAGGGTGCATTAACTAAGTCTCAAGCTGGGAAGTGGAACCTCTATGAAGACATGGAATGTGGAGTTTACACTAGGGATCAGACTTGACACAATGGTGGGATCTGGCGAAGAAGCCTAGGAAAAGCTGTTGCTTCTGCTTCTGATTGTAGGCCTGAAGGCACTGTTAAGCCCGCAGGGCCCAATTGGAATGAAAGGCACAGAGAGAAGCAGGGAAGCGAGGACAGACTAGAACATGAAACCCATCATATCAAACAGGAATTGCAAGGTTAATATTTAACCCACATCTGTCTCTCATCACCTCCAACCTCAATCATGTGGGAGACCTTCTGAAGAAACTGGTCCTCTTTGTCCCAGTGCTGCACATCTGTTCCAGAATTTAGAGAAGCCAGAAGAGATCCAGCAGGAGCTGGATACAAGGCTGAGAAATGAGTGAAACACTAGTCCTTTAGACAACAGTCACTGATGCAAAAATTTATGGAGTGCCAAACAACTTAGTAATCAAGATAAATAATATTTAATGTAATACATCAAGTCAAAATGTATCCAAAAATTTATGGTGAATAAAATATTAATATTCACAGACAAAACAATATCTGACAGGGATTAGAATAAAACTAGTGAGGCCAAGTCATGCAAAGGACTAGAGTGAAGCTAGTGAGGCCAAATTGCCACCCCATCCCAATGAGATAAGCCAGCAGATCAGTGGCAACGTGTGCTAATTATGGTGGCACCTGGTACCTTACAACGACCTTAGGAGCTAATGTCTGCTGAATCTCTCCTCTCTATAACTCTCACAATTTTCCCTGTGGCCAACCCTCATCCAGAACCATGGGTGGAAGGGAATTCTGGGAAAAGTAGTTTTAGCTTGGCTGATTTGCCATGATAAAAACCACCACAGCAGATTACTCAGGAACTGGCAGTCCAAATAAAGAATGATATTTATTAAATGAATCTGCCAACCTCAGTTCCCTGGACACTTGTCTTGTACCTAGGGGGCATACATAGTTAGTGAGTAAAAACAAAAGCCCTTTCTATAAAACACAATGTGGGAGAAAGAGATGTGGCTTTCAGATCTCTTTAATAGAATATGCCTCGAAGGAGAGAAAGCTATTCTCAACTCCGGTACAGGCTACCACATTGCTTTGAGAGGTCAGCAGTAAAGTATACCATGCCCATGGAGCCACAGGTGAGATGGGACACAGCAGGGGGGCAATGGCTGTCTGTAAAGAGTGGTAGACCATCATCTGAGTAATGCTGACTCCAAGGATTGATGAGAGGAAAGATAGGACTGAACAGGCAGTTTCATAGAAAGTGGGCATGGAGCAAAATTGATATATTGCTTTGAGGACTCCAAAAGATACCTGGGTACCATGGACTCTAAAAGGGCAAACAGCAAAATCTGGGTACAAATGCATATAGGTTAGAAATGGCTGTAGTTTGGGGCCACATTTTTCATCCATAACATCTTATAAATTACAAAGCAGTTATTTGGCCTACCTCATATCCCAGAACTCATCAGTATTGGGTCTGATCTATAAATTAGGCATTCCAACTGCCAAACCAGTGCTTTTTCTTTTCTTTTTTTTATTGATTGATTTATTTTATTTTTTTGAGATAGAGTCTCCCTCTGTCGCCCAGGCTGGAGTGCAATGGCGCGATCTCGGCTCACTGCAACCTCCGCCTCCCCGGTTTAAGCAATTCTCCTGCCTCAGCCTCCTGAGTAGCTGAGATTACAGGCGCCCACCACCATGCTCGTCTAATTTTTGTATTTTTAGTAGAGACGGGGTTTCACCATGTTGGTGAGGCTGGCCTTGAACTCCTGACCTCGTGATCTACCCGCCTCGGCCTCCCAAAGTGCTGTGATTACATGTGTGAGCCACCGTGCCCAGCCAACCAGTGCTTTTTCTATCATACCACCTTGTAACTGCATTTCAGAAAAAAATTCTGAATGACTACAATCTTCATGATGGCAGAGTCATATAGGATTTTACATATTATTGTGCTCAGTATGGCACTTGCCATAACTAAGAGATACATATAGAGTTTTAAGTGAATAAATAAACTACAACAGCTCAAGTTTCTGTACTGGGTTAAATAATATCCTCCAAAAGTTCATGTCCACACAGAACCTCAGAGGATGGCCCTATTTTGGAAATAGGGTCTTTGACCTTGTAATTAAGATGAGGTCATATTGAAGTAGGATCCTAAATCCAATGTCTGGTGTCCTTATAAGTATGCCACGAAAAGACACAGAGACACACACAAGGAAGAGCATGTGAAGACAGAGGCAGCAATTAAGAGTGATGTAGTCATAAGCCAAGGAATGCCAAGGGTTGTTGGCAACCACAGAAGCTAGGAAGAGACAGGGAAGAATTCTTCTCTGGAGGCTTCAGAGGATGTGTGGCCCCACTGACAACTTGATTTTGTACTTCTAGCCTCCAGGATTGTGAAAGAGTAATTTTCTGTTGTGTTAAGCCACCTAGTTTGTGATAATTTGTTATGGCACCTCTAGGAAACTAATACAGTTGCCTCCCCAAAAGAGAGTAGCTGCTCTGATGACTTCTGATGTTCCTTCTCATTATGAGGTTTCACTTACGATGTTTTATATGTTTGCCTTGATTAAAATGAATGATTGGCTAAAAAATAAAGAAAGCTTTTACTTTTCTAGTATTTTCAAGCTAATAACATTTAACTAAAATGAGAAAAGCCTTCCTAAAACTCATGAGTATTTTTACATGATTTTTTTCTTTTCATTTATAGCATTGCACATCAAGTCAAAATATACTAAATTTGATACTTAAGTTTGTTTTCTTGTGAACTAGAAACATATTTTTACAAATATACTTGTGCTTCAGATATATGTGGTTTGAGAGAAATACAAATATTTTTATTGTTTTCCGGATGCAGTGGCACACGCCTGTAATCTCAGCATTGTGGGAGGCCGAGGCAGGTGGATCACATGAGGTCAGGAGTTCGAGACCAGCTTGGCTAACATGGTGAAACCCCATTTCTACTAAAAATACAAAAATAGCTGAATGTGGTGGTGTGCACCTGTAATTCCAGCTACTCAGGAGGCTGAAGCATGAGAATCGCTTGAACCTGGGAGGCAGAGGTTGCAGTGAGCAGAGATTGCACCACTGCACTCTAGCCTGGGTGACAAAGCGAGACACTGTCTCAAAAATAAAAATAAATATTTACATTGCTTATTTTATTTTTGTATTAAGGCTCAATATGTTTGGTCATTTTTACATTAACTTAAACCCTGAGGATACTTTAATTCTGACTCTTTAAAATAGACTAAATTTTAATTTTTATTAATCATTGGCTAATAGTTGTTTTTCTACCCTACCATCTCCTGGAAAACACATAATAAATGAACAACAAAGGAAAATTACAGAGGCAATTCAATTTCACATGCTTTACTCTAGGCTGTTGTCAAAGCTATTTTCCAATGTATCAATCACTGTTTCCTGAGAGAAGACTATAACTGGCAGGAACAGCTGCCTACCAAGTACACAATGAAGACAGTAGTATTGCTAGCTTTTAGAAAAATGTATCATTTTCTGTGTCTTTAAATTAAATAGTATTTGCCAAAATTACTCAGTTATGCATGCTACGAAGTCAAAATAAAAGCCACTATAGAACACTTGCTGGACAAGTAAAATAACTAAATTCTAAATTTTAAATTAAGAAAGAAGCTCTTAGTATCTAGGGACAGTCGTTGATTTTTATGGCATATTTTTCATATGAAAAGCTGCCTGATCATACAGGTCTTGTCAATGTGAGTTCTGCACTGATTGCCCCATGATCATAAATGTTTTCTTTGACACAGGAAGTCACATTTAATTCCTTTTGGTTCCTATGCATAACAGCTTCTTTGACAGTGGGAGCAACTGGTTTCTCCTCCTTCACTTTGGATCCATCCTGACAAATGGTGTTAAGTAGGCCCATCTTTCTTTACTTCTCTAACTTCTTTTTAATGTAATTTTTAAATCAACAGATAAAATTATATGTATTTATCATGTATAACGTGATGTTTTGGAGTATATGTACATTGTGGAATAACTAAATCTAGCTAATATCGTGCATTACCTCATTTAGTTATCAGTTTTGTGGTGAGAACAATTAACATCCACTCTCCTAGCATTTTTCAAGAATACAATACATTGTCATTAACCGTAGTCATCATTTTGTACCTTCGCTTCCTGATGTGTTAGTGGGAAAAGTACAAACCAAAAAGGCTCTTCCTCATTCTTTTAAAAGTCCCTTCTCATGATCCATTTACCTACTTCATCTTTAGGTTCTTGCAATTTTCAAGCTGCTGTCTTAATACCTGAGGTCACTATCACACTTTCACCTACACACACATTTGACCTACTTGCTAGGCTTCCTTTAACAATTCTTCTAAGTTCACAGCATCGTTAAACATGGAGTCAAATATGTCAAGATCCCTCCCACAACACATGGGAATTATGGGAGTACAATTCAAGATGAGATTTGGGTGGAGACACAGCCAAACCTTATCACTTATGTTATTTTTTTTCCTATTTGTCCTATTATTCATACTACTGTTTTTACTTTTCTCTTTACTGTTTTAGAAATGTACATCATATACTTCTTTTATCTTTATCCTTTAACTTTATGAAAAAATTATAATATTGAACAATTTATTAAACTTTTTTCAGAATAATACATGACTCTTAAGACAATCCTTCTTCTTTCTCTGTTAACTCTAATCATGCCCCACCTAGCATACATGCCATTGTTGTTTTGAATTTTAGTTCTTTTGTCTGCATTTATATGATGTTTATTTAGGTTCACATACATTTTCTATTTTTATTTCTCACCAGTTCCTTTACATTTCAGAGTTTTCCTCTTCCTTAAAAGTACATTCTGTGGTGAGTTTCCTCAACCAAATCTGCCATTCTGTTAGAAGCAGATCATGTGATTAATTTTCTAAACTCCTTGATAGAATAAAGCTCATATATTTGCTCTACCCAGGATGAACACTAAATTCAAATGTTTGAAATTTCTTTTTCTTTTTTTTTTTTGAGACGGAGTCTCTCTCCGTCACCAGGCTGGAGTGAGTGGCACGATCTCGGCCCACTACAACCTCCACTTCCCAGGTTCAAGCAATTCTCCTGCCTCAGCCTCCCGAGTAGGTGGGATTACAGGCACGTGCCACCACGCCCAGCTAATTTTTTGTATTTTTAGTAGAGATGGGGTTTCACCATGTTGGTCAGGCTGGTCTCGATCTCGTGACCTCGTGATCCATCCACTTCGGCCTCCCAAAGTGCTGGGATTACAGGCATGAGCCACCGTGCCTGGCCTGAAATTTCTTTTTCTAAAGTTAGCGCTATTTATTTTTGAGCATATTCCAAAGTTGGCAGAAATATTCTCCCAGCTGGTATGTGACAGTACTATCAGCGGTTCTAATTCTATATATTTTATTTCATAAAAGTTTGTATCTCTAATACATTTTTCAAAAAGTTCTGATTTGTTCTTGAAAACAGTTTCATTCCTTAATCACATAATGGATACTGATTGTCTGTCTCACTGCATTACATCATTTATTTTATTTTTCAGAGCTGTCTTGTGGACTGTGATCACTATCTGAAATACAGTGACAATCCAGTCCTTCAATCTAAACCTTTTTTTTGAAAACACAAACACACATGCCTATTAAAATCTGAGGCTAGTTCATCAAGAATCCGAATAGTATCCAAAATATATTCAGCCAGATGTTTTATAGATATTAAAATGACATAGACTTTAGATAGGTTGAAAGCTTCGTTAGTGTGGTCCTATCTGCCATTCTGTTTGATCATTTTCTTAAAAAACAAACAAACAAATAAACAAACCCCAGAAACAAAACCTCAAGGTTAGCTTTTGTGTTCTACATTACCACATTACCTATGCTGACGTATAAACCTGCACAAGTATCTACCTGCCAGATAATAAACTCCATACTTGAAAGGACTTTCATCATTCTTATGTAAAGGATTTTAAAACTACTTTTATTTGCCGTACATTGCAAACCAAAAGTAGATTTCCATACTTCTCTGCAGAACACATTTTAAGTAAAATTACCCCCTGAAATCATGTAGATACTTTATCAATACATTTGTTGTAATGAAAATATTAAGACTGGTAAGCAAATGGCATTAAGATTTATTATTTAAAAACCTGATTTTAAGTAAAACCCTGGATAAGTTACTAGACTGCTATACACATTGCTATGCAAAACCGAATCTATAGTACCTGGATATTCGAATGTAAAGTTCGTAGTAGGTTTCCTGCAGCCTCCTGCTGCAGGAGAAAAGAAAGTTTCCTTCTTTCTCTGTTTCATCAGTGTTCCACCTGGACCCTGCTGTTTTCAGACTTATATTAAACATCACACAGCAGGGTATGGGTCTTTGTCTCTTGAATGGTTGATAGAGGGCCAAATGATGCAATCCAGAGAACACTTAGCCTCTCTTGTGGTAAATCTTGACCAATGGGAATTGGGAAAGAGGAAGGAATTAAACAGACAAATTGCCTTTAAATAATACTTTCTATAGATTACTCTAAGTGTAATTCCTTTTGTATTTCTTCCATAGAAGCCCTATAGACCAAGTAAACAAATCTGGCTTGTGACCTGCCATCAGTATCACATTATATCTTTTACCTCATTCCCATTTTCCCTTGCTCTTAATACCTTAGGCTTTGTACTTGCCCCACCTCAACCCCCCAGTTATTGCCAATGTTATCTTTATCTCCAGCTCTACTTTCTAGAATACTCAGACAGAAACAACTGTACATTTTCTTATTTTATTTTTTTATTATACTTCAAGTTCTAGGGTACATGTGCACAACGTGCAGGTTTGTTATATATGTATACATGTGCCATGTTGGTGTGCTGCACCCATTAACTCATCATTTACATTAGGTATATCCCCTAATGCTATCCCTCCCCACTCCCCCCACCCCACGACAAACCCCGGTGTGTGATGTTCCCCTTCCTATGTCCAAGTGTTCTCATTGTCCAATTCCCACCTATGAGTGAGAACATGCGGTGTTTGGTTTTCTGTCCCTGCAATAGTTTGCTGAGAATGATGGTTTCCAGCTTCATCCATGTCCCTACAAAGGACATGAACTCATCCTTTTTTGTGGCTGCATAGTATTCCATGGTGTATATGTGCCTCATTTTCTTAATCCAGTCTATCATTGATGCACATTTGGGTTGGTTCCAAGTCTTTACTATTGTGAATAGTGCTGCAATAAACATATGTGTGCATGTGCCTTTACAGCAGCATGATTTATAATCCTTTGGGTATATACCCAGTAATGGGATGTCTGGGTCAAATGGTATTTCTGGTTCTAGATCCTTGAAGAATCGCCACACTGTCTTCCACAATGGTTGAACTAGTTTACAGTTCCTTCAACAGTGTAAAAGTGTTCCTGTTTCTCCACATCCTCTCCAGCACCTGTTGTTTCCTGACTTTTTAATGATCACCATTCTCACTGGTGTGAGATGGTATCTCATTGTGGTTTTGATTTGCCTTTCTCTGATGGCCAGTGATGATGAGCATTTTTTCATGTGTCTGTTGGCTGCATAAATGTCTTCTTTTGGAAGTGTCTGTTCATATCCTTCGCCCACTTGTTGATGGGGTTGTTTGTTTTTTTCTTGTAAATTTGTTTGAGTTCATTGTAGATTCTGGATATTAGTCCTTTGTCAGATGAGTAGATTGCAAAAATTTTCTCCTGTTCTGTAGGTTGCCTGTTGACTCTGATGGCAGTTTCTTTTGCTGTGCAGAAACTCTTTAGTTTAATTCGATCCCATTTGTCAATTTTGGCTTTTGTTGCCATTGCTTTTTGTGTTTTAGACATGAAGTCCTTGGCCATGCCTATGTCCTGAATGGTATTGCCTAGGTTTTCTTCTAGGGTTTTTATGGTTTTAGGTCTAACATGTAAGTCTTTAATCCATCTTGAATTAATTTTTGTATAAAGTGTAAAGAAGGGATCCAGTTTCAGCTTTCCACATATGGGTAGCCAGTTTTCCCAGCACCATTTATTAAATAGGGAATTCTTTCCCCATTTCTTGTTTTTGTCAGGTTTGTCAAAGATCATTCACAATTGCTTCAATAAGAATAAAATACCTAGGAATCCAACTTACAAGGGATGTGAAGGACCTCTTCAAGGAGAACTGCAAACCACTGCTCAACGAAATAAAAGAGGACACAAACAAATGGAAGAACATTCCATGCTCATGGATAGGAAGAATCAATATCGTGAAAATGGCCATACTGCCCAAGGTAATTTATAGATTCAATGCCATCCCCATCAAGCTACCAATGACTTTCTTCACAGAATTGGAAAAAACTACTTTAAAGTTCATATGGAACAAAAAAAGAGCCTGCATTGCCAAGACAATCCTAAGCCAAAAGAAAAAGGCTGGAGGCATCATGCTACCTGACTTCAAACTATACTACAAGGCTACAGTAACCAAAACAGCATGGTACTGGTACCAAAACGGAGATATAGACCAATGGAACAGAACAGAGCCCTCAGAAATAATACCACATATCTACAAGCAATTGTACATTTTTATAGCAAAGATTATATATGTATAAAACAAAAATTATACATACAATTAGAATTTGTTAGCTAGACAGATAAACAGACTGTGTCTTTGTATAAATATCTGTTTCCTTAATTTATTCTTCTTTAAAAATATTTCTTATATTTTTAAATTTCAAAGACATCTCTATTGTTTTAAACAATATTAATTATAGTGAGGAATGGTACTGCAATAGATTTCTGAGATTTGACTTAAGGCATCAGGATATCTAACAAGCCATAATTTTTCAAACATTATGAGCAGATGCTGAAAATTATAAAGTGTTGTGATTCCAACAGGAATCAGATACAACAGAAGTCCCCAGAAAAAAACATAAATAGCAACAATCTTCTGGAAAGGTTTCAGAAGGAACCATTTCTTCTTCCTCCCATATGTTCCCCTCATGTAGATTTAGGTGGTTATAATGTTGTTTGAGAGGGTTAAGTAATGAGTGAAATAAGAATTAAGGAATTATACTGTAGTAAAAGAGTACTTGTTAGGACATCTTCTCTAAGTCAGGTTGGGTCTAAGACATTTCCTTACTTCCATGGATTTGGTAATTCCATGATGAAATAAAAACAACTAAAGTTTTCTACAACCTCTTGCCTCCGCTTTGTAGATTTATACTTTTAGTAGGAGCTTCAAATAAAAAGAAGACTCACTTGGTAATGAGGAGTGTATTTCAGTTGACAGATAATTAAATTGAAGTCCAAAGAAGTTAGATTACTTTGAAATCTTTGAAATCACAACTTTGAAAGAAGTTGTGTCTCACTCCAAAGCCTATGTTTATTTCATTATGCCACATGTGGTAAATGAAAATAAAGTGAGGGGAGCAAATGAAAATGTTAAAATATTTAACTTAATTGAATTGGAGAAGTCATAAATATCTGTGGAAACTGCTAGAAATCAGTTTTGATAATTTTCTTTGAAAGTATGATACAGTTATTCCATGAGTATGGTATGCCTTCCTAATAAGTCTTCACTGCCTTCTAAACTATCATTAGATGGCAATAGATGGTTCTGAAAGATACAGTCTCATTTAAGGTAACTTTTGTGTTGAGATGTCAAGAGGCAATTCTGTAGACCAAGGCTCCAGAAAATGATCTTCAATATATTGTCGAAGTTTAGGGATAAGTGAATTGTTTGTGAAAACACAATTCTCAGACACCTTACTATTGAGCAGCATTGGTATCAGCTGACAGCTTGCTAGAAATGCAGATTTACTATACCAGAACTGCATTTTAACAATGATCCCCAAATTTGAGAAGTAATGCTTTAATAGACTATTCAGAAATGTTGGGCCCAGTTGAAGTCAAGAGAATAAGCATGAAAGCAATCATCTACCTAATGTAATTTTTGCTGAAAGCAAGGGGATAATAAATCTGATTTCCAGTGTATGTATTCATCAAGGTTTTCCACAGAAACACAAACAATAAGATGTGTGTGTATGTGTTGGGGGGATGTATAGAAAGAGATTTATTAGGAGGAATTAGCTGATATGATTATGAAGGCTGACAAATCACAAGATCTACAGTCAGCAAGCTAGAAACTGCGGAGGGCCAATGGTAGGTTCCAGTTCAAAAGCTGATAGACCTGAGAACCAGGAAGAGCAGATGTTTCTGTTTGAGTCCAAAGGCAGGAAAAAACTGATGTTTCAGCTCAAGACACTCAGGCCAGAGAAAATTCCTTCTTACTCAGGTTTTTTTTTTTTTTTTTTTTTTTTTTTTTTTTTTTTTTCTGTTCAGGTCTTCAAGGGATTGAATGGATTGGATGGAGCTCATTCACATAAGGGAGGGCAACCTGCTTTACTCAGTCTACCAATTTAAATGTTAATTTCATCCAGAAACACCTTCAGAAACACACCTAGAATAACATCTGAGTATCTGCACATCTTGTGGCCCAGACAACTGACAAAATTAACTATCAAATCCGGTAATAAATAGAACTAAATGAAAGTAGTTGCATCACAAAATATAACTGTAAATCACTAAAGAAGTAGCCTCAACACAGTCCTGGGATTAAAAAGCCAATCCTCAAAAGATCAAGGCAGAATCATTTGACAGTCCTACATACAGTTTTTGGCTGGTTTTAAGACAAAATAACTCATTTAGATCTAAAACAGAGACAGAAGGAAAATACCTACAGGCAGATAATTCAATTGCAAAAATCAGAGCATATGGAAAAAAATTCCAGCTACCATAAATATAATCTCAGTGTAAACATTTAGCAAAAGAAAGTATAAGTAACATTAGACATTGTAATTTTAAATATATAAATATTTAATTCTTAAATATTCTTAAATTTTTCCTTACCGACATGTTACTACTTTGATTTGCAATCTGAAATCTAACATATTTCTATTGCACCAAAATATGAAAATCAGAAATTATTTTAGTTTTGATCCTTTAACTTAGGGCAATGTTTGTTTTTAAGCAGTTTCTTAGTTGAAGACAGTAGTACACAAATACAGGTACTCATGAACATGGATAAAATCTTGCTGACTGGTTTGTATGTTTAGGGAAGCAGCTAAGATATTTGTAGAATTCTGATTTCTAATATTGCCCCATTTAGTTGCAGTATTAGGTAGTCTTATAATTTAACAGCATCCACTTGCAGTTTTTCATTCACGCTGTCAAATTTTTAAGAGAAAATGAACTGGGAAATTGTAATTTATTTTCATGAAATTTAAAATCAAAGAAATCCTTATTTTGAAAATTGAATCTTAATCTCAAAATTGTAGAACTTGGCCCAGACCATTGCTTTCATTTTGAAAATGAACTTCAACTCCAGAAAGACCAGTGTGTGCTCTGCCAAATAAATTTCTGAGTCACAGTCTCACTAGGAATGTGCAAATCAAAGCATATGTTGGTGTAAATTCTTTTGAAGTCCTTGCCAAGAAATATTCAAAGGAATTCAATGGCTATAATATTCAAGGCTATAATAATGTTCATCCAAATGTTTTTGATCCAGTCTTCATCAGTTAGCTGATTTTCACTCTTTAAAAATTTCCATAAAAGGATTCAGCACCACTTCATACCAAACCACCTAACCTCATTTTAGTGGTGCCAACCACATATTGTGCTTGCAGTTCATCAATCGAGACTAAACTGTCTCCAGTTCAAGCCAAGAAAACACATCTAAGACAACAATGTCTGTTCTTACCCAGCATTTATTTCCTTTTTTCTGTCTTGATAGAACTTTGATTTTTTTTTTTTTTCTAGAAAATCTCCTCTCCGTGTATCTCAGAGGAAGATGACCCAACTTCAAGCTTTCAGGGCAGGCTACACTGGTTTAAATGTATTTCCCCTTTCCAGTGATTGGTTCCAGGAAAGGTCTCTCATCTTCCTCTGGATATTAAAGTGTTTTAAAAATTGTGTTCAGCACTACATCCATCAGGCATCTTGCTAAAGCCTGAGTATGAAACTGGCATTGAGGATTCCTATGATATTTAATGAGACATTGAGATACTAAAGCCACCAACTTTGAAACCTCTTTCTCTGGACTTTCTGCATGTAACATTAATATTTTTCCTATTTTTAAGCCAATTGAAATGGAAATTTTCTATTCCTTGCAGCTGAGAGAATCTTCTATGATATGTGAAGGGTTTCACTTTGAGCTTTTGAACAATTCCATCCTGTAGAATGATTTAATTAATCTATGTTCATTCAACATTGTAAAATGTTGTCCACTTACATATAAGTTCTGTAACAGATACAGTGTTAGAAAGACCATTCGTTGGCTACAATATTTGTAGATACTCTTACCAATTTTGACCAGTTTTTCATTAAAATTTATGATTCTTTCCAAAACAAAGGTTAAATCAAGGACTATAAGTCATTCTATTATAAAACTACATGCACATGTATGTTTATTGAAGCAGTATTCACAATAGCAAAGACATGGAATCAACTTAAATGCCCATCAATGATAGACTAGATAAAGAAAATGTGGTACTTGCACATCATGGAATACTATGCAGCCATAAGAAGGAATGAGATCATGTCCTTTGCAGGGACATGGATGGAGCTGGAGACCATTACCCTCAGCAAACTAACACAGGAACAGAAACCCAAATATTGCATCTTCTTCCTTATAAGTGGGAGCTAAATGATGAGAACACATGGACATATAGAGAGGAACAACACATGCTGGGGTCTGTTGGAGGGTGGAAGGTGGGAGGAGGGAGAAGATCAGGAAAGTAACTCGTGGGGACTAGGCTTAATACATGGCTGGTAGAAATAATCTGTACAGCAAACCCCCACGATACAAGTTTACCTATTTTTCAAACCCTGCACATGTATCCCTGAACTTAAATTAAAAGTTAAAAAAGAAGCAGTCATAATAAAAGTAGAAACTGAGATTTTAGACACTCCCCAAATAAAAAGATTTAATCAGTTCCTAATACTGCAATTGTCATAGGCATCATGTATAAATTTTTTAATCATGCAAAAATTCTCTCCCAATAAATACTATTATCTAGATGTCTATATCTGGATTCTAATACTCACCATACAAAAAACCCACAAATGATTCGACTTTCCCATGCAATTTGTTCTGGAAATTATCAGCTAAACCTTCAACATGCTGATGAGTAGTATTTCTGGGGAGAATTAAATTAAGAAAATATTATTTGTGGTTTCAGATTCACCATTTCTTCTGCATTCATAGATACCCACATCTGTCAATGCTTTTAAATACTTAGACAATAATTTAACTTAAAAATTACATAAATGCATTCCACAGTAGTACTCCTTTTTTACATATGGAAAAAATTGTTAAAATTATATTCTTTTTTACCCTGGACATTAAGGTTTTACCATGAATCTGGTGGTGGTGTCTGGTGATATCTCCCAAGTAAATTACCCCCCCAAATAAAAACTATCCAGCGTCTTGTGGGGAGTATGGAGGGGTGGAGAGGAAGGGGAGGGGATCTATAAATCTTCTTTAAAAAAGACTGCTAAGTCTCCTTAACTCAGTTCTACACCTCTCATCTCTTCTAGAGGTTCTTAGAGCCAATAACTCCAAATTTTGGGAGAATTTTCTATTTTGCTTAAATGTTTAAGTCTTATTTAAGTAATTTTATCTTTTTTACCTACTTTAATCTTTAAGTAATTGTTTAAGTAATTTTTATTATTTCTCTCTTCTTTCATCCTCCGTGTCTTTGTGAGTTTATGCTTTTAATAAGGGATATGTTCAATCTCCTCCTTTAACTAGGAGTTGCAGCTCAAACCTTTTAAATGTATTCAAATTGTCATGGATTTGGTTGTGCCTTTAACTTCGCAGGCTCAGGGAGTAAATGGTGATGATAATGATGATAATGTTGATGATAGGTAATTGAGTACTTATTTTATGTAAGACTCTGCTAAAAGCTTTACAGGAAAAAATTCTTCAAGTATATTTTAAAACAGTATAAGGTGGATATTAATATTCACGCTTCCATATTTTACTTTGGTGACATGTGGATTAGATAATAACTTTAAAAACTTTCAGCAGTGAAATATTTTATACCAATATTTTTACCTCATCATTTTCTCTTGTCTTGCTGCAGTGGCTACAAGGCGATATGATGTGGTACAATAGCCGTGTTCATTGCTTATACCTAGCTTTGATGGAAATATTTCAAATGCTTTATGTCTAGTTAGAGTGTTTGTTGTAGATGTCTGGCAGAGCACCATTTATAAAGGCAGTTACCTTCTACTTTTAACTTGCTAAGTTAAAACTTACTGTATTTCATCAGTTTTTATTAATCTTCCCATATAATCACAATATTTTTACATTGATAATATAGCCAATTATAGTAACAAATTTCCTAATAATGAGCCATCTTTAAATTTCTACAGTTAAACACATTTGCTCCTCATATTCTGTGGATATCTCTTGCATGAATTTAGGGTATTTACAGATGTTTCCATACATGAAATTAAGAGTAGTTTTCAGTTTGTGTGATGTCCTTGCCTGATTTTTGTTTGCTTCATAAAATAATTTGAAAACCTTTCAATTGTTTTCTTTATCAGAACAGTTTGAATTAGGAATTATTATCCGTTCACTAGAAATTGAGTAAAACTCACTTTTCTGGGTCTAGTTAAAAGCTGGCAGTTACATGTCTGACTAGCTTTCCAAATTCTCATACCATCCTTATGAATCCAGAAAATAGAAATTATTATGTCCATTTTGGTAGAAAATTATCTATTTCTTCTCTACATCCAAATTAATTGACACATATAATTGAAAATAATATTGTGAAGAAGTTTAATAAAAAGCCTATAAAGAGCTTAGAACAGTTCTGTCATGGAGTAAGTGCTAAATAAAACTTACAATATAACTATTAATTGGATGTGCTATAGATTTATTTGTAGTTCTATCTATTCAATATCATTATATATGTATACACACATATATATATACATTTTTAATCAAGTGACTTTAAATTTATGCCGACCAAGATGCCTTTCTCTTTCTTCTTTGTTAATTGAAAGCTTAACTTTCATTGTGAAATCTTAGTTCTCACATTCAAAATGTTGGGAAAATCAAACCTGTAAACCCTCCATAATGACAAAAATGAAAAGCCAACAGAGAGATTTTTCTCCAATTAGGAGTGGGAAACTAAGAGGTTGATTTTTTAAAAATTAGATAGAGCAAGAAAAAGTTATACATGCTTCCTTGTTTCCAGAGATATATTTAAATTACTATTTACTTGGTAAATCCTACATGCCAAATGCTGTCCTAGTGACTGTGAGATGCAAAGATGAAAAAGACATGATACCTAGTATCTAACTGCTCACAAGTTAGTGAGAAAGACAGACATATCGGTAAATAACTGTAATGCATTATTGCAAAATATATAGAAAACCAGAAAAATATATGTAGAAATGTGGGAATGCAAATATAGAACAAAATTATTTCCCAAGTTGTATACAGTGTGGGGATGCTGGAGAAAGTTACAGAGAGATGTCCCCAGCCTGACCTAAGGTGACAGCTTTAATAAGATAAGGCCCCTTTATTTTCCTGGGTTTCATCAACCACACACAATAATTTCACCTATATTAGGCTCCATGTCCTATCCAAGTTTATTTTTTAAATTAGTCCTCCATCTGCTCATGTATGTAGCTGATTGATCGAATATGTCTTTATTGGAAGATTTAGGAAGTAAAACCCCCTGATTGGTCCCGCTTGGGAACTCATGCCAGAGCATCCTATAATAGGGCATCACCACAAACTCCACTTCTGTAGTTCTGATTTCCAGCCCTAGAATCAGGACTTTGGTTACTGCACATTTTTCAATATTTTTTATCAGTTCTGTTCAACGGCTATGGGCCACACATTATTTATATTGTTTTTTCTGTCTTTTATAGATTTTTTTCCACTGAATGTGACAGCATTCAGCCAAATTTGAAGTATCTATGCTCCCACATATTTGAGATTTTCTGTAATCTTTTATAATCTAAGTCAGATTATATTACTGCTTTGCTTATGATCTCCAAAGTCTCCCCATCTCTCTAACAGTTAAAGCCAATGTCATTAACTGGCACAAGCCCTACATGGCCTGGCACCTCACTACCTCCAAGGCCTCATCTCTTACCACTTTCCATACCCACTGCTGCTTTACCACTACATGTGCCTCTTTGCTGGTCCTCCAACGTCAAGTACACACCCACCTTGAGATATTACACTTGCTGTTCTCTTTGCCAAAGATATTCTTACCCCGTGCATCATTGTGAATCAATTCTTGCTTACTCAAGTCTCTGCTCAACTGTTGCCCTCTTAGAGACCTTCCCATACTATCATGGGTAAGATAGCAATCTCTACTCAATTTGGCACTACCTATCATCCTTACCCTGCTTTCTTTTGGTCTTTCTTTCTTTCTTTCTTTCTTTCTTTCTTTCTTTCTTTCTTTCTTTCTTTCTTTCTTTCTTTCTTTCTTTCTTTCTTCTTTTCTTTCTTTCTCTCTTTCTTTCTCTCTCCTTCCTTCCTTCTTTCCTTCTTTCCCTCCCTCTCTCCCTCCCTTTCTTTCTCTTTCTTTCTTTCTTTCTTTCTTCTTTCTTTTTCTTTCTTTCTTTTGTCATTCTTTTTTTTTTTTTGAGAGAGAGAGGAGGTTTTGCTCTTGTCACCAGGCTGGAGTGCAATGGTGCAATCTCAGCTCACTGCAACCTCTGCTTTCCGGATTCAAGCGATTCTCCTGCCTCAGCCTCTGGAGTAGCTGGGATTACAGGAGCCCACCATCATGCCTGGCTAATTTTTGCATTTTTAGTAGAGATAGAGTTTCACCATGTTGGCCAGACTTGTCTTGAACTCATGACCTAAGGTGATCTTTCCACCTTGTCCTCCCAAAGTGCTGGGATTACAGGTGTGAACCACTGCACCCAGCCCCCTGCTTTATTTTCTTCATAGCACATACAAGTAATATACTCTGACATATTTCATACTTGCATGTTTTACTTTTCTGTTACTTCCCCTACACTGTTGTGTCCATTGCTTTATCCTTGGCACCTGGAATGGTCCCTGACACTTAGTATGTCCTCATTAAATATTTGCAGAAAGATCGAATTCCTAAGGCATTTGGTACTATTCCTGAGCTGCTCATTACACTGATGCTTGCACTGAAGTTCACATTCATACATGGTTTCTTTTGTATATTACATTGCTCTATCTTTGAGTCATGAGATTATACAAAACAACAATATAAGCATATAAGTACTGAATGATAAACATTTACATATTATTGCATAGAAACAAGATACGTTACTAGATTTTTTAAAAAGAGTATGTTTAGAGAAATAAAGTATGAACAATTTGTGGGGAAATCAAATATATAAAGAGATATTTTCTGTCCACTTGGGTAACCTAGAATATTGAGGGTCATCAATAACTTTTCAAATATATTGAAATTTGGGGAACTTGAGTAAACTCTTCTTTCTTTTATCTGCTTCACCTTAGTAGCTGGGATGCTCCGTCTTTATTACAGAGGCCTGTTTGATTTAGTCTAGGATATTCTGAGACCTGGTTTATAATGAGTAAAGTAATTTGGAAGGAAAATAGAATAAAGTAACATTTTTTTTTCAGATATCTTTCCCAAGGGAAAGTTCTGCTTGTTAGTACTGGCCTGAATTGAGCTGAAAGCTTATTAAGAGAAAAATGAAAGATTTGTAAATGGCTCTGTTTGTTTTAAGTAAGAGTAGAAATGTATGATTTTTATTCCCTGGGGGGAAAATATGCAGCAAGTTGACTCTACTCTTTCCAGCGTAGAAGCCAGAAGCAATTTCCTCATAAGCATTTCCATTCTTTTTCTCCAAGTTCTCTATTAAGTGCTTTAACAGCAAAATGATTGCTAAAAGAAAAACTGGGAGTTACATGATTGTGAAACAAAAGCAAATATTTCGATTATATTGGAAAGCAAATCAATATGATCTACATGATTTCCACTTTTTTGATTTTGCTGAGGTTTTCTTGGTAGCCTAATAAATAATCAATTCTTGAAGAGTTTCATGGGAGTATATAAAGAAAAAGTGTTCTCTGTTGTCAGGGTATTGTGTTTGAGATATATTGATTAGGTCAACTGTATGATTTATTATATTACATGCACTCTTACATATTTTGGTCTACCTCATCAATCATAACTGACAGTTTATTTAAATTCACCTACAACCGTTGTGACTTTCTACTAATGTTTTTGCTTTATGTATTTTGGTGTTGTGATAGTTGGTGAGTAAAGATGTTAGAAAATTATATCTTTATTTAAGATTGCATGCTTCATCTTTTAAAGGTGCCTCCTTTTAAATGTTTTTGCATTGAGAAAAACTCATCTACAAAGCTACTACTTTCCTAAATATCCAAATACATTCGTCATCCCATTAGTAACTACATCTCTAGCTAAGTGTTTTTAGTCATCGAAATTTAATTATAGTCCTACTCTAATATTCTGAAAACTAAGGATAAAATTATAAATGTAACCACTACCAACTCATTTTAATGAAATAATAGTAAGGAAAAAGAAGAACAAGAAAAATAGATTAATATACATAAAATACAAATAACAAAAACATAAATAAACTAACAACCATGGGTGGTTGCTCTAGTTGTTTCTACTGTTGTTCATGAGGTCATAGTTGGTATTTATAATTTCCATGTTCTTCAGCTTTGTTTGATTGAGTGTTATACTTTTCTCCCAATGGGGGATGAGCCATGGTCATTTTTATTGTGTTGATTGGTTTGAAACTTTAATGAACCTTTTCAGCTGGATGTGGAAGTGCTAGGAGGTATCCCCTCTCAGAGAAACTCCTGGTTTTAGACATAGTTTATGCTGCCCCTTTTTTGTAGGAACATCAGTCATACCCACTCTAAGATCAGTCACCACAGATACTTTATCAATCTCCTTTGCTCATTGGTACTGGAACATGAGGAGCCCCAAAGGCCAGCTGGCAGCCTCAGCATCCAGGTCAATGGATTATTTTGTGCCTTTGTTAAGCATTTGTCCCTTGGAAACCAAGAATTCTAATCAGCTAAAAGCATAACTAGAGAAAAATGAAAGCAAAATCTTTTCAAGATTGTTCCTAAGAGAAATAGTACTGTGCTCTAAGTTGCTATATTCTGACTTTGGAAAAAAGAAAAACCAGATAATGTTGTTGATTTGGAGCTCATAAAGCATCCTGTAGAATAGCACTTCAAATTTGCAAGTTGTTGTCACCCAGCCAGTGTCACACCTAAGATTTATTGACAGTTGCACCATGTTGTAATGAATTCCTAAGTAATCAGCCTGTTTTCTCACTTTTTCACCATAAACATTCTTTGTTAAAGGCAAAGTAAAAGGGATAAAATGATGGCAAATAAGGCATTTGGGGCTGTCACATTGTCCAAAAAAGAGAAATCCACATTTGGGATAAATATTTATTCCTGTGGGGGCAAATTTTTGTCCCATCCATAATGACATGACTGTCTGTCATGCTCCCCTAACCTCATGAGAAAGGGTCAGTTTTTGCTCCTGATAATAGACTAGGCACTCAGCAGTGGGTGCGCCAGATCAGCTTTAGTGAGGGAAAGACAAGGTTGTTGAGCAAACATATAACTTCCAGCCTGGTTTCTGTAGCCACTTTTCTCATTAACTTTTGAGCAAATAAGCAGTGAAGTAATGGGAGAGCAGGTTACAAACATCCCTAGAGTGTGTCATGTTGAACATCTGATTATTGAAAGCATTGTCTTCAGTCTGTGCCCTTGATGAATAATTCATATAGGACACACATATTCTTATGCTCTGGGCCAATTCTGAGACTACCATACTTAAAATGTGTTCCAGTCCTGTTTCTTCAGATTATTAGACCATTCCATCCAAATTTTTGCTACTATTCACGAATCAGTTCACATTCATACTTCTTGCCATTTCTTTTTTCTAGCCCCTCCAGATATATCATCTGAAGACATAGCCAAAGGAGTGCTCTCCAAGTATACCCCTGAGATAACTACATTATATAGCCGTTCATTTCTGGCTGGTACCAGCATATTTTGCCTACTCACCTGCAAACCTTCTTCAGTCAACTCTGTCTCAGAGATCCCGACATGAGTCCATTGGTATTTGCTAAGGGAGATGTGTGGAGAGGTGTGGGAGTACATGTGCTAAGAGTATCAATCACCTCCTCAGGTGGTTTACCTTAGGATCAGCTTAAGGCCAATCTTACATGCCCCACTACTCCCCACCCCTCCACCATCACCTCCTTGAATGCTGCCCTTGGTGGTGAGTTTCGTAGCTTAATGGAAAAGATAGAGCCTAGTTCATGAGGGACAGCTAAGGTAGCATGAATATTTTGTACTCTGATCCGATGTTCTGTCATGAGTAAGGCCCAATAGCATGCTAGGAGCCATTTCTCAGAAATATAATAGTTACATGCCTAAGAGAGCATGGCTTGATTTCAAAACTCTAAGGGCTTATGATGTAATTCTCTTTAAGTACTTATATTGTCCTTAACTGACACAGGCATTTTAGGCAATATTACTTTGTTTGAATAATGAGGCTAAAGGACAGAGTTTTTATTTATGAGTTACTCACTAATGATCAGTATTCCAAATGTTGTGTAAATACATCCCTGGGCCGGGCATGGTGGCTCATGTCTGTAATCCCAGCACTTTGGGAGGCCGAGGCAGGTGGATCACGATGTCAGAAGTTCAAGACCAGCCTGGCCAAGATGGTGAAACCCTGTCTCTACTAAAAATAAAGACAATTAGCCAGGAGTGGTGGTGGGTGCCTGTAATCCCAGCTACTCAGGAGGCTGAGGCAGGAGAACCACTTGAACCCAGGAGGCGGAGGTTGCAGTGAGCCAAGATCGCACCACTGCACTCCAGCCTGGGTGACAGAGTGAGAATCCATTTCAAAAAAAAAAAAAAAAATCCTTGATGGTTAACATTGAGTGTCAACTTGATTGGATTGAAGGATGTGAATTATTATTCCTGGGTGTGTCTGTGAGCATGTTGCCAAAGGAGATTAACATTTGAGTCAGTGGACTGGGAGAGGCAGACCCACCCTCAATCTGGTGGGCACCCTCTAATCAGCTGCCAGCATAAAAGCAGGCATGGAAAGAGCACACTTGCTGAGTCTTCTGGCCTCCAACTTTCTCCCATGCTGAATGCTTCCTGCCCTCTAACATCAGACTCCAAGTTCTTCAGCTTTTGGACTCTTGGACTTGCGCCAGTGATTTGCCAGGGGCTCTTGGGCCTTCAGACACAGACCGAAGGCTGCATTATCAGTTTCCCTACTTTGGAAGTTTTGGGACTTGGACTGGCTTTCTGGTGCCTCATCTTGCAGACGGCCTATTGTGGGACTTCCCCTTGCGAACGTGTGAGTCAATTCTCCTAATATACTCCCCTTCATATATACATATATCCTATTAGTCGTGTCTCTTTAGAGAACCCTGACTAATACAACATCCAAAACCCAAAAAGACCTGCCAAGCATTGTGCCTCTATTTACAGCGGGGTATGCAAGATTAAGCAACCTGGTTTTTATTCTGGAGGGAATATCCCAATATGCACCAGGCTACTGCAAAATACAGAAATTACTAATTTGGCACATCTGGAATGAAAAATTTTTCTGCTTAGAGAGAATACTGAAAGTGTTATTGATAAAATTCAATTAACAAATGATACTGTTTGACATCTTATAATGTGAATAACAAACAATGGAGAATTATTCCTATAACGTGTATGCTGCTGAAAATTTGGTAAAGCCACCCATATTCAATACTATGAATAGATCTGATGGAGAACTTTGAAATATCTTGTTTGCTATATCCCTGATGATCTACTAAAAAGTGGAAAATAATTTAATTAATTAATTTTACTTTGAAAGTAACAACTGACATATAAAAATGAGGACATAATGTTATAATTATTCCATTTCTTTTCCAATTCCAATTACTATTTATTTTCACCTCTATATTGTTCTAGCTATTTAAATTGCAGCTTTTCTTCTTAACTTTAACTTACTTAACTCTCCATTTCTTTTAATCTTAAATATGTGTCTGTGAGAGTATTGATATGGTGTGGCTCTATGTCCCCACCCAAATCTCATCTCAAATTGTAATCCACACGTCTCAAGGGAGGGAACTGTAATTCCCACATGTCAAGGGAGGGAGGTGATTGGATCATGGGGGTGCTTTCTCCGATGCTGTTCTTATGACGGTGAATGAGTTCTCATGAGATCCAATGGTTTTATAAGTGGTTGGAAGTTCCTCTTTCATTCTCTTCCCTCCTGTCGCCTGCTTGCCCTTCCACCATGATTGTTAAGTTTCCTGGGACTTTCCCAGCCATGCAGAGCTGGAAGTCAATTAAACCTCTTTCCTTTGTAAATTATCCAGTCTCGGGGAAGTTCTTTATAGCACTGCGAGAAGGGACTAATACAAGTCAATACTGAGTGCTCCATTTGTGTTTCTCAAACCTGGTCATTCCTGTCTGATGTCCAACTACCAGAATCTGTTCCAGTCACCAGAGATAGGTGGCTGAATATCTCATTCTTTATTTATCTGCCTTTTCTTCCTGTGTTACTTTCCAACTCGTCATTACTTTCACTTCTGCAATAAACTACTTTTTCCTGAAATCTTTGTCTCCAAACTATTTATTGGGAACCTAAACAAAAAACTAAGATGGAAAGTTCCTAAGTGACAGCTCATTCTGGGTTGGAGAGGCTCAAGATATTCAACACAGACACCTCTGATATGGATAATTCTAAACTCCCAAATGTAACATAATCGTAAATCCTAAAAGGCCTGTTTATCTTGCTGTTAGAATCTTCCCAATAGCTGTCCAGTGATAAGATCTAAAAAACAGGGGAGTTTCATGACAACTATTTGTAAACATACTTGGAGGAATGGATCAGACCCAGCCTAGATCTTATATGGAAAATAATAAGTCACATGAAGATGAGTTTAAACAAATATGTAGATCCCAAAATTTGGACCTTGGACAAGAAAGCAACTGGTTCAGCTATTGCTCTGTAACAGGACTTAATTACACTTACCTAAAATAGATAGTGAGACTCCCAGTTAGAGTTTTTTATGATTCGTTTTGCACATAGTACAATCAAAATGAAGGAATTGTTCAGTTGGCAGTAATATGTAATAACAATTTTAGTGTAGAAATCCTAAAACTACCTGGAGAGATTACTGCATAGTATTAGGGAAATTCTATTAACATATATTTCTATAGTAAGATATTTTGTATTTTAGTTGTTTTTCTAATTAATTTGTACAAGTAATAAAACAATTAGTTTATTCTCCAAATATTTGCATTGTACATTATTTGGTTTCCATCTCTGGATAAAGTCAGCTACATTACTAATAGAAGCTTGGGATTTTTCATAAATGCAGTTCAATATTAATAATTATGTCTATCATTTTAGATATTAAAGCTCTCAGTGATATGGTGACAGGTCAGAAGATACTATGATGCATTAATCATTTTAATAAAACATGGACATTTCAGAGGCTTAAAATAACTCTAGCTAGAAAAGTAAAATGTTTTAAAAAAAGTAATTTTCATTCATTTGGGAGAAGATAAAGATTAGATTTTATTAGAACACACCCAAAACACAGTGAAGACATAGGCAATGAAAGCTTGTACTTGTAAATAATATGAGGAAATGTTAGAATGGAGAATCAAAGGATACCAGTGCTTTCTAGAAGGATTATGCAGACCATTTCTTCTGGTAAATGAAACCTTTCTGCAAACTACACAGAAAAATATAGAATAAAACAGGTACAAGCACCTGAGACAATAACAAGGCTTTGGAAAAATAGAAATACAGTTATACGGGCTGGTATCATTTGTCCATCTGACTATATGAGTTCCAGGGTAGTAAGAAAATATAGAAATAGTGCCAAAAAGCAGTTAAAATGTGAGCCACAGAGGCAGAGCAACCCAGCTCAATCACTTAATAGCTGAATAACATGGGTCTGTTGACTCTCTGGATCTCATATTTGTTAACTATAAAAATGGAAATACTCATGGTATGCACCTTGTAGAGTTGTATTGACAATTAAGTAACTTACATATAAACATTTAGGACAGAACATGACACATGAAAGAGTAAATGCCAGCTGTCATGATTTAGATTACAAGAAACATCTTCTTAGAACTGGACACAGTGACTTGCATCTGTAACCACAACTACTTGGGAAGCTGAGGCAGGAGGATCACTTGGGCTCAGGAGTTTGAGGCTTCAGTGAGCTATGATTGCAACCACTGCACTCCAGCCTGTGTGACAGAGCTGAGAGGGAGACCCTGTCTAAAGAATCTTCTTAGAGATGCCTCAAAGTAAAGAATATAAAATACAGTGTAGGATGGAGACAGTCTGGAGGAAGAAGAAAGATTATGGAGAGATATAATTGTAAGGTTAAACAAAGTATACAATAACTATGTATAAAATATTAAACTGTTCATTTGGAGGCTAGAAGAAAAAGCTCCTGATGAGAGACAATCTTGTTTGAGGACAGTAAAAGAGAAAAAGAAATGTATGAAGAAAGGAATGGCATTCAAAGAGATCAATGGAGGGGAAGCATAAAATTGCAGTAACTTCTTGTATAGATAAAAAAAAACACTCAAGAAAAGGAGAGAAACCACGAAGAAATGGGAGAATTCAGATGACAACTTAAATGGTGAGAATGAATAAGTGGGTATTTATATTGAATCGAAAGCTGGGATGTTGGGAATGGAAAGATGAATAATTGTATATAGATATGTTGTTCAGTGGATCAACATAACAAGTTTATAATCCATAAATTATTTATTAGGGATACAATATACCTCATTAGGACAGTGAAGAATTAATTCATTCTACAAACTTTCACTGAGTCCCTACTATGCACTAGGCCCTTTGCTAAATCCTAAGAGTAAAGAAAGAAATAAAATGTAAGAATTTTAATGCATAGGGTTATTTGCTAATAGGCTGAATGTTTATGGACTCCCAAAATCCATATGTTGCAGTCTTAACTCCCAAGGCAATGGTATTAGGAGGTGGGGTCCTTGGCAGGCAATTAGGTCATGAGGGCAGGGATTAATGCCCTTATAAAAGAGACTCCAAAAAGCTGCCCTACCTTTTTCCCCACGGAGGTTATAATGGCAAGACAGCTGTCTATGAGGAAGTGGGCCCTAACTAGACACAAAGTCTGTCAGCACCTTTATCTTAAACTTTTCAGCCTCCAGAACTCAGAGAAAAAAATTTGTTGTTTATAAGTCACCCAGTTTATGGTGTTTTATAATAGCAGCCCAAAGGGACTGTGATTCTTTAAGAAAACAAACAACGATCAGATAGGAAGGAAAGTGGGTCAAATTGGAAAGAACAAAAATAGCTTTTAAGAGTCTCCCCCCACCATTTATTTACTAACTCATTCAATATTTAACAATTCCATGTGATAGTTCCTAATAGCATCTTGAAGAATGAATAGGGGTTGTTTAGGAGACAATGAAGGAAAGAAGAAATTGAAAAGGTTAAGTGGTCACTTGGTAAGTAGCTGGAATAAAGATGGATTGAGTTTACTGACTAACTTACTCCCTCAAGAAAAGGACGAATTGCTTGAGAAAGAAATTATAGACAGGAAAAAATCTATATACAGTTAAGCCTTGAACAAAGTGGGTTTTTTAACTAAATGGTTCCACTTATATGGATATTTTCTCCTGCCTCTGCCACCTCTGAGACAGCAAGACCAACCCCTCCTTCTTATCCTCCTCAGCCTACTTAATGTGGAGATGATGAGGTTAAAGACCTTTAGGATGATCTACTTTGAGTTAATGAATAGAAGATGGTTTTTTAATGATTTTCTTAATAACATTTTCTATTCTCTAGCTTACTGTATTACAAGAATACAGTCTATAATGCATATAACATATAAAATATGTATTAATTGACTTTTTTATGTTATGAATAAGGCTTCTGGTCAATAGTAGTCTATTAATTACGTTTTGGGGGAGTCAAAAGTTACTCATCGATTTTTGACTGTGTGGCTGGTTGGCACCCTAGACCCCTGTGTTGTTCAAGAGTCAACTGTATACACACACACACACACACACACACACGTAGTCAACTTCATATAATTCAAGTCAACTGTATGCACATACAACTGTATACACATACATATGTACTTGTATACAGTTGACTCTTGAACTATATACAGTTGACTCCACTCTTTCCCCCACCTATCTATATATATATATACATGAAAGTGTATATATATATATATATATACATGAAAGTGTATATATATATATATATACATGAAAGTGTATATATATATATGTATGGGTATCATAATAAAGCAAGCATTATACTGTTTTTAAATTAACATGAATAATAATTGGGAAGGAAGATAGAAAACAATGTGTTGTTGTGCTTGCTCTATATTCTCCCTTTGCTCCTCTAGGATTCTGCTCTTCTCTTCCTGGTCTTTCCACCACAAGCTGACATTTAGGTGCTACAACTATATTTCTTTCCTTCTGTCTTTGGCAGGTTTCAACCAATAGCAGGAACTAGCATCAGTCTGGGTAGTGGCAGAAAATAATTAGGGGAATATTTAGTCCCGTAGTTCCCTCCCTGTGACGATATGGTTTGACAATGGCTATGTTCTTCTATCTAAGGCCGTAGCCACTTCTTACCATTCTCTCCTTCAGAGTGATAGATTTTTATAAAGACTGATAAAAGAAGAAGTGGCAAGATTTTTAAATTAAACTTGTCATGACTTTTGCCTCACTATATAATACATTGGAATTTAGAACATCTCAACACAGGCAATAATTGCCTCATTCTTCATCCGCCTTGAGGCCTTTAAAGAAGACACTATCTTGGGAGGCCAAGGCGGGCGGATCACGAGGTCAAGAGATGGAGACCATCCTGGCCAGCCAACATGGTGAAACCCCGTCTCTATTAAAACTACAAAAATTAGCTGAGCTTAGTGGTGCAAACCTGTAATCCCAGCTACTCAGGAGGCTGAGGCAGGAGAATCGCTTGAACTCAGGAGGCAGAGGTTGCAGTGAGCCCAGATCGCGCCACTACACTCCATCCCAGAACAAAACTCTGTCTCAAAACAAACAAACAAAACAAAACAAAACAAAAAACAAAAAAAAAACACTATCTTGGGCACATCAGCTTTATAAAAACAAATTTAGAGAATTTGAGGATCTCAAAATGAATCCCTTAATATTTACCCTGTGTTCATGCTCTTTCAAAGTCTGAATATAATGCTAGTAGTTCACAAAGCCCATTTCTAGCTATTGTGACCTACCTGTGATTTGTGAACATTCCTACAATTATTAAAATAGCATAGCTGCTCTCTCTTCCTTAAAAACCAATCACTTCACCCTTTACCTAGAGATAATAATTCCCCCTTGCATCATCACCTATAGTGGGCTTACCTCAACCATGTCCATATTTGGTAAACAGTTCCTTCCTTAAACATTTTTCATTCTTGCATTCTGAGTGTGCCATCTCCTTCCTGTCAGAAACCTGATTGTTAGGGCTATGTATTGAGATTTTAATCGTGTTCTCATGCTTCTTTACACTGTTAATCTATCCCACTATTCAGGGAGCATAGCTTTGTATATGCATTGATTGGAAAGGGAAATATGGCTAGAACAAAGAAGTTAATTAAACCCTTAATAGAAATGACACTCTTAAAAACCACAGCTCTCAATTTCAAGAGCCAGAGAAAAGGGTTTCTTGAATTCCATGTGATTGACTTCTCATATGAAATTTCAAAGCCAGGAGATCTATAAATATAGGGTTAATAACATAAATTATAAAATATAAAAATATTACAAATGAGAATTTCAGAAGTTTTTCTGCCAGTGTGGAGCGGGGCAAACTTTTGTTGAATTACAGGAGGAGGAGGTGGTATCTAGGAGACAGAATTCTGCTGGAAGTAGAAAAGAACATTAATACAAATGTGAAATTTCTAGGTTCTGCTCTCCATTGGGCTGAGATCCCAGGGTCAGGCTGAAATATCACATACATTTGGGTGAATCTGAGAAGTGACAGACTTGTTTGTTCTTCACTTTGTGTAGAATTAAGAAGATTCTTGTGCCTTAGAAGCAAGTGCATCTAACCAGTACCCAAGCAATGGCTGAGGGAATGGTTTAGGCAAATGGTTCACAGAGTAGATTCCTAGAGTCCTATGTACTTCACAGTAGTGAAAGAGAGCATCAGACCAGTGTTCTAAGAGAGAAACAGATACCGCTAAGCAAGGAGAGCAAAGAGAATACAGGTTACAAGGATCTGATCCCTGTAGATTATTAGCGAAATCTACTGGTTTAGGATGACAGAGACTGGGTAAGATGCTGTTCCTCAACAAAAGCCAGAAGCAAGGCCATACTGTGGTATGGTGGTGTAATAACTGTCTCCTAGTTCCAGTATGGTAATTGGTACATTAGATGCTGGGTATAAAACCAAGGAGATGGAATGAGAAGGAGGAGGGTGGAAATCTGGGTTAGACTGGATGTTATCCAAAATGACTGAATTCTAAACGCACATGACTGAGTTACTTGAATTGGCATGTTTAACTTTTTTATCATTAGCAGAAATTGAAGTATATGATCTATATAATTGATTTTATAAAGAAATAAGTTTCATCTTTGTATTTCTGAATATTGCAGATGGTAGTAACTGGCAAGGAGGTAGTAAATTCTGGAGTAAATCAAGATCTTTATAAGTAAGCAGAGCCATATCAGCATTCACACTTGAAGAAACATGCCTGGTTTGAATATAGGTCAGGATACATGGAGAAAATGTACATGCAAAAGAGAAAATTTTCTGGGCTTTTGACAACAGCACAAATTGGCAGGGTGGATTGCATCTGGAAAAAAGTCAAATAGATGGACAAACAACTGGGTCAATAATTTTTCTCTATCCTTTAGTTTTGCTCAGAAAACTTTATAGGAGGGGCTGATGAGCAGAAATAAATCATATAGTACATTGTCAAGATGATTGGATTCTGCAGCCCAGCTAGGGTTGAATATAAAGGTGAACTAAAAATATGTAAACCTTCTGCCAATCCTGTTCCTGCACAAATAATTAATGTATCAAAGAGGTGATATCTGGGAGAATTAAAGTTTATCACAGGTAAAATCAATAATTTGTAGCTTCACTTGAGTGCCAGCTCAACATATGCTGGAAGGAGTCTGAATGATTAACCCTCAGCTAAGCTGCTAGGCACAGGAAAGGGTGTGCACTCTGTGGAAAATAACAAAACATGTATATTTAGTCTCCAACATTCTGTTATTCACAATTCCCAGAATACAATGAAATCATTACAAAACATACAAAGAACCAGAAAAATGTGACTTAGAATCAAGAGGAACAGTCAATAGAAGCAGGCTCACAGATAAAGCAAATTATTAAATTAGCAGGCAAGGACTTTAATACAATAATAAACACATATTATACAATTTAAAAGAAAAGATAAGTATAATTGGTGGAAATATGGAACACTTCAGGAGAAAAACAAATAGAACTAAGTAGAAATTTTAGATCTTAGACACTCATTAACAGAAATTAAAATTCCAAGGGTTTTTTTCCTTCTGCATTACCCAATCTACTGTTACATTATGATCCAACGATAGCTCAGGGAAATGGAAGTTAAAACCAAAATTAAATATCAGAAAAACTAAAATTAGAAAGATTTGCATGTGACAGAGAGATTGTAAAGAAAAAGTATTCTCGTACATTGCTGGTGAGTGTAAATAAAATAGTAAACCACTTTAAATAAGACTTTGCACATACTAAATCAAATTAAACATAGACATATTTTTTGTTCTAGCAATTCCACTCCTTGGTTTATATGGCCAAGAAAAACAAGAGCATGCATCCACAAAAAGGATGTAGAAGATTTATTCATGACAGCACCAAACTGAAACAACTCAAATGTCCACCTATAATATAATTGATGAAAAATTGTGTCATATTCATACAATGAGATATCATACAGCAATAAAAAATACTACTCCATGTAACTACATAAATAATAACAAAAACATGTAGAGTGAAAGGACAAAGACCTAAAATGTATCTACTGTTTGATTCTGTTTATATGAAATTTAGAAAGAGAAAAATTCTAATTTACGGTGACAGAGTTTAGGATGTTTGTTACGTCTGGGTGTGGTTGGTTATTGATATGGCTTGGCTGTGTCCCCATGCAGATCTCATCTTGAATTGTAGCTCCTATAATTCTGATGTGTTGTAGGAGGGAACCGGTGGGAGGCAATTGAATTATAGGGGTGGGTCTTTCCATGCTTTACTCGTGATAGTGAATAATCAATCTCACAAGATCTGATGGTTTTATAAAGGGGAGTTCCCCTACACAAGCTCCCTTGCCTGCCACTATGTAAGATGTGACTTTGCTCCTCCTTCATCTTCCACCATGATTGTGAGCCCTCCTCAACATGTGGAACTGTGAATCAATTAAACCTCTTTCCTTTATAAATCACCCAGTGTTGGGTATGTCTTTATTAGCAGTGTGAGAACAGATTAATACAGTAAATTGTTACCAGGTGTACTGGGGAACTGCTCTAAAGATACCTGAAAATGTCAAGTGACTTTGGAACTGGGTAACAGGCAGAGACTGGAACAGTTTGGAGGGCTCAGAAGAAGACAGGTAGATGTGGGAAGTTTGGAACTTCCTAGAGACCTGTTGAGTGGCTTTGACTAAAATGCTGATAGTGATATGAACAATAAAGTCCAGGCTGATGTGGCCTCAGATGGAGATAAGGAACTTATTGGGAACTGACGCAAAGGTAACTCTTGTTATGTTTTAGCAAAGAGACTGGGGGCATTTTGCCCCTGCCCTAGAGATTTATGGAAATTTGAACTTGAGAGAGATGATTTGGGGCAACTGGTGGAAGAAATTTCTAAGCAGCAAAGTTTTGAAAAGGTGACTTGGCTACTGTTAAAAGCATTCAGGTTTATGCATTCACAAGATATGCTTTGGAATTGGAACTCATGTTTAAAAGGATGCAGAACATAAAAAATTGGAAAATTTGCAGTCTGACAATGTGATGGAAAAGAAAAACCCATTTTCTGAGGAGAAATTCAAGTCTTCTACAGAAATTTGCATAAGTAACTAGGAGCCAAATGTTAATTGGCAATACAATGGGGAAAATGTCTCCAGGGCATTTCAGAGGTCTTCGCAGCAGCCCCTCCCATCATAGGCCTAGAAGCTGAGGAGAAAAAAATGGTTTCATGGGCTGGGCCCAGGGCCTGCCTGCTGTGTGCAGCCTAGGTACTTGGTGCCCTGCATCTCTGATGCTCCAGCTGTGGCTAAAAGGTGCCAACGTACAGCTTGGGCCATGACTTCAGAGGGTATAAGCCTCAAGCCTTGGTGGCTTACACATGGTGTTGGGCCTGCAGGTGCACAGAAGTCAAGAATTGAGGTTTGAGAATTTCCCTCTAGATTTTAAAGGATGTATGGAAATGTCTGGATGTCCAGGCAGTGGTACACTGCAGGGGTGGAGCCCTTATGGAGAAACTCTGCTGGGGCAATGCAGAAGGGAAATGTGGGGTTGGAGCTCCAACACAGAGTCCCCACTAGGGCAGTGCCTAGTGGAGCTGTGAGAAGCGGGACACCATCCTCTGGACTCCAGAATGGTAGATCCATGGACAGCTTATACCATGTGCCTGGAAAAGCCACAGACAATCAATGCCAGGCCATGAAAGCAGCCAGGAGAGGGGCTATACCCTGCAAAGCCACAGGGTCAGAGATGCTGAAGACCATGGGAACACACCTCTTGCATCAGCATGACCTGGATACGAGTCAAAGAACATTTTGGAGCTTTAAGATTTGACTGCCCTGCTGGATTTTGGACTTGCATGGGGCCTGTACCCCCTTTGTCTTGGCCCATTTATCCCATTTGGAATGGCTGTACTCCATTGTATCAATGTTTGTACTCCATTGTATCTAGGAAGTAATTAACTTGCCTTTGATTTTATAGGCTCATAGGCAGAAGGGACTTGCCTTGTCTCAGATGAGACTTTGGACCGTGGACTTTTGAGTTAATGCTGAAATGAGTTAAGACTTTGGGGAGACTGTTGGGAAGGCATGATTTGTTTTGAAATGTCAGGACATGAGATTTGGGAGTTGTCAGTAATGGAATGATATGGTTTGGCTGTGTCCCCACCCAAATCTCAACTTGAATTTTAGCTCCCATAATTCCCATGTGTTGTGGGAGGAACCTGGTGGGAGGTAATTGAATCATTGGGGTGGGTATTCCTCATGCTGTTCTTGTGATAGTGAATAAGTTTCATGAGATCCGATAGTTTTATACTGGGGAGTTCCCCTGCACAAGCTTTCTTGCCTGCCACCGTGTAAAACATGACTTTGTTCCTCATTCACTTTCCGCCATGATTCTGAGACCTCCCCAGCCACGTGGAACTGTGAGTTTGACAATTAAACCTCTTTCCTTTATAAATTATTCAGTCTCAGGTCTGTCTTCATTAGCCACCTGAGAACAGACTAATACAGTTATTTACTGGAAAGTGGCATACAGAAACTACTGGGGAGAAGGAACATGTCTTGATCTGGGTGGTGGTAATGTATATATATGCACATGTAAAATTTCATTAAGCTGCACACCAAAATTTGTACATTTTTGTGTATGCAAATTACATCACAATAAATAAAAGGAGGTACATGTTAGCGTGGGTTATTAGAGCAAAAAAAAATGTTTGGAGATTTTCAGGATTATATAGCTAATTCAAAAACAGGTCATAAGATTTAAACTAATAACAAAATAATCAGTATTATGTGCTTAGAAATGATCACAATATAGGAAAATACCTGTTAATTGACTTCTGGTACCATAATTTGCGGGTCTCTTATTTAAATGTTTTTAACATGCTAGAATCCTTGCACCTTTATTAGAATCCTTGATCCTCCACCTCCTGGCTTGAGACCTGGATCCAGTAGTTTAATCTTTGTGTTTCTGTGTTAGTACTGTAAAATAGAGAAAATAATAATACCTACTTTATAGGATTATTGTAGAACAAAATGAGAAAATATCTATAAAGTAATTAGTAGAATGCCTGGAAAATGAATGGGCCTCAATGAATGTTTATTATTGTTACTTGTAGTATTATTCCAACCCATATTTATTTTAACTACCAATATTGGTTAAAAATAGCCCATGTATCTGTTTTAAGCAGGTCAGAAGTAATAATTATTTTATAGTAAAATATTTCTGGGAATTAATTCTTAAAAGAGTATGTATTTTGGGAGGCAAACTCATTCACATATCTTCTGTAGAAAGACTTGAGAAAATGAGAGTACTTTTTACAGTTATGTGCATTCATAGATAATTTTATAAAATTATGTGGAAAATTTTTACAAGATTGAAGATAAAGATCATGGACTTTAATGTTTAATTATAAAAATATTCTAAATGCATACAATCCTTATTGCTCTCTATTTAACCCTTTTTAATAGAATAAATTCTAAAGTCCTTACTATGAATAAATAGATCTTTATTTGGCCTTGTTTGGAGAAGATGTTTCCTGCCTGCTCTTTTTGTCTCCAAGAAGAATCTGCTCTGACTCTACTGAACCCATAATACATTTTTCTGTTGCGGTATTTCACGTATTTTGTAATAGTTAATGGTTCTTCTTCCTTTTTTTTTTTTTTTTTGCTAGACTATAAGTATCTTCAGGGCAACGGCCCTATTTTAATCAACTTTGACCAGAAATTAGTGCAATGATAAGAGAAATACAGTAGACACACCAAAATCATTTACAGAATGAATAACTATTTTAGAGTCTAGAATTAACAGAAGACAGTGGGGAAAAAATCAGGGAACACACAGCTGGCTAAAATTATTTAAAATATTCATTCTTCAAATCAATATATATGAAGGACAGGGAAGTCAGCATCTGCCTAAGGGAAGAATATTGAGAAATAAAGATATAGCAACAGATTTTCATTTATTATCTACAGAGCAACAAGTGACTATTTAAATCCATTTATCAAAGATTTCTTAAGAAAAATATTTTTTGATAAAGTATGAATAGCTTAATGTTAAAAACACATTATTATCATTAATGTTTTTACTACAGTGGAAAGGAAAAAGAAAACAAATTCTAAAATCTTGTTTTGAAAATTAAAATGTTTGGGCATCAGAAATATTAAAATGCATATAAATCAGCACTATTATGAATTATAAAAAACAAAAAGGATGAAAAACAGGGAAGAGAAGAAGGTGATACAGATAACAAGGAAACAATGACAAGATGAAAAATTGTTAGATTTACAAAAAACGTGTGTAAGTTGCCTGTTGGAGGATTCATAATTTTGTTTGGTTATAGGAAAATTTTACGCAGGTATTATAGGAATCATGTAGTCTTTTTTAAAAGAGGGTTTCATTTTAAATTATTAGGTTATTTTATGAACCACTGATAAACAAAACTGCTGGTTTTACTTGTGTGAAAGTGCTAAGTTCTTCAGAGTTCTTGAAAATTGCTGGAGAGATGAAACAGCCAATTAAACACTTGAGATTTAAGTTCCCTGAAGATTTAACACTTGTCTAATCGAAAGTCTTGATTGATACATCACCATGTCATTTGCAGCATGCCAGGAATTTTTTGTTTCTGTGAGAGATTAACAGGCAATTTTATAAAAAGTGTTTTGTAAAGTGCCCTTTAAACCTTCTTTCCATTAGCTCACCTGCTTTCTTCTTGAGAAAAAAGTTAACAATTCTTGATCTTTTTTCTTTATAGCTAAGTACATCATTTTGTTTGTTTCAAATGGGTCTAATACTGAGATTAAAGTTTCAAGCTGTGATGAGAATCAGCCTTTCTTTCTCTTGATTTACTACCCAGTTTTCTGGAGAGGCAGAGATGAAGCCATTTTCTGGGCATGTTGAATGTATGGACCACACTTTCTTTGCAATAATTCCTATTGAGAGGTAGAATGGAACTCTCTTTCCTCCATGACTGGCTTCATGAATAGAATATGTTCAAATTCCAAAGCTGGATTATAAGAAGGCTTCCAGACTCTGCCTTGGTCTCTTGGGACACTTGGCTTTGGCGACTTAAGCTGCCAAGTGAAGAAACTCAGGTACCCTTGGGCAGCCAAGCTAAGAGAAGCTCCTTACATGAAGAGGCTCTGAAGGATGCAACACCTTGTGGAGAGAGAGAGGGGATGAAGAGCACGAATGCTCTAGACAAGAGAGTGAAGATGCCATCTTGGAGTGGATCATCCAGCCTCAGCTATTCCAGAGGATGCCATGGGCATCAGCTGAGCCCTTCCCATATTCCTGACCCAAAAAATCATGAACAATAAAAAATGTTTGTTTTAAGCCATTAAGTTTTGGGGGTAGTAGATTATGCAGCAATAACTAATCAGAACAAATGAAAGTCTAGCAAAAACTTGAAATATATTTGTAAGATCAACTTTGTTTTCTACTTGAGCATTTTGATCAGGGAAACATATTAGTAAAACATTTAAATAAATACTAAAATAATAAATTATAAAGGCAATAAAAGTTATTATATTAGCATGTAATAAGTTCTCTGAGAGAGTGTGCAACCAAAATCAAACTCTCCATCACAGAAATAACAGTAATAACAAAAAATGGATATTCTTAAGTCCATTCTTAATTCTCCCTCAAGCAATGATAAAATGTCAACATTTCCAACCACCTAAAAAAATTCTGCAGAACTGTTTCTGCCTTTTTGACCTGGTTGGGAAATAATGAGAAAAGGATGTCAAGTTCATAAAAAAAAAAGACAAATTATTTTGTCATTAGGGGATACATTAATCACTTTGTCAGGAGAAAACCTTTCATTGAAGGGATAAGCCAAATACAATCCTAATGTTAAAACTCCATTTTAATTGAAAAGAAGCCTTTGATAACCACACTGTAACTTCAGATGAAATTATTATTTTTAAACTTCTAAGTATGGATATTTAACATTAAAATATCACATTTCTTCCTATACAATTCCAATGAATGGTTATGGACAGCAAAGTGAAACAAGAGGGACTGAATAACTGATATATACAGGTGGGCATTATTTTTTTTTAGTAGAAAGTTTCTAAGAATTTTCTAGACAAAAACATTGAGTCAGACTTGATTTTTAATTTTGAAATAATTATTATAATTCTTCCTTTAGTTTTTTGAATTGATATAAACAAGAGTTTTCAACCTAATTTTATGAGTTATTGACAGGTAAGAGAATTGTGAGGAAAGGAGAAATATACTCACTCTGATAACCAAAGATTAACAGAAAATGAAGCATTTTGGAACAGGAACTAACAGAAAGTATGGCTGATTTCAAGCCTGGACAGTAAAGCAGTTTCATGCTCTGGACACTCCCTTAGCACACCACATAATGTTCAATTACTAAAAGGTGATCTGAAGAGGGATAACAGCAGACTGTCAGGAGGAAATGTCTCATAAATATTTTCATATTTCTTCATGATGTGAGCTTTCTGAGTTCTAGCAACCTGGGTTCAAACATGAACGAATGGCAAGAACCCTTTGAAAATTAAATTCAGATACGTCCTGGAGAGATTCAGATTTTTCTCCCCTGGAACCATTTGTTTAGATGACAAAGGGTAGTGATTCTGGAGACATTTTCTTTCTCTTCCCCGAGATAATTTGTTTATATTAGAAGATATGATTTCTCTTTCTTCTGAAGGGAGGATGGGCAACTATGACAGCCATTCTATGAAAGCTCAGAAATATATAATTCGGGGGATTCCTCTCCTGTGGAACAGACCTCTCTCTTCTTGCACAAACTGGGTATATCTGACTTTCATCACATCACCCTGTAGGGGATTGGGGTGTGGGAAACCAATACAAGATTTTTTTGTAGGTAATCATTCTGTTTTCTATGTCAGAAACCTCATGTTTTCTGTCAAGACTAGTAAAGATAGATATACAACTCAGGAAAGTGGTCTATGGGGTAAAATATCCTATCTTGTAGTGAATGCAATGTGTGTTGGGGTTTGGAGCTCCTTGAGTCTGTTAATCAGGTTTCTGTCTTCATCCTTTTTCTTAATGCTCCTCAAATAAAAATATTTTATTAGAGTTAGTGCTGTTTGTTTAAAAATATCACTCAAGATTAAAATTAAGCATTTATTTAACAAATAGAATTGCATAAAAACTTTAGCTAAACTCCAAATTCTGTGCATTACCAGAATTTGGGAGCAAGGGCCAAGTGGCTGCCAGCGAAGCAGAAAATTATTTCTCTCACTTTTATGAAATGGATGAGATTGTTGTGGATGAGGTTTTGCCAATTTGACATCCCCAACCATGAACAGTGTCTTGCATTAGGTAGTTCTTAGTAAACTTTAATGGGAATAAATCATAGAAGTAGCTTGTTTTAAGACAAAGTATGCATGTGTGTGGCTTCTGATATCAGAGAATCATCCCCAAATTTCATTATGGATTTTAATGTAATGATGAAACTAACATAACCTATAACCATGTTTAATATACCCATCATGAAAGAATGCTGTTGTAATAGAAGAATAATGGTCAACATGGAGGGTAAAAAGGCAGCAAGAAGAAGACACATTTCATCAACTTTTGGGAGACCGGAGTTGTCTGGGCTGTTTCATAGTTCTTCACATGCTTACATTGAAGAAGCCAGAGCTGGTTGGAGGCTAGCAAATGGCAAGGTAAAAGTCACATATCAATTTTCTTTTGTATAACCCAACTCTCTTTTATTTATATATACATGTGTGATGGATTTAATATATCAATAGCCATTAGTCACTAGCTGTGGCTAGTCACTTTTCAATTGATTACTTAGAAGATGCTGCCTTTATGTACTAGTTCTCATTTAGTTGCAAAGTTCAAATAGTTGACTTTAAAAAACAACTGTGTAACTAGAGTGAGATAAAGACATTGCAGACATGTGATCATTTTAATTCTCTTTTGTCTTTTTTGCCTGACCATTAGTCCCTGATGCACACTGGTAAGATGCAGGTTTTCATAATTGCTTTTGCATAGAATGCAAGTTTTAGATTTGCCCTAGTTGATGTTTTACTAAACATAGTTTAATAAATTCTATAGATGAAATAGGTTAGAATATTATACCCTCTAGAACATGACTGATACATGCACATAACACTATGATTTAAATTTCATTTATGACTAAAACCAGAATATAGTAACACACATTGGGTGAATAGCCTACATTTTCCTGTAGCAATGGAAGTGTGAGTAAAGAAGGTCCTTGACGCTGGGAAACAGTCATCTAGTTGGAGTCATCTTGGTAGAGGCTCCTCTGCCTATCCAGGCCACATAGTTTGATGGCAATATGCATTAAAGTCATTCATTTTGATTAATTCTAAACCTGTGCTTAACCAAACAACCATTTTTTGCTGTTTGCTTCTAAGAAGGCTTTGGATATTGGAAAGATGATAACATGGGGACAATGAATATGTCTTTGTGAATTAACCGGCAACTGCTATCTTTGTATTAAGGACCCTATTGGAATTCTGTACCTGGTAAGATTTACTAATGCAGATCAATTAGTATCAGAATCTGCTCTAAACCCTGTGACAAAGTGGACCCCTGAGCCCACAAGGGTCACTGATAGATGCCAGAGCTGTCCAGATTCCACAAAAATGCAGAACTTCTGTCACAGTGCTGAAACTTCAAACATAGGAGAGATTTAAATGGAAACATTAGATGCCAATACAAGGACATCCAGAGACACAGTTTATTTTCACATTTTGGAAGAAAAATCTTTTAAAGAGAATCTGCCATAATTGTGCAGAATAGGGAGAAGAAAGATATAAGTCATAGTATCCTTACTGATATCCTGAAGGATACTTTTAATCTGGGGCTTGGTCTTTTGTGTTTTGTTATTATTATATGTGGGGAAGGTACTTTTTCCTGCATTACCTGGTATTTAACAAATATTCAGCTTATGGCAAAAGATGGAAGACTTGCTAATGCATGTATAAGAAATAAACAGGGTAAAATAATAAATGACACAATGTGCAAGGAAGCTCCAAATCCATAAGGCTGAAATGAATGAAAATGGCTTATTAAGAGAGAAGAGAGATTAAAGGAGGTATGAGGTAGAGAAGACATAAATGGAGAGAAGGAAAAATGAACTGAGTCTGAGATGCCCTCTCCAATCAGGTTCATGCTCTTGACATTGGGATCCCTGAGCAAGGCTCTATTCTAGCACTTGAGGGCACAGCACTGAGCAAGATAGATAGTGAGGGTCCCTGTTCTTATAAAGCACATTATTTTAGGAAGGAAGGACAAGGACATTTATTTTAAAAGTAAATAATGAATATTCCAGATTCATTGTAAACAGAATATACCAGATGCTGTTTCAATGGTAATGATTATGTGATGAGAATAAAAAGAGAATTAAATGAAAACAACTTGGAGGAGGTGGCAGACGAAGCTATTAAAGATTGGGTGGTCCGAAAAGCCTCTCTGTTGAGGTAAAACATGTGGTAAGACCTGAATTATAAAAAGGAACCAACTGAGAAGACTTCAAGGACAAACTTTCCAAGCTCAGGGAATAACCTGGGAAGAGGCACAAAGGTGGGACCCAGGTTGGCACACTTAACGGAGGCTGGTATGAAGGGAGCAGAATGAACCAGGTGGAGTGAGAGAGAAGAGAACAGAGAGGAGACAGGAGCAAGTCCCGTGCAGCAGGTTTTATACACCAAGGAAAGGAGATTAGATGTTACCCTAAGTAAATTTGGAAAGCTTTAGAGACTTTTAAGAAGAGAAGCATCAATCATGAAACTATCTATGATCCAAATCCTGCTTCTTTTTGGAATTTTAAAACATCTTAATTCAAATAACAAGTTGAGTCTTCAAAAATCAGTGGAGACTAAATATTCTTAAATATTATTTTGAAACAAAATGAATCCCATGATTTGTAAGGCAATTCCCAGTTTTTCAAACTATATTGATTTTAAAATATTATTTGACTTTATATGGACCCTTTGATCTATTTTGAGATACAGTTTAAAAAAATCAATGTTTAAAAAATACTTGATGAGGCCAGGCGCAGTGGCTCACGCCTGTAATCCCAGCACTTTGAGAGGCCAAGGCGGGTGGATCACGAGGTCAGGAGATCGAGACCATCCTAGCTAACACGGTGAAACCCCCGTCTCTACTAAAAAAATACAAAAAAATTAGCCAGGCTTGGTGGCAGGCGCCTGTAGTCCCAGCTACTTGGGAGGCTGAGGCAGGAGAACGGCGTGAACCCGGGAGGCAGAGCTTGCAGTGAGCCGAGATCGCACCACTGCACTCCAGCCTAGGCTACAGAGCGAGATTTGGTTTCAAAAAAAAAAAAAAAAAAAAAAACTTGATGAAATATCCATGGAAAAAACATTTTAAATGTATAGCCAAATATTATGCTATTATAATATCTTCAATTTCTAAAGATTCCGAAGAAACCAATTAGAATGAGAAATGAATTCAGCTGTTCTGCCCATGTGGAGGAGAGACAGCTACATAGAACAAGGAAAATAAAAGAGCTACAAGTTAGAGTTGCTGGTGTAGGAACAAGTTTCTCCATAAAGATAAAGGCAGTAGTATCAAAAAAAGTCAAGAAAAAAAGAGAATACAGAAAAATACATAAAACCACAAAAGGAGAAAGGGACTAATTTTCTTATTAGGAAATTCTTCTTAATGGACTTCAATTTCTATGCAGTTTTTTTTTTTTTTGTAAAGAAACGTAAAGTTCAAATTTCTTGTCGAATAAAGGATGCTCAAAGAATAGTACCTGCAACTGACTCACAATAGAATTTTTTGTTGTTGTTGTTTGTTTGTTTTGAGACAGAGACTCACTCTGTCACCCAGGCTGGAGTGCAGTGGCACGATCTTGGCTCACTGCAACCTCTTCCTCCTGGGTTCAAGCTATTCTCGTGACTTAGCCTCCCAAGTAGCTGAAATTACAGGCTCGTGCCACCATGCCCGGCTAATTTTTGTATTTTTAGTAGAGACAGATCTCACCATGTTGGCCAGGCTGGTCTGGAACTCCTGAGCTCCGGTGATCCGCCTGCCTCGGCCTTCCAAAATGCTGGGATTACAGGTGTGAGCTACTGCTCCTGGCCTAGAACTTTTTTTTCTTAACAAAATATTGTCATAAATTGTCCCATAATATCTGCTTTTTCAAAAATGAACTTGACATTTTTCCATATGATTTGGTCAAAAGTTACTTCATTAAATAATAAACTAATAAATCAAGAAAATATACAGGAGCCTTTAGAGTAGAAACAATGAATCATACATCTTAGAAGCATAAACTGATAGGTTTGTTCAACTTATTTATATTTAGGTGAAAAGTAAGCACAATGAATTATACATTTAAAAAACATATAAGCATGTGATTTTATTCCAAAAGGTATGTAGTCTGGGGAGTTTTGAAGTCTTTCTTGCAGAAATATGTCCCACTATCTGTGAGTCTCATTTTCATAATATACGATCTTTTTAAGGATGTTTTATTGTGGCAAAATTATGAATTGTGGCATTATGGACAATCCAGTTAGTTACTGTAGATTGATGCTGTTAAGACAGTAGTTTGAACAAAATGAGATGTTATACTGGCACTTTGTCTCAAATAAGGCTTTGGTGTATGTTAGCTCAGTAAAAGAAATATGGAAGGAAGAAAATGTTGCTGCCAGAAATATCCCATCAATGACGTGACACTAATATAAATGCATACCAGCCTTGCTTAAAGAGCCCCCTAAAGAATCTCTGAAGGTAGATGGGTAGATACTCTATTCCATCTGTCTTACTGTGTATTGGGGAAAGTATGTGCTCTGGACACAGATGGACTTTCTGGGTCCATCTGCAGCAGATGAACCAAACACATTTGAGCAGGGTTGAGTCCCAGCACAAATTCAGGCATTTTCATTTTTGAGAGCAAAATGAATCTCTGAAATTTATTTTGCTCACCTGTAAAATAGGGATAATGATACCTACTTTAGAGCTGATGAAGCTCAAAGAAGATAATTTTTCTGAGTAACAGTGCAGAATAGGTAAGCACTTAATGAATAGTAACTACTAAAATACTAACAATAAAAGCATTTTGCTTTTTCTCCTCCCTTATTAAAGTAGCTTCTTGTATGAAGTAACAAATAGAAGTGTCTGAAAACAAAATGACCTTTCTCTAAATTGACTGCACATTGGGTGGAAACAGGTGTAAATGAAAAGAATGATGATTATGAGCAATAATAATTTATTTCCATTTTTATCACATGCCCTTTCTGATCTCTTAGGCTTCTTAAAAAAATCTGTTTGTCTTATGTAGAATATAAAATTATGAACATTATTGATAGAGAAAACAGTGATAACTAAAACATAATTATTTAATATTCCTCATTCAATATAATGAATTATCAGAAATATATTATAAAATACATATAAACATATAATTCATTGTGAATTATTTAGTTTTCAGAGGCAAAATAGTTTCTAAAAATACACATTATATTTATTCATGAAGTCTCTTTCTTTAAATAAATGAATAATTACTTCAGTAAATATTTTCATGCAATCCTTTTTCTATTATAGCACAAGCCTGAATATAATGTTGAAAAGATTAATTGAGAAATGGAAGCACTTGAAGGGGATCAAACTTCTCTTCCTTCAGTTTCTAGTCTAAAAACTCAAGAGGCTATAGAAAAGCCTCTGGGATTCCAGTCAACTAAAAAGAAGAAGTATATTCCAGCACACTTGAAATAGGCCAAAATGACTAAAGAAAAATAGTTGAAAAATGTATGTTAACTTTGTACTTCAAGCTCATGAATTATATAATAGTAACTTCTCAATACTCATACTAAAAACTTGTAGTCTAAACAGCATGTAGTTTGTATCATCTAGTTTCTAAGAGAGACAGGGAAGACCTTAATGGCAGGAAAAAAAGAAAAAAATATTTTTAAAGTAGGTCATCAACATATTAGAATGGTAGGAAAACTAGGAGTCAAGTTAAAAAGAAGAAAATAATGCATTTTCTTAGTACCATGTCTTTAACATTTTGCTTATTTACTATTAAAGATACTTCTTTTAGAAGTAGGTGTTGGATACACTTTGGAAGGGTATGGAAGTGAAAGGGAAAAGAGCTTGAGAGTCATTGTGGTGATAGAGCATTTAATAGGTTAGATATTAAAAATGATTGGGGCAGGTGGCAAATCCTACGGTTGGAGGTAATTATTTTCATTTTTATATGAGCTTTGTATTGGGGTGGTGGCAAACCCTATGGTTGAAGGTATTTTTCATTTTTATATTAACTTAGTTATTTTTGACCAATGTCAATTTGAACCTTTGTTGCAAAAATCAAAATGCAACAACTGAGGTAGATTCACATCTGTATTTGAAATTCGACTGTAGGACTTACATTCCATTTGGTATGTACACACACTTACCCCCACTTGGACAAAATAAGAAACCGTGTTTGTGGGAGACTGAGGGATAGTGGCTGCAGGAGAACTGAGAAAGAGATGGAAAACAGCCCCAAGGAAGGAGGCCTAATAGTATTGAGAGGTTTGCTTCCAGGTGATGCATGTTTTCCACAGCCTCGGAGTTTCCACTTGAGAGTATTGTTCCCAAACAAGTTCCAATAAATATTTGCTAATCAGTTAACATTACAGATATGAGCAAGTGTTGTGGTTTCTTTGTTGTTGTTGTTGTTACTGTGGTTTTTTTTTTCTGTTGGAAGTCTTTTTACAACAGGACCATTTAATATACAATTTTATCATTCTAATATGATGTTTACCAAATCCTCCAGAATTAAGCCTATGAAGATGGGGGTTGGATGGTAAAGGAATAGCAAAAATGTATAACCATGCATAATGGATAACAAAACTGAAGAATCTCAGCATTGACACCAACCTATGAATACAATATATACTGATTGAATTTGATCGAAATAAAATCCTGCATGGAGTGAAATCCCAAATATGTCTTAGACCTTTGCAGCTTTTGAGATCAGAAAGGAAGAGGGAAATGGACAACAGGGTGTCAAATTGAAGTCAACAATAGAATATCCTGGCACTCTGTGCCAGTGCCAGGTAGTTTGTTGCTTGATGCAGATGCTGACTGTATCACCACCTGGGAGCATGAGTCATTGCCGGTTCCTCACATCATTCCCACCATCTGTCGCGGCAAGCTTGGCAGCACAGCCAGCATGTGAAGGAGGCTGTGGGGCAGACAGAGGCAGAACCACACTGGCATATCTGGAGGCTCCAACCTGGCACCACTATTGCCGCTGGTTGAAAACAAATGTCTAGGAGGCTCCTGGCCTCAGCACAGGCAGGATACTCCAACACTGTATGTTTGACAGGGATTAAGATGCTAATAAGAATATGGATGGGGAAGGTAGGCAAGTCAACAGTACTAAGAACTGATAGCATATTCTTTTATTGTCCCTAAGGACACCGTTTTTCTCATTCACTCTGTAATATCCACAATCGCAGGCTACTTCCTGAAGAGATTGTGCCATCAATAATTAAGCACAAATGAGAGATTAAGTGGGCATTCTTCAGATTACCAGTAGTCACCTCTTAGATAGAGATACTGCTAGGATAAGGCACACAAGGTTCCTGTAACTTGTAGGGCCACAGGTGCAGTGACTTAGGTAGCAGGGAAATAAAGGTAGCTTGGCCATATAATGTAAAATATGCTGAAATCTTTATTTCCCCATATAAATCTTATCATTCAGGTCAATATGGAGCTACAAATATTTTGTGGTTATTTATATTTTACCAGCATAAGCATATTTTCTGTTGGGGTGGAAGAGGAAAGGAAGAGAGACAGCAATCTCTTTCTAGATCCAGGTCTACCTTAGAATATAGTCCCCGGGACAAGGAAGTCCTAGCTGAGGGTTCAACAGGGCAGGCAGGCCCACAGCCTCTCATCTGAGCAATCTGAAACCATTAGAAGGGAACCTCATCTGGTAAGCCCTACTCCTAGAAGAAAGAACTTTCTACAGGGCTCCTCTGAAAATGAAATGAGAGTAGCGCAGCCATGGGGCTGCTGTCTAGAGATGGTCTCCAGGTTTCATATGCTAAAAACAGAGCGACTTCATAATTTACCTTTCCAGGGAATATTTATTCTCTTGGTTGGACTATCAGTCTACACATTTGGGTGTTTCCTTCCTGTAGTTCCGTGTCTATTAACTAGCCATAATGGGCTCAACTCTTAAATTCAGAACTATTTCAGCACTGACAACATTGCTTATGCCAAGTCTGTATGAGTAAAGTGACAGAAACAGTCAAGCAATTATTTGGTGGTGTTCATCAGTATGAACAGTTTCTACACTCAGGGGCTGAGATGATATAGAAGGGATATTGTTGGCATTAGAAATTCTGGAAAGTTTTTTTCCTTGCTGAAGTTCAGTGATGTTTGAGCAGGTAGACAGAAAAACCCTAACCTTCCCTGACACAGTGGTGCACAGAAGGATCTAGCAAAATGGTAGACGCTTGAGATTAAATCCTGAAGAGGCTTTAACTGAGCAAATATCTGCAAATTTAGCTCGGTCCAGAAAGAGTATTCAGCAGGAGCAAGCTGACTAGTGGATCTCACATGTGCATGATGTCAGGAGGCCCTTCCCCCCTCCGTTGTTTTCTACATCCCTCCAGCAACTGAGAAACCATGGGGTAGAGTGAAAAAACAGGTGCTTCATTCAGACACGCTTTTGCTTAAATCTTACCTCTACAGCATGCCAACTGTGTGAACCCGGGACAAGTTACTTAACCATGGTGGCTTCAGTTTCCATATCTGTTTAATGAAGAAAGTAATACCGATATTCTGAGAGCTGTTCTGAGGATTACACTTAAAAATAAAATGCATAGTGTGGTGCTGAGTGGACGGCAGATGATCAGTAAGATGACATTGAATGCTGATGAAATTATTCTTGGGGTGACATTGAAACAGAACATCTACAGCCATCCAAATAAGGTAACACTACAATGTATGGACTACTTCACATGCATATATTGTGCTTTTTTGGTTGCATTCATAGTGTGTTGCCCTTCAAACTTAAAGGCTTTAGGTAATTGATACTACACGGACAGAAAAACACTCAATTTTACTATCATCATTCTCCCCATATTTTCAGTCAGGTAATACTGCATTGCCTGAAGAAGATTATATGAAGGCTGAATGCAAAATTATATAATAGATTTAAAATGCACATATACTAGCAGTATAGTGTATACATGTGTGATTAAGTTCAAATGAGATCTCCGCATTCCCTTGGTTCATCAGCATGGTTTCATCATATAATACAGAATGCCACTTCATCCCCTGGCAGCTGCTTCATAACTCTCTAAGTCTTGGAATGTTTTAAACTAGGCCTTTACATTTATTACCTCTGTGAAGCTCCTTCGTATTTCATTTGTCTGAGTTAAAGATCAGTCCCTGATTTCCTTTCTTCATTAACAAAATACTTAATACTTATTATTTGGTAATAGATCTTCCCAAATGACTATGTTTACTGAATGCTAATATATTTACTGTTCAGGAAAATAAAACCTGCAAGACAGCGAGGTCTTGTAATATAGGAAAATAAGTTATTAGAGTGAGGGTTTGTGAAAGCCAGAGACAATATTAGAGCAGAGATCAATTTTGAATTGTTGGCCCTGTCAAGATGAGCATTTTAACATCTAAAAATGCCACTAATTATTTTCTAATGAATTTGACATTATTAGGATTACAAGTTATAGTCAAGGATACTGCCATCCTGTTTGTCCCAATATTAAGCAATGATATTTGTTAAGGCTCCCAAAATGTCTTCAGTAAAAGAGGCTGTCAACATGTAAGGAATACATCACCAAGGCAAATGATATGTGGCCTCATGGCATTCAGTTAAAAATAATGGCAACAATTTACAACAATCACTTTCAAATCAATTTTGATGCAAATTATTTTTCCATTAAGTAGAAACAGAACATCAAAGTGCAGAACAATATGTATAATATACTGCATTTTGTGTATAGAGGGTTAAAAAAATAAAATGTGTGCTTCAGAAACTCTAGAAAGACATGCACAAAACACTCACACAGCCCAAACAATGGTCATGTGTAGTCAGGTGACAGATATGGGTGGATGGGGAGTGAGGCCAACAGCTTTAGGCATTTAAAAATTTTGTTTGATTTTGGAACCATGCAAATGTATTACCTATTAACAAAATAAGATTTTATAATATGCCTTAATGACACTCCATTGCATGGATGTTCATTTTCTCTTACACTTCTGTAATCCAATTATGCTTTTCTAGAAACTGGACACCACTGATCCAGGTCAAAGAAAGAATGATATGTAAAACTAAATGAGATATTTCCTGACGTATTTTTAATAATGATAAAATTGATGTCATATTAATAATTTCTCCAGTGACTTTTGAGATACCTACCAACCCATATTAAAGGCAATTTTTGAACTGTTCTTGGGTCAGCTTGATCCCAAAGCTGAAGAGATTGAGGAAGGATGTTTCTCCCAGATGGTAAATTATTGAGTAAAGAAATTGCTCAGTTTAATCACTTATGAAGGCTAGGTTTTCCAGTATAATAATACAAACAGCATACCATAATCCCTTGTTAACTTTTCAAGCCTGCTCAGCAAGCATGTTTTGGTGAATATGAACAGAAACATATCAAGTGTGAATAAAAGGAAACAACAAAACCTTGTCAGTGTTTTTGAAAAAGAATACTGCTATACCTGTGTTTTATTTTAAATAAACAGGTTCTGTCATATTTTATCTTCTTGCCAGCAAATGAAGGACATTGTTTCATAAAGCTTCTAAAATGTACATGAATATTTAATTAAATCATATTTCCTTGAGAAAATAAAGTTCATTCGCATTTATAGCAGACAGTTGTGAGGAGCTCATAATTGTCATAAGACCAGGGTAGCCAGTACCGGTTGCTTGTGGAACAAAACTCCTCAATTTTTAAAACTTTTTTTAAAAAATAAACATACAATCATAGGTATTCATTTACTTTAAAAATTCTAAAGATGAAGAAAATTATTGTCTATATATTTAAGTCCTTGTATAAATTACAAAACTCAAGTTTATGTTACAGAGTCCCTTCCCCATAGGAAGCATAAAGCACTTTTGTGGTACCTTTCACCAGTAAATATTTGTATCACATTGAATTTGAGAAACCAAATAAAAGTCGATATTGCATCTTTAAGCCCCAAGAGAACATTCTTCTAAGCTGTCTCTTGTGATGAATGCGTTTCAAAAGTCATTTGATTGCTATGATTTAACTCAATCTCAAATAAAGGTATATAAAAGTAATAACACATATTGACTTCAGTAGAAATCTGAAACATCAGTGAACTGCAGACTCTTCTTGCTTGAGGTCAACAAACACCCTTAGGAAGACAACCAAGAGTAGTTTAAGACCAGGACAACAAAATAAAATTATAACAATAATAATAAAATAACAATAATACAATAAAAATAACAACAACCAACAATGAGGTAAACTCCCCTTAAAAAAGGCAAAATGTGTTGCCTGGACTGTCAGGAGAGAGTTCGATTGTACCTGACACCTAAATGTTTTTCAAGCCAGAGTTCAGCCAGTTGCATGGTTGAGGCGAAAGTACTTGCCTTGGATCCTAAGCACATCTTATACTGCTTAGGGTCCAAGTTAGGATCACAATGAACTGGATGGAAAATATGCACCACTCCTACTTCTTGGCTTCTGAATGGCCTTAAGCCAGATAGAATGACTTTATTGTAGAGATCTACATCTTCTAGTCCCCAGCCTTGTATTGAGGTATCAAATCCACCTGCACCTAGAAGATCACTTTTGTAAATACAGGTGATGCCATACCCATAGTCTCTCCAAAATCCAGTCTTTTTTGAGAATACGAAGTAATCATCAGTTGGAGGATTTCCCCCGTTTGTTACCTTTGGGTCATACTGGCTAAAGATGATGGGATAGTACACCTGTTGTCCCTGAATTGTATTGTCTCTACATCGTTGGAGAAAATCTTCTCTGAAGATCAAGTCAACATCACAAAATAGCAGCAAAGTGTCATTGTCAAACTGGGCAGAAGCCATTTCAAGACCAAGACCTCTGGAAAACTCTCCCTTCATTGGGATCAGGGTCATTTCTGCTTTGGGGTACTTGTTCTGGTACCCTTTTATCAGCTCAATATGCTTGCTGGAGTCTTGGCCAGAATCCCTACTGAAAAGGATAATGACCAACTTTACATTCTGCTTTGGGATAAGACACATGTTTTCAAAGTTCTCCATGAATCTCAAGAAAATGTCATACCTTCCGATGAGAGGAACGAGAATGTGTACTTTCTTTTCATTGTGCCCTCCCATTTCTTTGGCACCTTGAAAAGAAGATAATATATTTAAAGAATTAGATATAAAGGAGAATGACTGAGTTTCACTGTTAATACTCTCCACAAGACTGTTGACATCTAGCTCTTCGGTCTCTCTGAAGAAAGGCTTGCTGAACAACTGCTGAAGATAGGCATGACGTCTCACTGGAACAGTCAGTTTCCTTCCCTTGTGTCTTTTGTATAAAAGGAGTAAATCCAAAATGTACTCCACCCCGTGCATGGGGTTAACTCTGCGGTAGCCATACTGAATTTCCTTGAAGTCAATGAGCCGTCCTCTGCTCTTGGCATTCTCATTGATCATCTCCATCACCTGTAGGACGGTATCATCCAGTGCTGTTCTTAAAATGCTACTGAGGCTCTGTCGAGGGGGCTGGTTCTCAGCTGCTGAGTATAGGAGCTTCCCTGTCAGGAACTCCCATTCTATCACTTCATTTCTCTCCCGAGGCTGGAAGTGGTTGAAAGAAGGTATCACTCCCAGCTGCTGGTCCTCTTTGCTCACTTCTGTGTTACTGAGCTTGCTCATCAGGGCACTTTCCCTGTGGAGCTGGATGGTGCGGTAGCGAAGTTCAGAAATTTTGCGGCTAAGCATGTAATTATGCAGCCTGTATTGGTATGCAGGCCTTTTGTTGGGATGAAGTGTTATGGCTGCATGGATTTTGCTATTGTGAAGGTCTTGGATGTAACCCTTCCGATTGTGTTCATAATTTTCATGGAACAGTTGTTGCATCTGAAAAGTAAAATTAAAAAAATCAGGGTTAATTTTAAAAGATTTATTTAAAAAGAAAACCAGCGATAAACTAAAGCATCTAAATGAAAATGTTAATAAATTTTTGGTATGGTATTTCATAACAAAAATGGTTTGTAATATTTATATTATTTAAAATTAAAATAGTTTTATTATTTGTAATTGGTAGATGAAATTCCATGTACTTATCATGTACCACATGTTTTGAAGTATATATATATAATATATATAGAATATACATATAGTGGGATGAGTAAATCTAGCTAATTGATGTATTCATTACCTCACATAGTTATTATTGTGGTGAGAATATTTATCATCTTTTTTTAGCATTTTAAAGTATATAATATAGTTATTAACTATAGTCATCATGTATTCAATAGATCACTTGAATTTATTCCTCCTATCTAACTGAAATGTGGTATCATTTGACAAAAATCTCCCCAACCCCTCTCTCCAGCTGGCTTAGCCCCTGGTAACCAACATTCCACACTCTAGTCCTATGAAATCAACTTTTTGATTTCTATATATGAGTGAGAGCACAAATGTCAGGTTCATAGGCTCAAATATTGCAAATGAACCTCTAGCTATACATAAAACAACAATTGACTGTGTCCATAACCCCATAACAGATCACGGAGAAGGAGAGAGACAGAATGGACACAGCATGAGTCTTCCAAAATAAGGATTCACCCTAAGGAGGAAAACCAATGACCTGTTGTTTGGAATGGCAATAAGAAGTTATTTGCCAGGGGAGTCGTAAATTTCATTTAGCATCCTGATATACTATTTTTACCGAGTAAGTTCTTGGTAAGATAAGGTGAAACGGAAACTATACTGATCTACACTCCTGATGTAAAGTATCATACCCAAAATAGACATGCTTGACATCCTTATGAAACAAAAAGACTTTCTGCTAGTCTAGAACAAATTCACTAGTTCAGGCAGAAACAAAAATGAAAAAAAATATGTAGTTATGAGGACAAAGTTCAAACCGCCAGCTGATTCTTCCTTTTCTGCCAGTCGATTAAGACACCTCCATTATACCCACTCAAGATACGTGATTACGAACAAGAAAAAGAAGGAAGAAAAGAGGGGATGAGGAGAAGGAGGTGAAAAAGAAGAAAAAAGGCCAGCAGCATCATGTCTGCAAATATACTGATGAATAAGAAGAAAGAAATATTGCAAACTTAAGAATACTCATCAGAAGCAGGTACAAATTGTACATAAATTTAAAAAAACAGCCTCTTGAAAAAAACTCAATTAATAGACAAATAAGCTTAAAAAAGATAAAAAGTAAACTGGCAGGGCTAAGGAAAAAAGGGAGAAAAAAATAAAATCATTGATAGACATATTGCAAGAAGCATAAAAAGAGATTTGTGAAAAACGTAGGAAGAAGAGACTTGAAAAAATTATCAAAGTAATAGAAATATAAAATAGAGCTTACAGTTTGGAGAAAGGGTGGTCTTTTAAGTAATTAGTGCCAGATCAGTAGGATATTCATATAAGGGAAAAAAGTAAAAATGGATCCCCTACATCCTACAATGGATGACCTGTTGATGTAAACATAAAGGTTTATTTTAGAAAAAGGCTTTAAAAAGTTTCTAGAACTTACATGAAAATATCTGCAAGACTTTTGGGTATGTGAAGATTTTATAAATAGGGCATAAGGCACTAACCATTAAAACAGACTAATACATTACATTATGTTAAAGTTAAGAACCTTGTTCTTTAAAAACACCATTAGGAAAATAATAAAGGGCAATTACAGAGCAGGAGAAAAAAAATTCAATAGATTTTATGAAAAAGAACCAATTCCCAGAACATATAATAAACTTATACAAATAAGGAAAAAAGGAAGGACAAACCTAGCAGAAAAGTGAGAAAGAAAACCTGAATGAGTACTTCACAAAAGAGTATGCAAATACTCAATAGACATATAAAAACATTCTCTACTTTATTCATCATCAAGGTAAAGCAACTTAAAATTACTATGGGATAACGTGATGGATCCACAAAAAAACAGATAGATAATACTGTGCATTGTGAAGGCAGTGGAAAATTTGGAACTCTCATACACCGCTAGTGAGAATATAACTTGGTTCTATCACTGAGAAAACCCGTATCAACTAAAATGAACATACATATTCCCTATGAGTCAGTAATTCTCTCTTAGATATATGCCCAATAGAAATACATATATATATACATACATACACCTAAATATATATAGAAGAATTTTCGTAGCTGCATTATTCATACTCCAAAACTGAAAATAACCTAAATTTACATCAAGAACAGAATAAATGTAGTATATTCATGTAATGAAAAACAATACATCAATTAAATACTTGAAATACTACTTGCAACAACATGGATGAATCTCACAAAAAATGAAAGAAGCCATATACATTTTGTATTATTCCATTTATGTGAAATTCAGAAACAGGTAAAGCTAACCTATATGGTTTGCTGTTGGAATAATGATCAAGAATCAAGAAGAGGGAAGCTTCTGGAGTGCTGGTAATGTTCTTTTATTTATCCAGGTGGTGGTCATATGTGTGCATTTAATATGTGAACATTCACTGAACTGCTGCTTAAGATATATTTATCTGCTATACTCCAAATAATGAAGGACTTTATTTTGAAAGTATGCATATATATGCACATAGAATTAGATATGCTTTTCTGACATCTATGTTCATAAATGTGTGGATATGTGGGCCTGGAGAGAGAGACACAGAGAGAGAGAGAGAGAGAGAGAAGATATCAGAGAGATTTTCCCAGAGTTATTCACCCAAGTGTCTATTGAGAATGATGAGAATAAAATTAAAACTAGAATTCTCATGATTTTCAGTTTTTCTATAGATCATGATACATTTTGAACATAGCGAAATTGTTCTAAGAAAAATATGTGTAAAATTTATTTTTAAAATTATATTAATTTGCTTGAAATAATTAAGAACCTTTAGTTTAAGCTGGCTTCCTCTCCTTTAAAGAATTATCAGTGGATTTCATGGAACCTCCAGAACATTACACTGCAAAGAAAAATCATTTCACAACAACAAAGTCACAGCAGCAATGAACACCAGTGTGCCCCGACCGACCCCAGTGCTTTAAGCGTATCACACATGATCTCACCCTCTGAGAAAGATTATCTGAGAGCCTCTAGGAAAATCTTCTCAAAAAACCTAACAGAAGAAGAATAAATGCCAAGAGGTAGTTTTATGTTGAATTATTTACTCTTCTACCGCATTAAACTTTCATTACCTTTCTTAGAATTATTAATAATGAAAACATAGCATAGGTCATTTCTGAAATAATCATAGCTATATAAATGAGAAACTTTTTTGTTTTTTGTTTTCTTGAGATGGGGTCTTACTCTGTCGCCCAGGCTGGAATGCAGTGGCCTGATCTCTGCTCACTGCAGTGCTCCTGGGCTCAAGCAATCCTCCCACTTCAGCCTCCTGAGTAGCTAGGACTATAGGTGCATGCCACCGCGCCCGGCTAATTTTTCAATTTCTTTTGTAGAGATGGGTCTCACTATGTTGCCTAGGCTGGTCTTGGACTCCTTGGCTCAAGTGATCCTCCCACCTCAGCCTCCCAAGGTCTGGGATTACAGGCATGAGGCACCGTGCCCAGTCTTAAATGAGAAACTTTAAAATATTAAAAAAACAAAAAACAAAAAACAAAAACAAACAAAACAGGAGTTGATTACTAATAGGCACAAGGTAACTTTTGGAGCAATGGAAAATTTGTAAAACTAGATTGTGGTAATGATTGTATAACTGTATAAATTTACCAAATATCAGTAAAATATAATATATATATGGAGAAAATTTTGTGGAATGTAAATTATACACTGATGAGGCTATTTAGAAAACAATAGGGAATAAAAATAAAATACCTCTAACTCTAGCTTTAAAAATGAAGAGATGGAATAATACATAGTCACCAAAATACCTTTAGTCACCAAAATATGTTTAGAATTTCCAAAAGCTTCTGAGGTTGGGCAGGATCATTTGGAAACAGGGGGAAATGAGAGGCTAAGCAGATCAGTGTCAGTGCCCAAAGGGTTCAAGGGTAATAGATCTCAGAAAGCACCAAGAAAATACAGTGCCTGAAAATGTAGGGCATAAAACTTACTCTGCATTTACAACTCTAAGTTCAGGAACTCAGGTGAGCTGGACAGGTGGAATAAACCCTGATGGCAACATTTGGTTTCAGAGAAGTAGAAAAGACACAGGTACAGAAAGAATTAAACACTTAAACCCTAGTTTCATGAAGCACGTTTAATCTGAAGCAGCAGAGAAAATCTATGTCTTTTCTTTGTGGAAATCAGCAAGCCAAAAATTATAGCAAACACTCCTACCAAAATAAATCTATGCTGAATTGCTTGTCCAGGAAAAATGTAATTTTTTTCAGAGATGAGTCATTTATCTAAAAAAGAAAAATAGTGTAACACTGACACAAAGTATCAAAAAAAAAATTAGATGAAAAACTACCACTTCCTTTTGCCCCCAGAAAAAAAGCCATGAAATTGAGAAAAACATTAGGCACCTGTTTTTGAAAACATATGAAGCATTTGCCTCTATCTTCATAAACAACAAAGGGAAATATAAGAGCTCAGGGATATGATAGTAAAATTAAATGTCAGCTCAAAGAACAAAGAAATAAAGAAATGATTAAAAAATAAACTCTACCACAGGCATGAAAATAAAATCAGAAAAAAAATAGGCACTGTGGAAAGCTATTATTAAGGGATAGAACGGCAGAAATTAGGAAAGCTAAGGAAAGTGAAATAGAAATAAAGAGTTAATGACAGACGAGAGAGAAATCATATTGATAGGAGGGTAGGCTAAGAAAAGCAAAAAACATGCTTAGAGTGACTGCAAAAAAAAAAAAAAAAACAGAAGACATAAAGATACAATTTAAGAAACTTATTGAAATAAAAGGAGTATAGTATCTATATTAAATGGTCTTACTGCGTGTGCCAGATAAAATCAACCCGGAATGTTCAATAAAAGAACAAAATCCTTTGGAAGGTAGATAAAAAGTTCAAGTCAACTTCTGAATAAAAATGGTAGATTTAACAGTAATTTCCACATTTACTATTTATTGAACTCAATGAGGACAGTAATAAAGTGAATCTTTAAAGGTATACACAAAAACATAGGGAATAAAAGAAGTGGAGGACGCTATAATTGTGGAAGTTGACTGCACACAGATAAGTGGTAATAGATCTAGCAAATTGTAGAAAACTGAATTGTAGACTTGCAATGGGCAAAACCAAGAATAAACTTAAATTGAACCTTAGAAACCCTTACTGGAACCTCCAGAAATAGGAGTAAAAGTTGGTTGAGTGAAAATAATCAGTCAGATTGTGCAGCCAGACAACTGACCCTCTCTGAGCAAAAAAGTAATGTTAACAAATTCAATATTTATTTTCCATCATCTCTGAATTTAGGGATATCCTTGTCATTGTTGACAAAACCAAGTCACTTTTTCAAAGTTTCTCATCAGATTTTCATCCCTTATGCTCAATCTTGAGCAGTTTATTAAGGATAGAAGCCATCTCTATAGAAATAGAGAATATTCAGGTAGAAGAAGACAAAAAAATGTATAATGAATTACTGTCTTCAGAAAAGTGAGGGAAGATACTGAGAACATAAAACCAGACCACGGCCGGGTGCTGTGGCTCACGCCTGTAATCCCAGCACTTTCGGAGGCCGAGACGGGCGGGTCACGAGGTCAGGAGATGGAGACCATCCTGGCTAACACGGTGAAACCCCGTCTCTACTAGAAATACAAAAAATTAGCCAGGCGTGGTGGTGGGTGCCTGTAGTTCCAGCTACTAGGGAGGCTGAGGAAGAATGGCGTGAACCCGAGAGGCGGAGCTTGCAGTGAGCTGAGATCCTGCCACTGCACTCCAGCCTGGGTGACAGAGTGAGACTCCGTCTCAGAAAAAAAAAAAAAAAAAAAAAAAAAAAAAAAAATATATATATATATATATATATATATATACACCAAAAAAAAAGACCACAACTATATCCATATTTATCCATGTTTATATATGTTTTATTATATCCATCTATCCACACATAATCACACATATCAAGTACACATGTAGAAAAACCAAAACATAAAATGCACCAAAATTAAAATGTAACAGAAATTTTAAAATGCAAAAGAAGAGTTGGAAAATAAAGGTAATAAAATCTAGAAAGTTAAGCAAAAAGACAAAAAAAGAAAATTTGTGGGAAAAGTTTAAAGAATTACAGGAACAGTTCAGGAGATCCAATATCCAAATAACAGTAGTTCCAGAATGAGTGAGCAGAGGAACAGAGAGGAAAAAATTATCAACAAAATAATTCAAGAAAATTTCCACAAAATGCAACAGATGAAGGGCTTGAGTTTCCAAATTCAAAGGGCTTATTCTATAAAAGCTAAATCCGATGAAATTAGACCCATATGAAGCACACCACTGTGAAATTTTAGAGCCTTGAGGCAGAGGATATGTTAGATGCCTCCTGGGAGGACAGTGATAAAAGGCTCAAAAAGCAGCATGTCTATAGACTTCTCAATGAAAACTGGAAGTACAAAAAGTAATCAAATAGTCATTTCAAAATATGATGAAAATGGCTTCAAACCTAGAATTCTATAGCTAAACAAGATATCAATGAAGTGTTAGAAAATAAGGTCATTGCTGTACCTCAAAGAACTATCTTTCAAGCTCATTTCTCAGAGAACTATTAATAGATTTGTTATTCCCAAGCAGAGAGAAAATCAGGAAAGAGAAAACATGGTGCAAACAGGAACATAAAGGGCAACCAATAGATATTCCAGCAGGTCAGAAGGCAGAAGGAAGGGATTGTTCAGAAAAATAAATTGACAGAAAACCCAGTGAATCTGGAGAAGCAGTTAGTGAAGAATACAAAACATATATATATATATACACACACACACACACATATATATACACACACTCATATATATATATATATTCATATATATATGTATGAAAAATTATTATATGCCCCATATGAAGTATAGGGAGTCAAGGACAGGATACACATGTGTGATTGTGTAGGAAAGGAAAGTTAACTAAGTCAATAGAAAATGACTAAAACTGAAAGATGAAGAAAAAAACGCAAGGAAGTTATTAGAGATGTGGTAATCAAAATAAGTATTTAAATTCAATCTTTTTTTATACTTTAAGCTCTGGGATACATGTGCAGATACATGTTACATAGGTATACACGTGCCATGGTGGTTTGCTACACTCATCAACCCATCACCTACATTAGGTATTTATCCTAATGCTATCCCTCCCCTAGTATCCCACTCCTCAACAGGCCCTGGTGTGTGATGTTCCCCTTCCTGTGTCCATGTGTTCTCATTGTTCAACTCCCACTATTAGTGAGAATATGCAGTGTTTGGTTTTCTGTTCCTGTGTCAGTTTGCTGAAAATGATGGTTTCCAGCTTCATCCGTGTCCTGCAAAGGACATGAACTCATCCTTTTTTATGGCTGCATAGTATTCCATGATGTACATGTGTGACATTTTCTTTATCTAGTCTATCACTGATGGGCATTTGGGTTGGTTCCAAGTCTCTGCTATTGTGAATAGTACTGCAATAAACATACGTGCGCATGTGTCTTTATAGTAGAATGATTTAAAATCCTTTGGGTATATACCCAGTAATGGGATTGCTGGGTCAAATGGTTCTAGAACCTTGAGGAATCACCACACTGTCTTCCACAATGGTTGAACTAATTTACACTTCCACCAATAGTGTAAAAGCATTCTTATTTCTCCACATCCTCTCCAGCATCTGTTGTTTCCTGACTTTTTATTGATCACCATTCTAACTGACGTGAGATGATATCTCATTGTGGTTTTGATTTGCATTTCTCTAATGACCAGTGATGATGGGCTTTTTTTTCATATATTTGTTGGCTGCATAAATGTCTTCTTTTGAGAAATGTCTGTTCATATCCTTCGCCCACTTTTTGATGGGGTGTTTGTTTTTTTTCTTGTAAATTTGTTTAAGTTCCTATGGATTCTGGATATTAGCCCTTTGTCAGCTGGATAGATTGCAATAATTTTCTCCCATTCTATAGGTTGCCTGTTCACTCTGATGATAGTTTCTTTTACTGTGCAGAAGCTCTTTAGTTTAATTAGATCCCATTTGTCAATTTTGGCTTTTGTTGCCATTGCTTTTGGTGTTTAATTATGAAGTCTTTGCCCATGCCTATGTCCTGAATGGTATGGCCTAGGTTTTCTTCTAGGGTTTCTATGGTTTTAGGTCTTACATTTAAATCTTTAATCCATCTTCAGTTAATTTATAAGGTGTAAGGAAGGGGTCCAGTTTCAGTTTTCTGCATATGGCTAGCCAGTTTTCCCAACACCATTTATAAAATAGGGAATCCTTTCCCTGTTGCTTGTTTTTGTCAGGGTTGTCAAAGATCAGATGGTTGTAGATGTGTGGCATTGTTTCTGAGGCCTCTATTCTGTTCCATTGGTCTATATATCTGTTTTGGTCCCAGTACCATACTGTTTGGATTACTGTAGCCTTGTAGTATAGTTTGAAGTCAGGTAGCGTGATGCCTCCAGCTTTGTTCTTTTGCTTAGAATTGTCTTGGCTATACAGGCTCTGTTTTCGTTCCATATGAAATTTAACATAGTTTTTTCTAATTCTGTGAAGAAAGTCAATGGTAGCTTGATGGGGATAGCATTGAATCTATAAATTACTTTGGGCAGTATGACCATTTTCACCATATTGATTCTTCCTATCCATGAGCATGGAATGTTTTTCCATTTGTTTGTGTCCTCTCTTATTTCCTTGAGCAGTGGTTTGTAGTTCTCCTTGAAGACGTCCTTCGCATCCCTTGTAAGTTGTATTCCTAGGTATTTTATTCTCTTAGTAGCAATTGTGAATGGGAGTTCACTGATGATTTGGCTCTCTGATTGTCTATTATTGGTGTATAGAAATGCTTGTGATTTTTGCACATTGATTTTGTATGCTGAGACTTTGCTGAAGGGCATTACATACTGGTAATGGGATCACTGAAACAAGAAGAGCTAACTATCCAAAATATATATGCACCCAATACAGGAGCACCCAGATTCATAAAGCAAGTTGTTAGAGACCTATGGAGAGACTTAGATTCCCATACAATAATTGTGGGAGACTTAACACCCCACTATTATATCTTTTCCATGTGTGTCTCTTTTCCATGTATGTCTCATTGTAATTCAGGGGGGTGCATGTGCATTGCAACGAAGTGCTTAGATTCTGGAGCCAGATGCCATGGATGGAGCCAGGCTCTAAAACTTAATAAACATATGACCTTGGACAAATCTTTTAACTTTTTGTGCCTCAGTTTAACTATTTGTAAAATAAGAAATACAATAAATAGTATATACCTCATAGGGTGGCTCTTAGTGTTAAATGAGTATTTGTATTTGAAACATGTAGAAAAGAATGTGGCATATTGTAACTGCTTAGTTATTATTATTGTATATAATTAGTTATTATTGTTGTAGTTGTTATCTTTGTAGTTGTTGAAATTTGTTTTTATATTATTATTAATGTAGGTATTGAATAAATGAGTACATGAAAATGCTCTTGATTAAATTTGCCTTGGAAAATGATTCAAATATGTTTACAATAGCTATCATTTGACTTCAGATCATAATTTGAGAACTATGAAACTAAATTATCTCTGTTGAAAGATAAATAAGAGGCCATACTATTATGGGTAAAGCTGTCTGTGAACATCTTTGGTCTTCTCTATGAAGGAAAAATGTCTCCTTAATTTACTTATGTAAAGAAGTTACTTCAATCTGAAAGTTATTTTGTTTTCATTATGCTACTACATTTTTTTCTTTTTTAACGAGAAAGGATCCTCTAACTTGGAAAAATCTGTTTGTATATCTTCTTAGATATGAGATTAAGGAGGATTTGGGAGAATGAGGCATTTCTTTACCAGGAAGTGAAGACTCTGCAAATTAGAAAAATTATGAAGGCATGTAAGAAAATAAAAAATCATTCAAGTGGTGTGCAATATAATGGTGAATATGTACCTATGGGTTCAGTAATTTGTTTTACAAATATTTAAAACCATTTTATTGTTGATGATTTAGTTATGTAACTAAATGGAGAGTCTTATTGTCCTTAATGAAAATGACTAATAATCTTTCTAAGACTCGTGAATATAAAAATTCTAGGTAAAATAGTGAATTTTCAAATTAACACAATTGTTTGCCCTCAATTATTGTCTGCAGATATTAACAGTAAGATTCTTAAAATGTGCCCTACTTCTCTGGTAATAATGGTAAAATAAAAAAAAAAGCATGATTCTCAATATTAAAGAAAACAAATAACTTGAGGGAAAATAAACATACATATTTCATTCTATAATTATGGAAAGAATGAAAACATGTTAAAGAGTGTATATAGCTTGAATAAGTTGTTTAAAGCAATGATCTGGTATAAGAATAATAAGGTACACTCTTCTTCATATCATGTATGCATATTTTTCATATAAAATAAGAACAGTTTGCTACTAAGATTTCTAAAAATAATAACACCTTGATAATAGATACATCTGATCTATAAACTCTGCTTTTAAACTCACTATACAACGTGATAAAATTGCATGAAACTAAATCCATGTGTGTATACATGCACACAAACACCCATACACAGAGTACTTGCAAAACTAAGAAAATCTGAATAACATCAGTGGATTATATCCATATCCTGGTTGTGAATATAGTTTTGCGAGATGTTATCGGTGAGAGAAACTGGATAAAGGACACATGGAATCTCTTGGTATTTTTTTTTACAACTGTATGTGAATTGATAATTATTTCCAAACAAAAGGTTAAATTTAAAAAATTATGATGCAAAAAATAAAATATTTTGTCTCTTGTCTCTCTCTCTTTTTTGTTTTGAAGGAAATCCCTCCCCAAATGTATTAGTAGCAGTGTTGAAAACGTGTAGTCCAAAGGCTATAGACGTAATTTTTGTTGCTGCCTTTTTTCTTGGTGAGTCCAGTATTTTGAATACATTTGAATTTGAAAGATAATAAGCGAGCAGTGCATTTTCAAGTTACTTTCAGTCCCATCAAATTTCTCCATGTTTGTTATAAATTTAGGTTGTCATAAATATAAGTTTTCTGAAAGCATTTTAAGTTTGTGAATATCCTTTTAAAGTAACTTTTAAAAATCTTAAAATTTCTTTTCCTTTTGAAATCCTATCACTTGCTACAATATGGATGAAACTTGAGGACATTACACTAAGTGAAATAAGCCAGTCACAAAACGACAAATACTCTATGATTCCACTTATAAGAAATATCTAAAGTAGTCAAATTTATAGAAATAGAAAATAGAATGGCAGTTGCCAGGGACTGGAGTGAGAAGAAAATGGGGAGCTGCTGTTCAGGCACGGAGTTTCAGTTTTGCAAGATTAAAAAGTTCTACAGAAACATTGCATAGCACATTAATATAGCTGATACTACTGAATTGTACACTTCAAAAGAGTTACATGTGGCCAGGCACAGTGGCTCACACCTGTAATCCCAGCACTTTGAGAGGCTGAGACAGGCAGGTTGCTTGAGTCCAAAATATTGAGACCAGCCTGGGCAACATGGCGAAACCCCATCTCTACAAAATATAGAAAAATTAGCTGGGCATGGTAGCACACACCTGTAGTCCCAGCTACTTGGGAGGCTGAAGTGGGAGGATGGTTTGAGCCTGGGAGGTCGAGTTGAGATGGTGCCATTGCACTCCAGCCTGGGTGGCAAAGTGAGCCCCTGTCTCAACTGTCTCAAAAAAAAAAAAAAAAAAGAAAAAAAAAAAAGAGTTAAATAATAAACTATTCTTTTTCTTCAGTTTTTATTTTACACAACTTTCATCTTTTCCTAAAAGTGAATGCATATCACTCTCTGGCCAATTAATATACTTCGTTATAAATGTTTCCTTCCGGATTAGCTTTATTCATGGGCAAGATCTCTCTCGTAAAAGGAAAAAAAAATGGTTGCCTTTGACCACAGGCTGATATTTTGCACACTATAATCCTAGAGAAAGAAAAGCAGACCTCACCACCCAGACAGGGCAGAGAAGTGACATAAGAAAAACTGAGTGCTATTGAGAGCACTGAACACAGCACTAAGCTATGCCTAAGGCCAAAGCACACTCAGACTTTCTGGCTTCCTAGGACTATAGTTTCTTCTTTTTTCCAGTTAGTTAGCTGTGGTTCTGTCACTTGCACCACAAAGCATCCTGTCAAAAACAACCTGATAAGTGAAGTTGCAATTTCAGCTCTGTACTAATGCTCTGTATGATTTTGAAGAAGGTTTGCCTTCTGTTTAATTAGTTAGTTCAGTCTTGGTTGAAATCCAAGTAACAATCTGATATGGGTAATCTGCACCATTAAAACTGACACATTTTTCCTGTTTCTTTTTTTTTAGCTATTTTAGTTTTTAGAAAACCTGTCAGACAACACAGAAAATAGCTTGCAGATAGCAACTCTTATATGTGATAAAGATTTCTCAAAGATATATTCTATACAACTTAAAAACACTTTCAGACAACATGGAAAATAGCTCATAGATATTAACTCTCAATCATTGATATAGATTTCTCAGCAGAGTATATTCTGGACACCTGATGTCTTAGACAAATACCAAAGAGATTAAAAATCTTAAAGAAATCACTAAGTTCATCAGGTTTGTTTATCATGGTATAATGACACATAATCATTTGTTAGTTTAAATAAACACTTATGCCTTAATTAAAACTACCCTTTTAGAACTAAAATATTACTCTAATAAGAAAAAAAATCTAATGATAACTGAACTTAACTGCTCATCTATCTGCCTGATTTAGCCTGACATACACATATTCAGAGTGACTATATAGATATTTCCTGAGATACAGTTAAGATAACGCTAGATGATTGTTAAAATCTATACATTTCTCTTCCTCTGTATACTTTTAAAAAATTTGGTAAACTTTCAAGTAGAATTTTACATTTATTTTTTCCCTAAACATTTTAAGTACTCAGTATTTATTACAAAGAAGAGGTAAAGAAGAATATTAGGTTTGCAAGTTGCCATTTTGCAAACACGCACACACCCTTTATTCATGTAATACCAACATAACGACTCCCTTCACTAGTGATTGCATTTCCTTGTAAATGATTGGTTCAGAGCATAACTAACAATAGACAAAGGGAAGTTATCATTTCCAAACTAGGCTTTCAAGACCTCTGAAAAACAAAATGTAAAGTAATAGTTACTCAAACGACTCAACAAGAAAAAAAAATACTTGATTAAAACTGGGCAAAGGATATGAACAAACATTTCTCAAAAGAAGAAATACAAACAGCCAACAAACACATGAAACAATGATCAACATCACTAATCATCAGAGAAATGCAAATTAAAACTACAATGAGATATCATCTTACACCAGTCAGAATAGCTATTATTAAAAAGTCAAAAAACAACATGTTGGCATGAATGCAGATAAAACGGAATGCTCATACACTGTTGGTGGGAATGTAAATTAGTTCAACCTCCGTGGAAAACAGTATGGAACTAAAATAGTAAAGAAATAAAAACAGAACTACCATTATACCCAGCAATCCTACTACTGGGTGTCTATCCAAAGGAAAATAAATAATTATATACAAAGATACCTGTGCCTGTATGTTAATCACAGCATTGTTAACAATAGCAAAGTCATGGAATCAACCTAAGTGTCCATCAACAGTTGACTGGATAAAGAAAATGTGGTATATACACACCATGGAATACTATGCAATTATAAAAAAGAATGAAATCATGTCCTTTGCAGCAACACTGGGTGCAGCTGGAGGCCATTATCCTAAGTGAACTAACTCAGAAACAAGAAACCAAATACCACATGTTCTTTCTTATAAGTGAGAACTAAACAATGGGAACACATGGATATAAAGACGGAAATAATAGATACTAGGGACTCCAAAATCAGGGAGGTGGAAAGGGGGCAAGGGTCGAAAAATTATCTTTTGGATACAGTATTCACTATTTGGGCAACGGGTACACTAGAAGCCCTGTCCCTACTAGTACACAACATACCCATGTAACTAATATGCACACGTACCTCTTGAATCTAAAATAAAATATTTTATTTAAAAATTTAAAAAATAAAAAGAAAGATGGTAGTTGCTACAAAATTTCAGAAGACATTAACCCAATTCATGAATGTATTGTATCCACAGAGGAAATATGAGTGTATGATGTCACTGATCATGCATAAAATCATACCTCCCTTTCAGATAAAAAAGAGGAAATTACCTTCTTTCTAATTCATATGTTTTATTCCAGTTTTGAACGCTTTCAAATACCAAGTAGATTCTTATTTAACTAATGTGCTAAAGCAAAAGCCAAAGGTTGGATTGGTTGTAATTACTGTTTTGTTTTTTTTCTGTGCTCCCAAAATTCAAGCAACCAACTGTTTAGCCTTGTGAAAAGCTTAACATAAGCTTATCTAATTCTGCATAAACATTATATCATTCACTAATGTTAGAGAGCATTAAAAAATGGGTCAGATAAAGTTAGGACAAACTTAGGATTTTTTTGTTTGAAGGATAACATATACTTCTGTGAGTGTCAGCTTCGGCTACATGATAATTGCCAGTGATCATCATTTATGCTTCTGTAGTAATCTTCAGGGAAATTTGGAATGCTGTATAAGGAGCTAAAATGTGACCACCTTCCAACAAATAGGAGGGCCATTGTGCAGTGTTCAGTGTTAATTGTTTTTTACGGAGTTTCTTATGTCATTTGGTCTATATTCAGATATACTCAGAAATGGAAATTAGGTATCACATTGTCAATATTTAAGAGTGAAAAATTTATATTCATTATGTATGAAATGGATCTCAGCTCTCAGTATGTTGCAGAGTAATAAGGTACAGAGGAGAACATAGTTCACTGCCGTGTATACAGTAGATGCTGAAGAAGGTTAGTGAAATCTAATTGACAAAAAAAATGGAAAATATGAGAAAGATGTCATACTATACTCTATGACAATATGATCATTTCAGTAATTTTGCCTGAACAAACATTTCTTGATTCCATCCTCCCTAACAGTTTGGCTCCCTCTCCTACTTGCAGCTATATTTATTCATTCATTTACAAATATTTCCTGAGTTTCTAAAATGCATCAGTTACTATAGATATAGCAACAACAACAACAAAAATGGTCCTTGTCCTCACGGAGCTAACTATTTAGTGAAGGAGACAAGCACTAACTATACTCATTCATATACAGCTGTGTAATTTTGGCCAGTGCTCATTGTACTAATTATTCTATATTGTACTTGCTGCTTTGTTTGATAGCATGCCTTTCTAGATGACCAGCTCCTAGAGGGTAGCCTAGGCCTAATATTTAAGAATATATTTATAATTAATTTTTAATAAAGTAATATATGCCCTCCAAAACTAGCTGATAACCAAAACAGAGAGCAAAATATTTACTGGAAGAACTTTGTCTAAAAGACAATTCTCAGAATTCTGCAGTATTTCCCAAGCTTCTAAATGTTTCTTTAAGTTAAAAAATAAAACGTAACTTAAGACTTTACACATCTGTGCTGCAAAAGATTTGGCACATATCTTAGAGCTTTTATATCTTATTTAAGTAGTGACTCACAGGCCAGTACTATTGTAGCATGACTGATGGGAGTCCTCCATCTCTTTACTATTTTCGTAATTGATGCAGTCATCCAAGCAGGGAGAAAGGGCGAAGACAGCCATCATCATTCCTGCTTTGTGGCACTGGGATGTGAAACGACTGTAGGAGTCTAAACTGATTCTAAGTCAGGCTGCACTCCATCACATTAATAATTTCTGCACAAATAAATGAAGTGCTGCTGAGAGACCACAGTAAATGAGAATGACAGCAAAGCCCAATGAAGGCGTTTGCCAGCTGCATGGAAACAAGGTAGTCTTTCATTCAAGAAATAGCACAAAACTAGGGCTTCTGTAGGAAATTTTAAAATGGTGGAGTTAGACCTGGGTTTTGGGGACCTTTCAACTACTTAAAGGAAAGAAAAAAGAACCTCTTCAGCATATTCACCTGTTATTCTATCAGTGTGTGTGCATGTGTGTCTATTCCAGGCCAAGATTCACTCTCTGGAGTCACAGGTTTGGTTTTGAGACCTGCTCTTCCATTCCCAGTCTGATATTGGATTAAATTTTCTTCTAGGAAAAGAAGAGCTCCTAGATTTTTTTCTACATTATTTGAAACATGCATAAATTAGTATCTGACACAGGGTAAATACTCAATAGGTGTTGCTATTATTATTATTTAGTAAACTTTAAACAGTGAAATCTCTTGCACTCTAAAGCACATTTCAAAGACATCCCTTCTGCACCTGAATATCTAATTTATTAGTCTTCTAATGAGTAACCTTTAGTTGTACATAATACTTAAAAGTTTTAAGATTGTATTATATATTGTAAAGTAAGAAAGGGCTTATACTTTTAGATCAGTTTCCAGATCAAGTAAAATCCAATACCCATCAATGCGTGGCCAAGATGGCCTTAACATTTCCCTCAGCTTGAAATAACTTAGGTTTCTTCCTGACTATAGATTCCAGATCTCCTTTTTCTTAGAAGATTTACTTTATAAAACTTGCTGTTGTAAATTCCTTTCTGCCCTATTGAGATGTAAATCTTCCAGCTTCTTGCCTGCCAGTTTTACAATCTAGAAATGGCTTTCTCAAGGTACTATTAGCTATCCCTTCAAAATGTAATCATCCAGAAAGACAGCCCTCCATCTCTTAGTCTCTGTGGGAGGGTAGAAGCCTAACTTTGATAAACACCAATTAGCAAACACGGAAGGCCTGATCATACCAGCCAACTTCCCCTCTAATGTCTTCCAGTACTTTTCCACTGGCTCACCCCAGCACTTAAAAACTCTCCAGGTAGTAATCACTTTACTTTGTGTATATATATAAAAACATCAGTTGTATACCTTAAATTTACACAATAAAAAAGGAGCAGGGGAAAAAAAAGGAAAACAAACAAGCCAAAAAACTCTCCTTCCTTTTGTTTCAGGGGAATTGAGTTCAATCTCTCTTCCCTATTGTAGTAGTCTTGAATAAGTCTTCCTGGCCTGTTTACCTCCACCTTTAGTAATTTTTCTTTGATGTGGATCATGGGCAATACTTAATGAAGCATTGTGTTACATTGCTTAGATCCCATGATCCACTTAAAACTCTTTCTCCATTAGCTTAAAAAAAGAAGGAAAGGCTCAAATTAAGATCCTACTCCTTGTGGTGCAATCAAGGAGATTAGTAGTGTTTCCTTCCAGCTGATTTTATTAACATTAAAGCTTTATGATAAATTATGAAGATCCCTAGAGCTAAACATCCAATTAAAATAACATAAGCATGGCAAGATGTCTATTATAATATTTTTCTTAGGAAAAAATATCCTAATTATAGTACTGTGGACTTCTGCATGGGCACAACACTGCTGTGGGAATGGATGGTAATCACAGTGCTAAATAACAAGTAGGTATTTATAAGATAGTGCTAACAAAAATCAAGTAAAGCCTAATCTTTTTAAAGTCAAGTTTTCCGGAAATGAAGATACAATGACTTGAGTCACGTTGATCTAATTACATTGATATATCCTTACTGGAGACTAAGTATAACTTACCTTTCTTTCTTATGTATAAAGTTGTCACCACAAAAAGAGTAATTTACATAACAGAAAAGGGTAAGATTAATAAAATGATTTCATGAGACCCAGTAAGTGTCCTAGTGACTCACTGTCACCATAATAGCTTTGGTAAAAGAGTAAAGAACAATTTGGGTTTCAAGTCTGCACAGTTATCTTTTAAAATGGTTTAAATGGAGTTTTAAAATTTTTCTCTCTGAACAGATAAAATAAAATAAATGAATTATTTTTAATTCTATAAAGCAGATATAAGATGCTAAGGCAAAACTGCTGAGATTTGAGGAATAAAACTATAATTAGTACAATCGATGAGCTAAATAACTATATTTTATAAAGAAGCAAAGCTAAACACTCCAAATCTCACTAGGTTTTGGATTTGTTTTCATGGCTCTGTTTTCACTACTATTGCTCCTAATACTAATGGACATTTAAATTTATTTTACATACTGTTTACAGAATTGTTTAAAACAGATCAGTGTAATCAAAATATTCACGTGAATACCATCTCCAATTCTTTATATATTGTATGGCTAATCTCAATGGCATATTCATTGAGAAAATATTTCACAAAAAGGCAAATGACTCAGAATCATATTTCATATATGATTTATAGGGCCCTTAGCCATTTATAAGGGAAAAATAAATTTAGATCCATACCTACCTCATATCTTACACTAAATACAGTAAATACATATACACATATACCTGTATATGTGTTCAGATATATGTGTGCACATAGATATGTGCATGTATCTCAAATATATAAAAGATCTAAATCCTACTCGGACCCTCTCCTATAAGAAAAAAAAATACCATAAACTAATGGGAAAAGAATGTAGGTAAATATTTACCTTTTCTAAACATGGAGAAGTTCTTTTGAAGCAAAAACAAAACTATAAACAAGAAAATAAAGGACACGATAATGGATTTTAATAGTACATTAACATTAAAAGCTTCCTATATCAAAAGCAACAAAGATAAAATTAAAAGACAAATTGGGAAAGTGATTTTGCAATAATGATGTCATGTCAAGAGTTAGCCCTAATATATCATTATAAATCATTATTATATCATTGCTCTCCTTTAAGCCTCATTACTAATTCCAATCTATTTTACCGATCTCTTGAATCTTGCTTCTCTTCTTCATATCTTCTGGGCAACCATCCTGGTCCAAAATCCCAAGAACTTTGTCTGCAATAGCTACCGGTCTGCCTACATCTCATCCGGCCACTCTCCAATCGGTTCTCCATGATGCAACATGAGGCATCTTTCCAAGACGGGATGTAATCATATGACTCTCCCTTCTGTCAATGCCATCCACTGACCATGGAATAGATCACTGTAGAATAAAAAGCTCTTATGGTCTGGTCCTTGCATTCCTCTCCAGCTTTCTCTGCTACCTTTCACCCTCTATACTCCACCAATACTGGCTTCTTTCTCTCCTAGTGCCTTTGCATATGCCTTTTTTTTCTACTTAGGGTGTTCTCCCATCTGTCAATACCATTTCTTTTCCTATTTAACTCTTACTCAGCTACCTCATGGACACTTTCTCTGACTAAATCAAGACTGGTATATGTCTCCTGGTACTAGGTGCCATTTATTCCTCACTATTTAATCAAATTATAATTTTACATTTGTTTATTGATCTAGATACATCTGGCTTCTTAACAAACTCAGGAATTTTCTGAAGGATAGGACTGTGTCTTTTTTTCACCATTCTATCTCCAGTGCCTGACATCCTGTAAATGGTGCAGGGCAGAGCTGTCTGGGAAGAGAGACTCAATGCACATCACATGCCTATGAATGGATTCTAGATTTTCAGAAAAGATGGAGTCTTATGGATCCAACCAGAATAAATCTGGTCTTTATGTTCCTACTTTAGAGCCATCTCAATACAGTGATATATTGAAAGAGGGGGAAATGAAATTGAATAAAACATATATATACTAAAACAAAGAAACAAATATAGTTTCCTCTCTTGACATCTCAATTCTCTACCTTGTACAACTGTTTTCCTTCCTGATATATAGACTTCTTACTCCTACAATGTTGTAGACTCCTCCTTTCTTCCTCTTCCCGCGTCCTAGTCAATCCATTTTATTTCTTTTTTACAACTGCTCCCTAATTATCCTGTTGTTTCTTCCCCTCTTATTACCTGGACCCTGGCTCAAGTTTGAATTATTACAAGTATCTTTATTGTAGGGCATCGATATTAATCCTCAAGGAAGATATAGATCAAATGAAATACAGATAGAGAGTTTTTAACATTCTAAATCAGAGAGAGGCCCAGGAAAAACCAGAAGGACATATTAACAGGGCTCTGGAGCCCATTTTTCTCCTCCCTTCAATCACGGCAGTTCTGCTTTAAGCTGTTACATATTAGGTTTCCAAGTAGTCGTTCACTTGAAGAGAAAATTCTGTCAACTGGGAAAAATCGCTGTTATCACCTGAGTTTTCACCTACTTGCATAGCTCTGTTAATCTGAATGCTACCCATTCCTTAAATCTTGCTAGATGCCTATCATATAGATGCATCCTCTGTCAACTCCAGGACACCCTGACTCTTCTTTGCAAGGTATCACAGAGCTCAATATATCACATAGTTTGGGGTTTACTATAATGCTTTACGTTCTAATTTATTCCTCTATCAATTAGAGATTTATATGTTAGTTAGCTAGCTTAGTTATTATTTTCAATCCTCCCCCATCCACAGTTAAACTGTTAAGTTTATTTTGGCAAAGGTAATAACAAATTTTTCATTTCACTCACTGTGATTAGTATTGAGATAATTCAGTATGGCAAAATTTAATAAATGACCATACTTTTAATGAGGAAGAAAAAATAGGTTTTCTCGAGAAAAATAGATTTTTTTTTCCTCAGAGAATAATTTAGAAGAAATGGGAGCAACTCTTTGAAACCTCAAGTTAAGAAAGGTCCAGAAGTTGAAGGGAAGGTGTCATTATTAGTTGGGAGTGAATTCCATGGGTCTGGCATATGTCATTTGTGTAAAGAAATGAAATGTGAAGGCATCCTCTTTCTGCTTAAATGTCTTCTTTGCCAAAACAAACAATTACTATATATATGTCTATTAATTTCTCTAAAAAGAAGGAAAATTAACCAAGAATAAAATGTGCTTTATTCTTGGTTAATAAAATATGTTTCATTTTATTCTTATTTTAATCAATACTGTGTTTCTTTGTTAAATAAAACTATGTATCTCACTAATAGTTTTATTCTACTCTTCTCACGTTTAACTTTTTTTAAGAATGATAACTAACTTAGACATTACTTTTGTGCCCCACATGTCTGCTTTCCATGTAATCTCTCCTTAAACTTTATTTATTTTCTTCATGGGTGGGGTAGGGCTGGGCATCACGAAGTGCATGATGAGTGAATTAAATCATTCACATCCCAGAGTGCTGATTTGCACAAGTTGCACTGATTGAAAAAGTGCTTGTTTGGTGACAAATAAACTCGGAGGTAATTGCAATTACACAGAGAAAGCACAATATTGCTACATTCACATCACCTGAGTTTAGATCTGAGTTGATTGCGGCTATGTAATTTATTCCATTTGCATTGTGCCAGCCACAGTACAATTGGTATGTGGCCTTTCTACCATCCTTCAAGATTCACTTCTTAGGGTGTCCTTCCTCACAGTTCTGCTCCAATGCTTCTAGTTGGAGAGAGCATAATGAGAAATAACATTAAAAAAAAAAAAGATATGAGCCAGGTGTGGTGGCAGGCACCTGTAGTCCTAGCTACACAGGAGACTGAGGCGGGAGAATCTCTTGAGCCCAGAAGTTCCAGGCTGGAGTGAGCCATGATCATCCCACTGTACTCCATCCTGGGTGACAGAACAAGACCCCGTTTCTTAAATAAGTCAATAAATAAATAAATATAGGAATCTAGGGAGTTTGCTGTATGGCTTTACAGAAAGGAATATTAGGAAGCAGCTGATTTCATAAGGAAGGTCATTGTACTGAGAGTCCATTGATCAGCTTTGTGATAGTGGGCAAAGCACACTATTTGTCTATGTCAATCTTCTCATTTTTTTAAATGGGGAGAAAAATCATTGCTTTTTCAAATGTACAATGCTTGTATGAAGGTCAAAAGAGGACAGTTATGTGAAAACATTAAAATATATTTATATATCATACATTATTTAAATGTGCAGTAGACACAAATGGATCTCTGGTTAAGTGTACATTTTTAAAATAAATATTCCAACAAATCGAGGAATGACTTTTTTACATCACAAAAATGTCAATAGGTAAATGGTTTATTGAGGGGTAAAATTAATTGACCAAATAATTAAATTAAAACACTACACAAGGATAGTCTTAACTTTTTCTTTCTTTTTTTTTTTTTTTGAGACAGGGTCTCACTCTGGTTGCCCAGGCTGGAGTGAAATGGCACAATCTTGGCTCACTGCAGCCTCGAACTCCCAGGCTCAGGTGATTCTCCCACCTCAGCCTCCCTAGTAGCTTGAATTACAGGTGCACACCACCACATCTGACTAATTTTTTATATTTTCAGTAGAGACAGGGTTTCACTATGTTTCCCAGGCTAGTCTCGAACTCTTGGACTCAAGCAATCCACCAGCCTCAGCCTCCCAGAGTGCTAGGATTACAGGTGTGACCCACTGTACCTGGCCAGTTCTAAGTTTTCAACTATTTTTGAAGTGAAGAAGTCAAACATTAAAGTAGTGATAAGATAGAATAAACATTCTTTATTATAACACGTTTACAATGGTTGTAGGACTGACTGATATACCTTGTAAAATAGCTATGCTAACATAAGAGCAAACTCTGAATAAATTGCAAAATGTAACCACAATTCTGAATGAGAATATAATTCCTTAAAGTTAATGTCTACATTAACTAAATATAATCCCTTTTTAAATAGAATGCAATTCCAGAAAGTATATTAACCTTTAAAACTTTAGAACTTGATAGGCTTTTCCTAAAACTTATGGTGTTTGCACAAAACTGGTAAAGAAGTCTTGAAAAGAAGGACATCCAATTTATTTGAGTAATGTAAGGGAGTGGTAATAGTACTAGGATAGATAAATAGATCAGTAGAATAGAATGAACAATCCAGAAAGAGCACTACACATTCCAGAAGTTTAAAAAATTAAAAGGTAACATTTCTAATATGTGGTCAAAGGATTAATCATTCAACAAGTGCTATTAAAACAATTACCTATCGGCTGGTCGTGGTGGCTCACGCCTGTAATCCCAGCACTTTAGGAAGCAGAGACGGGTGGATCATGAGGTCAGGAGATCGAGACCATCCTGGCTAACATGGTGAAACCCAGTCTCAACTAAAAATACAAAAAATTAGATGGGCGTGGTGGTAGGCGCCTGTAGTCCCAGCTACCAGGGAGGCTGAGGCAGGAGAATGGCTTGAACCCGGGAGGCGGAGCTTGCAGTGAGCCGGGATCGCGCCACTGCACTCCAGCCTGGGCGACAAAGTGAGACTCCGTCTCAAAAAAGAAAAAAATAATAATAAATAATAAATAAATAAATAAAAATGATCAGTATTTTACATCACTTTCTGGAGCCGTTCCCTGGTATTCCCTCCAAAGGATTATCTGTAGTTGTAGTGAAACCCCTTTACTGGTCACACACCCTTCATCCTCCACTGAACCCTCATTTGGCAAGTAGGTAACACCATCTAAATTAGAACTGTCCTAAACCTAGAGTTAGGCAAAGAGTTGAAAGCAGCATAGGTCCCTTCTGGCTAATGTTAGAACATTGCATTTAATTGGGGAGAAAGACTCTTCCCCTCTGTGAGAATAAAAGAATCAAAATTCTTTGGCTCTGATGCAGAAAGCATCTCCAAATGCCGAGGACACCAGGAAAGCACAGAGTAAACTGTGCTCAGTAAACTGCTGAGCTCAGTAAACTGTTTAGTGGATTTCAAAGGAAATAAAGAAGTAATGGGCAAAGGGATGGATTTAAAAAGGGAAGGAGATAGGTCTCTGAGAAAGAAATGAGGTCCAAAGCATCAGAAAATGAATGGGCCTTTGATAGGAGAAAGGGCCATCCCATGTTATAGTAAGGGGGATTGAAAAGATAGTGGGCAAGGAGGAAAGCAGGACTGAGGATTTGGTAGTGAGGAGATGAGAAGCTTCCTATGTTATGATTTCTAAGTAAGGCAAGTATTGGGAGTCAGATGGACAAGGAACTTGCTTGTTCTCAATTTAACTCCGCTTGGTTGAAATGGGTAAATCTGTGGTTCCAATTTACATAATCTTTCTATGAATAAAAATAGAATGCAAATACTCAATCTGCTCCAGATTTAGATCCAAACTGGAATGCAAAATTTGACAGAAATCGTCTTCTCAGATGGAATAATCTTTAAATCGTGCTAACAGTCTCAAAACAGAGTATCTCCAGTAACATATGCTTTCTTTTTCTGTAACCTGGGTGACACCTTCAAACTCCATTCAAACCACTGTGTTGCCTTTGATTTTCTTCAAAAAAAAAAAAATGCTACTATTAGGGATTTTTAGTTAGAAATATTCTTTGTCACATTAGGTATGCACTTCTACCAAGAAGCTGTTCCATGGTAAGTACTGTCAGTAACTGATTGCCTTGGACGCATTTCTTGGCTAATTTACAGTGATCACTGATGCTGATCCTTGCTCTTGCCCTTTAAATTGTTACCAATATCCTAATCTCATCACTCATACCTCTAGTCATGTGTATCTAAGATAAGAATAATTAATATATGCTAATTTGCTTATTTAAAGGTATTAGACTTAATTTGCATATTACAGAGAAAATGCAATGACTAGATATTGCATTCAAACTTTTACTTCACTTATTTATACAGCCTCAATTGGAAAAATGAAAAAAAGCAGTAAGAAGAGGCTGCACAATAAGTAAAAGAAAAGTGCTTAAAACTAAATTTAAAGTGGTTCAAGTACTACATAAAACATGCTTTTAAAAATCTTAATGCAGAATTGCGGCCGCGTACAGTGGCTCAAGCCTGTAATCCCAGCACTTTGGGAAGCTAAAATAGGCGGATCCCTTGAGCCCAGGATTTTGAGACCAGCCTAGGCAACACGGTGAAACCCTGTCACTACAAAAAACAGAAAAAATAGCAGAGTGTGGTGGCGCACGCCTGTAGTCCTGGCTAGTTGGGAGGCTGGGGTAGGAGGATCACCTGAGCCCTGGGAGGTCCAGGCTACAGTGAGCCATGATTGTGCCACTGCACTCTAGCCTGGGCAACAGAGTAGATCCTGTCTCAAAAAAAAAAAAAGACAAATCTTAATGCAGAATTAAGAAATAAATGTTTTAATGTTTTTTAGTAAACCAAAATTCTGCTTGGTGCCATGGTTCATGCCTGTAATCCCAGCACTTTGGGAGGCTGAGGCAGGGAGATCGCTTGCACTCAGCAGTTCGAGACAGACTGGGCAACATGGTGAAACTGCGTCTCTACAAAAAATAGAAAAATTAGCAGGACGTGGTAGCACATGCCTGCAGTTCCAGCTACTTGGGAGGCTGAAGTGAAAAGATCGCCTGAGCTCTAGGAGGTCGAGGCTGCAGTGAGCTGTGATCATAGCACTGCACTCCAGCCTGGCCAACAGATGGAGATCCTGTCTCTAAAATAAATAAATAAACAAACAAATAAAAAATAATGGAAATTCCCTTGAGGACAACTTTCTTTTTGTCTGTTCATACTTACGTAATGCTTTTCAGAAACTTGCTGCAAAAACTCTAGAATAAGTTTTCAGCTCACCCATACTTTCCTTTATAAAAGGTCACCACTTAGAAAATTCATTCTCCCTTGACTAATGGCTGATCCTGACTTAGAATCAAAGGCTGTCCACAGCATAATATTGGGCACTTTAAAACACATCTTGTCTAGACCCACATTTGATGATAAATGCCTTTTATCTGATCTCTTTAAACTGGGAAATTGACATTAAGTATTTGCCAGGTACCACTTGTTGGCTAAGAAGTACTCTAGGAAACTTAACGTAGGGTATAGCTAGATGTTACTTGCTTCTTTAAGAACAGGATACAGCACCTCTACCATTGTTCTTCATTCAGAGCAGTGCAATGGTAGAGTTGAAATTCAAACTCTGGCATGTCTGGCTTCAAAGGCATGCTCCTGCCACTCACCACACCAGCCAGACAACTTTGATTGTCAGAGGTGTTTGTGAACCAGAGCGACTCCATCTTGAGTAGGGGCTGGGTAAAATAAGGCTGAGACCTGCTGAACTGCATTCCCAGTGAGTTAGCCATTCTAAGTCACAGGATGAGATAGGAGATCAGCACAACATACATGTAACAAAGACCTTGCTGATAAAACAGGTTGCAGTAGAGAAGCTGGACGAAACCCATCAAAACCAAGATGGCAACAAGAGTGACCTCTGGTCGTCCCCACTGCTTTTAAAATGCAATTATAATGCAAGAGCATGCTAAAAGACACATGACAATTTATAAATGCCATGACAACTTATAGATGCCATGGCAATTTATAGATGCCATGGCAACATCCAGAAGTTACCCTATATGGTCTAAAAAGGGGAAAAATCCTCAGTTCTGGGAATTTCCCACCCCTTTCTTGGAAAACTCATGAATAATCCACCCCTTGTTTAGCATATAGTCAAGAAATAACCATAAAAATGGGCAACCAGTGGCGCATGCCACTGCTCAGCCTATGGAGTAGCCATTCTTTTATTTCTTTACTTTTTAAATAAACTTGCTTTCACTTTACCCTATGGATTCACCTCGAATTCTTTCTTGCTCGAAATCCAGGAACCCTCTTTTGGGGTCTGGATCGGGAGCCCTTTCAGGTGATATGATGATTGGGATTCAGTGCCTCTCTGTTCGGTTGCCTTCTTTTTTAGACAGATGTGACCCATAGAAAACTTTTCTCTACTAAACGAAAATCTTTGGTCCTTTAAATCTTAGCGACTGGTATTAATTCTAACATCTAACATTGCCAAACTCAGGTTTTATTCCTTCTTCCATATGACATGTCTTCATGTTATAGATAGCTAGGGTCACTTAGGTCTGCTGCTATGCAGCCTAAATAGTTCCTATTAGCACCCTAGTGTCTCTCCTTTAAATATGTTTCTACTGGATTGCAGTCCTATTAAGGTATAATAACCAAAAGTAAACACATAATAGCACTCCAGGTATGGCCTCAGTATCTGAGCACCAGATTTGGCTCATTGTTTTGGCCTTTTAAAAATACAGTAGATCATTATTCCCTTAACTAACATTTATTCTATTAATCTTCACAGGTTTTAAAACATGATGTGCTTGCTTGCTGTCTGTAAATTTACCTGAGTCATTGATAACAATGGGAGAGAGAAGTCAACTCTGTGTGGCTCTCTGGTCCAGACTGATACTTAACCTCAACATGTGCACATTTGGGGACCACAACTAAGTAGTTCGTAAACTTGTGTTTGAATCAAAGCCTCACCTCAAACCAGCCAAGTGATTTAGAAAAGGAATTTAACCCCAGTTTCTTAATCTACAAATTAGGAATGACAGTATATCCTTACAGCTGCCATAACAATGATATTTGTAGATTCTAAGAGAGTCTTCACACAGAATAGATACTCAATAAAAAGTGTTTTCTTGCTGTTAAAAAAGTTTCCATACTGTTGTCATAGAGATGGGTGTCAAAAAGCCTGATCCTATGGTTTCAGCCAGTAGCTGTCTGTAGGATGTAGCTTGCTTGCCCATAGTCAATCTAGTCCATGTATTAATCAATTAAACCCCAGTAATTTGTTTATCTGCTGCTTAAGCAAAACTATCTATGTCTTTACTAATATTAAGCCCTCTTTGAGCACTGAGTGGAAGGGTGTTGATGCTCAGAGAGCATGATATGTTTGAACTCCCAGGCTGGTGCCACAAATCCATCCTTGGCTGCCTTTGACTTGTTATAGTCCTTCATAAAATCACTCAGCCTTTGTCATTCCACTTTTCTGATCTGTAAAATGGTGATATTGACCCATCTCACAGGTATGCTGCGAAGAAATGCTAATTAATAGTAGACAAAACACTTTGAAAATGCAAATTGCTGTTTAAATACTAAATGTGTGTATTCAACAGATGACAAGTGTACCTTGGCATTAAGGTAGCCTAGATGATGAAATGCCTTGCACAAAATGGGGGAAACCAAATAAACAGCCTGACACCTGCTCAAAATCCATACTCCTCTCTCATTCTATTTTGAAGCAACAAAATTTTTATGGATTTTGTGACTGCAAGTTAGAAATAAGCAGTAACTTGAACGTCTCTCTTTAAAAGGTGGAGGATATACTTTAAGTGACTGTCAGAAAAACAAGTAACTAAATTGCTCAGGGGAAAAAAATTACTCCAGGTAGTGTATGCTATGATAAGAAATCTGACAGTTCTTTCTGTAAAAATTCAGTATTACTAATAAAGTTATAACTGCACTCCTCATTCCATAAGATCTATTGATTTGGATTAGCAGATACAGCTGCTCTCAAATGCTAAACTGTCAGGTTAAGAAAATGTTTTGAGATTGCAAAATAGATTACAAATGTACAATGATTAAAAAACAAGACTACACAAGCCATCCTACCCTTCTACTGAGGCAGCTCTTACTAGAGCTGAACAGCTGCTTAATAGAATCTCACTAATGTATGCCACTCCAGGAACTATGCAGTGGCCTTCTTCAGCTTCTGAAAAAGAAGCTGCTAAATATTCCTCAATATGACTCTTTACCGACTCGTCCAGCTTAGGATCTCTCCCTTGCTTTGAGGATATAAAGAACATAATGCCTAAACCATCTGGAAACATTTTATTTGAGTTGTCTTTTTACCCCACGAGGAGCCTGTGGCAGGATTTGCATTTTCAAGGCTTTTCAATTTTAAACAGTTAATCATCTTAGAGGATACGGATATGCAAAGCTGGCAGTGTTTCTTGGGAGACTTGATAGAAACTCAGTAGAGGAAAAGAAACGTTTCTAGTTTGAAGTGGAAGGTTGCATTAAACATGAAATAAACACTTCATTCCTGTGCTGCCCGACTCTAAAAATAGGGCCTTGAACAGATTTAAAGTACCATTCTATGCTTTCTCCAACAAAGCCACTAGCACTATTAGCCTGATTACTGCACAAAAAGAGGGCCAGATGGCTTGCCCTTCAACTGAAATCAAAGGGCCTTCTTTTACGTGCACATTTTTTCCCCAAATGGGGGCTTCCTAAATATGTAAAGGTCCCACGTTTACTATACAAAGAAAATCTGCTGGCCCATTACAAGCTATCTATCCAGAATCCAGCATTCAGTTTTCTTGGCATACTGAAGAATTAAAACCAAGGTTAACTCTAGGAAATGCCTCCTACAGACCTCATCTTCAGATTACAGTATGTCCCAGGGAGTAGTGGTCTACCACGTAACCAAAACCAAATTCCTACTGAAGATTCAAATCTGTTGGAGTTGCTGTTCGAGGTGTCAATATGGGCATCATCAAAGAGTGTGTTAGAAATGAAGACTCTCAGGCCCCACCCCAAACCTAGTGAATCAGAAGCTGTAGTTTAACAAAATCCCCAGGTGATCTGGATGCAAGTTAAAGTTTTAGTGGTACAGGGTTTGCCAGTCTCTATCTAACACTCTACCTTCCTAGGAAGATCTTTAACTCCCTTAGTAGTTCTATTGTAATTATCTCACACTCCTAACAATAACATTAATTTCTCCTCTTACAATATAATATTGAAAAGAATTTCATCTGAGAGTCACACAGCAACAACATATAAACACCTCCATGTCAAAGTTAATTAACATATTACTATTAATGAACATCCACTATGTGCTACATAACCACCAGAATTGAAGAAGACACACTCTCAACCCAATGATTTAATAATGTCTAGACACATATGAATAATCGCAAATGAATAATCACAACGCTGGATGGATAGACACAGAAAAACATGGCATTTAAGAAGGCACCGAGTCTTTCTGAATGGGAGAAAATAAGATCATGGGATGGTTCACTGAGATAGTTTAAGATAATATTGGATTAGCTATCATAATGTTTTGTCCTCCATTCCAAGACATGTGAAATTTAAATTAGCAAGTGGGACACACACATTCTAATACTCCAGAGGCCAGGGGCAAAGAGTTGAAGGAGATTAAGTGAAAAGCTATTTGTCTTATGTTAAAGGAAGAGCTATTCCTTAAATTCTTGTCTACTGGGACTGATGTTAGCATATCTTGTGATTTTTAAAAACAGCCAGGGCCAGACGCGGTGGCTCATGCCTGTAATCCCAGCACTTTGGGAGGCTGAGGTGGGTGGATCACCTGAGGTCAGGAGTTCAAGACCAGCCTGACCAATATGATGAAACCCTGTCTCTACTAAAAGTATGAAAATTAGCTGGGTGTGGTGGCGTGCACCTGTAGTCCCAGCTACTCAGGAGGCTGAGGCTGGAGAATCACTTGAAACTGAGAGGTAGAGGTTGCAGTGAGCCAAGATTGTGGCATTGCATCCAGCCTGGGCAACAGTGTGAGACTCTGTCTCAAACAAACAAACAAACAAACAAACAAAAACAGCCAGAAATCCAAATTTCTATGGTATGTGCAATTTCCTAATGTTTACGTAATGATTACAGAAAAAAAAATAAACAAAAAAACGAAAAACAAAAACTAAATGCACAATCAACCAAGTAAATAACACTAAGAGCTTGCCAAGAACCAGTAGTTTGCAAACTCTAAACTCTAGCATTTTGACCCAACAGAGGCTTGGCAGCAGTGCTCACAATGGGGGCTCCACGATGATCAAGACCAGCTGTGGCACTTGCAGAGGCGACATCAGGAGGAAGCACAGTGTGATGCATGCTGAAGTGGAATCCTGCCTTCAAGGAGCTGTAAATTAAAAAGGGACTACCTGTTGGAGCAATGAAAAAAGGCTTCCCAGATTGGGGATTATGCGCTGAGATTTAAAGGATCAAAGGTGAAAAAAATGGAAAGAGAGGTAATAGGAGAAGGTATTTATAAGCAGGTAAGATTCAACTTGCAAAACTTAAAGGCTGAGAGAGAATGATGTTTTGAGAAAACATCAGAGGTCAGAATGGCTAGGAGAAGGGTATACAAAGGCAACAAATTTATGTAGTTTTAAGCAGTTGGTGAATTATGTCCTATGTTTTTTTTTTTCTCAAGAATGGTAATTTTCCAGGTTGGGGCAAGAAAAATAGGACTCTAAATTTTATTTTAGAGTCTTGCTGTGTTGCCCAGGTCCCCAGACCGGAGTGCAGTAGTGTGATCTCTGCTCACTGCCTCACTGCAACCTCCGCCTTCCAGACTCAAGCAATTCTCGTGTCTCAGCCTCCCAAGTAGCCAGGACCACAGGTGTGCACCACCACACCCAGCTAATTTTTGTATTTTTAGTAGAGGCAGGGTTTCACCACTTTGGCCAGGCTGGTCTCGAACTCCTGATTTCAAGTGATCTGCCCGCCTCAGCCTCCTAAAATGCTGGGACTGATTACAGGTGTGAGCCGCTGCACTTAGCCTATCAGTAGTTGCTTTTATGTAACATGCCATTGATTTGACTGGGGCTACAGAGATGATGTACACAGAAGTAAGAATATTATACAGCTAGTGCTGCTTAGGCTAGCAAATGGTTTGTAATAATTTCTTCAGTTTTCAAAAATTACCAAAAACTGAAAGAAGGCCATTTTACAGATGTTCCAAGGGCATTACATATTATCAGTCAAGCTTCCTTCATATTTCTTTGCAAAACAGCTTTTAACAACAGCTGTGATTCTCTTATCTGTTGCTTTCAAAGGAAACTTGTTTCTATTGCTATATGTATAGTTTTAATTATAGGTATTCCATATGTGAATTTTAATTATTTATTTACCTCCAATTTTAGCAAGAGAACACTGATTAGAAGCTTAAATAACTCTCGCCCTCTTACTCACCCTCACAAAACTGATAGGAAAAGTTTTAAATACTCTGTGGTGAAGGAAAAAAAGTCGACATAAAAATATCTACAAAAATTACAGGAAGAAGAGAAATGATGAAAGTAGAGGATCAAAACATGTGAAGCACTTTTTATTTAATTTTTCAATATGTGTTCTGGAAATCATTAATAGTCAGTCTGCAGCTGTTTCTTACTGAATATAGTGTTAGAATGGGAAGACCACAGCTTTTATGGAAAGTCAACAATTTTGATTATGGTCACAAGGTTTGCAAATTACTTTGGCTTCAACTATTTTGCTATTATTTTTTCCTTATAGTAAATATTAGACGTTAATGCTGGAACAGTGGCTTTTAAACTTTCATGTGAAGATGCAGCTGGGGTGCTTGTCAAAAATGCAGATTTTCAGACTTTTTCTTAAAAGAGTCCAATTCTGATTTTTAAAATGTGTCTCCAAGTGATTCTGATGCAGGTGTCTCTGAATTAAATTTTGAATAATGTTGGGCTGGCTCAAGGGCACCTAGTGCCTGGCATAGATATGTCCTCAAAGAAATTAAAAACTTCTGAGATGTATCTACAATGACAATGCTGTTGAATGCTGATGAATGCAAGCATTGTGAGGGGATGAATTTTGCCTGTTTTGTTCACAGCTAATATGGTTTGGGTTTGTTTTCCCACTCAAATCTCATCTGGAATTGTAACCTCATAATCCCCATGTATCATGGAAGGGGCACAGTAGGAGGTAACTGAATCATGGGGGCGGTTACCCTCATGCTGTTCTCATGATACTGAGTGAGTTCTCATAAGATCTGGTAGTTTTATGAGGGGCTTTCTCCGTTTGCTTGACACTTCTTCCTGCCACCATGTGAAGGAGGACGTGTTTGCTTCCCCTTCTTCCATGACTGTAAGTTTCCTGAGGCTTCCCCAGCCATGCTGAACTGCAAGTCAATTAAGCCTCTTTTCTTTATAAATTACTCAGTCTGGGGTATATCTTCATAGCAGCATGAGAACAGGCTAACACAACAGCCATGTTCCTAGCACTGAGATTAGCACCTGGCACAGAGTCAATAACTATTTGTTGAATGGATGTGTGAAAGAATGATTTGAGCATGTCAGTACTTGCTTTCTGAAGTTCATGCTCTTCACTGGATCTTCTATCCCACACTAACTATCAGAAGGCAAAGGACTTGTGTCAAGCATGCCCCAATTTGCTCACCAAAAGTGGCATTTTGGGCCTCACAGTAATGACATTTGGCAAAGTTACCAGTCTTGAAAGTGTAATTTTTGAGTTTTATTTTCTGACCTACAAAACTTAAAAGTGTACCTGTAAAGGGCTGCAGTACCTTAGTGGATCACAACAAATCAGCATGCACATTCCAAATGTATAACCTATCACAGAAATATGACACCCATAATCCCCACAAAATATCCATGTGGTTCTTAACGATGCTGAACTACAGAGTTCCTATTTTCTTTTTCAGACACTATGAGCTTACAAAATGTGCCTGTGTTAGTTGTCATGCTTTGAAACAAACTTGGTCTGATGATGTTTCAACTAGATCTAAAGGGAATGGACAGGAAGACCCACACAAACACATGATTTCTTTTAAGAAATATTGTATTATTTCTCTAGGGCACATAAAAATATTTTGTGAAATCATAAAGTTACATAAAACTCATAGGAAGAAACAAATATAACTGCAAGTTTTATTCCTTCATGGAGATTCAGAAAAGATGGAAAATACATGGTATTAACCAAGGGAGCAGATCCTGTACTATTTTGAATGTGTCCTTCATTAGTAAGGACATCGGTGCTAATGTCCTTAGTAATTCATCCTGTAAGTTAGCACACTTAACATAAAAGTTTACAGTACTCTTAGCACCATGATGGAACGTAATCCTTTTGAGACTGCTTCAGGCCTAAATATCATATAATCATAAAATTTTTATCAATAGTATATATTCAAATGTGTTCATGTTGTTATTAATTAATACTGGTTGGTTGAACACAGCTCTACTTATCAATATTTTAAATGATTTCTCCAGTACAATATTATTTCTATTTACATTTTTTCATTTTAAAGTAATAAATATTGTGACCTCTTAAAAGTAATTTGTTGAGTATTTTATTTATTTTATAAATTAATTAAAAGAAACAAAATTTGTGTGTGGCTAGATATTACTTGTTGATTACAATTTATAATTTCTACTGCCATTTTAGTGTCCTAAAAGATATGACCTGTTGAATTTCTGCTTTCATAAAATTAATGATATTGTTAGACCTAAAACTTTGCTATTTATTTTTCCCCGTTATTGGAATACACTGTGTATCTTCTGTTTACTGCTGAAAAATTCTATCCATTTGTCTCTCTCACTAGTAGTCAAACTTTCTAATAATTTTTCATTCTTTGTGAAAAAAAGTAATAAATATTTACTTTACAAAATTTGGAAAATATTTTAAAAGTTGTCAAAATACACCCCTGATCTAAAATCACATGAGAGCCATCATTATTTTTATATACTTACTTTCAGTCTTTTTGTATGTATTTGTACATAGTTGTGATCGTAAGACATATGCAATTTCTTAGTCTACTTTTAAAGCTGGTTATTTCAAATAGTTTATAAACATCATTTTAATGGCTGAATAAAATTTTCAAGCATAATTCATATTTTAAAAATTACTGTAATTTTACATTTCATTAAAGAAACTTGTATACAGATACTGGTGTTTTTAACCAACAAATGCACAGTGGCAAATCTGCCCAGTTCTGAGAAAGGTAGCTGACCCTTGTTATACTAGAATTTTAGTCATTAATGCAACTCTCACTCTTTAGATACTCAGTCTCATTTAATATAATAATCTGTCATAATGGGTTGCCACCATATGTTGATATAGTTTGGATGTTTATCTCTGCCCAAATCTCATGTTGAATTTTAATCCCCAATGCTGGAGGTGGGGCCTAGTGGGAGGTGTTTGGATCATGGGGGCGGACCCCCTTATGGCTTGGTGCTGTCTTTGTGACAGTGAGCTCTTGCTCCGAGTTCATGCAAGATCTGGTCTTTCAAAGTGTGTGGCACCTCCCGTCCCCCATTCTCTCTTGCTCCTGCTTTCACCATGTGATGTACAACCTCCTGCTTTGCCTTCTGCCATAATTATAAGTTTACAAAGGCCTCCCCAGAAGCAGATACTGGTACTATGCTTCCTGTGAAGCCTGCAGAACCATGAGCCAATTAAATTTCTTTTCTTTATAAATTACCCAGTCTCAGGTATTTATTTATAGCAATGCAAGAACAGCCTAATACAGAAAATTGGTACCAAGGAGTGGGGTCTTGCTATAAAGATACCTGAAAATGTGGAAGCAACTTTGGAATTGGGTAAGAGACACATCAATAAATGGTGCTGGGATAACTGGCTAGCCATATGAAGAAGATTGAAACTGGACCACTTCCTTACAACATATACACAAATCAACTCAAGATGGATTAAAGACTTAAATGTAAAACACAAAACTATAAAAACCTTGGAAGGTAACCTAGGCAACACCATTCTGGACATATGAACAGGCAAAGATTTCATAATGAAGATGCCAAAAGCAATGGCAACCAAAGCAAGAACTGATAAATGGGATACAATTAAACTAAAGAACTCTGCACAGCAAAGGAAACTACCAACAGAGTCACCGGACAACCCACAGAATAGGAGATAATTTCAATGTATGCATCTGACAAAGGTCTAATATCCAGCATCTATAAGGAACTTAAACAAATTTACAATAAAAAACCAAACAACCCCATTAAAAAGTGGGCAAAGAAAATGAACAGCCACTTTTCAAAAGAAGACATACATATAGCCAATAAGCATATGAAAAAAGCTCAACAACATCACTGATCATTAGAGAAATGCAAACCAAAACCACAAGGAGATACCATCTCATACCAGTCAGAATGGCTATTATTAAAACATCAAAAAATGAGAGGTGCTGGCCAGGTTGAGGAGAAAAAGAAACATTACACAGTATTGGTGGGAGTGTAAATTAGCTTTAACCATTGTGGAAAACAGTGTGGTGATTCATCAGAGACCTGAAAGCAGAGCTACCATTCTACCCAGCAATCCCATTACTGGGTATATACCCAAAGGAATACAAATCATTCTATCATAAAGACACATGCATGTGTTCACTGCGGCACTATTAGCAATGCTAAAGACATGGAATCGGCCGGGCGCGGTGGCTCACGCCTGTAATCCCAGCACTTTGGGAGGCCGAGGTGGGCGGATCACGAGGTCAGGAGATCGAGACCATCCTGGCTAACACGGTGAAACCCCGTCTCTACTAAAAATACAAAAAATTAGCCGGGCGTGGTAGTGGGCGCCTGTAGTCCCAGCTACTCGGGAGGCTGAGGCAGGAGAATGGCGTGAACCCGGGAGGCGGAGCTTGCAGTGAGCCGAGATCGCGCCACTGCACTCCAGCCTGGGCGACAGAGCGAGACTCCGTCTCAAAAAAAAGAAAAAAAAAAAAAAAAAAAGACATGGAATCAATCCTAAGTGCCCATAAATGATAGACTAATAAAGAAAATGTGGTACATATACACCATGGAATACTATGCAGCCATAAAAAGAATGGGATCATGTACTTCGCAGGAACATGAACGGAGCTAGAGACCATTATCCTTAGCAAAGTAATGCAGGAACAGAAAACCAAATAACACATGTTCTCACTTATAAGTGGGAGCAAGATGATGAGAACACATGTACGTACGTACAGAGGAAAACAACACACACGGGGAACAGTGATGAGAACACATATACACATAGAGGGAAACAGCACCCTTCAGGAGTATGGAGGGTGGGAGGAGGGAGGGGATCAGGAAAAATAACCATGGTTGCTGTGGTTAATACTTGGGTAACAAAATAATCTGTACAACAACCCCCCATGACACGGGTTTACCTGTGTAACAAACCTGCACATGTTCCCTTAAACTTGAGGTTAAAAAATTACTTCTCAATTTAAAAGTCAAAGTTGTAAAAAGCAAAAAATGAAATAAAATAAAATTGTGTATTATCTTACCCCTACTCGCTCTCATTCCCCTACTCGCTCTCATTCCCGCTTTTCCATATGACATGCAAACTCCCACTTTGCCTACTGCCAGATTGTAAGCTCCCTGAGGCCTCATCAGAAGCTGAGCAGATGCCGAGCACCATGCTTCCTCTATACCCTACAGAATCAGGAGCCAGTTAAATTTATTTTCTTTGTAAATTACCCAGTCATAGGTATTTCTTTATAGCAATGTAAGAATGGCCTAATACACATATGCTGTTAAAATGCTTGATGCTATAGAAGTTGGAGACCTTTTTGACTGGAAGTTCATAAAAGGAATGTCATTTTCTGATAATGTTAAGCCAGGCATTTAATCTTTCTATGACTCAATTTCTAATTTTTTACAAAAGGAAACAAATGCATTAATTAACATAAAGCAACCATGCAAATTAGCAGTGGTATTGTCTACCTGGAATAAATAAAGCTCAGTTGATACAATCACAACTCACGTATGCTTTAAAGAGTTTGGCTCACAATTCTACATCTGTATCCATGAAGAATGATATCATGGCTGGCAGTCTTCACATCTCGATCATAGTCCAAGATCTGATATGGAACGATGCTATTTATACAAATGCTTTAACCTTTTAACTTCTTTGGATCTCAGATATATCATGTAGAAACAAGGCAAGCAGTACTGCCATGAGATAAAAACATATGAAGGCCTGGCACAGTGGCTCATGCCTGTAATCCCAACATTTTGGGAGGCCGAGGTGGATGGATCACTTAAGGTCAGGAGTTCATGACTAGCCAGGCCAACGTGGTGAAACCCCGTCTCTACTAAAAATACAAAAATTAGCTGGGCATGGTGGCAGGCACCTGTAATCCCAGCTACTGGGGAAGCTGAGGCAGGAGAATCACTTGCACCCAGGAGGTGGAGGTTGCAGTGAGCCAAGATTGTGCCATTGCACTCCAGCCTGGGCAAAAAGAATGAAACTCTGTCTCAAAAAACAAAACAAAACAAAACAAAACAAAAAACAAATGAAAATGCTTTTTTTTTAAAATTAGCACACTATAATTGTAGGTATTCATGGGGTACAATTTGATGTTTCAATATATACGTATAATGATGAAATCAGTGTATGTAGTATCCATTACCTTAATGATAAATGCATTTATCATTTCTTTGTGAAGAAAATATTTTAAAAAGCCTATCTTCTGATATTTCATAATGTATAATATCTTACTGTTAACCATCTAGTGATGGTTAACTCTACTGTATAATAGAACACAAGAACATATTTTTCCTATCTAATTGTAATTTCTGCTTATTAACCAGCCTCTCCCCCTTCGTCTCCCTTCCCTCTCCAGTCTCTGGTAATCACTGATCTACTCTCTGGTATGTTTGATAACATCTTTTTTTTTAGTTTCCACGTATGAGTGAGATCATGCAGTATTTGTCTTTCTGTAGCTTGCTTATTTCACTTAACACAATATCCTCCTGATTCAACCATCACCTGGCAAAATGAAGGATTTCATTCTTTTTTATGGCTAGATAATATTACATTGTTTATATATACACCACATTTTCTTTAACCATTGATCCATTGTTGGACACAGGTTGATTCTACATCTTGACTATTATAAATAGTGCTACAATAAACATGGGAGTGTAGATATATCTTCAACATACTGATTATATTTCCTTTGGATATATATTAAGTAGTAGGATTGCTGGGTCATATGATAGTTCTAGTTTTAATTTTTTGAGGAATCTCCATACTGTTATCCATAATAGACATACTAATTTACAATACCACCAACAGTGTATAAATGTTGCCTTTTCTCCATATCTTTGCCAACACTTTTCTTTTGTCTTTTTAATGATAGCCATTCTAAATGGAATGAGATAGTATCTCATTGTGGTATTGATTTGCATTTCCTTGATGATTCGTGATGTTGAACTTTTTTTTTCATGTATTCACTTGCCATTGGTATGTCTTCTTTTAGAAATGTCTATTAATATCATTTGTCCATTTTTTAATGGGGTAATTTAGTTTTTTTGCTGTTGTTTAAATTACTTATATATTCTGGATATTAACCCACTGTCAGATGTATAGTTTGCAAATATTTTTATCCCATTGTCTACATTGTCTCCTTACTCTGTTGTTTCCTTTGCTGTGCAAAAGCTTTTTAGTTTGATGTAATCTCATTTGTCTGTTTTTGTTTTTGCTGCCTGCACATTTGAGGTCTTGGTTTAAAAATTCTTGCCCAGGCCAATGACATAAAGCATTTTCCCTTCTTGTAGTTTCATCATTTCAGGTTTTACATTTAAGTCTTTAATATTCTCCTTAAAGTCTAGAATTTGTGTTGATTTTGTATATGGTGAGAGGTAGTGGTGTAGCCTCATTCTTCTGCATGTGGATATCCAATTTTCCCAGCAACATTTACTGAAGATACTATCTCTTCCCCAACTGTGTTCTTGGCACCTTTGTCAAAAATCAGTTAGACATAGCTGTGTGAACTATGTTTGGGCTCTTTATTATGTTCCATTGATTTATTTATCTGTTTTTATGCCAGCACCAGTTGTTTTGATGTTAATGGTTTGGATATGTGTCTCCACCCAAATCTCATGTTCAATTGTAATCCCCAGTGTTGGAGGTGGAGGCTGGTGGGAGGTGACTGGGTTGTGTGTGTGGTTTCTCTTTAATGGTTTAGCACCAGCCCCTTGGTGCTGTTCTCACGATAGTGAGTGGGTTCTCATAATATCTGGTTGTTTAAATGTGCGTAGCACTGCCCTTCCCTCTCTCTTCCTCCTACACCAGCCATGTGAAGTGCTGGTTCCCCCTTTTCCTTCCACCATGATTGTAAGTTTCCTGAGGCCTCCCCAGAAGCCAAGCAAATGCCAGCATCATGCTTCTTTGTAATTGGCTTACAGCCTACAGAACTGTGAGCCAATTAAACCTTTTTTCTTTATAAATTACCCCATCTCAGATATTTCTTGATAGCAATTGAGAGAAGGGCCTAATACATTTGGTTACTATAGCTTTGTACTATATTTTGAAGTCAGGCAGTGGAATGACTCCAGCTTTGTTCTTTTTTTCTCACGATTGCTTTGGCTATTTATTTGGTGTCTTTAGTTCCATTAAAAAAATTAAGATTTTTTTTCCATTTCTCTGAAGAGCTTCATTGGTATTTTGATAATAATTATATTGAATCTGTACTTTCCTTTAGGTAGTATGGACATTTTAACAATATTATTTCTTCCAACCTATGAACATGGGGTTTCTTTCCACTTAATTGTGCCTTCAATTTCTTTCATTAATGGTTTATAGTTTTTAGTGTAAATATCTTTTATTTTGTTGATTAAGTTTATTCCTAGATACCTTACTTTTATGCAGCTATTGTAAATAATTTTTTTTTACTTGACAGTGTAATATTAGTGTTTAGATATGCTACTGATTTTTGTGTGTTGATTTTGTATCCAGCAAATAACCATATATTTGTTATTTAGTCCCTTTTGGGGGGGATAAGTAGCAGGAAACTGGAGTCAGCCATCTTGCTCCACTTGGAGTTTTAGGAAGATTTTTCTGCGTTCTAAAGTACTATTATTTATATCAAAAGTCATTAGATGTTTTGTCATTGGTAAACATGGAAATACTTGTGAATTTTTTTTTTGCTTGGAAAGATATATTTATAGAAGAAACACTTCTTAAACCCTTTAAGCATAGAAATCTAAGGCCACCCACAAGTCATTACAATCAATCTCTAGACACCCTAGATTGAACGACTTAATAAAAAGAAGACAGCAATGTAAAGCTGAAGTTTGCCACTCTGAAGTTTAATATTTACTTTTTCCTGAATATAAAGTAATACTTTCATATGCAGTTAGTAAAAGTATACAATTGATTCAACTACTTTGGAAAATAGTTTGGAAGTATCCAATATAGCTGAATAGGCATATATATATATATATATATATATATATATATATATATATATACCCTATGGGTATGATTTCTACTCCTTGGTATGTCAAATAAATGTACATATGTTCACCAAAAGACACGTTCAACAATTTTCATAGTAGTGATAGTATGCAATAGCCCCAATAGTAGCAATAACCCTGAATTAGAAATGGCCCAAATATCAACCAGTAGAATGAATGAATATATCATGAGAATGAGCAAACCATCGCTCCATGCAACAACACAGATGACTCTGGCAAACCTAATTTTGAGTGAAAGAAGCCAGATACAAAGTAGCACTTACTATATATAAATTCATATATTTCAGTTCAAATAGCATAGATTAATTTGGCCTGTCTTAGAACTCTGGTCCCTTAGTGGGCTTTTAAAAATCCCTTTGTCTCATGGTCTGCTTCTTTTTCCTAGTAAATTCAATATTATGTCTTGTAATCACAACCTACTCTGGAGGGTTATTGCCTTTCTATTTCAAATGATGAACTCAAACTACTTCTATTAGACAAGTTGTGACAATGATCAAAGGAAACAAATAGTCTGGAGAGATAACTAGCTAGCTCTTTATGGGTAAGGCAATCACTAGGCTTTTATCCACACAAAAAAGTTTGTCTGTTGTAATTAAGGATTTATTTTTTGAATAGATACACTGAAATGCTAGCAATGCGCTATGGTGAAAAGATAGCATTAACAGTAGATCAATGTGTTAAGTAAGGCCATAACATACTTCCATACTCTTACAGAAGACAGAATGAAGAATGAGTACCAGATACATTATTAATGTCTCTTTAGAAGTGGCTCCCTTTCCTCTGGCTCGCTCCTCCTTTCCACTATCTCCTGTGTTCTGATTGAGGGAAATCTTCAAGATCACCCATATGGGATTTTGACTCTGCCCTATTTTCTGAGCCTTGGCCCTTCCAGTCCCACTGAACACTCACTAAAGCAGCTATTAAGGTGAAGACCATGGATTCTCTGTCTTTGGAAAGTGGAAATTTGGGACTTGATCAAATAGCCTAGGAGCTCCCTACACATTTAATAACAGAAACTGTCTGGATAATTTTTGCTTAGAAACAATTGCAAAGGAAAGGCTTTGAGGATCTTGAATTTATATTCTCATTTATCTTTTGATATTATGTAATTAATTCCTACAACAATAATAAAAATGAAAACCCTTTAAAAAGAGATTGATTTTGATGCCTTACTTTAAAATAATTTCCTAAAACATAATCAAATTGGAATATTCTATTTCTTTGTTAGCTAAAAGCAACATTTCCAAAAAGCGAGGTTTCAGTTTTCCAGTTGGAAAAGAAAAATTATGAACAGAAGATCATGACTCTTACTTTGGAGAATAAATGTTTGAGTGACTGAGAATAAATGTTCCACCAATTGAAACAGATACCAAATAGTCACAATTTATTTTAAATACATAATCACTGCATATGCACACTTGTGAGTTTCAAAGTACTCTGAAGATCCCCATCTCCTCAGTAGATACTGACTGCTAGTTTGGCTATGTGAAAACCATATTATTATAGAATTTTTTGGTGCCAATTTTAAATACAGTTGTTTAAGACATTACCTTTTCCACTTATAATACAGTACTTATAAAGTGCAATGTTATGTACCTCCCCTGTGCACATGTTCCATATTCGAGTATTGAGATTGGCCAGTAGTTAACTACTGCAGCTCAACTTTAAGATGGCCACAGAATTTGCTACAAATTTGAGTCCTTCAATGTTTTAACTTTGTGGAACAATGCTACATCTGTACTTGAGCTGACTTAGTCAGACTCTTCAATGGGGGCCCTGGGGAAGCTCCAGCAGAGAGAGGGAGCTCCACCATCAGGGAATCCCCCAGGCATTCCTCCTGGTGTGCCTCCTGTACTCTGGTACAGGTTGGTAATTATGTGGTTGCAGACTTTCTCCAGATTTTGATGTTGAAATTCTTCCTTCTTCTGAATCTGATTCTTATCCAGCCAGTTGATAATTTTAATACCCTTATCAAGAATCTTCTGTTTGTCCTCAACGTTAATCTTGCCTTGAAGTTTCTCATCTTCAACAGCTGCTTTCATATCGAATGCATAGCTTTCAACTGAATTCTTGGATGACATCTTGTCCTTCTGCTTCTCATCTTCAGCTCTATATTTCTCAGCTTCCTGGACCATACATTCAATGTCTTCCTTGCTCAAATGGCCCTTGTCATTAGTGATAATAACTTTGTTCTCCTTTACTTACTCTGGGCCACAAGAGAGACATTGAGGATGCCATTATCATCAATATCAAAAGTGACTTAAATCAAAGGAACACCATGGGATGCAGGAGGAATGACTGTGAGTTCAAACTTGACAAGCAGGTTGTTGTCCTTGGTCATGGCACTCTCTCCTTGATAAATCTAAATAAGCACACCACGCTGGTTGTCAAAGTAGGTAATGAGGTCTATGTCTGCTTGGTAGGAATGGTGGGATTATGCTTAATGAGGACAGTCATGACTCTACCAGCAGTTTCAATACCAAGAAAAAGAGGAGTTGACATCCAAGAGCAGCAAATCTTGAACATTTTCAGATTTGCTTCCAGATAGGATGGCTGCCTGGACAGCTGTACCATAAACAACAGCCTCATCAGGCTTGATATTCATTCAGCTCATTTTCATTAAAGAAGTCTGGAGAAGCTACAAAATCTTGGAAATACAAATAGAACCATGAACCAGGACAATATCATGGATCTGTGACTTGTCTAGTTTGGCATTTCCAAGGGCCTTCTCTATGGAGTCTAGAGTGCCATGGAACAGGTAAGCATTCAATTCTTCAAATAAGGCATGGAAAATGGAGGTATTGAAGTCAATTCCTGCAAAGAGAAAATAGATCTCAATACTGGCCTGGGTGCTGGAAGAGAGAATATGCTTAGCACATTCACAAGAAGTATGGAGGCATCAGACAGCTCTATTGTTCTCACTGATGTCCTTCTTGTGCTTGTGCTTGTGTGTGAACTCAGTAATAAAATGGTTAACCATTCAGTTATCAAAGTCTTCTCAACCCAAGTGGGTGGCTATGGCTGTAGACCTAACGTCAGAGATTCCATTCTAAACAATGAGGGTTGACACATCAAAAGTGCCATCTCCCAGGTCAAAGATCAGCATGTTTCTTTCAGCTCCAACCTTTTTGTCTATAAGCAGTAGCAGCAGCAGTTGGCTTACTGATAATTCTAAGTACATTGAGACTAACAATTGTTCCAGCATCTTTGGTAGCCTGATGCTGAGAGTCATTAAAGTAAGCTGGCACTGTGACCACAGCATTGGTAACAGTCTTTCCAAGGTAGGTTTCTGCAATTTCCTTCATCTTTATCAGAACCATAAAAAACACTTCCTTTGGATAGAAGCTTTTTGTCTCTCCCTTGTATTCTACTTGGACGTTGTGCTTATTCACCACTATGAAGGGCTGATGCTTCATATTAGACTGGACAACAGTATCCTCAAATCTCCATCCAGTCAGATATTTGGCATCAAAAACCATGTTGTTAGGGATTCATTGCAATTTGATTCTTTGTGGCATCACTGATCAGTCATTCACTACCAGTGAAGATGACATAGCTTGGAGTGGCTCCGCTTCCCTGATCATTGGCAATTATCTCTACTTGTTCATGCTGGAAAATACCCACACAACAGTTGGTAGTGCTAAGATCAATACCAACTGCAGGTCCTTTAGACATGTTTGCTTGCATATAGTCATGGCATGGATTGTGAAGACACAGGAATCCCAAAAGCTGTCACAATATTCCATGAGCCATTATAGGAATTTTTAAAAAAATGCTTCAAAATTCCATCAGTGTACTTGACTTGATAGCCAAATTTAGCTGTAGTAGGAAGTAGTTCTACTTTTGAGGTAAGATCTATTATTCGAGGTAAGCTATTGTTAACAAAATAATTGGCTAAAAATTTGTTTTATAATCATACTACTAAGCAATCTAATATTGTAGAAGCTTTGAAAATATTTGCTTTTGTTTCCAATTTCTCCACAATAATCAATACCTATTATAATGGCACCTGTAATGATTATTATGAATATTCTTCACCATATTTTAAAGGTAGAATATTCAGAGTGGAACTGTATGGTTTTGATTTCATGTTGTAAAATCCCAAGAGGGCAGCCACATGTTCTCATTAGCAGCACAGAAGAAAAGAACTTTAACTTAAAATAAAGCAGCTCCTATTCTCAAAAAATTGCTTTTGTTCGATCTTCTAACAAAGTGTTGCTCTCCTCTTTTATGAGTGACAAAGATGTAAAGTTATCATACATACTGTAATCTGGAGCTCACATAGACTTCATGTCCGGCTAAAGTGTGACAGAGCCCACACTGCTTGCTCTGAACTTCTGAACTTCATATGATGGGAAAAATAATCACCTGCTGTAATTTCTACTTCTCTCTTCAAGGTTCATTCCAATGTGTCTTGCTAAACGGACCTCCTTGGGCCAATTTCTACCCTTGGCTGAATTGATGTTTTAGATGATGTTTCAGTCAATGATGGACTGCATATATGGTCAGTGGTCTGGTAAAATTATGATGCAGCTGAAACATTTTTATTGCCTAGTGATATAATTGTTGTAATGTTGTAGGGCAACAAATTAACTTTTCTATGTTTAGATACTTTCCATTGTCTTACTGTTGCCTAGAGTATTCAGTACAGTAACTTGCTATACAGGTGTATAACCCTAGGAGCAATAGGCTATACCATATAGCCTATGTGTGTAGTAGGTTGTAACATCTATATTTGCATAAATACACTCTATGATAACCACACAATGATGAATTCACCAAAAATGCATTTCTCAGAATATATTCTCAGAATGATGCATTCACTTAAGGGACACATGACTATATTATTTTTAATAGTCTCATCATTGCTCTACTTTAACAAAAGGGATTTGGGTCCAACCTACTGGAACAGTATGAGCTCTTCAGTTAATATATCCTTATCTCATAATTTATCACCACTTTAGCAATCTTTTGCTGATTGCTAAATCAGATTAAGGGTTTATTCTCTATGTGGCCTCTATTATCTTTATATTATCCTTGCCAATTCCCAGCCTCATTTTAGCTCTTGAGCCAACACTGCTTCTGGGCATAAAGAATGAAATGTATTCTAGGCTAAAAATTCAGCCGTCTTGGCTGTCTGCCATTCTTTTAGTATCAGCTTTCTGTCTAACCTTCTTGCCTGTAGCCCACCCCCTGCCATTTAACTGGCTTCAGTTTCACATTTCCCACCTAGCTGGTTGGCCTCTGAGTTCCCTACATCTAAGCCATGCCCATCACCAGAACCATGTGGCCCTGTGGTCCTTCCAGGCTTGCTCCACCGGCATTCTGGACAAAGCCTGCCTACCCTGTATGACCTACCTTGCTGACAGCCTATGCCTACCTCAGGTCACAGCCTGCCCTTAGATGCCTGAGGAGATGTGTCCTTGGTTGGCTAGATGTTGTCCTGGCTCCTGGTGCTGGCTCAGCCCTCGAATGGCTTCCTTAGCCCAGCCGTGCCTCTTTTGCTCCACACTTCTGCCCAAGGAGCTTCTATTCTTAAACAACATCTGTAGCAGGGATTGGTAAGCAAGAGTTACAAAATTGCTGTCTGTCCTACAGAAATATTTTTCTTGAATTTTTATTTTTTTTGTATTTTGTATTTGTATTTTTTGGCTAGCACAATATTAACACACAGAGTTTCTCTCTCTCTCTCTCTCCTCTTTTCCTTCCTTCTTTATTTCAATTGGCTACCAAATTTACAAATCAAAAAATTTCACATTAAAAAACCAAAAAAACAAAAACAGACTTCCAGCTGGCTTGAAGGTAGAAGTTGTAACAATGTTGGGTCCACATTGCCATATGGCAACATTTTGGACTCTTTAGATTGGGTATAAACTCTCTCCAGACGTTACAGTTGCTACTGTAAACAACTGTCTTCCTTCTCACACTGTAGCCAAATTTCCAGGATCTTGATCATCATGTTTGTCCTGTTGCCTTTTTCATAGGGAATATTTAAGAGAAAAATACTTAAATTTTATATCTAAGACTTAAGTTAATATATCCTTTTACTGTTGACTCTAATAAAAGTAGGAAAACAAATAGTTGACCTAGATACATGTTAATAAATAAATGAGAGTATATGTTTTAGTGAAAGAGAAGACTATTCTTAGATGTTTAATGTGCAACATTTCTGACATACCCTCAATTAAATTCACACATTTATATTATGCCCATTGTCATTTAAGCTTTTAACCAATATATATAATATAGTGCTTCAGGGAAAAAGGATCAGGATGGCAAAATGATTGAAAACCAAGAAGATATACTGAAAATATTTGATTATTTAGTTAGAAAAGAGAAAACTTAGAAGGTCATAATAATCTTCACATACCAGATGAGCTGTCAGAAAAAAAGTGAACATGTTCTGTGTGGTTCCACAGGACTGATAAAGGAAAAGAGTTGTAGGAAGATGTATTTTGGTTGTATTAAATAGCATGGAAAACGACAGGATACAAGATCTTCATTCCCGGAGATGTGCAAACAGAACCTACAAAACATCTAGGAAATCTAATTTTCTTTCATCCCTATTATGTCTCATTTTTAAATAGTAGAAGACAATATATTGAGAGGAGTGATTTTTTTATTCTTAGTTCTCTCTGAAGACTAGAGATTTACATGTAAGGGAAAATACAGAAAGAACAAAGGTAGGAAACAGTTTTGAACATCTGATATTGTTTGGAGCCAGTGGAGACAAGAAACCCCTAACAATTTTGAAGGCACATGAGGCCTTTTAAGTCTTATTAAGCTTTGAGAACCTGAGATTAAAATAGGGAAGAAGTAAACAGACTCACTTATTGGTGATGATCTGGTTCTTGGGTTGGGTGGTGAATTCAATAACATTTATTATATGCTTTATATTTTAAATAAATCTTTATATTTTACCCACCAGGAATACTGGTGCATAAAATAACACAAAAATTAAAAAATCAAAAATTTTGTAGCTCAAGTGTTACAAAGCATGAGATTCTGATTCAAATCTACTGGTAGTTAAAATCTCTACTTCATAGGATTTTCTTCTTGTTGAATGACTCAGGAGTGAATAAAGTCCTGTCTTTTTAATTTCTAGAGAAATCTTAAACTATTATTTTCTTTCCATTATTCCTGCCAGTGCTTAGGTCTGTATCTCATCAGCTCATGCCTGGACTATTTCAGTAGCTTTTGAAATGGGTCCACTCTCTTCTTTCTCAACTCCATCTGCTGTGCAGCTGCCAGAGTTAAAATTCACTTATATCACTCCCTGCCTCAAAACTTCAGTTACTCAAAGCTCCTCGGTATCAGCCTTCATGACTGTCCCTTAGGTTTCTTTGCAACCATCCATGCACAGTACACCCCAGTTTTACCAAACTACTTACAGTTTCCCAAATACATTATGCTGATTTTTGCCTTGGAGTGACTTATTCTTTCTTCCTGGACCTTTTCCCACTTCTCTACCTCTGGCAACCACTCCACTTCTCTAGCTGGCTTAATATCTTCCCGTATTAAAATTAAAATCAAGCATTACCTCCTTGGTGAAGCCTTTCTCACTCTGACTCCTATTTAGCTATGGTAGATAACCTCTTCTGGATTTCCACTGTATCCAGTGTACACCTTAATTATTCAACACTTTGTCTTAAACACTTTGCTTGTTTCCTTTAACAGCTTTAACGAATACAAGGGTCTGGGACTTTTCTTAGTGAATTTTAAACACATGGCATAATGCCTAGGAAATGAAGGGCCTTCAATAAATATTTGGAAAAGGAAAATTAACATTCTTAATTTTGGTTTATTGGTTATATACAGTCTCTAAACAATTATATACACAAAATAATAATGGATTTTACTTATTTCTTTTGAGACTGAAGATTAGTGAGGGTAGCAAAACAATCTTCTACCTCTTTTACCTTTATTAGGAAATATATAATCAAGATGTGGTCCCCACTGAGACACACTGAGTTATTTCCAGAGGTATGAGTCATGAGTTCAACATGACTGGTAAAGCCTGAAAGCTTTCTCAACATTATTTCAGTGAGTTTTGACATGCAGGGAAGCCCATTCATTGTGATATGGAGAGGCAGAGAAAAATGATGGTAACAAAGAACAAAGGAAATTGAGTTTGAGACTGTGAGAAGTAATGAAGGAACATGACTGGTGTGGGCTTTAAAGTTAAATTAAACAAATGAAAATATAAGAGAAAGGAATTAAAATTTTATTTCCAACAGTTAAAATGCTTCCCAAGTCTGATTTTCTAAGGATAAAGCTCAATATTTTTTCAGTGACTCCACTTGGCAGTCCTTAAAATAATGAGGTAAATGAGGTAAATCTCTATTTGTTAGTGTACAGTAAGTTTAAAGAGATGTGATTGAGTGAAAGAAAACTAAAGTACAGCACAGGGTGTGTGTGTGTGTATATATATATACACACTTATTAAACTTATACATATTATATACACAGACATGCATATATGTTTGTGTGTATATACATATATGTATGTATGTATGTATACACACATATATTTAATATACCTTCATATACAGCCATAAAGAAGGGACCACACATATACAACTGTATGTATGTTTAAAAATATAGACACGTATATATGTGTGTGTATATCTGTATCTATACTACTATATCTATATCTACACTATAGGTACACAAGGTATTCAAAGTATATGGGTACCCTGTGTACCTATATTCAAATAATATGTCTGGAAAGATAAGATTCACAAATGGGTGACTGGGGAGTGAGCTTTAAGATTCTGATATTGGAGAAAAATACACTTCTTGTTGTTTACCTTTTTGTAGCTTGTCAATTTTAGACATATGAAGCATAAAAATTGGGGGGGGGGGTGGGAAGTAAAACGTGAGAGTGCAAGTAAATAAAACCAGAGATGATGGTGCAATTTAACTATTAATTTTATTTTTAAAAATTCTGTGCTTCAGTTTTCTTTGCCATCTAAACACTTTGTGTGTAGAAAAATGATGCAAACACAAAACAAAACTACATTAAAAAATCGAAACCTTCTATCTCAAAATCTTAAATAATCAGTGTAGCAGTAACAACAGTAATTACTAATTTCAAGATGATCAATGGTTTTTAGGAATAGCATATTTAAACCAAACTAAGTCTCTCCTCTCAAGAGATAAAGTCCCTGCTCAGGAGAGTAAATGTGTTCAACATATGCATATGGAATGCTATATAAGATCATGATAAGATATTACAATTGGTGAATGTCACAGGATTCAGAATAATGCTACATGTTTTTGATTATTACCTGCCATTGTCAAAGAAATGATCCTAAACTTTTTTTGTGTGTTACCAAAATATCTAACTTTTATAATATATTTTGATGTCTAAGGCTCCTCTTCTAAAGTTTTAAAATGTATGACCTTTCAAATGGAAACCAAAAGTAGAATGAATCACATTGTTCAACCATTTGCAAAAAAATCACCACACATACCAGTGTAGTAATAACTTGAAGATTAGAAGCATGGACTGCATGCAGAATCAGACAAACCTGGGTTTGAATCCAAATCTGCCATTTACAAACTCTGTGACCCTGAGAAAGCAACATCACTTCTGTAAGCCTCATTGTCCCCTTAAATAACAAGGCAAACATATCTCACCAAGTTGCTTAAAAAATTAGTGGAAAAATGTAAATAATACGTTAAGTCAAGTCAAGAAAATACAATTAATATTATAGTAACAATACTTAATAACTGTTGTTAGAATAATCTGGTATAGTTTTTATGAAATAACTGAAAATAAAAAATTAGAGTTAAGCAACATGAGGAAAGTGGGTATCATAATAAAGGGAATGTATGTTTGGGAGCAAACATAAACCAGCTTTCTTTGCTGCTCTCCCTCTTAGGTTGACAGCCCTTTTTTTTTTTTTTTTTAAGACGGAGTCTCACACTGTCGCCCAGGCTGGAGTGCAGTAGTGTGATCTTGGCTCACTGCAACCTCCGCCTCCTGGGTTCAAGCAATTCTCGTGCCTCAGCCTCCCAAGTAGCTGGGATTACAGATGCATGGCACCACACCCAGCTAATTTTTGTATATTTAGTATAGATGGGGTTTTACCATGTTGGCCAGGCTTGTCTTGAACTCCTGATCTCAAGTGATACACCTGCCTTAGCCTCCCAAAGTGCTAGGATTACAGGTGTGAGCCACCACGCCAGGCCTTACCTTGTAAACTTATCTTGATGCTTAACCTCTTTTGAAAATCAGCTTTTAGGGACATAAAAAAGATTGTAATGGTTCACTAATTTCAAGATTATGAAAGCTAAAAGTATAAATTATGCATCCCACATGGCTACCCGGTAGTCATGAGTATCTATGCACACCAAGGGGTCAATTCCAAGTCTGACTAGGAGAAGAAAAAAATGCATTACAAGTAATCCACACAATTGTCTCATAGATGACTGAGAATGTAATGGAAACAATGTCATTAAAATTTTCTGCCTCTTGCCCTTCTCATGGTGCTGAGACTCTGAGTCCTTTTTATGTCTATGATGGAGAACTTTTTGTAAATTAGTATACAACCTTTTACATAAACATCTCAGGACACATCTCTCCAGCATGCCCACCCATATTACACAGATTTCCAACGAGGCATGGCATTTCTTATGCTCCTATAGTATAATAGTATAATAAATAAATACTTTCTGAATGAATTATGCCTACTGAAGAGGCTTAGAAAATATTAACTATCGCTTTTATGATGTCTTTGGTGAAAGATTACAGAAGTCTGATTGTGAGGCCAGTGTTAGGGTACTTCAGGGTTTCTCAACATTGGTACTATTGACGTTTGGGGTGGAAAATTATTTGTTGTGTGTGTGTGAAGAGAAACATCCTGGTTATTGCAAGATGTTTGGCAGCATTTCTGGCTTCTACTGACTAGGTGTCCCCCAATTATGACAATAATAAATATCTCTAGACATTGCTAAATATCTCTAGACATTGCTAAGTATCTCCTGGGTGGGAGACAAAATTGCCCTCTGTTGAGAACCACTGGGCTATCTGTATCAATCAAGTCATTCTTGCTACCCTAATCAGATCCAGTTGCTAAAACAGAGAGAGGATACTGTTAGAAAGCAGAAGGTCTAACTACTTATATCAACTGAGATTTTGTCACTGTGGCTTAAGGTACCAAGAATAATGTGTGATTCTATAATAACTTAGCCCATCATATTACATTGCAATAATTTGTTATTGTGGTTTTTGTTATACTTATTATTTCTTCTTGTTCCAGACTTTATGCTCTCTGAGGTCCGTGATCACGTTTAACTTGTTCAGTTCGGCATCTCCAGTTCCTACGGTAGTTTTAGTTTCATGATAAATCACTTAGTATTTATTGAATTTATGAATGCACCAGGAATAACCATGCTTTTTCAGAGATTATCTCTGATCTTGAAGAGAGCTTAAAGTTGAAAATGGAAAGCTGATTCACTCAAGTATTTCTTAAATGCTTGCTATGAGACACTCTGGGTTTACAAGAGTAAATATGTCTATGCCTCTATGGAGCTTACATTCTGGTGTAAGTCAAAAGGGAAAAGAGTATATTAGTTAACAGTAAGTTCAAAATGGGCTAAATGGTAGGAAGGAAATTAATTGAATAATGCTGTAAGAATAGTCACATAGGGCTTGCTTTAAATAAGGTGGCCAGTGGGGGCCTTTGGGTGGAGGGAGGCACTGAGAGTAGGGAATCACAGTTTAGGTAAGACCTTAAAGACAAGGAGGCACTCTCTATGATACAATTTAGAAGTGTTCTCTGGGTTCTCTGGGACCTGTATGTGCAGTCCACAAGAAGAGGAGAGTTTGCTTCTCACATACACACATTGTTCCAGGCTCTGGGGCACAGTAGTGAAACAAGTAGACAACATCCTTATTATTATGAAGCTTACATTCTAGTGGATATCATGAGGTTGAACGGGTGGGTTGGCAATGACCAACTCTATAGGGCCTTTGAACTGCAACCTGTGATAGTTTACCATACAGGCTCTGAGAGCAACTACCTGGGTTTTAATCTTGGAGTCAGTAGTTATTGCCTGGATTAACTTGGACAGGTTTCCTGCATTTTCTGTGCCTCAGTTTCCTTGTCTATTCAATGACTATATTAGTAGTATTTACCATATAGGATGGTAGGATTAAATAAATAGATACAAATATTGATTATTAACTTTGGGCTTGGTAATAATGCTAAGTTTAAGTGAAAATGTAAGGCATTTCAAGGTTTTAAGCAGACGAGTGGTATGATCTGATTTACAATTTTAGAAGAGCTCTATTCCTTCTATATGGAAAGTTGAGTGGAAACAGCTGAGAGAGTCAGGAGGCTACTGCAGAAGGCCCAAGTAAGAGGCAACAGTGGTGTCTAGACAGAAAAGGCTTTTTAGCCTTTTAGATACTTTAGGGGAAATTGAGTGTGAAAAGTGAGAGAAAGAGAAGAATCCAAGAACACACTGTAGTATCCAACTTGACTCATTCAGTGATTTCCTAAGGTGGAGAAGACTCTGAAGAAACAAAATTGGGCAGATATTCTAGAATGTAATATTAACTGTTTTAGTTCAGTCCTTTCTGGGAATATGTGAGTAGATGATGAGTAAGCACTGGGCTATACAAGTGGTGAGAGTAAATGATATTCCTTAGGAAGATGTGTGGAGATAAAAAGGAATAGAGATGAAAAGCAAGCTCTGAGAAGCACCCTTAGTAATGGATCAGGGAATCCTGAGGTTATGGAGAATCATACCCAGATAGAATCATGAAAACAGAACCTGTCTGTGAGACTGACATAGGGAAAGCAGGAAACATGATACAGGGAATGTATCATTTCTTACAAACAATTTCTGCTACAAGTGGTTCACAGAAGTACTTATTAAAAGAAGATGAACACCTCTGTGGAGGTTTGTGGACCTGAGGGAGTAAAGGCAGTATGGAACATGAAAGGAAGGACAAAGAGAAAAGGGAACAGAATTATGATGACTGCAGAACCAGCTACAACAGCTCAGGCTATCTGGAGAAGAGACTGATGTCTATGATCAAGTGAAGTGCAGGAAGTAATGCTGACAGTGAACATCAACAGTTGGGGCATCTTCTGTAAGACTTGGTCAAAGACTAGGAGAAGTTTTAGACTCCCAAGAAGGAGATGTGCCTGGAGGAAGGGCTCCTGCAAACCTAATTGTGGCAGATGAAAAGGAATGGGTTAGTGAAGTAATAAGAACCTGAAGATAAAATGTCTGTGGCATCTTAGAGATTGTGAAAGCTAGGGAAGGAACCTGAGATCAGAATTCCAGATATACACCATAGATTTAGGTATATGGATTTCAAAATGATTACAAGGCAAGAAATTCTAGGAGAGGATGGTTCAGAAAAGTTTGGAAGTCAGAAATGCATAAACTATAAAAAATCTTGCCTTAATTGTGTGTACATCTGATGTCAGGGAAGAAAAATAGGAGAGAGAGAAAGAGAACTTAAGGGGGAATATTTACTGACAGTAGTACCTTTAAAAATTAAATCATGCAAATTAAAAATATATATTTGGCCATTTGTCTATAAACTCTGACATCCTAATAGAATAAACAGTTTACAAAAGCTAGATTAGATTTAAGATAGTTACATTCATCTGTTTCTAGTTCCCTATCAAATTTCCTTGGCATAAAAATTTGTGAAATTTAGTTATTTTAAATAATTGTAACGATATTTTCCTATCAAAAGCAAATTTCATTTTACTTAAGATTCAGAGGAAAAGTATGTCAAATGTTACATTTTATGAATACTAGTTTATATGTAAACAGTGCTTGACGGCTTTTAGAGAACTTTCATGTGCTTTCTTTCGTTGGGTCCTTATGGTCACTCAGGCAATGTGGTTTCATCCATATTTTACTGATAAGGAGAATGAGACTTCAAGTCTGCAGCTTCCTACAAGAACACACAACTAGTAACGGGCAGTGCGAGAGCCAGAATTAGAGCTTCTGACAGATGGTCCATTGTTCTTTCCATTACAATGTTTTTATGACAAAATTTAAAATTATTTAATATTCATTTTCTAAATTGCTATGTATATTCATATTATTGTGTCTCTAAAGTAGGATAAAGGCCTAAAATTTTTATTAGTTTTATAAATAGCACAGTATAATCACATAAGGGAAAATTACCTGTCTTGCTACTTAGAAAGCTAAACAGGATAATAAATGTCTTGTGTGTTATAAATTAATTTGTGCCATATGAAGAGGAAGTATTTCCAACAAAGCTAAGTGATCCAGTTGCTCACCTAAAAGTTTGCACCTTACATATGTGCAACTAGTGGCATATCATGAGTAGAGATTCTGGCACATCATGTTACCACCATGGCACATCATGAGTAGAGATGTTTGTGAAACCAATCCTTTTAGAGCAATTCCACATTTTGGAGTGGCCAAATGTTGCTCATTAGATGGAAATGAGACCTTCCATCTAAGCTAAATTGATGATGCTATCTTGTATTAATGTTATATTTTGGGCATACTAAGTAATGGAGAATAATACAACAAAGACTTGTACACCATCCACAAATTGGTGCTGATTATCTTGAGGAAACTTGGCACATAGGACTTTCTGTGTCCACCCTAGCTTCTATGTGCATCACTAGAATTGAGCAGATAAATGTTTGCCTGAGCACATTTCCTACTGTATTGGCTAACTACAATAGCCATAACATTGAGCATTCTCTATGCAGACCTGTTGAAAAAAAGGAAAAAAAAAAACTCACATTTTTGTCAACATACACATGCCCATGATCTTACTTTGATGAGAAATAAAGTTCATTACAGAAATATTTTAACCCACTTTATAAAGGTATTATTGACATGTAAATAGCTGTCCATATTTAATGTATACAATTCCATGAGTTTGGGAATAAGTCTACACCTGTTAAACCATCCCCACCACCACAGACTTATACAAGGCCACAGACATATGTATGACCTCCCCAAATTTCCTACCATTCCTTTTATTATCATTTTTTGTGTTAAGAACACTTACTATAAGATGTACTCTTAGCAATTTCAGGTATGCAACATAGTATTATTAGCTATAGGCACTAAGCTGCATAAAGGATCTCCACTTATCTTGCATAATAAAGTTTATGTTGTTTGACCAGCATCTCCCCATTTCCCTCTCCCCTCAGCCTCTGGTAATTATCATTCTACTTGCTCCTATATTATTTAACTTAGATTCTACATATAAGTGGGATCACTAGGTGTTTATTTTTTGTGTCTGGCTTATTTCACTTAGCATAATGTCCTCCAAGTCCATCCATGTTAGCACAAATGGCAGGACTTCCTTATTTTTTAAGGCTGTATACTATTCATTATTTACACATACACACATACATCATAACATGTATATATGCGTAGATGTGCATGCCTGAGCATGTGAGCGCACACACACACACACACACCACATTTTCTTCTTCCACATCTTGGCTACTAAAAATATTTTTTAATCTTGTTCATCTCTTGAGAGAATTTTTGAAGGAGATATATTTGTTTTTCTCCATGAGATTTTGCTATTTTCATTACTCAGTATGTGTTCATTGTTAGAAATGAAAAGATTTTCTTGGAACAAGCACAAAACATTACTTTTTGTATTAAAATATCCATAAATATAAAGTTGGGATATGTTTCCTTCAAACTTTGTGAATAAATTAAAGTTGCAAATTGTCAGTGAAGCAGTAATAATTTAGGTATATACTTCCTTACTTGGTTGATAAGGTGCTGAAACTGTACCTTGCTGCTATATTTTAAAGCATATATTTATAGAATTGAGAACTCTAATAGTGCATAATCACAATAAAGCATCCCACACTCTAAAATAATATTCTTTAGAATAGAACAAAACCTTGTTAATTCATCTTCATGGAGAAAAAGCACCAGAAACAGGTTTTAATCCTTAAGAAGCTGATGGTATGATAGCAGTTTCAACATCAGGAATTTCTGATTGACCTAAGTTTGAGTTCTTATTACTTTTGTGACTGTTTAGTTTTCCTAATTTATGACTTAACAATGGTCTAAGTGACATGAAAATAAAATAAAACAAAGTGCCTTTATCCATATATTTACAGCAAATGACTGCTATCAGATCATAACTGAGAGCAAGATATGTTCTAGAACGTTTATGGTATTATTAAAGAGAAATTAGGGTTTAGCAGAAACAACATGGGCTTAGAGTCAGACAGACCCAGGATGCAACCCAGAATCTACATTTACTAACTAGGCCAGTGTCTTAGCCTCTCTCCTTTCCTTTTTCTTCAGATTTTACAGGAGGATATGCTTCTTCACTTGCAGGTTGTTTTAATGCTTAGAAATAATGTGGGGAAGTGTCTGGCACAGAGCATGGCATGAAATAGGGGCTTAATTTGGAAATATTATTGGTATAATTACTCACAGATTGAGATTGAGAAAGAAAGGCTAAGTCTATGATGATTGGCTCAAGAGAAAAATGTGGCATGATCTACACTAACTCATGTTACGGCATTTTTGTCCATTACAGTATATTGATAATATACACTTGGAAAACAAAGCTGCTGTTTGATTCAGATTAGATTCCCAATGGTGTCCACATATGTATCAGAGGAAAATAGATACAGCCTTTCCCAGGAGATGCCAATATCTTTCATGTCTCTGAAAGATGTTTCACTTGGTGCAAAGCCAAAAAGCATTAGCATAGCCACACAGGCCATGAGCACCAGAAACTCAGCAAGGCCCTTGCCTGCATCTGTTCAGAGTCAGACAGAGGTGGCTCATTAATGGGGTATGAACCAAAGGAAAGAAAAACAATGACAATGTGACCATAAAGTCTGGGTTTATGCTTTTCATTCTTGGATAATTATAGAGGTGCCTCTTTTATTCTTAAAGTGTCTTGGTTTATATGATATTATATAGTCATGCTACCACTAAATTATGTGACAGAAAAGCTCCAAAAATGAAATGAGAATGATTTGACCATTCAAGTTTTAGTCTACTAGAGAAAAACATAAAATTATAAGATCAACATGCATTTTTCAGTTTATAGACTGAGCAAGGTCTCTCTGTTTCTGTCTCTCTCTTTTTTCTTTCTCTCTCTCTCTTTCTCTCTCTGTTGCTTCTTCTCATTCTTGCTCTCTCTACCATAACAAAATTTCAAGCCAATCTTATCAACGCAGAGAAAAAAAGACAAATGGACACTATTCTTACCAAGAAGTTCCACCTAATACCATGAGTATAATTATGTCTTTATTTATTCAGAGTTGGTTAACTGAATGACTGTAAACACAAGCCCATCATATTGCACAAAGATTTGGAAGCAGAATAGTAAGATTATCTAATGTTACAGCCTAAGACCTACCTTTTTTTTTTTTTTAACTCAGCCTATGTAAGCAATAATCATTGGTCTTTTTTCCTTAGGTAAGGTTAATAAGCCCATCAGAGGCCATTCGGCAGGAAATCAATACACACATACTTATCAAGTACCAACCATGTGTTAGGGACTCCATATTGATAAGAAAACTCTCCCGGGGCAGACATGAAATAGGTACTCATGCAACCTCAAAATGTGATTATTAATTAGAATAGCATTCATCAAGGAGCAATAAAAAAGTATATAAAAAGGCATTGCAAAAACCATATCCTAGGTATTATTATAATGACCAATACCAGGTATGTCAAGCAAGTATGTAAAGGAAACACTCAATTGAGAGCTGGGAAGCTACATTTCATTTAAAAGGTCTAATGAACTGTGACCATTTTATTATGGAGTGGAAAGGATGGCACTCCTGAGACCAGTTTGCACAATCATAAGAGATGGAGTCATAAAATACAAAATTCAGGCTTGTTATCCAAGGAAATCTTAGTAGCCATTCTTATGAGAGCAGCTTTCTGGGATCACTTACCTCTTTTGCTTTCGGTTTTGCCACCATCAAGTCAACAGATGTACAGGCAGACAAACCTGTTTCCAAGTGATCATCACAGTCATGTATAGATTTGGGTTCAGAATAGGGATCAAGAGACTAAATTTTGACTCCGTTATTCTTATGTTAATTAGGTATTAACTTGGAGTTCATCATTATCTCTATGCTGAAATTTTATCATGTATAGCTCAGCATTTCATTTCCAACCCTTACTCTTGTTCTCCAGTGATGAGTTGAAAAGGAAGAAAACTGCAGTATAACTAATATTAAATCCATCTATCTATCTATCTATCTATCTATCTATCTATCTATCTGAGACAGGATCTCACTCTGTTCCCCAGGCTGGAGTGCAATGGCATGATCACAGCTCGCTGCAGCCTCAATTTCTTGAACTCAAGCAATTCTCCCACCTCAGTCTCCTGAGTGGCTGGGACTACAGGTGTATAGCACCATGCCCAGCTGATTTGTTTAATTTTTGGAGAGATGAGGACTCAATCTGTCCAATCTTAAGTGATAACAACAGGATGTGAGCCATGGTTGCAGGACAGTGTCTTAAGGGCCAAAATAGCTCCACATTCTCTAAGCCCACCTTGTCCTGTGAGATTCAACTTGCATTTTCTGTCTTCCTTCTGTAATCTCCGCAGGAGTTCGAGAACTCCCGAGCTCAAGCAATTCTCCCCCATCGGCCTCTCAAAGGCTTGGGATTACAGGCATGAGCCATCATACCCGGCCAATACATTTAGTTTTTAACAAGCATTTTCTCTGCTAGAATTTTTACTGGCATTGAGAGCAAAATATGACAGGTGCCTTAAGAATAAGGAGAGAGAAATCACACTTGGAGCCAAATTTGAAGAGCTGCATTTTTTTTAACTCTTTTTTTATTATTATACTTTCAGTTCTGGGGTACATGTGCAAAACATGCAATTTTACATAGGAATACATGTGCCATGGTTAAGGAATAAAAGTTCACTATGTGCTGGGAGCAGTGGCTCACGCCTGTAATCCCATCACTTTGGGAGGCCAAGGTGGGTGGACTGCCTGAGCTGGGGAGTTCAAAATCAGCCTTGGGCAACATGGCGAAACACCGTCTCTAATAAAAATACAAAAAATTAACCAAGTGTGGTGGTGGGCGCCTGTAATCTCAGCGACTCGGGATGCTGAAGCAGGAGAATTGCTTGAACTGAGGAGGTGGAGGTTGCAGTGAGCTGAGGTCACGCCATTGCACTCCAGCCTGGGCAACAGAGTGAGACTCTGTCTCAGAAAAAAAAAAAAAGTTCGCTCTGTATGTTTTTGGTATTTGTACTGAAGTGCAGATAAATTTGCAAGATGCAAAAATAGTTTGCCCTATTTTACAGACAACATTATGAAAATAACTACTGTTGATTCATTCTCAGAATAATAGCTGAAGAAGATTCAGGGGCAGAGATTACAGAAGGAAGACAGACAATGCAAGTTGAAGCTCACAGGACAAGGTGGGCTTAGAGAATGTGGAGCTATTTTGGCCCTTAAGATACTGTCCTGCAACCACGGCTCACATCCTGTTGTTATCACTTAAGAGCTATCCAAAAAATTCTGTTTTCTATTTTATCATTTAACTTTTCTTAATCCTATATTATATAGTCAATTTTATGCTTTTCCTCCATTGCTCTTAGAACTGTTTACTTCTTTTTTTTTTTTTTTTTTTTTTTTTTTTTTTGAGATGGAGTCTCGCTCTGTCACCCAGGCTGGAGTGCAATGGCGTGATCTCAGCTCACGCACAAATGCACAAAAGAAACAGAGTAAGAGCAGAAGCTGATGTGGTCTAACACAGGAGTCCTCAAACCCCAGGCCACAGACTGGAAGGTGTGTTGGGAACCTGGCCGCACAGCAGGAGGTGAGCAGCAGGTGAGCATTACAACCTGAGCTCTGCCTCCTGTCAGATCAGCAGTGACATCAAATTATCATAGGAGAAGGAATGCTATTGTGAACTGTGCATGCAAGGGATCTAGGTTGTGTGCTCCTTATGAGGATCTAATGCTTGAGGTGGAATAGTTTCATCCTGAAACCATCTCCCCTACTGGTCCATGGAAAGACTGTCTTCTATAAAACTGGGCCCTGGTGCCAAAAAGGTTGGTGACTGCCATTCTAACAGGCTTATTTGAAAAATCAGCATATTCATTAGATTGAAAATGGTGAATTTAAAACATACTCTCTTTCTGAAACAGTCTCCCTATTTGGGGCTCAATAGAAATGTTTCCAAATTACTATAGTTTTATTTTTTACATAGTGGCAACTATATAAAATTAATCTCTTATTTTATAAATATCCGATGGAAATGTTTTTAACTAACGGCTCTATTTAACTTGCGTTTTTTTTTTCTTGCACCTTATGGAGGCAGGGGTCATACCTCCTAATTCAAGAAATGGCCAATAGGATGAATTCTAAAATATTTGTTTCAAGAATATAAAATGTAAAGATGAGAAATACCTAGTATCACTAAAACTTTGCCATATGGTCAATTAACATCATCTCTCTGGACAACTGAAGTGAGAGCAAACAGACCCCAGAAATGGACTCCCTATTTTAGTCATTTTCTCACATTATACATAGCTTCTAATATGTGTTGTTATGAAAGAACATTTATAAATGAAACGAAGAAAAACACACTTAGGCTTTAACAAGCTTATTCCTGGCTGACGATAAGATTTTCTTTTTTAATTGTTAAATATTTAGGCAAACCAAAATATTTACGTTTACCTGGAAAAAACAAAAACCGCTTTCATTTTGGAAATGCCATAAGCAACACTACCCTTATCCTAACAGCACAAAACCACTGGCTGTTGCGCATCCCTGACTATGGGACTGTCTGAGCACCTCCCTTCCAAAGTGATACAAACACTTTCTTCAAGACGGTGTTGTTAGAAAGCTGAGTGCCGCCTTTGTGCTACTTGCCACAGGCTGTTAGAGGACAAAAATGTGTACTTATTTTTCTTTTATTTTCCTTTCCAGAAAGGCATCAAAAGAAAGCCTAAGTGTGAAATAATACTCATCATTAAGAAGTAAAGAGCCACACAAATCAACAGTTTGGCTTAGATTAGATTAATCTCTTATTTTGCCCAAATATTATCTTAAAGTCTGAAAAAATGTCTAATTCAACTAAGAAGAAATTTACTCTAATAATTACATAAAGACAGGAAAACAACAAATATAGGAACAAATTGAAGAATGTCTAAATCTGCTGTTATCACAGGCTGATTTTCTACATGTATGCATGTATGTATGTATATATGTATGTATTTGTTGAGCTATTATATCAATTGTTTACTTATTAATTCATGTATTCATGTATATTCTGGCAAGTCACAGATATTACTGACTTATAGACTAACAAATGGAGCATGGGGTCACCTAATTCAGTGTACTCACTCATATTGCCTCGGGTAGGGCCTTTACACAAAGTAAGCACTCAATAAATAGATGCTGGATTGGTGAACTGTGCAGCTGAGGGTGCTGAGCCCAGACGGACATGTCCAGGATCACTCAGCCATGAATCAGGAGGGCCAGTCTCTGGTGGTCAGCCCATTACAGGTTCTATTATGCCCAGCCTCATCCTCCTTAGCAGCCTCACTTTCCTATTTCTGAAAAAAAGATAAGCAATTTGGAGACATACCTGGCTCAATAAAGCAATAATGTGCTTGCTCTCATTGTTTTTCTATCACCAATGATGAAGGATACACTTTTTGTTTTTGTTTTTTAAGGGAAAACATTGAAATGAATGGTTTCAAGTATACTAAACAATATTGCTGCCCTAAATTACCCCCCAAATTACATAAATCTCAGAGTACACAAATATTATAGAGTAGTTATTTAATATGTGATGTGCCCCAAGTATCTATGTTTCTGTGCTACTGTGGAGGTCATGCTTTATTATTAGAGCTACAAGGAAGCTCCAGGAGAAGTGCAGGAAGCTCCTTTAATAGATTTATACTCTGGCCCTGAATTTTAAAAATGTTTACCTATGGAAAAATACAATTCACAACTCTTCAACATTTTACCTTTACTTGGCATCATTTCTCTAAATACATTAGAAAAATGGATTTCTAGGTCTCTAGTGTGTATGAAATACAGCTTTATCCTTCTTTCTCATGCTTCCATTTACCCATCCAGTCAGCATTTATTCATGCAGCCCCTATTATATGCTAAGAACACGATTAGATTTTAGAACCTGGATATTAAAAGTATGGATCAGCAGCATCGGTACCCAGAATCATTGAATCAGAACCTACATTTTAACAAGACTCCCCCACTGACTCATATGCACATTAAAGTTGGGGAACCACTATAAAGACACAGCCCTACCCTTGAGATTTACAGTCTATCACAGGAAACAGTCAGGGCCACAGCCAGCCCAAACGGAACAGTAGGGCACACATTGAAAAGATGCCGATCCCCAGATGGAGGAAGCCCTGTGGGCACATGCACTGGCAAGTGGAGGAGTTTTTGTACAAATTAGAAAAAGGAGTCTCTTCTTCAAGGTGGTCCATCCCACATACCTAGACTCAGGGATATGGAAAGCGGTGTGCAGGCCACATTCTAACATTTGGTTCCTCTGTGCAACCACCAGCTTTTACGGTGTGTCCCTGAAATAGTAATGTTTTCTCCCTCCCTCACTCCTTCTCTCTCTCTCTTTTTTGTTTTTCATTGTTCCAAGCTCTTTTATTAATCTTAACTCAGTTAATCCTGACAACAAATCTATGAGGTAGGCATTATTATTACACATTTTTCACACTCATGAAATTGAGGAATAGAAGTTAGTTAAATAACTTGCCATAGGTCACACATACAACCAGTAAGTGGTAGTTGGGGGATGCAGTCACAGGTAGTTTGGGTCAGGGTCAGCTCTGTTCACAACTAGTGTTAATGAAGACAGACCTTATAATTTTGTCTTTTTTTTTTTTGCAGAAATTGGCATGCCACCTTTCATTCTGTCTGTTTGAGAGACTGATTGTTTTCCCTAAGGAGCTGATCGTATATTATTCTGGGAAGCCTGAGTGTTATCTTACAGGCTACAGAGAACACTACAGGAACTGTCCAAGTCGTGCTATTATCTGGTTTAATTTTCAGGAATATGACCCTGGTAGCAATAAAAGAAAAAAAATGGCAGGAATGTTTGAAGGAAGTCCCTAAAACTATGTAGGCAAGAGATAATGAGGCACTGGAGGAGGTGGGGGGCCCCAAGCAGCAAGGCTGGAAGACTCTCCCTATAAATGGGCAGGTGGGTGAGAAGAGGAGAAGTGAAAGTTTATATTTTCTTTTTTAGTAGATTTTTAAAATTTTATATTTATGTTCTTTAAGGTTATATGGATGGGTTTGATAGTTTAATTTATGCTTTTTAAATTTAATGTTTAAATGTGTATAGTAATCTGAGGATAGCAAGTGAATGTGGAATTAAAAAGAACAAAAGGAAAAAGAAGCAGACACAATGTCATGTTACTCCTTTAACATTTTTAGCAAATGAAATAAATTTTAAATAGATAGACTACCTTTTATTTATTTTTTCATGGGTATAAAAACATGCTTTCTATTTTAATTTGCCTTTTTGCATAGATTAAAATTTCCCTTTGAGTCTAATGATATTAAGAGGAGTGATAGTAAGTAGAAAAGAAAACAAAAGGAATAAAATGTTCTATCAAGTTAGGGGAAAAGCCTGTCTTTCCTTTAGTTTTGTAATCATTACTCAATAATTAATTATTGATCCTGGAGTTTTCGAATTTAGGAAATGACATGAATGCTGAGTCAAGAATATAAGCAATGAACCTCTACGAAGGGAAGATAAACCCTTCAGTTGAGAGTCTCAGGTTGAATATGTGAAGGAGAAGCCTGGAATACAGACCAGGTGCTGCTGCCAGTGGGAGAGGGAAAAAGTGGCCATGGGGAGCTCCTCCCTGCGACCTGAGGCCCCTCAAAGCTGTTTAGCACACTAAATACACGCGTAATGAATCAAGCATACAAAGAAACAGGATGTTTAGCACATCTCTGTCTTCCTCAAGCAGGCACCCTTCTTATTCCTGCAATCATGGCTACAAAATTTCATGTTTGTAGAAACAGGCTGGGAAATGCTGAACTGCACAGAAAGGTAGTCTAGAGGAAGGAAATGCTGAACTGCATAGAAAGGCAGTCTAGAGGAAGGAGCATCTGCTTTGAAGTCAGTCAGTCCTGAGTTGGAGTTCTGGATATCTACTTTCTAAATGCAACCTCGGGCCTACTATATATCCTCTCTGCACCTCAGTTCCCCTACCTGTACAATGAGAGGGTTTGATACACTCATCTAAGGGTTAAGGTAGAATGACCACATTTCCTCAACTTCCTAGGATAGTGTTTGTTTATATCCTTTGCCTCTAAGTCATTAACAGTGTTCCCTTTCATTCTAAAATGGTCCCAATTTGAAAAAATTATATGCTCCCTCCTCATCATAAGGATATTAAATGATTTGATGTGTGTAAAGCCAGCATTGAGCTTTTAGTCATCATGTTCCTTCCTCCTATCAGTATGTGAAAGAAAGAGGAAAATTTGGCAGAATTATCATTACTGTAGCCTCGCTTAATGACACACCTGGGATACAAAAGCACCCAGCATTCCTATTTCATGGACACTTAGGTAAAGCACTTTAATAAATTGCTTTACAGAGGGTAATCTAAGGAAGAAAATTTCACCTCCATTAAAAGAAAAGACAAAATTCTTCATTTTAAGATTACATGTGGAAAAAGGAAATCGATGATAGTTTGCAAAAATACTACTGAAAAGTATCATACTCGACAGCAGATGTTCCAGTTTATCCTCTGCATATACAGAAAAATAGCCTAAGGTTAATGAGAATCACCATTATATAATACATACACATACACACACATATGTGTCTGTATATATATATATACACACACACACATATATACATTATATATATGTATGTGTATATGTGTGTGTGTGTGTATATATAGACAGATAGAGAGATGTAGTAATTGTAGATGTGCAATCAGTTGCTTACTTAGAATAACCTGCTTCACTGATAAAAACAACTGGGTAAATTCTGATTGTTTTGTTAAGTTTATCTGCATTTAAAACATTATAAATGTCCTGACTTATAAATATTGAAAACAAAGCTAAAATATTAGTTACTAATTCTGTTAGTCCATTCTTACCTCTCTGAAATGAAATACATGAGGCTGGGTAATTTATAAGGAAAAACTGTTTAGTTGGCTCAGAGTTCTACACGCTGTACAAGATGTGTGGTGCTGGCAGCTGCTCCTAGTGAGGGTCTCAGGAAGCTTACCAGTGCTTGCGGAAAGTGAAGAGGGAGCAGGCATGTCACCTGAAAAACAGGGAGCAAGAGGGGCCGGGGGAGTGGCATGTTCTTTTAAACAACCAGATCTCACAGGAACTCAGAGTGCTAACTCACTAACCGAAGGGATGGTGCTAAGCCATTCACGGAATCTGCCTCCATGGTCCAATCCCCTCCCACCAGGCCCTACCTCCAACATTGAGAATCATATTTCAACATGAGATATGGAGGAGACAAACATCCAAAGCATAACATTAATGCTGAGAATTTAATGGAAATGCAGCAGTGTTATTCTGAGCATCAAGAAAAATGATCTGGAAGCATCAATATTTAAGATTTATGATGTGTTTGATACCAGATAAGTAGCTGGACATCTGTAGTTTTGAAGAAACTTTTGGTGGTGAAATTTTAGAACATTTAGAAATTTTAGAAAAATTAACATCTTTACAAACTTTTGTAGTCACACTGAAAATATGAAGGAAAAATAAAAAAAATTTGTTTATTATGCTCTAAGCTTGTTTATGAACAAAAAAACAGGGAAACAAAAACAGCTACCCAGAAAGTAGACATGGTGTAACTATTGACAGAATGTCTCTAATGAAGCTGCAAAGAGCTCAGAGAGAAAGCCATTGACTGGGAATCAGAAGACTGGTTTTTATTTTCAGCTCTGCCACAACCTGACCATGAGATCTCAAATGGAACTTCTTTGGGCTTCATTTTCACTGGCTATAAACTAAATGGTCTGGAATCTCTAGTTCCAACATTTCTTCTATCAACAGTGTTCCATGATCCCCATGGTTCCTTAGTGTAGAGATTAGTAACATCCAACACATCTTCTGGGCTCCTCTGCATCCTTGTGTCAATTCAAGACCATCACTTTCCCACTCCCACCAATTCCTTGTGCTCCAGCACCACCTGTAGGGCTCCCAGACCCTGCTGGTCCAAATACAGGTATCTAATTGCTCCTCCTCACACCACTGTATAGTGAGTCTCTGTGTTCTCCATGGCATGCTCCCATCCAACTTCACCTGGGTGACAAGAGATTGGTAGGTACTGAAAGGATACACTGCAAGAATTAGGATGCTCTGCATTCCAGTCTCAACTCTCTCCCCCAAAAGAAGCCCAGGTCCCCTTGAAATGATGCCACATTTTCTACACAAGTGGCAATAATTAAACACTTAATCAAAAGTTCTCTTTCTATTGCAATAACTTATTTACTCAAAAAAAAAAAAAGACAAAGCTAGAGCTGAAAGGCAATTTTTCACTTCAGGAGAATTTGTCAAGTCTCTTACTACACTGCTGCATAAGCTTGGCTTGGAGAGCCACAATTTATCATCTGACCTTTGGTTGCTGATACTGCCTTCAAGTCTGCATTTCTGTGAGTAGCACACAGATGGGCTCTGTGGGATCTCACAAGATCCATCCATACAAGTAGTGAACTCTCCATTTCAGGAGCAATGGACTAATGAATCAGGAATCGCTCCACTTGGCACCCACGACGGTGGAATAATTCATCACAGCCAACTACAGAGACTATTACATCAGGAATAAAGAAAAGTGAGTGCCAATTAAGCTTCTTGCTCAGACTATTAAAGTTACAGCATTAATACTGCCCACAAATCTTTCTAATAGTTGATTCATCTGAATTCTTGTATAGTCCATAGGAAAAGAATGACAGAAAAATTGAATACTGGATATAAAAAATGACAAACTTATTTTGATAACATATTTAAAAGCACCATGCTTACTCTGATGCAGAAGATGCTATTTATAGCTTAATTGTGTCAAAGAGTGAACATTACAATTAGCACTCTATCCTTGCCACGTTTTTTTGTGAACTCTTCTAAGATAATTAGTATGATTGCCTAAGGCTGTGGGAGTATAAATCTCCTCTTTTTACTGCTGGAAATGTTATTGTTGTTGCTATTTGGGTCAAGTATCTTAAAACTTCCCAGAAAGGATTTTTCAGAAATAATTCTGGGAGGCAAGTGAAGAAATTGCCAGAGGGATTCTGGAGAAGAAAGGGGCAATAATGCACTTAGGTTGGTCACTTTGGGATGGAGAATGGAATGAGGATGAAAATGACAAGAAAGGAGAACCTCCTGTGTGATCCGTGTGGTGAGAGAACTGAAGACAAGGAGAGGAGTCTTTGAGCCATCATAGAAGGAGGTCGACGTGAGCTCAGTCAGACTCCAGGGATGGTGGGCCACTGTGGGCTCCCCTCCGTTGCTAGTCTGGAAGAAGAATACAGAACACTGCCATTCACAAGAAAAGCTCTGCTGTAAGTGTCAGTATGTAATCTGGCTGAGCTCAGACTACGTTAGTTAGCACTCATGATTACATGCACTTTGTTTTTGGTTGTCTGAAATTCACAGACAAGAAGTCAATGCTACAATAACCCAAGTAAGAAGTGAATAATTGGGCCCTAAATTAGTAAAATGTTAACAGATTTGGACAGAAGATCTTGTGGAAGTATAAGATACTACAGAAACAAAGAGAATGGCTGAATCGTTTGTTTAATAAATACATTTCAAGAGGACAGTATAATGTCAAATTCTAGCTCTAGTAGAATGATCACAGCATTCATCTTCAGCAAGCATTATAAGTAGGAAAAAATGGGAGTTCTAGCTATGGTAATCTGGAGACATAAAACATAAGTAAAAACATTAGAAAACGTTGACAAGATGGAGAAACACTATATGGAAATTGTGAAATTGTGAAATTTATGCCTTGCTTTGAAGTGACTTTTTCAGGTCTAATATTACAATTATATAAATATATTACCATTAAAACATTAAACATAATTATTTGTTCACAAGATGATTATGTTCTCTGTATTTATGGAGGAAAAAAATGGGGGGAAAAAAGAACTATAAACCTTTCTTTTTGAAGTGTTAGGGGGATGAAACAAAATACTCTCTGCAATCATTCATACTGTAATCTTTCAATCTCATTGTGGAAGATTTATAAAAATTTGAGAAAAGAAATAAAATTACCTACAATAAAAAAAAGCCTTTGAACAATTTGCTTATTTTTCCATAGTTGTAATCATGCCCTGCACGCAATTTTTTAAAATTGGATTTTAACCCATCTCTGTTGCACATTCCAAAGTGATAGCTATAGATCCCATTAATAGTTAAAGACCTAGGACAAATTTAGAGAGGACTGTTCAATAGTTGAGTGGCATCTTCAGGAGTCAGCTAAGGACAGATGGTCCTGTAGGCAACAGACAGGAACAGAAACAGGTACCAGGAAAGGGACAAAAAAGATCGTGTCATGCAGCCTAGGAGTGCCAGATGACGTCCTAAACTGACAGCTTGGAAGGGACACACTCTGAACACTACTTGCAGATATTTTGAAAATGGCAAGGAAAATTCAGAGGAAAAAGCTTTTTGTTTTAGGCATACCACATAAAGAAACTATAAGTGACTCTTTTGGTGGTTAATTCATTACCGATTTTTCAGAGTTCCATGACAGTGTGTAGTAGACGCTGTTCTAAGAACTTTACATATACTACCTTACTTAATCCTCACAATATCTCCATGAGGTGGATACTATTATTACTCATAGTATGCAGAGATTTTAAAAGTATTTTTACCACATTTCTCCCATCCAAGTACTAACCAGGCCCGACCCTGCTTAGTTTCCAGGATCAGACGAGATTGGGCGCGTTCATGGTGGTATGGCCGTAGACTTTTTCCACAATTCTAACTTCACTTAGGGGCTTTAGAGTTTTCAGAAACTAGGATAACAGCAATATCCAAAAGGCTTTCACTGTATTATTCATTATTATACATAGTTTCCATGCCTTCTTATCTATAGCAACCACCATCACATGAACTTTTTTCATAATTCTCAAGTTGAAAACCTCACCAGACTTCTGGTTGTTTTGTTATCCTTATAAGCTAATATCAAGAACCACAATTAAAATGACAAAAACAAGGCTCAATAATCACTGCATTTGGATAAACTATTATGTGAGATTTTCAAACCTGTAATAATAACGTAATAAAAACATGTTTGCTTAGTCATTTCACGCAAATCCTTTATGGAAACAATGAAGAAAAAATATGAATAAAAATTGAGTCTCAAAATGATTTGGCATAAAGCAGAAAAGTAGTATCATTTTCCCACATTCCAAAACATAACATAGTTCTCATGGTGGCAATGACAAAAGGGGAGTATAATTTAAGGAATTATTTATCTAATTCTTATTGCCTCCATTAATAGAAGTTTTAGCAGTCTCCTGGTTTGTAGCAGTATTTTTGGATGGAGCATATTTTTGTAGAATATAGTTGGTTTTTACGTATCTGTAAAATAGCACTACAAAAATGATTCCATTTTGTGATGAATGTGGCTGGTGAAACAACTCTGATGGTGTGGTCTCTCATGTAGACCTGTCTTCCTGCCACTCCTGGAATGTATCAAACTGAAGATTGCAAGTGGAGAGACTGGGCCTTGTAATAGACAAAGGAATCATGCAATAGGAGTGGAACTCAGCAGACCCCTACTCTGTGCCAAGTCCCAGAATAAAACTCTATTAGTGTTTTCTAACTGTTACGTCTATATTTTTAAATTCTGTATTCCCGTCTATAACACAAACACAATTTTTGAATGAATTAAAAATGCTCTTTTAATAGCTTTGTTTCTGAGTTTAAATACATATTGTGACATTTATAAATGGAGAGATTACAAAGTACATAGAACTGTACTTAAAATACATTCCTACAGAGATTGAGATATACACTTGTATTTGACAAGGGCCAACTAAAGGTCTATGCTCTGACAAAAATAAATTGGAACATTATGCATGATTTACACAAAAACTGAGATTTTGCAGCTGAAATATTACTGGAAGGATAATATATGAATTCATCATTTGTTATCTTCCTTGTTATAAATGTTAGCTGATATTCTGTCTCATATTCTTTCCAGAAATTATTTGTCTCAGATACATTATATATAGTATATATACACACACACTTATTATATCATTTTTACAACATGACTCATGATCACAAAATTCCAAATATACCCCTCATTCCAACACAGACTACATGAAACAAAAGATTAATAGTACTATCTTAAAATGTGACTTCTAATTGCTTTTAAATATAAGCTACAAATGACTATGTAATAGTAATTTTCTGCATTATATTGTTAATCACTGAGTTATTTAGCCAAAGGGAAACGGAGTGAAAATGGCATGAAATAAAAGATCTAAAAGGGAAAATGAGTTGGGTTGTGGTCAAAGGCATAGTGAAATGAGGATACTCTATATCTATAATCTCATTTCTTTCATTGCCTTTTTGCTTGTTAAATGTCACTTTTTCAATCCCTAATAGGAAACTCAGCAGCAGCTTGTACATTTTACACACAGATTCATCAACTTAAGCCATTCCAGTCTATATCTCTCCAAACAAACAAAGGTGACTCTGAGTAATAAAAACAATTTATGTCCACCAAGGCTTGGACTTTTACACTTATATTGTTCTTATAATTAAAAAGACTATTCTATAGGGGAGTGTAGCTGGACAATACAGTAAAATTCATTGGCTAATTTAGAGAGGTGGTGTAGACAGTGTAGTGGTTCTCCACATGTGCTCAGCAGACCACCAGCAGAAGCAGCAGAAACTTGAAACTTAGAAATGCAAATTCTCGGGCCAGACTCCAGGTTTACTGACTAGGAAACTGTGGAAATCCGGTCTGAGAATTTGCATTTCTAACAAGTTCCCAGCTGAGAACTTGTTAAAACCCACTAGAAACCAAAGTTCATTTCTGAAGTCACTACAAAAATAACTTTCTAGAGCATTTATTTTAGACAAATTCCGGGAAAATATTCAGAAGTAGCAAGGTGTGCTATTGATATCCATGATCTATGATATCCATATCTTTATCATGAGAACAACAAGTTGTTTGATATCTCCAATTATAGTACTTACAAACCTTTTTCTCTGGTAAGTTTGAAGTGATGATTTTCCAAAAACACAGATGCAGCTGACTTGGGAACCACAGTCTGAGAATCAACGGATTGGAACATAGATTCTGAAGTGAGGCTCAGCCCCTTATCAACTGTATAACTTTAAGAAAACTGTTTAATCCAATTCTTTTCTGTAAATGGGGATGAGTTAGTGTATTCCTCATAAACATGATACGAGGGTTAAATGAGTCAACCACTTAAAACCCTGCCTGAATTCTAGTAAGTCCGGTATGTGTGTGTTAAAATAAATTGTGTGGAATTAGTTGCATCTGTTATATTTTACCCACAGTCACCTCATTGCACCTGCATATTTCTGTCAGCATTTTATTTCCAGGTGGCTGAAAAAAAAAATCACTTTAACCCATTGGTTCCCAATCTTGGCAGAATATTAGAATCACCTGGGAAGCTTTTAAAAATTACTATTTCATTATTTTGATTTATTTGATGTAGGCTGAAGCCTTGGTACTAGAATACTTTAAATACTCTCTAGGCAATTATAATATTCAGCTAGGATTGGAAATTATTGCCTTAACTTATAAATAAGCAGTATGTTTCTAGAACATGTTGGTCATATTTGGGATCTTTTGTTACACAAATAAATAATCATACTGAATAGTGCAAAGCTCTGTTGCCTAGAGCTTTTTAAAATCGGGCTGATTGTATAATGTGCTCACAAACTTAACAACAGCTAGATTTTAATGAATCTGAGGACTTAGGGTAAAATTAGCCATATATATTCAGGGTCATAAAATATATAGTTTCAGATAATCCACCATCAATGTGAAAAGAATTTTAAACAACTGGCTGATTAAAGAGGTGATACTTCAATTCTAGCAATATGGTTAAAAACACAGTAGAGCAGATTATTGGCATGCGAGGATTTAATGTTAATCAGTTTTCATCCTGAAGATCCATGGCTACGGGGATTTGTACTTGACTGAAACACAGATTTGAAGGATTCATGCCATGGGGCTGGCAAATAGGATTTGAGCTGCTGTGCTCGTCAGTGAGCCTAGCCTACAGGCAGCATTCTTTCATATGATCATACAACCTTTTTTCAATGATACAAACATGGAGGTTTGTGAATGAGTAACAGCCAACATAAGAAATTAAATGTTGGTGAAAGTTGAAGAGCTAGCAATAAAAATTCAATTTTTATTAAAATAAATTTATTTTAATAAAAATAAATTATTAAAAATTCACAGCCAAAATTCAATTCCTAGCAAAAGCAAAAGACTGTTCAAACATTTTTACATTTCCAAACATGAAGATTTCTAAAGATCTTACAAATATTTCTCTTATTAGGGATATAATACACAGAGTTTTAAGTTATCTTATAATGCTGCACAGTTTATTTAGATTTAATCCCCAAGTTAATGAAATGTAAAAAGGTATTATATGTCATCATTAATATTCTCTATGCTTTTTACATGAAAATGAAAATGAGTTGGAAGTAGTTTTCATCTAAGTTAGAAAAAAAACCTGCATGTAAGTATCCATCCACTATGAAGATTATCTCCCTAAGGCTCAAGACAGATCTTATGAGGTCTGGGCTTCACATACTGTCAGCACAAAACCCTCTGGGCAGAATGAAAGCCAAAGATTAGACTGTGGTTTATCTGTGCTCTCCTTTGAGAAATGTCAGAACACATTTCTTATGAATTACAAATACTAAAGAAACAACACTTTTCAATAGCTGCCTCTGCCTGTGTGTTATTATGAACATGACAGTAAGATGAAGAAAATCAGGTGGGAATATATTATTTCTTAGTACATTTAGCTAACCATTGCATCTAACACAGAGCTCTTTGTGGTTGAAATTTTGACTAAAGGCAAAGCTTTAGTCAAATTTTGTTGTCAGGAAATTACATGAGAAAAAACAATGGTGACTATATAAGAACCCATGTTCAGTAGAAGCCAAGCTCATTTCTGAAGTCACTACAAAAACAAGGTTCTAGAGCATACTTTTTAGATAAATCCCAGGAAAAAATTTCAGAAGCAGCCAGGTTTGCTCTTCATACTCATGAACTGCCAACATTTTTCTTTATCAGAGTAGTTGCAGATTGTTCAGCATCACCATTTCCAGTACTTATAAGCCTTTTCTTTAGTAATTAATTATAAGCCATAGTTTTTCCTAGTAATTTTGAACCTCTCCATTCTCTATCCCATCTCTTTCCCTTGCTTAATACCCAAACTCCAATTCACTTCCCCTTGTGGAGATCTGTGGAGTTTTCAAGTCACTTTTGGTTTAAACAAGATGACAGTGAAGACTACATGAGACGATGTATAAAACCTACATAGGACAATATCCAGCTCTGGGCAAGCCCTTGATAATTGTCAGATTCCAACCCCATGTCAAATCCCCACCTAATATTTCCCGATATTCATCTTCAAAGTAGTAAATATGCACTTTAAAAAAAATTACTCTCCTCAGAATAGGAAAGTGTATTCTTTAAGGAAGAAGCAAAGGTGCAGCTCTCTCTCATGAAATGCTCCTTATATTCTATATTGATGAGAAAAATACTAGAACTCCTGAAATTTTAAAATTGAGAAAAAATTTAAGCCTAACAATTCTGTTTTGTAGATGTGTAAAGATTTTAGAGGTTCTCCTTGCTGAAATTAGCTTCTAATGTATTATTTTTTTTCTCTCTTACTTACAACATTTTAGTTGAGAACTTTCTAACCTACCAAGGTATCCATTTTGCCTTGGTAGGGTGACAGTGTTTTCAATCCTCCTCTGCTACTTTCAATAGGAGATCACCCCCTAGTGGAAATGCAGTAGAAAGTATGGCATTTTTGTGCTTCTCTAGTGAAAATTTAAAGGAAATCTATGTCTCTTAAAATGATATTAATACTATCAAGCAAAATCTAAAGAGGCAATTTTGTAAGCAACAAAGATTTCTAAGTTACAATGAGTCCCTATTTGCATAAGAATATATTAACGGTTTTAAAGTTTCTTGGACCTTTATCCTAATTCACAAATTATTGTCTCTTTCCATTAGAACTTTTATTTCATTTCCTTATTTTTAGACACTGATGTGCCTGTAAATGTAAACTATAGAACATGACTGAAGTAATTTGCAATCTTCTTTCTGTTTAAGAAACTTGAGGGCTTCATATGTCTTCATAGTCAAATGGATAATACCCATGCTTTAGACTATTTTGGTCCATTTTCAGAAGAAATGGTATACAAAATATAAAATATTAGTATTTGCCTTATATTTAATAGATGCAATACAAAAGGACTATTCTGGGTGCTTGACATGTTATTCAATTAATAAACCTATAAAAATACTTGTGGATAAAATGCTTAACTATTGTTTCCATTTGTGCATCTGCTTTGAAGTTGATAATATAGCATGTGAATGTTCTAATGAAAAGCCTAAGTGTGAATGCAGTCACTTTTTTAAATGCTGTAAAACCTTTATCACATTTTTAAATCAAAACCAATAAATTCAACCTCATCTTTGATAAAACCTTCCATTAACTAATCATAACCGCATATATGTGATTGTGCTTTTATGATAATATAACTTTTTGACAAAGCATTACAATCCAAATGATTGTCAGTTTTGCATTTTTCTATCATTTCATGAAATATTGATTACAACTATTTCTGAAAGAATAAAACCTCAATCTTAGGTAAATGGCAAATCGCCACTTAAGTTAGCCAAAGGAGAAGTTATTTATTTGTATTAAGTACTTTGCATAGACTCTGGATGGCCCTATACAATTTATAATATGTGATATATACAATAATATAAAAATATAAAACACTAACGCAGGAGGATAATTTTTTGAAAGGGCTCTCTGGAATTATGCATGGAAATGCCAATATGAGCTCGATGTTTAGATAACTTCAAACATAACACTAACATTTAAGTATTTATATATGTGTATTTTCATGATGTAAAAAGTTTTGCATCATAAACTGATTAAATTGCCATCAACTAGAGTGTATAAATTATAGAGTTAGGCAAGAATATTAATTCCTGCCCCACCTACCTTACAAGACCATTGGTAGCACCACAATTAAAAATATATATGAAAGTGGTTTGTAAATTATAAGCAATTATAAAATTGTCAGATGTGTTATGCTTATAGTTGGTTGATAAATTATTTTGATAATAAAAATGTTTTTCGTTGTAACATACTGAAGGATTCTATCAGCCATATGAAAGAGGGTGTTAGACACTGAAGCAAATATAACCCCTTAGCTATTCTGCTCTGAAAAGAGGTAATAAGCTAGAAGAGAGAAGAATTAAGTAGCCAACTGATTTGAGTGATTGTGGGGCAGGGTGGAGAGGATAGAGGCTGCTTTGCAGGCATGATACCAATAATTAGACCTAATTATTAAACTGAACTGACTTGATTGATCAAATACCACTAAGTTTTACTTTGTATCTATTCTGTGTAGTCAAAGGCCTGCCTGCCAGGGCCTGTCAATAAGTTGGCAGAACAGATTTTGACAATAAACATGTAATACTACAAAGAGTGAAGTTAGGGCTGTCTAAGCTAACAGCACATTTGCAAAAGTGGTATATGTATGTACAAAGCAGAGGGAAAACAACTCATTTTCAAATTTATTTTAATATAAGTACCATTTCCTCTACATATATTAAAATAAATTTGAAAAAGTATATATATACACGAACACACACACACACACACACTAGCCCTATAAGGAATACTTAATTATTCAGTAAAAGAGACTCAGAGCAAGTCACCTTCGTTGTTAAATATATACTACTCTTTTTGCTGAGTAATGTGGAACTCCACATTACTATTGTTAACGTTAGCTATAGTAACATTGTGAAGAAGGTCAGGAGAATTTACCCTTTACATAATGCTTGGATGGCAAAACTGCAAATTAGATCAGTTTTATTTCTGTTTTTACAGGTGAAGAGTAAAGAATGAAGGCTCTGATCAAATAATACAAAATTATACAAGTAAGAATCATTTTGCTTTGAAAAGCACAACATTAACTGAAGCAATTGTTATCAATGTTATGTTAAATAATCATATTAATAAACTTAGTTACCCATATTTTAGTAAACAAACTAAGATTCTCAATAAATTGAGAGTAAATCCAGAAATGGAGACTTACAGTGACAAAATGAGAATTGTTAATTAAATGTCATTCATTCTCAACTCTTCAAAGCATAACAAATTGTCAAAAAGGTAACTGAGACTGTGCAGCACATGTCACATAAAAACTGCTTAAGCTAAAATTATGAACCTTCCTTAGCATTCCTGGATTGTTTCTTAACATAATTTTTCTAACTGGCCTAATTTCCATGTTTCCTTGCATATGCAAGTAATAAATACAATAAGTGGTGCAGTTAGAGGTAGGTATAATGACTTCTAGAACAGTGACAGCTGAGATTATAAATTTAAGTTTAGAGACAGACAACATAACAATGAGTCATGCAAATATGAATATTTATAATAGATGATGCTAAGTCATCTCAAGGGCAGGTTAAACTGTGTTCAATGCCTTCCCACCAACAGTACTTTCTCATTCCTACTTCACTTTATTTTCTTTCATAGAACTTTGTCACCACCTGAAGCATATTTATTTCTTTATGGGTTTATTGTCTGTATCCCTACAGTAGAATAAAAGCTGGTTTAAAAGGCAAAGACTTGATCTATTTTATTCTCTGCTGTATCCCCAATGCCTGGCACACAAAAGTAGGTGTTTTACGTAACTGGTTTGCCCATGAGTGTGTTTTCTTCTCCTGTACTGCTGGGAGTGATACGCCCATAACACAAATTAATGGATTTAGTGACAAGATTGGTCTTTTACACCATCCAAAAGCAGCAAAATTATATGAATTAACAAAAAAGTGTAAGCGCATGACTGTCATACGTCCACTTACCTCACTGCAGAGCTAAGCATTGCCTGTTCATGCTAATGAAATAAAATTATCACGGAATTTATATTACAAATATATCACATGGTACAGTAAAATAACATAATTGGCAATGATTTTCTGAAAGAAGTCTGAGACTCTTATTCTCATATCCAAATCCACTTGAACCTGTGTGCTTGGGGAGGTTAAGTAAGATATTAGAGTAAAACATTTTCACATATTCACAGTGAAAAATATCTGAAACAAAAACCAAAACCCTGTTTATCAGAATTTTTTTTAAAAAAAGAACAGCAACCTAGTTCTCTGGGGAAATACTGGAGAAAAATAGTTTTGACTCAATTATAACTACCCATATTGATCAATTATTGGAACTTTGAGAACAGAGTATCTGAATTGCTGCCTATCACTTTTTCAAGAATAATTTTATGTCCACATATATTTTTAAAATCTTGCTTTACATAGGATCTTCTTATAAAATAATCTGGAGATAATTCAATACTCATGACAATGGCACTAATACATCTGAAAAGTAATGATTGAGGATGGGCTACTTCAGTGAACTCTGACAAAATTAAAACCCAAGTCAAGTTGCTATAAATGTAAATGTAATTTTACAATATCTAGTTAGTATCCACTGCATAGGAATGTGCATAATATGACAGCATAACTCCTAACTATTTCCAGAATGAAACAGGGCCTATGATGAAAAGTTAATGCTAAATTCCATGCCACTTTGTTCTGAGAATGTTACTACTTCATGTAGGCCTTTCTTGAAGTGACTAATAAGTCTCTCTGTCATCTTTTTATATAGTTGGATCTGGATTGACTCAGAGAATTATAAACTATGCCACAGTGAAAATGTCAGTGTGAAGCATTAAATGAATAGCGATCTTTACTTACCTAGGAGCCACTTCTATCTCAGTGAAACACTCTGGTAGTGAGACTAAATTATATGTTTAAACATTAGATATTGAAAATCAAACAATACTTTGAAGTTCTTAAATTCTTGTGTCCAAATTATTTTCAGGGGAAGAGAGAAAGGGAGCAAGAAAAAAGAAAGGGAGAAAGGATGTGCACAGGGCTGTATTGCTGAAAGGTGAAACTGCCTTAATCTCATATTCATACTTTCCACCTCCAATTAATCACCATATTGTTATCACATTACTCATCCCTAAAAACTACTTGGGGCCCCTTGGCTCAAACACCAGTAATGGTTTCCTTGACTTCATAAGTCTAACCTAAACCCTGACTGTCTATCAGTCTAACCCAAACCCTAACTGTCTCCAAGCATATACGGTCAAGTGGATTTGGATATGAGAATAAGAGTCTCAGGCTCCTTTCAGAAAGCAGTTGCCAATTACATAATTTTACTGTACCACATGATACATTTAATTAGTCATATAAACTGCATGATATTTTTATTTCATTAGCATAAGAAGACAATGCTTAGCTCTGTAGTGACTTAAGTGGATCTATTACAGTCATGCACTTGCACTTTTTTGTTAATTCACATTCATTAACAAAAAACATTAACAAGTCGAAACATTAACAAGTATGACAGGCCTTACGCTACTTGTCTCACATTAGTGCCAATAATAGCACCTTTAAAGAAATGTCCTCATGCCTTTGCTTATGGCATTGCTCTTCCAGTCCTTCCTTCTTCTCTCTGTTTACCTAATACGTTATGAGACCAAAAGCCCTGAACTTTTGGCTTTTGGTGTGAAGTCTCTCCTAAAAATAGGTAATCTCTTCCCCCCAACTCTGAACCTTCCAGTTTTATTCTTTTTAAGTCATATTTTGTTTCATCAACAAAAGCACATTACCGTGATGGAAGGAGGTATCTGAAAACACATTTAGTTAATTTGACCAAGGGTGTTAATTCATTACTGAAACCACGTGTAAAGTAACTCTTCGGTGAGAAAGGATTCCCATGAGAAAACATCACGGCTGAGATGTGCTAAAATGTGTGTTTAATCAACAGCTTTAATTTTAATCCTCTGAGAAATTTTCATAGACGCATTCTTTTTTATTGTGAATAATCAATTTTTCTTTGTTTTGTTATAACTCTGTGCTTCTGCTGAGTTTTACGGGCTGGTGATACAAACACTAAAAGGTAAGCCTACCAAAGCAAGAATCAACCTTATAAACATGCCAAAAAACTAAACTAAAGGTAACATAAAAATGGGTTGGGCTAACAACCAAACTAGCAGATCCATTTAGCTACTTGTAAAAAATGAATGTTTAAAGTCCATCAATACATAGTCTCTGGCTAGAACAAGGGACTGTTTTTGAGATATAAGACACTTTTAAGATATAAGATACTAGGAGAATTAATTATCCCAGAGTAAACAATGTATGGTCACCAGCTCAAGAAATGTGTATCAAGACATGTATAAAGCAAAGGATAGCCAGAACTAGGGTAATATTTTATTCAGAGTGAAATGCTGATAGGTAATACAAGGCCTGGCTATAAACAAGGAGTCAAGGCTCTCAGGTAAACTTATATATAACATTAAGAGTTGGCTATATGCAGTAGTAAAACGTTTATGTGCTTTTTAAATACAGAAAAACATTTCATTGTCAGTTAACAGATAATTCATACATGTACACACATACATATATCTCTCTCTATATTTTTCCGCCAACAGTGAGATATTCCTCTCTTAAAATACTGGATAACACAATGCTACCCTAGGTCTGGCATATGCTCAGCAAAAAGATGAAACTTTAATGGAACAAAACATAAAAAGAAGATAATTATAACAAAAATAAAACTGCAGCATATAAAGAGAACATTTAGGCCAACCTTATAAGTCACATTTAACAGTCATACATTTATATTACTTTCTGCTCTCAATGTGGTACAATGCCACAGATAACTTACTTATAGAAATTCTAATATAACTTCATAATATATCAATTCTAGAATTCCACAGATCCCTTTACTTCTGGATTGTGTATGACCTGTCTCCTGCATTAATAGGTTTGTCATAGAACTTGCAAATTTGGCCACAAGGCTAAACAAGACCACAAAGTATGCTGTTGCTAGAAATTTTCAACATTCTAGAAATGGTTCTGAAAGTGGCTTGTTCCCAGTAGGAGTCTTGTAATTAGTCTCTGCCATATGTTCGTCTGGCTGAATCCATAGTTGCATCCCAGGAAGCACCAAGCCTCTAGGCACAAGGAGACTAAGTAGTCCTATTTTTTTTTTCTTTTTAGCTGGGCATGTGATTCATTTTATTTTGTTGTTAGGCAAATAAATAACCCATATTTTCTTCCTTGAGTTACTTGATAAACAACTTTCATTCTCAAGTGAAACACAGTACTAGAGTAATTATATGGTCTTTCCTTAGAGAACAAGCTGTTAGAAAAAATGTGTAGGAGAGAAGGTGTATAAATAAAGTAGCAGAAAACAGTTTTGAAATAACATGGACCAGAAGATTCCTGGTACCCCATTCCCTTATTCTTCTCGACAACCAGGCCAATATGTAGGAATTTAAATTTCAATTAAGCCATATTCATAATTTGGCTTTAGGTTCAAGGATTATTTATGGTTATCAACATTTTCTCATCCAATTAATCATGCTCTTATACCTAGCAGATGGAATATTATGTGTGTGTTTACATAGAGGTAATGTGACTAGCCCCATCTGAAAGTGAAATCATTGTGCTGCTCTACACCGTAAGGCAAATGTGGTTACTGCTAAAAACGACCAGAAATATTATTGCTCACTAGTCATTTTTTTTTTGTAGAAGGAGAGTAGTTAAAAAACAAGATCTTTCTCAATAGTTAACTACCAGTAAGGTTTTCAAATTACATTGATTTATTAAACAGTATGAATTTTAATTTTGTTTAATTAAAATAGTATTCAAGACTAATGACAAAAAGGACACATAATTAATGCAGCAAATCAACTCTACCCTGAAGATATCCTCTTTCAAAATTAGTTAATAGTAGAGGTGATTATTTGTCTTGTTGCTACCTGGCTGTTATTATTGGAACTTAGTAGCTATAGCACTGTCTTACTGCCAGAATCTTGATGTTTTGTTCTTTAATATACCATTGAAATATGTTAAAGTCAATGTGTAAACAATGTTAATATACAAGGATAATATATTCAGGTTTAAACTTGTGAAAGATATCAAGCCCAATAATTGGTGGAAGAAATACAACTGACATCTTCCAAAAGGAAGCACTCCAATGTAACACCACCACAAAACAATGTTGTTTTTCATGGTACAGTTTTTGCATCAACATCCATTACAAGCAACAAAATACAAAAGTACAACAATGCTTGGAAATAATCTACTCCTTTAAACGTAATACAAAAGGAGCAAGTGAATCTTGACAAGATTGATTAAAACTGAATAATGATACAAAATTGTGGTGTAATTTTTAACCTATGGTAGATTTCAAATACTTTATGAATCGAAGTATTGAAAGAAATTTTTTGGAATCAAATGATTTCCCAGTGTCCCTTTTATGATATCATGACATACATATCTACCTAAATGTAAATTTCTAAATATAAGTTAGACAAGAGGAATAATTTCAAGGGATCTATTGTATAACATGGTGACTATAGTTAATAACAATATATTGTATACCTGAAAATTGCTAAGACAGTAAATAAATGTTAAGTGTTCTCACCTCAAAAATTTATTTGAGGTAATGGATATGATAACGAGATTGACTTAGCCGTTCCACAATGTCTACATATATCAAAATATCATGTTATACACTATAAATATATATAATTTTTATTTGTCATTTAAAAACAGGATACGTTGAAAAATATCTTATAGTCTTAACTGACATAATCATATCTTTTTGGTAATTTTTTAGAAAAAACTTGTGCTTTGTGATGTTTCTGAGAAGCTTGTAATAACTGCTGAATCAATGGTGATTTTGAGAAATTTGCATTATGCTATTCTATGAAGGAAATGATACAGTAAAAGACAGCATTTATTTGATCATTAAACTGATTGTGATTGCTCTTTGACAATGTTAAATTAATACAAAAACAACAAAAACAAAAACAAAAAATACTCGGATGGTTTATCAAGATTTTGTAGCAGTGTGATCATGCACGAGAAAATAAGAGTATGAAGAAATAGTCCACTGAATGCCAGCTCTTCACGGATACTCCAGCTGTTAGACAATTGCTAGCAGTTTTCACTTCCAATTAAAAAGTACTTGAGGGACTGTTTAATACATTTAGATGTAAAGAGAGAATTTATACCTCTGGGGCGACCCAACTGGAGAAATTTATTATACTTGATCAGTGAAACATTTATATTTCAAGGCAAAGTTGAGGTGAGCTTTTTCATTTCTTGCACAGTTTATGTTTGATTAGATCAAAAAGTCAACAAATTGTGCCTTTTCTAAGACTTAAGAGGGTTGAAATGGCAATTACAAATTTACAGGTATAGATTTCCTGAATACTAACAACTTGTGTAAGTTACTTACCTTCTTTAAGCCTCATTTTCCTTTGACTGGTAACATTTACAAAGATAAATGAACTTCATAAAGTTAGTTTAAGGATTAAATGATAGAATTCATGTAAAGCTCTTATCCTATTAATTGGAACATAATAATTACTCAGTTAATGATAGCTACATTATTTAACTTTTGTCACTAAGGGACCTAAATTTGACTTTCTCATTTCAACTTTAGGTGGAATCTAGGGAAAAATCAATAATCTGCTGACAATCGGATACTTTGATAAATAGGTATGTATGAGCATCAAGGATACAGATGCATTAGAAATCTAACTCCTCAACTTTGGGAGGCCGAGGCGGGCAGATCCCAAGGTCAGGAGATCGAGACCATCCTGGCTAACACGGTGAAAGCCCGTCTCTACTAAAAATACAAAAAAAAAAAAAAAAAAATAGCCAAGCATGGTGGCGGGCACCTGTAGCCCCAGCTACTTGAGAGGCTGAGTCAGGAGAATGGCATGAACCCGGGAGGCGGCGGAGCTTGCAGTGAGCGGAGATCACGCCACTGCACTCCAGCCTGGGCGACAGAGCGAGACTCTGTCTCAAAAAAAAGAAATCTAACTCCTCAAATAGAGTACATTGAAAGCTTCCTTTTTATGTCTGCCCTTCTATGAATATTCCCATACCTCATCTCTGTGCTCATAAAAATATTCCCTCATTAATTAATGCTTTTGGAAAGCATTGATGCTTTCCAAAATACAGTGTCTATTTTCTAAATTTCTCTCTGCAAAACTTCCTCTATTTTTTTTGTATTCACTACAATTAAAATAAAGTGGAGACAAGATACCCAGGGACTCAGAGGTGAGACACATTCATTACATTAGGCTCTGCTCAGTCTATGAGCCTCATTTAGAAACAACTGCACCAGAGATTCTGCTACGTTGAACAGTCAGCTCTGAAAGCTCGGTAGAGGTTGGCTTTAAGGGACTGACATATTATGTGCCATAGCTTACTTCATGATTTTAGCCTGAGAATCTGTGCAAAGTAGACCCCATGAAAATGTTTCACTATTTGGCTCTGCCCCAATTATACAAATGCACTTATAAGAGTGCTCACAAATGCAATTATAAGAGTAGATAGCTCCTCACACCAGTGCAAAATAAATGAAAAGATGAAATTCTGAATTTCATTTTTATGGGTAATGACTCTTATGTAAAAGGAATAAATTCCATTCAAAATAGAATCATTCTCACACATTCGTGTACAGACATACGTATTAATTCACTTATAAAGATGGGGGATATTCCCATCTCATTGTCATTGTTTGACTAATTTTTGAGAATTATATAAGACTTTCCATAGTCACTACATCCTTGGCATCTGTACTAAAATGTTATCCAGCTCTAGTAAAAGGACACACTACTAACAACGAACACATCTACTTGCCTCTCTATATTGCTACCAGCATATCAAAGAGGTTTGGAGAATGGAAAGCATTGCCTTCCAAATATTCTCTCAAAGAAAGATCTGTTTGGAAAGGAGCACTGGAAATGCCAGAAAGAAAAACAACTTCCACGTAATTATTCCATTTTTATCAACCACCAAATAAACATTAGCAGAGAGTCTTCAAATTGGTTTGTGGGAGGTAGAATTACAGTTTATTTTAGATGTATACAGCTGCATGAGTCACTGGGGGAGAAATAAATGTGTTGATTTACCAATATGTTATATCAATTACAGACACTGCTCTGCCCAACTGCTTTTGGGATCTGCATGCTTAGTGGAGAATGAATTTAAATCTGTCCAGGTGCATATTTAGGGTTGTGCTGCAAGTCAAACCCACACATTAATGTAAAGGCATTTTTTAGGGAAAAATTCTAACACAGTTAAAAAAAATTAGAAAATACTAATAATTAAAGGCAACTGTCATTAACTGTTATTCAAAGTTGAAATATTAATCATGGATACTTTCTAATATTAATTCATTTTTCATAATTTCTGAATATCTTAATGATTCTTAATGATTCCCTTTGGTCAAGAACCTTCTATGAATTTTATTGCTTTTAGTTTTCTCCTGAGCCTGAGAAAGTGGAATTAGGAAACTGGGTCTATAGATATCACTTGCCTTTTCCTCATATTCTAAATTCTTCTAGAACCAACTCTATCAGGTAATAGTGAGTAATTGGCTTAAATCATCTCATGTAGTTCACCCCAAATGCTTTAAGGTAAACGTTATCATTATCCACTTTTTTTCTCCCCTTGGTAAGAAAACTTTGTTTCAGAGAAGTCTTATTTGTCCAAGGTCACACAGCCAGCACGGGGCAGAGAGAGTGAGAATTTAATCCTTGGTGATTTGGTAGTAAATTCACAGGCACTGAAGCCAAACCAAGTGCACCAGCTCCCACAAACACCCAACTAGACAGATTAAGGTTTGGCAGATATCAATAAACGTGGGTGTGTATACCTTCCAAGTTATAGGAGAAAGACTGTTCCTCTCTGATAAGCAGACAAACCATGATTTTTTAAAGTACTGCATATAGATACAGAGAACAGATTGAAGGTTGGCAGAGATTAAGGAGGGGGTAAGGCAGGAGGGAAGAAGGTAAGGCTATAAAGGGTTCTCATGAGGGATACTTCAAGGGATGAAAATGTTTTGTATCCTTACTGTGCCAATATCAATACCTTGATTGTGACATTGCATTGTAGTTTTGTAGGCTTTTTTTTTCCATTGGAAGAAAACTGAGTAATGGATACACGGCATCTTCCCTGTTTTACTTCTTTCTTTTTTCTTTTTTTTTTTTTTTTTTTGAGATGGAGTCTGGCTCTGTCACCCAGGCTGGAGTGCAGGGGCGCAATCTCGGCTCACTGCAAGCTCTGCCTCCCGGGTTCACCAGTCTCCTGCCTCAGCCTCCCGAGTAGCTGGGACTACAGGCGCCCACCACCACGCCCGGCTAATTTCTTTTTGTATTTTTAGTAGAGATGGGGTTTCACCGTGTTAGCCAGGATGGCTACCATTTCCTGACCTTGTGATCCACCCGCCTCGGCCTCCCAAAGTGCTGGGATTACAGGCGTGAGCCACCGTGTCCTGCCTCCTGTATTATTTCTTACAATGGCATGTGAATTTACAATTATCTCAAAATAAAAACATTTACTTAAAAACAGTGTAGACATCTTAACACGTAGTTACACTTAATTAGTTTGAAAGGTAAACCAAAGAACTAAAAAGTCAGACCAGTGTTTCAAAAATCCAAACACAAGAGGGAAGCCCAAAAGATAGGCAGGAGTAGGTAGTGGAATCCTGCAGTAGCACTTTGTCAATTAAGTCATTCTCACAGGTAGCAAGAGAGTCCCAGCCTCTCCTGGAGGTTCATCTGTGACATCCTAAGAGTAGAAATACAAGCCATGGCAGTCAGTGTTTGAACTGCTCTTCCCTGAGGCTGCTCACAGAGGGAGGCAAAAAACAGGGTAGAAGTCTTTCTTCAAGTTTTGTCTGTCCACACTGGCTGACTGGCTGCTCTGGTCAGCCTAATATTGGTGTATCTAATGCCTGGTTTCGGAAATAGGAAGAATTACTTAGAAAATGACAAACACAGTGGGTTACCTAGGGGCCCTGGAGGGGCGATTCTGTAAGCAGAAGTGAGTGCTTACTGTACTATAATTTACATACTATCTAACAGTCTGGATAATCAAAAATTATTAATCTCCTAGCAAAATTAGAGCTGTCGTAGAATTATCTAAGAGAATTGCTCTACTTTGTATGTGTGTACCCACAAGGGGAGCAAAAAGCAAATTAGACACTTGGAAGCAGCACATCAAATACTAAAATATCATATTTAAATATCAAAGTATTATAGATCACAAAACGAATATAGTAGGAGAAAGTCATAGCAATAAAATGTTAATACTATAAGGATAAGAGAATAAAAATAATAATTTCTGGACAATTCAGGCTCCTACTCCTTCCAGATTCTCCTCCTCCTTAAGACCATTTGGAAGTAACCAGCTCCATACTGGGATAAAGAGGCTGAATTTTGCTGCAAATAAAAATTGGTACAACTGCTTTCAACTGCAGGTGGTGGTTGCTCATTTAAAAAAATACTAAAAAAAATGGTTGGCAACACCTTACATCATATTTAGAAAAGAACCAATGGTAGTGAAAAAAATCAAAGCAAATTAAAAAAAAAACTTTATTTTGAGATAACTTTAGACTTACAGAAGAGTTGCAGAAATAGTACAGAAAATTCCCATACATCCTTCACAGCTTCCCCTCTGTTAACATGTTACATAACCATGGAAGATTTATCAAAACTAAGCACTTTGATACAATACTACTAACCAAAGTGCACGATAGAACTTTTAAAATATTTCTCACACTTTGGGAGGCCGAGGCAGGCGGATCATGAGGTCAGGAGATTGAGACCACACTGGCTGACAGGGTGAAACCCTGTCTCTACTAAAAATACAAAAAATTAGCTGGGTATGGTGGCATGCGCCTGTAGTCTCAGCTACTCGGGAGACTGAGGCAGAAAACTGCTTGAACCCGGGAGAAGGAGGTTGCAGTGAGCTGAGACTGCGCCATTGCACTCCAGCCTGGGCGACAGAGCAAGACTCCATCTAAAAATACATATATATATATATTTCTCCAGTTTTTCTAGTTATGCAGTTTTTTTGTTCCAGGATCCAATTCAAGATCCCATATTGCATTTAGTTGTCATGCCCTTAGTCACCCTGAGTCCGTAACAGTTTCTCAATCTTCCTTATCATTCATGACCTTGAGAACTTTGAATACTTCTTGTCAGTTATTTGGTAGATTGTTCCTGAATTTCATTTGGTCTGATGTTTTCTCATAATTGTATTGAGACCATGCATTATCTGGAACGATACCACGCAGGTGATGTAGTCTCCGCCGTGCGTCATATCGGGGGTTCATTATGACTATACGTATTGGTGGTTATGTTAACCTCGGCTAGGATAATGTCTGCCAAGGTTGTCCACTGTCAAGTTACTACTTTTTTCATTTGTAATTATTAAATAGTTTGAAAGAGATACTTTGAGACTATGCAAATATCCTGTTTTTGCTTATACTTTTGCCCATTAATTTTAGCCTCCACTGGTGGATCTTGCCTTGCAGCAATTGTTACTGTGATATTCTAATAGTGATTTTCTATTTATAATTTTGTATTTTAATATAGTCCCTTCTTCTACACTTAAAATTGGAATTCTTCTGCAAAGCACTGTTGTTTAACCACCTTATTCATTGATTCAATTTTTTATATTGGCATGGGGCCATGGATATTTATTCCATTCTTTGGAGTATAATCCACTACTATAATCTTTTTATTGCTCAAGCTCTTTCAGGTTGGCTCTGTGCTCCTTTCACTAGGCTTCATCCCCAGTTCCCTTATGTTTAGCACCTGGCACTTTCCAGTATAGCAAGATGCTCTAGATGCAACTTGTATTTTCCCTGCCCCAGCCCTGGAATCAAACAGTTCTCCAAGGACCCCGAGTATTTTTTACTGCAGAACTGTATTTAGAAACTACTAAGCTATAAGCACTGAACATGCTCATTGCTATTGGGGAAATCACTGCTTCTAGTCTCCTGAGTGAAGAGAACTAGGAAATATAGGTATGTATATTAACTCATGCATATGTAAGCATCTATATTTCTGTGTCTATTTCTATTCCTCTGTGTGTGTATATGTATACATATTATGTATGTATATATAATTATAGTATATACAATTTTTTAGTATATCCACATTAATACCTCCACCTCTCATTCAGGACCACAGGGCTCATTCTAGCATTCCCCTTTCTTTTGTAACTTCTAACAGTGGGACTCCTAGCTCCCATTATCTATGATATAATAGCTATTTGTTCAATCCTAGTATACAAATATATTACTTTCAAAATTCCTCACTAATATGCATATATACAGTTCCTTTTATCTTTATTTTATAGTATCCAGTCTAAACATCATTTTCCAAATGACGGAAGGTCAGCTCCTTTCTTCCTACCATCCCCCAATGTGGTTATGTGGTTCACTGTGTAATACAGTTAAGATTCATTTGTTACTGTCTGTGTTCTACCCCCCTGCCACTTCCTAATGGACTTTTTAAATTGAAGAAAAACATTCACTTTTTTGTTGTACAGTTTTATGGATTTTGACAAATGCCTGGAGCTATGTATCCACCTCCACAGTTCCACTCAGAACAGTTTTGTAACCCCCAAAATTTCTCTGTGCTACCCCTGTATAGGAAACTCTTCACTCCTGACACCAGACAAAAACAAGCTTTTACTTCAATATCCTGTATATGGTTTGGAATTAATTAGAATTAAATAGCGCATTTTAACTATGCTATAGTAAAAATGCATCTGAAGGTCAGTACACAGAAAAAGTCCAACAGGTAAAGCTACAAACTGCCATTTGTTTTATAATACATTAGTGTTCAGATTTGGTCTTTAAAACTATTTAGGTCTAAATATATATAAAATTACACCGTAGATTTTTTTAGGGGGTAATTTTTCTTTCTTTGAATGCTTACATTTAGAGTTTCTTAAGAAGTCTATAGTTCAGCACCATCTATTCACTGAAAAGGAATGAAAATACCAGCCTTCTCTCTCCCTCCTCCACCTAATAGAAGAAGGTGGTGCTTTCTTGGAGAAGTATCCAGTACTTGCCAAAGATTACTAGAAGGGCTGCCACTGTCTATCCCTACCGAGCCCCTTTACTGAGTGTGCTGACAACAAATGGCTCATGCAGAAAGTGCTTGTGCATTTTTGTATGCATTATGATATTTTGTTATTATTGTGCATAATAGTAGATAATGGTGAAGTGGGATGGAAGGCAAGTGATCACCAGAATGTTAAGAGAAGGAAATAGAAGAGATGTGGTACTTTTTATGCAGCAGAAAAAAATTAAAATCTTTTCTGATCACCATTATATGGACTTTTTCTATGCTGAAATAGCAATTTCTCAAAGCAAGCTTGCTGGTGGTTACCATAAGTGGGTAAAAAAATTAAAGGATGAAAATGAGCCCATTCTTAAGAAGATGCTGTGTTCTTGAGATATAATCAAGCAGAGAAGGTAAAGCCTAAAGTATTGACTTTACAGTTGCCCTGGCAAGTTGTGTGTGATTCTGTGCAAACGACTACATCACTCATCAGTTTCTTTCAATGCAAAATAAACTATATCATACATAACTTTCAAGGTTGTTGTAATAAGTAAGCAAATTCAAGCATATGAAGCATCTAGTATAAATAAGTATGCAACAGCAATAAAAGCTATTATCATTATTAGTAGTATTTGTGCGTATTTTCTTATGTGATAGGGAAATCTGGTTATATAAGAGTAGCAGCATTTAATACTTACAACCAAACATATATAGTTTCTTAAAATAACCACAATTCCAAAAAACTTCAATGTGGTTATATCATTCAAATAAACTAAATAGTACTTGTGCTTCCAAAACAAGATAATATGCATTATTGTATATTCAAAAACAACAAGACATGATCTATCTAAATTTTTATCTGTGTTTAATTCTCTTATAGTCTGTGGAGGTCCTGGAAGAGTGACTCATACCTTTTTCATCTTTGTATTTCTAGGAATTTCCAAAAGTAGTCATAAGAAAACTCTCTAAATTCAATGGAATTGTTTAGATTGAAACTAACCCAATTGTCCCATAGAGATGGTATTTATAATTTTTTGAATAAACACATAAATTGATTCTCCCAGTCTTAAAACTTGAGAAAGTCACATTTGTTTTATCTGAGTTCCTTTCTAAGGAAACCAACCATGAGGCCTCCCAGATAGTAGCTAGGAGCTGATACTCACCAGACCATTGGATTTCAACAATGAGATGCCAGACACCTTGGCTGTTATGATTGCCTAACTGACTACCTGCTTCCTGTTGATCAACTCCTCTTTCTTACCACTCCCTAATTCCTGTTTTCCTACACATGGTTCCATTTCTTCCCTGGTATATAAACCCTGAATTTTAGTTGGTCAGGGAGATGGATATGAGACTGATCTCCCATCTCCTCTGCCACAGCACCTGATTAAAGCCTTCTTTCCTGGCAATACTTGTGTCAGTAATTGGTTTTCTGTAATGCAAGCAGCAGGACCTATACCAAACCCCTGGTATTTTGGTTAAAAAATTAGATTCAGATTATGTTCAGATTATAGCAAAGGCCAATATTTAAAGCGAAAGATGGACAGGAAACTTCTTGGGTACATTAAAATTGTCCATATTTTGGTACTTTGAGAATCAGAATACTTAATTTTAGGGTTAGTGGAATATGTAGTTCTTTTGAGTCTATACAGTAAACAAAGCTCTAAGTATTTTATAAAGAGGTGTGAACCTAAACATCATCATTCCAACTCAAGACTATGATGAATTCACAGTGGGTTTCGGCCCACTTATGCAGGTCTAGCTTATTAGTAGTGTAGGCCTGCCAATGCTTTCTGTATATGGCATCTGTAACTCAAGATTTGTCCCCAAAACTAAACCCTTTTCCACAGTGTGATAAATTGTAGCAGGGTAGAGAGAAAATTATTCTCCCATGTCACACATGAGGAATTTAGAGCAGACCCAGTGTTTTTAGGATTTCAGAGCATAGGCCCATCTGCCTCCTTGAGCTGTCTGCTGCAGTGCATAGTGGGGTCCAGCAACAGAGGGCAAGAGGGAGGATGAGTAAACACTGTGGGCCTTCAGAGGGCTCAGCAACTGACCTCACTCAAAATGGCAGGGACAGAGAGGAAGAAACTGACAGACCCCCCAAATGCTCTCTGACTGAGAACAAGTGAGAGGGATTGTCTCTCTCTGTGGACTCCCCAGTACCACTGTAGGTGATCTCACTTGGGCAGGAGTTAGCAAAACAGGGATCTTCACCATTAATGGAATCTCATTTTGAACTCTAGGCTAGTTAACCTTATGAAGCCTGTGGTACCAAGAAATAACAATTAACTCTGCAAAGAGGTCATTAAAATTGAGATTTTTAGAAATTTTCCTGAAGTGCTTTTTGAGTGCAGTTTTTAAAAATGCCATTTCCCCCATCTAAATATAATGCATTGCTAGAGTGAACAGGCATTTATGTCATGCCTGCTGTTTCAGGTACTGTTATATCACATGATGGTCCTATTAACTTTATGAAGTGTAATTATCTTAATCCTACAGATGAGGAACCCAGAAATTTGAAAAGTGATTTTTTTCAGCAATTCATGTTCTTGTTCTACATTATGGTACTTTGACCTAGAGGGATCTTGAAAAGATCATTAGGCACAGTCCTGCCACCCAACATTTAAGCTATCCATAGCTGTTTTGCAGATAAGGCAATGAGTACTTAGAATTTTCCTTCACTTTTTTGTTGGTTAGTTTATGTCAAGATGAATTCTCTTTACCAAGTAGAAATTCAAATTCTTGTGTTTACATTTAGAATCACAATGGTACAACTGGAAACAAAACGCCACAAAAGATTTCCATCGCTGAATAACACTGCATTCTGACAAAAATACAGAGTCTCACTTTTTTAAATCGAGGACACTTGGGATAATTACATACTAAAAGGACTGAATCATGGCCCTGATAAGAGGAAAGCAGAAGCCTCCATAATTAAACAGAACAAAAGTAAAGAAGTGTGTGTGTGTGTGTGTGTGTGTGTGTGTGTGTGTGTGTGTGTTGCGTTTAAGTTCAGAAACAGCAGACCTGGTGCTTTGGCAATGCTCCAAAGTCATTTCTGGTAAATAAGAGATATAAATAATTCATAAACAGAACATCCCCCAAAAAAAAAAAACACAGATTTGAAAGGAAAGAAAACGTTTTTGTCAGACAGATAGCTTCTAGCCAGCTAAACTAACAACATGCTTTAAATAGCATATTCATCCACTTATTTCATAGGCAAAGGCAAAGTTCCCCCTTTCTTCTCAAAAAAGATTTACAATGTTTCTGTGTTGGGAAGTATTAATCTGAGAAGAGGAGGCACTTCACATTATGTAATTGCTTCCTTCTGTCCTTCTGATGATATCACACTGAATGGGCAAGACAGTCTTAATGGGAAACAAACTCATGTTATCTGTGTGTATCCTGAGTAAATAAAATATGTGCATTAACCAATGAGGAGAAAAATGAGTGAGTAATGCAACAACGTGATACATGTTCTCCAGAATTTGGAGAATGCAGGGATTGGTGTGTGCTCACAGGTAAAAATGTTTAAATTATCAGGAGCCCACCTGGAGTGTGCACAGAAAGAAGCAAGCAACAGTGGTGAGAGGTGAAACACCAGACGCATATCCTTGAAAAAGGGCACCAGCCTTGTTTTCCTGAATGTGACCTCACCTGTGTGGACCATGTGGACTGGAGAAGTGACTAGTGTGGAAGCACTGGTAGCCAGGTACTGTGGGAGACTTAAGTTGTAGGGAGCCCACTGGAGGGGTCTTCAGCATGCTAGGGAATTGGAAGACTCCAGTAAAGGACTCTCCATACCTCATAAGGAAATAATCTGCAATTAGATACCTAGCTCTTTCAGAAGGCATTAACACCATCCTAAGCCTTTTCTGCCCCATTACCTCTTCTCTCTCTTGTAACTCTCCAATGGAGAGGCAGCCTAGTGAGTGGAAGAGGAAGGCAAATAGTGAAGAAGCTAAAGCAGGCCTGAGCAGGGGAAGACAGAAACTTTGAATTTTTTAAGAGGCTGAAGTTTTGGCATTAGTACCTGGAGTGAAGGCAAGCCATGGGAAATATAAGGGATAAAGGCTGAAGCTAGGAGCATGAAGGAAAGAAGGAAATGTGAAAGAATAAAGATGCGTTCCCCCTACTGTGTTTAGCTGGTTCAATCAATCAGTTACAACTACATTTTCACACTGAAGTGTAAATATTGGATGAACAACCTTTGTTGGTCCCCAGTTGTTATCTGGACACATGCTGACAGTAATAAGCTTCCATTTCCCTTGTCATCAGGACTTCAGGGATGCCAATTTACAGAGCTCTGCAATTCCTTTATCTATCTTCCTACAAATGTCTATCCAGAGAGAAATGTGTATTATTATACACATACAACAAAATAAGAGAAATCCAGTTTTCTAAACATATGAGAAGAAATCAAACAGGCATGATCAAGCAGTGATCATGTTTCATGTATCATGTTTCTCAGGCAATGCCTAGTCCTCTAACAGAAATTTAACAAATATTTTTCAACCAATATTTGTGTTTCTCCTGTCACAAATAGATCAGATGCTGAAAATTTAAGTCAATGAACACATTTTGTACCATTTGCCAATTGAAACTATTGATGAGCAAAATTTTACTACTCACTTGAAAGCAGCAATTTTTTTTGGTTACTTGATGCTTAATTAATCTATTAAAATGAAGTTTCTGTACTTTACTTTTTAAATTTTTTTATTTTGAATTTTTATTTTATTATTATTATACTTTAAGTTTTAGGGTACATGTGCACAATGTGCAGGTTAGTTACATATGTATACATGTGCCATGCTGGTGTGCTGAACCCATTAACTCGTCATTTAGCATTAGGTATATCTCCTAATGCTATCCCCCCCACTCCCCCCACCCCACAACAGTCCCCAGAGTGTGATGTTCCCCTTCCTGTGTCCATGTGATCTCATTGTTCAATTCCCACCTATGAGTGAGAACATGCAGTGTTTGGTTTTTTGTCCTTGCAACAGTTTACTGAGAATGATGATTTCCAATTTCTTCCATGTACCTACAAAGGACATGAGCTCATCATTTTTTATGGCTGCATAGTATTCCATGGTGTATATGTGCCACATTTTCTTAATCCAGGCTACCATTGTTGGACATTTGGCTTGGTTCCAAGTCTTTGCTATGGTGAATAGTGCCGCAATAAACATACGTGTGCATGTGTCTTTATAGCAGCATGATTTATAGTCCTTTGGGTATATACCCAGTAATGGGATGGCTGGGTCAAATGGTATTTCTAGTTCTAGATCCCAGAGGAATCGCCACACCAACTTTCATAATGGTTGAACTAGTTTACAGTCCCACCAACAATGTAAAAGTGTTCCTATTTCTCCACATCCTCTCTGCCACCTGTTGTTTCCTGACTTTCTAATGATTGCCATTCTAACTGGTGTGAGATGGTATCTCATTGTGGTTTTGATTTGCATTTCTCTGATGGCCAGTGATGGTGAGCATTTTTTCATGTGTTTTTTTGGCTGCATAAATGTCTTCTTTTGAGAAGTGTCTGTTCATGTCCTTCGCCCACTTTTTGATGGTGTTGTTTGTTTTTTTCTTGTAAATTTGTTTGAGTTCATTGTAGATTCTGGATATTAACCCTTTGTCAGATGAGTAGGTTGCGAAAATTTTCTCCCATTTTGTAGGCTGCCTGTTCACTCTGATGGTAATTTCTTTTGCTGTGCAGAAGCTCTTTAGTTTAATTAGATCCCATTTGTCAATTTTGGCTTTTGTTGCCATTGCTTTTGGTGTTTTAGACTGAAGTCCTTGCCCATGCCTATGTCCTGAATGGTAATGCCTAGGTTTTCTTCTAGGGTTTTATGGTTTTAGGTCTAACGTTTAAGTCTATAATCCATCTTGAATTAATTTTTGTACAAGGTGTAAGGAAGGGATCCAGTTTCAGCTTTCTACATATGGCTAGCAAGTTTTTCCAGCACCATTTATTAAATAGGGAATCCTTTCCCCATTGCTTGTTTTTCTCAGGTTTGTCAAAAGATCAGATAGTTGTATATATGCAGCGTTATTTCTGAGAGCTCTGTTCTATTCCATTGATCTATATCTCTGTTTTGGTACCACTACCATGCTGTTTTGGTTACCGTAGCCTTGTAGTATAGTTTGAAGTCAGGTAGCGTGATGCCTCCAGCTTTGTTCTTTTGGCTTAGGATTGACTTGGCAATGCGGGCTCTTTTTTGGTTCCATATGAACTTTAAAGTAGTTTTTTCCAATTCTGTGAAGAAAGTCATTGGTAGCTTGATGGGGATGGCATTGAATCTATAAATTACCTTGGGCAGTATGGCCATTTTCATGATATTGATTTTTCCTACCCATGAGCATGGAATGTTCTTCCATTTCTTTGTGTCCTCTTTTATTTCCTTGAGCAGTGGTTTGCAGTTCTCCTTGAAGAGGTCCTTCACATCCCTTGTAAGTTGGATTCCTAGGTATTTTATTCTCTTTGAAGCAATTGTGAATGGGAGTTCACTCATGATTTGGCTCTCTGTTTGTCTGTTATTGGTGTATTAGAATGCTTGTGAGTTTTGCACATTGATTTTGTATCCTGAGATTTTGCTGAAGTTGCTTATCAGCTTAAGGAGATTTGGGGCTGAGACAATGGGGTTTTCTAGATATACAATCATGTCATCTGCAAACAGGGACAATTTCACTTCCTCTTTTCCTAATTGAATACCTTTATTTCCTTCTCCTGCCTAATTGCCCTGGCCAGAACTTCCAACACTATGTTGAATAGGAGTGGTGAGAGAGGGCATCCCTGTCTTGTGCCCGTTTTCAAAGGGAATGCTTCCAGTTTTTGCCCATTCAGTATGATATTGGCTGTGGGTTTGTCATAGATAGCTCTTATTGTTTTGAGATACGTCCCATCAATACCTAATTTATTGAGAGTTTTTAGCATGAAGGGTTGTGGAATTTTGTCAAAGGCCTTTTCTGCATCTATTGAGATAATCATGTGGTTTTTGTCTTTGGTTCTGTTTATATGCTGGATTACATTTATTGATTTGCATATATTGAACCAGCCTTGCATCCCAGGAATGAAGCCCACTTGATCATGGTGGATAAGCTTTTTGATGTGCTGCTGGATTCGGTTTGCCAGTATTTTATTGAGGATTTTTGCATCAATGTTCATCAAGGATATTGGTCTAAAATTCTCTTTTTTGGTTGTCTCTCTGCCCGGCTTTGGTATTAGGATGATGCTGGTCTCATAAAATGAGTTAGGGAGGATTCCCTCTTTTTCTATTGATTGGAATAGTTTCAGAAGGAATGGTACCAGTTCCTCCTTGTACCTCTGGTAGAATTCGGCTGTGAATCCATGTGGTCCTGGACTCTTTTTGGTTGGTAAGCTATTGATTATTGCCACAATTTCAGAGCTTGTTATTGGTCTATTCAGAGATTCAACTTCTTCCTGGTTTAGTCTTGGGAGGGTGTATGTGTCGAGGAATTTATCCATTTCTTCTAGATTTTCTAGTTTATTTGCGTAGAGGTGTTTGTAGTATTCTCTGATGGTAGTTTGTATTTCTGTGGGATTGGTAGTGTGCTGTATTCAGAAACCCATCTCACGTGCAGAGACACACATAGGCTCAAAATAAAAGGATGGAGGAAGATCTACCAAGCAAATGGAAAACAAAAAAAGGCAGGGGTTGCAATCCTAGTCTCTGATAAAACAGACTTTAAACCAACAAAGATCAAAAGAGACAAAGAAGGCCATTACATAATGGTAAAAGGACCAATTAAACAAGAAGAGCTAACTATCCTAAATATATATGCACCCAATACAGGAGCACCCAGATACATAAAGCAAGTCCTGAGTGACCTACAAAGAGACTTAGACTCCCACACAATAATAATGGGAGAATTTAACACCCCACTGTCAACATTAGACAGATCAACAAGACAGAAAGTTAACAAGGATACTCAGGAATTGAACTCAGCTCTGCACCAAGTGGACCTAATAGACATGTACAGAACTCTCCACCCCAAATCAACAGAATATACATTTTTTTCAGCACCACACCACACCTATTCCAAAATTGACCACATAGTTGGAAGTAAAGCACTCCTCAGCAAATGTAAAAGAACAGAAATTATAACAAACTGTCTCTCAGACCACAGTGCAATCAAACTAGAACTCAGGATTAAGAAACTCACCCAAAACCACTCAACTACATGGAAACTGAACAACCTGCTCCTGAATGACTACTCAGTACATAACAAAATGAAGGCAGAAATAAAGATGTTCTTTGAAACCAGTGAGAACAAAGACACAACATACCAGAATCTCTGGGACACATTCAAAGCAGTGTTTAGAGGGAAATTCATAGCACTAAATGCCCACAAGAGAAAGCAGGAAAGATCCAAAATTGACACCCTAACATCACAATTAAAAGAACTAGAAAAGCAAGAGCAAACACATTCAAAAGCTAGCAGAAGGCAAGAAATAACTAAAATCAGAGCAGAACTGAAGGAAATAGAGACACAAAAATCCCTTCAAAAAATTAATGAATCCAGGAGCTGGTTTTTTGAAAGGATCAACAAAATTGACAGACAGCTAGCAAGACTAATAAAGAAGAAAAGAGAGAAGAATCAAATAGACACAATAAAAAATGATAAAGGGGAAGTTTCTGTGCTTTAAAATAAGTTCATATCAAACAAGATAGAAGATGCTCTGGTTCAAAAATCATCATAATTATAGACTATTTTTTCTGACACTGAGTCTAATCATTTTTACCTATTTGTAATATTTTCAAGGCTGCTTTTGAAATCGCATATTCATATCATTATTTGATCCAATATGTTTATTACATATTCCAATTAAAAAGTTTTACAAATTTTAGTTTTTATTGACGAATAATAATTGTATATATTTATGGGGTACAATGCAATGTTTCAACATGTAGACCAAAAATAAAACCCTAATCCTCTAAACTACTGATGAACCATCCCCCTTGGCCAGGGGCATTCCAATATTAACCTGAAAAGTTAGTTCAGGCCATGATGAGAAGTGGAGGTAGGACATGCCTCATTATACTTTCTTCTCTTTGGAATTCAGGTATAGCTGACCAGCGTTAACATGAAAACATAAATCCTACAATTGATAGAACAGACTCTGTAAGTGTGATAAGAAACATTTACAATCTATTCTCTCTGAAGCCTGCTACCTGGAGGTTTCATCTGCATAATAAAAACCTTAGTCTCTACAATTTCTTATCTTAACCCAGACACTCCCTTCTGTTGATTCCAGGTCTTTAGATAAAGTCTCTCAACCAATTGCCAATCAGAAAATCTTTGAGTTCAATTACCTGAAAGTACCTTCCCAACCTCACTTGGGCTACAGCTTGGTTTTATATATTTTAGAGAGACATAAGACATTAATAGATTGTCTTTACATTTAGGATCAGAACAGCACAACTGGAAACAAAATGCTGCAAAAGATTAATTATTCTTTTGATGTCTTATTAAATAAATAAATAAATTAATTAATTAAAAGATCAATTAGTCTCTTGATGTCTTATGTCTCCCTAAAATGTATAAAACCAAGCTGTAGCCTGACATCTTGGGCGCATGTTCTCAGGGTCTTCTGGGGCTGTGTCACAGGTCATTGGTCACACATATTTTGCTCTGAATAAATTTTTTCAAATATTTTACAGAGTTTGAATCTTTGTCAACACATACATGTATACATTGTGGAATGATCAAATCAAGCTAATTGCATTTCTATCACCTTAAATATTTATGATTTCTTTGTGGTGAGAAAATTTAAAATCTTCTGTTTTAGTTATTTTGAAATATGCATTATTAGTAGCTATAGTCACTGTTTAAAAGTTCAATATTAGAAATTCCCACTTGTTGAAGACAGTAGATTTTTAGCAATTTCAGATATTTGAAATATAATGATAAACCCAATAGCAAGTGGAAAAGTGCCTCTTGAAGGATATCATAGAACTAATATGAATTACCTAAGGAGACAATGAAATATCCCTCAGATGACAGGAAACTTTAGTTGTGGCTAAATTACATTAAATGGTTTAACACGATTAGTTATCTGATTAAAAGGAAGGGAGGTAAATGGTGGGTAGTAAACTGTTTGAAAAAAATGCATATTTCTTATTTGGAGGGAGGAAAAAACTGAAATACAATCTCCCATTTAAAGAAGAAGAGGAAAAAAAGAAAACAGAAAGACCAGCGTACATCTGTTTATTAAAAGTCCAAAAAAAAAAGTATACTTCTTAAAGGCTTCTGAGGTATTTCCATACAGAAAAAAAACAAAAACCAGCATTTGTTTATGATAATGACCCTGAATTACCATAAAAATGTTTGCTGGTATCCAGAACACTGTATGTCAAGAATTCACTGAAGTATAATGTACTTTAGAAAGACGCATTGGAGAAAACTTGCTAAAATGAAAAAGCACATAAGGAACTAGACCCCTTATTATCTCAAACATTCATTTCTATTTCTCATCTAATTCTTTAATAATGTCAGATAAATTGGATGTTACCACCTGTGATGACTCAAATTGATTTTAATATTTTTCTTGTCATATTTACGGCTAGGTAATGAAGCCTGCTTATAAAATGGAATCATTAGCCTTAGGGCAGTGGAAATGAGTCTTGAGAAAGGAGAAAAATAGGGTGTATTTTCCTATGCATACATTTCCATAAAATGCTAACACAGAGAGATACATTCAAAAAGTAACAGAAGAGGATCCAGTGAAAAAAGATGCTTTGCCAGCTCAGTACTTGCTTCGTTCTCACATATATACCTACGTAGGAAGATGAATTGAGAAATGAATTAGCTTTACTGCTGATCAAATGTACAAACCCCAAATGTAAAATAAAATAATTGATAGGAGACCAAATAGTGCTTTTGAATCACAGCAGTCATTTGTTATATTAAGAAGGAAAGAAAAAAAGTTCAGGTCTTGGAAAAGTATGTTTCTTCTCTGCATTCAATGGGAAATTACAACATTGGAAATGATTGAAGCTCCTCATTTCTGTTACCTCTGTTCCTGTTACTAATACAATTCCTTATTTTATTTATTTTATATTTTCAGTTCTGGGATACATGTGCAGGATGTGAGGTTTTTTATATAGGTAAATGTGTGCCATGATTGTTTGCTGCAGCTATCAACCCATCATATATATGTATATATATATATATACACACACACACATATATATTTAAATATATATATGTGTGTGTATACACATATATATGTTGGAGCACTATATATATGTGTGTATATACATATATATGTATATACACACATATATATAGTGCTCCAACATTTCAGGAGGACTACTGTCACTTAAGCATGTACAAGTAATTAGATACACTCCATTTCTGTCACTGTGAAAATAGTGTTTCTCATGTGTTTGTTGAAGGCTTTTTTCAAAAGCACAAACACATGCCAACATGCCTTCCTATCCTTGCTCCATGCCGACTTAACCATACATAACCTTTGGGAATAAAACACAGTATGGCCAATAGGAAAATATTCATTAAGAAAAATCACTATATAAGGAATTTGGCCAGATTAATCCAGAGATTAGCATTAATGATATTTATTCAGATAAACTCTTGCAATAATATAAGAGGAAAATGAATTCTGTGCTTACATCCTTAAGAGAAATCATTAAAAGAAAATGTTTTATTGGATCAAACATATGATTTGAAACAAACTACACTGTGATTTGGATTTCTTATCTCTGAACAAAACATATTAGTAGCTGCTTCTCCAATTTGTTATTTCAGAATCCCTTGTATTAATTTTTCTATGAGGAATTCATGTTTTAAAAGTTATTAATCATACTGAATTTATCAATCACTTATTATTTTTATAAATCAAAGCTCGTTTTATATAAGTAAAAATTCAGCAGTCCACTTTAAATGTCATTTCTGCTGGCCTTTTAAGATTGTGACCATAATAATCACAATTCCATGAAACCCCACTGGAGATGCGGTTTGGGGACAAATGCTAACATTTGGGTTCTGGTTAACCTGGATTCAGATGGGAAACGTAATTTTTTCATTGTACTCCCATAATGTGCACACCAGTCTGTGGATATTTCCAGGAGAGAGATTATGTTCAACGCATAATGTCTTTAGGATTTACTTTTAATTATAGAGCTATAAGTAAGGAAAATTTCTAGTTCAAGCAATAATTCAAAATAACATTCCTTAATTCCTCTGTTAAATCTTTGAGACAGATATTTAAAAAGAAAGGAAAAAATATATAGATTGGGAATGTATTAGTCCATTTTCTTACTGCTATGAAGAAACACCCGAAAGTGGGTAATTTATAAAGAAAAAGAGGCTTGATGAACTCACAGTTCCACATGCTTGGGGAGGCCTCCCAATCACACGGAAGGTGAAGGAGGAGCAAAGGCACATCTCACATGGTAGAAGGCAAGAGAGCTTGTGCAGGGGAACTGCCTTTTATAAAACCATCAGATCTCATGAGACTTATTATCACGAGAACAGCACAGGAAAACCTGCCCCCATGATTCAATTACCTCCCACCAGGTCCCTCCCACAACATGTGGGTATTATGGGAGCCACAATTCAGGAGTGGATTTGGGTGGGGACACAGTCAAACGATATCAGGGAGCCAGGTACTGGTTTGAGATATTACACAACCTATCTAATTTAATCATCACACTATGTTCATGGGGTATGTTGGGGTTCAGAAACCAATACTCCCAAATATGGCACTTTCACATGCTGACCTGAAGAAGAAGCCTCAAGGTCTTTCTGACCTCCCCTCCCCCAAGTCCTGCAGCACCCCCACCCACCCCACCAACACACACACCTCTCTATCCTGTCTGACAATCCTCTGTCCCACCCAAAGCACAGAATGAAGCTGTTCTCTTGAAGTCCCTTTATCTGACTAAAGTCCAGATCCAACAAGGAAGAAAACAGTGACCTCTGGAATCCTCCCCGAGTTTTCATTAACTGAACTCATATCACAGGAAGAAAGACCGAAATCTGTCAACACATCTGAATAGATTTTTGTCACAAACCATTGCCTGCTCTGCAGGCCCAACAGACTTTGTTCCCAGCCATTGTATGTTCTTCAAGCCCATTGAATTCCCCTAAAAAAATTACTACCTCCCTAAAATCATCCACATTTTCCCATCTCCCTGGCCTCTAAGAAGATGGTATAGAACAACTGTACCCCATTGTGTGGCAGAGTAATCACTCTATAATTTTCTCCCTGTGCATGCTAATAAATTTGCATGCCTTTTCTCCTATTAATGTGTCTTTTTTGAGTTTCTTTTTCTGTGAACCTTTTGAGGGTGAAAGGGAAGTTTTCTCTTGGCCCCTAAAGGTATAATCTTCAATTCAGAAACAGTGACTTAGAGAGTCTAAAAGATTGACTATGATCACACAGTAAGTGAAGCATATTTATTCCCTCAAATCCACTCAGGCTTTTTCTCTGTGCTGTCCATAATTTTTAGGTATTTAAGTAATGAAGCAATGAAGATAGTCTTTTTAAAAGAGAGGTCATTCTGTTCAGCTGAGCCCACCCTGAGTTCTGATCTTGATTATTTTCCAAGAGTTACATTAAACAATTACTAAAATTTTGTTTACATTCCCAGGTTTTACCTAATATCCTAAGAATGGAGCCAACAAATTATAAACAAAGTAATAAACTTATCACAAAATACCTTGCTTGCAGAAATACACTGTGAGAAAAAACATCCTAGTGGGCTTCATATGACAGCTTACAGCAATCAGTCCTCAGCTATAAACCAATGCTACAATCAATGCAGATAGAATACCTACTGTGCTAGGTATCAGTGACGGGCAGAATAATTACAGGAGCCACAGACCCATGGAGAAGCCATGGTCACACAGAGAGATGGGTACATGGTGTAATGAAAGTGTGTATTGGAGGTCTGACCTACTTCCTTGAAGTAGTTTATATTATATAGTATAGTATAGATTGATTGAATTACCTGTAGCTTGCAGAAACAGTAGCATGATAGATATACATTTTATGTATATATTTAAGTGTATGCGTGTATGTGTATGTATGTATGTGTGTTTTTCTGTGTGTGTCTCTGTGTGTGTGTGTGTGTGTGTGTGTGTGTGTGTATGTTCAGGTGTATTTCTGAAGGACTGAAAACATTTTCCTAAGCAAGGATAGCTATGAGCTTGGCAGAAAACAAACAAACAAAAAAACAATGTAATGACTTCTTTAGGACCCTTGGATCATTAGAAGGTAGCCAGAGAGAGAAATGTTAGCCTTTTATTGATAAGTTCTCATGCTAATGTAGTACTCACAAACTTCCTTGTTTCTGATATAGATTGAAAAAGTATATTAAAATAATCAGTAATTGCTGCACATATAAAACTTGTGCCAAATACTTCTTACAAGTATCTGGTTTCTTCATCTCTATGAAATAAGTATGATTATTATGCTACTGTTGCAGATAAAAGAACAAGACTTGGGAAGTTTTAATTATTTGCCTTAAGCCAGGCAGGTAGTGTCAGATCCAGTACCTGAACCCAGTCTGTAAGAACCCTCTCTGTGTTCTTAACTGTGATTCTATTCTTCTTGTCCCTGAAACTATTTTCTTTAGATATTAGAAAAGATATCCACTCTACATACGACAGCATTCACTGAAATCATAAAGGAAAGAGGCAAAAATATTTGCTTTTAAACCTAACAAGATTCTATTTTCCACAAAAATCCTGAAGTTTATCCCAATGTTAAAAATAGAAAAATAGCCAGAAAAAGCTTTCCTTATAAGATTTGGCTTCAAGTCTTTAATAAAAGAAACTTCCATTTATTTAAATACATCTGTAAGTGTATAAAATATATTTGAAAGGAAATGTTCTACATAGAAGAGGTAAAAGCAATACAAGTCAGGTCTAAATTTCTAAGGAAAGAAGCTCTGACCTCAGCTTTGAGCTTTGTCCTTTTTACAGCCTATATCCAGGCTGGGAAAATGGAAGAATGGAGGTTGTCATAGGTCTCTGAGGCATACAAGAGAAAAAAGCAGAGAAGAACGATGTTTTCCTTCAAATACAGGAGCTCTTGATATGCAGGCAGTGCCTTTCATTTGATATTTGCTGGAATCTTTCACAAATATAATCTCATCAATCCTCATAATAACCTTTGGAGGAGAAGAAATCTCAGTATATACTTAATGTCTTGCTTTGACGACTATAGCATATTGAGCAAGTGAGCTCAGAGGGATGGGTGATTAAAGAGAGACTGAGTATAATAGACATGTAGCAATGGATCCGGCCTTATTCTCCACTGCTGTTTACAGCCTCTCCAATAGGCACAGCTGTTTCTCGACAGCTGCCTGTCTTCTTCCCTCTCCTTCGGAGCCCAGCTGAGCATCACTGAAGGTTCAAGCACTGAGCAAAAGAATAAGGTCTGCTTTGATGAAGTCAATAGGAATTTATTTTGGCACTTTGTATTTTGTGTTTTTAAGGACCAGCTATGCATCCTATGTCCAAATGGTCTTTAAAACATAATAGTGACTAGGAGAGCATTCTAGCTTAGCAACAATTGGTTAGAGCAATAAATGCAAATAATAGCTGAGGGTTTTGAATATCTAATAAAAAAATCCAATAGTCAACTCCCATCAATGACAAAACTGACGTGTAAGTCTTTAAAATATTTTAAAAATGATTCCAAAAATGAATTACCTTTTAATCCTAGAGTGATCACATTAGCAAGATGTGGCAGCTGCTTTGCAGGGACTGGGATATGTATCTCTTTATGTGGCAGTTCTATAGGCAAGTACTCACTGTTTTCTTCATGAAACAATACACACACCCATGGAATAAAAGCATCTCAGCATCATGATCACATAAAATTTATGAAAATTATATTTGGTGTTTCTGAAGCCCAAGTGGGTAGGCTGGCGGAGAGGCATTTGTGATTCAGGAAACACAGATACTGCCAGGTAAAGTTGTACGGATGGCCCCCCAACATGGTGTATTTGGAACCTGGGATCAGACAATCTGATTCAAAATCCTATCACCAACACTTATAAGATATTTCACCTTGCATGAGTTATTTTAACTCTCCAAATCTCAGTTTTCTTATCCATAAAATGGAAATAATACTTCAAAGTATTGTAATACAGTTCAACAGAGAAAATGCATTGCTTAGCACAGTGACTGGCAAGTATTAAGTGCTCAATAGGTGTTAGTTATTATGGCTACATATTCACATTTAGCTTTCTTTAGAAATAGTTTTCCTAGGAGATTTCTATTTGTTATATAAAATAAAACTTTTTTTCAATATGTATTCTCACAAAAAAATATATATAAATGTATATGTGCATATATATGTGTGTATGTGTGTATATATATATATACACATATATATGTCAGAACTACAAGAAGGTTTATTAAAAAGTTAGACACAGTAATTTAAAGAGATACAGGATCTGCTAGTCAGTAATTGTGAATTATCCGCTTTTGATATTCAGACTTCTCTGATAAGTTCAAATTTCCATTTACTAGTATAGAACACCTGCTTGTATACAAAATATTATATGCATTGAGAAATAACTTTAAAACTCTTCTTCCTTGTTAGCTTGCTGAAATAAATGTACTGCCCTGAATAGTGGAGAATATTAATTCTGCATAAAACATATATGGATATTAGCGGTCCAACATCTCCATAATGAAAAGGTCCTATATTTATTCTATCAGCCTCCTTTAAAATGCCCATCCTTAGGTTCACAGAGACCAGGCAATTGAAAAATAAATTCCTGTTTGGGCTTCTGCCACACTCTAGTCACGTTATGGTATCCAGGTACTACAAATTAAAAGGAGAAGGGACTGTCTATATACATTACTACCGTAAACATGGTTAAAATTAAAACAAATTCCAGAATCACTGAGGGTGTGGGGAGTGGGTAGAACTTTAAAGATATTGTGAAGAAGGCCTCATACTTCTTCTGGCCACATGTGGGCACCATTTATGCCTCTTCCAACTATACTTGTCACTCTCTTTCGTAGTTTAAAATCTTTTTTTAAAAAATTCTTTTTCTTAAATTTTATTTTATTATTATTATACTTTAAGTTTTAGGGTACATGTGCACAATGTGCAGGTTAGTTACATATGTATGCATGTGCCATGCTGGTGCGCTGCACCCATTAACTCGTCATTTAGCATTAGGTATATCTCCTAATGCTATCCCTCCTCCCTCCCCCCGCCGATCCCACAACAGTCTCCAGAGTGTGATGTTCCCCTTCCTGTGCCCATGTGTTCTCATTGTTCAATTCTCACGTGTGAGTGAGAATATGCGGTGTTTGGTTTTTTGTTCTTGCGATAGTTTACTGAGAATGACGATTAAAGATTTTAAACATTGGAAAGTTTAAAATCTTTTAACTCCAATGAAAGACCATTGACTACCCCCTACTCCCAAAAGTTTACGTTTAAATTTTAGGAGTAATGTAGCATTATTAAAATGATGTCCTTTTTTAATAATAAGAGAAAATTTCAAGAAAAGTAAAACCCTATGTGTATGTATCTTAACATATTTTTTTTCTTTAGAGAACATATGAAGTGTGCATGTAGGAATATTTAAAAAAATATTAATCTCAAGGAAATGCTGTTAAATTATTTGCCTGAAATTATCTGTTAGGTCATTGATACACAAACATTTACTACTATTTTACTGTATAAGATGCAGGATACCAAAATGGGGGGAAAAAGTTTCTTTTCTTTAGGGCCTTATAAACTAATTACAAAAAAAAGTATATTCTCAGATAATTATAATGTGGCATAGAATGTGATAAGACCGCAAAAGTGGTAGAAACTGAGGGCTGTGGATTTTGGAGAAAAAAAAAAAGAAAGAAAAAAGATTCAGTTTTAGCTGGGAGGACAGGGTGTCCTGAAGTGAAGGTATGCAATAAGAAAGAGGACAGACAAAGTTCATGGACAAGGCTGCATCTTAGTTAGATGCTTATAGCTCTCAAAAAATAATTGAGGAAGGGCATTCCAGGTAGAGGAAAATATATATGCAAGCGCATAGAAGTACAATGGCGTAGGGTAAATTGACACAGTGGAGAGTAGTCAGGTTAAGGCAAGGCTGGGACCAGAAAGGCAATAGATAAGTATAGTTTCAAAGAAGACATGGATCCCTATTCCTATGGATTTGAGTATGCAGAATGAGGGAAGGGTCAAAGATAACCAAGATTTTAAGCCTTGATAGCTAAGAAGGTGGTAATTCCCTTAAAAAGGAAAATTAGGTCAAGAGGAAACAGTACTTTTTGAAAACATGATAAATTCTGGTACATCATTGAATTTGAGGTACTGGGATAGCAACAGAAATTATCACCAGAAATATGAATGAATTACATTGGCCTATATGAAAACTCAGGTGGCACTTGCCTTACTTGATCTCACGCCATTGACATGGCCCTTTCTTCCATGGAGATGGCACATTAAGCACTATTACTTCATTTCCCCAAGGCACTCACAGCTTCTTTGCTTTTTGCATTTTATTATACATATGAAATTGATTTACCTTTATCCATCTAGATGCTAAGCAATCCGAGGTCAAGATTTACAAATATTTTGTCTTTATATTTTCATAGTGCCTACATAATGTCTTATGTGTGTAACAGCCACTTGAAAAATAAGAGTTTGAATGAATGGGAAAGGAAAAAAGTTCTCCCATAAAACCTAAATAAAAATGAACAGAAAGGCATTGGGTACTTTCAAACAGGAATATTTTTGGTGGAATGAATACAACTGCATAAGCTGTAGTAATTAAAGTATATAATATATGACTAGAGACCCATCTCTTTGAATTTTATATTGCTTTATTGTATTATCACTATATCTCAGTTCATTTAAAAATATTCTGAGCACTAGAACATTCTAAAAAGGATTCTTTTTCTTAAATTTTAAGCCCAAGATTATAAAAAGAAGGTGTTTGACTTTTTCCTATAAAGCAAGGAGAATAATGAGTTGGATGTACCCCTCTCTAAGCCTGAAACATTTTAAGCACATTTAAGGTAGGTGGACCGCAATGGCCCTTCTCTGTTCTTGGAAAAAAAGTAATAGTGGTTTTAAAAAACAAACAGAAATAGCTCCGTAAATGGGTGTGACTCTGGAGTCTGAAAGCCCTCTATTCCACTTAATCCTGACAGCATTCCAGTAAGAGAGGAATTTTTATTTCATCTACAGATGATAGAACTAAATACAGCTCAGGAACAAGGGGTAACTTGTCTGAAGTCATGTGGCAATTAAGTTAAAAAGCTTAATTATTACTATCATTAATGTATTTGTTTATATAACTCCAACTGTTTACTCTCAAAAATCAACTTTCCTCTTTATTGGGTATAAAAGCAAGGTTTCCAATTGCACTCAACAAGTATTGAATCCTAAATATGTAATTTTTTCTGTCAGTATTGAACATTATGTCAATGTAAAAACTGAAGGAATGAACAGTCTTATAATCTTTAATAAATTATTTCTTCTCTCAAGAGCATTTTGTGTAGAAAACTGTCCCCTATTTTCAGAACCAATGAATAAAAGTATTCCAAATATTTCCCATGTTAAATAGTTGTATCTTTCATAAGTAGACATTGTGGAAGTCATGTAGAAATTCCACATTGTATCAGTATTTTAATTTCAGCAGTTCCTAAATATTAAGAGAGCACATTTGGTTATATCAAATTCATCCTCTCATTTCCTATGTTTTAACGGTTTTATTCTACTCTGTTACCTTATCTCTTAGGAATGTGTGCCATATCTTCTAGTGTGGTACACTATTAAAAAAAGTTGTATGGCCAGGCACTGTGGCTCATGCCTGTAATCCCAGCACATTGGGAGGCTGAGGCGGGTGGATCACTTGAGGCTGGGAGATTGAGACCAGCCTGGCCAACATGATGAAACTCCATCTGTAATAAAAATACAAAAATTAGCCAGGCATCATTGCGTGCAACTGTAGTCCCAGCTACTCAAGAGCCTGAGGCACAGGAATCACTTGAACCTGGAAGGAGGAGGTTGTAGTGAGCTGAGTTCGTGCTACTGCACTCCAGCCTGGGTGACAGAGCGAGACTCTGTCTCAAAAAAAACAAACAACAACAACAACAAAAAACTTGTATTCTAGCTGAAAGATAATTGTTAAATCTTCCAATGTGATATGATTTCACTAGGACACAGAAAAGAAAAGAAAAAGTCAGGTAAACAAAGATAGTCTGATGCCCACTTGGAAGAATATTGCTCTTTACATACTAGTTCTATGAACTTGTGATTGTCACTTCAAACTCTGTATCTCACCTCTCAAGTCTGTGACACAGGGTGATGTTTCTACCATGCCTGTCACTAAAGTCTGTTATGAAAATCAGATAAGAAATAAACATAAGTATGCACTGCAAACTATATACAATAGATTAATACGACAATGTAAGATTCAGTTGATTTCAATAAAGTTTAGCCAATGATGACATTTTTATTTTGAAAATTTATTTTTGGCCAGGTGCAGGGGCTCATGCCTGTAATCCCAGCACTTTGAGGACCCTATGTATTATTTTTCAAAGTGACCATACTAATTTACAATCCCACCAACAGTATACAATGGTTCCATTTTCTCCACATCCTCACTAACATTTGTTATCTTTCTCTTTTTGATCCAGCTGGGGCGGGTGTTCAAGACCAGCCTGGCCAACATGGTGAAACCCCATCTCTACTAAAAATACCAAAACTAGCCAGGCATGGTAGCATATGCCTGTAATCCCAGCCACTCAGGAGGCTGAGGCAGGAGAATCACTTGAACCCGGGAGGCAGAGGTTGCAGTGAGCTAAGATCATGCCATTGCACTCCAGCCCGAGCGACAGAGTGAAACTCTGTCTTAAAAAAAAAAAAAAGTTTATTTTTAATTGAACAAAAATGTGTATATTTATGGGGTATAATATGACATTCTGATCTATGTATACATTGTAAAAAGACTGAATCAAGCTAATTAACATATACATCATCCAATCAACTTATTTTTTTTGCATGAGTACATTAAAATCTACTCTTTTAGCAATTCTGAATGTACAACACACTATTAACAACAGTGGTCACATGGAAGTGCAATAGATCACTAAAAGTTATTCCTCTAGTCTAACTGAACTGAATTGTTCCCTTTGATCAACATCTTCCCTTTTCCTATCCTGCTCTTCTCCCAGCCTCTGGTAGCCACCTTTCTACTTACACTGTTTCTGGGAGACTGACATTTTCAGATTCCATATATAAGTGAGATCATGCAGTGTTTGTCTTTCTGTGTCTGACTTATTTCACTTAGCATAATGTCCACCAGTTCAACTCATGTTGTCATGAATGGCAGAATTTCCTTCTTTTTAAAGGCTGTGCAGTATTCCATGTTTACAGATTGGAAGAATTATTATTGTTACTATGTCCACACCACCCAAAGCAAGCTACAATTTCAATGCATTCTTATCAAAATTCCAGTGCCATTTTTTCATATAAATAGGAAAAAATCCTAAAGTTTGCATGGAACCACAAATGACCCCAAATAGCCAAAGCAATCTTGAGCAAAAATAACAAAGCTGGAGGCATCATACCATACTTCCTGACTTAAATATATTATAAACTATTATAATCAAAACAGCATGGTACTGGCATAAAAACAGACACACTGACCAATGGAACAGGATAGAAAGCCTAGAAACAAACCCAAGTATTTATTATCAATAGATTTTCAAGAAGGATGCCAAGAACACACATGGGGAAAGGACAGTCTCCTCAATAAATGATGCTGGCAAAACTGGATATCCACATGCCGAAGAATGACATTAGAATAAAAGTAAAATATTTTCTCACATCACACAAAAATCAACTCAAAATGAATTAAAGATTTAAATGTAAGACCTGAAACTGTAAAGCTATAAGGAGAAAGCACAGGGGAAAATCTCCAAAACATTGCTCTTGGCAATGATTTCTTGGGTAGATTGCATGAAACTAAAAAGCTTCTGCATAGCAAAGAAAACAACAATGTGATGAGACAACCATGGATTGGGAGAAAATATTTGCAAACCATATGTCTGATAAGGGGTTAATATAAAAAATACATAAGGAACTCAAAAAAACTCAATACTATGAAAACAAATAACCTTAATTAAAAATGGGCAAAGGATCTAAACAGACATTTCTCAAACAAAGAGACATGAATGGCTAACAGATACATGAAACAATGCTCAACATTTCTAATTATCAAGGAAATGTAAATGAAAACCACAATGAGATATCCTCTCACACCTATTAGAATGGCTACTATCAAAAAGAGAAAGGTAACCAATGTTAGTAAGAATGTGGAGAAAAGGGAACCTGGGATTGTAAATTAGTACAGTCACTTTGAAAAATAATACAAAGGGTCCTCAAAATCTAAAAACATAATTATTATATGAATTAGCAGTCCCACTTCTGAGTATATATCCAAAATAATTGAAATTTTTATGTCAGAGAGCTATCTGAACTTCCATGTTCATTTCAGCATTATTCACAATAGCCAATATATGTAAGAAATCTAACTGTCCATCAAGGGGTAAATAGATAAAGAGAATGTGATATGTGTATACAAACACACACACACACACAATGAACTACAATAATGTCATCTTTTTACTCAGCTATATTTTGTGCAGTTTTATGAGGCAAAATAAACTGTTTTGTTTTCTCCCACAGATATGAGTCTTTTCACTCATTTATTTAAACTATCCAAACTGTTCAGAGGATGGACCCAACTCTTCTTTTGACAGAATACAAATGTCAGGTTTGAAAATTTATTTTGCATGTGAAACCTTCATTTTCATGCAAACATATAAACGTAAAAGTCCAGGCAACCAAGAACTAATTAATATTTTAGGTGACAAATGTTCTCTCTTATACATGGTTATAAAACTGTGCATTTACTAATTTCAAAGTTAGCTACAAAACAATAGATGTGCTTATGAAGCTCTCTGGAGCTCAGCAGCCTTATTATAGAGAGAGTGTTGGGTTCCTTTATTGCCAGTGTTGGGCACTAGATTGGATACCACACTGCTAAACTGATATAATCTCGAAAAAACATCTCTATCTATTACTATCCGTCTCTCTGTCTATCTATCTAATCTATCTAAATGGTATAGACTTATATAGATAAATGAACACAGGAATCTATATAGTTTTATCTATGAAAGCTACAAACCCTTCTCTCTACAAATAAAAAGGAACATAAAAATGACTTCCAATCTTTCTGAAGCATCAATAAAACAAATCTGAGTCTTAAAGCAGTCAAAATATCACTGTTCTTACTGTGTTTATTCCTAGTGAGTTTTATTTTGGCTGCTGAAAACAGCTTTAACATTATTAAGATTCATCTTACTTTTATTAACACTTCAACAGTACTGAATATCTGTATATTTTATCAAAGTAGTAAAAGTTGAATTTATTTTTATATGACTGTAATAAATAAATGAGGAATAGGGCCTTTAGTCAAATAATTGAGTATTAACCTTAAAATTATTTCCAGTTTCAACATCCGATAAAACCAATCGCATTTAACCATTTCAATATTTCAATACTGCATTATGATTTCTATAGTTAATTGAACATTTGTACTTAAGAAGATATTTCATTTCATGATTTTCTGACACCAAAATCCACATAAAACTTACTGTGATGTACCAGGGAAAGCTGGACGTGGTGGATTCATTTATCCAAGCTCTTTGCCTTTCAATCACTGTGTCCTGATCTTAGCTTGTTTTGGTCTGAAAACCAGATATCCCAGCATTCACTAGCAATCAAATATAATCAATTCTGGGAACAACTCAAATTGCTTGATTCAGTATAATGTCTATCATTTCTTTTGACAATGAATACATAACAGTAATCCAAATGAAATAATACAAACTTATTTAGAATTTTCATGAAGAGAAGTATTTTCATAGGTAGTACTCCTATCAGTTAATAGTAAGGGTAAATATGTTTCTGAAGTTCTAAAGAGTGGACTGTGTTTGTAAAACAGCTATAAGATCTGATTTTTCATTATGTCTATTGTTGGTATGTTTTTCTTAGATATGTGATCTTTTCTGTGTTTCTAATTCTATAATCATCAAAGAAATAGAAATATATGCCTATAAGTTTCGTTAAAAATGTTATTTAAGATAAATGTCAATATTAAATGCAAATGCTACAGTAGAAATGGTAATAAAGTACCTCCTAGTGAGATATGAAAATTATCAAATGTACTTAATCATTTAATTTATGACAGAGGAATTCTCTAAAATCTTAATTTAGAAGAGAAAGAATTGGTAAGAAGAAGGAGAAACATAAAGGTAAGAGAAATATCTTTTGTTTTCCATGTTATCAGAGATTTCTACCTATTAGATGAATCTAGAGCACAGTCTGGAATATGCTATGTTTCCTAGAAGTTCAATCCAATAAAAATAGCGATAGTGAAGATTCAAATCATATATGATATAATATGTAAATAAAGCCATAAGATTATGCAAATGTTAAGTAGCTAAGACAGCAAAGATTTGTATGTATACATTTACCAAATAGGCCATGGCATGTCAAAAAAATAATTACGTGAGAAAATTGTTCCACGTAAGTTATTTTTATTTATTTTAAAAATATATATATTTTAAAACAGAGATGGGGTCTCACTATATTGCTCAGGCTGGTCTTGAACTCGTGGGCTCAAGTGATCCTCCACCTCATCCTCCCAAAATGTTGGGATTACAGGCATGAATCACCATGCCTGGTCATACACTCTTCTTCTATCTTGGTTTATTTAAGTTCATAAGATTGAAATGTATGTTTCATTTCTGCTCATTTTATTGGTCATAGATCAATATTCACAGTAATTTTCTGTTTACATAGTCTTATAGCTTCAAATGCATTTACATCCCATGTCCAAGAAGATGACCGACCACAGGCTAGGTATGATGACCACAGAGGCTATGATGACAGGCCTGAACTTGCACTGTTTTGCCTCTTCAGTAACATTCTCCATCCAAGGAGTTAAGTAGTGCTTATGTTTTCAACCTCAGCTAATGTGATTTACAGGTAATTGAACCCTGGGTAACCTATTAGAAAATATGGATTTTCTATGACAAGATGTTTACAACACAATGAAATACATATATATTTTGACTACTCCACCCATTTATTCATTCATGCACAAAACAATTTTTGAGTTCTAGACTGGCAATAGACTCTGCTACTAGACTTTGTAGATGCCAAAAGGAGCAAAACCAAATCCCTTTCCTTGACAAATTTGCTTTCTAGTGGTTATTGAACTACCTATATAAATGTGTGAAAGTGAAAGATCAGCTCTTCGAGCCAGAACCTGACAGTGGCAGGCTGTAAATAAGTTGACTGCAGGCATCATGTACCAGCATGATTGATGAAAGCTTTTAGAAAATGTCTTTACAGACTCGTACCATTTAAAATGGTGTTTTTCATAAGGAATTGCTATACGGTACTTATTCCTATGAACTTGCTTCATATTTTCTACCACACTTTTGTGCTTGGGCATGCATTTGCTCTGTGGCAACCCTCCCAATACACACTCAGGATGTTAAGTGAATTCCCCACAAAGGTTTCTGTACTAGGAAAGGGAGTAGACATTTTGTTGTATAGTTTTTGTTGTTGTTGTTGTTATTGTTGTTGTTGTTCTTAGAGGAGTAGTATTTTTCTTACAGTGTTTTCTTGGTGACTACTGACAAACAGGAAATCAGCACAACTGAAGACAGCCCACCCTGTGAGCACGTGGACCATCATGTACAGTCAGAGGCATCAATTCAATGCAGCAGAGGGATGCTTTGGTAATTATGAAATCCTCTGAAACTGAAATGGGCAATTAGTGGATTTTCCATCTTATTTTTTAATTTTCATGGGAAACTCAAGTGTATTCAGCTCTTTCACTTGCAATTATAGAGCTAATTAACAGAAATTGGTGGTGCTCTGTGTATGATAATGACACTTAGTTGTTGGCTGGAAAACCAATAAAGAATTACAAATGAAATTAAATTCATTATTGAAACAGGCCACATTGAAGAAGGGGTGAGAAGAGGTGATGGCAACTTAAACATTAGATAGTTACATGTAATACATATTTACAGCTGCCTGGACATTTATGAGTCCAGTACCCATTTATTCACTGGGAAAGTTATTTATAGACCAACAAACATTAAACTTTCATAGACCTAAACTATGGCTTGGATTTATTTTTGTAAAAAGTTCTACATTTATTTTGGGGAACCTATGTAACATTAAATCATTCAACAATGCTTTATTGTGATAGATGTGTGGAACCCAGAGATGAATAAAATATATAGTTGATGTCTTTGATATCACAATCGTGTCAACACAAAAGCAGATATACAAACATACATAATCACTCATATTCTCAAACTCTACCCTAAACATTCCTTTCACCTTCTTGTTCTAACCTATTCTCATCTTACTGCTCTAACCTCTTTATTCTGAGTGTACTGCTTTCCCTGGACCTTCTCTAGGAGTGGCTGTTTTCTCTTATAAAAGTCCAATACCATAGAGTACAGAGGTGGCACAGGTACCTTTACTGCTTTAACTCTGCTAAACAAACATTCCTACCACTAAAAAGTCTGTTTTATATAAATACTCTAGAATCATGCTTTCATTACACAGCTGTTTGAGAAGTTGGGAGAGTGAACAAAATTTCATTACTTCAAAGAGGCATTCAATTAGAAAATATTTGAGTGTACACATTGTGTACAAACTCTTCAACTAAGTTTGTAAAGGATATGACAATTTTCAAATATTTCAAACCATGTTACATAACAGAACTATGGTGACACATCTAATGAAAATATAAAATGCTGACAAATCCATAGAGAAACACACAGGATATAAAATGATTGTAGTACATACAAGGAAGAGAACTATTTGGTCAGTGGAATTAGAGAGGGCTTCAGGAAGAGAGCTATTTCACTGTTATTGGAAAGTCCTAATTGTGAGTTTCAGCAAACTAAGATGTGAAAACTTTAGTAAGGATTATTTCCCACCCAAAGTCACCACAGATTTTTTAGTAAAACTGTGTTATATAAATATACTTGAAGAAAATAAAAATGAAATGCAGACAGGAGAAGAAACTGAGGTGCTAGTTCACAAAATTCTAAAGCACTATTATGAAACACATTTCTTACATTAGCAGATCACTGAAAAGGAATCTAGCATCCTGGCCTTGCTGGCAGTAGCCCAGGCATGAGATAAAACAGCACTCTTGCTGAAATAGCCACCATAAGCCTATCACAGACCCCGGATCCTGAAGAGTGTTGAGAAGCATCCGACAGTGAGGCTTGCTTTTGTGTTCCCTGGCTGGTCCTGCAGCTTACGCCTTTTCCTGGCCTAAATACTCAGAGTAGATGACTCCTTATTTTCTCCATGGAAAAGTTACATTACATAATGAAGTCACCTAATGTCAAAGTGCTATGCAAGTTATGAATAAGTAATAACAATAGAGATAGGACCAAGTAAAGCTTTACTAACCTAAGGACTGGGTGGAATTCTTGAGATTGCTTAAGGATGCTATGCTTAATTTTTTCTCAAATCCTCTTGGGGTATTCAGGTCCTACTACACTATACACCCCAGTTTCATTTTGTTTGGAGAATGGAACAATATAAAAATAATTGGACTTACAGCTAGAGGCCCTAAGTTCAAATTCCATCCTGCTACTAATTAATCGTGAGCCTCCGGAAGAGTCACTTAACTTTTATGCTCCTTAGTTCTCATAGTATTCAAAAGGAGGGAGGTTTTCTCAGTGGCCTCTCTGGATTCATCATGCTGTATTATTTTGGGGGCAGCAAAATATTATCCCCAGAGTGTTCTGAAATAATACCCAGCATAGTTGTGTGCAAAATCAATAATAATAGATGATTTTGGTCAGGAATTCAATAATCCTCTAGAATATGACAAATGAAAGAGATACATGAACAGGAGTATTGAAAAGGAAGTAATGAGTAGCAGAAACCTCTGTCACAAACAGTAGAAAATGCTGGTTTGAAGAAGCATGGAGAAATGAGGGCAAAGATTCATGGCTTTTTGTGTTGATGCAGTCTCAGAAGAAGGTGTGTTCCAAGTTTTGGATTATTTTCCATGGTAGAAACCAAAATGTGTTTGGGAATAAAGAGTTAATGACCTGAAAGCAGGCTGGGGAGATCTTAATGTAATATAAAGCAGTATGAACAAGGACATTGTTCAGAATTTAAAAACTTGTAGGCCCTGAACCAATACGACAGGGGAGGAGACTGTGTGAACCAGACATTTCAGTTTAGTAAACTGGAGTCTCACCAAACTGGAAAAGTCGATGAATGGCTGTGATTAAACAATGATGTCAGACAATAAATTTAGGAGCATATTCACAAATTGGATCATTGTCAGACTAGAAATACAACTTTGTCTGAACCTTTTAAACTGGTGACACAGTAGTGCTATCTTAGATATTTTACACTTAACCAGCTTTCCTTGAGCTGTAAAGTTGATCACTAAGGTTCTCAGGGACAGTCTTTGGTAGTCTGTGATCTTCACCAGTTTCTCAGATTCTCCCAAGAACAAGAAGCTACCCCAGAGAATAGAAAGGGTCACATAGAGGATGGACCCTAGTGTACTCCATACAATTCCGAGAAGCAACCTCATTTTCTATGAAGTACCCTAAAATCCCCATAATCAGAAATTCTAAGGAAAGGAGCAGACGAAGGGCCAATGGCCTACATGAGTCGTTTTTTGTTTTGTTTTGTTTTTATTTTGTACTAAACAGAGGCCAAGGGCTACCACTAAATCTTCAATAAATATTCAGACATTGTTAAGAGAGAATTTTTCAAGCTGGTTCTAAATGTCAAAGTTGCTATTACCTAGCAAAGGTGTTCTTCTTATTTTAAAGTGGATTTATTCTTTCAAAATAATGAACACTAAGTTCATATTTTACAGGCAAAATTGAAACAACCACCATAAAAAAACACTTTAAAATAAATTTAACTGTTCTGAGGCTTTGGCATCTGTTGGCTCCGTAGTAGCAAAATAAAGGACTTCTTCCAGATGAATGAGTTACAGAAACCAAGTTCTATTCACAGCCTATGCAGGAAATCAATGACACAGGGTAATGAAAAAGAAGAGAAAGAAACTACTTTTGCAAACTGATGTGTGCAAAGTAGAAACTATACATGGGTTCCTGACTGTTCACAATAAAAGTATTCCCCCTAGGCAGCTCCTCAGAGAGGCATGTCCTTAAATCTAATCCAAAGGCAGCTCTAGAAAAAGGAAAAGCAAATCGTATTTCATGCGCAGCACGATTATTTGGTAACCTATCCAGACTTTCTCTTTTCTCATGGTGAATGACTTTGTTTGGACTTAACTTTCTAGACCCTGCAAATCACTTGGAAGAATTCTGGGAGCAGCCCTTGCTCTTGAGAATTCTCTGAGATTTGGCTCCAGATAAAGAGTCAGGCATATGCAGATTTAAACATCGTATACTCATTATGTAAAATGTGAAGTCAATGAACAGGAGACAAGACTTTCAACTGTTTCCCAAATTGAGCAAAATTATTTGAACTGTTTTTGAAATTCTTAACATGCGCCATAGAAGTAGGTTTGTTTCTGAAACTTGCCTAGAGCAAGTAAAAGTCATTTCAAAACCACCTTCCTTATCCAAACACAAAAAGGATGGGCAGTGAAGAATGAAAGCAATACATAGAACTATCTCTAGTCCTTCCTTAGCCACTGTATAATTGTGTAAAAACTCCTTAACTTCTGTCAGCTTCAATTTTTCCGTGTAAAATGGACCTTATATCTACATGACAGGACTACTGTGGGGACAGGAGAGAATATGTGCAAAACATCTGGTGCATTTTGGATATAGAGTATGTACCTAAAATAATCACTAATAATATATTAGTTGGGAATGTCTATCATCTTATGGGCTACTGATGAAAACATTTTAAAACATAAGATTGTCTCCAGCCCAAATAGCAAGTCAGTTGTCCCTGAGTCTTCCTTAGTATATCTGCAAAGCCTCCTGTGACTACTTTTTTATTAGAGTCTGAATAGGAAGGCAAACTTAGTCCATATGAGTAATTCCTCCTAAATCATCTTCAAAAAAATTACCATTAAAAATCACCCTCATCAGTATTATCTTCACTAATTATCATGCTATGGTTTGAATGTGTTCCTTCCAAAATCCAGATGTTGCCAATGTGATAGTATTAAGAAATGGGGCCTTCTAGGGGTGATTAGGCCATGAGGGCTTCTCTCCATGTGAATGAGATTAAGACCCAGATAAAAGAGGCTCCACACAGCATTGGGCTAGCTTGCTTTCTTGCCCTTCCATCTTCTGCCAGGTGAGGATGCTGCAAGAAGGCCCTCACCAGACACCAAATACTGGCACCTGGATCTTCGACTTATCAACCTCCAGAACTGTGAGAAATAAATTTCTATTGTTTATAAATTATCCAGTCTGTGGTATTCGATTGTGGTAGCACAAATGCACTAAGACGTAACAGAACTCCTGGGAGATGAAAATACTAAATTTATAAAAAGAGAGTACATTCTCTTCAATTATTTAATGACAACAATAACGAAGAAAGGTTCTCAAGAGGAATGAAGATGGAAATTTAGGGAAAAAGCAAGAAGAGAGATATAAAACTATGACACAAATATATATCTGAGATGTCACAACAACGAAAAATCAGATGAAGAACATTCTAGTACAGTGACAGTTTCACTACTGAAATGCATCCAATTTTGTGAACCTTTATGACAATCAGTGTAGAACTATAAATGAAAGTTGGGCTCCAAAAGTTAAAGACAAAAGGCTTGTTTATGCTGAGAGTCCTTTATTTTTTTCTTCATTTTCGGCTACTCTCCCCACCCCCAAAATCAAATACCTGATTGAGATTCAGGCGAGTAGACATATATTCACAAAATTATTGCTTAGATTACATGCATACAATAAAAAACTGTAAAGTTTATCTTCAGTTTTAAAATGGTAAGAAAATAAATTTAAAAATCAAAAAATAGACATAGCCATTTAATATAGAAGACCAAATTCTACTGCTGAATCTTAACAGATATTAAAATGCAAGAAAGAAAAGAATGCTAAAAGAAGCCACACTCAACAAAATCCAGGAGCTATTTATTATCCACCAAATGCAAATTTCCTTTTAAATGGAAGTCTGTTTTTCATTTGGGCACTGAATCCCATGTGTAAAAAAAATCTATATTTTTTTGAACATGCTTTAAAAAATTGTGAGTTAATATATACCTTAAAATATGCTCGATATTTATTTCAGTCTGATATATAAATAGCTTGAATAAGTTATTTACTAAAAAAAAACTTCATAAACTCTGGCAAATATGCAAATTAATAGAACAAATATAGTTTGTATTAGCCTCTGGACCTAATGTTGAAAAATTAGGTCTCTTGTTTATAGAAACATGCATTTCCTCTGAAATTACTTTAATTTCACTGCATTTAAAAGATTATTACATAGGTATGCACATGTACCTTAGAACTTAAAGTACGAAAACAAGTTCAGTCAAAAAAAATTATCATATTTTATATTCAGGGGGTACATGTGCTTGCTTGTTACATGGGTATATTGCATACTGATAGAGATTAGGCTTCTAGAGTACCCATTACCCAAATAGTGAACATTTTATCTGACAGGCAATTTTTCAGCCCTCACCGCCCTCTCAGCCTCTCCACTTTTGGAGTCCCCAGTATCCATTATTTCCATCTTTATGTCCATGTGTGCCCACTGTTTAGCTCCCATGTATAAGTGAAAATATTTTGTATTTGGTTTTCTGTTTCTGGGTTAGTTCATTGAGGATAATGGCCTCCAACTCCATACATGTTGCTGCAAAGGGAATTATTTCACTCTTTATTAAAATGGCCGTGTAATATTCCATGGTGTATATATACCACATTTTTGTTATCCAATCAACTGTTGATGGACACTTAGGTTGGTTCTATCACTTTGCTATTGTGAATAGGACAGCAATGAACATGAGTACAGTGGTCTTTTTGATAGAATGATTTCTTTTCCTTAGGGTAGATACCCAGTAGTGGCGGTTGCTGGGTTGTGCTATTTTTAGTTCTTTGATAAATCTTCATATTGTTTTCCATAGAGGCTGAACTAATTTACGTTCTTACCAACAATGTCTAAGTGTTCTCTTTTCTCTGCATCCATGCCAATATCTGTTTTTTTTTTGACTTTTTAATAATAGCCATTTTGACTCATGTAAGATGCTATTTCATTGCGGTTTTAGTTTGCATTTCTCTGATGATCAGCAATGTTGAACATTGTCTCGTGTGTTTTTTGTCTACTTGTACTTCTTCTTTGGAGGAATGACTCTTCATGTCCTTTGCCCAGCTTTCAATGGGGTTGTCTTTTTCTTGTTGCATTGTCTGAGTTCCTTATAAATTCTGGACATTTGTCTTTTGTCACAGGCATAATTTGCAAATATTTTCTCCTATTCTACAGGTTTTCTGTTTACTCTGTTGATTATTTCTTTTGCTGTGCAGAAGATTTTAGTTTAATTAAGTCCCATTTGTCTACTTTTGTTTTTGCTGTATTTGCTTTTAGGGTCTTCATCATAAATTCTTTGCCTAGGCCAATGTCGAAAAGAATTTTACCTAGATTTTCTTCTGTGACTTTTATAGTTTCAGGTCTTATGTTTAAGTCTCTAATTCATATTGAGTTAATTTTTGTATATGCGAAGAGATAAAAGAGATTCCTCTGCATATTGCTGGCCTATTTTTCTAGCACCATTTATTGAATAAGGTGTCCTTTCCCCACTGTTTATTTTTGTCAACTTTGTCAAAGGTCAATTGGTTGTAAATATGTGGCTTTGTATCTAGGTTCTCCATTCTGATCCATTGATCAAAGTATCTATTTTTGTACCAGTATCATGCTATTTTAGTTGCTATGGCCTTGTAGTATAATTTGAAGTCAGGCAGTGTGGGATCTCCAGGTTTGTTCTTTTTGCTTAGGATTGCTTTGGCTATTCAGGGTCTTTTCTGGTTCCATATGAACTTTAGGAGTTTTTTATACTTCTATGAAAAATGATATTGAAATTTTAGAGGGATTTCACTGAGTCTATAGATTGCTTTAGGCAGTACGGTCATTTTGACGATATTGATTCATCTAATCCTTGAGCATGGGATGTCTTTCCTTTTGTTTGTGTTATCTATGATTTCTTTCATCAGTGTTTGTTGTTCTCCTTTTAGAGATCTGTCACCTCCTTGGTTAAATGTATTCCTAGGTGTTTATTTGTTTGTGTGTGTGTGTGTGTGTGTGTGTGTGTGTGTCTATTGTAAATGGGATTGAGTTATTGATTTTGCTCTCAACTTGAATGTTATCAGTATATGGAAATGCTAGATTTTTGCACACTGATTTTTGTATCCTGAAACTTTACTGAATGTGTTTATCAAGTCTAGGAGTCTTTTGGAGGAGTCTTTAGCTTCTCTAGGTGTATAATCATGTCACAAGCAAACAGATACTTTCACTTATTCTCTTTCAATTTGGAGGCCTTTTATTTCCTTCTCTTGCCTGACTGCTCTGGCTAGGACTTCCAGTCCTATGTTGAATGAAAGAGCTAAGAGTAGCTATCCTTGTCTCGTTCCAGTTCTTGGAAAAAAAGGCTTTCGACTTTTCCCCATGCAGTATGATAACTGTGGGTTTGTTGTATGTGGCCTTTGTTATCTAGGGGTATGCTCTGTCTATGCATAGTTTGTTGAGGGTTTTTATCATGAAGAAATGTTGGACTTTATCGAATGCCTTTTCTGCATCTATTAGAATGATCATATGGTTTTTGTTTGTACGGCTGTTTATGCAATGAATCACATTTATTGATTTGTGGATGTTGAACCATCCTTGCATCCTAGAATAAAACCCACTTGATTGTGGTAAATTATCTTTTTGATGTGCTTTTGGATTCAGTTTGGTAGTATTTTCTTAAGGATTTGCATCTGTGTTATCAGGGATGTTGCCTTGTAGTTTTCTCTTTTTGTTGTGTTCTTGCCCGATTTTGGTAGCAGAGTAATACAGGTTTTCCAGAAGGAGTTAGGGAGGAATTCCTCCTCCTTGACTTTTTGGAATAGTTTCAGTAAGACTGGTATCAGTTTTTTTTTGTACATCTTCACTTCATTTTTTAAAAGTGTGGCTCAGATTCTAGATGTTATTAATAAATATAGCTTTATGCATGGGATTTAAAGTTATAATTAACTATACTATTTTTATTATACCTTAAGATAGTCTTCTCTCATAAAGTTCATCTGGCATATATGTTCATTTTCTGATGTGAATAAAATTAATTTTATGTTGATAACTCTTTTGAAAAGTATATGATACCTTTTGAAACTTGGTAATGTACTGTGGTACAAGTGAGACAGAATAAGGAATTCCTAATTATAGGGTAGTTGTAGTCGGTTAAAACATGTCCACCCACCCCAAAGATATTTATTCATATCAAATCCCTGGAACTTGGGACTCTTATTTTATGGATAAAGGGTTTTTCAGATAGATAAAGAGTTTTTGCAGATGTAACCAAGTTAAGAATTTTGAGTTAAGATCATCCCAGAGTATGCAAGTTGGATCCTGTTTTAGTCAGGGTTCTCTAGTGAAATAGAACAATGGAAAAGATGGAAATAAGGAGGTAGATTGGGAGAGGGGGAGGGGGAAGGAGAGGGGGAAGAAAGAGAGAAAGAGAGGAAGAGCGAGAGAGAGAGAGAGAGAGAGGTAGAGAGAGAACAGAGAAAGACTGGTTTTGAGGAATTAGTTCCCACAACTCTAAGTGCTGGTCTGAAATCCACACGGCAGGCTGGCAGGCTTGAAATTCAGGTAAAAGTTGATGTTGCAGTCCTAAGTCTGACATTTATAGGTCAGGGTAGCAGACTGAAAACTCAGACAGGATTTCTATGTTACAGTCTTGAGACAAAATTCTTTTTTCTCCAAGAAACCTCAGCTGTTGCTCTTTAGGCCTCAGCTGATTGCATGAGGCCCATCCACATTTTACAGAAGGTAATCTGCTTTCTCATAAATATTAATCACATCTTTAAGGTACCTTCACAAAACACATCTAGACAAGTGTCTGACCCAACAACTGAACACCATAGACAAGTTGACCCATACAAAAAATCAACCTTCATAGTCCCTAAATTCAAAGACAAGTGTCTCATAAAAAACACACAGAGAAGAAGGCTATTTGAAGATAAAGCAAAGGGAGGTGGACACAAGTCAAGGAAGCTGGCAACAGCCAGAATGATGAAAACGCAAAGAATGAATTCTCCCCTGGAGCCACAGAGGTAGTACAGCCCTGCTGACACCTTGCTTTCAGACGTCTGGCCTCCAGAAGAATAAGAGAACATATTTCTGCTGTTTTAAGGCAACCAGTTTGTGGTAATATGACAGCCACAGAAAACTAATAGCTGAAAATAGAAAATTAATATGTTCGTTATACTTTTAACCAATCAATCTAAATATTTCCTCTTTTTTCTTTTTGAGACGAAGTTTCACTCTTTTAGTCCAGGCTGGAGTACAATGGTGCAATCTTGGCTCACTGCAACTTCCACCTCAGGGTTCAAGTGATTCCCCTGCTTCAGCCCCCCAAGTAGCTGGGATTACAGGCACATGCCACCACACCCAACTAATTTTGTATTTTTAGTAGAGATGGGGTTTTACCATGTTAGCCAGGCTGGTCTCGAACCCCTGACCTCAGGTGATCCACCTGCCTCGGCCTCCCAAAGTGCTGGGATTACAGGTGTGAGCCACCACGCCTGGCCATTTATTCTCTATTATATTATTTTATGATATTGTATGATATCATCTTTCCTTGTCCATTTTTCACCTACCCATACTTAAAGGATAATTTGTCAATGAAGCATTTCAAAAGCAACGAGTACCTTGCACCTAGATTTGATAATAAAAATCAATATGACCAACAAATACAGATTGTTGTTAAGTATAGTGACAATACAGAAAGAAGAAAATCAGACACTGAAGGCTATCTCTAGAGTCATGACAGCAGTGGTAGGAAAGAAGAGTGATTTTAAAGGAAGATTCATTACAATTTCACTGTGTTCTGAATTTTTTAAAAAAGAGAAATGATGACTCAAATATAACTAAATATTTGAGATTGGGGAAATAGGAAACAAAGATACATCTGAGAAGAAAGTTGAACAGAGGTGCTCTGTATCTCTCTGTCTCTCTCTCTCTCTGTGTGTGTGCATGTATGTGTTGACATAGGCAGTATAAGGGAAAGGTTGAAAGGAGGCGGGAGAAACAGATAAAGGTCTGAGAACTGAGCATGAATGATGAAAAATTAAGTTTGGCACATATTGAATTTCACAAATTGGGTAAACATCTTGGTACGAATGTTTTCATCAACAGAGTTACTACTGGAGAAGGTATGGAGAAAGCAAGCCAAAAATTATAGATGAGTCCATCATTAGTCCTTTTATACTTACATTAATAGGCACTGTCATCCAACAATATAATTTAATGTGATTTTTGCTACCAGCTCTGAAAATGAATAAAAATGCTACAAACAGTAAGATATACTGTGCTAGGTTATTAATGACAAATATTAGTATTATGGGATCATTGATAAGATTTTCCTTCTAAAAGCATCACATTAAGTTTTCTGCAGTTTTTATACTGAGCTATACAAAGGAAAGAAATATATTTTAGTTTCAGAAAACAGTGATAAGAGTGAGAATGATTATTGTTCTTAATTATAACTAGGGAAGTTTTTTCTTAGTAATTTACTACACATGATGTCAGAATCACAAAATATGTTTACAAACAGCTTCAGAAACAATTTCACTTTATATAGTCCAATAACTTAAGCTTCCCCATAATTTCAGGTGTTTTTTTAAAAAAAGAAATGCTAAAAATATGGCTGGGTGCGGTGGCTCACTCCTGTAATCCCAGCACTTTGGGAGGCCGAGGTGGGTGGATCACAAGGTCAGGAGATCGAGACCATCCTGGCTAACATGGTGAAACCCCTTCTCTACTAAAAATACAAAAAAATTAGCTGGGAGTGGTGGTGGGCGCCTGTAGTCCCAGCTACTCAGGAGGCTGAGGCAGGAGAATGGTGTGAACCCGGGAGGAGGAGCTTGCAGTGAGCCGAGATCACGACACTGCACTCCAGCCTGGGTGACAAAGCCAGACTCTGTCAAAAAAAAAAAAAAAAAAAGATAAAAGAAAGAAATGCTAAAAATAAACATATACATATTGTTTCCAGGTAGCATATAGTCTTTGTGCTTTCTGAGTATTGACTCACATGGTCCTCTTAACAACCCCATCAAACAGATACTCTTATTATTCCTACTTTATATATGAGGACATTGAGTCCCAATACAGTTAAGAATCCTGCCCAAGACCACATAGCTAGTAAGGACTGAGTCAGGATTTTATCCATGATCTAAATCACTAAGCTACACTACTCTGTGCACTGCATGCTATAAATAAAAATGACATTTACTTTAAGATTTTGTGATAGGTATTTGCAGACTTAGTAGTGTCTTTTTTATTGAAACGAAAACAAGCTGTAAAACAAAAAGATCAATTCTGAAAAGTCAAGCTTCCTTGTATCCTTTGCTTTTCTAAGATCAGTGAAGATTCCTCTTTGATTCATTTTGAAATTCCTTTTCTTACAAATCACGACTATATTTAACAGCCCACAGTATTCTAATGCAATTCTATCAAAGCTCTTTAAGCAAAAGAGAAAGAAAAATTCTAAAGATGGGAACCACAATAAATGGAATGTTAACATTTTAACAACAGAGAAGCAAATTTTAAATCAAAGTGAACACGAAGCTGTCAGATTAACTGCCCAGTTTTTTTTTTTTTAACAAACTTCTCTTTCTGATGAACCAAAACTTTTTTCTTGAACCACCTGAGTCAGAAAGTTTGTTTAAATGCCAACTCCATGCCATCAGATACCTTCTGGGTCAATGAACTGCATCCAACCTGGAGAAGTTAGGATGCACATAGGAAAGAAAGTACAGTTTGAGGTTTTCAAGGCATGTCACACTGGCTTCAATTCTTAGATACAGCATTATAGGCATTTACCTCTTCCACAAAGGAGAATCTTAATATGCATCAGATTCAGGCAACATTAATACTTATGTGATCAAAAGGGAAAGAGAATCAACATCAATTCTTATCCCCCTCCAAATCTTTCTACCAGCATCATTTTTTATCATACGTTGTCCCTTGGTATTGGTGACCAGTAGCCACAATGACAATTCTGCAGGGAGAGGGATGAAGGTGCCACTGCCACTGCCCTGCATGAGCTCAGACACTGAATACATCATCTTGTTAAAATGTCCGGGACTCAATGGCATTTCGCCTGGAAAATTGAGTCCCTTCCCACCACAGTGCTTCCGGTGGCAGTGGTAGCAGCAGCAGCAGCTGCTGCTGCTGTTATTCTCCTGTTCAAAATAATCTTTGGGATGTATAGAGGACATATATATACTACTAGGGTGTATGTGTCATCTTATTTTATGTCCTCAAAGCCATCATGAAATGATTTGATTCCATGAAACTAATTAAGACAGCTCAACTAATAGCTGAAGAAACTCCCATATCTCTTCTAACATATCACCAGTACAAAAAAGCCAAGAACTTAAAATATTTTCCACTTTTTTCCAACTCTTGTTTCACAATCTACTTATTAATGAAAACCAGGAAAAATCTATACACTAGTTATTAATGGATGTATTTACTTATTGTAGCCACGTATCATAAACTATGAAATAAAAACAAAAGCTATCTTTATAACACTTTTGTAGACCTCCATATCCATAGTTCAAAACGACTTTTTTTTTTTTACAAGGGGCAAATTCTAAGACATAATTGGCAGAAAGGAGGGCATGTCAAAAACACAGAATTGTTTGTTGAATCACATCAGGCAAGTCACACTCAAAACAAACACTCAGAATTGCCTCAAGATGGGGATCAGAGTACATGCTGCACTTCATTTTCCTATCAAAAATCCCTATACATATCAGAAGACAGAGACCCACAGCCAGACACACTCCCCACAGGGTGAAGAGTAGTGATACAAGATTGGAGTAGCCAGGGAGTCCTCCACCTCCATACATACACTTGGACCAGGGAGTGAGAAGGAGATATGATTTTCCACCACCATCCTCAGACCCCACCTAGCCCTGCTGGAGTAGTAAATTCCCCAGGTGGCTGACTACATTAGGTAGGATCAGAAAGCCTCCATACCTAGAGGACAAACTACTAGTACACTCCAACTCTGCTCAGCAACACAGCCTAACCACTCACATAACTAGTGGAGTCTGAATGCAATAAAATGTTTCAGTAGTCATATAATATTAAAAGCTAGTATTTATTAATACTAAAACACTTCATTATTCTCATAACATTAATAACTAATATCCATTAAGTGGTAGGTTTCCTTCCAAAAGCACTGCATGTGTTAATAATTTAATTCCCATGAAACCCTGTGAAGTAAGAGTTTATATATGTGAGGAAACTGAGGCACAGAAATGTGAAGTCACATTAGTCACAGGGTAACTTAGGGAATATTAATATCACAGGGCCAGCACATGGTAGTGCAGGAATTTCATCACAGGCCATGGGGCTCTGGGCCTTATCTTCTTAACTACTTCACTAGACTTTTTCTTGAGCTAACAAGGAATCCTGATTCTAAAGATGAGCACATAGACATTTAAGGAAAGCCAATGCCATGAAAAGCAGCTAATAAATATTAATATATTTGAAAACAAGGTTAGAAGAAATTTCTCAAAAATTTAGATTAAGTATGATTAATATCATCAGGGAAATAGGAGGCTATATCCATAATAAAAATCAACTAATTTTCAGAAAAATGACTAAAATGATCACTGACATTTAAATCTCAATAGATGAGCTGAATAAGAGAATGGGCACAGTGAAAGAACAAATTAGAAGAATGAGCCAGAATTCTCCTAGAAGCAATTAAAAATACCAAGAGATACAAAGCGTGAAAGTAAAGCCAAAGGATATGAAGGACTGATTCCAATATTTGACGATAGGCTTTCCAGAAACCAAGAATAAGAAAATAAAGCATAAGGACATGTAAATCAAGCATGGAACAAAATGTCTTAAAACTGAGGAAAGTTTTAGGCTCTTGGATTTAGAAGTTCTAATGAATGCTGGGAAAATGAGTAAAATAAACATATCTTGATATCTCATGATGAATTTTCCAGATTTATGAGGCATTTATATTTCATTTTTGAGCACCTCAAAATTAAGATAACTAAAAATACACCTAAAAGTGAGCTCATCTAAACATACCCTTTTATTTTCATGATTTCTATCATTAATGTTGATATTTTCCCAATCACTCAGGCTCCTAATGCAATGCTTTCTTTAACTCTTCCCTTTTCTGGCCATATTTATTCTATGGTTCTACTTTATCTTCCCCTGCTATAAAGAATAGAGACTCACTAAGGCCAGCACTGGAGCCACTGTAAGACACACGTGATGTGATGAAGATAAGGGTATCACATACAAGTCTGCAATCAAGACACATCATAAGCTTGGCCTCCCAATTAGGAACTGAAGGATAGTTCTGGAACTGAGAGAGTATGTATGCATTTGAGAATCAGAAACATGAGGAATGACCATCATTACTAACGGATGCATTTCTACTCTATGGATTCCTTCTACAGATCTGCCTACCTGGGCTTCCCACCTCCAATTCACTAATTCTTACATTTCACCCTATATAGCTTTTGCTTGATTATAGTTCTTGCTTCCTTATTACTTTTAACTAAAAGTAAACTCATTTTGGTCCTAACTTTGACTCTGCCCTCATTGTCTATATTTTCTGTTTGTTACTTAAAATCTATTACATCCTAGTTTTTGTTTTACTTAGCTATCATGTGATTCTTTTCTCCTTCAGGAGACTAACTCTATACAGACCAGCTATTTCTCCTGTTAAAACAAACTCTTCTTTAATTATTCAATTTAGAAGTGTTCCTATTTGGGAATACATAAATTATTGAGCCATGTCTAATCTTTAGGATACTGCCTTCCTCTGAACTTATAATATCTGTAATTATACAACTGACTCAACAGTTCATCATGGGCTTGTTATCCAATTCACTCCTTGTTTGCTGTATTTCATAATTATTAAGTTTTTGTATTGTTTACTTAACATGGTTTATAGCTTCCTGTCTCTTCTGGGCATTCCTGTTTTAGTACTGGAGCATATTCCAGTACTTAAAGTTACTGAGTCCATTTTTCTGTCTTATGTAGCATTGAGAAAATTTAAATGCTTCAGCTTTTCATTTGTAAAATAGAGGCAGAAAGGATAAATTAACGCCTGTGGATATTATCTGATTATAATATTTAAATGGTATTAAGATGTGAAAAGCCTTGGATAAAAGACATAGGCTCCCTTACCAGAATAGAAAAAAAAGTATATTTCCCAAGTTTGGTTTCAGCACTTCTTGATTAGACAGATGTCTCTGTTTTCCCTTTGAATAAAATTCCCCCTTATTTTCTCTCACAGCAGTTCATAAAATAAGACATTCATAAATATTTTAAGTTCACAAAATAAAAAAAATTGTTATTGATGGTAAACTGGCATGAGCAGTGCCATGGGGCCAATGCTTTGTCACAAAATATTTATCAATATCTTTACGGATAATAATACCAAAAGTAAAATCTTCCCAATGGCAATTATGTAGCTAATAGTTACATAGTTAATAGAGAGAGAAGGTACCTGATCACAAGTCTTCCCCTCACTTGCTCTGGGAACCACACCCCCACTGTGGGGGGAACTCCCAGGACTTATGACTGCACCATGAACTGCTCACTACTCCTCACTATAGATTATTGGATGGGTTCTTGAGCCCAGATTGGCTAATTAGATTTCTCTCTCCCCCTGAGAGAGATTAGGTGACAGGGAGTCCAGTACCTCTGTCTATGGGGCTACACCATGCAGAGCAGGAGCTGTGGGAATGACCATCTATGGCAGTGTGGACTGAGAGTTCATGAAAGCTCATCTGCAGAGAGAAAGAAAAGAATGATGCAGATACACCCAGAGAAACAAGAGAGGGGCAAAGTTTAGTTCTTGGTTTGCTGTACCCTAATCATTTTAGTACATTCCAGTTTTGTTTTCGAGGTGAGTTTCTTTTTTTCTTTTTTTTAAGAATTTTAATGCACACAGTTGTCATTCCCAATTCTACCACTGAATATTTTTCTGTCATCTCAATGTACTGCATCTAATTTAAATGCCTGTCACCTTCTCTGGCAACTCAAATTCTAACGTCTGGTTTACAAGTCCATTCACAATTTCCACAATTTGCTTTTCTCCCCTTATCTTTCCCAGAATGTTTCACTTGTTTTGCATTTCATCTGCCGGGGTCTCTGTCCCCTGAATACACCTTAAATGTTATCTCTATCTTTTTCCCATAAGTTTTTTTCCTTTCCTCAAATGTCTGATTCTGGCTTATCACTCTAGTAATGAAGCTTGTCCTCCTCACAGGAAATGTCCCTGTCCCATCCCCCAGGTATTAATGACATCCTATGATCATTTTCTAGGTCATTCTTTGGGGTTCTATTACATATATACCATGTGGTATGAGTTTTCTTCCCTAGCGTGTAATAACTTGATTACATTGTGAGCACTGCAGGCCCACTGTGTCTAAAAAACATGTTTTTCTTTGGTTAAGAAAGTAAGAGCCTAGAAAGAATCAAAATTTAGTGGATCTGGTAGACAGATAGGCAGTCTTTAAAAAACTTTAGCTCCTTTAAAAAGAAGTTCTATAGTGATTTTCAATTATATTCTTTATATTTTACTTACAGAAGCAACAAATGAATATATCTTTACCCTAAAAACAAATCCAAGCAATATAGAATTGCACACAACATAATATGACGTTTCCCTCCATGCACGCCCACCTCCACCACATCCTCATCTCCATCCACTCCCTTCCACAGAGGTGACCATTGTTAAGAGTTTGGTATACATTGTTCCTATGTCTTACTAAAGATTTACTTGCAATTATAAACATGTTTTTCTTTTGTTAACAAAAATCAAATAATACTTTATAGCTTTTAACTTTTTTCCATTTAAGAATATATTTTATATTTTTATGATAGTACATTTAAATATACCATATTTTTTGTAATAGCTGCATTAACAGCCCAAAGGTGGGTATATACCAATTAACACAATCATTAACTTATTGATGGCCAATAGCAACAATGCCATAGTGAAAAAGACAAATAAACGTGTTTCATGTGTAGCTGAATGTGGTAACAATTCTGCTGGCTGGTTTTCCTCAAACCTTGCTGAGTCTAGCTGACTCATATGTATGCGTAGAGGAGTACCCATATTGAAGATGAGTACATTTACATAGGCCTAGTGAAAATTCTCATTTCCTTGATGGCTAAGACAGGTTCTTATCTAGAACTTGAACCCAACTCTATGTGATTACAGTGCCCACGTTCTTTTCATTATATCACGTTTCAAGTTTTAAAACATAGGTTTTCTTCCTAAATGAGTGCTTACTAAATCTTCCATAGAGAGTAAATTCTATATACAACCAGCTATTGTTGTACAATATTAGACAAAATTATTATTTCCTTATAAAATTTGGTATTTAAAAAGAGCAGCTGGTCAAAACCAGATTTCATGACATAACCATAAATTTGTATTCTTTGTGTAGACATAGCACTCTTTGCTCTAGTTGCCAGATGATGTCATTTCTAATGCACCCCTTTATCAATAACATATTGCTTAAAGATACCACAAATGAAATTTAAGTTATTTTTGAACAGGTAAAGATAATGAACGGAAGGTAATTTGAGTGATTCTCATAAAATCTTTTAACGTGAGATAGAAGACAATTGACATACAACTGCCAGGATTTTTATAACACCAGAACAGAATGCACTAGTCAAAAGAAAAGTACTTAAATACATTGTTGTAGTTTGATGTGTATTCACCTATGTGGAGTAGTAAACAAAGCCCTACAACAGTAAGTGGCTTAGTAGTAATACTTTGATTCTTAGTGTTCAAATATTAAAGAGATACAGCTTACAGGCATACCTACGAGTTTCTCCATGGTGTCTTTAAAGTGTTGAAAAAACAGTCTTAAGGTACAAGATTCTACTTTAAAAATGCTTGGCAAGGCAGTCAAAGAAGTACAAACCATAGAGAAATTTTTCTGTCTCATGAAAAGAGCAAAATGGTGATCCCCTTATTCCCCCATTGTACTAACTTTATGAAGCAGAAGAGCCTCATTTCTTCCCGTCCCTAAATTGTTAAAGAAGAGGCGTGGTTATTGACAATCTCAAATTAAAAAAAAAAAGATGGGGAGATATATAGGGAACATTTTATAATTGATTCTTGACTGTGGAAAAAAACTACCCAATTATGTACCAATTAATTAGTGCATCAAAGAGCATTTTATCATGACATTTATAAAGCACATCCTAGTAGGATAATTTTATCTTCATACTTTGCCAGTTAAGTGAGCTTATCTTGTTACTAGAGTAGTTGACAGCCTCTGCTTCAAATAAAAGATATTTAAAGGTTTTTCCTGAAATTCTAGTTAGGGTCCCTAATTTTGAGGAGCTGCTTATATGGTGGGCAATAAGTAACAGAACATTGAGAATGGCTTCTTGTTCTTTTCTATGGCATGTGCCAGCTATCTGTGGGAAAAATAAAAGGGGAAAGAGCTTTAATAAATTTTCTTTCATAAGAGAAGCCTGTACTATACAAGCATGTTCCCAGCTGACATAAAGAGAAGCTCTTCTTTTTGTCAATGAAAGAATTTTTAAAAATATCTTCTTGGTGTGATAATTTCCTGGTGTGATAATTTCAATCATGAAAATCAAAATTCTCAACTCTCATAAAATAAATGTCATATTTTATCTTTTATTTAGAAATTCAACATCAGTTCTAAAGTGAGAGTTTAGAGATGTATTAATATAACTCATGACTTAGAGCCAAATTATAAATGTTGTAAATTATGTAACCACTATCCCATCCCTTTTGCTGCAACTTTGTGAAAGGGAAGAACCAGGATTGAAAAGTAGGTTTTACTCACCATCAAAATTCTGTGTGTGTGTGCGTGTGTGTCTGTGTGTGTGGTGTCAACATTTGAAATTTCCTCTTTTAGCAATTTTGAAATATACAATACACCACTATTAACTACAGTCGCTATGTTGTGCATCACAAAAAATTCATTCTTCCTGTCTAACTGAAATTTTGCATTATTTGACCACCATCTCCCCATTCCACTCAACTCCCTAGCCTCTGGTAATCAGCATTCTACCCTCTGCTTTCTTAATATTTATCCTCGCCATCTCACTCACAAGTTGGAAGATGACTGAGGAAAGAGAAGAACTTGTAGAAAAGATACATAACAAGAATAAATAAGAAAAAGAAAAAATATAGAGAGAAGTGGAGAAAGATGCAGGCAGGGGGCAGAGAGAGAGAGAGAGAGCAGAGTAATTAGCACAGATCTGGAAGTTGTTTCTTCCCTAACTGAATACACGAGCACCTTCAAAAATCTGCAGAGACAGGGCTCTGCCCTATCAAATTCTTCCTCCACTCCAAGCTGCACTCCATAGATTTAAGGAGACAGAAAAAGAAAACAGCTGCACCTGCTGTATTAATTATACAAAAAGAGTGAATATTTTCCAAAGGTATACACTGAAAATCATAGTTTCAAACTATAAAATAATAAAAGGAAAAGAAATTAAAAATATTTAGAAAAACTCATCAAGGAGCAGGAATGTATTTCAGGGAGTAGCTATATATTTCACTTTATATATGTATTTTAAAAGTCCTACTATTTTGTGGATGTGGAGGGTTCTTGGATGCTTATCACAATAGTAAAAATAATAAACTAAACACATAAAAGCCCACCCTGCATGGACTAATGATAATGATAAGGATTAGACTTAAGATCCAACTGGGCAGAAGAGTAGAACTCAGAAGAGCCCATCTCTACACACATACATATACACACTAAATCCGTACTTCGTTCTACTAATTTGTTCATTTTCTCTTTTTCCTTCCCGTTTTTTAAAACTTTTCCTCTTTCCTTGCTTTTTCTTTACTTCTTTTTTTACAGCCACCCGTGCAAAACAGGTAAAGCCATTCATTATTTTTACTTAAAAAAGGAAAAAAAAGGTTGATACTCCTAAGATGTCCAAGTTAACACAAACAAAAACCTGACAATAATTCTGTTCAGTAATTATAAAAGTTGAAATGTTATATTAAAATTTGAATTAACAAAATTCGTTAAAACATATATTCGCATATACATAATGCAATGATAGTATTTGATTTGATTACATAATGAAAAAAGTGATTAAAATATATTGATCTCCATTTCCTGGTTTCTATGCTTTAAATGGAATTAGATATTATTCTTGCTTTGGCATTAGTAAGAGTTCAGTATGTTGTTATTGAGGATTTTAGAACATATTATATAAGAAATATGTATTATTTGAACTTTATTCATTTCAGCTAGTGAACTGCATCCGATAGACTTTTCCTATTATATAGAGGAGAAATCTGGTCCAGGAAAATTCTGGGTAAATAAGGGACCATGATCATTTCTGGATGGCCAATAAATTACTAACCTATAATATTTCAGAAGACAATTCTTTCCTACAATGTAGTATTTAACTTGCAATTGGTAAGGTGTATTTGTAAGATTCTGTGGCTGGGGGCCCTGTCTGCTTTATCTTGATAACATATTGAGAGGTCATGTGGGACTTTGTATACAGTAGGTGAAAAAGAAAGGTTTGTTGGATGAATGAGCCATTTCAACTCCTAAAAGCAGTTAAAATCTTAGGGAACAATATCAGATAAAAGGTGAGCTGAGTTAAAGTCTTTTCAATACATTATTGAATATGAAGAAAATATTTCCTCTTTTTATTTTTATTTTCCCAAGACTTTTGCAGGATCAAATATTACAAGTTATCAAATATACTTTTAAATTTTATTTATTTTTCTTATATTTACAGAAGACATGGAAATAAATGTACCCACTGAAACAGCATAGGAGAAACAATACCATACTTTAAATTTTTATTAATTTATTTTAACAATTTATATTAAGAAAATTTACATCAGCATAGGAGAAACAATACCATATTTTAAATTTTAATTTATTTTAACAATTTATATTAAGAAAAGTTATATTTAATGTGTTAATTTATTAATTAAAAATCCAATCTCTTCCAAAAAGATGACAATTGAATACACTGAACTTTTAATTAACTTGCTGCCATTTAAGAGATCACAAAATAATCTGATTTTCTATACAGGCATTTTTAATAGTAAATTTTAAAAAACTGAAATGCTGATTTTATGCAAGGTATCTGTAAAAATTATTTATTGGTGCTTAGATATGCATTTATTTAAGAGCCCTTATACCCTGCCCCCACGTTTAGTTTCCCTGTTGTTCCAATGCCGATGATTAGCACATTTTAATTGACAATTGATTGTATGTTTTACAAGATCGTAAGCTCATTCAAGTAAGCAAGTATGTGATATTTGATATTGTCTCCACTAAACAATAAAGCTGTCTCTGTAAGTACAGCTTCCCACAAAGTAGCTGTTCACCAGATATTTGAGATAATCACAAGATCAAATCCATTAGCCTACAAATTTAAGGTCAAACCCAAACCATGGTGAAAATTTAATTTTGAAGCACCTTAATAACTAGCCAGATTTTATTTTCATGATAACATTCCTCTCAGCATCTCCTCAAGCTTTAACTCTATACTTTAACATATACTAAAAGAATAGTATAACACACATAGTATTTGGTTATAAATCAGTCTAACTTTGGCGATAGATAATGTAGTTCACCTTCATTTGTATGCTACATGGCTTCCTAACCTTCAAAAAGATTTGGATGCAAGAAATCTAAATTCCAAAAGCAGCATTACTTTGACTTAAATGTAATGTGATATTAATAAAGTAGCCTCCCCGAGCCAGTACTTTTTCCCTTTAATATGGTAGTTTTCAAGACGTGGGTATAATGACATGAGTTATAATAGTCGTTTCCTGCAGTTAAGTATTGCTAGCATTAGAGTTGAGACTCTTGCTTACAAAATGAGCAGAAGAGTAGATTGAAGCCACAATAAATGAGGCAAGGGTTTCCAGAGTTCAGCACATCTAGATACTCAGTGAAAATGTCTTCCCTTTACTCCTTGCCCTGTCATTAAGCACAAGAAAATTACCATAGCAATCAAGTTTGAAGCACATCTTGGCAGGGTTGAGAGCTTTTACCCACTCTGAGCAAGCACAAGGTGTTCATGTTTGCTGATATAATACTGACAAAGTTTCCATCTCCGAAAATGTACTGATTGGGTAGGACTCAAGAGTGAGGCAAATTAGAGGAAGAATCCACAAAGCTTCAGCATCCTTCACCAGAAACAGTAGTTCCAGGGCAATGGCATCCCCACGTACTCCCATAGAGAGCACCAAATCTACATCAGATAACTTTTCAGGCACACAGACAGAACTGATCAGTCTTATTTCTGCTCAGGATGCTCTCGGGATTAGTTTCATCTTGCCCCACATCCTTGTGTCACTAGCAACCAGACCTCCAGGATCATAACACTCACTATGACTCAGACTTTCATCCCCTGTGCGTTCTGTGTGCATCCCCTCATTCACATCTCCACTCCATTCTAAACACTTTGTTACTGCCAGAAGCCCATGTCTATGATCACTAAATGTTCCTCTACCCTCAATGTCTTTTAAAAATATGTCCTTCCCCTTGCCATAACTCAAATGTGAATGTACCCTGAGCACATCATTGTTTTACTAGCTCTCCCTAGTGAGTGCTTTTTAAATTTTCTTTTACACTCTGTGTACCTCAGGTCCAGGAGGTGAAGATGAGTGTTTTCACTCTACTTTTCCCATTTGTAATTCATTTAGTTCTATTAAAAACCCAAACTGACAGGCATGGTGGTGTGTGTCTGTACTCTCAGCTACTTGGGAGGCTGAGGTGGGAGGATTGCTTGAGCCCAGGAGGCCAGGCTGCTACTTAAGCCATGTTCGTGCCACTGCACTCCAGCATAGGCAACAGAGTGAGACCCTGTCTCAAAGCAAAACAAAACAAAACAAAAACAAAAAACTACTTATGCCATCCAAGTATGCTAGCCGCCATTTTTTCCTCTAGTGTCATTTATAAAACTTGGGTCATTCATTGAAGATCCTTGAAGATCTATTGAAGTATCTTTTCTGTCATCCTTCTATGTTACATCAGCATCCGGGGAATGACCCACCCAATATGCCGACATCTGATTCCTTGACTTTGTCGCCTCCAGTAAGCTTTTCTTACGTTACTTGACAGCTTCCCACTCCCATAATGATACCCTAGTCCTAACATTCACTTAGAAAAATATCCCGCCTCCTTCATCTTCTTTATAATACATATCTCACTCTGACTATATTCCTCTATCCTTTTCATTGACTCAAATACATTTAAAAATTCTACTACTTCATAATGACTTTCACTGACCAATCCACTTTTCTGCTACCCACCACCATCCCTTTTAGAGTCACCTATTTCTTTGACTTCATATTCTCTCCAGCAACTATTTTCTTCTGTTTCAAAGCCAAACTGACTTCATCTGCTTTCCTCTGTTTCTCCTACCATTCATGCTTCAGTACTCACCAATCTGATGTGTATCTGCCACACTTCTGAAAAGTCTCACCAAATTCACCTACAAAACCCCATGTTATCAAAATCAACGATGATGCTTCTACCATCATATTTTAGCCACAGATGATGCAGCTGACCTCCTCTCCCCTTCTTGAAACACTCTGCTCTCTTGGTCTCCATGATAATATGCTCCAATGGTTTTTATATTACTTTCTTAGTGACTCCTTCTTTCTCCTCTACTTGACCTCCAAATAATGAAGTTCCTAGATAATCATTCTTGAATTGTTCAAATTTTTCAGTAGATTCCTTCTTCTTCAAGTAAACTTATCTCACCCTGGGCCTTTAAATGCCTTTTATATTTGCTGAAGATTTACATATTTCAGCGTATGTATTTCCAACTCTGATCTCTCTCTGAGCTTCAGACTCCATTCGGCTGTGTGCCTGATGTCTCCATATTGATGTCTAACATGCATTTTAACCTCAGCATGGCCAAATCTATGGAAGTACAAAGCTGACAATAGAGGCCTTGCATGGTGAAATGGTGTTTTTCAACATAAAAAAAAATCTGATCTGGAATCTAGAACTAAATTGTAATTAAATCCAAAAGTCAACCTTTTTCTCCAATGAAGTTAAAGACTGGTCTTTGTCTATTATCTTTAGAACAACCTTAAACACTATAAAACATATGCACACGTCAGGTGTTTTTCCAATGATTTCTTAAACTAATTCTGCTACATGACATCAAATATAATAAATGACTAACCAGCATTATATGTGACTTAGTTCCATACTAGAAGGCAACAGTACTGCAAAGGATAACTGTATCGTCAATGTCCTACATTTAGGATTGTGGACGGCTAATGTTCTAACACTCTGCTTAGAGATGCTGCTGCATTATTCCTGTCTACCAAAACAGAATGCAAACAGACCCACGTGGACAAGACTGTGAAACAGGGCAAATATCTGAAGTAACCTCCACTTTCTAAGTTCTCCCCTCTCCAGACATCCAAATTCATGCAAATCTCTCCTTCTCAATCTCTAATTCCTTAATTGAAATCTATTCTCAGGGAAATATCTGATGAATCATCCCCCTGATATTATAAATTATAGTCTAGACAAATAAGTGACTTCTCTTTAACAATATATATTTATTAAATATCTATTTATTAATTTTAAATGAACAGATAAAATATCTATTAAAAATTATGTATTTGACAATAAATTTCAATTTAGCACAGTAAAAAAAACAAACAAACAACAAAACAACAAAAGTAATCTCTAACTTGGGGGATTTTTGTGTTCTGACCTAGTTTGTAGAGGCAGTCTTAAGGCAAAGGGCTCCTTGTTAACATGGAATTTAACATTGATATCACAATTAAGGATAATGGTTCAGCTTTTTCTTTGGACCAACAATAACTTTGCAAAAATTTCCAGCTATCTGAGGCCAATTACTTAACTGCCTGTGACCCAACTTTGCTATCCCAGTTCTTGTGGTAGAATTCTGTGAGTTATTATCATGACCCTACTGAAGAACTCAAAAATAAAACTACTTTTGCAAATACATCTTTGTGTTTACACTAATGAGGGTTAGGTAATACGTACCATGATAACAAGCAGAAACTGCTCTAGGGTACTGTTGGAAACAAAACACTGAATTAATGTTTATTTCCTATATGAAAAGTGAGAAACTAAAAAGAATAATGGACCACTTTGGTAGGTAATAACTGTCCTGCTAACTGTAATTGTTATGTATTTCTATACATGTTAAGAAAGTAATTGATTTTATCTCTAATGCACCATGATTAAAAAATAAAAAAATCTTATAGTGTACCTTTAACAAACTGAGAATATAAATGCTCTATACTTTAACAAAAAACAAATACTGAAATAGTTTCATATGTGCAGGTTGCTATCAAATAAAATGATGTGCTTGTCTTTTTAAAACCAATAGACAAAGGAATTGATATTGTAATGGGAACTTATCATTTTAAAATTATAATAGAAGGTTCCAACAATTCAAAATTAGAATGTATGAATATTTATTTTGCCTTGATCTAATTAAAGATTTGCCTGAATAATTACTGTTTGGGGGAAAATGCATATTAGTGAGCTGCTATGCTATAATAAATTTATATGCAAATTAAAAGCTAGAAGGTAGCAATGATATCCTGTAACAGAGGAGATTAAAAAAAAAATTTGGAGACAGGGTCTCACTCTGCCCCCAAGGCTGGAGTACCGCGGCATAATCTTAGCTCACTGCAGCCTTGAACTCCTGGGCTAAAGGGATCCTCCCAACTCAGCCTCCCAAGTAGCTGGGACCACAGGCATGTGCCACCATGTCCAGCTAATTTTCTTCAGATTTTGTAGAGATGAGGTCTTAATATGTTGCCCAGGCTGGTCTTGAACCCCTGCACTCAAGTGATCCTCCTACCTCCCCCAAAATGCTGGGATTACAGGTGTGAGCCACTGTACCAGGCTGATTTTTAAATTCCAAACTTCCTTAAAATTATGTAGAAAGCTTTTATTACTTCAACCATTGTTACCCTTTCTCTCTGTTTCCTAATTTATAAAGACATAGACATCACTAAAATATGTATTAAGAGAAACTTTCACATTTTTAAACATTTCAAATGTGATCACTATGCATTTAATCCTCATTATTACATTGTTTATATCTGTTAAAATGTAGCCTCATAAGTTTCAAAATTAAGCAATATTTTTAAATGATCAAAAAAGGAAAATTTAATGACCTGAACATTTTATAGTATTTTATAGTCACTCTCTCTCTTTGCTTATTTCTCTCTTTCTCTTTCACTAAATATTATCTTTACACAATTGGGATACCCTTTTAGAGAAAACAACCATTGCTTTTATCGTTTTCTCAGTTTATATGTTGACTAGTGCTAAGTAACCTAAGTAACGTGTGGCTTCCTGGTCACTTTTGGTGTCTTGATGCCTCTTACATTTGATATTACTAATGTAATAGGGTAAAAATAGTATTGTAGAAATGCAGCATTCACATTTGTTTTGGGCTGGAGTGCCTAGAGGCAGCTTCAGGTGCACATGTCTTACTGAGGGAGTACTCTCTTGGAACAGAGTGTCAGGAAACCATTGCAGGAGAATGTGGTCTCAGCTGGTGTCTAGCTTCAGCCTGATTGCTTGGGGAGAAATGGATGCCAATTGCACAGCAGAGTTTATTCCACTTTGGGACAAAGAGACCATCTTCCACATCCCATTATCAGTCAGTCATTGGGTGGGTAAGGGGCATGTAACTTTTTTGGGGGGTAAGACAATTCCTGTTGGACCAAGGGCAATATTCCAGAGAAAGAGCTCCAAGCTGTTAGCAGCCAACACTTAGAGCAGCTTGCTAAAGGGCATCGACAGCACAAGTGCAGATCTGAGCTGTACTCCAACAGCTGGGACAAGTAGGATCCTTGTTATTCATCAAATCTGTTCATCAATACTAATTTGCCTCTGTTAAATAAACAGCCAAGCAATTTTGCTGCTTGAGCTTACTAAACAGTATTTTCTCTTCTGAAAATTAAGTAGACCACTTTTTGTATTGAACCATATAGGGGCCTCACAAAGGGATCAATATAGAATAGACACTGAAAGAGTTTAGGAAGAGCCTTGAAAAAACAGCTTTTCCTTTTTCCTCAAGAAATGCTGTCAATATGGATAGGCTGCAAACTGTTCATTTAGGTGTTTGACATAAGAATCAGTTTCTCTGAAACCTAACAATTTGCTCATTTTGAGTGCCCATGAAGTTTCAAATTGTTTACCTTTCTGATTTCCACGACTATAGTTGCAAGTTATTATTTACAGCTGTACATGACATAATATTGAAAGCATTAAAGCCAGAAAGGATTTATCATAGGCCATTAAGTGAGTAAATTCTTGGCTGTGCTGAGCCTTTGCCATCTCCTCAAAAATAAATATGGACAAAGAAAGACAGTTTTGACAGTTTAACCATTTTTACTGTCTCAAATACATATTATTACATGTATGAACAATTTCGGGGAGCAAATTTTAGAATGGACACCTTGTCACTCAGAATTGAAACTGGTATTCTGCAAGTCTGATGAAATTGGTACTCTGGAAGCTCACGGCTGGACAAAGACAGCATTCCCTGTGATTTGTCTTCACGTGGTGTACTCTAAATACAAGATAGTTACTTGGTGTTTCCAGGAAAATGGTCACTGATTTGTGGCTGAAAATGGAATTTATTTTGAAATCAGTTTTATTTCAGATTTAATGGAGAGACACTCAAAGACCTCACTAGAGCTCTTGCACATAGGCACCCAAGTACCTAGATGCTTAGCAATAGTAATACTGTGGTCGATGGAGACAAAACCCTAGACGAAAGTTCAAAATGTTTACAGTCACACCCTTCACGTTCCCCATGGAATAAATTAATTTTACCTTAGTTTTTTACTTTACCTCCCTAAAGCGACAATGTCAGTGTCAAAATTTAAGCAACTTAGACACACATCCAGAATCTTTTGAAAGGAAACCCTGGAAAATCAAATATTATAAAGAAATAAGAGGATCAGAAAAGTTTTCACAGGGAAAAGCCCTTTGCCACAACTGCTATTTAGGGGGAAGTTTTCACAGGGAAAAGCCATTTGCCACAACTGCTATTTAGGGGAAAAATGTTGGTGGGATGCAGTGGCTCACACTTGTAATCTTACCACCTTGGGAGGCTGAGGCACATGGATCACTTGAGCCTAGGAGTTTGAGACCAGCCTCAACAATATAGTGAAACCCAGTCTCTACAAAAAATTAGCCTGGCATGTAGTGCCTGCTACCTGAGGAGAATCTGAGCTGTTATTGTGCCACTGCACTCCCTGTCTCAAAACAATAACAAAAGTTTATACAAACTGGGAAAATTCCACATTAATCTATCATCTTGGTTTTGTTGTTTTGTTTTTGTTTTTAGATACAGGGTCTTGCTATTGCTCTGTCACCCAGGCTAGAGTGCAGTGGCATGATCATAGTTCACTGTAACCTTGGACTCCTGGGCTCAAGAGATCATCCCACCTCAGCCACCCAAGTCTCTAGGACTACAGGCACTCACCATCATGCCTGGTTACATTTTTATTCTTATTTTTTGTAGAGACAGGTTCTCCCTATTTTGTCCAGGCTGGTCTTAAAATCCTGGATTCAAGCAATCCTCGTGCCTTGGTCTCCCAAAGCTCTGGGATGTCATCTATTTTTAATCCAAATTATCCTGTTCCTGGAATCTCTAGTAGATACTCTAAATGACTCTAACGTCCTACAAAGGGAATCTGCCACACAATGAACTCCCTGTTCTGTGTGAAGCTTTAATTGGAGGTAAAGTAAAATAAGAAAAATGTCTTGAAAATATTATAACCCTAATCTATTAATTTTTTATTTTCTTTCTTCTCTAATAATTTTTGAGGAACTGTTACGATATAGAAATATTCATATGAATTTCAGCATTTCTTTCAGTGGTGCTTCTGTTTCTTTTCTTCTAATAATTGCAAGGAAATGTAAATATAATATGTGGAAGAGGTTAAAAGATTGGCCAATAAAGATAATCTAGTAATTATGATGGATTCTTCCTTCCTGATGGCTTTATTTATAATTCTGTTATAAACCAGGCACTCACCCTTAATAACAATAAAAATACACATATTTTGTAGTGCAGTGCAGATAAACCATTCCCTACCCAGCATGGAGGAAGTTAATTGTCTTCTGTTGCACATGTAAAGCAGAGAAAACTAATTATTGGGCAAAGGAATAAAAGACTGAAATAGACAAACAATACACTATGGAGGAAAGTGGAAATTCCCTTCAAAAGAATTTCCTACCTCATAGCATCTTTAAGGCTTGAATGTGCTTCCTTTCTTCCCAATCCTTGTGTGCAGGGTAGGAATCTACACATGCAAAATCTCTACATTACCTGCTCTTTTTGGTTAAATACAAACTGATGATCACATGGATCACATGTAAGAGAAAGTTTATCAAGCCTCTATTTAAAAAGTCATAACTACAACCAACAATAAATAACACGGTCATTCTGTACTTTAAGAAGTCTATTTTCGAGCTTAATAAGAATTAGTTGTGTTATTCCTAGAATGTAATAGAGCAATGCTGCCTTATAACTTTTCAAATAGAGAAACATAAAGAGGTACCTTTTTCACTGTCCCCCAATCTTTTTCAGGAACAAAAGTTCTGGGAACATAAAGGAAAGGATAATTACCCAATATTAATATTCTGCCCTTTTCCTAGCCAGAGGTATTTAAAGTCACTCCCTACAGTCAGTTAAATACAAAGCAAATGTAAATTTCAGCAACTCCCTCTGTGGCAGAAATTAACCTGCTAATACAGGTATCTTTTGACTTCAGTAGCACGGCATACCACAGGGGCTAATGAAAGATCAAGTTCAGGTTAATAATATTTATCTCACTTACCATCCTCTCACACAAATTTTTAATGGTCAAACAGCACCACAAATTAAGGGTCAAGAGGATAAGTGATTCTAAAAATAAATATCTCATTACCAGTACTAATGATTTTTAACTTCAAAAAATCTGCATTCTTGTCTCTATATGTGATCAAATGGCTGCTTTTAAGTGAAAGCAGAATTTGAACAACCTAACTACACAAGTGGTTGAGCTCTAGGATATTAGCTGCTGCCCTGTACTAGGCACTTTGAGGAATATTGCCCTTTCCTTTCATTTTAAAAAATTAAATAATAAAAGAAAATAAATTACATTGTTAATTTTAAAAATTCTAAAAACATAGTAAATTATGAGGTAAAAAGGAAAAGTCACCTCTCCATCTCATTTCTGACAAGTAGGCATGATTAAGACTTTATTTATATAATATATATCATAGAAGTGGAACAGTCAGGCCATAGTATGTTCAAACTACCTTGGTTCCCCACTCATTTTTCTTACTGATTTAAAAGCTTTTTAAAATACTTATAAGAAATGGAGAATTTTGCTGGTTTATGTTTTATAAATAATTTTTCCAACTGCTCATTTTCTTTTTATTTCGCCAACTCTAACAGCCTCTGCCCTGTGGGCACATCATGATTTGTCTTCCTGTACCTTCCTTGGCAAGAGGGGGCTGAGGGTGGGAAGGGTGTCCCTCATCCTGCTTTCTAAGATGTATCACTTGCCCATCAAGGGCCTCAGCTGCATTGGTGGTGAAACTCACCATGCTCCTTCTGTCTAATTTCTGGGCTAATTTTTTCTAGGTCAAGAGGTGGGTTCCAGAAATTAAGTATGGCCTGTCTCAAAGGTGCCTCTTTCAATTTGCCTCCTTGCTATCCCACTGAGTAAAAGGAAGTCTCTCTTGCTATGCATGTTTCGTTCTTTTATGACAGCTACCATCCCTATACATCCTACTTCCAATAAGCATCTTTGGGCCATTCAGGATACCATATGTTCTTGGAGGATCTACACGCTACATGAGTTAGGAGATCTGTTTCTTCTTTTAGTATCTTTCCTCAAGCTGATCCAGATTTCAGTCTACTTAGCATGGAATTTATCATCTGTGGTTTGGACTATGGCTCTTTACCAGTTTCACTAACAAGGAGTTGTGGAGTTATTCTTCTATCTTTAACATTTATGATCCTCAATACACATAACACAAACACCCACCCATAGCCACACACACAGAGCTGGTTTCAAAATGGGGACAAAGTAAAACCACATTTACTCAGTTATTTGTTTACTAATCCATGTTAAAACAAAAACCTTTCCACACATGAAGAAACTGAGGCTTAGGGAGTTGAAGGAAGGACTCACAGCTGGAGCCTGGCAGGACTAGGATTGGAGCCCAGATCTGTAGGGCTCCAAGGTCTGAGGTCTTTTCTCAATAGCCTGCTTATATTGTTTTTCCACTTTTCCAGCAATCTTTGCAGTTTAACAGGGGACATGATATTTAAGCAATGAACAAATCCATTTTATGTTTAAAAGGGAGAGCATTTACAGCATCCAAGCCCAATGTCATTGAAATTAGTACACATTTCAAAAGCAATCTTTGTGCATTTTAGGTACTTAAATTTGGTGCTCTAGATTAGCTACGATATGTTAGCACAGTTATGGAAGAGATATACTAGAAAAATATATAAGTAATTTAAGAATGCATGCAAATGATAATCTTGTCAGACAAAGTGAGAAGATACAGAAGACACAATTAATAAAGTATATGCAAGAGCTTTTGCTACCCTTTTTGTTCAATATATTCCCTCAAGAATGGGCATTACTTAACTAATTCTTTATCATGTCCAGGAAAGACAGTGTAAGAAAATGATCAAGAATTACTGTCATGTTACACTAGAGTGCTCAGCAACACTGAGATGCTAACTCTATCTTCCCATATTTTTTTGAGACAGTCAGTGCATCCGGAACCAAAGCTCTTCTCTTAGCTGCCCAGGATTGAACAAAGGGCCTTGCCACATTTTTAGAATGTACATCTTTTTAATACAGGAGTTTGATGATCATACCTCACACATTGATGCTCACGAACTACTTTCTAAAGCAACACTAAAAAAAACAAAAACAAAAACAAAAAACAACCAAATGAATGACCAGACTTGGGAATGTGCCCTAGAATTACCCTGGGAATGCCAGTATCCTGATCAACTGCATATCTTATTCTTAATTTCATTGTCATAGGACTTACCTGCACCGATCTTGTCATTTGAATTTGAAAAAGGAAAGAAATTAGCTTAGAAGCTTTCATTTTCAAAGTGACTGAAGATCTGATATATCAGATTTCTCATGAACAGAAATGATTACACCCTTCACATGGTAATTTTTACCTACTGCTAACAGAGGTTGGCTCATTTCTGCTTCCTGTATCTTGAGGCATGTGTGTCATATCACTCATTTCTACTTACTCTATCAGTGCTATGTACAGCCTGGGGGCATTTATAGGCTTCATGTTGCTTTACTTTAACTGTAGCCAATTTAGTTTGTTTTTCTCTGCAATACCTTGTATTACTGACAAATAAATACCAAATGCATATGTGATTTTGTTTGGACTGCAGATACTCATATTTTGTGGCAACTCCATGTTTTTGGCTGTTTATACCAAAAATCTTGAAGGCAGGCTGGATTCCTCTCTTTTTTTGCATTTCTACTGCTAATCCATCAGGAAATCCCATGGGTTCTAAATTAAAAATATACCCACAAAACTGCCCCTTCTCCCACCTCTCCTATAATTATCCTGGCCCAAGTTACCACCATCTCTCATTTGTATTATAACAACAACCTCCTACCTCATCTTTCTGCTTTTTCCCTTGCCTTGTTTTAGTATATTCCTAATGTATGTTGAAATGGAAGTCAGACCATTGTGACTCATCTGATCAAAATACTTCTATGCATTCCCATCTCACCAGCACAGACATCCTAGTTCCTCAAATCACTTAAAAGAACTTACTTGCTGTTTCCCCTATTAGTTCTCTTTCCTTATCTTCTTCTCTGTTCCCTTCTCTGTCCACTCGGTACTAGCCATATTGATCTCCCTGTTCCTTCTTTAATATTTCAAGCAAGCTCCTGCCTCAAAACCTTTGCACTTGCTATTCTGCCTGCCTGGGATGTTCATCCCCTAGATATTTTTCTGCCTCATTTTCTGACCTCCACTGGGTTTTTATTCAAGTGTCATTTTCTCAGTGACAACTTGCTGATTTAAAATTGCAAAACACTGTCTTCTCCCATCCCATCAGTGCTCCCTGTCTTGACATCCTGCTTTATTTTTTCAACATAGCACATATCACCATGAGGTATGGTAAATTTTTTTTGATTGCTTACTTTTAATTGTTTATCTCACCTCTTTAGAGTCTAACTTCTATGAAGTGAAGGATTTTGACTGTTTTGTTCACCATTTTATCTACAGCCCTTAGAGCTGGGCCTGTACCATAAATATCTGTTGAATGGATCTTTTCCTGGTTTTGAAAGGAAACCAATTAAATGTCAACGATGAGAATGGTGACAACTGCTCATAATAAAATGTTGCTAAAATTGGCAGTGCTAAGATTTCTATTTGAGGAAATGAACCATTCTTTTTAAAAATGTGAAGTTGTACCTCTCATAAATATGGAAAAGATGAATTCTGAATAACTTAGGAAGTTTATAATGATAGAGTCTTTCATAGGAGAATCATCCAAGATTAATAGCTAAAAGCCTATTAGAATATTCATTGTAAAATGAAGTGAAATTTGCTTCCATTTCAAGTATGTTATTTGAAAAAGAAAAAAAACAACTGCTGTATTATTCTTACATAAGAAAAATTAGAAAGAGACACAATTAATATTTGTCCTATTTCATATGATAAACACCAAAACAACTTGCAAACAAACATCTGGGGAACGTTATTGTGTAAAAAACTTAAGCAATAGTCAAAAGCAAGATTTAGTTTAAGAAGATGTTATTCGCAGATCCTCCCTTTCCTACAAAATTCACTCTTTTGCAACTTGCATTTTAAAATATAAATCCCTAAAACAAAAATAGATTTTCCAATTTAAAACTACCTTCCAAACATCCAGAGAATTGCAAATTGGATTTCTTTAATTTGTTCTGAGATAGTTACTTGTATTTACTCTCTTGATTTGTACTAATAGAAAGACCAGTAATTGGTAAATATAATCAAACTCAAAAATTTTATTAAGCCAAAAGTTTTTTTTAAAGCAAATATAAAGTACATAATGTGGAAATCATTTAAAAAGTCTACCCCATGTTTGGGCAGCCTAGGCACAAAAACTCTGGGATCTTCAGCTATCCAGACTCCAGCATCTCCATTTATCAGTGGGGTTTGTTTCTCGTACATAAAAATTGGTGTAATGGTTGAAAATACATAGAGTTTGTAAATACAGTTCCTGGCAGTGTCTTCCAAATCAGTGGGAGTTACTGTTATTAATAAAATACATCAATATCATCCAATATTTTTATAATTCAATGATATTCATTTATCACAAGACAGTTTCATGAGAGAGAATCAGTAATCGCACATCTATGGATCAGGGGACCCCAACAGTATCTCTTCTTTCACTAATGCCTCTCTTCTTTGGGTCTAAACTGGAAGAGTTAGAAGCTACCTCTGGCAAGTGAGGGAAAGAGGAGTTAAAGAACAAATGGAGGAAAGAGAATAGTTGTATATGTGCTGGGGTTGAAGGGATAAAATAATTGAAGAAAATCCAAATGATGATTACACTAGACTGTAACTAATTAAAAAGTTTACTTAAGATTGATGACTAAAAGTACACAAAATACTTTGATTATAGGAGTATCAACAGAGTTGCTAGAGGACTTTTACAAATGGAGATATCCTGACCAGATTCTCCTTCAAGAAAGCATTCAATGTCCATCTGTGAGGAGTGTGGTTAGTTGGCAGCCTCCAGCTGTCGGCTTCATCTGGGTCTGCTTCAGCTTTTAAGCCAAAGGCACAGTCTTCTCAGAGTGGCCCACAGCCCAGGATTGAGCAAGACTGGTATGAGGGACTGTCCACTTCCCCACAACATGGGACTTGTCTAATGTGCATTCTGGCTGGGCTGGCAGAGACACTGTCTGGTCTACGTGGCTGTCTAATGGCTTCCCTGGCCCAACTAATCGGGCCTTCTCCTTTCACAGGTGTTAATGGTATTAAATCTCACATGAATCTTCTGAGATTCATCTTGGGAAACTCCAACAAACTTCAGGAGTGTAGGTTTATCCCAAAGCATACACCTCTCTCTCATTCGTATTCAGCTTTGATTTCCCAGGCGTATGTCTAACCTGGGTACTCATTTTATGCGCTCAGAGTGGTCTACTGAAATCTCCTCTCTGTTAACCTGAAGTGAGGCAGGTAGAACTCCTGGGAAGGTGAGAGGCGGGAGGCATAGCAGAGTTCTCTCCAATAAATCTCCTTGAAGACTCTCTCACTAGGCTTAGGATAGGTGATAGCAACATGCACCTTTTTCATTTTGGAAATGGGTGGTATTGAGTCACAGTGGGATTCTTCTGAGGAAAGCCTAAGCAAAATCTACCTTTATAATGTGTCTCTGCCAAAGCTTCCATTTAAACACCCTATTACCCAAACAGGCACAATCTAACAAAATATTTTTACATTAGTAGAAATGATAATACATATAATCTAAGTGCTGTGAATACTTTCTTCCAAACAACTAATTTATGAGGGAAATATTCCCTTATTGTTCAAGGATATCTCACATCTATAATATGTGATGGGAAATGATTTGCAAACATAAAGGCTGCCATAACAGAACATAACTACAGGAAATAGAACATATTATATAGACATGTAACAGATACATTCCAAACCCATACATATGCATTTATGTAGTTGGTATTTACTGATAATAAGCAATAGAGGAATAGGGAGGAACCATAAATGAAATACAAGTTGTGATTTTACTTTGATTTACTGAATTCATAATCGAATGCCTACATTCTCTGATTTATCAAATTGCATATTTATCAAGTTACATCTAAGTTGAAGATAATTTCTTCTCCTGAGTTTCTAGCCTGCCTCTGTGAAATATCAAAATGTTTGGCTTGGGCATATTTCTGCTACAACAAGTTAATTTCAACAGAAATTATTTATTTTTAAAACTGAAAATAGATTTTTACATATTTACCCAAACGTCAATTTGTAACACTATCTTGCATAATTTCTGAGGGAAGATACTATGTCCATTAGATTCAATTTTGTGCCTTTGCATCTTAAACAACACAGTTACAATGTTGAATGAATAACTTTATTCAAACCTTGCATGGCTTACAAATATTATATGGAACAATGTACATTGTATTCACAATTTATGCAAGATATATATCCCCTGCACATATCAACCAATTCAAAACTTGTATAATTCACTGGGATCTTGATTACCAATGACAGTTTTATTGGTGTACTAGCCAAAGCAATGTTGCCACATGGAATACTGTAAACAAGGTAAACAAATACCCACCCATCTTGGAAATTTCCCAATTCTTTAACAGTAGAAAGTTAATCTGGGGGATGTTCTAGTAAATATTTTGTGCACACAGTGAGATAATAATGTTGTATATCACACTATTTCAAAGTTAGATAATTCATATATGCATAAAATCCATTAAAGTATGAGATAACAGCAAATAAATAAGTATATCTTGGATGAATAAAGACAATTAGAGTCTAATAATATAACTCCTTGGACAGATCTTCAGCCCTCTCATGTGTTAGCGAAAATATAGAGAAATTAATGGCTCATCAGGATACACATCCAGAGAAGCAGAATCCCAGTCTTCATCTTTTTTTAACTGTTTATCTTAGAAATTCCATTTTGTTTTATTTATTTATTTTTCATACTACTCAGAATGAGCCAATCTCATTTGGTCTTCTTTATATGACACCATCTGCTTCTTACACTCCATAAGTAATAGGTTTAATTCTTCTAGGATAAGCCCGCTATACTCTAGCTATTAAAATAAAAAAAAAGTAAAAACTATCCCTGATTTGTAGGGACATACAATGAGGCAAAAACTTTCATTCATTATTCTTACAACAAAATGTATTATAACAAGCCTTAATTACCATTCTTTAGACCATCCTCAAATCTTCAATGGAAAGTTCAGATCAAGGGACTAGGTTCATAAACACTCTAAGAACCTAGCTCCGGGGAATAACACTAAAGCCCCCAAAGCTCTTAAAACTGTCCTGACTTAGTAGAGTCCACCTGGAAGGCTCTGTGGGATTAGGTCTCAGATAATAGTTTTACTAGTATTCCAAAAATGGATATTGGAATTAAACACATTAAATTACTATTTACATATCAACTTTTCAAAAACAGTATTTAAAAACCTCTATTGAATTAACAAGTTATTTTCAGAAACCAAAATAATAATGACTAAAGAATAACATTAAAATTTCCCTATTTTTGAATAATGTTCTAAGCACCAGTATTATATCAGAGTTGTGGCACATGCTCCTTTTGGAAAATTAACCTCAAAATACAGTTTTAACAATAAAAGTAAGTTTACTTGACTTCCTGATAAACAATTTTTTTAGCATATACAGTTTTTTAAATTCAGGATTTTGTGTATCATCTCTGACATAGGTTAAAGGAAATGTAAAATGCTGCTTCCATTACTGGAAGCAATTTTAAAAGTCATTAAAACTCTAAACCTGTGCAAAACTGGCAAAACATCATATAACCAGAAAACTATGACACTTAAAACTTTCTTTTTCAGTTCATTAGAACAAAACATTGAGATGACAAAGATATTTTAGGTGAGATAATTCAAATTGTGGTTAAATATATACAAAATAATAAAAAACAGCATACCATCAACCTAGAGGATAAAGTGGAGGATCTCTTGAAAAGAAATAAGAAAATAATAAAAAATTAAAAATCAGAAAACTAATTTAGGAAAAAAATTTAAGTATAGGGCAGATGCAAATATTTGTGTCTGTAGTAACTTTCATTTATAATATTCAAAGAAAAAGGTATAATCCACTACTTCTTACATTTTTGGCTATAAAAAAGAGATACAATTTGACACATTGTTGAATATAAGAAGTCTTTGGACTTCAACCCCTCCATTTCTAGCGGAAAGATGGAGTGGGGATGGGGGTTGGTAGGAGAATCAATTCTGTCTCTGTGCCCACAGTAGGCAACCAATGCTGATTTTCTCTCTAATGGCTATGTTACCAAGAGATTATGTTACTGAAGTTCTGGTAGATATAAAACAATATGTTAAATGAAAACCTCACAAAGTTTTATTTAAAAAAAAAAGAGGGCTAGCTGAGAACTTTTGGGAAGGAGCAGAAGGTGCTCAAATGTGTGTATAATATATTGCATGTTAATTGCAAAATTAATATTATAAGGTCTAAACAGCATAAATATATAAATCAAACACCTCATGAACACATGGAGACCCAGTAAATTTAATTTCCTTGTGAGGCAGTGCTGTGTGTGTGGCATTAACAGTACAGGGCTTGGGGCAGATAGTCTATATTCTATTAATAATGCCAGCTTAGTTGCTTAGTTGATACACAACCTTGTGAAAGACCCTTAATTTTCTAAACCTCAATTTCCTGATTTGTTGAATGAGGATAGCATAGTTCTTAATACTTATAAATGTTATGAGGATGAAATAAGATTATTAAAATGTGTAGCATGAGACCTGCTAAATAATAATTAATCTAATAAGCTACAGTAGTTATTATTGTCACACACAATCCCCTTTGAGTCCAAGAGACTTGGGTAGAACAAAGCTTCTGGCTCCAGACCTCGGCAAATAGCACTTTACTCACTTCTGTGAGGATTGGGGAAACTGGATTTTGGCTGGGGGTAAGAGAGAAGTAGTAATTTCTTTTCTGTGGGGCCACCGACACTGATGTCAGTCTATCAAGAATCATATCCAACACACAGGAAAGAAGGAGGGAAGAAGACAGAATAGATAAAGAAGCAAAGATAGAAGGACAGACACAGAGAGAAGGAGGGAAAAAGAAGAGAGAGATATGAGGTGGTGAGGAATCAGTAGGAGAAGCAGATGTGGGGGAAAGACAAAGAGGCAGAGAGAAAAGAGGCAGAGAGACAGAGGCAGCAAGAGAATGATAATGAGATAAAACATAATAAGACAGCTTTAGAAAGGGATAAAAGAAAAAAGAGAAACTATATGGAAACAGTGAGATAAAAATAGACAATACAAAAAGTAATAAGAGAGAGAATGACAGAAATAAAGAAAGAGAGAGACAGAGACAGAGATTTTTTCTAGCACCCTCTCCAGATGAGCCCAGGACTAGGACCAACCCTATACTTTTCAGTTATGTGAGATAATAAGTTGTCATTTTCACTATAGCTAATTTAATTAAGCAGCTATTATGTACCAGGTGACATGTTGGATGCTTAGCCAAAATAGTAATTGTAATAATAGTTCATAATTATTAAAAAGTATGCTTCTGTGTAAGGTGTAAGGAAGGGATCCAGTTTCAGCTTTCTACATATGGCTAGCCAGTTTTCCAAGCACCATTTATTAAATAGGGAATCCTTTCCCCATTTCTTGTTTTTGTCAGGTTTGTTAAAGATCAGATGGTTGTAGATGTGTGGTATTTTTCTGAGGGCTCTGTTCTGTTCCATTGGTCTATATCTCTGTTTTGGTACCAGTACCATGTGGTTACTGTAGCCTTGTAGTATAGTTTGAAGTCAGGTAGTGTGATGCCTCCAGCTTTGTTCTTTTGGCTTAGGATTGTCTTGGCAATGAGGGCTCTTTTTTGGTTCCATATGAACTTTAAAGTAGTTTTTTCCAATTCTGTGAAGAAAGTCATTGGTAGCTTGATGGGGATGGCATTGAATCTACAAATTACCTTGGGTAGTATGGCCATTAAACTAGTTCAACCATTGTGGAAGACAGTGTGGTGATTCCTCAAGGATCTAGAACTAGAAATACCATTTGACCCAGCCATCCCATTACTGGGTATATACCCAAAGGATTCTAAATCATGTTGCTATAAAAGCTCATGCACACATATGTTTATTGCAGCACTATTCACAATAGCAAAGACTTGGAACCAACCCAAATGTCCAACAATGATAGACTGGTTTAAGAAAATGTGGCACATATACACCATGGAATACTATGCAGCCATAAAAATGGATGAGTTCATGTCCTTTGTAGGGACATGGATGAAGCTGGAAACCATCATTCTCAGCAAACTATCGCAAGAACAAAAAATGCAACACCGCATGTTCTCACTCATAGGTGGGAATTGAACAATGAGAACACTTGGACACAGGAAGGGGAACATCACACACCAGGGACTGTCGTGGGGTGGGGGAAGGGGGGAGGGAAAACATTAGGAGATATACCTAATGTAAATGATGAGTTAATGGGTGCAGCACACCAACATGGCACATGTATACATATGTAACAAACCTGCATGTTGTGCACATGTACCCTAGAACTTAAAGTATAATAAGAATAAAATTAAAAAATATATATTAAGATGTAAAAAACAATTATGCATCTGATATTGTGCATGCCTTGTTTAATCCTCACGGTAAGCCTATTATCATATTTCTTTTACAGGTAACATAAATGTTCACAGAGGTTGAGGTGCTCTACTACCCCAGACTTGTGGCTATTCTTCCTCCTAGCTATATTCTCCTTTTACAAAGTTGTTCAGGGTTTGGGCATTTCTAGATACCAAATGAAAGAGTAAATCCTTTATCTGCTGTAGATTTATTAGACTCACATTATACAATTTGCTGAGCTCAGTGCCATGGCAGAGCTTCTTAATGCCAGTATGAAACTCCTTTCCTGTGTCTCAGGAAGTACCATAGTGTTAGAGAACCAGAAAGGCTGCATTTGCTACTACAGTGTCTTTGGGGCACAAATTTAGTCAGTGTTCCTAGAGGCTGCAAGGGCAAGTCACGTGAGGTTGCGACACCCTAGTGATGATGGCTGTAAACACAGGAAAAGACAGCACTAGGCATCCCACTCCCCACTATTTTAAATTAGATTTACCTATGTACTTATGTGTGAATGCACACACACACATGGCCGTTGGGAAAAATAATATTTTTATCTCAAATTACAGAAAAGTAAACTTGTCAGTATTTTTAAAAATGTGGTAACAGAATAAAATGTTACAAGAATTTTACTTAATTACATGTTATTGTTTAATTCAAATTTAAATAGATTAATATGCCAAGCTTGCAGAAGGAAGGCAAATTTTTATGATAATTTGTTTTAAAACAACTTACTTTTTAAAACACAATGTAATATAAAATGCCAAAAACAATTACATACAATTTTAAGGGCAGTAAGATCCCATTTTCAGAGAAGTAAGTAAGCATGATTTTCTTATAAGAATGCAAATTAGGTTCAGAATTACAAGGCAAAATATATTTACATCAATACCGGTAAAATATATCACTGCTATTTATAGATCCCACCTGAGAGTCCATAATAATATTTTTTGCTGATGTGAAACAATGAATTCTATTGAAGGAAATCCTGCTTACCAGTGTTTTCAACAAGCAGTCAATTTATTTTGAAAATTATTATCTTCCTTTACTATATAGTATTTAATTATGGTGAAGGCAGTTTACATTTTATTCACTTCATTAGTCCCATTTTATTACTTTTCCAAATAAAATGTGATGATTTTCAAAATGTTGGATTGCTAATTAAGAGGAGATACTACAGATAAATAGTCATTTCAATCTATGAATGCTATAAGAAACTGCTAAGGAATCCATGGTCATGCAGAAATTTCAAGGAACGAAAGGGTGGGCTGCAGAGATCAGAAATATCAGAAAAAATATATACAAACAAGTAACTCTCCTTGGTAACATGCTCTTGTGAGGCAACAAGTTCCTATGAAATTTCCTTCACATCACTTCACTTTTCTTCTTCATTGTATTGGTCCTTAGAGTCACCAGAATCTCTTACCTAAATGCCTGCAAGGGGCTATCCATGTTAATAAAACTGGCCTCTTCTTGTTTCATTCTTGGCCTTTCAATCCATTCTCAACGGTGGTCAAAACGAATTAAGCACAAACCAGATGATATCTGCTATAGACTGCAGGTTTGTGTCCCACCTCAATTCCATATGCTGAATTCAAATGCACAATGTGATCATATTTGGACATGCATGGGGCCTTTGAGAGGGGATTAGGTCATGAAGGCAGAACCCTCATGAATGGAGTTAGTACATTTATCAAGACATCCCAGGGAGTTCCCTGGCCCTTCTGCTATGGGAGGACACAGCCCAAAGACAGCTGTCTATGACTCAAAAACCAGGCCTTCAACAGACACCAAATCTACTGGTGGCTTGATCTGGGACTTCTCAGCCTCCAGAACTGTGAGAAATAAATTTTGGTTGTTTAGAAGCCACCTAGTTTATGGTAGTTTGTTAGAGCAGCCCAAGCAGACTTAAGACAATATCACTGTTTCTCTTTGATTCCGTGGCTTCTTTTGTTATAGGGCAAATCTATTTTGTGAGCCAGAACCCCACCTGATCTGGCTCCTCCTGTTGGCCCTCCAGCTTGTCTGAGTTCCTTACTTCCTTCTCTGACTACACAGGCCTTCTTTCTTAGCTGGTTCCCAGCACTGTACCTTTTGCATGTTGCTTCTTTTGCACAGAACACTCTTTGCTGGATTTTTCACATGGCTAATTTCACCAGGTCTCAACCTAAAGGTTAATTCCTTAGAGAAAATTTCACTGATCCCTATACCAAATCCAAATTAGGATCCTTTCACTACTCTCTCTCATACAAAGCCAAATTAAGGGGCTGACCAGCCTGAGAGATGTTCATAACACTAAATCCATAAAGGACCCTAATACAACACTGAAAATAAGTTTTACATAGTGGAGAAAAATGTGTTATATGAAAATACTTCTCAAGGGAAGAACTTTCTATTTTCCACTATATAACCTGCCTTATGCCATAAATCAATCACTCATCAAACATTTGCTGAATCAATAAAAATAGATTAATAAAACTGAACTCAATTCCAGCCCAGCCACTGTCACTTTTGATCCTGTGCAACATTAAAACTCAGATAACTTATAATATAAAATGCCTTTAGAATAACTCAATAATATAAAATACCTTTAGAATTGTCCTATTATCAACATAAGTTTATACACTGTAGTTTACAAAGTGACATTAGGGAGCAGTCTGAATTTGTCTATCTCAAATTGTAGATCATTTATGAACACTGCTTCAATGTTTTGTCCAATTTTTTTTCATGCTATTCATGGTTACCAGTAATTTCTAATCTCTGACCACTTCTCTAAGCACGTAGAAGAAAATTAACTCTCCATATTGTCAATATGAAATCAGCAAAAGTACATTTTGTAAAACATAATTTGATTGACTATCTTGTATTGTCCTTAATAGGGGTTAAAACAGATTAGATGTCACCATGAAAGAGCAGCACACTGCAGAAAGTCAGGGTCAGAGTCTGCACATTCTTTTTTCCTACAAATAAACACTTCCCAAACTAATTGCTCGAAAATTCGAAGCAGGAAAGGCACTTTCCTTACATTAATCAAGTAAAGGCTCAGTAAAATACAGACTGCTGCGATGGGCTTCTACATTTAAAAGATTTGGATGAACAACTGTCATTTTTAAATCTTATCAAACTCATTTAAATTAGATTATATCAATAATGGAAAAGCTAGAGAAAAGAACTTGATATTTTATTTCTAATGTGGAAAGAATTTAGATTATCCCTGGGGGTGGGGGTTACACAATTACAAAACAGGCAAGGAGAAAGCCCTTAAAAAAGCAAGACAGGCTTTTTTTTTTTTTTTTTTTTTTTTGGCCATCAATCATAGGGAAGGATGAGGACAACATCTGATTATTAAATAGGAGATATAAGTACTATCCAGAAGAAGTATCTACATTGATTGCATATTTTAAGTGGAATAAATTGTTTAAAAACTTAAAGAGTTGCTACCAATACCTAGTATTAGGAAAATGTGATAAGTAGTTCATGCCAAAAAGCTTGTATTTCCCTTTGAAAAGCTATTTTGAGGGGGGGGGAAATGGTCTTACTGTGTTATGTTTAAATAATATGTGCTATAATGCTGTGTATTTAGAGAACAAGCATTTCCTCCTATCTGAGGCTAAACTGTCTTACTCATTTTTCCTCTCTGTACACTTTATTAATACATGAGACCAAAAAAAACAGAAAAGGGTGGAGGGTGTTACATGTAAGCCCTGGGTGTTAATTTCTTCAGCACTGTTCTCAGGACTGTCTTTAAAACCCTGTGATGATGGTTTTAGACTTCAGTATTCTTTATTTACTTCTTATGCACATTTTACTGAAAAACTGTAAATCTGAAGACATTTAGGCCCAATGATTAGCTCTCCCCGAACCTTGGTTGGGCTCTTTTCCTCTGTACTTTAAACACATTAGTTTTAAATAGTTGATGAAACTCTCATAAACACCCTTCAAACATTTACGAAATTTCTTTCCCATTATATTGTCATGTATTATTATTCTTGCTTTATATTTATCTTCCCAATACTAACTGTGAGGCAAGCTGGGAAACTGACCTCTGAAAAAGTAAAAGTATAGCATGATCAGAATCAAACTCTAGATTATGGTCCCTTCTTCCTTATGTAATTTCTGGAGAAGAAATGTATTCTCAAAAATCCCTTACCATTTACTAGATTCCCTATAACTGGGTTTCCTAACATCTGTAAGCAACTATAATCTCTTTTTTTTTCCTTCCTGTGGGGAAAACAAAACCTAAGAAACAAAACTCAAGGACTATACACTCATCTGTATAGATTTTTCCCACTTCTAAAGAAAGAATTGAAGGTTTCATTATCTAAGAGTGAAAATCACTCTGACCTGGAACATTCTAGAAGTTATTATGAAATGTTTCAATAATTTTGAGAGGTCTTCTCTAGGAATATCCAAGGACATTCTAGTCATTGTTTATGGTTCTCAGTCTATCTCAAGTTTATGAGCCTATCATTATTTAACTTTACCCCATCCCCAGATATAACAAATATAGGGCATATTTTTATACTCCGAATTTTAGGTGAATTAAATTTCACATTTTACTGGAAGTTTCATGGACCCCTTTTAGAAAACTGAACACACAAAAGCAAGAAGAGAAATAACTATTTTATATTTACCTTACATTCACTGTAAGGTACATATACCATTAATTTTTAAATATATTCCAAAATAACAGGCAAGTTAGCAAGGCAACATTTAAATAATGTGATTTCATGGAAGGTATCTGAATAAATTACCAAGGGTTAAATGTAAAATCATTAAATTATCTGATGATATTGTCATTTATTAAGTTTATCATTTCACTCCCTGGTCAAAAATGTATTTTTAAAAATAAATTATAAGTTACAGTTGATCAAACAGGGTCACAAAAAGAAGGCAAGATGTCATTGACAGAATAAATAGAATTGGTACTACTCTCAAAGACTTATCTAGATACTTTTAACTTTGCTAGGATCAAATGCAACCATATATATAATTTACTATTTACTATTCACTATTTTAGGCATATTATTAGTGGTGGTATTAACAGCAGCAATCCAAACATAATGTTATGTATAGAAACCAAAGGAGTTTCTTAGTACAATACTTAGTCATGACTACTTACTAACATCATGTAGTTAATGCTAATATATGCTAACAACGTAACTATGCTACAGAATAGTGTGACTCACAAACACATGAAAATTAAAGTTCAATAATTGCCATGGTAAACCCTAATTACTGAGAATAACAAGCTAGTATAGGTGGAAATAGATATTCATTAATCCCCTGGATATAGAATTAAATTATTTTCTACATTAATACTGTAAATCAAATTGTCGAATTCATCCAGCCCTCCCTGGAGGGTATTTCAAAAAGCAATGTCGGCCTTTCAGAACACAGAAGAAATTTAATCTACCTTCCCAGCAAATGACCTAATTCATTCATACAAATAAAGAATAATGATTTCAGTTAATTACTCCTGTACTCCATGGATCTGACTACATATGGATCTTTCCAATAGATGGCACATAATTACATATATTGGCAAGACAATGAGTAAACAATAGAAATGATGACTATCTCCTTTTTAATTTTATTGAAACCCCAATTAGAAAAGTGAAAGTCTTCATAACCCTGAGAGCTGTAGTATATTTTGAAAATATCACATATTTGCTCCTTTCACATTTTCTAAATATTTATCACACATGCGAATTTACATAGTGTTTATCTTTTTATTATAAGTAAAATAGCACTGGGTAAGACAAATTAAAGTAGAAAAAGCATTAAAACATATTATAGTTTTGGCTAGATTTGACAGAATAAACTTTTATGATGTTTGTATATATGTATGTGTGTGTGAGAGAGTGTGAGAAGGGGAAAAAAAAGAAAAACAGGTTGTGTGAACATTCTTTACTGGTTAAACAAATAGAAAGCTCCATTGCCATGGAAACTGACAAGAAAAACAATTCTTTTTAATTTTCTATTTATTCTCTCCTCATATTTGGTAGGATATGAAGAAAAGATCAGGCTGTATTGATTCAGTGAAAACAGGAATTCCATTATAAATGAAAATAATAGTAATCCAAAAACTCTCCAATATGCTGGTTAGGTATTATTACTATTTGGGGCATGTTACTAGTGGTGGTAGTAAGGGCAGTAAAATAACAAGTGTAGGCACAGGCAAATGTTTCTTAGTGCAATATTAACCATGGCCCATTAGCTAAGACTTTGTAAATAATGCTGATATATGCTTATTGGGATTGTGAATCAGGACAAGATTCTGGTGACTAAACCCATCATCTTAAGTATATGATAAAAAATATGAGAGAAGATGCTACATAAATATTGGTAATATAACATCAAATAAACAGAGGTCCCATCTCCAAGTTTTACCATCTTGGCAGATGTCTTTCACCCATTTATTGGTCAGGCAAATATACTTGGACATTTGCTACACCAATTACAGAGGACACAACACTGAATAAAACATGGCTCCTTCTCTTAAGAATATACTATAGAGTTGAGAAGAAAAAAAACAACGTAAATAACTGAAAATACTATGGTGTGGAAGGGGTTAGATCAAGACATGCACAGGGACAAGTATGAGCCCAGATTTGAAGCATCTCGACAGACTGAGTAGGGGACAGGAGAAGAGGCAATAGATTTCTTAGAGGAATTACATACACACTTCATAAGTTATTGCTTAGGTGAGCGTCCTGACCAATAACTTATGCAGTGGGTGAAGATTCCTAGGCTAGACTCCCAGAACCTCTGATTCTGTATGTCTGGGACACTGTCTGGGAACTCACATTTTTAATATGCATCTCAGGCGATTCAGATACACATGGTCCTGAACGGAGAAAGACTGCTTTGAAGGGGCAGTGTGAAAAGTCAAGGAGAGGTATAGAAAGCTTTCTTCAAGCAACAGAGAGTTTAAACTTTAATCAAAAGGATGTGGAGGAGCCAGAGGAAATATATATATATATATATTTTTTTTTTTGAGATGAAATCTTGCTCTATTGCCCAGGTTGGAGTGCAGTGGCGCAATCTCAGCTCACTACAACCTCTGCCTCCCAGGTTCCAGCAATTCTCCTGCCTCAGCCTCCCGAGTAGCTGGACTACAGGCACCAGCCACCACACCCTGCTAAATTTTTTTTGTATTTTTAGTAGAGACAGGGTTTCACCATGTTGTCCAGGCTGGTCTCTAACTCCTGACCTCAAGTGATGCACCCACTTTACCCTCCCAAAGTGCTGGGATTACCGGCGTGAGCCACTGCACCTGGCCCAGAGAAAAAAATTTAATCTGAGAAATAGGAGGGTTGAATTTACATTTTAGCAAGATCTCACAGGCAACACTGTAGAGAAAGTATATGAGTCTCACTCTAAATGTCAATAACTCATGAAAGTAAGATGTTCTAATATTCCTCAGTACAATGCTAATTGGGGCTTATCTCCCATTATTTTAAGTGTAAATAATTATAATGCAAAATAAATCAATGCAAATCCCTAACATTTTCCTAAAGCATATCTAAAATATCTACAAGCTCTAATTTACTGATCAAACAATATGATTGCTAAACCACACAGTTTTGTGAAAAGTAAAAGGGCCTCTCATGGTGTTAGTGACATGAGAGATGCAAAAACCTTTAGTCGTTGCTCAAACTGATGCAGCTACACTGAATAAGAAATTTATAAAATTTTCTGATACAAACATCAAGTGAAGCACCTATGAAATTGTAGTTGTAAAAACTAAGATACATTCTACCAGGGAAAGATAAACGAGGTTGTTATTTTGAGGGGTAAGCCTGCTTAAAAACCAGAGAGACTAAACATAGCAGACTAATTAGGTGGGAAATGCAGTGATCTAAGGGAGAAGGGATACAGACTTGAACTAAGGAAGAGGGGACCAAGTGGTGACACAGGAAGTTAGTGATGGGACCAAGTGATATTAAGGATATAAGATCAACCACATAAATAATTGGCGGTGGTGGTGGGGTGTTGGGGGACTGTATGAGTATCAGGAAGCAAAAGATAATTGCCCAGGTTTCTGGGCTGGGTGATGGAGTACCTGATGTTGCCATTCACAGAGATGAAGAATACATGAGAAGAGTATGGAAAAGAAAGAGAATGGAAAATTAGTTGTTTTAAAATTTATATTAAGGTCTAATAATATTACCATATTGATGGTAATCATGCAAGCAATTATTCTTCAAACAAGCATGTGTAAAATTAGTTATTTAAGTGAGAATACAATGCATTTTAGAAAAAAAATTTTTTTCTACACAATTGTTTTAGTCTGTTTTGTGTTGCTTTAAAGAAATACCTGAGACTGGGTAGTTAATAAAGGGTTTAATTTAGCCCATGGTTCTGCAGGCTGTACAAGAAACACGGTGTCAGCATCTGCTTGGTTTCTGGTGAGGGTCTTTGGGCAGCATCAAAACATGGCAGAGATGGTCCGAGGGGAAGCGGGCACACATGCACAGAGGGGTCAAGCCTGAGGGCATCCTGGCTTTATAGCAACCCCCTCTCAAGGAAATGAATCCATGCACTCTAGAACTGAGCCAGTAATAAGGGTGAGAACTCACTGACCTAGAAGGGCACTGAGCCATTCATGAGGGGTCTGCCCCCATCACCCAAACAACCTCCCACCAGGCAACATCTCCAAACATCACCACACTAGGGATCAAATTTCAACGTAAGATTTGGTGCGGACAAACAAACCATATCTAAACCATAGCAGTGATGAATTAGGATAAAGCCACAATACATCGACAAGGCTGACCTATGGTTAAGATATATAAAACCATTTGATAAATAGCAAAAGTCCTAGAAATGTGTTTGACCTAATATAACCATGACAAAATTCTTTGTAATGAGAAAATATGTAGAAGCACAAAAGCCATAGCAGTATTGGCAAAGCATAGGTAGAGACAGAAGCAGAGAACTAAAAAAGTATTTATTGTCTTAGTTACCAGGACCATTTCAAAGTTATTCATGAAGTGCGTTAAATAGCTGGAGATGCAGGGGTGATTGTAATTTAAACAGTTACATTTCTGGATACTTGTTATAACATCAGGAGGTGTGTATCTGGGCAAGAGGCACTGCAATTTATTTGACAAATAAAGACTTACTATATTTCACTAAGATAGTGAAAGAAGATTTAAACAATAAGATTTAAAATCTTATTTGTAAAAAATAGGACTTTTTTTGTAAAAAATAAGATTAACTTTTTTGTAGAAAATAAGATTTATTTTTTACAAATAAGAATGTGAAATCACATTCTCTCTTTAAAGAGAAAAACAAAATAGTTGAGTGAGGAGCAATTTGTCTGTTAAAAAACAAAAGAACCTAAAGATGTACCTCTACAACCTACTTTGATTCTCTTCAGTAGCAAGATCCACATAAGATTACCAGACAGTGGGCACAGAAACCGAACAGTTACTACAAAGGAATTACGTGTCTCTTAACCTCATTCTCTCAAAAGTAGGGTCCTTGTTCAAAGAGGTTTCTAGAGGATTATGGTTGGTTTTCTCATCTCAAGATATAAAAGAAAATGCAAACAAAGCTGTTTTTCTTGCTTTCTGGAGTTATGTTAAATCCACTGCTTAATATCTCCATGATGTTTTAGTTAAATGTTTTTAAAAGCTATATTTTATCAACTTTATATATTGCAACAAAAGATTGTTAGTAGGACATTTAAAAAATTTTACTTCAGTATGTTAATATTCAACTGGTCTAAAGAAAATAATAAAATAAGTAAATGTAAACATCACTTAAGAGCAGGGAATATGGAGTGAGATTTCCTCAAAAAGAGATTTTTTTAAAAGCCTGTCAAATTTTCATATTGAAGAAAACAGGAAAATAAGAACTTCTTGGGAGATCAAGTAGCTTTTTCTCTTTCATTACCTTTCACTTCCATCAGGATTAGAAAGTACGCTACCCCAGCCTTCCCTACCCCAGACCCCTCCATCCCACCACCACACCAGTGCTTGCAAACTGTTAAAAACCTACTGGAGAGGCAGTGGAAAGATTTGAGAAAGCCTGGGGCAATGAAGAGACTAGTTTGACAGGGGATCTCAAGTTTGGAATTAAGAAAAAGCAGCAGGATTCCAATCACCATGCAGCTGCTAAACTCTAGAATATCTGAGACTGGCAGCAACCTGAACACTAACCATACACTCGAACTTCCACACCTGCATAGCATGAATATAAAATATGCAAACAAATGGAAAAAAAAAAAAACAACTGCCGGCAGTATCCTCTTCGTCCAAGCACTTCAAACCACTATAAAGAAACTAATTTTAAAAAGTAGAACCTTCATAAATCAGTCTTGTATCAGTGTCTTTCAATTCCCACGGCTTTGCATTCTTCCTGGTCCTTATCTCATGGCTGGATGTTTACAGCAGTCTCCTCAAAAACCCAACTATCTTCAGACTCTCACCAGTATTACCTATACCATACCCCTATCAAGACCCATTTTCCTAATGTGTCGGTTGATCATCCTCTCTCTAGCAGTACCTTCCCACTCTCCTCTACTATCTCAAAAGCATTTAAAGTGGTGGTGTCCATTGCCACTAAACAAAATCCAAGCTGGAATTCTAGATCTAATATAACACATCTAGCATAGTTGCATGCCTAATTAATACGTAATATGACCTCTATACTTCAGATATTTTAGGGACTATCCTTTCCTTGATTAATAATACCACTAATTGGCCGGGCACGGTGGCTCACGCCTGTGATCCCAGCACTTCGGGAGGCCAAGGCGGCAGATCACCTGAGGTCAGGAGTTCGAGACCAGCCTGGCCAACATGGGGAAACCCAACCTCTACTAAAAATACAAAAAAATTAGCTGTAATCCCAGGCACCTGTAATCCCAGCTACTTGGGAGGCTGAGGCAGTAGAATCACTTGAACCCGGGAAGCGCAGGTTGCAGTGAGCTGAGATCGTGCCACTGCACTCCAGCCTGAGGGACAAGAGCAAGACTTCGTCTCAAAAAATAATAATAAAATAAAATAAACTACTACTACTAATAATGATGTTATTTGAAAATGATGGACAAAATCATCAGCCCTGTTATATTACTTTATCTGTTCACTCCAGACACTGTCTACATACAATATGGATAGCCTTATATCCCCAATTATGTGTCTTCTCTCCCCTTTTAAGTGGAAAATTATTTTTTCTTTTGTTTCTTCCAAATTTTATACATATGCAGATTTGTTACATGGGTGAATTGTGTGACATTGGGGTTTGGTGTAAAATTACTCCATCACCAGGTAGAGACCACAGTATACAACAGGCAGTTTTTCAATCCTTACCATCCTTCCTTCCACCTTCAAGTAGGCTCAGGTTGTCAAGTTTTCCCTTCTCTGTGTCAATATGTCCTAAATGTTTAGCTTGTATTTATAAGTGAGAATCTGTGGTATTTGATTTTCTGTTCCTGCATTAATTCACTTAAGATAATGGCCGCCAGCTGCATCCATGCTGCTGTCAAGGACATGATTTCATTCATTTTTATGGCTGTGTAGTATTCCGTGGAGTATATATACCACATTTTCTTTATTCAATCCACTGTTAATGGGCACCAAGGTTGAGTCTGTCTTTGCTGTGGTGACTAGTGCAGAGATGAACATTCAGGTGCATGTATTTTTACAGTAGAATGATTTCTATTCCTTTGGGTATATACCCAGTAATGGGATTGATGGGTTGAATCGTAGTTCTAAGATCTTTGAAGAATCTTTAAAATTCTTTCCACAGTGACTGAACTAATTTACATTCCCTCCAGCACTGTGTAAGTGTTCCCCTTTCTCCACAATCTCACCAGCATCCCTTAATTTTTGGCTTTTTAATAATAGGCATTCTGACTCATGTCAGAGCAAAATTCAATGTGGTTTTGATTTGCATTTCCCTAATGATCAGTGATGCTGAACATTTTTTTTCATATGTTTGTTGACCCTGTGTATGTCTTCTTTTATGAAGTGTCTGTTCATGTCCTTTGCGCATTTTTTATGAGGTTTTTTTTAGCTTGTTAATTTGTTTAAGTTCCTGTATTAGTCCATTCTCACACTGCTGTGAAGATATACCTGATACTGGGTAATTTATAAAGAAAATAAGTTTAATTCACTCACAGTTCCACAGGCTGTATGGGAGTCATGGCTGAGAGGCCTCAGGAAACTTTTAGTCATGGCAGAAGGTGAAGGGGAAGCCAGCATATCTTCATATGACAGCAGGAGAGACAGAAAGTGAAGGGGGAAGTGCCACACACTTTTAAACCATCAGATCTCAATGAGAAAAACTCACTATCACGTAAAAAAAAAAGGGGGAAATCCACCGCCATGATCCAATCACCTCCTACCAGGTTCCTCCTCTAACAATGGAAATTACAATTCAACATGATATTTGAGTATAGACACAGAGCCAAACCATATCAGTTCCTTATATATTATAGATATTTGACCTTTGCCAGATGTATGGTTTGCAAATTATTTTCTCCCGTTCTGTAGGATGTCTGTTTGCTCTGTTGATAGTTTCTTTTGCAGTGCAAAAGCTCTTTAGTTTAATTAGGTCCCACTTGTCAATTTTTGGTTTTGTTGTAATTGCTTTGGGAGTCTTTGTCATGAAATTTTTGCTGGGGCTGATGTTCAGAATAGTATTTCCTGGAATTTTTTCTAGGATTTTTAAAGCTTTAGGTCTTTCATTTACATCTTTAATCCCTCTTGAGTTAATTTTTATATATGATTGATATGGTCTGGCTTTGCCCCAACCCAAATCTCATCTTGAATTGTAGTTCTAATAATCCCCACATGTCATTGGAGGGACCTCATGGGAGGTAATTAGATTGTCAAGGAGATTCCCCCATGCCGATCTCATGATAGTGAGTGAGTTCTCACAAGATCTGATGGTTATGAGTGTCTAGCATTTCCCCATCTGGCCTGGCACTCATTCTCTCTCCTGCTGTCCTGTGAAGAGGTGCCTTCCACATGAGGTCTCCCTAGCCATGTGAAACTGTGAGTCAATTAAACCTCTTTTCTTTATAAATTACCCACTTTTGGGTATTTCTTCATAGCAGCATGAAAATGGACTAATACAGTAAATTGGTACCAGGAGTGGGTGCTGCTGTAAAGATACCTGAAAATGTGGAAGTGACTTTAGAACTGGGTAACAAGCAGGCATTGGAACAGTTAGGAGGGCTCAGAAGAAAACAGAAAAATGTGGGACAGTTGGAACTTCCTAGACACTTTTTGAATGGCTTTGACCAAAATGCTGATAGTGATATGGACAATGAGGTAGAAGTTGAGGTGTTCTCAGATGGAGATGAGAAACTTCTTGGGAAATGGAGCAAAGGTGACTCTCGCTATGCTTTAGCAAAGAGACTGGTGGCATTGTGCAGTGCTTTAGGGATATGTGGAACTTTAAACTTGAAAGAGATGATTTAGGGTATCTGCTGGAAGAAATTTCTAACTGCAAAGCATTCAAGAGGAAGCAGAGCATAGCAGTTTGGAAAATTTTCCACCTGATGATGCGATAAAAAAGAAAACCCCATTTTCTGGGTAGAAATTAAAACTGGCTGCAGAAATTTGCATAAGTAAAAAGGCGCCAAATATTAATCACCAAGACAATGGGGAAAACGTCTCCAGGGCATGTCAGAGACTTAATCGCAACCCTCCCATTGCAGGCCTGGAGGCCTGGGAAGGAAAAGGATTTCATGGGCTAGGTCAAGGGCCCCTCTGCTCTGTGCAGCCTCAGGACATGCTGCCTTGCATCCCAGCTGCTTTAGCTCCAGCTGCTCCAGCTAAAAGGGACCAAGGTACAGCTGGGGCCATTGTTTCAGAGTGTGCAAGCCTCAAGCCTTGGCAGCCTCCACGTGGTGTTGGGTCTGAGGGTACAAAGAAGTCAAGAACTGTGGTTGGGGAACCTCCACTTAGATTTCAGAGGATGTATGGAAATGCCTGGATATCCAGGCAGAAGCTTGCTGCACGGGCAGAGCCCTCACGGAGAATCTCTGCCGGGGCAAGTGTAGAAGGGAAATGTGGGGTTGGAGCCCCCAGACACAGTCTCCACTGGGGCATTGCCTGGTGGAGCTGTGAGAAGAGGGCCATTGTCCTCCAAACCCCAGAATGGTAGATCCACCAACAGCTTACACCATGTGCCTGTGAAAGCCAGGGACACTCAATGCCAGCCTGTGAAAGCAGCCAGGAGGGGGGCTGTACCCTGCAAAGCCACAAAGGTGGAGGTCTCCAAGACCATGGGAGCCCACCTCTTGCAATAGTGAGACATGGAGTTAAAGGAAATCATTTTAGAACTCTAAGGTTTAATAACTGGCCTGTTGGATTTCAGACTTGCATGGGTCCAGTAGCCCCTTTGTTTTCGCCAATTTCTCTAATTTGGAATGGGTGCATTTACCCAATGCCTGTATCCTCATTGTATCTAGGATGTAACAAACTTGCTTTTGATTTTACAGGCTCATAGGTGGAAGGGACTTGCCTCATCTCAGATGAGACTTTGGAGTTGGACTTTTGAGTTAATGCTAGAATGAGTTAAGACTTTTTGGGGGACTTTTGGGAAGGCATCACTTGGGTGTTTTGAAATGTGAGGACATGAGATTTGTGAGGGGCCAGGAGCAAAATGATATGGTTTGGCTGTGCCCCCACCCAAATCTCATCTTGAATTACAGTTCCCATAATCCTCCTGTGTCACGCGAGGAACCTTGTGGGAGGTGATTAGTTTGTGGGGGCAGTTCCCCCATGGTGTTCTCATGATAGCAAATGAGTTCCTATGAGATTGGATGGATTATAAGCATCTGGAATTTCCCCAGCTGGCACTCATTCTCTCTCATGCTGCCCTGTGAGGAGGTGCCTTCCACCATGATTGTAAGTTTCCTTAGGTCTCCCTAGCCATGTGGAACTGTGAATCAATTAAACCTCTTTTCTTTATAAATTACCTAGTCTAAGTCACAGTAGCATGAGAATGGACTAAAACAATGGTGAAAGGAAACAGTCATCAGCAAATGGCAAACCAGCTACCCAGTATTATGTATAGAATAAGCAGTCCTCTCCCTTGTGCTTGTTTTTGTTGGCTTTGTATAAGATCTGATGCTTGTAGGTGTGCAGCTTTATTTGTGGGTTATTTAACCTGTCCCAGTGGTCTATGTGTCTGTTTTTGTATCAGTACCATGCTGTTTTGCTTATGGCAGCATTTGTAGTTTGACTCCTGGCAGTGTTATGCCTCTGGCTTTGTTCTGTTTGCTTATGATTGCTTTGATTACTCAGGCTCTTCTTTGGATCCACATGAATTTTAAAATATTTTTTTCTGTTTCTTTGAAAAATGTCATGGGTAGTTGGTACAAAGAGCATTGAAACTTTAAATTGCTGTGTGGAGTACGGCTATTGATTCTTCCTATTCATGAGCATGGGATGTTTTTCCATTTATTTGTGTCATTTCTGATTTCTTTGGACAGTGTTTTGTAATTCTTGTTTAGAAATCTTTCACCTCCTTGGTTAGCTGTATTCTCAGGCATCTTCTTCTTTTTGTGGCTATTGTGAATGGGATTGTGTTCTTGATTTAGCTCTCAGCTTGAATGTTATTTGTGTATAGAAACACTGATTTATATACATTGCTTTTGTATCCTGAGACTTTGCTGAAGTTGTTTATCAGATCTAGGAGCCTTTGGGCAGAGACCATGGCATTTTCTAAGTACAAAATCACATAACAGAGATAGTTTGATTTCCTATCTTCCTATTTGGATGCCTTTTATTTCTTTCTTTTGCTTGATTGCTCTGGCTAGGACTTCCATTACTATGTTGAATAGGAGTGGTCAGAGCAGTCATCTTGGCCTTGTTCCAGTTCTCAAAGGAATGCTTCCAGGTTTTGCCCATTCAGTATGATGTTGGCTGTTGGTTTGTAATAGGTGACTCTTATTATTTTGAGGTATGTACCATTGATGACTAGTTTGCTGAGGGTTTTTAACATGAAGGAATGTTGAATTTTATTGAAAGACTTTTCAGCATCTATTGGGATGACCACGTGGTGTTTGTTTTTAGTTCCGTTTATGTGATGAATCACATTTATTGATTTGCATATGTTCAACTAACCATGCATCTCACAAATAAAACCTACTTGATTATGGTAGATTAGCTTTTTGGTGTGCTGGTGGATTTGGTTAGCTTGTATTTGTTGAGCACTTCTGCATCTAGGCCCATCAGAGATACTGGCCTGAAATTTTCTTTTTTTGTTTGGTTTCTGCAAGGTTTTGCTGTCATAGTGATACTGGCTTCATAGCATGAGTTAGGAAGGGTCCTGCTTTCTCAAGTCAATGGAATAGTTTCAGAAAGATTGGTAATAGCTCTTATTTATACATCTAATAGAATTTGGCTGTGAATTTGTCTGGATCAGGGCTTTTTGTTGTTGGTAGGTGTTTTGTTACTGATTCAATTTTGGAATTCATTATTGGTCTGTTCAGGGTTTTAATTTCTTTCTAGTTCAATCTTGGGAGGTTGCATGTTTCCAGGAATTTATCCATTTTTTCCTAGGTTTTCTACTATGTGTGCTTAGAGTTGTTCATAATACTCTCTATTTTTTTGTGTGTGTTTCTGTGGGTTGGTGGTAATGTCCCCTGTCATTTCTGATTGTGTTTATTTGAACCATCTCATTTTATTTGTCTACCTAGTGGTCTATCAATCTTATATATTCTTCAAATCATCACTTTTGGTTTTGTTGATTTTTTATAATATTTTTCATTACTCCATTTCACTCTGTTCAGCTCTGAGTTTGGTTATTTATTTTCTTCTGCCAGCTTTGGGCTTTGTTTGCTCTTGTTTCTTTAATTCCTTTAGGTGTGATGTTAGGTTGTTAATTTAAGCTCTTTCTAACTTTTTAATGTGCACTTAGTGCTATCACCTTTCCTCTTAACACTGTGTTAGCTGTGTCACAGAGATTCTGGTGTATTGTATCCCTGTTTGCATTAGTTTCAAAGAATTTATTGATTTATGCCTTAATGTCATGTTTGGCCAAAAGTCCTTCAGGAACAGGTTGTTTAATTTCCATGTAATTGTAAGTTTTTTCAGAGATCTTCTTGTAATTGAGTTCTAATTTTGTTGCACTGCGGTCCAAGAGTATGGTTGGTATAATTTTGGTTTTTATAATTTGTTGAGAATTGCTTTACGGTTGAGTGTGTGGTTGATCTTAGTGTATGTGCCATGTGCATATGAGAAGAATATATATTCTCTTTTTGTTGGATGGAATGTTCTGTGGATGTTAGGCACATTTGGTCAAGTGTCAAGTTTAGGTGCCAAATATCTTTGCTGGTTTTCTGCCTTGATATTCTGTCTAATACTGTCAGTGGGGTGTTACAGTTTCATACTATTATTGTGTGGTTATAGAAGTCTCTTAATTGGTCTCTAATTACTTGTTTTATGATCTGGGTGCTCCAGTGTTGGGTGTACGTATATTTAGGATAGGTAAGTCTTCTTTTTGAATTGAACCCTTTATCATTATGTAATAACCCTCTTTGTGCTTCTTGATGGTGGTTGGTTTGAAATCTGTTTTGTCTGAAATTAGAACAGCTACCTTTACTCATGTTTTCTGTTTTCTTGATGGATTTTTCTCTATCCCTTTACTTTGAGCCTATGGGTGTCACTGCATGTGAGATGGTTCTCTTGAGGACAGCATACATTTGGGTCTTACTTCATTACCCAACTTGCCACTCTGTGCCTTTTAAATGGGGTGTTCAGCCCGTGTACATTCAAGGTTAATATTGATACATGTGTATTTGATCCTGTCGTCATGTTAGCTGGTTGTTGTTTAGACTTGACTGTGTAGTTGCTTTATAGTATCAATAACCCGTGTAATTAAATGAGTGGTTTTACTTTTTCTTTCTTTCTTTTTCCTTTTTTTTTTTGGTGGCCAGTAATGTCTTTTGATTTCATGTCCTTTAAGGACCTCTTCAAAGGCAGGTCTAGTGGTAATGAATTATCTTAGCATTTGATTGTCTGAAAAGGATTATATTTTTCCTTCGTTTATGAAGCTTAGTTTGGCTGGATATGAAATTCTTGGTTGGAATTTTTTTCTTTAGAGATGCTGAATATAGGCTCCCAATCTCTTCTGGCTTATAGAATTTATGCTGAAAGGTCCTCTCTTAGCCTGATTGGGTTCACTTTGTAAGTGATTTGCCCCTTCTTTCTAGTGTCTTAAATATCTTTTCTTTTGCATGCATTGTCCTTGAAGAATACGATGATGATGTGTTTTGGGGATGGTCATCTTGTATATGATTTTGCAAGGATTATCTGAATTTACTGAATTTGAATGTTGACCTCTCTAGTGAAGTTGTGAAAATTTTGTGGATAATAACCTCAAATATGATTTTCACATTGCTTTCTCTCTCTCCCTCTCCTTAAGGGATGCCAATGAGTCATAGGTTTTGTCTCTTTACATAATCCCATATTTTTTTGGAAGTTTTCTTCCTTTTTTAAAATTCTTTTTTCTTTATTTTTGTCTGACTGAGTTGATTCACAGAATTAATCTTCAAGCTCTGAGATTTTTAGCTCACCTTACCTCTACTCTGCTGTGAATACTTTGAATACAGAATGAATTTCTTGTAGTGAGTTTTTCACCTCTATCAGATCAGTTTGGGTCTTTCTTAAAAGGGCTATTTCATCTCTCAGCATTTAAATCATTTCACTAGATTCCTGGGATTGGGTTTCAACTTTCTCCTGAATTTCAATGATCTTCATTGCCATCCAGATTCTGAATTCTATATCTGTCATTTCAGCCATTTCAGTCTGATTATGAACCATTGCTGGGGAGCTAGTGGGTTGTTTGGAGGAAGAGGACACTGGCTTTTAGAGTTGCCAGGATTCCTGTGCTAGTTCTTTTCCATCTGTTAGGCTGATGTTCCTTTAATCTTTGATGTTGCTGTCCTTTGGATGAAGCTTATTGCTTTTATATTTTTTGATTATTTTGATGCTTTGACTATGGTATAAGTTGGGTTCCATCAACTGGCTTCATTTCTCGATGATTTCAGGGGGCCAAGGCTCAGTTTAGCACTCTTGGTCTGCATGCTCTAACCCTAGGTGCTGGGACCAGACCCATGGCTTTGTTCTCTGACCTGCTATCACTGGAGGGGCCAATGTGTCCCCAGTCTGCTGGCAACAACACTCCAATGGGGGGTATGGGGGGTGGGCAGCAACAGTGCTTTGTCAGAGTGGTGGCAGTTGAGTCCATGCACATGTATGTGCACCAGCGCTGGCATAGCAGCAGGGTCCACACATACACATGCTCCAGTGGGGGTACAGCAGCAGGGTCTGCAAATGCTGGCAAACTGGTGGGCGATGCTGCAGATGAACGCATGCTGGCAAAGTGGTGCGGGGGAGGCTGCATGTGGTTACACACTGGCTGGGGCCCATCTGCAAAATCTCTCTGATGGTTAGGCAAGGTCTGTCAGTAAAAAAGCTATGGTAGTGGCCTTTAAGATGTGCCCCATATGAACATCTGAGGCTGTGCTGCAAGAGGGTGTGGCCAGACAGGGACACTGAGAGAGGCTGGAAGACAAGGGGGTATTCAGATTAGATTGGCCCAATCCCATGGGCAAGATAGCCCTGTTCTGAACAGACCCAACAGTCAACAAAGACCAAAGCCACCCAGAGGAGTTTGGTGAGTCTTGAGGTGTGAGTGTAACTGGCAATACTCCACCGTAGCAGTTCCCACACCAAACTCTCTGGGCTTCATAATACTGAGTAGTGACCCTGCAAACTCTCCAAGCAGCTCTCTCTCCCAGCCTAAATGTCCACAGGGGTCATGGGGTCTCCTGCTGCTAGGATTCTGGAGGTCTGTGGCAAATGTGGGCCACAAACCACGCCTATTTAACTCACCCCTTCTCCAGGAAGCACACAGGACCAAGAATGGGTCTTGCTACTAAGTAACCACACGCAGGGTTCTCTGCTCCCTCCCCCTTCAACCCAGGATCTGAGTCCTTCCTCCTTCCATTCTCCATTACTTCCTTCAGAAGATCTGCTTGGATTGTGCATCTTTTTGATGGTCTGGCCTCTCAGTGGGAGAAACTCTTCCTGTCTGTGTCTAGTTAGCCATCGTGAAGGGAGTTAAATAGAAATTTCTTGACAGCAGTGACAGTATCTTTTAAAACTTTTTATAATTCACAGCAGTGACAAAACAACATAAAAATGTGTAAGAGGATGTTAAATCCTTCACTTTTTTAAAATATTGGATAGAATCTTAGAACAGTACTTTGAGTATAAACCAACACATAACAACATGGTATAATATTTTGTTTACGTACATTAAGAGACTAACTTGTTGAAAATTTCATTGTATTACTCAACGTGTGGTCCAAGGATTAACATCATGAATATCACCTAAGTGCTTTTTAGAAATGTAGAATCTTTGGCTCCACTTCAGAGCAACTGAAATCAGAATCTGCATTTTAACAAGATTCCGAGGTAGTGTGGCATAATGTTTGACAGCCACCAATATCTAGTTTCTTCAGAAAGTCAATTGATTTTCTTAGTCATCTAGCACATTGTAGGCTAGGAGCCCTTTCATTAAAGATTATATCTACATAGGATTAGATAAATTTTTTAGAGGACCCAAGCACTGAAAATATATCCCCTTCCTATATGCAACTGAAAATAAACGTATTAAATTTTAAAAATGATATAGCTCTGATGCTTCCATTTGTGACTACTTTGATACCTTTCTTAAAAATATCATATTATTTCACAAAATATTGTTGAGGGTAACCACTTTTGCTGATGTGTTATTCCTATGCTTCCTCTGCTCCTTGAGTAATCCAATATTGCATTCAGAAAATACAAAATTTTATTAATAGTTTATATATTCTGAGTTTCACCAATCAAAATATGTAGCATAAACTCTTATTTTATAAGGCATTTTGAAACATATTACCTCAACCCAGATCATCACAGAGCTCACCCTCTGATTATCTGACACAGCTGGTTCTTTGGAACTTGTCGCTCACAGCTTAAAGACATTCATGAGCTACATAATACAAACACTTTAGCCTGACACTTCTTCATCCTCATCTCCTAGTGCCACACTACACAGTCTATCCTCTCTCACACCAAGTTTGCATCTTACTATGTCCTAACATTGCAGGCCATTCTAACCATTCCAGGCAAATTCCTAACGCCACAACTTTACCCAGATTCCTACTGCTTGGAAAATGTTCCTCCTTGTTTTTGTTGAAACAAGGTTCTATGCAAGTATAATCCAAGAATGTGAAGTTCATTGACTACTCTCAGACCCCAGTGAACCAAATACCCTTCTGTTTTCTGCAATGCTTATTTAATTTTGGGACATGCATTATTAATTTGACACAAATTAGTATGGGCTTCCGTGGGTTTATCTTTTCATGTACAATTTGCCCAGTAGACTAAGTTCTATATCTTATGCCTCCAGGATTCCCATTATCTGTAGTAATACTTTAAACAGAAGCAATAAACATTTGTTATTGATAGCATAATGAAGATAAATTAAAAAGAACAAAGGCATGAATTAATGTATTATATAGCCAAACAAAACTTATTTGGAAATTATATGTCAATTACATTCCTCTTTCAATCAAATATTTCAGACAGAATGACATTCAAAATTTGCAATTTAGAGTATCAGTGTGCTTAGGACAGAAGGTATTCATTATTGCCTCACTGCAGATTCGAATATAAAAAATAAAGATTGTAATCATCTTATTCAAGTACTTTAATTTGACATCCTACTGGAATCACCCACAGATTTAAAATGCAACTAAAAAGAAACAAGTTATTCTTAAATATCATGAGTTTTTAAAACATCACAATATCTTCAGACTATTAAAATAAACTTAAGCTGAAACTCAGTATTGTATTGAGTCATGTTTAGCAATGCATACTAAGAGAGTGAATTTTTAAAAATAACTTATTTTACACAATAATATTATAATGTGTTTTTTGTTTTGTTTTGTTTTGTTTTTCACAGAGTCTCACTCTGTCACCAGGCTGGAGTGCAGTGGCGCAATCTCGGCTTACTGCAACCTCTGCCTCCCGGGTTCAAGCGATTCTCCTGCCTCAGCCTCCCGAGTAGCTGGGACTACAGGCTCATGCCACCATGCCCAGCTAATTTTTGTATTTTTACTAGAGACGGGGTTTCACCATGTTGGCCAGGATGGTCACGATCTCCTGACCTCATGATCTGCCTGCCTCAGCCTCCCAAAGTGCTGGAATTTTAAAGAAGGTACTTTTAAAAATCTCAGCTGATTAGCTGATTTCTTATCTAAATGATAATAGGTTTTTTGGCCAAACTAAACTTTATAGTATCTCGAAAAACTTTAATATATTGAGTTTAAATATGTGTTACTGAAATAGGATCCTCAAATGATATACTTTTAAGCATACTTACAAACTATCAGCTTTGGAAAATGTTTGAATAATATTCACTTAGTTCATCACTTTATTTGATATAATGATATAAAGTTATTTATATAACAAAAATTGCAGCATCCAAAATAATATTGAGATTATAATCATATTTGGTGAAAAGAAAAATAAATGAAAATATGCATAAATATAATTTTAAAGTGACAGGTCCACTCATGACCTATCTCATTATTTTCCAGTCTTGTAAATATTATTTTTTATCCAGTCTCTTAAACAATATTTCATTCACTTGTGAACATTTGTTTTAAAATAATCTTTTATTAGAAACCTGCAAATAATTCAGAGCCAACTCAACCCCTAAATATCAATTTTTAAAACTAGATTAATTTGGGCTATCCTAATTATTACCAAAATCAAGTCTTACATTTTTGCTTCACCTTTTCTCTTTCCTCATTTAGTAGATACTATCAACAAATACAAACAGGACAAACAGGCAAATAAATGGGTAACTATTGCTTCTATGGATTTACACACTTTTTACTTTAAGTCATGATTAATAAAGACAAGGTTCCAATCAATATTTCTAATTCTAGATGGTTTAAAAATTTCAAAGTAACAGAAATATATCACTTATACTCAAATATATAAAAATCGTAAACGTTGAAAAACACAAGCTTATTTAAAGAAAGACATTGCATTATTCATTATTTGCCACTCAGCAGTCAACTTTATGTTGCGTGGTTCAGTTAAGAAAAGAACATCATTTCATTTAAGAAAAGTAGGTTGAATGGCCACTCTATGGAAGATACAAAAACAAATGAGAAACAACTTCCTTTCTGCATTTTAGCTTTTCAAGAGTTATAGTCTGAAGAAATTTTAAGAATTAAAATGTGAATATTTTAAAGCAAGTTTAAAGATCACATAAACCCTGAAATATATCTAATTTATCAATGGCTTTGAATGTTTCAGAACATTTTCCAGAGATTTTAAATAAATAAAGTTCTCAAAGGAAAAATACAAAACCAAAAAATGCATATCCTGTCAAACCAATTTTTAAATAAATATCTGTTAAATGAAATATTGAGAACAATTCAAAATACATGATAAACGCTGATTCATGACACCACAAGGGTTGGATTTTTCCCAAAAAATATGAGGCACAAACAGGTTTTGTGTACATCAGATTAAACATTGACGTGTTCAAGGTGCTTAAACCAACTTGGCAGTCATATACTTCAATGCCCTCATAACAGAAAATTTCGAGAAAACTAGACCACAGGGTCTCAAATTGCCTATAGAGGAACTTTAAAATCCCTCTCTTCTTATTCATTGGGATTATTTTTCTGTTCTGCTTTCTTATTTTTTTTAATTAAGTAAATGTTGCTTTGTCCCATCTGGTAACCCCCCTTTGTCTTGCCTCCAGAGTACATGAACATGTGGCTCATGCTAAAGACAGAATACAAATGGAATCCTCTCCCAGTTACAATTGTGCTTGGGAAGAACACAGCACAGCCTTTCACTGAGCCTAACTTGAGCCAATTCAAGGTCCCTACAACAAGACTCATGATATTTTTTATTTTCAAATTAGTTCACCATTTAGGTTGTATCAGATCCAAGTCTGAAAGATCACTCTGACCATAATAAACCCCAAAGAGAACTAAAACTATTGCTCCTTTAACAGCCTTCTGTCCATTAAAAGAAGACAAAGACGTTAAATACCCTTTTTACATACCAGCAAATTCCATTACAACATGGCATTGTACCTCATGAAAAACTCATTACCTGAATAATAATGCTTCCTACCACATTATGGTTTTGATAACAAGAACCTGGGCTATCATGGATATTCCAGCCGAGTCCTCACAAATTAATTAGCAACAACACTATCTCCAACATCAAAAACAGGACAACAGGCATATCTGATCTGCAGCTGTTGAAGGACAGCTTAGAACAAATCAGTTTGAGTAGGAAAGTCATCTGAGAAGTCCTGATAACATTCATGTGCAAAGCAACCCAAAGAAACTAGGACTGAACACAGGAAATGTTTTTAAAACACAAACAGAAATAGTAATTCAAAAACAAAGAAACAAGAACACATGTAAAGTCATTTGGAATTACAGTTGGGTTAGAAGTGTGGCTATGTGATTTAAAATAAGCTACCCACCCCCTCCAGCCCCTCCCAAAAAGGGAAAAAAATCAAGCTTAATACCTGTTATTTTTAAAAAATAATATTTATTGTGTATATTTAAGGTATACAACATGATGTTATAAGATGCATACATGATAAAATGTTTACTATAGTGGAACAAATTAACATAGACATCATCTCAAATAGTTATCCATTTAGAAAATATTTATGTCTCTAGCTTCTATGTCTCTTTAGGATCTAATTTGCTCTTGGTGGCTCCTACATTGTAGCACTAGCATCAGGACTGCCTGAAAAATGACTGAGTACTGTGGTTTCCTGGACAATAAGCTAGCCAGGATGGGGGCTGCCTTGTATCTTAGCAGGAGGGACCATGCAAGCTCAGCTTCCTGTGGCTCCCTCTCATCTGCAGAGGGAACTGTAATATCCCATGGATTATAAGGCCTCCAAGTGCTGTGCAACTGGGGCACATCCAGAAAAGGCTTTTAAACAGCTTGCATCCTAAACACAGGCTGCCTGGCACAAATCAGCTGGGCCGGAAGCACTCTAGCCAGGACATGGTTTTCTACAGGATGATGGGAGGATCCGAGGCAGCCATACCTTCTCTTCTTTTTTGATCCTGGGCTATGCAGGTTTTCCCAATAAAACCTATTCCTTAACTATATAGGCTTCATAGAATTTGTCCTGAGCCCTATGGCATACAAGGTGGAAACCTGAATGATTCTCTCAAGGGACAACACACAGAGACACAGAAGAAGGCCACCAAGCACCACCTTTGTTTATAGGCAACAGAATTTCATCTTCTATTGCTAAAGTAGTGAGTTAAAAAAAAGAACACAGAAAAAGGACTTAGCGAGTAACTCTAAGTTACTATAAGCATTGGCTTATTGTAGCCAATATAAGGATTGGCTGACATATTAATTAACATCTTAAAGGAACTAGCCAGAATTTTAACTGTTTCAGCTTCCACCATTACCTTTTGGTTACACACAGGATTATATTAGTGGGTTAAATTTCTGAATGTCAGTTACAGGAAAATAGATATTTGTATTCCCATAACCTAGATATACAGGAAACTATCAGCGAGGGCATGTTCAGAATAAGGGATGCCAATTTTTATGAGCATAGAGATCTTTAAAAAATAATGTTACTTATTTTTATGAAATAATTGTGAATAGTCAAGACACAGGCTTTTAAATTACTCTCTACATATTATCCTACTCCTTAACTAGAAACAACAACACATAAATTCTCACAGAATGCTCACGTAGTACTATTCTTATGGAATAAAGGCAAGGACAGGAGGGACTCTCCATGGGGTCCTGCGTATCTTGGTTCTCATCCCAGGCCCTTCACTAGATCTTGGTACCAGTCTCTGCCACAGGCACAAAGGAGCAAAGCCTACTGTGTCCATGGTGATACCTTCATCATCTGGTAATTTCTTCAGCAGCCTACTAACTCTGGAGGAAAAGGAGAAGAAGAGTAGGAGGAAGAAGAATTTTAAAATGAAAGAATTCCACCAAGCCCCTAATTCTAAAACTTTTTGCATCATGAATCATGACTGTTTCTCAGATAATCTTTTCTTTCCCTTGAGTATAAATTCAACCTCCAGGTAACCTGAGCACTGACAGGTGGAGCCCTTTGCCTAAATTACTGAGTAGGCACATAAAAAAGAAGGCAGGGCCAGGCGTGGTGGCTCATGCTTGTTTTCCAGCACTTTGGGAGGTCGAGGCGGGCAGATCAGGAGGTCAAGAGATAAAGACCATCCTGGCTAAGACAGTGAATCCCCATCTCTACTAAAAATACAAAAAGTTAACCAGGCGTGTGCCACCACTCATCTACTCGGGAGGCTGAGGCAGGAGAATCGTTTGAACCCTGCAGGCTGAGGTTGCAGTGAGTGGAGATTGCTCCACTGCACAATTCAGCCTGGGTGACAGAGCGAGACTCTGTCTTGGAGAAAAAAAAAAAAAAAAAAAAAGAAGACAGGCTGGCTGGTGCTGTGACCTAGCCTGTAATCCCAGCACTTTGGGAGGTCAAGGCCGGAATATGGCTTAAGCCCAGGAGTTCAGACCAGCCTGGGTAACGTAGCAAGATTTCATCTCTACAAAAAAAAAAAAAAAAAAGAAGAAGAAAAGTTACACATCTGTAGTCCCAGCTACTTGGGGAGCTCAGGTGAGAGGATGGCTTGAGGCCAGGAGGCCCAGGATGCAGTGAAGCATGATTGTGCCACTGCACTCCAGCCTGGGTGACAGAAAAAAAAAAAAAAAAAAAAAAGTGGGTGAAAGAAGGCAACAATATACCTAGCTTCTACTACAGTCTGTAAAATAATCATCAACCTCTGGAGTTAGAGAGAAAGAACACAAAATCGTAATCGGCAAGAGACATGGTATATATGAATATAGACCCATGTTAGAAGAATCTTTTAAACCATGAAGTAGATATTTTTTATAAAGTTTAAATGTGTACTGACTTGAAATTTAAAATCAGATATAATTCTAATGATCAACTCTTCCACTACTAACAGTCAAATAAAAATTATGCACCCTCATTCTACCTTATTATTTGTACCTGCTACAAAGTGTTATTTTTACAGTGCAGCCTTTCAAAACGTTACACTAAAATCCTACCATGATTTTTAACTTAGAGAAGGAAAAGCATGCTTAGCATGTCCCTATCTTTCATAAAAAGCACAGAAAATAAAACATATGTTATCCATAATCATTATATTTGAAAACTGTCTATTCATCTAAGAAGTTTGAGTTCTTTAAATATGGTAATACTCCTCATCAAAAATACTTTTTACCACTGTTCAAAGTTAGCTGTTTCTGAGATATGCTGAAATTTATCACAAGTTTCTTAATAAGCAGGAGATTTTAGCTTTCTCAAAGACAATGGTTACTTCTGAGGGAAGATAAATGGGATGGAATCAGAAAGGAAGAATAGGGGGTTTCTAGTATGCCTGTGGTATCCTAATTCTTAACCTAGATGTTGTCATGAAGGTATCCACTTTATAACATTTTTATTTTGTCACATTATCTTGCAGCTACCTAATATTTAAATTAAAATATTATGTAGATATATGGTAGAGTTTAAATTTTGTTTTAAAGCAAATTCTTCTAAGTAAGTAAGGGAAATTACTCAAACTAGAGGAATAAATTCCCAAAGGCAGGAAAGCATGGTGTGTTCAGGAAACTGAAATAATTCCAGGGTAGCTGGAGCTATCTGAATGAGGAAGAGAATAGGACAAAATGAGACTATAGGGAAAAGAAGGGTCTGATAATGCGGAAACTTGGAAGATAAAATTCAGCACCCTCTCAACATTGCTGGAGAGTGTTCATGGACCTTCTTTTCTAGTGTAATCATTGCATTTCTTAGGATGGAATACTCCACCACTGCCATTATCATTGCCTAGATCTTCTCTGGGATCTCAGTTCTTACTGTAATACACACTATCATGATAGTATGTGATGGAAAGTTTTTAGATATTTTAATTGGCATAGTCCTCTCTGAGCCTCTTCTGCATAACTGCAAATAAAAAGGAACAATGAAATAACATTGTTTTCAATCATAACAGTCTCTTCATTTTTTCCATTCAATTTTCACAAAAGGTTGGGTGTATATGTATATAGAAATTATGTATAGGATAAAGATACCATCTCAACATATAGAAAAAAAGATACATTATTCAACAATTAGTGTTGGGACAAATAGCTAGCCACACAGGAAAAAAAAAAAAAGGGGGAGGGGGGAGCTAGATCTGTATTTCACTCTTTCAAAAAAATAATTCCAGATGGATCAGGGTTTTAAACATTTTTAAAAACTTGTAATATTTTAGAATAAAATGGTACAATATTTAACCTAATCTTGGAGTAGGAAATCCTTTCTGTATGTCAAATAACACAGAAGCCTTAAAAAGGGTTAATAGAAAAGAGTAATAACTATGTCTGCATTTTAAAAATTCTGCATAAAAAACATGGTAAAGTTAAAAGAAAAAGCCCAAACAACTAACCTAAAAAAGAATTTTGCAACATATGGCACAAAAAGAGCAAATTTCTGTACTGAATGAGATATTCCTACAAATCGGTAAGAAAAGTCAAAAACATAAAAGAAAACTGGGCAAAAAAAAATACATAGATTTGAAAGATCTTAAGCCTTTTACTTAGTCAAAAAACCTGCAAAAACAATTTAAAAAGGACTGGCTTTTTTAATAATCAGATTGACAAAATCAAAAATACTTTTCATAAACAATATTCTTCATAGACTCTTCTCAGTAGTATAAATTTGAGCAATCAACCTATATGAAAATTTGGCAAGATGTATTTTCACTTACAAAGCATAAACCCTTTATCCAACATTTTAGTTTAAGAATTTATCCTATAGATATATAAATGTACATATAAAAATTATTTACCATAATAATTATTGTAGCATTGCTTTTAAATATCAAAACACAAAACAATCTTAATGCTCATCAGTAGATTAATCACTACATTTAGGGATTTATATCCTCACAGTGAAACAGTATGCAGCAATTTTAATAAAATTAGTTCCTCATGTACTAATAAACAAGGATCTTAAAGATACCTACTTTTAAGTGGGGAAAAATAACCGAAGTGTTATAACAGTGAGCACAGAATTCATTTAACTATACACATACATATAGGCTAGCATAAAAGTGAAATGTTTCTCAACAGATGCTGGAGAGGATGTGGAGAAATAGGAATGCTTTTACACTGTTGGTGGGAGTGTAAATTAGTTCAACCATTGTGGAAGACAGTGTGGTGATTCCTCAAGGATCTAGAACTAGAAATACCATTTGACCCAGCAATCGCATTACTGGGTATATTCCCAAAGAATAATAAATCATGCTACCATAAAGACACATGCACACATATGTTTATTGCAGCACTATTCACAATAGCAAAGACTTGGAACCAACCCAAATGTCCATCAACGATAGACTGGATTAAGAAAATGTGGCACATACACACCATGGAATATTTTGCAACCATAAGAAAAAGGGTAAGTTCATGTCCTTTGCGGGGACATGGATGAAGCTGGAAACCATCATTCTCAGCAAACTATTACAAGGACAGAAAATCAAACACCGCATGTTCTCACTCATAGATGGGAATTGAACAATGAGAACACTTGGACACAGGGCGGGAAACATCACACACTGGGGCCTGTTGGGGGGTGGGAGGCTGAGGGAGGGATAGCATTAGAAGAAATACCTAATGTAAATAATGAGTTGATGGGTGCAGCAAACCAACATGGCACATGTATACCTATGTAACAAACCTGCGCATTGTGTACATGTACCCTAGAACTTAAAGTATTAAAAAAAAGAGTGAAATGTTTCTAAATATTTTACTGTTAAATTACTATCAATTAAGTTATTGATTATTTCTAGTCTGGAAGCCAAAGGATTCTGAGTTGGCATGAGGACTTACATGTCATTGCACTGTGATTTTTGATTTTTAAAAACTATATGCTTGCATAGCTTTTTAAATTAAAAAATGAGGTTAAAAAAAGGTTAAACACTTGGTAGCATTGCTGATATAACTTTATTGTCTGAGAGAAAAAGAGGTGGGTGTCATATTGGTCATGTATATGGCATATATTGTCATATATTGGCTTTGACAAAGTGCAGAAAATGACTTAACCAGGTTTTACTTAATTTGTTTAAAAAAGTCATCCTCAAGAACGAAACAGAAGAGCTAGAGTGTTTTTTTTTAATATGCTTTGAATCATCTGAGAAATATGCACTTTGGTAGACTTCATCATCAGAAGTTTCTGCAAAGTTAATCCAAAAATGAGGACGAAACAACCAAGTACTGACAGAAGGCATAGTTATGAACAAAACACTGGTCTTTATATGGATTCATTCATTGGTTCAAAAAAACTTGTATAAATTCAGGAATTGTGTTTTGCACTAATGAAACTGAAAAGAAGTGAAATAATATATCTTCTTTTATTCAGAGTATGATGGGAAAGATACACAATTAGCAAGAATTAAATTAGGTTGTTACAAATATGATAAACGCTATTATAAAGAAACAAAAATAATGCAAATGATGTAGGAGTGTGTGTGTGTATGTGTGTGTGACTATGTATTGAGGATGGCAGACCTCAGAATTGCTACGTTTGTCATAAAGATAATAAGATCTCCTTTGAAGCACTCAGCCTGATTTAGAAGGCCTTGTCCTCAAAAACTAGAGCACACAAAACTTATGATATTCATCAATACAGAACTTTGCCGTGCATTTTTAAAACAAGTTCTTTCTGACAATGAACTAAGAAACCAAATCAAGAAATCCAGTACATTTGTTGAAAAACAGAAACTGTTTATGGCATTAAGTCCTACAACATATTAAAATGCTGTTGGATGATGTAAAAACAACACATACAAATAACTTCAGGGTTCCGAGAGGCACAAATGCCACCATGTCCCACTGGGCTTCTTGTGCCATTTTTTGAGACACTCACATTTGGTGTATGAATACAGTCCTGTAAAAGTTCTTATAAGCAAGCTATTCCATAAGCACTAAAGGGACCACAATGCAATCAGGCTGTACTGGCTGGGTGTACAGATGACAGCAGCATTAAAAGTGAGGTTCCAAGGTGACCTAAAGTAATAATAACAAAATTTCCTCATAATAACAGCTGCTGTTGTTAGGCACTTCCCAGACACAAAATAATTTAAACAAAAATCACTCTGACAAGTGTATTATTACGCCATTTTTAAGATGGAAAAACTGAGTCTTAGGGACATTCACTAACTTCAAACAAAAATAGGATCATTGGCAAATGACAGAACCAGGCTTTGAAATAAGATCTTTTTGGTTCTAAGCCCTATGCTCTATATCTAGAAATTGAAAGATGGAGAGAGACAGAGAGAGAGAGGGAGAGGAAGAGAGAGATGGAAAATGGGAGATGGAAATGGTAGAGACAGATAAAGATGGGAGATTGGAGATAGGTGGGAGTTGGGAGAGGGAAAGGGACAAACAGAGAGAAAGAAGACACAGGGAAGAAGATAAGTAAGGAAAGAATAATCTTAATGCCTGTGCATTACTTTTTTGTTTAAGGTATACAGATGGTTTGGAACCAGATCATTCTTAAAAAACAGAGTATAGTGGATAACAGTGTAGTTGTTGGAGTCAGAACTAATGACTAGAATTAGAATGTTGGCTCCAACATGGGAGAGGGAGAAAGAGAGAAGGGAAGAAGAGAAGGAAGGAAGGAAGAACCTTAATACATGCGCACTATTTTTCTTAAAAGTACACAGCCACTGCACTCCAGCCTGGGCAACAGAGTGAGACTCTATCTCAGAAAAAAAAAAAAAAAGAAAAGAAAAGAAAAAAAAAGTACACAGATGGTTTGGAATCACATCATTCTTTTTTTTTATTGACGAATTAGACTTTATTAAAACTAAGACCTTCTGTTCATCAAAGGACATGATTATGGATGTGCAGAGGCCAACCCCAGGGTAGGTGAAGATATTTGCAATACATCTATCCAATAAAGATCTCATACCCAGAAAATATGAGGACCTCCTACAAATCAATAAGAAAAATACATCATTTGTATAAAATGGTCAAAAAGACTTGAGTAGGCATTTTACAAAAAGGATATACACATGGCCAATAAACATAAAAATATGTTTAATAACAATAATCAAAGAAATATAAATTAAAACCATAATGAGAGACCTCTACACATCACTAGGGTGGATAAAACTTTAATATAAAAGTTTTGGCAAGGATTGAGCATCTAACTCTCATACACTGCTGGTGAAAGTCTAAATTTTTTTTTTATACTTTAAGTTTTAGGTTACATGTGCACAATGTGCAGGTTAGTTACATATGTATACATGCACCATGTTGGTGTGCTGCACCCATTAACTCGTCATTTAGCATTAGGTATATCTCCTAATGCTATCCCTTCCCCATCCCCCCACCCCACAACAGACGCCAGTGTGTGATGTACCCCGCCCTGTGTCCAAGTGTTCTCATTGTTCAATTCCCACCTATGAGTGAGAACATGCAGTGTTTGGTTTTTTGTCCTTGCGATAGTTTGCTGAGAATGATGGTTTCCAGCTTCATCCATGTCCCTACAAAGGACATGAACTCATCGTTTTTTATGGCTGCATAGTATTCCATGGTATAGATGTGCCACATTTTCTTAAACCAGTCTATCATTGTTGGACATTTGGGTTGGTTCCAAGTCTTTGCTATTGTGAATAGTGCCACAATAAACACACGTGTGCATGTGTCTTTATAGCAGCATAATTTATAATCCGGTATGAAAACCATGGCACAAGAACTACGTGACAAATGCACAAGCCTCAGTAGCCGATGCGATCAACTGGAAGAAAGGGTATCAGTGATGGAAGATCAAATGAATGAAATGAAGTGAGAAGAGAAGTTTAGAGAAAAAAGAATAAAAAGACATGAACAAAGCCTCCAAGAAATATGGGACTATGTGAAAAGACCAAATCTACATCTGATTGGTGTACCTGAAAGTGACAGGGAGAATGGAACCAAGTTGGAAAACACTCTGCAGGATATTATCCAGGAGAACTTCCCCAATCTAGCAAGGCAGGTCAACATTCAAATTCAGGAAATACACAGAACACCACAAAGACACTCCTCGAGAAGAGCAACTCCAAGACACATAATTGTCACATTCACCAAAGTTGAAATGAAGGAAAAAATGTTAAGGGCAGCCAGAGAGAAAGGCTGGGTTACCCACAAGGGGAAGTCCATCACACTAACAGCTGATCTCTCGGCAGAAACTCTGTAAGCCAGAAGACAGTGGGGGCCAATATTCAACATTCTTAAAGAAAAGAATTTTCAACCCAGAATTTCATATCCAGCCAAACTAAGCTTCATAAGTGAAGGAGAAGTAAAATCCTTTACAGACAAGCAAATGCTGAGAGATTTTTGTCACCACCAGGTCTGCCCTAAAAGAGCTCCTGAAGGAAGCACTAAACATGGAAAGGACAACCAGTACCAGCCACTGCAAAAACATGCCAAATTGTAAAGACCATCGAGGCTAGGAAGAAACTGCATCAACTAACGAGCAAAATAACCAGCTAACATCATAATGACAGGATCAAATTCACACATAACAATATTAACTTTAAATGTAAATGGGCTAAATGCTCCAATTAAAAGACACAGACTGGCAAATTGGATAAAGAGTCAAGACCCATCAGTATGCTGTATTCAGGAAACCCATCTCACGTGCAGAGACACACATAGGCTCAAAATAAAGGGATGGGGGAAGATCTATCAAGCAAATGGAAAACAAAAAAAGGCAGGGGTTGCAATCCTAGTCTCTGATAAAACAGACTTTAAACCAACAAAGATCAAAAGAGACAAAGAAGGCCATTACATAATGGTAAAGGGATCAATTCAACAAGAAGAGCTAACTATCCTAAATATATATGCACCCAATACAGGAGTACCCAGACTCATAAAGCAAGTTCTTAGACACCTACAAAGAGACTTAGACTCCCACACAATAATAGTGGGAGACTTTAACACCCCACTGTCAACATTAAACAGATCAACGAGATGGAATCACATCACTCTTAAAAGACAGAGTACTGTGAATAACAGTGTAGTTTTTGGATTCAGAACTAATGACAAGAACTAGAATCTTGGCTCCAACATGAATTAATTTGCCATATAAACTTGAGCATGTCACATAAGCTTTGAGCTTAATTTTCTCATCTGAAATAGCACATAACAGTACCCGTTTTCTAGAGTTAGAAGGAAAATTAAATGACAATATGGGTAAAGCATTTGCAACAGTGTTTTGTGTGCCAAACCACCAGAACAAAAGTTTGTGATTAAAAACCCTCAGAACATTGAACTTAAAACACTCAAACACTCAAAATATTGAACAAAAATTTATTTTACCAATTACAACGATAATAATAGATATGTCAGAGAATTTCAATCAAAAACTACCGCTTTAGTACACAACTTGACATAACATGGCATGACTGAGGATTTGCAAGGAAATTGCCTCAAATAGACCAGCATGTTACTATTAGCAATGGTTCTTTTAGGGAAAACCTTAAGGCAGATCAGGATTTAGTCAAAGCCACAAAAGGTGACAACACTACTAATGGCTGCTCTTGCCATAAAGCACATCATATATTGATGGGACAGGACTACTGGTAAAAATTCATCTCCTCTACTCATAGCACCTCCAACAACAGACATCAAGATTGTTTTCCAGCTTTACTGGAATGATGTAAAAAATAGGTCCCATTTAAAAATCTAACATCTGTGAAATGTGTTTAAGAACATAAAATAAAATTTTTAAGTACTGGAGAGTGCCAGTTTGCTCTGTCTTATCTGGTATTTGTAGTTTAATTCAGCATGCTTTGGTAATTAAAAAGAGCAATAATTCAGTAGTGTATGATTCCTAACTGAAAACTATGTATAAAATAAAATGTTATTAGAAAATAAATAAAAGTAGGGGACATACTCATTCCTTCCAAAATATACTTTGGCTTAATCAAGGTAATCATTTAGTTGGAATGCCAAAGTAATGTACTACTGAATTCTAGTCAGATTTTAACTTACTTTTATTGTTGTTGTGACTGAAAAGTGAAGAAAGTGTGTGCCTTAGCAAAAGTGTATAGCACGGTAAACAAGACTGTTTGCAGGTCTTCAGTTTCAGCAAGCTGCCTTACAGGGTCACATGGCTGATTTGAGCTGCTGAAGAAGTTCCCAGAAAAGAAACTTCAAAGGCAAGCTACAAAACAACTTTAATTAATTAAAAGGTTCTTTCTTCATCTTTGATTATCTCCAGTGCTTCTTGGACAGAAGCAAATGGAGAAACAAAGAACAGTTTGTATTATAGGATGAGCCTATCCATAAACTATAAACAGAGAAAGGGCATAACCACAGTGGAGCGACCTAGAGAGTTCTCAGAAGCAACTTCATGTTCCCTGAAATCTTTTGGGGACGTCATTAATTGTCGTATTTTCTTTTAAATCTAAGGGAAAAATTATCTGCTTCCCTGATTCCCAATCTCAAACAGGAATCCTCTGCCTCTTCCTCTTCCCCCTACTCTTTCTTTTCTTCTTCCTCTTTTTGCTACTCCTCTTCATCCAGTGATAGCTATTGCCTATGCTGTTATTAAGGCACTACCCATGGCTGCTTGCCAGTTACATTACTTATAGAATTTGAATTTCATAATTGTAACAATGGCAGACACTGGTTAACACTCAACTTTAGGAAAAAACTCAAGCTTGTTAATCAGACCTCAACACCCTACGTATTCTTTAGCTTTACTATTATACTCATCAAGGAACAAACTCTTAAATATATCAGCACTATCACTGCTTTATAAAAAGAGCAAATAATGTGTTGATGAAATTTCATACCTGAGATACCGAATATAAATAAATTAGTATAAAAGGGAGCCAGAAGTCCAGAAGTCATCCTGATTATATCTTCACTCTCATTTCCCTCAGAAATCAATCTTCAAAGCTTTTAATTTTAGCTCCTAAATTTTTCTCCAGAAGTCCAACTGGCATCATCTCTCATCAAGATTACTACAGAATCTTCTTGTTTCAAACTCCAACATCATCTTCCTCCAATGAATTCCCCACCTTGCCACTAGATCATTCTTCCTCAAGGATAAATTCAATTATGCTATTCTTCAACTTAAATTCTTTAGTCACCATCCCAGGAATTATGCAGATAAAGACCTGCAACCTCCCCAACCCCTTCTCATTTTACTCAGTTCTAATGTTCTACTTTCTGTCTCCTTGTGATCTCTCACCTTGGTGCTCTATTTGTCTAAAATGCGTTTCCTGGCACCCTTAAACTTGCTAACAATAACTTCTGACACCTAGGTCTTATCCTAGGTGTCACCTCTTGGATAGGCTGGGTTATGTGCTCTGTAGATTCACAACCCCCTGGGTGTCCTTCTATGCTACTTTTGTCAACCATCATGTTACCACCTTACTGCTTCTCTATTATCCTTATTCTACTATAAACTTCTTGATCCCTGGAACTATGTTTTTTCATATTGTCACTCTCAGATTCTAACCTAGGGAAGGTATTCAACAAATTAATGCCAAATGAATGAATAAAGTGAAAAATTAACTAAGAAATAATTGAATATAAGTACAATCTACTACTATATAAATGGATAGAATTTGATTGAAGTCATCAAACTGATATAAATGCTACTGGAATAATATTTCTAGCATTAATACAACAAGACAGTGTAGTTAAGTTCTATAAAATAAAAATTTGGGTTTGTTAATATATTACCTATCCATCTTCACAAATACACATTGCTTTATATTCAATTTCTGTATGACCAGGAGGTAAATATACTTTCTAAATTCAATTACAGTATGGATGATTGACAGGTAAAAAGGCCACAGACTAGACAGCAGGACACACACACACACACACACACACACACTCACTCACACCACTTCAGCCCCATTCCTGATGCTTCCCAGCTGCTTGACTTGAAATACATCAGAGTGCCCTGAAACCTATCCTAAACCTATTCCATTTACATTCCTTTAAAAACATTTTCTAATCCTATCCCTTGATTAATTTAAGGATTTGCTACCAGAAGTTTTTAGACATTCTTTTATATTATAATAAATCTGTATTTTTGTTAAAAAATTAGATTTGCAAACATACAGTGTGTTTTTTAATACATTGAAGAATTCTGTATATCCATGATATGTTAACTGAAAAAAAAATTCAAAAGGGAATAAAAGATTTAATCATTTTTAACTTGATTATCTATTAAGCAATATTTTAGATCAGGGGTCCACAAACCTCAGCTCCTGGAATGTCTGTGTGAGTAAATAAAGTTTTACTGGAACAGAGCCATATTAATTCATTCATGGATTACCTATATTGCTTGTATGACACAATAGAATTAAGTAGTGTAGAGGTAACACATGGCATACAAAGCCTGAAGTATTTACTATCTATCTGTTTACAGAATAAGATTCCTAAACCCTGCTCATTAACTTACCAAAGTAATATTAATACTATGAAGCATGCACTATAATTATCACCATTTTATGAATAATAACCTGAGGCATCAAGAAGTTAAATAATTTGCCCAACATCAGAAAGTTAGCAGATGGCAGAGTTGGGACAAATGCTGCAAGACGTGTTTTTAAGCAACCACTTGTCAAGCTAATTTAGCAGAAAGGAACTGCTATGGTCTGAAAGTGTCCTTTGAAGTTCATATGTTGGAAACTTGATTCCCAATGCAGCAGTGTTGGAAAGTGAGGCTTAATGGGAGGTGTTAAGGCCTGGGTGAGGCCCTCAAGAATGGATTAAAAACAAAACCATGGGAGTGGTTTCCTTATAAAAGAACAAGTCTCTACTAAAAACACAAAATTTGCCGGGGCAGTGGTGCATGCCTGTAATCCCAGCTACTTGGGAGACTGAGGCAGGAGAATCACTTGAACCCCAGAGGCAGAGGTTGCACTGAGCTGAGATCCCACCATTGCACTCCAGCCTGGGCAACAAGAGCGAAACTCTGTCTCAAAAAAAAAAAAAAAAGGAACAAGTTTGTCGCCCTCTTGCTTTCTCTCATCCTTTTTGCCTTTCCTCTATGGGATGACCCTGTAAGAAGGCTGTGCAAATGGCAGCCTCTTGATCTTGGACTTTCCAGCCACCAGAACCATCAGCCAGTAAGTTTCTGTTTGTTATAAATTACCCAGTCTGTGGTATTCTGTTATAGCAGCATAAACAAACTAAGACAGGAACTAAGCAAAGAATACTTTACAAAATTTCTCACTGTGTACCTCCTTTCATTCTAGAGGCATCCCTTACTGGAATACAGCTTTCTGAAGATATATGCCAGATGTGAAGCAGTATAGAAAGTATTCCAAGTTGCTCTTTGAGGAGGACAAATGGGCCCCTCTGATGATGTTGGTACAGAAGTACAGGTTTTAAGGTCCTTCTCAGCTTTAAATTCTACAGCATGAACTTATACTTCTAGAAAAATCACATTTTAGAAAATTTTAGGTTAAAATAATAAAATATTGCAAAAGACCAGAGAGTTCTCTCTTAAAAAGTCAGCAGCTTCACATGATTCTATCTTTGACTTGATTAGCCCAATGATCTAATAAAAACTGACTCACATAAGTGACAGCTCTAATAGAATACTATTGCACAATATATTCATTCATTCATTCATTCAGAAATATTTACTGAGTGCCTACTATGTGCTAGGCTCTGTTTTAGGGGATGGGGATATAGCAGTGAACACAACTGATAAGAACTCCTAATTAGATTTGTTTGTGTGCTCTGAAATGGCAGAGGCCAACCTTTACTATCATCAAAGAAAAATATATGTCTAGAAGACACCATGACAGTGAGTGGGGCTTCATGACAGTCCTTACCACTGTCTGATTCTTTACCAGTGTTTATAAATAGGTCGGTTTCTGAAAAGGTATTTTGTAAGGAAGGTAGAAGAAAACATTAATAACTTTTTAGATGAATGAGCTATGCCTTTTATCAAAAATATTTTCATCCTGCATACTCATCACCTGAGTGATTAAACAGGATTAAAAGAATCTAAGAGATCTGGATTCACATGTAAAATGGCTCTGGTGCCATTACTCATCCAAATTCAGGGAACAATATGTCATTGTAAAGAGAGTACATTTCTCTGGGCCAGGAAAATAACCTGTTTTTAACCCTGAGTACAAATGCCATTTTGAAGCAAATGTCCTTTCATGTCTATAAGTGTCCTATGCATTCATTTTATCGCATTTCTTGGTTCACTACACAAGCATATCTGTAGATTATTTCAGGTACCTAACAAATTTTAATACTTATAAATATCATGGCACACTGCAAGAAAAACGGAAAGATTTTAAGAATGATTTGAAATAGGCAGTCATAATATGATCTTCATGGTAAATCAAAAGAAATTACTTAAGAGCCACAACTGCAGCGAGAAAAATCAGAAACTTTTCCAACATATTTAGTATGAAAAAACAAAACAGTCCGAATGGAATATGCTTCTTCTCAAGATATTTATGCTTACTTTTTCTACTGGCCAGCTATTATTTTATTAAATTTATAGTCAACTAATACAAGACAGGAATATGCCATGTTACACACATGAGCAAGTTATGGAAATAAAATTTAACAATGTGATCTTGTTTTGAAGGGAACTAAAACCAACCTACAGAACAGTACCAAAGCTCTAGTATCTCTGAATGAGATCATATCACCCTGTAGAAGTCATTCCTTTAAACATGAGTGATTTACATCTATGCTAGAAATATGGTATATTTTCATTAAAAGATAATCTCCAAAATATGCTTATAAAGGAGTTGATATCACAAATTAAGAAACATCTCCTGTTATTAATTACACAGAATGTGTCCTAAGTTCTGTTTAAAAATCTGTCATAATAAACATTTTGTACCTAATTCATACAAGGACAGCATTTGGCATTCTCTAGTACTGTAAATTAAATGAGAAATGTTTTACTTTTATATAGTGTGTCCTCTCTAATTTTCCAAATAGTTCTACCAATAACATAACATTTAATCTTCTCCATATGGCCTAGAGAATTTTATGAACAAACTGATGAACACAATTCCTTCTACCACCAAGCTGAATTCTAGGGTAGTAATGAAATCTTTGTTTTCTCTGTTCTCTATTTTAATATTTTCATTTTTCTAAATATCAAGGTCTAATATGGCCACTGAACTTCACAGAAAAAGGAACTTTAATGAAACAAAATTTTGAGTTAATTTAAAACATTATAAAATTAACAAAAATATTGCTATAATTTTTTGATATCTCTTTTTCAACTTTGTTCAATTTGTTTTTAGTCAAAGAAAAGTCGTTAATAAGAAAACTTGTGGCTAGACACACTGGCTGACTCCTATAATCCCAGTACTTTGGGAGGCCAGGGCAGGCAGATTGCTTAACCTCAGGAGTTCGAGACCAGCTTGGGAAAGATGGCAAAACCCTGTCTCTACAAAAAATACAAAAATTAGCTGGGCGCAGTGGCACATGCCTGTAATCCCAGCTACTTGGGTGGCTGGGGCAGGAGAATTGTTTGGACCTTGGAGATGGAGGCTGCAGTGAACCAAGAACATGCCGCTGTACTCCAGCCTGGGTGACAGAGTGTGACCCTGTCTCAAGAAATAAATAAATGAATAAAATAAAGGAAAGCAACCTTTTCCGATAATGTTGAAAATGTTAATAAACTAATCAGGCTAGTATTTTTAAATGATTTAGGGATTCCTCCCTAAATCATTCTATGTGGCCAGCATCATTCTGATAGCAAAACCTGGCAGAAACATGATGAAAAAGGAAAACTTTAGGCCAATATCCCGGATGAACAATGATACAAAAATCCTCAACAAGTAATTGCAAATAGAATCCAGGAGCACATTGAAAAGCTAATCCACCACATACAAGTAGGCTTTATTCCTGGAATGCAAGGTTGGTTCAACATATGCAAATCAATAGTTGTGATTCATCACACAAACAGAACTGAAACAAAAACCACATGATCATCTCAATAGATACAGAAAAGGCTTTAGCTAAAATTCAACGTCCCTTCATGTTAAAAAACCCTCAATAAAGTAGGCACTGAATGTACATACCTCAAAATGATAAGAGTGATCTATGACAAAACCACAGCCAACAGCATACTGAATGGGCAAAAGGTGGGAGCATTCCCATTGAGATCTGGAACAAGACAAGGATGCCCATTCTCATGACTCCTATTCAACATAGTACTGGAAGTCTAGAGCAATTAGGCAAAAGAAATAAATAAAAGGCATCCAAATAGGAAGAGGGGAAGTCAAACCATCTCTCTTTGCAGATAATATGATACTATGATACTATACCTAGAAAATCCCATAGTCTCTCCCCAAAGGCTCTTGGATATGATAAACAACTTCAGCCAAGTTTCAAGATACAAAATCAATGTACAAAAATCAGTATCATTTCTATATACCAATAATGTCCAAGCTGAGAGACAAATCAAGACCACAAACCCATTCACAAAAGCCACAAAGAGAAGATACCTAGGAATAGAGCTAACCAGGGAGGTAAAAGATCAGTACAATACAAATTACAAAACACTGCTCAAAGAAGTCAGAGATGACACAAACAAATGGAAAAACATTTATGCCCATGGATAGAAAGAATCAATAGCGTTAAAATGGCCATACTGCACAAAGGAATTTACGGATTCAATGCTATTCCTATCAAACTACCAATGACATTTTTCACAGAATGTGAAAAAATAATTCAAAAATTCATTTGGAACCAAAAAAAAAGCCCAAATAGCTAAAGGAATCCTAAGTGAAAAGAACAAAGCTTGAGGCATCACACTACTTGACTTCAGACTATACCACAATGCTAGAGTAACCAAAACAACATGATACTGGCATAAAAACAGACACACAGACCAAAAGAACAGGTTAGAGAACCCAGAAATAAAGCTACGCACCTATAACCATCTGATCTTCAACAAAGCTGACAATAACAAGCAATGGGGAAAGGACTCACTATTCAATAAATGTTGCTGGGATGACTGGCTAGCCATATGCAGAAGACTAAAACTAGACTCTTGGCTTTCACCATATTTTAAAAAACCAACTCAAGATTAATTAAATGCTTAAATGTACAACCTAAAACTATAAAAACTCTAGAAGAAAACTTAGGAAATACTATCTGGGGCACTAGCCCTGGCAAAGACTTCATGATGAAGACTATAACAGCAATTGTAACAAAACCAAAAATTGACAAGTGGGACCTAATTAAACTAAACAGCTTCTGCATAGCCAAAACAAAACTATCAACAGCATAAATAGCCTATAGAATGGGAGAAATTATTTGGATATTATGCATTCCTCAAAGGTCTAATATCCACAACTTCCAAGGAACTTAAACAAATCAACAAGCAAAAAACAAACAACCACTTTATAAGATGGGCAAAGAACATGAAAAGGCACTTCTCAAAAGAAGACATATACATAACTTCAAGCATATGAAAAAATGCTCAATATTTCTAATCATTAGGCATATGCAAATAAAAACCACAATGAGATACTATCTCACACCAGTCAGAATGGCTACTATTAAAAAGTGAAAAAATAACATATGCTGACAAGATTACAAAGAAAAGGGAACATGTACAGTTCTGGGGTAATGTAAATTAGCTCAGTCACTTTGGAAAGCAGTTTAGAGATTTCTCAAAGAACTTAAAATAGAATTACCATTTGACCCTGCAATCCCATTGCGGGGCATATACTCAAAGGAATATAAATTGTTCTACCATAAAGACACATGAATGTGTGTGTCATAGCAGTGCTGACTGTTGCAAAGATGTGGAATCAACCTATATGCCCATCAATGGTGGACTGGATAAAGAAATGTGGTACATATACACCATGGAATACTACACAGCCATAAAAAAGAATGAGATAATATCCTTTGCAGCAACATGGATGGAGCTGGAAGCCATTATCAAAACTGAATTAACACAGGAATAGAAAACCAAGTACCACATGTTTTAACTAATAAGTGTGAGCTAAACATTGAGTACACATGGATACAAAGGGAACAACAGACATTGAGGCCTACTTGAGAGTACGGGTTGGGAGGAGAGTAAGGATTGAAAAACTACCTATTGGGTACTATGCTTATTACCTGGGTAATGAAATTATCTATACATCAAACTCCTGCAACACACAATTTACCCATGTAACAAATTTGTACATGTACCTCTTGAACCTAAAAGTTGGAAAATGAAAATATATGAGGTTTCTGGTGAAATTTCCACTTAATCATCAGATAACACTCCTTGTTTCCTACAATTAAAATTTTTTGCTAAAATGCATTAGGATGTTTTGTTCAATGTTGAGAGAATTACTATGATCACAAGTGCATCTTTACTGATGACCAAAGAATTTCATGATAATTCAGATATAATTCTACATATAATTACCATTCTACCTTAAAATGGGTTCTTTGGGCTGAATTCATTTCCTGGAAGCTGGATTAAATGCTTCTCTGACACTCAATTCCCCTCATATTTTATGCATACATTGATCTTAATACTTAATAAACTACACTGAAATGAGTTTGTATGTACCTGAGCATCCTAAAGGCAGTTTTCATAGTTTTGTTATTAGCATCTACCCTCTCTCTTGCCATGTAGTTGGTGCTCCATAAATATGTGTTAAACTAAATCATTCATGGCCCACATCAGAGAAGAATGAAAAAGAAGAGCTCTCTTTCTTCACTTTCTTCAGAGATCAAAGAATATTTAAGCTTAATCTAAGTGTACACAGTAGAAAAAAATGCTTCTAAAAATGGAATACATTATAAACATTTTATTTCTTAATAAGTAATGTATTACATTGATTGCTTATACCATAAGGAATGTTGACAAATATGGATGTAGGAGGACAAAGAACACCATGAAAAAAATTATGTTGACCTAATCACACTGTCTCTGTGAGTGTAAATATTAAAGAATTACCACTGCCACAGCACTAAAAGAGACCTGAACAAGACACTGAAAGTGTAGAGATTTAATCTCCCTATTCTAGAAATAGTTATTGCGTTGATAAATGTAGAGAAGAGAGGTGAAGCAAAGACACGAGTTAAAATACACAAACATCGTCAATTATACTATAATTTTTTAACAGTAGATATATCATAGTGTTTTTCAAAGTATAACTAAGAAACTCAATTTTTGTTTGAAAGAAGTATTATGCTTCACTACAACATGGAAAGTTACAAACGGTTAGCTTAATTATAAACTATAAGATTAAATCCCAAACATAAAATTATCAAGAACATTAACTACAAATAAACACCACCATGTATTGAGCAATTACTGTATGCAAGATACTACTAAGCCTTTTATGTATATTTGCTTATGTAACTCTTAAAGCTGCTTTGCTAAGTAGCTATCACTCTCCCTTTCTATTAGATAAAAAAAATAATTAACACGTGAAATAAACTTAATTTTTAAATCAAAAGCTAAAATAATATACTTCTCAATTTTATCTGTGTTTATATAACTTCTATGAGTGCTGCTTTTGATACTTTCTTTAATTAAATTAACATAAATTTTAAAGCTTTGAAATTGAATGTTTAATTTATATTTGTATTTAATGAGGCTATTAGAATATATTAGGAAAGCTGAATGAAAGATATGGTATTAAATATAGTACCTGTACTTCACCCTTTAAAAAAATGCAGTTCTGAATCATACAAAAGAAAATTATATGCTGAACTAACAATTCAAGATACAAATTTTGATCAAATTATGTAACTGCCCTTACAATATTATTCCACTTTCATGAAAGGGAAAAAATGAATAAAAGGATGTGTTCAAATTTACATGGAATAGATGGATAATGGAAATGAATTTTTTGTTTCTCCTATGTTAAAAAAATTTGCAATCATAAGGAAAACCAAGGCAACCATTTTAGAGTAGAGTTCATTGATGGGTTGTTTGTGTGTGTGTGTGTGTGTGTGTGTTTTTTACATTGGAAAAATATAGTTTTATATATAGAAAGATGTGAGGATAAGAATCAGTGAAGACTGAATTTCTATCACATAAATGAATAGTATATTTATTATAAAGAACCTAACAGCAAGTGTCAAACATGTTACCAAAGTAAAAAATATGCATGGTACTCAAATCCTATTAAAAGACAAGCCAGCAAATCAAAGTCAACAATGTATAAAAAGAATTGTATGCCACAACCAATTCATATCTGTCTCAGGCATGCAAGGCTGGTTCAACATTAAAAAATCAATTCATGTAATCTAGCACATCAACAGGTTAAAGAAGAATAATTGCATGCTTATATTAAATTCAGAAAAAGCATTTGATGAAATTCAACACTCATTCATGATAAAAATTCTCAGTAAACTAGGAAAAGGGGGGGACTTACTGTACTTGATAAAGAATACCTACAAAAAAACCTACATCCAGCATTATACATAGTGATGAGAAACTCAAAGCTTTCCCACTAAGCTCAGGGCAAGGATATACCCTCACTCCATTGCTTTTCAGTAGCATGCTGGGACTCTGCTAAGACAAGAAGACAAGAAAATAAAAAGTATACAGATCTGGCCAGGCATGTTGCTTGCACCTGTAATTCCAGCTACTCAGGAGGCTGAGGTGGGAGGATTCCTTGAGCCCAGGAGTCCGAGGGTGCAGTGAACTATGATCACACCTCTGCACTCCGGCCTGGGTGTCCAAGTGAGACTTTGTTTCCAAAATTAAATATAAAAAATAATAAAAAATAAAAAGTATGTAGATTTGGAAGAAAGAAATAAAACTGTCCTTATTTGCAGATGACATGATCATCTGCAGAAAATCCAAAAATACTGAAAAAATCCTGGAAATAATAAACGATTATAGCAAGGTTGCAGAATATAATATAATAAAATAATTTAATATAAAGCTACAGTAATCAAGACAGTGTGGTACTGGCAGCAGAACAGACAAATATTACAGATCAATGAAACACAAAATAAAGCTCAGAAATAGATCCACATAAATATAGTCGATTGATCTTTTTTTTTTTTTTTTTTTGAGACGGAGTCTCCCTCTTTCGCCCAGGCCAGAGTGCAGTGGCGCAATCTCGGCTCACTGCAAGCTCCGCCCCCCGGGTTCAAGCCATTCTCCTGCCTCAGCCTCCAGAGTAGCTGGGACTACAGGCGCCCGCCACCACACCCGGCTAAATTTTTTTTTTTTTTTTTTTTTTTGTATTTTCAGTAGAGACGGGGTTTCACCGTGTTAACCAGGATGGTCTCGATCTCCTTACCTCGTAATCCGCCTGCCTCGGCCTCCCAAAGTGCTGGGATTACAGGTGTGAGCCACCACGCCCGGCCGATTTTGACTAAGGACCAAAGGCAGTACAATATAGCAAACATGGTTTTATGGTTTTTTCAACAAATGGTACTAGAAAACTGGACATCCACATACGAAAACATGGATCTAGACACAGACCTTATCCTCTTCACACAGTTAACTCAACGTGAATCCTAGAATTCCATGCAAAACACAAAACTCCAAAACTCCCAAATGGTAACATAAGAGAAAACCTAGACGACCTTGGGTATGGTGATGACCTTTTAGATACAACACTAGAGACACAATCAATAAAAGAGATCATTGATAAGCTGGACTTTGATAAATTTAAAAACTTATGCTCTGTGAAAGGCAATGTTAAGAAAATGAGATGACAAGTCACATACCGGGAGAAAATATTTGAAAAGGACACATTTGATAAAGAACTGTTACCTAAAATATACAAAGAACACTTCAGACACAACAATAAGAACACAAACAACTTGATTCAAAAATGGGTCGAAGACCTCACCAGACCCTTCACCAAAGAAGATAGATAGATGGCAAATAAGCATCTGAAATGTGAAATGAATGTGAATGAAATGTCAAATGTGAAAATACGCTCCACATTATATGTCATTAGGAAATACAAATTAAAACAAGAATGAGATACTACTATATACCAAAATCCAGATCACTGATAACACTAAATTCTGCAAGGATGTGGTGGGACAGAAACTCCCATTTATTGCTGGGATGAGTGCAAAATGGTATAACTACTTAAGAAGACAGTTTGGTGATTTTTTACAAAGCTAAACATACTTTTACCATACAATCCAGCAATCACACTTTGTAGTATTTACCCTATGGAGTTAAAAACGTATGTCCATATAAAACCTGCACAATGATGATTACAGCAGCTTTATTCATAACTGCCAAAACTTGAAAGCAATCGAGATGTCTTTCATTAGGTGAACGGATAAAATGAGGTATATATCAGGGAAATGAAATATTATCTATCATTAAAAGAAATGAGTTATTAAGCCATTAAAAGACATAGGAGAATCTTAAATGCACATTATTAAGTGAATAAAACCAAGCTAAAAAGGTTATGTACTTTTTGGTTCCAACTATATAACATTCTGGAAAAGGCTAAACTATGGAAACAGTAAAAAGCTAAGTGGTTACCAGGGACTGGGGGATAGAGGATGAATAGTTCAAGTGCAGAGGATATTTATAATGTACTCTGTAAAATACAATAATGATGAATGCATGTCATTATACATTTGCTCAGACCCATAGAATGTACAACACTGAGAGTGAACCCTAAGGTAAATTATAGACTTTAGGTAATTATGAAGTGTCCATTTAGGCTCATCGATTGTAACAAATGTACCTTATGGTGAGAGATGTTGATAATGCGGAGGCTATGCTCCTGTAGAGGTCGGAGATACATGGGAAATCTCAATTCTGCTGTGAAGAAAAAACTGCTCTAAAAATAGTCTTTAAAAAAAAGGAAGGCCAGAATCTCTAATTGAACCACTTGTTATGAGTTGAAAAGTTTAAATACTTTATGATATCATACAGTGAATATTTAGTAAATAAAAAGCCACAAATCTTGTCAGTTTTTTAAACCTCACAATTTTAACTTTTAAATGTAATATTTTCTTCATTAGATTAACTTCTGAATTACACTGTTACTGATAAATTAGTACCAATTTTTCTTTTTCTTTTTTTTTTTTTTTTTGAGACGGAGTCTCGCTGTCTCGCCTAGGCTGGAGTGCAGGGGCGCGATCTCTGCTCACTGCAAGCTCTGCCTCCCAGGTTCACGCTATTCTCCTGCCTCAGCCTCCTGAGTAGCTGGGACTACAGGCGCCCACCACCACACCCGGCTAATTTTTTTGTATTTTTAGTAGACAGGGGGGTTTCACCGTGTTAGCCAGGATGGTCTCAATCTCCTGACCTCGTGATCTGCCCGCCTCGGCCTCCCAAAGTGCTGGGATTACAGGCGTGAGCCACCGCGCCCGGCCAATTAGTACCAATTTTTCTAATGACAGTATAATGCTAATTAAGGCTTCTTAATTATTTAGTATAAATAAATAATTACAGTTTCAGTTGGGAAGCTAAGTATCTGGAAAAATAAATTATCAAATATATTTCCTTTTTCAGGTAGATTAAAATACTTTTATATATTTAGATAAACTGAGATAATATATACTCACTGTAGAAAATTTATATAAATTATTAAAGAAAAGGCAAAATACTCATTTGTCAGTGACACATTCCATCAACATTATAGGCTTATCTTCATTATGATTTGTACATAAAAATACATATGATATATTGGAAAGTCCTTGATCTCAAGAACTGTTTGTAATTCATCTTTGTATCCACGCAGTAAGAAATATAGAACATAAGATGCAGCAGGTGTTCAAAGTTCTGTTAAACTGCTTATTAATTGTAAGAGCATTCAAAACAGCTGTATATTTACATATTTTAAAGTGCTCATGTGTACATATGTAAAATATGTATTTGTACACCTCCAACTTAAGGACAAATACGAATGAAGCTATTAAAAACTCATTAGCATAATTTGTATTGGCAAAATACTGGATATTAAATAACAGATATGACTAAAATGAATCATTTATATTAGATATTTTAAGTTAAAACTGTTTTGAAATCAAAGACATACCATAAATATTACTTTATAAATGTCATTGGAAGCGAATTGTGACCATCTTTTTTTCAAAAGCAAAATATAACCAAAATGCCAACAAAATAATTAGTACTCTAAGCTCAGAACTAAAGGAATACCTAAAAATAAATTATGTTAACATTTAATTCACAGCATTGTAAACTTCCTGTATAAGTAATTAATTAACACATTTACTTTCTAGAAAGGCAGAAGATTGTGAAAAAGAAGCACAACAGAAACTGAGAAAGAAAAACTGCTGAAGGGATCTGGTGAAAGTTTCAGATTGATTTCTTTCAGTTCTGCTTTGTTAAAATCTCCACTCAGAAATCCATCTATGGTTTATTTTTGTTGTTGTTGTTCTGAAGTAAGCTATTAGTTTTTTTTTTTTTTTTACTTCTTATATTTATAATGGTCATACTGAGCAAGTCGAAATCTGGAAAATGACTTAATATTTCCATACATGTTTGCTTAAAAGATTTACCTTAAATTAAAACTGTAGTACAGATAATCTCACCATTACTATTTTGACCATGATAAAACTTGGCCATGATAAAACTTGATATTTTTTACTGTTTTATTTTCCCCTAAATAAAAGACTATTTAATTTACTCAAGGGAAATAATTACCATTGAAATGGGATACCTCGTTCAATGCTATGCTCATCTCATTCTTTTAAAGTATATTTTAATGAATCATAAGCATATTTTAGTTATTATCTTCCTACATCTTAAAAACCATCTTACAGATAAGCTAACTTTGGGTGACATTAGACAAATATATATTCAACTTATGTAATGCAGATATATTATGTGTACAAAAGACTGCTTTGTTTTGAGCTTCCACAGTGGTGATTTTCAAGGATTCACAAAGGTACGGATAGTCCCAAGTAATCTGTTCCCAAATAAAGCATTGTTCTTAAAGGATTGCTTATGCTTTATAATTGTGCTGCTAATCAGTAATTGAAAATATACCTATCCTTGAAATACCTATCTTTGGATTCATTTTGTCCTTGGGAGCCAGTGTGATGTAATGAAAAGTGTGTGACCTTTGGGGCACAGAGATTCAGGTTTGGATTGCCTTCATGCCATTTGGACCTTTGGAACACATCCCTTTACCCAAAACTATGTGAGCTCTGACTTTCTTCTAAGTAAAGAAGGGTTAATAATTTCTACCATAAGTTTATTTTTCAGATTCGAGGTATAAAATGTAAAACACCTAGCAGGAAGTGCCTTACATAGTAGCCATTCAATTAAATGAAAATTTTAGGCTAGTATTGAAATAAACAAAGCAAAACTTAAAAAATGAACATCTTATACATAGTAATATCATATATATATATATATATGTCTTCTCTATATGTAATAAACAAGAAGGTTGCTTTGTCTTAACAAAGCAAAGTATTAGACATATTTTATGAACTGCTCAAGTGAACCACCCCCCAGACAGAGCCTGTCATAAGAAAAACAATGTGTTTTATTTAACTCTCTTTTTAACAAATGTTTTTTGGATTACTAGAGTTTTCTTCATCATGAGTAAAAATGCCAGAGTAGCCAGTTCCTACACAGCCAAAAATCCCACCATTTAAAAAATATATAATATTAAATGTGAAGAGCTTTTTAGGTATATGTAAGTCTTTCAATCAGGAAGTTCTATATTAAATACTCCTAAAGGAATACAAATTCATGAAAAGGAAAGGTTCCCAGATATCCTTCATTCAGTCATTCCCTTTTATACCATTTTATTCTAGCGTCCTAAGACAATCCACTGTATTTTTAGGTGGACACTCTGTTACAGTAAATATCTGTGCACATTTACTGGGATATTATCTATGAAACCAAGGTGAGATTGGTTATGGGGGGCAAATCCCTATTTATTAACTGGTTTCTTTTTAACTTAGCTCTTCACTTTGGACTCAGATTTTGTTCATTCAGGTATTTAAACTGCCATGGATAGATAGTCTTTGAGGCCAAGTTCTAGGATTCCTTATGAATTTTCTGCCTATCCGGGAAACTTCCAGTTCATCAAAGACTGATTCTAGGTCCTAATTGACCACATATTTCTTCTCTGAGAGAACTCCACTACTCATTTTTCACATCTGTAGGGTCTGTGGGGATCTAAGGATATAGACACTTTCAACCAACTATTGTATCAAGTAGAGTGAAAGCAAAACGACTGATCTTCTTGAATAAGACTGGTTTTATTTTATTTTTATTTATTTATTTTTATTTATTTTTCACACAGAAGAACACAGAATGTGGTCAGAAGAGCTAAGATGAAACTCTGAACACAACTGCCTACTGAACTGTACAAGTTACTTCAACTCTGCATGCATCAGTCTCCTTGCCCATATAAAGAGAAAAATTATGACTCCTACCACATAAACTATCTCATTTTATCCATGCAACAACCCTATACAAAATACTTAAGAGGACTGACTTGTCCATAATATGAGTTCAAATTTCATACATAACTATGATGCCATCATTGTCACCATCATCATCACCAAACAGAAATTCCATGGTAAAGATGGCTTAAAAGTAATTTTTCCATTACCTTGGTTCTTGACTATCTTGAATACGTGGAACACATCAAATATTATTCGAATATTCACAGAATTACATATTGTAATATATGTCAAAAATGGTTTATAAAATTTAAAAAATCAAATAATCACATTAGGTAAAGCACTTTCTATTTAAGTTTTATATTTGACCATCTTAGTCAAATTTCCAGAGATACTTTTGTTACATATGAAGTAACTAATAATTCATTATTGTATTAAAATATTGTATTAACATTAAAAATTAGGACAGTCATCTCTCAATCAACGCTTTGTGTTCTTCAACTTGCTACTTCCTTCAGAAATTGAAAGTCAACGATAAGTCATTTTGTAATGTCATAAATTATAAAGTAATCATTTTAAAATAATAATTACATATAGTTTGAAAACTGAAGTTCTGAGTAGATGCTACTATAATTGTATCCGAGGTAACAAAACTAATAGTCTTAGATTGTATTTATTTATTTATTTTTTATTATACTTTAAGTTTTAGGGTACATGTGCACAATGTGCAGGTTTGTTACGTATGTATACATGTGCCATGTTGGTGTGCTGCACCCATTAACTCGTCATTTAGCATTAGGTATATCTCCTAATGCTATCCTTCCCCCCTACCCCCACCCCACAACAGGCCCTGGTGTGTGATGTTCCCCTTCCTGTGTCCATGTGTTCTCATTGTTCAATTCCCACCTATGAGTGAGAACATGCGGTGTTTGGTTTTTTGTCCTTGCGTATGCTTGTTGTCAGGCCCAAGGGCCTCTTCCATCCTTGTCAAGGGGAGTGCTAACCTTCTCTCCTTTCATACAACACTAGTCTTAGATTTCAAATATGATTAATGTTACTTCTCTACACTATAGCTTACACAAATAATATATGTTCATGTAAAAATCAATTTAGATCCTTTCTACAGATAAAAAACAGACATTCTATGGTGTCCTGAAATCTGTAAAATCAGCTGTGACATTTTCAATGTGCTGTGCTGCCCACCTTGACATTCAGTAAAGGAAATCTGTGCTCAACTTTCTGCTCCCGAATCTCATTCTCTGCACCAGCCCTTACAACTGCGCCATGAAGTTCCTCTAGAATTGTGGAGAGCACCAGCAACCCAACCACACTTGACAGCCTTGAGGAACTATAAGTACATAGGGGCTTTTGCTTTTTTTTCTCGACCGTGGTAATTTTTGATTTTCAGTGGAGACAAAGAATTCCAGTGTTTTAGATCTTCCTTCAAAGATTAGCAAGAGAAACTATATTAAGGGCACTGGGGGTAGGGATGAGTATAAACACATTTTATATATTCCAGTTGGAATTACTGTTCTTCTGACTGGTCTAACTCATATTAAAGGTCGCAGTATCACCAAGTCAGGGTAAGCCCACAGAAGGGTCAGTTGAGTTATCCTTTCTATGGTGATAACCTGCACAGCCAGACTGCCACATTCCATCCCTTTTACATGATTCACCAGGAGGACCAAGCAGGAATGTAACCAGATCAGTGTAAAGGGCCTTATCAGCTCAAAGGCATCCCTTCCAATTACAGGCTATTAGAAATAAGCTATGTGCTAAGAAATCTCATTTGCCCCAAAATAGACTTGATGAAATTATGACTTTTCATATTCAGTTATTTGGGATAATAGGCTATTTTTACAATTATAGAAAGTTCAGAGGTGGTCAATCTATTAAGAATGCAGGGGAGACAAGAGACTGACAAACAGAACAAGAGCATTGCAGACCTAGGAGCCAACTTATGAAAAATCATGAGGTTGTGTAATAGCATGTCATTCTAGGAGAAAACACAAGTAGTTTGAGGTTTATAAACAGTGGGATAATTTCTATTGAGAAAGTAAGCAGGGGCAGATGTTGCTATGGAGTCTGGGTTTTGTCAAGACACTGAAGAACTATAAGACTAAAAGTGACTTCTCCAAAACGATACACTTTTTTTAGAAGATTACTGTGGAAACAATCACTTGGTAAGGGGATGGACTGTGAGGATGCAGCTCATCATTCCTCTAGGAGAGGTAATGAGGCCTTTAATCAAGGCAATGCCTGTAAAAATTGAGGAAAGGAGATTTCACAAAATGACAATATAGACTACTGCAAATTTGTAACAAATCATACTTAACAGTGGGGCGTATTAGGGAGAGAAAATATGTATATAATCATTTTGAAATTCTGAAGAAACTGAATTGCACTTAATTATCTTTAAAAAAGGCAACAATTCAAAAAGAAACATTTTATATCCATTAGAATATGAATAAAGAACTTCATATGCATAAAATAGCTAGTCATACAAGAATATAATTCAGACACATAAAAACAGGCAAAATTTTCTCAGTTCATTTGAATATGTAGTTAGAGGTGGGTAAGTTAAGACTATGGATAGAATTCTAGATTCTCTGAAATTCTTCATAAAAAGTGTAATTAAATTAGAAGAAATAAAATGATAATATGTTCTTTTTGGAAAGCTTATGATCTTGGATTGAATAATATAATGTGAATCAACAATCATGGCTGATAGGACTACATTCCTGATAACACATTATCAGTGTAGAATCTATGACACAAAGGTTTCATAAACACCATAGCTAAAAGATAACTCACAAAAAAGCAATTTAATGAAAGAGTTATTGAGGGGATAGAGGAGCAGGAGCATCATGTGAGAGAGTTACAATCACAATATGAGAGCAACACAAGGCATAAGACTCACCATGAGTTGAAAAAGCATGATTGACTCATCACAAGACTCTATCTGTGGGCTAAAGATCAAGTAAGAAGGGACAGGGCAGTGCATGGGAGAAAAGAGCAGAGGAGGCAAGATAGGCCTATGAAACAGAGAAGACAGCCATGAGAAGATGCAAGGCACAAAACTAAGACACAGGCAACAACAGACAGCACTCAAGATGGCAATATGTCAGAATTAGATATTTGAAAAGAAATAAAGATGGTTTCCCCACTCATTTCTTGCCTATTATAGGTCTGGTTTTGAAAGCTTTGTGAGTAGGAGAGTGGGTGTGGGGGAGTTAACCTTAAGGGTTCAGTTGCAGAGCATTTTTCCATATTCATGAAGACACACACAGACCACACACACATACACACACACACACTGCAGAGATCAGGCCAGTAGCTGTTTTCATGATGCAGATTTCTTGGAGAGTCCCTAAAACAGACATTAAGACTTTTACTTAGGGAAAAAAAAAAAAGGCTATTAACATCAAAAATTTTAGATTGTACAAAAATAATAGGATGTATAGACATATATAGCATATACATACATATGTCTATATGTGACTGAGAGGACTAAACTGGGCTTACATAACTGCATCCCAGAATACTACAAATAGAAAGCGGGAAGGGAAACATACCAGGAATAACTGTTAGGGGTCTTCAAGTCATCCCCTTCTCACTCATGATTTTTCATCTTTTATCTTTCTGCAACCCTAAGGTCCATTTAGACAGAGTGGAAAATCTGGAGATAATTTGTAATGTTCTTAAACTTGGGGACTGGTTATGTCATAAATTTTAAGTCATTCTAAATAATTTTGACTTAATCTGTAAATAACAGTTAACACCGAAGTTCTTTTTGTTCAAGTTACCTATCTGAATTCAGTCAAAACTCTAATCTGATTCTTAAGGGAAAGTCTATCTCTTGATAGAATGATTTAGTACATTGTTGGTTAAACAAGGCACAGTTAGAATTGCTCTAGGGGAAGCAGCCCTTCAACACTTTTGAATTAGCTGCAGATGAAGAGATGTATAAAATAGCATCGCTGAATTCCCAGTAGAATCCAAGCATGTGTAGAAATTTACAGCCACCAGAAACAATCTCACTTTACAACAGTAAGGTCCTTGGAGACAAGTCTCATGTCTAATTTTAGACTATCTCTAGTTCTCAGTTCAGTGCCTGGTCACTCCCTATAAATGCTTGCTGATTGGCTAAATGAAAAATATAGCTCTCATTAATAACGTCTCTGAATATTATTTTACAAGGCTAAAGCTATTTTTTATAAGCAATGTGATATACCATATAACACATTAGGGGTTTGAAAGTAGGTAAACTTGACCCTGAAACTTTTTAACAGTATAGCATTAGACAAGTAATTTTCCTAAGTCACAATTTTCTCATTTGTAAAATAGAGGTAATGATACTAACTTACAGAGTTGCTGTGAAGACAGAAATTTTAAAAACTTGCCTACTTCAGCACCTGCTAATAAAATGTACTAAGCAATTAAATTTACAGTACATAGTATTCTGATGTAAGTCTTTTATTAGCCAATGATTGAAGAATTTTATAGCTAAATAAAGATTAAATTATTTTATTAATTTTAATAAAATTAGTGCATGGAAATAAAATTAGAAACCAACCTCATATTTATTATTATTATTTCATATCTTTAAAACAGCATCTGTCTTAAAATAACTTACTATATTTTGACTAATTAATTGAATATCTATTATCTTTTACTATAAAATTATACCAAATGTAAAATGTACACTCCCTACATTATTATTAAAATTAAAATACATGCAGAGTTACTTCCATCTTATTACAAATTGGATAACAGAATAATCCTGAAAACCTGTCACTTTCAACCTCCTCATCCTGTTCAGTACATGTCCTTTGAATTCCAAATATACTATTTTCTTCTAAATAGTTTCACATATTTTTAAATAGAACACCAAGGAATGTGCTGAGCATACATTTATAGGCACATACTATAATAAGCCTTAATATTATAGCTTTACGAAAAAGACCTGCTATAACCTTACGTTTATCTGGCATAGTAGAGACATTTACACTGATATTTAACTATAATAATTTAGAGTTATAAACAGTAACTCATGTTTCCCCAATGTTATCACACATATCATCAGGTTTGGACATTTACCAAATTCAAATTGCAGCATGGCTTCTGGTAGCATAGTTTTATAGCCTAGAGTAGCTGGTAGCATTATTAATCAAATTTACCCACAAGTCATATCTTCTTTATAAGTATGAGAAAAATTATGCAGTTATACAAAGAAAATTGCATCTACAATATCAAATTAAACACAACAGTGTACGTGAAATACAGCATTTCAGAAAAACAACCCAATCCACAAAATTCTCTAGCCTGATTATTCCATTCAAATGCTTTAGATAAATATAAGATTACACTTTTATCTATTCCTTACCACTGATCAAATGTAAGCATTATTCCATGTTAGCCCTTCATTTAAGATCTCTCTCTGTGTAAACATTTTCAATTCAAAAGCACTTTCTGTCTGTCTGTCTATCTATCTATCTATCTATCTATCTATCTATCTATCTATCTAATCTGTTCCTCTGTCCACCCCATTTGCCCATGCATCCATCCATCCATCTATCCATCCCTAAAGTCGAACAAATAAAGATGTTGAATACCTACTATGTGCCAGGCATTCTGCTAGGCTCTGGTGATGCAAATGTTTACAAGACAAACATTTTCTCTGATCTCAAGTTGCTTACAGCCCAGTGGGAAACAAAAAAGAAATGAGTAAACAGACAAATAAAATAATTTCAGTAAGTCTTACGAAAGAAGCAAACAAAAGGCTGACTTGGAGATCTACATTAAATGTAGTAGTAAGGCAAGGCTGATCTGAGAGGAGCTCCTTCAAGTGGGGAACTAAAGAATGAGAAAGAGGCAGCTTTGCAGATTTGGGGGGCCTTCTATAAGCAGGGACAGCATGTGGCAAGAACACAGTTCAGGAAATAGCCTTGAATTTTGGAGAAATTGAAAGAAGTACAGAGTTCATCTTATTTATTCAACAAATAAATATGTTCATAATGCTTCACTAGTATTTTGGTTGAAAAGTTCCTTATTTTCTTTTTGATACAACAGAAAGAAACTGCCTAATTGCATTAATTAAAGTAAACTATTTTTCTCAAGCTTCTATTTCTGGATACCCTTCAATTATTGTAGAAATGGCACTTAAGACAACCTTACCAAAATTATTCCACCACTGAATTAAAGATAAACCTATTTAAGATCAGGGAGAAAAGTATTTTTTCTACCCATTTCTTCAAACAATCTAGCAAAATCATTTACATATGCTTTGAAATTACATATCCTTTGTAAAGAGTGTAAAAAGAACTGAATTAAATTCTTCATGAAAAGAGTTTCTTTTTAGGCTTGAGATCAGTCACAAGCAAATAACTGATATTCATGCAGTATTTCAAATTAATTGTCTGTAAAAAGCAAGAAAATGTGTTTAGCATGCAATCAGTATATAAATGCCTTAACTACAATTAGCTAATGTTTAGTTGAAGAAAATATGCATCATAAAACATGATCTATTTAATTACATTAAGTAATGCTTAATATTAAACATTAATGAGTAAATCATTACATTGATAATGGAAGTGGTATCAACTACTTTAAACATATTGGAATATGCATTGCTTCCAGAAATGTGGTCTCAAACTTATACCAACTTATTTAACCCTAGCTACGTCACCTCTTAACTTCATGTGTGTGTGTCTAGGTGTAAAGTAAATTTTTTGAAGTATCATTTTATAGGAAAATAGGAAAGGATCTGTCATACCAGCATCAATTTACTTCCATTGACCCACAGATATTTCTTTTGAAAGATACAGTAATGCTGTAAAATATATACCAGTACATAACAACACTGACTTAACTATAATGTGATATCCATTAATCATAAGCATTTTTCACATAAATTAACCATTCTAGCTAAAAGGTCAGAAAAATAAGTCAGTGATTAAGAATTCCCCCAAGGAATGTGTTACATACAGATTCCCAGGCTCCACTTCTATAGATTCTGACTCAGTTAACTGTGGAGTGGAGCCAAGAAATCTGCATTAACAAATACCCCCACATATTTCAGATGCAGGTAGACTACTGGTGACCTGAACTTTGGGAAACACTGCCTTGAGCCTGGATAATCTTAAGAAGAAAAGTGTTTTAAACACACATTGGCCTGTTTGCTGGGAGATCTTGTAACAGTATGCTTACCATTTAATAAAAACCTTCATTCAAAACTGTTGGTTCCCATTTGCTTCTGACCCAACAAAGTGTGAGAAACACCTGTCCTTTACAGTTACAGCAAAATTCATAAGGAACTAGTGAGAAACCAGTCAGATGAGATGACTAAACACTGTTCACATCATCAGTGGAATCAATATCCTCTACTCTGTTTCTCCCAAGTTAAATGTTAGAGTATCAAGTTTCAACTTCCCCATCTAAATGGTTTAGTGTAGAACAATACATTTTGTACTCAATATTCAATATATGTTTGCTGAATTGCATTAATAAAAATAAATTTAATATTGAAAATGATCAAGATTTTTCAATGCAACAATTAGATGGATTTAAGTGTTTATCTGTAAAAAGAGACAACTTGAAAATATATGTTCAAATTTAAAAAATGTTAGCTACACAGATAAAATGGAAAACAGGGAATTCACATAAAGTTAATTGCAAGTTCATTTTGGTCTATTCTTATGTGTGGATTTATCGATGTATATTATGAGATATCACTCTAATGGAATTGAAAGAATAATTTAGATTCCCCAACAGTATATATTTAACAAGGCACAATCTACTTGCTGACATCTTAAAGATAGGTATGAGGATTGTCTCTTCTTGTATCTTTATTTTAACTTGAAAACTTTATTTTAACTTAGTGGATTTTTTGAAGACTACACTACCATAGTTTATTGTCAGGGGAAGAGAGATTTTATTATTAAAAATGGATCTGTAGCTTATCATATTATGTATACTCTCTTATTGCCACTTCAACCAAAAATTCATGCAAGTTTAAAAAAAATGACTTACCAGGAAATTAAATTGTAAAAATCTAGACATTAATGTTATTTCTAGATGTGTCATTTAAAAACCCTTACTATGGCTGATTTCAAACACTTAGGAAAATTAATGACTGCCAGATGAAGTATATAATGTCTGTGGACATGGTCAGGTTTAAGCATAGTTTGCCTTTGAATGATCCTTTCTATTCACTCACCGTCTTCTGTATAATTAATAGCCACTCTCCCAAATCACATGCCAATTAATGAGATGCAGATAAAGGCTTAAAGGTCTGTACTGCAATTCAGTCTTAATGAAAGTCAATATCCTTTTGCCAAGAAAGCTCAGATCACATTTGGCTTTCACAGATAATTAGGAGGGTTTTCAGAGAACCAAATAGCAGCGACTGGTAAATATTAGATCTTTTAAATAAATGCCATATTTAGCAGGAAAAGGAACTGTTAGAAATGACTTTTCAATTTTACAGAAATAAGTGTGTTTAATTCTCTTAAAATGATATTTAAAAGTAAACAAGATAAGCATATATATACACATATCTAAAATGGTATTCCACATAAGACTTTTCATCAAGTATAATCATTTGAAAATAGTCCTTATTTACATGACTTGATTCCTCTTGTATCAAATGTTGACTCTTAAGACATGTAAAAAGGCTCTCCATTAACTAATTCCATCTTCCCTCCTTCAAAGTCTTTCTCACCCTATATAAATGTGGCATGGGCATATTAAACTACAGAGTCTATGAGAAAGGTACATGATTTTTATTTTATGAAGATACTGAAGCCAGTTAAGGAGTGAATTCTGATGTTAAACAAGGGCTTTGGATTTTGAGTATCTTTTTCTGTTACAACTCTGCCACTCTAAATTGGTTATATAAATAGAAGATGGTCAAATCACTTATGATGGCCTTCTTAAATTGCTTTAGACACAGGTAACACTAGACACATTGAGACCCTACACAAGGAGTACTTTGACCTTAAGTATAAAGTTACTTACAGTATCTGTACTGTAGGAGGGACAACTTGGTCATCAAGAAAGAAAATAAAGTCAGGCATTGGTTCCCTTCTTATTGTTACTTCTTAGTGACTTTTTTCATTCCCTTTTCAAGGCAAGAACTAAACCCACTTTAGGAAAACTGATACACAAACAGTAGGTGAGAGTCTTTCCTTCGAGCAGACACTGGATAAAAGCAGAACTTTTCATGGAGCTGCAAAAGTTTCATGTAAAGAATATCTGCCAAATTTGTAGAGGTCTATAAACTCCAAACTGTGATTTGATGAGTATGTCTTGGGAATCTTTCAATTTTCATACCTCCGAGATGTTATGAGACACAAATAAAGGTATTTGTTATTTACTTATTTTTCATTAAAAATTTTATCATTTTATTAACATCATATTATCTAATTTAATGCTCATAACAGCCTTATGACATGGATCTTACATTGCCCCCATTTTCAGATGAGTGCTCAAATGCTCAGAGAGATAACGGTTATCTGGCAAGTAGTTAGAGAGCCCAGGTTCACATTTGTGCAGTGCAGCAAATTTTACACAATGCACTACCTACCTGCTGAGCTGTGCACTGATAAATGCGGCCTTATTTTCACTTGCCAATCACTTACTGAGTTCCTGTTATGCACAAGACACTGGATAGTTGCCAAAGATGAATTTATTTGGATCAACAGATTAAACAGAAGAAAAATACTCCACACTTTTGCTTCCACTACACAAACATTCCTTGACATTTCAACACCTGTTCTTCTCAAATCATTTGGTATTTCTAATACTTTAAAGGTGCTTTTTCTCTAACAGCCTATAATACAAATACAGACTATCACCTGGAATAAAGCATGTTGTCAGAAAAGTTAGGATGGAGCTTTACATCTTTGCATGTGTGTACAGAGCTCCCCTCACCAAAATATGTGTCTGATGGACAGAACCCAGAATCTGTGGAGTATGAGACGAGTTAGTCAACTACTCCTCATGTAACAACTTTTAAAACAAGAATTTAAGGCTCTGATCTCACTAACTGAAATGTTTTTATACCAACAAGTTTATCAACAGGCAAATAGCTGATGAACCAGTATTCTGTAATATAAAATAAAATCTCTGGTGACCTTAAATGAGACATCTCTACAATTTCTTTCCTATTGCTGCAAAGAATAATTACCGAAAAAAAGTTTGACAAATGTGAAAAGACAATTACCCTTTATCAATTATATGTTAGAAATTAGTAACCTCCCCACGATTCCAGGTTCCTTTCTGAAACCTGTCAATTATCTCGTTTCAACAAAAGGTACGATGAAAACCTTTCTTTAATGACTCACAGAAGCACTGGATTAAACAGTGTATCTAAATGGAGTAACCTCAAGGTGCACTGCAGCACCAAAATAGCATATGATAACTAGAATTGAAGAGTCCACAAAGTGAACTATGTACAATATTTATTTAACCACCAGGACTGACAGTTAAAGCAAACTTTTGATCAGCTCCACATCATACTGTATTATACGGAAATGTAATTTGGAAATTCTGCAATAAAATCAAAGTAATACGTGATGGTGTCACAGATTTCAAAGCTGGTAAGGTAGAATATATCTAGGCAACTTCTGCCAATTTTCCAGGTGAAAAATCTCAGTTCTAAAGAGGTAACATCACTTCCCCAATGTCAAATGGCAGTGTTTCCCAGAAGTTGACCTGAAAACCAGATTTCTACCACCCATTTCAGAGCTCTTTCCACAAAATAACGTGCACCCACACCATCTAACCTCTTTGCCTCTTCCCCCTGGAAGGAAAACTCATGAATCCAAATCCTCACTGACACACAAACCAAGAAAATTCCAACTGATGTCATGAGGCACTTGAAAATGTTTTTCAATTAAAAGTAAAGTTTAAATTGGTCAACATGAAAAGTTACACATGATTCAACCTATGTACTGTGGCTGCAGACTAACTATATTTCAAATAATGTACTGGTATTTGAATGACAGAAAACAGATGGGGAATGAAAAAATCAAGAACCTTTTGTGTTTTCAGTCATAGCTCTAAAAGTGGGGGAAAAGAAAAGATTTACACTGTGAGCAGCTTCATTGCTCCAGAGTTTGTACAGTGAGGAATAAAAACTCTTTATACTAATTTGAATTTTAAACACACCAGAATTACTAATAACCAGTCTTATGGCAGTAATTAAGATTATTTCTAAAGTGATTAAGATTCTCTACATACTATTTGCTATATACACAGGGGGAAAATTGCCCTGAATAATTCAATCCCAGACTGTTAAAGAGTGGCTGTTAAAATAAGATGAGATAGGACTGCGCATTGTTTTCCAGCTGGGAATCCCAAATAGAAGAGAGGCACATAACATTGACAGGGATGGATTGAGAGCTACTGGAGTCCTATATCTGAATGCACACTTGGGCTGTGTTAGCCCCTAGCTTCGGGAAAAATTATAATTACCCTCTTCTCTTTCCTGGAGGGTATTTATAATTACCCTCTTCTCTTCATCTTCTCCTATCCTCTCCCTCCCAAGCTAGGTAGAGCCCAACTGATGAAACAGAAGATGCTAGGGCAGTAGGAGTGGGAATTCCACCTTACCCAAGGATACACCTTCTCTTCCTCACATATTTGTATATAAGAGCAGGTGTATCCTTGGGTATTCAGGGTCAAATCAGACCTCCAGTCAGTTAGTCTAGGATCACACAGCCAGCAAGTACATCAGAGTTTCTTCTCTAAAAACAACTTCCAGCCACATAAAATCCTGGCCCTAGAGTAAGGAGGCAAACCATTATTCCACTCTCATCCAGCACAGACTTCCTTGATGCCCATCAGATGGGCTTGAGGGAAAGGTTGCCCACTGTATCTGTTTCTGACTGGCATATACCATCCTAAATAGTGAGGATGGAGAAAGTGAGCACTACCATGATTCAGAAATTTATTATCCCAAGTGAATTACAGGACATGTGCACACACATACAGATATACATACATATAGATACATGTACACACCTACACATATACACATACACATATATACACAGATACATATATGCACACACATGCCCACACACATCCCTGGGGTTTTTTCAAACTCTTAAAGGAAAAAAAAAACCTGACATTATATAGGACCCAAGATTAGCCAAACCAATTCTGTGGAAGAAAATGAAAATGTGGACTTTCTGAGTCAGATGACATAAGAAACATTCAAATGATGACTAAGGGCAATAACACCCAACAGGAGGTTGTAGACTCTGTAAAGTACAGCTCTGGGCTTTGTCCCAAACACAACTAAAAATAGGTCGATTTAACTGCTGAATAGAGGGCTGCACTGTGAAAAGCAGCTGAAAACTGACTCCACAGTGTCATCTGCTAGTCATTTTCCCACTGCATCACACTTCACTCATATGTTAATAGTACACACCGTGACCAGAATAGTGTTAAATGTTATACCAGTCCCATGAGGGGAAGCACAGAAATCAGAACAAGGAGCTGCTGATGCTGGACTCTGACACTCAAGTGTCGTGGGCAAGTCATAACCCTTCTCTTAGCTTCTTCATTTATACAAAAAGAAATTGAAAAATGTTTCTCATGCCTACCCTAACAATCAAGTAAGCTATCATCCAAAGTAGTAGATGAAAATAGTTTCCTAAACATCAAAAGACTATAGAGATGTAACATATCTGTAATAGCTATTATCCACTTTCCAAGCCTGGGAAATAAAACAGTGTACACATCTCTCTTCAATAATCAATAGCATTCTAGATCTAGGCTCAGTATAGAGGCCCTCTCTCCCCATTCCACCATAGTTTTGCTAGACCGATTACAAGTTATAGTCAATTCTCAACATTCCGGCTTTACCACTGGAGCTGAAACCCTGGCATCTACCTTTGAGGCTCCCAGCAACCACCCTGAAGTTACTAGAACACCAGGAGCAGAATATAAAACATAACCCGCAAAGACCCCCAAATTGGCTGTTCCAGAATGGGCTATCAATACCAAAGTTAGGTGCAGCCTACATCACAACCCATGTGTTCTAACCTCTCATAGAGTCAACTGGCTCTTCTGGATGATAATTCTGCTCTTTCTGCTGGAGTTATCATTTGAATGCAATCCTTGAAGCCGGAATTCAGCCATCAAGTTAATATGTACAAAAAAAGCCAGAGTCCAGAGACTTGATGTCACCATCAAAGAGGAGGAAGCAGGATTTCTTTGCTTGACTAGAGAAGGCTGTGGTGGTTGGAGAGCAGAGAGCATGAGACAGAGCTGCAAAAGCACGCAGGTGTCAGACCATGCAGGATCTCATGGGCTACAGAAAGGAGTGTGGTCTTTATATTGTGTTTTATGGGAAACAACCAAATAGTTTTAAGCAGGGCAGTGACAGGTCATATTTACAATCAGAAAAGATAAATACAGCTGCAAATCAGAGAACAATCTTGATGCATTAGGAAGTTTGTGCAGTGTCTCTGGAAACAGATGATGCCAGCCTATATGAGGGTGTTAAGAGGAGAGAGGAAAACAAGTGGATTTAAAGGAGATATTTAGGAGGCAATAGCAACAAGACTTGGGGACAGATTGAATTCAGGGAGAGAGGAGGAGATCTCATGAATGACTCAGGTTTCTGTTCAATTGGCTTGGTGGTGGTACCATTTGCTGAGATTAGAGAAGAAAAGGCAAGGCTTGATGCTGAAGGTTACGCGTTCAGCCATAGTAGTGTTGAGTCTGAGTCTTGATTGGAATGATTCTTTTGAGATGCAATAGTTGGTACCGAAGAGAGGAGAAAATAATTCATAATGAAAATTTTCTGAGAGGGTTGGGGATACAGGAAACAAAACCCAGAAGCAGGGATTGGTATGAGATGAGTAGGACCCCTGTTATGTATGTAACTTAGGGACAAAGTTGAAAGATTGGCTGCAGGTATGGATAGTTTCCTGGTTTGGGCTGAGAGAATATGAGAGTTCCCAAATGACTTTTATTTTATTCTGGATGGAAGGAGCAGAGTCACCTGTAGAAAATGAGGTGAGTAATAAAAAGCATGAGAATAGAGAAGATCTGAAATAGTTATTGAAAGTTTTTTTTAAAAAGTTTATTGACTAGAGGAAAAAAAGTACAGCTGTTGCACAAGTTTATGTCAGGTTGTAATTTCATAAACAAATTAATGCTTAAAGGTTACTCAAATTGTGGACCATCCTGGATCAGAAAGGAAGAAAGAGGCTAATGGAGAGAAAAGGAGGGAATCGTTGAATAATTATGCTCAAAGAAAAAAAAATGTGTGATCAGAGAAGGGGTTATCTGAGGTAGTGTTTAAAATCAGAAACAAAAGGTGTGGAAAGCCTGGAGCAGTTTAGGACTTTTGGGTATCAGAGAAAAACTTCTAGGGCTAAGTGCATACTGTGTACAATATGCTCAGATATAAAAAGAAATGGATGATCATCACTGATTATCATTTCTTAAAAGGGGGCAGTAAGTGGTCTAAACTATTTTTCTCAAATGAGAGTTCAATTTGAAAAGTTCACACAATTCAAGGAATAATTCTCTGTATATTGCTATTTCACATAAAACTATTTTAAGAAATAATAGGCCAATATGAACACACATTTTATTCTGTCTCAATTCAAACCCTTTTTATCACTGTTACATACCTTCCCTGCTTTTACTGACTTTATATGTTGCAATTAGAAAAGTAAGCATTTTGAGCAACGTTAGCAATGTCAGAAATACTGAATTTAAAGAGGGAAGGAAGGAAGCAATTACCCCTTTTGGTGTGTTCCATGCATTAGCTGTAATTTCCATTGCCCGTTTTCTGAAAACTCATGTCTGTACCATTTATGGTGAAAAGCAAGTCAGACTTGCCGCAATCAACCAAACATTCCAATTCAAGTCACTCTGGGAAGAATTTCAACTCAGAACATACTGCGGAAATTGTCTACCGGTTTGATCATATCCACTGGTGGACACGGCATTCAGAGTAACTTGGAAAATAAATTATAATTTGATAACTACGAACACTAGGCACAAAGTAAAATAGTTACAAGGGCAGTCTTTTATAATGCCCTTTCTTATTTATGTTATTATTTGGAGTAGGGTACATGTAAAATGTTTCACAAAAATCTGTTAATTTTACAGGAAAAATAAAAACTAGTTTACTTTTTAAACAATGGCATGCATTATTTTTTAAAAAAAATTTCATATATAAAACAAATGATTTCCTAAAAAGATGCTGATACAAAGCTTCATATTTACCAAATTATCAGAGATTATTACATTGAGGGTCTTAAAACTTTAAAACAAATAAATCTAATTAAAATCAAAGTTGGAGTTTAATAATCTTTTTTGTAATTTCCGTTTTCTCACGTATTTAGGTAAAATGCCCAAAATGTAGCATGATGACTGGCTCATGATACTACAGTTGTCTTTTTTAAATGATAAAAATTTAAATTTCCCAAGTCATTTCACAAGAAAACACATTAATCCTTGAAGTTATTTATTAAAAAGTATACCCAGTGACAAAATCCCAACCTCAATGACCATTTGAAAGAGTATCAGGAAATAAATATTTTGGAGACACTGTATTCACCATGTCATTTCTGGCCAAAAACCTTCAAAGATCTTCCAAACTTTATAAGCTCAATCTTTATTCATTCAACCACATTAAGTGAATGTCTGCTTCATGCCAAACTCTACCAGTCCTTCTGTGGACAACGTCAAACAGGGAGAGAAAGAATCCTGTAAAGCCCACAAAGAGCATCAGGACCATGATAGGAAGATGTGCTAAGTGTGCTGGGAATGGAAAGAAGCTTTCTTAAGGGAGGGAAAATTCTACTGATGGGGTCCCAGAAAAGCCTTCTAACTTCATTAAATCATCATCTCTTGTCATAAAACTAACTTAGTCCATTCAGAGTCCTTTGGATTAGGAATTTTCTAAGGTTTGTCTGAAAATATATTCAGTATCAAATATGCTTAAACACTCAACACCACTTAACTTCATGGCAATGTAATAATCAAGTATGATATCAGAGAAATTTTAAAGTGTTGTTATCAAGTAAAAAAAGATACGCATCACTTGCAATAAAAGGAAAAAGAAAACAGTACCTTAAACTGTAACAAAATGAACATGCAAAGTAAAAACTGTAATCGGAAAAAAATTTCAAATTTATTATAGCTCTCAGCATCTTTCCTATGCTGATGACATAGAAATCTTAATGCAAATAAGTCTAAACATGCTATCTATGGAAACCACTTATTTATAATCTTGCTTCTTTAGCTGCATATTCAAACTGAATAACAATAAACTCAACTATTCCAGATCATAAATATATGTTTATTGTTATTCCTCCCTATTTAACGATATTGAAATTAACGTCTTATAGTTTTACATGCAAATTAAGAATCTCTGCTCTACTGAATAAATATGAAAGTGAAGAAAATAGAGGAGAGTCCTTGTTTTCAAATTTTTTATTCATAACATCCAAATTTCAAGATGCAAATCATAAATCAAAATACAAACTGCAATCCCATAGGTAGCTATAGGAAATGTGAAAGCATCAAAAAACAACATTCTGGATATATGGGCAAAGATTTTTGCTTAGAAAGCAAGTAACAAATTACTACTGGAATATGATGATGAGATCATCTCTCTAGTCATCTAACCAATATTATTTACATATATACTAGGCAAAAGTATCTAAAAATGAAGAAAGATAAATGAAAATTCAAATCTTATTCAGGACAAGATTAATGTCTAGCAGTAACTAGTAAATGCGAAATACGTTAATTATCATGAGAAGGAAAAATAAATATATGAATATGCAAATTCACTAAAGAGAGCATATTCACTTGGGATTCAGAAGGGCAAGATTCAAGCTGAAATTTGAATGAATAGTAGAGTTTGCTATGTTTAGCTAACAAACTAGATTAATACGTCATTTATTTAGGCTAACAAGGAAATACTGAGTCCTACATTTTATTCTTTTAGGGATTAATATTTACCAATTTATGGCATTCAAAAATAATCTCTCTCTAAAAAAAATTGCTTCTCTGTCTTCTTACAAAGAAGACATCTGCATCTGCCAGGCACACTGGCTAATTCCTATAATCCCAGCACTTTGGGTAGCTGAAACAAGAGGATCACTTGAGGCCAGGAGTTTGAGACAAGCCTGGGCAAGTGAGACCCCACCTGGAAAAAATAAGTAAATAAATAAATAGCCAGACATGGTGGCATGTGCCTGTAGTCTCAGCTACTCAGGAGGATGAGGCAGGAAGATTGCTTGAACTCAGGAGTTTGAGACTTCAGTGATCTGTGATCACACTGCTGCACTCCAGGCTGGGTAACAGAGCAAAACCCCATCTTGCTCTGTACAAAAGTTACAAAATCTTTTGTACAAAAGTTACAAAAATGTTAAAGTGACCTGGAGGGCTTTCTAATGCAGGCTTGGGGGTCAATCATTGGACAGCAGCTTCCCTGCGCACCCAATGCAAGGAATAATTTTAAATACGCTCATATCCTTCCTACACATAGTTCCCTGTCAGATGCCCTACTCCCAAGAAAGGCCCAGCTGGAATCAGGTCTAGTTATATACCAGTAGAAGAAATCCACACTGCATAATTAGAATAATCAACCAAGCCTTTCACTCAAATATGAGATGAAAACCAAGAATCAACAGATTCCCAAGGAAAGAAGAGGACAAATTGATAATTCAAGATAGCAAAGAAAAGTTAAACACACAAACTAATAACACTCTAATATTCAAGAAGAGTATCACATTCATAAAAATAACTGGATGCTCTGAAAAGAAGCAATCAGAGAACATTACAAATATTTAGAAGTTTTAAAAATTCACATTTTAAAAATTAATAGAAGGTTTAGAACATAAAGTGGAATCAGCCAGGATATAAACCTCAGAAGAAGAAAAATATGAAAGTAAAGATAAAACAGACAGAGGATCAACATAGTAAGTTAAAGATATGGCCAACTGGGATTTATTTTGGAAAAGAAAGAATAAGAATGAAGTTGGAGAGGAAGAAAAAATCAAGGAAACAATAGAAAAAAAAGAAACCCAGATTTGAAGGACACAAGTGTTTATATTGAAATTAATATGAACCTACAACGCCTAGACATAAATCATGAAATTTTACAGCACTGGGGATAAAGGAAGAACCTAATAGCTCCTGAAGGCATGAGAGGCAAGGAAGTAATGATTTCCAAATGATGAGATCGTCATCAAATATTTCAATATCACAGTGAAAAATAGAACACAGTTGATCCATATCTTCAAAGTATGAGGAAAAAATATTTTGAACCTAAAATTGTACGCTAAAGCAAAATATTAATTACATGTGAGGAAAAACTACAGATACTTTCATACTTGCAGGAATTCATTCAGTTTATCTCCCACATACATTTATATGTCAAATATATGAAGATCAATCAGGCAAAAGAAAGGAATAAAAAGCATTCAAATAGGAGGAGAGAAGTCAAACTATCCCTGTTTGCAGACAACATAATTCCATATCTAGAAAACCCCATAGTCTCGGCTCAAAAGGTCCTTAAGCTGAAAAACAATTTCAGCAAAGTCTCAGAATACAAAATCAACATACAAAAATCACTAGCAATCCTATTCACCAAAAACAATCAAGCTGAGAGCCAAATCAGGAACACAATCCCATTCACAATTGCTATAAAAAGAATAAAATACATAGAAACATAGATAACGACGGAGGTGAAAGGTAACTACAATGAGAGTTGCAAAACACTGTTCAAAGAAATCAGAGATGGCATGAACAAATGGAAAAACATTCCATGCTCATGGATAGGATGAATCAATATTGTTAAAATAGTCATACTGCACAAAACAATTTATAGGTTCAATGCTATTCCTATTAAACTACCAATGACTTTCCTCACATAACTAGAAAAAAACCAATTTTACAATTAATATGAAACCAAAAATAGCCCGAATAGCCAAAGAAATCCTAAGCAACAAAAACAAAACTGGAGGCATCACACTACCTGTCTTCAAGCTATACTAAAGAGCTACAGTAATGAAAACAGCATGGTACTGGTACAAAAACAAACACATAGACCAATGAAACAGAACAGAGAGCCCAGAAATAATGCTGCAAACCTACAACCATCTGAGCTTTCACAAAAAGAAAAAAAAAACAAGCAACGAGGACATACTCCCTATTCAATAAATGGTGCTGGGATAACTGGCTAGCCATATGCAGAAGACTAAAACTGGACCCCTTCTTTATACCATACACAAAAATCAATTCAAGATTTCACGATGAATATGCCAAAAGCAATTGCAACAAAAGCAAAAATTGACAAATGGGATATTATTAAACACAAGAGCTTCTGCACAGCAAAAGAAACTATCAACTGAGTAAATACACAACCCACAGAATGAGATATAAATTCTGCAAACCGCATTTGACAAAAGACTAATATTCAGCATCTATAAGGAACCTAAACAAATTTATAAGAGAAAAACCAATAGCTCCATTAAAAAGTGGACAAAGGACATCAACAGACACATTCCAAAAAAAGACCTACATACGACCAACAAGCATATGAAAAAAAGCTCAACATCACTGATTGTTAGAGAAATGAAAATCAAACCCACAATGAGATACCATCAAAATGGCTATTATTAAATACTACCAGTCAGAATGGTTATTATTAAAATGTCAAAAAATAACACGCCGCAAGGTTTTGGAGAAAAAAAATGCTTATACACTGTTGGTGGGAGTGTAAATTAGTTCAACCATTGTGGAAAGATGTGTGGCGATTCCTCAAAGAGCTAAAAAGAGAACTTTTTAGAGAACCTTCAACCCAGCAATCCCATTACTGACCATATACCCAAAGGAATATAAATTGTTCTATGGTAAAGACACATACATGTGTAGGTTCACTGCTTATGATAGCAAAGATATGGAATCAACCTAAATGTTCATCAATGATAGACTGGATAAAGAGAATGTGGTACTTGTACACCATGGAATACTATGCAGCCATAACAAAAGAACAAGATCATGTCCTTTGCAGGAACATGGATGGAGCTGGAAGCCATCATCCTTAGCAAACTAACGCAAGAACAGAAAAGCAAATACCACATATTCTTATCTATAAGTGGAAGCTAAATGATGAAAGCTCATGGACACATAGAGGGGAACAACACACACTTGAGCCTCCTGGAGAGTGAAGAGTGGGAGGAGGGAGAGGAACAGGAAAAATAACTAATACCTGGGTGATGAAATAATCTGCACAACAAACCCTCATGACATGAGTTTACTTATGTAACAAACCTACACATGTACCCCTGAACTTAAAAGTTAAATAAACTTTGAAGATTATATGTATATATATAATAATAAATACATATATCTTAAGATATATGTAAGGAAGGAAAGAAAGGAGGAAGGAAGGGAAGAAGAAAGGAGGGAGAAAGGGAAAAAGGAAAGGAGACGGGAAAAAATATTAAAAACAAAAACAAAAACCAAGTAAAAATCAATGATAACCAGGAAAGAATAAATGCAGATCACTTGGTGAGAGTTGTGCAGCTGGCTCTGGAACAACAGACCCAAACTTGGGCAAGACGGTAGAAGGCACCAGAAGATGTCTCCAAGGAAAAGAGGGGGATACTTAGTTTTCATATAATTTGGTCAAAATCTGTGTAAATAAAAGTCATTATGTAAAAATTATAGCTCCAAAAGAGTCATTTAAAAAAAATGGGCCAGGCGCAGTGGCTCACACCTGTAATCCCAACACTTTGGGAGGCCAAGGTGGGCAGATCACAAGGTCAGGAGACTGAGACCATCCTGGGCAACATGGTGAAAACCCGTCTATATTGAAAATACAAAAATTAGCGGAGTATTGTGGCATGCGCCTATAGTCACACCTACTCGGGAGGCTGAGGCAGGAGAATCACTTGAACCCAGAAGACAGAGGTTGCAGTGAGCCAAGATCGTGCCACGGCACTGCAGCCTGGGTGGCAGAGCGAGACTCCATCTCAAAAAAATATATATATATTTAAGAAGATACAGGCAACTTCAGCAAAGTCTCATGATACAAAATCAATGTGCAAAAATCACAAGCATTCCTATACATCAATAACAGACAGAGAGCCAAATCATGAGTGAACTCCCATTCACAATTGCTACCAAGAGAATAAATTACCTAGGAATACAACTTACAAGGAATGTGAAGGACCTCTTCAAGGAGAACCAGAAACCACTGCTCAAGGAAATAAGAGAGGACACAAACAAATGGAAAAACACTCCATGCTCATGGATAGGAAGAATCAATATTGTGAAAATGGCCATACGGACCAAAGTAATTTATAGATTCAATGCTATCCCCATCAAGTTACCATTGACTTTCTTCACAGAATTAGAAAAAACTACTTTAAATTTCATATGGAACCAAAAAAAAAACCGTATAGCCAAGACAATCCTAAGCAAAAAGAGCAAAGCTAGAGGTATCACTCTACCTGACTTCAAACTATACTACAAGGCCACAGTAACCAAAACAGCATGGTACTGGTACCAAAACAGATATATAGACCAATGGAACAGAACAGAGGCCTCAGAAATAATGCCACACATTTACAACCATCTGATCTTTGACAAACCTGACAAAAACAAGAAATGGGGAAAGGATTCCCAATTTAATCACTGGTGTTGGGAAAACTGGTTAGCCATATGCAGAAAACTGAAACTGGACCCTTTCCTTACACCTTATACAGAAATTAACTCAAGATGGATTAAAGACTTAAATGTAAGACCTAAAACCATAAAGACCCCAAAAGAAAACCTAGGCAATACCATTCAGGACATAGGCATGGGCAAAGACTTCAGGAATAAAACACCAAAAGCAGTGGTAACAAAAGCCAAAATTGACAACTCGGATCTAAGTAAACTAAAGAGCTTTTGCACAGCAAAAGAAAGTATCATCAGAGTGAACAGGCAACCTACAGAATGGGAGAACATTTTTGCAATCTATTCATCTGACAAAGGGCTAATATCCAGAATCTACAAGGAACTCAAACAAATTAACAAGAAAAAAATGAACAACCCCATCAAAAAGTGGGAGAAGGATATGAACGGACACTTCTCAAAAGAAGACATTTATGCGGCCAACAAACATACAAAAAAAGCTCATCATCACTGGTCATTAGAGAAATGCAAATCAAAACCACAATGAGATACCATCTCACACTAGTTAGGATGGCGATCATTAAAAAGTCAGGAAACAACAGATGCTAAAGAGGATGTGGAGAAATAAGAACATTTTTACACTGTTGGTGGGAGTGTAAATTAGTTCAACCATTGTGGAAGACAGTGTGGCGACTCCTCAAGGACCTAGAACCAGCAATACCATTTGACCTAGCGATCCCATTTTTGGGTATATACCCAAAGGATTATAAATCATGCTACTATAAAGACACATGCACACACATGTTTATTGCAGCGCTATTCACAATAGCAAAGACTTGGAACCAACCCAAATGCCTATCAATGTTAGACTGGATAAAGAAAATGTGGCACATATACACCACAGAATACTATGCAGACATAAAAAAGGATGAGTTCATGTTGTTTGCAGAGACATGGATGAAGCTGGAAACCATCATTCTCATCAAACTAATACAGGAACAGAAAACCAAACACCACATGTTCTCACTCATTAGTGGGAGTTGAACAATAAGAACACATGGACACAGGGAGGGGAACATCACACATTGGGACCTGTTGGGGGTAGGGGGATAGGGGAGGGATAGCATTAGGAGAAATACCTACTGTAGATGACGGGTTGATGGGTGCAGCAAACCACCATGGCATGTGTATACCTATGTAACAAACCTGCACGTTCTGCACATGTATTCCAGAACTTGAAGTATAATTTAAAAAAAGAAGATATAGGATACTACACAATTTTCAGTCATTCTTATTTGTTCGTGTACTGAAGTCTCAAATAAAAGTTTGTCATACAATTTTAAAAATGGGGACAATAATATTCACCTTACAGTGTTTGATGATTAAAGAAAACAATATAATCCAAATATCCATCCCAGTGCCTGGCATATAGTAGACATTAAAAGTTACTTTTCCTCTCTTCCTGTCTCAGCACTCATCCTATCTTTATTAGTGTTTCCTAGGCAACTACCACAGCATGCCAAAGTGCTTTCCTAGTGGATGCAAAAGACATCTAATAATTTGAACTAAAGTAGAAATAAAACGCACTCTCTGGAAACAGGCTAGGCAAATTCTATAAAGAAGAAATTGCAGAATTTAAAGAATCAAATGGACATTTTCATTAAAGGCATTTGGTAGAAAATATGACTCTTCAAATGTGTTCAAAGAAAGATTTTAAAACATAAGGTGAAAACGTAGATTATTAGGCAAATTAGCATCTTAAGTTATACGCTCATTTCTGAAAGCAAAATGAATACAATTCTGTTTTAATGGCGCTGCTTATGTAAATATATTAATACTTATTTCAATTATATTAATAAAAAGCATATTTGACCTTCAGATTTTAATAGATGTTAAACACTTTCCAGGGGTCTTCAAAAGAAATCAGTGTTTGTTACATCTGGTTTCAATTGCTCTTCCAACTTGATACTGCTTACCGCTCTTATCCAAACCCTCCAACCCAGCAGGACAAGGGCTCTGCTTATTGCTCTAAGAGCTACAGGCATTCTTTCCACTTTTACTTGAAACGAGTATTAGAGGCTCCACTCTTCCTCCAACATCAGTCTCTTGACTGCCTTAAAACCTCTCAACCTGGTTCAGCTCTTTTTCCTTTACCTCCTGCCTTGAATATTTATGGGTTCTTATTGCCTATACCAATGTGGTAGTAAGTTAAAAGCTAATTATGTGATAATGATTTTTCTACATAGATGCTCCCTCTTCCTATCCAGGCTGATTGTGTCATTCCTTCTAGTATAACCAGGATTTAGCAGATGCTCAATAAATGTCTGTGCTAGTAATGTAAAGCTGAAAAACAGTTAAGAACAAATGGTAATTACATTGTTTGCCAAAACAGATAATTTTAAAAAATATTACATACCTGGAGAAGTCTGCCTTTCAATTCATATCTGGATATCATATTTTAAGAAAATGTAAATTACAAAGCCAAGTATCTACATAGATGGCCAATGGTTTAGACCGCTTCTATGTACATGAATTCTCAGAATCTCTTCAGGGTCCACATGGAGAGACAATGGGTGGAGATCCCTATCAGGTGGGGCTCTGCCTTCCCAAGCTTCCCACCACAGCCATGTGATTTTACAGGCAGAATCACCAGGGAGAAAGATGACATGTGTTGCTTAAATGTTATTACTCATATTGATATACATTATTAATTTAAAAAAAGCAATTTACAGATAAGATGCTTTGGTATTTAACTCATATTTAATTTCAAATAGAAAATGTCATATTTTGTGTAAATGTGCCTTTTAAAATTAAAAGTACAAAATCAGTTTCACTTGATGTAGCCTCATGTGTTTATTTTTTGCTTTTGTTGCCTGAGATTTAGTTTCGTATGTAAAAAATAATCACCAAGACCAACGTCATGGGGCTTTTCTTCTCTGTTTTCTTTTAGGAGTTTTATGGCTTAGGATTTAAGTTTAAAACTATAATTCATTTTGAGTTGACTTTGGGGAGTGATGTAAGATAAGGATTCAATTTCACTTTTATTTTGCCTGTGAATAAGCAGTTTTCCTAACACTATTTATTAAAGAGGCTCTGCTTTCCCCATCGTGTATTTTTTGTGTCTTTGTCAAAGATTAGTTGACCATAAATGCTTGGGTTCATTTCTTGGCTTTCTATTCTGCCCTATTGGTCTTTGTGTATGCTTTTATGCCAGTACTACACTGTTTTGAGTACTATAGCTGTGTAATATAATTTGAAATCAGGAAATGTTGTGCCACCAGCTTTGTTCTTGTGTTTTAGCTATTCAGGATTTTTTGTGTTTCCATGTGAATTTTAGGATTACTTTTTCTATTTATGTGAAAAATGCTATTGGAATTTTGATAAGGATTTCATTGAATCTGCAGATTGCTTTGGGTAGTATAGACATATTGACTGTGTTATTTATTCTACAAACACAGGATGCCTTTCCATTTATTTGTGTCTTAATTTCTTTCATCAATATTTTACAGTTTTCAGTGTACAGCTCTTTCACCACCTTGTTAAATTTATTGCTATTTTTCTCATACTATCATAAATGGAATTATTTTCTTAATTTCTTTTTCAGATATTTAACTGTTAGTGTACAGGAAAACAACTGATTTTTGTATATTCATTTTGTGTCCTGAAACTTTACTGAATATATTTATTAGCTCTAACAGTATTTTGGTGGAGTCTTTAGAAACTGTAATATATAAGAGCATATCATCTGCAAACAGACACAATTTTACTAGTTCCTTTCCTATTTAGATGCCTTTTCTTTATTTATTTACCTAATTGCTCTGGCTAGGGCTTCCAGGGATATGGTGAATAGAAGTGATGAGAGTAGGGATTGTTTCTTTGTTCCTGGTTTTACAGGAAAAACTAAGTTTTTCACTATTACGTATGATGGTGCAGGCTTATCATATGTGGTTTTTACTGTAGTGAGGTACATTTCTTTACACCTAATATGTTGAAAATTTTTGTCATGAAAGGATGTTGAATTTTGTCAAATGTTTTCCTGCAACTATTCATCATATGATTTTTTTTTTTTTGAGATGGAGTCTTGCTGTCACCAGGCTGGAGTGCAGTGGCGCAATCTCAGCTCACTGCAACCTCTGCCTCCTGGGTTCAAGAGATTCTCCTGCCTCACTCAGCCTCCTGAGTAGCTGAGACTACAGGCGCCTGCCACCATGCCTGGCTAATTTTTGTATTTTTAGTACAGATGAGGTTTCACCATGTTGGCCAGGATGGTCTCGATCTCCTGACCTCAGGTGATCCACCCCCCTCAGCCTCCCAAAGTGCTGGGATTACAGGCATGAGCCACCGCACCCAGCCTATTCATCATATGATTTTTATCCTTCATCCTTCACTCTGTTAATATGTTGTATCAACTTTACTAATTTGTGTATGTTGAACCACCCTTGTTATCTCAGGGATAATTCTACTTGATCATGGTGAATGATGTTTGTAAAGTGCTATTAAATTTGGTTTACTCTGGTTTTGTTGGGGATTTTTGTATGTATGTTCATCAGGGATATTGGCCTATAGTTTTCTTTTCTTGTAGTGTCCTCATCTTGGCTTTGGTATCAGGATAATGATGGCCTCACAAAATTAGTTTGGAAGTATTCCCTCTTCTTCAATTTTTGGGAAGAGTTTGACAAGGATTGATATTAGCTCCCCTTTAAATGTTTGGTAGAATGCACCAGTGAAGTCACCAGGTCACTGAACTTTTGTTTTTCTTTTCTTGGTTAGGAGACTTTTTTATTATTAATTCTGTCTCCTTACTCCTTATTAGTCTTTTCAGATTTTCTATTTATTATTGATTTGGTCATTGTAAGTTGTATGTCTTTAGAAATTTATTCATTATTTCTAGGTTTCCAGGTCATTGGTGTATAATTGTTCATAGTTTCTTATGATTTTCTGTATTTTTGCAGTATTAGCTGTAATACCTTCCAACTTCTTTGTTGACTTTCTCTCTCGATGACCTGTCTAGTGCTGTCAATGGAGTATTGAAGTCCCCCACTATTATTCTGTTGCTGTCTATCTAATTTATTAAGTCTAGTACTAATTGTTTTATAAATTTGGGAGCACCAGTGTTAGCTGCATATATACATGTGACTGTGATAGTTTCCTGTTGGACTAGTCGTTTTATCATTAAAAAGCTTCTGCACAGCAAAAGAAATAATCAGCAGAGTTAACAGGCAACCCATAGAGTGGGAGAAAACCTTTGCAATCTCCGGGTGGGAATGTAAACTAGTCCAACCACTATAGAAAACAGCATAGAGAACCCTTAAAGAACCACAAGTAGATTTACCAGTTGATTCAACAATCCCACTACTGCAAGAATGGCCATAATAAAAAAATAATAGATGTTGGCATGAATGTGGTGCAAAGGGAACACTTTTACACTGCTGGTGGGGATGTAAACTAGTGCACCCCTATGGAAAACCATATGGAGATTCCTTAAAGAACTAAAAGTAGAACTACCATTTGATCCAGCAACCCCACTACTGGGTATCCACCAGGAGAAAAGGAAGTCATTATATGGAAAAGATACTTGGACATACATGTTTATAGCAGCACAATTTGCAATTAAAAATATGGAACCAGCCAAAATGCCCATCAATCAATGAGTGGATAAAGAAATTTTGGTGTGTGTGAACATATATTTATAACTCTGCCTTAAAAAGAACAATATAATGGCATTCACAGTGACAGTGACCTGGATGGAATTGGAGACCATTATTCTAAGTGAAGTAATTCAGAAATGGAAAACTAAAATCATATGTCCTCATTTGTAAGTGGGAGGTAAGCTATGAGGATGCAAAGGCATAAGAACAATACAATGGATTTTTGGGACCCAGGAAAATAGGTGGAAGGAGGGGTGAGGGATAAAGACCGTAAAGTGGGTATAACATATACTACTTGGGTGATGAGTGGACCAAAATCTCAGAAATCACGACTAAATAAATTATTCATGTAACTAAACACCACCTGTTCCCCAAAAACCTATGGAAATAAAAAAAATAAAAATATCTTCCATCTTTTCCAATTTTATTTATTTGAGTCTTCTCTGTTTTCTTAGTCTAGTTCAGTTTTGTCAATTTTGTTTAGCAGCACAACAGAAGACACCATCAAGAAAATTAAAAGGCAACCTATAGAATTGGAGAAAATATTTGCAAACAATTTATATGATAAATGGCTAGTATCACAATATATGAGAAACATACATAGCTGAATAGCCCAAAAACAAATAATCTGATTTTTGAAATGGGCAAAGAACATAGATATTTTCCCAAAGAAGACATACAAATAGCCAACAGGTACATTAAAAGGTGTTCAACATCACTAATCCTCAGGGAAATGCAAATCAAAACCACAAGATTTCACCTCGCACTTGTTAAGATGGCTATTATCAAAAAGTCAAAAGATACATGTTGGTAAAGACATGAAGAAAAAGGAACATTTATACTGATAGAAAGAATGTAAATTGGTACAGCCAATATAGAAAACAGCATGGACGTGATATAGTTTGGCTGTGCCCCCACCCAAATCTCATTTTTTTTGTTTCGTTTTGTTTTTTTTTTGAGATGGAGTCTCGCTATGTGCCCAGGCTGGAGTGCAGTGGTGCACTCTCGGCTCAGTGCAGCCTCCACCTCTCAGGTTCAAGTGATTCTTATGTCTCAGCCTCCCAAGTAGCTGGGATTAGAGGTATGCGCCACCAAACCCGGCTAATTTTTGTATTTTTAGTAGAGATGGGTTTCACCATGTTGGCCAGGCTGGTCTTGAACTCCTGGGCCCAAGTGAATCACCCGCCTCAGCCTCCCAAAGTGCTGGGATTACTGGCGTGGGCCACTGCACCAAGCTCAAATCTCGTCTTGAATTGTAGTTCCCATAATCCCCATATGTCGTGGGAGGGAAAGGGTGGGAGGTAATTTAATCATGAGGGCAGTTATCCTTATGTTGTTCTCATGATAGTGAGTTCTTATGAGATCTGATGGCTTTATAATGGGCTTTTCCCCCTATCACTGGGCACTTCTCCTTCCTACTGCCAAGTGAAGAAAAACGTGTTTACTTCCCTTCCACCATGATTGTAAGTTTCCTGAGGCCTCCCCAGCCATGCTGAACTGTGAGTCAATTAAACCTCTTTTGTTTATAAATTACCCAGTCTCAGTTATGTCTTTATTAGCAGTGTGAGAACGGACTAACATAGGAGGTTCCTCATAAAATTAAAAATACAACTACCATATGATCCAGCAATCCCACATCTGGGTATGTATCCAAGGGAAATTAAATCACTATGTCTAGAGATATCTGCATGTTCATTGTAGTATTATTCACAATAGGCAAGATATATAAACGGCTTGGGTGTCTGTTAGTGGATAAATGAACGAATAAAATGTGTCAAGTATATACAATGAAATGTTATTTAGCCTTAAAAAGGGGGGATATCTTGCCATTTGCAACAACATGGATGAACCTGCAGGACATTATGCTAAGAGAAATAAGCCAGGCACAGAAAGGCACTTATATGTGGAATCTAAAAGAGTCAAACTCATAGAAATGGCAGAAACGTGGTTATCAGGGTTCAAGTGTCAGGGCAAATGGGGGAGATGCTGGTCAAAGGTTATAAACCTTCAGTTATAAATAAATTTTGGAGACCTAATGTACAGCATAGTAACTATAGTTTTTTTAGTTTATGGAAATTATAGATTAAAACAAAATTATCTATGAATACTTATACAATTTCAATCCAAACAAAACAGTCGCTTAAATTTATGATTGTGTTTGGATTGTTAAGTATAAAACCTATACTTTTTAAACTTTCTAATTCTATAATCTGAAATTTTGCTCTGGCCTAATTTTGGCTAACAATTTCCTTATATGGAGAAATCCTTTTTGGAAATGTGCTTACTTCCAAGATCCCCTAATCTGACCTTAAAAGTATTCTTTAGAAAACATCTAGGAAATGAGAAATAAAAATTTCTAGAAATGCCTATTTTTTTCCAAAAAAGAAAATTCTTCAACTGCACTATTTAACATCAAGCCACATACCTAAGGACAAAAGAAATAACTGGTGAACAAAATAAGAATATTCAGAAAGGTGAAAAATTCTGCCCAGCACCCTCACTGTACTTCACCTAGTGCAGTTGTGCTTCTGTGCTGCTATTCAAGTCACAGCTAAGTGTGGGAAGATTGTTAAAAATAAGTTTTGTGGTTGGAATAATATTTTTATAGGTTCACTTTACTCAAAATCTCTCTTTTTTCTCTGAGTCAGAGCTCACATCTACAGAATAAAAAAAAAGAGAAGAAAGAATGTACCAGCCAGTTAAAAAACTTTTTATAAACCTTATTGGCAAAACTTGGAAGCTAGTGTTCAATAACGCATGTTTTTTTCCTTCATAAGAAAAGAAACAGAATCAAAAATCCCAAACATTTTTATATGCCCTACCACCCTACCATCTGCAAGGTATTATCCTAAATACTGTGGGGAATAAAAAATAAGTGAGAAATCCTCAATTTTTACCTACCCGTCTGTCTCCTCCCATACTGTCCGAAGGAAAAATCCAAAAGTTTCCCCTCTCTCTTCTTTCCCTAAGTCCTCATATTAGCAGTTTCTCAACTTTGCCCAAAAAGTAGTACCCTTAACAGAAGGGGAAATGAGACACATACCCTCAGGGACTTGATGGTATAAAGTCAATGTTTATGAGTAATTTCTTTTGTTTTATATTAAAACTTTAAAAATTTTATAAATTAAGTATTTGATTTTGTTTCTTAACATAGCCTTATTTATTTCATTACAATGTTTTCCTCTCACAACTTTAAGCAAAGCTGATACTTCAAGAAGTTATGCCATGTTTATTCTGTGGCTTTTCTTGGGATGTTTGGCCACTCTGAAAAGAACAGACTAGCAATTTTTGTTTTCTCCCAACAGGCACAAGTGCCATGTTCCACATTCCTCCTGCCCACAGAGTTTCCTAATGTCCATCTTCACTACAATATCCAGGGCAGTAGATTACAAAAGCCTTCAGAATGATTCACAAACTTTGAATATTGCAGTAACCAGGTGTTTAAACACATCTGTTTTTACTAAAGCACAAATGGCCCAACAAACAGGCTCATTTTAATTCCCAATCCAGTTAATTTGCGTAGATAAATTCAAAGAAATGAAAAGAAAATAATGGATGTCTTAGCCTGGAATATAAGTGTTCTAAAATTATCATATGATATCAGCATTTGTTAAGGAAGTGACAATCCTTTCTGTTTCATTCCTTTTTTAAACAAAAAACTCATTTTTTGTTTGTCTAAGCTACGAACACATACGTTGTGAAATATACAGAGAAAAGAGACATTTACTTTATCCCTTTTACTTGTTTGCATTGTTTTGTTATTTATAAGAAACATGCATTACTTTTGTAATAAAAAAGGAAGTAAAACTACAGCACTTGGAATTTTCATCTATACTCACTATAAATTTGTTTTCATGTAACATTTTCAAATATATTAATCTAAAAATTAAATAGTTAAAATATATCTGTGGTCAACAGTTCAAAATAATAAATTTGTTCACTGGGCTGGGCGCGGTGGCTCACACCTGTAATCCCAGCACTTTGGAAGGCCGAGGTGGGCAGATCATGAGGCCAGGAGTTCAAGACCAGCCTGACCAACATGCTGAAACCCTGTCTCTACCAAAAATACAAAAATTAGCTGGGTGTGGTGGTGTTCGCCTGTAATCCCAGCTACTCAGGAGGCTGAGGCAGGAGAATCACTTGAACTGACAGAGCGAAACTCCAACTCAAAAAAAAAAATTCGTTAATTGTCCCAAATGAGTGACTTTATCACAGGCAATTTATAAGACCATCTACACACAGCTTGTAATCCTGTTTAGGCAAATGAAAACTGATCTCTTTCTGGATACCTTGCATTACCAGTCTAGAACAACTAGTCTTCTCCCTCCTTCTTCCACCTACCAGTAAACTCATGGATGTTCAGATGGGTCACTTATCTCTGTTGAAGTAAGGAGACCTTTATGTCAGAGGCACTGTCTCTTTTGCAGATTAATTTCAGCTGGCCCTTGGCCAAGCGCCACAGGAGGGGACGTTGTCAACTTAGCATTGAAGCCCAGGAGAAAATGATAGTTCTGTAACTATCACTTTCCAAGTGGAAGCTCTAAATTTGATACAAACTATAAAAGAGCTGCCATTACAGAAGAGAAGCAGCATGGAATAGTAGAAGGGCATCCATTCAACTTTACTACAACACTCACACTTGTGTGTTCCCCAGCTTGTGCAACTCACCTAGCATTTATCTAATTTGGTGAGATTTCCAGTTAATGCCTTTCAAATTTTATGGCAATATTTAATATTTAATCCAAAAAAGCTGTAAATGCTCATCATTATAATCTATGTGTTTGAGCTGTCTCTTTAATACTATCTATATGTGGATGATAAAATTTAATTATTCACAAATTTATTGAAAACATCTATTCTCTACAGCTCCGAATTAGATCTGGTACCTGTCTGCAAAGTAGTTAGAATATCCTAATCTACCCTTCATGAAATTTTATGTACGAAATACGTTTAAAGGGAAAAAATTCTCGAGGATCATGATTGTTGATTTAAATGGCTATTATTAATACATTACCTAAATATCTACAAACATATCACTAATTACAAAATCTGTCAGCTTATATCTGACAATAATAATATAGTTTTATCTACACATATTTAATTTACAAATTAAATGCCAGCATGGCAAACCAATAAAATTTGAACTGACGAAAATTTTAGCATTAATTTAATGTGACAATCGCCGTTTTGCAATTTATTTAGAGTATTGCATACAATGGCACAGGCTCTTTGGAGTTCGGCATGATTTTTTGATCAACATTTGATAAATCAATTCCTCCAGCAGTTTTCAGTAACTGAATTACTGCAAAACCTTTCTCATAGTATGCATTGATGATATTTTAATACTCATTTGGTGCTAATGCATTAGCTCCATATTAGTCTGACTCTCTTCTGTTAACCTTAGCTCATGATAATGAAGAGAGACCTATTTAGTTCAAATGAAAGAAAAAATGGACACAAATATGCATACTACTACTGCATGCCAAAACTGTTATAATGGCATCATAAAAATGATGCAGAATCTATTTAATGTGCCAATATATATTATTTCATTATCATCAAGATTAAAAAATAACTTTTGTGGAAAACTTTCAGACCCATATGAATGCAAATGTCACTCTTTTACATCCAAGAAAACACTCTAAAGAAGAATTTTGGTTGAAGGCAGGATAAACACATGAGTCAATAAAAGCTATTCTCATATATATCCATTAACTACTCAACTTGCAACATGTCATAAGTGAAGAAAACATTAAATGTAAATTCTATCTCCCAAATCCATGACCAAATAAAACATAGTTTTAAACATTCAAACCAAAGCGTACACTCTCTCCTTGATCTGGTTAGGTAGAATGCAAAGATAATAGGCTTTGAAATCAGAAAACTTTTAGAAATATTAGGTTAACCTCCCCTAAGCGGCAGTTTCATTATCTATAAAACGGAGATAAAATATACACTCAGGCTATTGTAAAAACGAAACAAGCTAACATAGATCATGTTAGGCAGGGTGTCTGGTACAATAAATATAAATCTCTTCTTTCATTCTAGCTAATCTGTACTATTTCCTTTGGGAAGAAAATTTAGAGATAAATATTTGATGTTATTACATCTAAATAAAATCCATATTCAAAAATATAAAGAAAATTAATTTTATGAAAGTTGACTAATGTAATTCTCCAAATATATAATAGAAATTTTAGGGATCAACATTTATAAGAAAATAATGAACTCATTTAAATAAAACAAATTTAGTGTTCTTACAGTGTTGACAAGTGTTACTGTGGTACTATATACTGTTTTTTGTCCATGCTTCCTGGCTCATAACTCCAAAAGCTCTAGTTATAGTTTTTTGACACAATGTTGGGTGTCACAGGCTTCAGGAAGCAGAATCTCTCTCCTGCCCTCCTTTCACCTATCTCAAGGCAAGACTCTAATCTTTCCCCACCTTTCTGATTGTAGATTTTATGATCCTCCCCAGAGTCCTGCCCTATACCCTGGGGGAAGGAATGATGACACCATGAAGCTCCCATAAAAACCCAAGAGGACTGGGTTCCAGAAGTTTCTTATACCTTGTCCTACGCATCCCTTTATCTGTATCCTTTGCAGTGTCCTTTATAATAAACCACTAAATACATTTCCCTGAGTTCTGTGAGCGATTCTAGCAAATTAATCAAATCCAAAGAGGGGGTTGTGGGAGCCCCAGCTTGAAGCCAGTTGGTCAGAAGTTCCAGAGGTCTGGACTTTTGACTGGTGTCTGGGGTGTGTGGTTAGTCTTGGGGATTGAGCTTCCAACCCATGCAATCTTACACTACCTCCAAGTAGAGAGCGTGAGAACTGAATTAGAGGACACCCAGCTGGTGTCTGCTGCTTTTGTCATAGTATTCTGTGTTGACTGTCACGGTAGTATGAGATTAGAGGAAAAACATGGTTTGAGAAAGTTTTTCCCCTGACAGACACTCTCTGGTAATCTTCACTTGTTAGATGGATTCTATAGGCTAGTATTCATAGTATGAAAATTTAAATGGGCTTTGCTTTATCAAAAGTATACGCCACTTTGGGAAATTTCCACTTATACCAAGAAACATCATATAAAAATCATAATTAAGACACTGGCATAAATCTGTCTACCATTAAAGCTACTTATTAATTGAAAAAATGATAATATGGCCCTGTCTCATATAATTTAATATAATGAATAAAGAGTCTGTGATTTTGATATTGATTTACTTAAATAATACATTTGTTGTGCATGTGTTTATACAAAGATATGGATGTTCCTTGACTTATGATGGGGTTACATCCCAATAAATCCACCATAAATTGAAAACATTATAAGCTAAAACTGCATTTATTTATTTATTAATTTATTAAGACAGGATCTTTCTCTGTCACCCAGCCTGGGCTGCAGTGATCTCTGGGCTCATGCAATCCTCTCACTTCAGCCTCCGGAATAGCTGGGACCACATGGGATCACAGCTCTGTGCTACCATGCTCGGCTAATTTTTGTATTTTTTTTGTAGAGACAGGCTCTCCCTATGTTGTCCAGATAGGTTTCAAACTCCTGGCTTCAAGTAATCCTTCCATCTCAGCCTCCCAAAGTGCTGGGATAATAGGCATGAGCCACCGTGCCTACTGAACATCATAGCTTAGCATAGTCTACCTTCAATGCGTCCAGAACACTTACATTAGCCTGCAGTTGGGCAAAATCATCTAACACAATGCTTATTTTATAATGAAGTGTTGAATATCTCATGTAATTTATTGAATATTATCCTGAAAGTGAAAAAACATATATATATGTATATATAAAGTCTACACACATGAATATACTCTCACACAGATCTATACACCTGTATATACTATATATACATACATTGGCATACACACACACACTCACACACACACATGCATAAAGATAGGCTCTGCAGTATTTTTTATAATAGTGAAATTTTAAAATCAGAGTTTATAAAAAGAGGGAAAAGGTCAATTTTATGTAATTTTCCAAAATGTAAAAAGCATATTTTTACATATTTAGGAATCTACATTAAATTACTAATGTGTAGATTTGTTCTCAGCCTATCTTTTAAAGGTTAACATAGCATCTACAGGTTATATTCCTAAAAACAATACTTGTACAACAATATAATGATATGATTTTGGTAATTACTCTTTTGAAAAACTTTAATTTCTGATTCACATGAAAGTCATCACTACAAATCCTGAGAATGAGTTCAGTTAACAAGAATCAAAAGATTCATCACATCTTAACTCAATAATCAGAATTTCAACTCATATAGGTAGTAAACAAAGAATTCAGTTGTTGTTTTTTTTTAAGAAAATCTAGGTAGATGCCTGCTCATATCCCCTTAGATCTAGATAATAGGTTTAAATTTCTTTTTTTTTATTTTTATTTTTTATTTTTTTTTTGTTGTTTTTTTTTATTATACTTTAAGTTTTAGGGTACATGTGCACATTGTGCAGGGTTTAAATTTCTTATACTCTGTGTAGAGACACTGCATGGTGTATGTAGGCAATGAGAATATGTGTCCTCATATTTTCAGGGGTGAAGATAATCCAAACTGGAAAAAGGAATTTAGAACATTTCTATTTAATGACAAGCCTTTAAAGAATTTTTTCAATGGTGTTATAATTTGATCAGCATAATCACTCTTAAAATCTAATATAATATATGGAAATTATACTGTTTAAACAGTCCTATAACTCAGATAACATACAATGTTCCCTAGTGAATGGGAATATCTCCCAATATAATATGAGATTGAATAATCAGAATTTTGAGATATGTCTGATCATTATGTCTTTATATCCTCAGACTTTAAGTTATCATCTAAACTTTAAGCAGCACTTAGAAAGATTTCCTATGTTAATTGATAGTAAAGGATCTGCATGAAAAAGCTATGAGCACGTTTATTTTCAGCCTATCATTTTCAACATAAGTGAAGATTATTCATATCCCAAATGTAAATTCAGACTCACTGAAATAAAGTTCACTATATCACATTAATTCAAAGCATCATTCAGATAGACAAGACTTTCCATATTCTAGGTTTTCATTTCTTATTTGGAGAGAAAAATCCAAAGTATGTAATTTCTAAGTTTATTTTATTTTTCAAATTATACATAAAACATAGTACCTGAGGCTCTATGTGAAATGGCACTTGAAGGAAATAAATGAAAAGGTAAAATCCTATACAAATATTACAAAATTCAAGTTTTAAAGGGTCATATTAAAAATTCTTTTGACAAGAGTGAATACAGCCTAATCTTCATTATGACTTGAAGCTCCACAGAATGATTAAAGTATGGCATCTGATATGGTTTGGCTCTGTGTCCCCATCCAAATCTCATGTTGAACTGCAATCCCCAGTGTTGGAGGAGGGGCCTGGTAGGAGGTGACTGAATCGGGGGTTGGGGAGACAGACTTCTCCCTTGCTGTCTCCTGATAGAGTTCTCATAAAATCTGATTATTTCAAAGTGTGTAGCACTTCCCTGTTCACTCTCTCTCTTTCCTGACAGCATGAGAAGGTATGCCTACTTCCCTGTAACCTTCTGCCATGATTGTAAGTTTCCTGAGGGCTCCCCAAGAGCAGAAGCCTGTACAGCCAGCAGAACTGTGAGCCAATAAAACCTCTTTTCTTCATAAATTACCCAGTCTCAGTTATGTGTTTACAGCAGTGTGAGAATGGACTAATACAGAAAATTGGTAGCAAAGTATTGGAGCATTGCTATAAAGATACCTGAAAATTGGAAGCAACTTTGGAACTGAGCCATGGGCAGAGGCTGGAACAGGCTGCAGGGCTCAGAAGAAGATGAGAAAATGAGAGAAAGTTTGGAACTTCCTAGAGACGTGTTAAATTATTGTGATCAAATGCTGATAGTGATATGGACAATGAAGCCCAGTCTGCGGAGGTCTCAGATGGAGATGAGAAACTTATTGGGAACTAGAGCAAAGGTCACACTTGTTATGCTTTAGCAAAGAGACTGGTGACATTGTGCCCTACTCTAGATAGCTGTGGAACTTTGAACTTGAGAGAGAAAATTTAGGATATCTGGCAGAAGAAATTTCTACACAGCAGAGTGTTCACGATGTGGCCTGGCTGCTTCTAACCGCATATGCTCATATGCATGAACAAAGAGATTATCTGAAACTGGAACTCTATTTAAAAGGGAAGCAAAGCATAAAAGTTTGAAAATTCTACAGCCCAGGCATGTAGCACAAAAGAAAAACTCATTTTCTGGGGAGAAATTCAAGTTGGATGTAGAAATTTGCATAAGTAAACATCAACTGAATGTTAGTAGCCAGGATAATTGGGAAAATGCCTCAAAGGCATTTCAGAGACCTTCCCAGCAGCCCCTCCCATCACAGGTCTGGAGGCCCAGGGTGGAAGAATGGTTTCATAGGCCCCCTTACTCTATGCAGCCTTGGGACAGGGCTCCTGGCATTGTGGCTGCTCCAGCTCTAGCCATGGCTAAAAGGGACCAACGTACAGCTTGGGCTGTTGCTTTGGAGGGTACAAGCCTCACGTTTGGTGGCTTCCACATGGTGTTAAGCCTCTGGGTGCACAGAGGGCAAGAGTTGAGGCTTGGGAGCCTCCACCTAGATTTCAGAGGATTATGGAGATGCCTGGATGTTCAGGCAGAGGTTTGCTGCAGGGGTGGAGCCTTCATGGAAAACCTCGACTAGGGAAGTGAAGAGGGGAAATGTGAGGTTGGAGCCCCCATACACCAGCCTGTGAAAGCAGTTGTGGAGGCTGTATCCTGCATAGCCACAAGGGTAGAGTTTCCCAAGGCCTTGGGAGCCCAACCCTTGCATCAGTGTAACCTGGATGTGAGACATGGAGTTAAAGGAGATTATTATGGAGCTTTGAGATTTAATAACTGCCCTGCTGGGTTGTAGACTTGCATGGGGCCTGTAGCCCCTTTGTTTTGGCCAATTACTCTCATTTGGAATAGGAGCATTTACCTAATGCCTGTACCCCCAATATATCTTAGAAGTGACTTTTTTTTTCAGGCTCATAGGTAGAAGGGACTTGCCTTGTCTCAGATGAGACATTGGACTTGGACTTTTGAGTTAATGCTGGAGTGAGTTAAGACTTTCAGGGACTGTTGAGGAGGCATTATTGTGTTTTAAAATGTGAGAAGGACATGAGACTTGGGAGGGTCCAGGGACAGAATAATATGGTTTGGCTCTGTGTCTCTACCCATATCTCATGTTGAATTGTAATTTCCAGTGTTGGAGGAGGGGCTTGGTGGGAGGTGATTGAATGATGGGAGTGGACTTCCCCCTTGCTGTCTCCTGATATAGTTCTCATGGGATCAGGTTGTTTCAAAGTGTGTAGCACTTGTTCCTTAGCTCCCTGTCTCTCTTGCCAGCCATGTGAAGATGTGCCTGCTTCCCCTTCACCTTCCACCATAAAGTTTCCTGAGGGCTCTGCAGAAGCAGAAGCCTGTACAGCCCACATAACCATGAACGAATTAAACCTCTTCTCTTTATAAATTACCCAGCTTCAGGTATGTCTTTACAGCAGTATGAGAATGGACAAATATAGTGTCTCATTTGGAAGAGTTTACCTTCAAGTGGATGAGACAGAAACCAAAAAGAGAACGAGAGTGAGAAAGAGAGAGAACTCCAAATGAAGGAAGCTAATTCTTCTACCTAGGGAAAAGAGGAAGACTTGGTGGAGCTTTAAGATACCCCTTGAAGGAAAGTCTATATAAATGGAGCAGGAGAGCATTCCAGATCAAGGGAACAACAAGAGCAGCACCACAGTGTCAGAAAAGCATAAGGAATGCCAAAGGGATGATGAGGAGCCTATGGCCAGAATGCAGGGCAACATGAATGGGAATGGTAGTTTAAGACCTTGTATACCATATATGTTTTAATATTTTTCTGTACTGTCATCGTCTATACCCCATTCTTACATGGGGAATGCCCTATACAAGATCCCTATCTTATGTCTCTCAAAGAAACAATAAAAATGAAACATAGTCATGTTCACAACCTTCCTTACAGCTATGGTGCAGAAATCTAGCCTGGGATCTCCACATCAGACCCAGCTGCCCAGCAAGCTGGTGACATGGAGAAACAAAAATAGTGCAGGCTCCTTCCCTGCAAAAGTGGTGACCACTGAAGCAGCAAGGAGGGAAAATGTTTCCAGGGTCAGTGCCTGGTGACCAAGGTCTGGTGAGTGCCCTTGCAGTGGCACTTGACATCACACTAGATAGGGGCTGACCCAAAACTCTAGGCCCTGTCCCTGTCAGCCTAGAACTCAATCTGTTTCTTAGGCTATGTGAGGATTCTGTGAATTGCACAAGATCCTTTTTAAAAAAATTCCCTTCTATATAAATTAACCAGAGGTGTTCCTTTTGCTTTCAACCAAGAATCCTAACATGCCACGCAAAATTGCTTGGCCTTTATTTTATAGGATACATTGAAACAAAAGTGAATTAGAGGCAAATTAGTTTTCTCCAAATCTGACTTTGATTTAGAAGTGTTATTTCTTTTTATCATCCAATGAATTTCATAAAGTCTTTCAAGTTCCCCAAACTTTTACATAAGGACATGTGTATTAATTAAAGGTTTAAAACACTATAAATATAGATTACCATTTAATCAGTACTTTACTACAGCTTTGAAATTCAGATTTTTTTTCAGCCCGAGTTAAATTTTGCCAAAAGTGTGTTTGAATCAACAACTAAGAGGTTGTTCTCAGCGTAGTTCCCAGATCTGTCTAGTCCAAAACTCCTCTGCAGAAATTTGATTTAAAAATGCATTGAATAGACCCCTTTGCTGTACAAACTTTGAAGATGGATACTGTCTAAACAACAGCTGGTGATTTATGAGCCATACAAGTCAACACTTGACATGTGGCAGCTTCAGTTTAGAGCTTGAGAGCTGTAAATGTTGTGCTGTAACACTTATTTTAAAATGCAATATTTCCATGTGATTGACTCAGAATTTGGTACAAGATGAATCAAAGAGTAGCCACATCTCATTTCTAAGTGGAACAATTTTGGGGTTTCTGTTCCATCTATTCTTCCTTTTTGTTCAAGCAATTCAATTTGTGAATAATTCCCCTTATGCAACTATTTGTTATCCCTGTTGTGGATGAATACGCCCTGAAAATACAAACTGTGCTAAATGAATATTTTGTCTAAATGATACATTGTCAAGAACCAACCTTTCTAAGGGATGACTAATAAAGGCCTCAAGAGTGATGTCTGTCCTTATTTATTTGGCAGAAGAACATGAGTGTTCTGAGGTAAGGCCCTGTAGCGACTCTAATTTAGGGACACAGAGTAAAAATATAGACTGCCAAAATTAAACAAAAAATGTCTTTGATCTTCTTATTTCATATTTCACGTATATGTGACTACTAGGACAAAAGATGATACGTAACAAAGAAACCTCTTCCATGTTTGTGATCAGAAAGAGAGGTTATTTAAACACTAAAGGGACTGCTCAAAACAAAATAATATTTCAGAATGTTTACCTCAGAAATGTGAATTTGAATTCTTAAAATTTTCTCACAATAATGAGAGATAACTACCAAGAGAAAACATGATGTAACTAAGGAAATTTTGTTTATCTTTACGAGAAATGTCCTTCTTGTATGGCAATTAAAATAGCTCTTTTAAGTAGTTTGTCTTTCTTTGATAACCTAGCTCTCGTTTTGATTCATTTAATGTGAGTGTAGAGTTTTTATTTGAGTAAGAATTTCTTTCTGCATTTCGGAGTGCCAAATTTAGACTAAGTGTTCCTAAGTTTGTAGGATTTTACTCTGCAAAGTCCCTCTCAGTGAGACCTACGTCTTTTAATAAAGCAATCTGTTTTCTCATTGCTTCCCTTCTCTTTTCCCAAATCTTATTCATAACAGACCGCTATTGGAAATAAAAAGATGTCAGCATTATTTTTGGAAAACAAAATATGGGGTATCTATGTTTAATTACCAGCACTATCCAGGACCAGTACTCAGCCTTATTTTCACATGCCAGTGCAAATGAAGAGACTATCCTGACAGACAAACAAAAGCTTCCTCCTAACCTTTTCAAATCCAGACTTACTCCTCCAGCACCTTCTACAGACTGCTGCTCCGGTTACCTTCCTAATAGGCTATCATAATCACAGAACTACACTACTGAACAACATAGGATAAACTGCATTAAATTCAAATGATTTCTTCTATATTTACTCTATGCCTATCAACTGGCAATAAAACCACTATGTTTGTTTATTTTTCATTTTCTCACATTAAAAATAAGCACTTTAAATTGCAGTAAACAGAGCAACCACACCATTATACATATTAACATAATCTGATCAAGTATAGGAGAGTTCAAGGTAGTGCCCCCACAGCCCTAATTACATTGTAAAGTATATCTTAAATAAAGATAATGATTTGAATTATATTTTATCTCATTCTTTTCACATATTATGTCATAAGCATTTTTCTATTTCATATAATAAATATTGAGATCTTTTTTATAATTTTGTCTGAAATTTTACAATACAAATGCACAGTAGTTTATTACCCATTTCCATCTATTGTCTAGGTTGCCTCACATAATAAATATAATTTCACACAAATCTACAATCATCTCTAGTTTCCTTAGGATAGATAACTAAAAGTGGCATTGTTAGGTCAAAGGATAGGTTATGCATAAGCAACACTGAAAACTTGAAACCAACACTGAAATTTTAGGTGTCCATTTCACATGAACATCAAGAAAAAGTGTTAACAGCTGGTGTTTAAGAGTTTCAAAATTACTATCTTTAAAGAAATTAAATGCTAGGTACAACTTCTAAAAAATTCATCCAATTAGAATTAGAATTATATGAAATAATTTAGAATTATATGAAAAAATTACATGAAAGAATAGAATTATACAAAAGAATTTAGAGATAATGTTAAATGAGTGTAGGGTTATATAAATCCCATTCCAGGGGTATACTTATTATCAACTATTTTTGGAAGTTTTGCTGATTGAGTAAGTCTCACTGAATTAAAAAACTGTCAATGACTTTTAGTGGTACCTAATGATTCTGTACACAAGTAAAATTAACTTAGCTAACATTACTTTGACTAAAAGATCTTCTTAAAAATAAATACATCAAGTAAACACTTCTGTTACACCCTTCTTTATTTAGTATTTTAAATATAATATTCAGATTTAGAAATTTGTTATTAAAATGAAATATTTTTTACATTGGATTTTCCCCAACATTAGCAGAGTAACTGCTTGTGTATTTCCAAGGAAAGGGGTTGGACAAACATGAATTGGAAGAGCTGTCATGCTGACTAAGCCTGACAACCTGATGCTAATTTCAAAATATTCCTCAAGCTGACAGAAATGGCCCTCCTTTCCACAGAATTTTACTTTTAATGGATGGATAATGGATGTTTCTTTGCGGCCATCCAGGCTAACAGAGTTTGCACCGGGTCACTTCTGAGTCTGCATTCAGTTCTAACCTTTGTTTGATGGCTCATCAGCCATGCCATCCTCCAATCATGGAGGAGGTTATGATGAGACATTTATCTCTATATTCCAGTGCTGCTTTATATATTTGTATCACTCTATGCTACATAAAGCATTGTTTAGATCTGTTATCTCATGTAACTGCCACAATCTGGGAGGAAAGGTAGGGGATCTATTATCAGTCTTCAGTTCAGAAAAGCAAGGTGATAAACTAGCTAATGTCGGAGTTAATATAAAAACCTATGTCTCCTCATTCCAGGCCAGTCAACATTCCTTTATTTCTTCTAACGTTCTCCAGGCCATTTGAGCAAGAGTAATCTTATTGGTTAAAATGTTATTATATAAGTCATTTACTGCCTGAAAACAAAGTAAGAGCCTTAGAAATTCTCAATATGCCTTTAAAAAAAAAAGAATTTCTCTTTTTAAAATGGATATTAGTCAATATTTTAACTCTAATTCAGAATTAGCATAAGAACTTTCTGGGAAACACGGAAACATTATTGCATTTAATATACATAAACTAATACATGGATCAAGAAGATGTCAACCCTAAGAAGTTGATGCTGGACTTTAGTATCCAAAAGTTATAAACCATTGATTATTATTAATCCTTTGTAGATAATATAGGTGTGATGGGTAAATTTATGTGTCAGTTTGGCCAGTTATGGTGTCCAATTTTTGGGTCAAACACAAGTCTAGATGTGGCTGTAAATGTATTTTCAAAGACATAATTAACATTTAAATCAGTGGACTCTGAATAAATCTTATTCTCCATCATATTGTATGTAGGCCTCATCCGATCAATTGAAAGTCTTAAGGGGAAAGATAGGTTCCTGAAGAAGAAGAAGAAGGTCTACCTCCAGACTGCCGTTATACTTGAGCCCCAACATCAACTCCTGCTAGAATTTCCCATCTTTCAGCCTGTCCTGCAGATTTTAAACTTGCCAGCCCCCACGGCAGTGTGAATCAATTCCTTAAAAAAAAAACTATCAGAGACTCTGATAGATAGCTAACTCTCATATACATATATATATATATATATATATGGTTTTATGGTTTACATTATATATGGTTTTATTGTTTATATATAAATATATGGTTTTACTGTTTACATACAAATACATGTTTTTTCATACATCCTATTATTTCTTTTTCTGTAGAGAACCCTAACTAGTAGAGTAGATTAGCTTTATCAACACCACTTCCCAAGATCCTTCTCCTTTCCCTTCTTCTGCTATGAAAGCTAGAATGTAAATACTCAATTTATCTGCCTTGCAGCTACACTTGGTTATATGACACAATTTAGGGAGAAGTCCATGGGGAGGACTTTCATCCATGCAGAAAAGACAAAATCCATGCCAGGAAACAGTTTTCCCCTTCCCTACCTAAAACTAGAATTAGATACTTAAAAAGTGTCTGAAATCTATATGCATGAGAACAAAAGCCAACACTTGAAGAAAAGGCAGAGTAAAAAGACAAAAAAGTATGAGACCCTAACAGCATCATTTAGTAACGGCCTATATATCTATACATCACCTATACATCACCTATACATCTGGAAAATTGAAAAGCAAAAGCCACTGTGGCCAAGTTTTCTGTTCTCTTTAGTAAAATACATTATTAACTGCCACAATAACTTGTATAATGTCTTTATACACATCTATTCAAATATCTATAGATCAAATATCTATAGCATTCAGCTGGTAAATATCTCTTTCCTTATTAAAAGGTTAGTAAAATATAATTTTAAGAAAATAGAACTATTCAAAGCCCACGTATAACTTATCAAGCACTTAATGATTTCCTTAATTATAATAATTAAATAATGGCTGTGTTTAATAGGCTCTCATTTAGAGCTACGCTGGAAGAAACCAGCCCTTCCAATCAGCTGAGATCCATGAAACAAGATGAGGATGTCAGTCTGTCCATGGCACAAATGGTTGTAGGACAACACTAACAAATAAGAATGGAGACACATGTGTAGGCCGGATATATTTTTCACAAATATACATGTTTTAAATTATTTTCAAAGCCACACTAAACAGGAGTTATTTTCGGTGCATTATTCAAAATGACAAAAAAAATATTCAGTTAGCATGATATATGACCTTACAACTGTTGCTATAGGCAGACTGTAATAAAATCAGGAGGCTGAGACAAAGGCAATTTAAAACCGACTGAAATGGAAAGACTGATGTGCACCAGACACAAATTTGCATAAAGCTGTTTCCAAAATAAAATGAAATTAACCTAGTTACCTATGTGTTCCCAGAATTCTAAGATGTTACTTTAATTGGTAGGGTAGAAGAGATGCTCAATCCCCAGCAGTAGGAGAGTATTCTCCTTCATACTTTTCGTGGTCCCTCTGTGGCTGTCATCTCATCTGTAGTCTTCCCATGGCTTTTTGACAACAGCTGGGACTCTTAGGTAGACACTGATGCAGTCAGCCTTATGGGGGTAAGGGTCTCGGGTTTCCTCTTTTGGTTCTGTGACTGCCTCATCTACAGCTTTGATGTAGGTGAAACTAGCCTGACCGTCCTCCCCTCAGGGCATCATGTGCAGCTCACCTTGTTTCATTCCTTCTCTATGCTTGGAAAGTTTATCATGAAGTCCTCCAGGCAAAACTTCATACCCCGCCAGTGATGCCTCCTTTTAAACATCTATGGTGCTTATCTATGTATAACTTATCAATGCCATGTTAGCTTCTATGTGACTCATATTCTTACTTGGCTATCTTGTTTCCATAGCTACACTCTTCAAGAAAAATGGTTATGTGCTTAGAATAAGGGATAGCTTTTTTTTTTTTTTTTTGAGATAGAGTCTGGTTCTGCTGCTCAGGCTGTAGTGCGGTGGCGAGACCTTGTCTCACTGCAACCCCTGCATCCTGGGTGCAAATGATTCTCTTGCCTCAACCTCCTGAGTAGCTGGGATTACAGGCATGAGCCACCATGTCTGGCTAATTTTTGTATTTTTAGTAGAGATGGGGTTTCACTATGTTGGCCAGGCTGGTCTCAACTCCTGATCTCAGGTGATCTGCCTGCCTCGGCCTTCCAAAGTGCTAAGATTCCATCCATGCTTGCTTAAGCCACCATGCCCGAAGGCATAGAATTTTATACCTGGTAAGTACTTCCAATACATTCATTCAGGTATACTCTGATGTCCTGATATTTTTACTGTACGACTTAACATTTTGTTTAAACTCGAGAAATAGTTGTACCTTTCTAAAGAGATTATCTGGAGCATCATCATTTTCATATTCTATCAACAGCTAAGCATATGGCTAAATTCAACACAAACTTGCTTACTATGGTAATTTTAATAAAGGTGGTAATAACCCCATTTATCCATAGAGATTTTCACAAGGATTTGCTAACAATATAAAGAAATGTAAAAGACACTCCTAGAAATTAAAAATTATTAAACACTAATGTTAAAAATTCCTGGAGCAATAAGGATTTCAACAAAGTTGTAGCTAGTTTGTGTTTTTTTTTTTTTTTTTTGCTATTTAACTATTCCTGAGAAATTTCCACTATGTGTATATATTTTTGAGCAGTAAATGAGAAATCTTCATTCTAACCTACACTAATCACCAGAACAAGGAACATGTTCCACTACAATGATGAGTTTTCAGAATACAGCCCATCAAGTGAAATTCTAGTGTGATGTGTGTGCCCATGTCCCATGTGCACTTTGTTCCTAAATAGTATAGCTGAAAGAAAAACAATTACATTAAATAAAACTGACAGCCTATATTTTTATTCTTGCCCTGAGGCACAGAAAAGATACAATTTTCTGTTTCTACCGAAAATGAAAACTTTATTCTTACATATTTTTCCTGTAAACATGCTAAGGACTAGAAGAAATGTAGCAATTTTGATCTCTTTCACTCCTCACAGATCTCTCCTAGAACAACAAAGTGACTCTAGCTCCAACTGTCTAGTAGAGAGAATGCTAAAATGGATGACAGTAGTTCATTCTGGGCCTTTACTGTCTGACCTTTGTCACCTACCTCTTTTCTTTCCCATTTCCTTATATTATATATACTTGACCTTGTCTATTCCAATCTGACATTGCAGTTTTAAAATACAAATGAAATGCCATTCTTTGAATTCATAAGCAGAATTTCAGTGTAACATTGTGAGAAGAATATATAGTCTTTGAGATAAAATAAGCCAGAGCTCAAAGCAAGACCCTAACAACTCTCTAGCAGTGCGATCTTGGGCAAGTTATTAAATTTCTCTGAGCCTGTTCCCTCATTTGTGGCATAGGGCAAAGAACTCACTTAATCCCCTTTATAGCTCAGAAAACTGTGTTAAAGCACCCAGTACACAGCTTGGTACATAAATGTGGTCAATATTGTTTTAGCTACATATCAATATAAATCAATTTTATGCTTATTACTATCATTATTTTACACACTCAGAAATGTTCATTTAGATTATTGTTCATCAGCAGCATAATAAAATACCAGATATTTGAGACTTGTTTAGCATAGTTTTAATTCTATAATGAAAGAAGGTAGAAATTAATAGAACCACACCGAGCTACAGATCAGCATTTAGTTAGGTATCTATACTTGTTTTTATGCTACAATGTCTTTGTTCCAACTGCCATTTCCTCCACAAGTTACATGATACCTTAAGTGTTAAAATGATGCAGAGACTCACCTAAATTTACTTCAACTGTAAATACAGCATCCAAAAGAAACAAAGCTAATCAAAGCAGCTGTACAAAATGATGCCAGCATTATCTACCAAACTGTTAAATAAAAAAACTTGTTTTATTTAAAAATAAAAACTATTAGATACAGCTCTAGATTAATTTGGCCAAGCCATGTAAATTCTATTCTACTGAAAAAATGACAAATATGAACTAACAAAAAATTTATTTTCTCCTTCTAATGATCAGTGAAGTTGAGTACTGGAGGCTTTCACAGGGTGGGGGGTGGGGAGAGGGAGGATCAGGAAAGATAACAAATGAATACCAAGTTTAATACCTGGGTGATGAAATAATCTGTATAACAAACCCCCATGACACACATTTACCTATGCAACAAACATGCACATCTTGCACGTGTACTCCCGAACTTAAAAGTTTTAAAAATGTATTTTCATAATTTTCTACTATTCTAAAATTTATGATTAATAAACACATGAATTGGCCAATAAGAATCACATAAAATTATCATTCTTGATTCATTTTTCCTAGGAATTGTGGGGGCTTCAGGTCAACTACATATCCTATAAACTCACACACACACACAAAAACTGGAATTTAACACTAATATGGAGAAATGGAAAACAAGAAAGGGATTAACCACTCCAATCCTTTAAAAAAATGTTCCTGTAATGTGTTCAACCACAAATCTTTTGGGAAAAAAATAAAATGAAAATACAGTTTCTTTAAAAAAAAATTCAAGTGTAAATGTTTTACATAACCAGGAATTGTCAGTATTATTACTTTTTTACACATGAAACTGATATGTGCCACTATACAATAAAACCTGAAATACAACGAAATGCATTTTCCCTCAATTATTCACAGACATTTTCCTTCAATTATTACAGTTGTCTGCCAAATTTGATGAACTCAATTTCACTTGATATCAACTGTTTCAATCAATTCTGCAAACGACATACTTGATGAAATGGATATTTGGTGTAATTCAAATGCAATTCAAGTTTTACAAGCTTGGATATTTTAAGGGTTTTGGGTAGGCTGATTTTTTAATCTACAAACACAGTGTCCCAAACACAAAACTTAGTTCTTGTGACCATTTGTTAAAAATGTCAAAAGTTTTTTTTTAAGAAAAATGTAATCGAAATTCATAATGTGTCCAGGAATTCCAGAGCAATGTGGTAGTATTTAACAGAAAATGAACCATTTCTAAAATGAATTGAGGCAAAATAAAACCTGCTGATAGCACTGAACAATATGAAGACCAGAAAACAAAGAAATATTAGAGGCATAAAGAACATAAAATGAAAATTCAGTTGAAATTTAAAAAAATTAGAACTTAGTTAAGAAAAAAACAGAATACTAAAATTTACGTAAATCAGGGCCTTATAGGACCTCATGAAAATATCTACATTTATTGTTTGTTTCAAGTAAGTTTGTTTTATTATTAATACGCTATCATTCATTAGGTTGCCTAGGTTTCAACAAAACCAATTTGTGGTATACTGTTAAATGCTCTTTAAATAAAACAACAGATCAATTTCAATAAATTTAAAATTATTTATACACTTGACCAGGTGTTAGACAATCGACATGCAGAAGTTAGTGAATTGAATATATAAATATTATGGTAACAAATATGTATACCAACAAGAGTATTTATCAACTATATGCTTATAACCAATGAAAAAAACACAAACAAAACTATAAAATATGTCATCAGAAGAGCAAACACTCAATAACAAAAGTTATTTGATTATGGTAAATGTTTCTATAGACTTTCTAAAGTCAGAAGACATTCTTGCTAAAATTTGATTTACCACAACTGCATAAATCATTAAGATTATTTTAAAAAAAAGGGAAACCAAAACAAGATGAAGGTCAAATATGAGAAATGCAGAATTTTAAACAACTGTAGGGGAATCACATGAATCTTAACATAACCAATTATATGGGTGGAAAATCAATGATCATGGATTTATATTTTAAATTAATCCAAGGTTATGCTGCTCTCAGTCTATTTACAGTAGAAGTACCTACAACTCAATTAAGACACAAAATAAAACTATATGTTCATAAATCTAAACTCCAGTTACACAAAATAAGACATATATCTTAAGAGATTTGGCACACCAAAATAAAGACATTTCAGATGGAAACTTTATTAAATGATTCTGTATTACAAAAATAACCTGTGGGCTTGACAAATAATATCATGTAAATAATCAATAAGTTGGCCATCTAAACTGAATTTTCAAGGGAAATAAAAAGAACTTTGGTTCGTGACCAAATAATAATGTGTGATCAAGTTCCATGCTATATGATTTAATGGCCCCAAATTTGTTTTGTAATCCTAATTCAGAAACTCTCAATGACAGAATATATTGCATTCAAGGTCTGGTAAATCACATAAAATACACAGAAACTCAAATTTACAACTGGAGATTTATTATCCTTTATGTCCATTAACCTCTTACTGGCCATTTAATAATAAAGAATATCCATAACTGCCCTCACAATCTCATGCAGTGATAAATGCTTTATATAAATGCATATATATATATATACATGCACACACACATATATACACACACATTAGTATAAGAAATATTCAAGAATACCTAAAACGTGTTTTAATATTACAATTTCTCCCTTTCAGATCACACTAAGCATTTCTTTAAAAAAATATAAATGGTGAACTCATAGAAGCAGAGAGTAGAATGGTGTTTACCAGAGGTTGGGGAATGGAAAATTGGGAGATTTTGATCAAAGGATAGAAAATTTCAGTTAGATAAGAGAAATAAGTTCAAGACAGCTATTGTATGTTGTGATTATTATCGTTAATAATAATATACTGTATACTTGAAAACAACTAAAATAGTAGATTTTAAGTGTTCTCACCACAAAAATATGATGAGTATGCAAGGTAACGCATGCTAATTAGCTTGATTCAGCCATTCCATAATGTATACATATATCAAAACCACGTTGTACACCACAGAAATTTGCAATTTTTATTTGTCAACTGAAAAATAAAATTTTAAAAAGAACATGAAGTTATAAATAAGGCAGATCACTCAGCTGTTTAAAATCTTTCAAGCCTTCCCATTTCTCTTACTAAACTTCTCTTCCATCATCTGGCTCCTGCCTCTCTGGAACCTTACTCTCATGTCATTTCTCCCTGAATGTTTATATATCAACCACATTAGCCCATAACCAATTCTACACACATCTCAGTAAGGCCTTAGTCTAGATATTCAACTCTTCCCAGGTTCATTCTTATGCTTTACTTCTGGGCTCAAATGTCACCTATTCCCAGAAGCCTTCCCTCGTGAAATACTCTGAAGTGGCCTCCGCATTTAATCTTTCCTGCATAATATAGCTCATTTCTTCTCAGAGTTTGTGATCATCTATTTGTTTACTTGTTTATTTTTTATCTCCCTCCATGAAAATATAAATTCCACAAGGACAGAGAACTCACCTATCCCACCACCCAGCAAAGTATGTGTTTTCCAAGACATACTCAGTAAATGTAGAATAAACAAATGAGACATATTAAAGAGGGATAATCATTATTTGAGGAATTTGCTCCTCTTTTAAAAATTTTTTTAGTAGTCTAAAAAGGCTGGGAATTTGTGTGTTAATTGGAGGATGCTATGCAGTGCATTTTCCTCTTGCTCTCACAGAAGTGCATGCACTTCTCTTAAAACAATAATTCAATTGGTTTGAAATGCTAGGCAGCATTAAAGTAAAAAAAAAGAATAAAGATGATATCTAGGTACTGGCATAAGAATAACTACAGAAAGTTAATTCTTTTTTTTTTTTTTTTTTTTTTTTAGAGGGAGTCTCACTCTGTCACCAGGATGGAGTGCAGTGGCATGATCTCAGCTCACTGCAACCTCTGCCTCCCAGGTTCAAGCAATTCTTGTGCTTCAGCCTCCCGAGCAGCTGGGACTACAGGCACATGCCACCATGCCTGGCTAATGCTTGTATTTTTAGTAGAGACAGGGTTTCATCATGTTGGCCAGGATGGTCTTGGTCTCTTGATCTCATGATCCACCTGCCTCGGCCTCCCAAAGTGCTGGGATTACAGGCATGAACCACTGCGCTCGGCCGTTAATTCTAATTTTAAAAGCATTCAGAACAATGTTGAGTAATATGTCACCTCTTGAGATAAACAAAAATTGAGGGCAGAGGAGGTAACATATGTATCAAGTTGTCTAATGTTTGAGAGAAACTATGGAAATATAAAAAAGAGTGGTTAGTAGGGGGTTGGGGGAAGCTCTCTAGGAAGATAGAGAACAGAAATTGATTTTTCATTGTATGTATTTTTATGCTTTTTAGTGTTTGAACCATTTTATATTAGTGATTTAGTTCAAGTCACTAGAACTTAAATTTTATATAATTTTCAAACAAATTACTAAGTTTAATAAATCAAATCTTAAACTTTATAATTCTATGGCTGTGATACAATTTATTTTTTAATTTTAAATATTAACTACTTTACCCTTGAATATAATTTACTTAAAACAAATACATTTATGCAGTCTGATAATACTCACAATGGATTTGTACCCCTGCCTGCCTAATCTGGGAAAGTTATTCAGCTAGATGATCCTTACTTTTCTACTAAAAAGTTTTCACAAAGGGCTGCAAAGCCATACATGATATCTGCCCTCATATCCCATGTTTTTTCCTCTCTCATCCCGTTTTACTACTGTCCCAAAGTGCCTTCTTCAATTCTAGTTTCCCTTGCCTTCTGCCTAGTTCTTGATCTGCCAATTGTGTTTCCAAGGGGACTTGTCCACCTACTCTTTCCTGCAGAAAAGCTTCTCCCTCAGACATCTGCATAGCTTGAATATCATCTTCTCAGTGAGGTCCATCTAACCACCCTATTTAAAACTGCACACCTACCACCCTGCATTCATTTCCCCTGCTTATATTTTGTCTTTCCCATTATAAAATAAGTTAGGGAAGTTTGTCTATTTTTTTTGACTGCTACAACTCCAGCACTTGGAACAGTGCCTGGCATATTAGATGCTCGATAAGTATTTGTTGAGTAAATGAATAATGAATGAAACTCGATGTTCACAAAGCAAAACTCACTCCTCTTCACCCTCTCCCAATGGCTCAAACACAACAACCACCTATCTTATACCCTATCTCTAGGAATATTATTTTTTTTCTTTTTCTTCTCTTATACCCTATCTCTAGGAATATTATTATCATCCAAATCCAAAACCTAGGCATCATCTTAAAAATTCCCACATCCCACTCCTACATCTCTAATCAATCACTAGTTCTGCAAATTCTCTTTCCTCCTTAGCTCTTAAGTCCATCTCCTCACTTCCATTTCCACTATGACTTAAAATTCATCTCTCACTGGGTCTGGGGAAATAGCTGTCAATTGTCACAATCTCTAAGAACAAAAACCTCCAATACATCCTTCTATGCTCCAGCCATCAAGAGGTAATCTGATCACGGTGCTCACCTACTCAGAACTCTTCAAAGCTCCCCATTATCTACAGAACTGATTTTCCAACATGACTGCTCATTAGAATCATCCGGAAAGATTTTCAACAATACTATGCATGGGCACGGCTCTAGACAAATTATATCACTCCAGGTAATTCTAAGAATAACTGATCACTGCACAACAAAGGAAACAGCTAACAGTGTAAAGAAACAACCTATACAATGGGAGAAAATGATTGTAAACCACATATCTAGTAAGAGATTGATAACCAAAATATATAAGGAATTCAAACAATTCTACAGAAAGAAAACAAATAATATGATTAAGAAATGGGCAAAAGACCTGAATTGACATTTTTGAAAAGACATATAAATGGCTAACAGATACATGAAAAAAAAAGTTAGACATCACTAATCATCAGGGAAATGTAAATTAAAACAACAATGAGCTATCACCTCATGCCTGTTAGAGTGACTATTATGAAAAGATCAAAAATAACAAGTGTTGGTGAGAATGTGGAGAAAAGGGAACCTTGTACACTTTTGGTGGGAATGTAAATTAGAATAGCCATTGTGAAAAACAATATGGGGGCTCCCCCCAAAATAAAAATAGAACTACCACATGTTCCAGCATTTTCACTTTGGGGTATATATCCAAAGGAGAATGTTATCAGTACAATGGAGAGATATTTGCACACCCATGTTTATTACAGAATTACCCACAATAGCCAAGATATGGGATCAACCTAAGTATCCATCAGTGGATGAACAGATAAAGAAAATGTGCTACATCTATGCAATGGAGTACTGTTCAGCCACAAACAAGAATGAAATCCCGTCATTTGCAACAACACGGATAGAACAAGAGGGCATTATGTTAAGTGAAATGAGCCAGATACAGAAAGACAAACTTCACATGTTCTCACTCATGTGGGAATTAAAACAACAACAACTCATGAAGATGGGGAGTAGAATGATGGTTGCCAGAGGCTGGGGGTGGGTAGAGTGTGTTAAAGTGGGAATGGTTAATGGGTACAAAAATACAGTTAGAATGAGTAAGATCTAGTATTTGGTAGCACAATAGGGTGACTATAGATGAAAATAGTTCATCGTATATTTTAAAATAACCGAAACAGTGACATTGGGATGTTCCTAACACAAAGAAATGATAAAAGGCCTGAGATGACAGATATCCCAATTACCCTGAGTTGATATAGGCATTGTATGCCTGTATCAAAAAATCACATGCACTGTATAAATATATACAACATATACCATACAAATTAAAAATAAAAATGTTTTAAAGTAAAAATAGAAGAAATTCTCTCATCTGTGACAACATGGATGGAATTGGAGAACGTTATGCTAATGTAATAAGCAAGCACAAAAAGACAAATACAGTAGTCCTCCCTAATCCACCATTTCACTTTCTGTGGAGGGTTTCAGTTACCTGTACTCATCTCTGGTCCAAAAATATTAAATGAAAAATTCTAGAAATAAACAAATTATATGTTTTAAATTGCACACTGTTCTGATAGAGTGATAAAATCTTGAGTCATCTTGTTCCATCCTGCCCAGGAAATGAGTCATCTCTTTATCTAGTGGATCCCTGCTATAGATGCTACCTGCCTGGTGGTCACTCAGTAGCCACCTCGCTTCTCAGACTGACTGTCAAGGTATCATAGTGCTTGTGCTCAAGGTATCATAATGCTTGTGTCAAGGTATCATAGTGCTTGTGCATAGTACATGTTTTACTTAATAACGGCCCCAAAGTGCAAGAGTAGCGATGCTGGCAATTTTGGTATGCCAAAGAGAAGCCATATAATGTCTCCTAGGAGTGAAAAGGTGAAAGTTCTGGACTTAAGAAAAAAAATCGGCTATGCACGATGGTTCACGCCTATAATCTTAACACTTTGGGAAGCCAATGCAGGCAGATCACTTGAGCTCAGGAGTTGGAGATCAGCCTGGATAACGTGGCAAAACCACGTCACTACAAAAAAATTAAAAAGTTAGATGGGCATGGCGGTGCCTGCCTGCAGTCTCAGCTGCTCAGGAGGCTGAAGTTGGAGGATCACCTGAGCCCAGGAAGTCGAGGCTGCAGAGGGTCGTGATTGTACCACTGCATTCCAGCCTGGGTGATAGAGTGAAACACAGTCTTAAATAAAAAAGAAAAAAAAATCTTATGGTGGGGTTGCTAAGGTCTAATGTAAGAATGACACTTCTATCCATGAAATTACAAAGAAGGAGAAAGAAATTAGTGCTAGCTTTACTGATATACTTCAAACTGTAAAAGTTACAAGCACAGTGTGTGATAAGTGCTTAGTTATAATAGAAAGGCGTTAAATTTATGGATAGAAGACAATGAGAAATGTGTTCCAACTGATGGTAACTGGGTTCTGTACTACAGAGGGTTTCAGGCATCCACCAGGGGTCTTGAAACCAATTCCTTGGCTGGGCATGGTAGCTCACACCTGTAATCCCAGCACTTTGAGAGGCCAAGGTGGGTGGATCACGAGATCAGGAGCTCAAGACCAGTCTGGCCAACATGGCAAAATCCCATCTCTACCAAAAATACAAAAATTAGTCAGATGTAGTGGCGCATGTCTGTAATCTTAGCTACTCAGGAGGCTGAGGCAGGAGAATAGCTTGAACTTGGGAGGCGGAGGTTGCAGTAAGCCAAGATCGTGCACCAGTGCACTCCAGCCTCGGTGACAGAGTAAGACTCTGTCTCAAAACAAAAAGCAAACAAACAAAAAAAGAAACCTATTCCTTGTGGATTAGTGGAGGACCACTGTACCACATGTCCTCACTTCTACGTGGAATCTAAAGCAAATGAACTCATAGATGGAGAGTAGAATGGTGGTTACCAGGGACTTCAGGTGGGGTAAATAGGGGGATGACAATCAAAGATTAAAAAGCCTCAATTAGATAGAAAAAGTTTGTTTTTTTAATTGAATCTGTTGCACAGCATGGTAAATATGGTTAATACTTGAATACTGTACATTTCAACATAACTAAGAGTAAATCTTGAATGTTCTCTTCAGAAAAAAATGTCAAATATTTGAGGTGATGAATAGGTTAATTAGCTTGATTTAATCACTCCACACTGTATAAAAAATCATTATACCACTTTTTACCTTATACATACATATACAACTATAACTTGTTAATATATAATAAGAATAAAAATGTTTTATTATAGTTATACAAATCAGTGTCATTGACAGAATGCCAACTGATATGGTTTGGCTGTGTTCCCACCCAAATCTCATATTGAATTGTAGCTCCTATAATTCCCACGTGTTGTGGAAGGGACCCGGGGGAGATAACTGAATCATGGGGGCCGTTTCCCTCATACTGTTCTCATGGTAGTGAATAAGTCTCACAAGATCTGATGGTTTTACATGGGGAAACCCCTTTCACTTGGTTCTCATTCTCTCTCTTGCCTGCTGCTATGTAAGATGTGCCTTTCGCCTTCCGCCATGATTGTGAGGCCTCCCCAGCCGCGTGGAACTGTGAGTCCATTAAACCTCTTTTTCTTTATAATTTACCCAGTCTCATGTATCTCTCTATCAGCAGTGTGAGAAAAGACTAATACACCAACTATGTCCACTGAGTGCAATTGATTAGTTGACAACACCTTATAGATATTAACAGTTTTCCTACCTTTGCATCTATTTGCACATTTATCCCAGCATTCTCTAATACTGATATGTGTAACTGTCTTTGGGTTCTTCTCTGAACAGTTGGTAGCATTATTTCTTTATTAATTGATGAAATAAATAAGACCTTCAATGTGTATATTTTTGCAAGAATCATGATTTTACCTTCTAAAAAAATATATTAGCAGAATAAATTTTTTTTTTTTAAAAAAAAAGAGAATCACTGATCTACAATGTATGATCTAAACCTTTGAACATTACATAAAAGGCCTTTCACAATTGGATTCTAACTACAGCTTTTGGGCCTCACATCTCCCGCCTGTACATATGCTGGAACCAAACACATTATCCAGTGTACTATTCTTCCATCTTTGCCTGCCCATGCATCCCCACTCCCCTGGCATTGCCCCTATGTGTTACTTCCAGTTTGGAGGAGGCATTTTCCTGCTCTCCTCGGGCATTTCTTCCCTTAAACTCCTGTGTATCCTGTACTTTCCGCCATCATAGCAGTCACCTATAGCAGTGGGCTCAAAACTATTTGTTGAGAGTGATGGCATAGAATCAAAATTACCCATTTAAGCTTTTAAAAAATCTAAAAAGTTATTATTTAATCACACATGTAGTTCTGATACCTTTGTCCATCAGAGATCAAATTATTTAAGTCAATGTTAAAGCAATCGAGCCAATGTAGACATTCCACTCTTAAGAACTCTCTTATTACGTATTACTGAGATGTAATAAATAAACACAACTATAAACCTTAAGCCTTCTACAGTAAAAACATATCTTTATGAGAATGTTTTAAAATCCACCTTGGATATTTTTTAAGAAAAGGGTAATTAATATATGAACCATGAAAATCAGATCGTGAGAAAACATAGAGTTGTCAGTGATGGCTTAAAGTCCAATGATTAGTTCTTTGGAACAGACGAATAACAGGCCAGACAAGAACAGAAATGCAGAAGTGTTCATTACTCTCCTGTGATTCCCCAAAAGGAAAACAAAGCAAAACTAACTTTTAACAAATAGTTAGTTTGATTAAAATAGACTTGATATTTGAATATGGAAAATTGATAAAACAAATTTACACAGTGGTTGAAACCCTGAAGCCAAATTAGGGTCACCTGAGAAGTTTTAAACACTATCCATGCTGCAGGCCTCACCTGTAAGAGATTTTGACATAACGGATGAAGGGTGGGGTCCAGCATCAGAATTTTTTCAAAGTCCATTGAAAATTCTATTGCACTGTCAGGAACCACTCTGAATGAACACCTTCCCTATTACAGCAAAGCCCACCATACAAAAAGAAATAGCAATGAAAACCTATCCAATCAACATTATCCCACTCCCATGAGGGGAACAAATAATATAAACATTATAAGCTGGAAAATAGTAATAATAGTTAACCTTTATGCAGAGTTTATTGTGTGGCAAGCATTATTCTAAGGGCTTCTAATACACTGACCTTTTTATGCCTCACAACAGCTCTGTGAAGTTGGCACTATTTCATGCCTTTCTGCTTCTGCAAAAATAGCTAGTAGTTGTAGAATGCTTAACACTGTGAGACATTACTCTGAATGCTGCTATTTGCATTGACTCGTTTAATCTTCATAACAGCTCTAGTGAGTAAGCACTGTTATTACAACAGGCTCTCTGTTGTAATAACATCCACATCCAAAGATATGGAAGGCCTATTGTTCTACACCATTTTATATAAGGAACTTTAGCATCCATAGATTTTAGTATCCATGGGGGTCTTAGAAACAATGCACCTCAGATATGAGGGCTGACCCATTGTAGACAGATGAGGAAACTAAGGCACAGAGAGGTTAAATAACTTGTGTAAGGCCACACAGCTAGTGAATGGCAAAACTAGAGTAAGAAGCCAGGTAATCTAGTGCTAAACTTAAAATACAAAATCCTAGTTATTTGTGTGATTCAACAGGCATAAAATATATTAATATACAAGAAAATTACTAAAAATGTCTTTATTTTTCTCCTCTTCAAGGGATAGATATATAAACAAAAGAAGAGGCTTACTTAAGAAAACTCAAATAAGAATAATTTGGTCCTAGTTCTTAGAGAGGTACCAAAGTTGGACCCAACTAGAGATATTTCATGACCTACAATGAAAAAAAAACAATTTAGAAGGATGTCAGAGATGAGAAACCCAACTCTATATTAGATTTGAAACCAAGAGATCAGTAGGAAGCCTGACTCCTCCTTCTTATGCACTCCATGAAGACAAGGAAGGCATGTGTGTTGTTTACTGCTGATAAAAACTGCTCAATAAATACATTTGAGCAAATAAAATCATTTAGCTACATAAGATGTGAAATGACTGAATTCTAAGGCAGAACATTTTCAATTTATTTTAACACCATATTTTTTCATATTTTATGAGATACTCACGTATATTAAATATCCTTACTTCATATAACATTATTTCTGTACAATAGGTTATCAGATTATTAAAATACAGTTTTAATTAAAATGCCGATTTTTCCATTTTTTAATTTTTACATGAAAGTTTTACCTTAAAATTAAATTATTATTATAAAAGCAGACCTTTTAAATAATCATCTCAGTAGCTAGGTGACCACATTTCTAACCCAAGCTGTTTAGAATTCTCTGAACCTCTTCTGTGCTCCGCGGTTTGGGGGGCCATCCTGTCCTTACCTAGTTGGTTTCCTCCATTTGTGGTTGGTATATTTAATGTCTGCCCTCCTCTTGATTAGCAAAGCATAACTATAGATCTGCCGTTAATCAACAATACAATAGCCACACTCTGGGTTCTCACCAGAGAATATGCATATCTCAAACTTGCTGTTGGGCAACCTCATATAAAACATTTGAGTGAGACATAACATCCTTGAAGGGCTCTTTGAAGAGTATGCTAAATTTTAAAACAAAATCAAGCAAGGAACCAAATAATAGTACACTATGACCATAACTGTATTATCTCTAAGTTGAATTTCTTTTGTAGAATTGCCCTTTTGAGTTGTAGCCCTGGCTTCTATTGAGAGAATTATTAAGGAACATCCAAATTAAACCATGCTACTCTATTTATAAAAGTGGTGCTAAGGATGTGATCTGCTACATCCCTCACAACTTCCTTCTGTTCTCTGGGGGAGATTTCTCAGGTCTCAGTATCAAAAGAAGTTAGAGTTCTCTTTCATGCCAGGAAAACAGGAACCCAACATGTATTTTTATGGTTTTATCATATTTTCTGCATACTTTTCTCTTATTTCTTCACATTTTAATTGTATTTTACTATAAAGTATCTATATTAATATTACACATATTAATTTCTTTAAACCACCACTTTTTGAGACACAGAAACTCTACAAATAAACAAATAGCTTTGCAATAAAAAATAATGAAACTGAAAGAGATAATGACATGTTCAGATACCACTGACTGTGAAGAATGATTAGCATAGCTTTCAAAATTACAAAGGTTGAGTAAAACTTTTTAAATTTCAAAAAATTAATAAATGCATTTTGTTCATCTGTTACTTCAAAAATTGTGCCTGCTTATTTTTTAAACACATTATTTTGATTCAGTTAATTTAGAAACGTGTTATACACTTTCTAAGACAGAGTATCTTTAAACACAGATCACGACTAAAACCGATTTATATGTAGTTAAGCCTCAACTAGAATGTTGTTTAATGGTTAGGACAGTATTTAAGAGAACATTAGAATTGTGAAGAACTGCAACTCCTCAATTTTTCAGTTTACTTAGGCTTTTTTGTGGTTCAATAATATCAGATAATGACTCATGTAACTCAGCTGATTTTGTTTCTAATTTCAATGAATTTTTTTAACTGAAATGCCTGATTAACAGCTATACCTGGTGCAAAAATAACATGCTATAATAAAAATTAAATGCAATATAGTTATATAGTAGAATATATTTCTCTGTAATTTCAGCATAATTCACTAAATAGAAAAGAGACTAAAATAAATGTTTCCCAAAACATAGCTTTTTGGAGACTAAAACAAAGAAAGGGAAAGTAGGAAACTGACCTGGAATTATTTCAGGAAATTAGAATGTTTGTGATCAATTAAAGAGAAAGAATATTCAAAGTTTTTAAATTAATATGAGTATTTTTGTTATCACAGAGCTTATTTCGAATTGCCTGTAGGCATCTTCCAAACTTAACATTTTTCATAATTGTAGTAAATCATCTTCTTGGAAAGCATAAATTGTCACAATTTAGGTGATAAGACATCAGTTAGTGATAAAAATGAACTATCTAAGCCTACAACGCTTACCATATCATGCTTCTCCATCAACTCAGAATGCAATTTTATTTTGTATAATGAAGAAAACAGTGTGGAAGAAAAGAAGTTTTACAAAATCGATGCATGATGATTTCATCTGACAAGTGGGATGGGAGTGGGAAGAGTAGGTGTGAGAAGCTTACTGCTTTTAGTAAAGTTAAAAACTAAATTGTGACTGAATCAGACCAAGAAAAGATTTTGAAAGACTGAATTTTAAATCAAAATCCCTGTCTTATACTTTTTCATATATATGAATATACTTTGGGGGCATAAACATGTTCATGATTGAGTAAAATCAACATTAGAAAAGAGGGAAATTTGGCTGGGCGCGGTGGCTTACGCCTGTAATCCCAGCACCTTGGGAGGCCAAGGCAGGCAGATCACCTGAGGTCGGGAGTTCGAGGCCATCCTGACCAACATGGAGAAACCCCATCTCTACTAAAAAAAATACAAAGTTAGCTGGGTGTGGTGGTGCATGTCTGTAATCCCAGCTACTCGGGAGGTTGAGACAGGAGAATCACTTGAACCTGGGAGGGGGAGGTTGCAGTGAGCCAAGATTGCACCATTGCACTCCAGCCTGGACGACAAGAGTGAAACTCTGTGTCAAAAAAAAGGGAAATTTATATGGAATAGGAAGCTAAGAAGGATGTGCAGCAGCCCTATAAGAATAACACAGATATTTTAACCTTAAAAATATGTTATTAAGAACTTATTGATAGTTCAGTTTCATGTGGTACAGCTTTCTGATATTACTTACAAGCTCAGGAAAACACTTCCAGAACGTATCCTTTTGTGAAATAATGTAATTTCCTAGGGTGTTTACAGACTTTAAGAAACTAAGATTGAACATAAAACATTCTAGTGTAAAATTATCACTTTAAGGAGTCTAATGAAAATCTAGTTAGTCTTATGAAATAATTTTTAAAACTACAGATAAATATTTTTACCAACATAGAACTCTACTGTCTTTGAAATAACATTTAATTGAATGAAATAGATATCTTCTTTGGCTCTATTTTACTGCAAACATTAAAATGATAAATACAAACTATTCTTAAACTGACTCTTAGAAGAAATGCAAAACTCCTTCAAAGGGAGAAGAACAATAATCAGAATTAAAATTATTTTATGAATTGAATATAAGTGATCTTGTTAAAAACAAAATCAAAAAACAAAACTTTCAGTTCTGCTAATACACAAAATGAACATGAATGTATAAATAATTTTTAACAGTGAGAATATTTTTGTTATTTACTAAAAACATATCTATAATAAAATGTAACTATGTTATATGATATACAATTTTAATGGCCAAATTTGTAACATATTAACTCTTCCATAAATTAAAGTATTTTAAATATGCCTCTCAGTCTCACTGGAAAATCACTTCATTTTCTACAGAATATTATCATGAAACTTGCAATATGTGCATTATCTAGTTCAAAAGATCAAAACTTTTATGCCTGTGTAAGCCAGGCAGGGAAAATAAACGTGAAAGAAGAGTCTTACAAATAATAAGAGGACATGAAGGGAACTGTAGATTGCCTGCCTCTGCTAAAGGTGTCAAAAAACAAAAACAAAAGCAAAAAACCTTAAAATACTCTATGTGCCAAACAATGTTTAAGAGCCATATGCAGCCTCCCAAACTGCCAGATTGCAGCTCTAGAAAAGCAGTAGCCAAGATAGAGCTCAACCAAAAGTGTGATCTTTGCCAACAGGAGAGGCCAATAAATTCTAACACTTGCAGAGTGAATAGAATAGAATGCATGCTTCATTCAGTTAGTAATCTTTGCTTATAAAGTTTGAGGTATAACCCATGAAGTCTGTTGGTTATTAACATCTGCCATATGGCCTTAAAACAAGATGCCTCAATCCTAAGTGGGAAAGGGAGAATCTCAATTTAGACTCTCCAATGATCACAGGCACACAAAGAACCAGTCTGTATAAGGCTCACCCTCAACCAAAGGCCTCTTTATTCTGAACAGGTCAGACCATGCTGGAGCCCTAACTGTGATCTACTGTGGTCTGGGTGCACATCCAGTGATCTTTTAAGATATCTGGATTGGCCTATATGAGCACATTAATTTACTAGGAACCTGGTGAAAAGCAGTACATATCAAAATACATTTGAAATTTATTTTATCTATCACCAAGCAGAAGGAAATAGAAAAAGTGAGCAGAGAAGACAGAGAAAAAGAGCAAGAGACCAACAAGCAAGACATATTTCCCCAGACCACCTGGGCCTTATTGTGAGAAAGGCCAGAAGCTGCAGATCATTACCTCAAAGACCTGAGGTACACCAGGAGGAGGTTCCCACTGCCTTGAGAGACAAGCCCCTGGGTGTTCATGAGTTGACTGGAGAATGAGATACTACTCACTTCCTTCCCTACTGAAGATGCCAGAGAAACTCAAAAAAGGGGGCCATTGTTCTGGCAATTAATTTAGAAATCTATACTGTAATTTTTTTCCTTATGTAGATCTGTTTGGGATTCTTTATATATGTATATGAAATAATAACTTGTTAAGTAGTATTTTCCACACAACATCCTCAAATTCAGTTATATATATCTTATACATATTAGGTGCAAAGACTGAAACAGATACTTGTAATGCATTTTTAAAACAGGTGTCCATATTTCATAGTAAGTTTTTTTTGTGTTGTTGTTTGTTTGTTTGTTTGAGACGTAGTCTTGCTGTCTCCCAGACTGGAGTGCAGTGGGCTATCTTGGCTCACTGCAAGCTCTGCCTCCCGGGTTCACGCCATTCTCCTGCCTCAGCCTCCCAAGTAGCTGGGACTACAGGCGCCCGCCACCACGCCTGGCTAATTTTTTGTATTTTTAGTAGAGACGGGGTTTCACCATGTTAGCCAGGATGGTCTCGATCTCCTGACCTAGTGATCCGCCCGCGTCAGCCTCCCAAAGTGCTGGGATTACAGGCATGAGCCACCGCACCCAGCCCATAGTAAGTTTTACTAATACTGAATTCCTCATATTTCTAAAATACTGCAACATACTGCTTTCTTATTCTTTGCCAAAAAAAGCTTAACTCTCTGAGAATTTATTTTTTATTTTGACCCTTTTGATGTAAATGAATCACCCATCCATTACTAATGATTATTAAGTGAAATATATGAATCCATGTTGTATAATATAGTACGTGATATCTATAACATTAGAACAATAAAAACTAACATCTATTGAAAATTTACTATGTGACAGACACTACATTAAGGGCTTTACATGGATTATTTCACCTAATCTTTCCTGAAATGTATGAGATAAACACTCTTAAAATCTCCACTTTCAGTTGAATTACACAAGACTTAAAGAAGTAACTTGCAAAAGACAATTAAACTAGTAAGTGTTAGGATGGTGGCTCAAACCCCAGTTCAAATCCCGCTATTACCTTTCTCTCTCTTTCTCTTTTACAACATATTTTTAATAGTATATACAAACACAGAGAAAGTCATTTCAGTTTAGCAGTTAAGAATACTAGAAGCTTCAATCCTGGATTTTTAAAAAATATAACTTATATTCAAGGAAACTATACAATTATATATTTTATTTAATAATTATTTCAATTCTCTTTTTATAAGATCTGTAAGCACGTTCACCATTTTTAAAAGATGACATTCTATCATGAACACTTCATCTATTCAAACTTAAAAATCATGAACATGCCACCTTAACAGGACTCTCAACTCTGAAAGAACTTTTGTTAGGAGGATAAACCAAAAAAAAAAAAAAATCCTAAAATTTTTGAAAGGCATAGATAAAAGAAATTTTAAAATTTACCAAAATTCTATCGCAGATAGTGCTTTTAAAAGAACTATGGGAAAAAAGTAATGATCAATTTCATAGCTTTTTTAATGAGCAGATGTAAAATCTCACCTTTACTGAGAATGCCAACCTGGAGTAGAATAGACCAATCTTTCTATATAATATGAACAGTATCATATATGGACACCATTTCCACTAACATAAAATCCAAATTAGAAAGTGAAGTATGGGATCTGTGAATGTTATACCCAGTTTAGCTGTGCCCCAAGTTACGTACTTAGGTGTCTCATGAAACATAGAACACAATCTAGTATTAAAATTTAGATATAATCTCTTTGTATATGTATCTTTACTAGTTTTGCTAACAATGCTTTTTCACATATCTCTTGGTAATAAAATTTACCATCATTTCTCTATATAAGACTTTTGAGATTTTTTATTAGAATTAAATCAATGCCTCCCTTAAATAAATACTGTTTAAATAGCTCCTTTAATGACTGAAATCCCAATACAAAGTAAATTCTATATAATAACTTAGCAAAACATAAAGTCAACAGTACTTATCTAGAAAATATTTTATAATGCTAGGAAAACATGTTCAGACAATTAGTTTAGTTTTATACGGATTCATAAGTCAGTGATGGTCAAGTGTCAGTCTAAATTCAAATGTATTACGAAAAGTTATGGAAAATGTTATATTCACCAGGTTACAGCCTGTAAGACTTGGAATCTCTTTTGTTTGCTCTTACATCAGTTAATAAAAGGATCTAAGATTGCACTTATTCTAATAGACAGGGTGCACATCTATAATATAACTTCTCTTCACTTTAACCAGAACAAAGGCCTATATTATAAATAAAATATTAAATCAATTTTTGAGCTCCCAATTTTTGTGCATATCTTACTGTCTTGAACATGAATGAATGGAATGCTAGGTGAAGACTAGGCCTTCATAGCAGAATCAATGAGAACTTGAAAAGAGGAACACCTAAACACTATCTTGGTTAAAATTTTATATATTATGTTAAGGTAATAAAGTATCCTATAAAACACAATAATTTCCCATCTATATTGTTAACTACAGGTGAGATTTTTTTACTTATCCACACAAATATTTTTTTACTTATCCATGCAAAGTAAATACCTGCAAAACAATAACAGTATGTAAACAAAATCAACTGAATGTGTTCTCTGTATTGAATATTTTTGTCTTTTACTTTGTTTTATAACAAAGGAAGAAATATTTTATTGAGTTTATTCTAGATTACCTGTCTCTAAACTGTAATGTTTTTACATAAATTTTTATCCTAAAGGGTAGTTGTAGGATAGTTTTTACAAATTACCATTTTATTATCAAAAGAAATCAGCAACATAATCATTTCAAATTTTCATGCCTATTTCAAATGACTGACTAATAAATTTCACTTTCTGTAATGTATAAAATATGTCCCCAAAGTATAAATACCACAAAGTATGAAAGAGAAAGCAAAATTAACTATAGTGAGACTACACTTACAATACAAAAAAAAAACAAATGAAACTGTGTATTTGGTGACTTCACAGGGAACGTATTTTCATAAAATGTTTCTTCTATACTAAGTGACATGAAAAATTTGAAAACATAAGCAAAGGAGTTAAGATATAATTTACAAAGCTGTGCACTCCGTAGCTAAAATAATACTAAATTCCAACTACTTGAAAACCAAACTATACTAAAAACAATACATTATTTTAACGTTAAATAAATTTTTACTTAAATTATCTTTTAGGAAATCTATTTTAAATAAAATGTTATTACATTTCAAAATCAATTTCTGAAGAAAAAATCTCTAAGTATTTCATAAAAATGATCACAGCAATAAATAAATAGCTAAGATTATTTAAATAATGGTTCCTTTTCAGAAAATAGCATAAGAATAGACATAAACAAATTTTAGGGAACCTGTCAAAAATACTAAGCAGCTACTGCACACCATTTAAACTTCTGCTTTTTTCCAGACAACTCATTCCTTTTGTATGCCTAAGGAAATACAGTGATTGGAATTTTGTGAATACATCTACCATAAATGATACACTATTAGTTTACTTTTCTGATACTTTTAAAAATATGTTAAATTTCCACTGGAAAATATCCAAAGAAACTTCAGATTTTAACCATTTAAAAACAAAGAGATGCCATTACGCACCTAACCAAAATAAAATAAAATAAAATAAAAAGGCACAGTACCAAATGCTAAAGGCTACAGCTAAAGAGAAGAGTAAAATTAAACCTCTTGTTAGAAAAGGGAAATAGATTCACATGTATATAAGCACCAATAAATCAAGCAGGGGAGGATATAAGCATCTTCCAGAGATGTGGCCATAAGTATAGGCCACTGCTTAAAGTTAAGGGGCATGCTAATAACAAAGTCTCAGACAGGCCTGACACCTAATGAGAAAGTTATCTCCCACTCTTGTATCCCTTAAGGGCTGCTACTATCACTTTCAAGTAAATACAAAGATACAGAGAGAATGAATAGAATCGCTGCCCTAGATTATAAAATGGCATGTATATGTACTATGTGAACATTTTCATCACAGCTCCATGCTTACCTCGTAAGACCAGACACACTGAGTCCCACCAAAACGGCGAACACATCTTCCTACTTCCACATCCTCGTGAGTCGTGTACATTTCTCTAAGGCATTCACCAATATGTGGCACCATCCTCCTGAGAACTTCTCGGCTAAAGATCATGCCAGGTCCTCCCATACAGAAGTTTTCCCCAGGCTCCAGTCCCAGCTTTCCAAGCTCTTCAATATTCCCCAGGCCAGTCTGTCCCAGGTAGAGAGGCTTACTGCTGTTTAGCGATCTAAGAAACTCTTCTAATTTATCACCTACAAAAAGAAAGGCAACAATTACTATGTCCCCTTATTTCATAATCACTTATCATGTACAAGGTAAGGGACAGAACTTTCAACATTGTGCTTAAAATCCTCAGTCTTACACAACTGAAAAGAAGAAAAAGCCTCTTCCAATACTCTATTATTTTTAAAAGACTAATTCATAGTTATTAATTTAAACATATTAAAATTGTACCAGCTTCTGGTTAAGGTCACTGAAAAACCTTAACAGCTCTGACAATCATCAATTTTCTGTAAAAAGTGAAATAATGACAAGGAAAGTAAAGACAGGTTTCTTAGTACATTTGAAGTAACAAAAAGTTCCCAGGAATATAAAATAATGTTAAATACTGGTATTTAGCATTGTTTTGGCTGACTCTTAATACCTAATAATTATTTTTACTCATAATTGGTTTAGTTCAGTGTTTTGCCATTAACTAAACTTCAGTCATATACAACCCACACAGTTTTGGAGGATGTTTGATTCAAACCTGTCTTGAAATTTAATTTGGGAAGGCACCTTTTTAGAAAAAAAAGTTTGTCAAAAATTAGTGTAATTGGTTTCACTTGCAGTTTGTTAAGTTCAGAAAAAACGTTTAAAAATAAAATTTTGCAGCTAAAACAGTTGAGAAGCACTTGGTATTCTAAGTGATACACTGGAATAAGTAGAGAGTCACCTTCTTCATATTCCCAGTCAGCATCTTTACTACCATTTTTGATGAGCACAGCATCTGCAGTCATTATCTTGATCCCATGCCTTGCCCCGTGTATCTCAATGAGTTTCAGCTATTATTGGGTTCTTAATTCAAAACACATTTCATTCTTAATAGAAATTGAAATAATATGTCATTTTAATGTTCTGAAGGACAATCTTTCGAAGTATTAAAACAAATGAAAGAAGTAGGTGCTGTTAATGCATTTTATAAATTCCCTGCAAAATGTGGCAAACTTCTGCCAGGAAACCTTTGTAATTTTGAGATATCCAAGGCAAGGAACTTAAAGTAGAGGAAGCTTTCTTCTTTGAGTCAATCCTAAATACCACTGTTAAAAATGTAATGAGACCATTCTTTATTTTTATATCCAATTATCAGTATTTTCTATTCCAACCTGCTCTAGAGTGACTTCCCTCCTTCCAATCCAAAGCCAAGAAATCTCTAGTTATTATGATTACACTAATTCCTTGTGCCAAAATGCAACAGTTTGGGTTTATTGTTTGGCTTTTTGTTCGTTTTTCTTTCATTATGTGAAAAGTACTATCCGAATCAGGAGGAAGCAATGAGGCTACGAGTAGAAAGGCATAAAATAAGGAAGGGCTGCCCCCCTTTGACCGGGAAGCAAGGAAATGTGGAAAGCACAGAGAAACCTCATTCGGTACAACCCTGTTGCTTCCCTTGCGTTGCTCCCCATCTCAGCAACTGGCTGGACTGGAAAGATTCACTTCTCTGACCTAAAGAACTTTGATCCGCTGAGTTTAGAAATTCTCTGTCCAGAGCCGCCCACATTCCGGGGAAAAGACCGCGCCTCTTTTAAACTGACAAAAAAAGTTTTTTCTTGCTGTGGCTGCCTGTGGTTCTGGGAAGGACTTCCAGCCTCTGCTTATCACCGCGGCCATCAAAATGCACTGGAAAGGAACCAATACTAGTGTGTGCTAGTACAGTCTGCTGTTCCCAGGGGTCTGGCTTATTAGCGGGTGCTTTCCTCTTTTCCCCCACCACCAATTCCTTACAACATGCCCATCCTCTCAGGGTTTTATTGAGGTGTGGCGGGGGGATGGGGGACGGCTTGGTGCTGAACTGTAGTGGTTGGAAGGAGCAGCGCGCTGGCACGGTGGGGATGGCCAAGGACTCCCAGTATGTGGAGAGTTGAGCCAAAGGGAAGGGAACACACAGGAAAGGGTCCGGGACAGCGAAGACGATTCCTCAATCTGAGCAGTTCCAAAAGTGCGCTAGATCCAGTTTAAACAAAAGAGCAAGATCCAAAGCCAGAACACTGGATCTCCAGACTAGTTGTAGCTAGCATCCTCCGTCTTCCCTTCCTGCACCAAAGACCACGCCCCTCTGGACCGATTGGGGAAACTACCATCAGCAGGGGCTTTCAGAGGAGGGCAGAGTGGGAATGGCCTTTGGTTTAGCTCTAAGGTTCCTTTTCTAACCTCTCCGACAAGGTAAAGACTAAGGGACAAGCGCGAGGCGGCACCGAAAACAGCAAGTGAGGAAGGCGAATAAAGCCAGGCAGGTGTGAGGAGGGTCCAGATTGCAGAAGACGAGGAACGGGCTACGAATTGTGGGCGGATGCAAGGGGTGGGGAGGGCGGGCCAGGGCCTGTGGGAGCCCGAAGCACGTGCTGGCAGAGAAGCAGCGGAGGGGCTGGGCAGGGGCTAGGACCGGTTACAGAGAAAGGAGTCGGGGAGACTGGCAGGCTGGAAAGCCGGCGCAGGGAGGTCACCTTTGATGTAGACATCGTCGTCGGCGCGCATGAACCACTCATACTTGTCCAGGTAGTTGTCGTGCATGTACTTGATCATCATGAAGGACTTTTTCTGGGGAGGATAGGAGTCGTCCACACCCGGTAGCGCGATGACAGGCAGGGGTGGCGGGGGCTGGCCGGCGTTGGGGGGCTGCTGGCTGGAAAAGAACTCCACGCGGCCCGGGATGAAACGCGCCCAGGTCCGCTGCGCGGCCAGCGCGCGGCTGCCCAGGTACTTCTGCGCGGTCATCACCCCCACGTACAGGAAGTCCCGGGGTCGGGCGCTCGGGGCGGCAGCGCCCCCGTCCCCGCTGCCGTTGTGGCTACTCCCCGGCCGGCCGTCTCTCCGCTGCCCAGCCGCGCCCCCGTCCTCCTCCTCGGGTTCCCCCTCGGCCGCTGGAGCACCGGGAAGCCCCGTCGCGCCCTCAGGCTCGCGTCCTCGCCGCCGCTGCTGCAGCGGAGGTGGCTGCTGCCAGGGGCTGCTTCGAAAACTGGTGATCCCGGGTGCTGCCTCGGGCAGCGGTGGCCCCTGGAGATCCTGGCGCGCGGGGGGCGGCGACTGCTCCTGCCGTGGTCGGGACTGGGGCTGGGGGAGCGGCTGCTGAGCGCCGGCGCGGGGGCCAGCAGCAGAGCGACCGTAGTAGGAGCAGAGGCTGGAGCCGCGTCTCTTCCTCTCGCTCAGCTCCGCCACCCTGGGGGCGATGAGCCAGGACGCGGCGGTGAAGCCCAGCACCAGCCCTAATGCCACGCTCATCCACGGGCGGCGAGAGCGCACAGCCATCGCGGCTGTCCCGAGCGCGGACGCTCGCTGGGCTGTCGCGGCGCGGCACGCGGTTTCCCCGGCTCACACCCGCCCCTCCTCCGCCTTTGCGCCCCCAGCCGCGGCCGCAGCCGGCCGCCTAGGCGCCGACACCGGCTGGAGGTCGAAGCGCCGCGGACGCCTCGACTGCCGCGGGCTGCAGCTGCCTGCCGGGCTCCCGCTCAGCTCTGGGCCGGGGCTCCGAGCAAGGGTCGAGAGTGAAACTTCTCCCGGCGGCGGCGGTGGCGGCAGCAGCGGCAGCGAGAGGAGCTGCAGGAGGAGGAGGAGGAGCAGCGGCGGCGGCAACGCGTCCGCTCCTAGGCTGCCACCCTGTCAGTGGCGCGCCTGGGCCCTCCCTCCTCCCTCCTTCCCGAGCCCCCGCCCTCACTCCCGCCTCCCGCTCCCCCCGCCGCCGGGCTCCGAGCTGGCCCGGAGGAGGAGCCGCAGGCGGCACCGCTGCCAGCCGGAGAGAAGCGCGGGCCGCGGTATTTCCCCGTCACCCGCCCTTGGACGCCCCCCGTCCGCGCCTCAGTCCAGAGCCGGCCTCCTCTCCGGAAGGAAACGATCCCTGTCGGGCCGCCTCCGGCTTGCAGCGCCGACGCCCCCTCTTCCCTCCTCCCCCAGCTCTTGCTCTTCGTCCCATTTCCCGTCCCGTCCCGCCCCTCCGCTGGCCTCCCGACACTCGTGTCTGGGGGCTCTACTGGCCTCCTCCCGGCGCCTAGCCTCCGCTGACCTCATCGGCGGAGCTCGGGTCCGGGAGCCCCCAGCAAGTTCGTTGCTGTCCCTCCGGGTTCTCCTCCCCCGGCCCACAGCCGGGTACGTCCTGGCGTGACCCTTACCACTCTGCCCCGCCCCAGGTCCGCCAGGGCGCCACTCTTCGCGTTTTCCGTCCTTTCCACGTTGTTCTTGCCGCTGCCACTCCGCGCCTTCTCTCTCTAGTCGGTCACTTGTCAGGAAACCAAACGTCCCATCCCAGCACCTCTCCTCTCAGCCTAACTTCTCTCCTACCTGCATCCTCCACCAGCTCTCCTCAGTCCTTCACAGAAGCACCATTGTCGTTAGGGTCTCTCCTAAGAAAATCTCTGAGGGATTGGAAATACTTATCCTGAAAGGCTAAGGGAGTTGGTGGTGTGTGGGGGTTCAATCCCCAAAGAACGTAAAAATCCCATGTCCTCCACCTGTTGAGTTGGAAAATGTGGGGCTGCCTAATGGTCTCCCCCTCGGCTCTCCTGATGATACCTGTTCAAGAAATGAGAACTATGGTCTATTTTCAGTCTTGGTAGAAGATTGGCTCAGTGGGACTGGCAAATAGTGGAGAAATGGGCACACATTCACAGGGCCAATACCCTGAAGATCCAAACGAAAGAAATTCTTACCCCCACAAAATAAGTGAACTTAATCAAAAAATAAAATGGAGGATATGATTTTTATTCTTGCCTATGAACCGTTTTATTTTCTAAGGCAAAGACAGGAAAATTTTACCTCTCCAATGAGGGAGGAAAATTGTCCAGCAACAGAATCTCAAAAAAAGTTAAGCTGTATTGGCCAAAATCATTGTACCTTAGTTACGTTAGGAAGAAATTACCTGAAGGTATATGATTTTTGAAGAAGGGAGCATTAACAAATTTCTGTCTAAAGGTTGTGCATAAAGCTATAGTCTGGGGTGCATTTGGCATCCCAAGTACTTCCTTCTCTTCAAATTTCAGTCTTCTGTTTTAGACATCAAACGCAAAGGGATGGTATTGAATGGCATTAGACATAATGGCTCGATCCAGCGAGGTGCTGGCAGCGTCCCTGGAACACTAGGCCTGCCTGGAGCCTTTGGAGGAATGGTTCTTTCCACACCGGTCACTGGCTGTGCATGAGCACGTCTGACTAAATGTTTCATCTGCTGGACAATGAAGCTCCTTTTCCATGTCTAGGTTTTGCCCAGAGACACTTGGGAATACAGATTACTGGACTCTCTCAAAGTTAAATTTTAGTTAGAATACAAAGCTAGTCAAACAGGCCCCTTCTGATTTTTAAATCGTCAAAGGCATTTTAAAATTTCTAGAATAGTACTATTCAATAGAACTTTCGCTATAATGGAAATTTTTTTTTATTTGTGCTGATAAGACAGTTAGTAGCCACATAAAATTATGGAGCATTGAAAGGTGACTAGTGTGATTGAAGAAATGAATTTTCATTTTATTTAATTTTAATTACTTTTTATTTAAATAGCCCCATGTGGCTAGGGGTAAGTTACCATGTAGGACAGCACATTTACAGAGGATTTCCTATTGCATATGGTCAACAGTAAAGGACAAATAAGTCCACCTACACACCAGTACCCTCTCCCCTGCAGTATTCAACTGGGCTTTATGGTAATGGATGCCATTCATATTGTTGATCTACAAAATCATTAATTCTCGTTGGGCATAAATAACCCATTCATCAACTGTTTGGAATATTTGGAGAGGAAGTTAATTTCATTCACTTATTCAACAAGTGTATATTAGAGATTAAACATTAGACAAGGTGGAAGGCTCTGGACATGGAGATGTCAACAAACTATTCAGTGCTTCCCATCATGAAGCTTATAGTGCATTGAAGAAGACACATTAAACATCACACTAGGAAATGAATTACAATGGTGATAAATGATATGAATAGAAATACAGAGTACTCAGAATATTTATAAGAGCATCTAATTTAGTCTGGGAGTCAGGGAAGCCACTAGAAAAGATTCAGATAAAATGAAATCATTGAAGTGATATTACATATGAGACAAGTGACCTTGGGCAAGTTGTGAAAATTCTAAGTTTTTGATTTCTCATCTGTAAATTCATTTCTGTGAGGCTTTATTAATATACTATATGAAGTGCTTAACATAATGTTTAGTTCATTGTAAACACTTGGGAAATGTTCTCATTTTCTAATCCCTTCCCTTATGCTAAAACGTCTCTTTCATGGTATCTATCATCTCATTTTTATTACATTTCATCTTTTCATTTATTTAACAGATACTTATTTAGTATGTACTGTGAGGCAGACACTATCACTGAGAAAAAAAAGTAGACAAAACAAAGTCCTGACTTCATGGGACTTGTATTCTAAGAGGAGATTACACACACACATACACACACACACACACATGCATGTGTGTATATGAAGTATTTTTACATATAAAGAAATATCTGTAATATGTCGGTGTAAGTGTTTATTTAAAAAAAAGAGAAGGATAGTGAGTGTATTATGTGTTGGGTGAGGCCACTTAAAACTGATGCGTCAGGAAAGTTCTTTCTGATACTTTTAGCAGAAAACAGAAAAAAGTGAGGAAACTAATCCTGAAGATATCTGAAATAATACTTTTCAAGGAGAAGGAGTAGCTAACACAAGTCTTTGACACAGACATGGCATATTGAGACGCAGCAGAGGCCAAAGTAGATTGGAAAAAGGAGGAAGCGGATGACTTGTTGATAATTTAGGTCAGTGCTGAATAGAATTATAATGTGAACCACAACTGCAAGACATATAATTTAATTTTTTTCTAGAAGCCTCATTTAAAAACAGGTGAAATTGATTTTCATACTTTTTATTCAACTTAATATATCCAAAATAGCGGGAGATATTTTACATCCTTTTTATTAGTACTAATTTTTCAAAACCATTGTGTGCTCATCACTTACAGCACATCTGAATTCAAACTAGCCACATTTCCAATGTTCAATAGACACAAGTGGCTAGGGACTACCATATTGGACAGTGCATATATAGATCCTTGCAGACATTCATAAAGACTTTGGCTTTTATTCCGAGTGACAATGAAGCTGTTGTGTAGAGTAGTGATCTGGTTTTTATTTATTGTTTACAAAGATCATTCTAGCTCCTATGGGGAGAAAATAAACTGCAGTGGGACAAGGGTAGAATTAGAGAAAACATTTAAATCTTTATTGAAGTGACCTCATCACTTGAGAATAGAAGGGAAAAAACAAGCCTCTTTTTTTTTTCTTCCTGCACAGCGTCTGCCCCTTTCCTTATTTGTAATAAGTAGAAGCTTTTGGAAAAGATTTTTATATAAATTTAATTTTATATGTATTCAGATTCCTGTTATTTGTGGGTGTTATTTGTGGGCGTTTCCCAAAGTCAGTGAAGTAATTTTCTCATCTCACTTTAGTTCTGAAGATACATGACTTTTAGAGGAGGTAATTTTCTGGGAAATCTCTATCAAGAACTCACTTTTTTATTTTCAAAACATTAAGTAATAAGTTATAGGAATAATTTTTAAAAATTTCAATTGGATGTAAGGGTTGTTGAGGAGGAAATTTTCATGGAACTAACATTGAAGAAAAATAAACATAATTGCATACCAAAATATAATAAAAATCTATATACTGTGTTAGAGGAAAGAATACACAAATACAGGTAATTCTATAATAATAACTCTGGAAAAAATGTCTAATATAGTTGCTGTTCTTATCTAAGCAAGAATGTGCCAATAAGTATACTTGTGAACCATCTCATAAAATCTCTGTGAAGCACCTCTATAGTGGATTTTGAGAAAAAAGCAATAATAAAATCCTTCTAAAATTATAATAGTTTACAAAGAAAATTACAAAACTGATTTTCTGTCTTTCCTAAACCCTTTAACAATTTCAAATATGTCCATATTAGACTACAGTAACATATGAATTATTTGCCACCTTCTCTGAGCTGTAGCTACTGGAACATAAGGTATCATCTGGATTCACAGTGAAGACAGATTTCTTCTTGTAGAGATTGTGTTCCTGTGGCTTTGGAAAGACTTTAATGTCAACCACCCCAAGACAAAGTCTGCTATACTTAGCAGAGAGTCTTTGAGCAAACTGCTCTAATGGGACTACATTAGATATTAAAACTAATTGGAAAAGGTTACTAATAACTTTAAAATCACAGAAAAGGCGCAAGTGACTTTAAAGGGTGGAATCATTCTTTGATCATTTATGAAAGTAAAAGGTCAATATATACATGAATGTTCAGTTTATGCTTCTGTTACAAGGTATAATCAAGATTAGGCTTGTACTGACACTTTGAATCAGGATTTTACTAAGCTATTTTGAATGTTATCATTTTTTCTTGACAGATCAAGGCTGAGTTAATTTCATTTGTGTGAAGCAACTGTGGCATCTAGTGGTTAATAATCATAATGGTAATTCAGTTTGTTCCTAAGGGATAAATTGTGTTAACAAAATATTTTTGATATTGCCAAGGAGTATTATAATCAGAGGGACATAATAAGATAACAATTTGATTCTATTTTTATTTTCTCAGAAATCAGCATGAGAAGATGATCAAAATTCATATATTGAAACATGAAAAGGTAAATTATTTATGGCATATCATAAAACTATGTAAGTTTCAGAGCCTGGTATTAATCTACATTTAATCACCATGAAAATGTTCCAGTAAATTTTTTTACACTGAGCAGATTTGATGCTACCAAAGGTTTATTAATCAAGAATTACTTTTTAGGTATGATAATGCTATTGTAGCCTTGTTTTTTTATACAAAGAGTCCTTATTTTCTGAAATACATACTGAAATGTTTATAGATAAACTGGTATGATATCTGGGATTTAAATATATGGGATGGAGGGAGGTGCTAAATGGATGTAGATGTGAATAGGGTCTGATTGGCCAGGTATTGATTACTATTAGGGTAGGTAATTATCTTCAGATAAATTTGGATCTCTATAATAAAAAGTTTTTTTAAAAATACTTCATTTGTTTAAGGTCAGAACATACTCTTCATTTATTTTCTATAGATTTACCTAACCAAGAGATGGTCCACTTGTTTAAACAATCAGTGAGAAGATCAATTGAGGAGGAAAGAATGAAACTCCTCCTGTCACTTAGGAAAGGGTCAAAAAGCAATCAATTGAAATAAAACCATCCACTTCTTCCAGCCCCTCTTGGCCCCATGACAGTCTGAGACATAAGCAAAATACTCGGTCAAGCTTTTACAAAGAAAAAGGGACTATTTACACCTGATAATTTTTTCGTAAGTAGTAATAGTCTATGATTAGGTAATGGGCTGCAAAATCTCAAGTTCCTAATCACTAACCTGAATTTATGCTAAAAAAAAAAGATTTTTATTTTTAATTGCCTCCGTTCACTACTTTCCTAAAATATGAATAATCTCCAATTCAATATTTCCTATCTCAGAAAACTTAAAATAACATGCATGTGCCACCTTCTTTCTGTTGCTTTAATTGTCAATCCCTGTTAATTATTGGTTTCCTTTCCTGTCCCATAGATCTGTGCTGTTCAGTAGAGATATAATATTATCCACATATGTAATTTAAAATTTTTTTAGTAGCCACATTTTACAAAGCAAGGACATGTGAAATTAATCTTACTAATATACTTTATTTTATTTTCCTTAATGTATCCAGTTCCAGTAGAGAGTAGAGTTGTGGGTATTCGAGGCTGGGAAGCATAAGGGGGAGGAGGAGGAGAACTTGCATAAAGGATTCAAAATTACAGCTAGATAGGAGGAATGAGTTTGGGTGTTCTGAAGCATCACAGGGTGAATATGGTTCATTATCATTTTTGTATATTTCCAAAAAGCTAGAAGAGAAGATTTTTGAATGTTCACAGCACAAAGAAAGGTAAAATGTTTCAGGTGATAGGTATCATATGCTAATTACCCTGATTTGATCATTATATATTATGTACATGTATTAAAATATCACTCTGTATCCCATAAATATATACAATTATTACATGTCAACTAAAACTAAACGGATGGGGGAAGCTAAAACATTTTTTAAATTAAAAAATACCATTTCTGACTATTAAGCCTAAAAACATTTTAAATGACAGAGACAATTGGATTTCAGGATGTTTACAGGATTCATTGTGCTGCATTCCGAGATATCAACATATGAATACATTGCATATTTATACACATAAATATATATGTATGTATGTGTTTACATACAGAAACACTATATATGTGTGTGTGTATGTACATGTAGAAACACACATATATACATTTCTTTATAACCACATATCATGACAAGTTAAACATAAGAGGAGAGATTAGGGGTCTTTCCTTTTCTGTAATGATTACTCTTATTTAAATTTTAGGATACCTTACTAGGATGTAGGAGAAGTTAGATACCATATCTCTCAACCCTGTGTCAAGGGGATATGGCTTAGGCTTAGCAAGTTGGGTATTCTATCTAAGATCTTGTATCTTGAGTGAATGAGACAGGAATAATTTATAATTCATCTTAAGGTGCTGCATACAGCAGTGGATTTTTATTTAAGTCTGTAGTGAACTAATAATGACACAAATATTTCAATAGTTATTTAAAGTAAGGATTTATGACTTTCAACAGAATATTGGCACCGGGAGAGCAGATTATTTTTCTGCCAGTCTTCAAAATTCTTGGGGGTGTTTGAAAATATAATTATTTTCTTTATGATGTTCTTTGAAATCAACAAGAACAGAGACACAACATACCAGAATCTCTGGGACACATTCAAAGCAGTGTGTAGAGGGAAATTTATAGCACTAAATGCCCACAAGAGAAAGCAGGAAAGATCCAAAATTGACACCCTAACATCACAATTAAAAGAACTAGAAAAGTAAGAGCAAACACATTCAAAAGCTAGCAGAAGGCAAGAAATAACTAAAATCAGAGCAGAACTGAAGGAAATAGAGACACAAAAAAACCTTCAAAAAATTAATGAATCCAGGAGCTGGTTTTTTGAGAGGATCAACAAAATTGATAGACCGCTAGCAAGACTAATAAAGAAGTAAAGAGAGAAGAATCAAATAGACGCAATAAAAAATGATAAAGGGGATATCACCACCGATCCCACAGAAATACAAACTACCATCAGAGAAGACTACAAACACCTCTACACAAATAAACTAGAAAATCTAGAAGAAATGGATAAATTCCTCAACACATACACCCTCCCAAGACTAAACCAGGAAGAAGTTGAATCTCTGAATAGACCAATAACAAGATCTGAAATTGTGGCAATAATCAATAGCTTACCAACCAAAAAGAGTCCAGGACCACATGGATTCACAGCCAAATTCTACCAGAGGTACAAGGAGGAACTGGTATCATTCCTTCTGAAAGTATTCCAATCAATAGAAAAAGAGGGAATCCTCCCTAACTCATTTTATGAGGCCAGCATCATTCTGATACCAAAGCCTGGCAGAGACACAACCAAAAAAGACAATTTTAGACCAATATCCTTGATGAACATTGATGCAAAAATCCTCAATAAAATACTGGCAAACTGAATCCAGCAGCACATCAAAAAGCTTATCCCCCATGATCAAGTGGACTTCATCCCTGGGATGCAAGGCTGGTTCAATATATGCAAATCAATAAATGTAATCCAGCATATAAACAGAACCAAAGACAAAAACCACATGATTATCTCAATAGATGCAGAAAAGGCCTTTGACAAAATTCAACAACCCTTCATGCTAAAAACTCTCAATAAATTAGGTATTCATGGGACGTATCTCAAAATAATAAGAGCTATCTATGACAAACCCACAGCCAATATCATACTGAATGGGCAAAAACTGCAAGCATTCCCTTTGAAAACTGGCACAAGACAGGGATGCCCTCTCTCACCACTCCTATTCAACATAGTGTTGGAAGTTCTGGCCAGGGCAATTAGGCAGGAGAAGGAAATAAAGGGTATTCAATTAGGAAAAGAGGAAGTGAAATTGTCCCTGTTTGCAGATGACATGATTGTATATCTAGAAAACCCCATTGTCTCAGCCAAAAATCTCCTTAAGCTGATAAGCAACTTCAGCAAAGTCTCAGGATACAAAATACAAAATCAATGTGCAAAAATCACAAGCATTCTTATACATCAATAACAGACAAACAGAGAGCCAAATCATGAGTGAACTCCCATTCACAATTGCTTCAAAGAGAATAAAATACCTAGGAATCCAACTTACAAGGGATGTGAAGGACCTCTTCAAGGAGAACTACAAACCACTGCTCAAGGAAATAAAAGAGGATACAAACAAATGGAAGAACATTCCATGCTCATGGGTAGGAAGAATCAATATCTTGAAAATGGCCATACTGCCCAAGGTAATTTATAGATTCAATGCCATCTCCATCAAGCTACCAATAACTTTCTTCACAGAATTGGAAAAAACTACTTTAAAGTTCATATGGAACCAAAAAAGAGCCCACATCGCCAAGTCAATCCTAAGCCAAAAGAACAAAGCTAGAGGCATCACTCTACCTGACTTCAAACTATACTACAAGGCCACAGTAACCAAAACAGCATGGTACTGGTACCAAAACAGAGATATAGATCAATGGAACAGAACAGAGCCTTCAGAAATAGCATCGCATATCTACAACTATCTGATCTTTGACAAACCTGAGAAAAGCAATGGGGAAAGGATTCTCTATTTAATAAATGGTGCTGGGAAAACTGGCTAGCCATCTGTAGAAAGCTGAAACTGGATCCCTTCCTTACACCTTATACAAAAATTAATTCTAGATGGATTAAAGACTTAAACATTAGACCTAAAACCATAAAAACCCTAGATGAAATCCTAGGCATTACCATGCAGGACATAGGCATGAGCAAGGACTTCATGTCTAAAACACCAAAAGCAATGGCAACAAAAGCCAAAATTGACAAATGGGATCTAATTAAACTAAAGATTTTCTGCACAGCAAAAGAAACTACCATCAGAGTGAACAGGCAACCTACAAAATGGGAGAAAATTTTCACAACCTACTCATCTGACAAAGGGCTAATATCCAGAATCTACAATGAACTCAAACAAATTTACAAGAAAAAAACAACCCCATCAAAAAGTGGGCGAAGGACATGAACAGACACTTCTCAAAAGAAGACATTTATGCAGCCAAAAAACACATGAAAAAATGCTCACCATCACTGGCCATCAGAGAAATGCAAATCAAAACCACAATGAGATACCATCTCACACCAGTTAGAATAGCAATCATTAAAAAGTCAGGAAACAACAGATGCTGCAGAGGATGTGGAGAAATAGGAACATTTTTACACTTTTGGTGGGACTGTAAACTAGTTCAACCATTGTGGAAGTCGGTGTGGCGATTCCTCAGGGATCTAGAACTAGAAATACCATTTGACCCAGCCATCCCATTACTGGGTATATACCCAAAGGACTATAAATCTTGCTGCTATAAAGACACATGCACACATATGTTTATTGCGGCACTATTCACAGTAGCAAAGACTTGGAACCAAGCCAAATGTCCAACAATGATAGACTGGATTAAGAAAATGTGGCACATATACACCATGGAATACTATGCAGCCATAAAAAATGATGAGCTCATGTCCTTTGTAGGGACATGGATGAAATTGGAAATCATCATTCTCAGTAAACTATCGCAAGGACAAAAAACCAAACACCACATGTTCTCACTCATAGGTGGGAATTGAACAATGAGAACACATGGACACAGGAAGGGGAACATCACACTCTGGGGATTGTTGTGGGGTGGGGGGAGCGGGGAGGGATAGGTTTAGGAGATATACCTAATGCTCAATGACGAGTTAATAGGTGCGGCACACCAGCATGGCACATGTATACATGTGTAACTAACCTGCACAATGTGCACATGTACCCTAAAACTTAAAGTATAATATTAATAAAATAAAATTAAAAAAAGAAAATATAATTATTTTCACAATCTTATTTAATCATGTTAACATGTGTTAGGTTTGTTATTTTAAATGAAATAATAAATGTTTAATTTTATCTCATTTTAAATTTATCATGCAATATATGCTTGAGATCCCTTAAGAACAAAATGTTTGAGATTGCTAATCTAAAGAAATTCCTTACTTTAGTTTTTTTTCTGCTAGAAGTACCAAAAAAAATTACCTAGGAAAAATTAACAAGAGTTAGAATTTCCTGTCCTGGCCATGCACGGTGGCTGATGCCTGTAATCCTAGCACTTTGGAAAGCTGAGGCAGGTGGATCACCTGAGGTCAGGAGCTCGAGACCAGCCTGGCCAACATGGCAAAACCCCATCTCTACTGAAAATACAAAAATAGCTGGGTGTGGTGGCACATGCCTGTAGTCCCAACTACTCAGGAGGCTGAGGCAGGAGAATCGCTTGAACCCGGGAGGCAGAGGTTGCAGTGAGCCAAGATACCGCCACTGCACTCCAGCCTGGGTGACAGAGTGAGACTCCATCTCAAAAGAAAAATAATAAAAATAATAATAGTAAAAGAATTTTCTGTCCGTGATGGAACATCAATAGTGGGGTGACATATAGAGTAACTGGCCATGAATTTGCATTTTTGAACTTTGAATTGTTTTTTAAATTACACTTTAAGTTCTGGGATACATGTGCAGAATGTGAAGGTTAGTTACATATGTATACATGTGCCATGGTGGTTTGCTGCACCCATCAACCTGTCATCTACATTAGGTATTTCTCCTAATGCTATCCCTCCCCAAGCCCCACAACCCCCACAACAGTCCCCAGTGTGTGATGTTCTCCTCCCTGTGTCCATGTGTTCTCATTGTTCAACTCCCACTTGTGAGTGAGAACATGTGGTGTTTGGTTTTCTGTTCTTCTGGTTAGTTTGCTGATAATGGCAGTTTCCAGCTTCATCCGTGTCCCTGCAAAGGACATGAACTCATCCTTTTTATGGCTGAATAGTATTTCATGGTGTATATGTGCCACATTTTCTTTATCCAATCTATCATTGATAGGCATTTGGGTTGTCTGCAAGTCTTTGCTGTTGTGAACAGTGCTGCAATCAGCATATGTGTGGATGTGTCTTTATAGTAGAATGATTTATAATCCTTTGGGTATATGCCCAGTTATGGCATTGCTGGGTCAAATGATATTTCTGGTTCTAGATCCTTGAGGAATCGCCACACTGTCTTCCACAATGATTCAACTAATTTACACTCCCACCAACAGTGTAAAAGCATTCCTATTTCTCCACATCCTCTCCAGCATCTGTTGTTTCCTGACTTTTTAATGATCACCATTCTAACTGGTGTGAGATGGTATCTCATTGTGGCTTTGATTTGCATTTCTGTAATGACCATTGATGATGAGCTTTTTTTCATATGTTTGTTGGCCATACAAATGTCTTCTTTTGAGAAGTGTCTCTTCATATCCTTTGCCCATTTTTTGATGGGGTTTTTTTTCTTGTAAATTTGTTTAAGTTATTTGTAGATTCTGGATATTAGCTCTTTGTCAGATGGATAGATTGCAAAAATTTTCTCCTATTCTGTAGGTTGCCTGTTCACTCTGATGATTTTTTTTTCTTTTCTTTTTTTTTTTTTTTGCTGTGCAGAAGCTCTTTAGTTTAATTAGATTTCATTTGTCACTTCTGGCTTTTTTTGCCATTGTTTTTGGGTTTTAGTCATGAAGTCTTTACCCATGCATATGTCCTGAATGGTATCGCCTAGGTTTTCTTCTAGGGTGTGTATGGTTTTAGGTCTTACATTTAAGTCTTTCATCCATCTTGAGTGGATTTTTGTATAAGGTGTCAGGAAGGGGCCCAGTTTCAGTTTTCTGCATATGGCTAGCCAGTTTTCCCAGCACCATTTATTAAATAGGGAATCCTTTCCCCATTGCTTGTTTTTGTCAGGTTTGTCAAAGATCAGATGATTGTAGATGTGTGGTGTTGTTTCTGAGGCCTCTGTTCTGTTCCATTGGTCTACATATCTGTTTGGTACCAGTATCATACTGTTTTAGTTACTGTAGCCTTGTAGTATACTTTGAAGTCACAATAATAGTGGGAGACTTTAACACCCCACTGTCAATATTAGACAGATCAAAGAGACAGAAAATTAACAAGGATATTCAGGACTTGAACTCAGCTCTGGACCAAGCGGACCTAATAGACATCTATAGAACTCTCCACCCCAAATCAAAAGAAGATACATTCTTCTCAGCGCCTCATTGGACTTATTCTAAAATCGACCACATAATTGGAAGTAAAACACCCTCAGCAAATGCAAAAGAATGGAAATTATAACAACCTGTGTCTCAGACCACAGTGCAAGCAAATTAGAACTCAGGATTGAGGAACTCACTCAAAACTGCACAACTGCATGGAAACTGAACAACCTGCTCCTGAATGACTACTGGGTAAATAACAAAATGAAGGTAGAAATAAAGACGTTCTTTGAAACCAATGAGAACAAAGACACAATGTGCCAGAATCTCTGGGACACATTTAAAGCAGTGTGTAGAGGAAAATTTATAGCACTAAATACCCACAGGGGAAAGCAGGAAAGATGTAAAATAGCCACCCTAACATCACAATTAAAAGAACTAGAAAAGCAAGAGCAAACAAATCCAAAAGCTAGCAGAAGACAAGAAATAACTAAAATCGGAGCAGAACTGAAAGAGATAGAGACACAAAAAACCCTTCAAAATAATAAATGAATCCAGGAGCTGTTTTTTTAAATAATAAAATAGACTGCTAGCCAGACTGATAAAGAAGAAAAGAGAGAAGAATCAAATAGACACAATAAAAAATGATAAAGGGGATATTACCACTGATCTGACAGAAATACAAACTACCACAAGAAAATGCTGTAAACACCTCCATACTAATAAACTAGGAAATCTAGAAGAAATGGATAAATTCCTGGACACATACACCCTTCCAAGACTAAACCAGGAAGAATTCAAATCCCTGAATCGACCAATAACGAGTTCTGAAATTGAGGCAGTAATTAATAGCCTACCAACCAAAAAAAGCACAGGACCAGAGGATTCACAGCTGAATTCTACCAGAGATACAAAGAGGATCTGGTACCATTCCTTCTGAAACTATTCCAAACAATAGAAAAAGAGGGATTCCTCCATAACTCATTTTGTGAGGCCAGCATCATCCTGATACCAAAACCTGGCAGACACACAACAGAAAAAAAGAAAATTTCAGGCCAATATCTCTGATGAACACCAATGTGAAAATCCTCAATAGAATAGTGGCAAACCGAATCCAACAGCACATCAAAAATCTTATCCACCATGATCAAATCGGCTTCATCCCTGGGATGCAAAGCTGGATCAACATATGCAAATCAATAAACGTAATCCCTCACATAAACAGAACCAATGACAAAAACCACATGATTATCTCAATAGATGCTGAAAACACCTTCGATAAAATTCAACACCCCTTCATGCTAAAAATCCTCAATAAACTAGGTATTGATGGAATGTATCTCAAAATAATAAGAGCTATTTATGACAAACCCACAGCCAATATCATACTGAATGGGCAAAAGGTGGAAGCATTCCCTTTGAAAACTGGCACAAGAAAAGGGTGCCCTCTCTCACCACTCCTGTTCAACATAGCATTGGAAGCTCTGGCCAGGGCAATCGGGCAAGAGAAAGAAATAAAGTGTATTCAAATAGGAAGAGAGAAAGTCAAATTGTCTCTCTTTCCAGATGACTTGATTGTATATTTAGAAAACCCTATCATCTCAGCCCAAAATGTCCTTAAGCTGATAAGCAACTTCAGCAAAGTCTCAGGATACAAAATCAATGTGTGAAAATCACAAGCATTCCTATACTCCAATAATAGGGAGCCAAATAATGAGTGAACTCCCATTCACAATTGCTACAAAGAGAATAAAATACCTAGGAATACAACTTACAAGGGATGTGAAGGACCTCTTCAAGGAGAACTACAAACCACTGCTCAAGGAAATGAGAGAGGACACAAACAACTGGAAAAACATTCCATAAGCATGGATACCAAAAATCGATACCATAAAAATGGCCATACTGCCCAAAGTAATTTATAGATTTGATGCTATCCCCATCAAGCTACCATCGACTATCTTCACAGAGTTAGAAAAAACTACTTTAAGTTTCATATGGAACAAAACAAGAGCCCGTATAGGCAAGACAATCCTAAGCAAGTGAAATGTTTTTAAGTACATGATTGTCTCCATGTTTCTAGAGTCACACCTATTGTTTTTTAGCAATCCAGTAGTTTGAATGAATCGTCTGAGACCAATATAATTTAAATTTTTCAAGACTTGTCTAATTTATATACAGTAACAAATTAATACCTTTAACAATTTGGGGAATATACTTCTCATTTCTACAAAAATAAGCTCCAGGATAGTGTGTTACTCTGAAGTTCCAATCATTTTGTATTATTCCATCAAAGAAATAATGTCTTGATTAGTTAATTCTATAGTTGGACAATCATAAAATTTAGTGAGGAAGGAAGATAACCTTGCCATACCAATAAAGTTGAAGGAGCAATTATTTTCCTTTTGATGCCAATTGGAGCTCTAGGAATAGAGGGAATGCTAACTCCAAATTAAATTTTGTGAGTATGAAAAAAGTAAAATTGCACGCATAATTTAAATTCTAGAAGAATTTACAAGTGGTCATCATCTAGAAAATGCAACAACACTATTGTGCAGGATCCATAGTATGGGGTGGAGAATGGTGATGTTGCTTTCTCTCACTGGGCCCCTGTGGCCTTATCTCTGAGTTTTTATTAGGCAGAAAGAGGACAAGAAGAATAGCTTCAAGCCAAGAATAAGAGCAAATATTATAAGTTAGGGTGAAGCACTACATTCTTTAGACCCCCACTGAAGCTTTGCTCACCCTCCATTCTACAACACACATTATTTTTGTTCCAGACTGCTCTCCCCATGTCGACCTTTACAGAAAAGCAGACGGGAATAAAACAGTGCCATCTGAATCAGATTAAAATTAAATCTAGGTTTTAGTATTAGCAGCACAGCATTAGGATTCCAGGACACAGTACAGTCATCCAAGTCATCTGAAACCTTCTTGTATGCATGCAGAACCCAGTTGGCCATGATGGTATACAAATAATTAAAACGTTGGCACCTAGGTCAGTGTTTTTCAAAGTGGAATATTACATAAGTATTTCTAATGCTTTTTTGTGGCATAACTATTAATAGTAAATCTGAAATCCTACTGAATTAGAATCTCTGAAGGTGGGGGCCAGGAATCCACATTTATAACACAATAAATGTGAATTAGAAATGCTAAGCAATTCTTAAGCATACTAGAGCTTGTGAACTACTGTTTAAATCTTCTTGATAACTTGATAATTCGAAGTCCTAACAGCACACTTTAAGTTAATATAAAAACTAATATGAAAAGCAGAACTATTATACCCTTCTACTTACATTTACCAATCTCAAAAACATGGATTGATGGCTAAAATCCTAGGTTCTCCAGTACAGAACAAAATTACCTTCATTTAATTTTGTTTTCAAATTGAATATATGTATATTTCCCTACCTCTTGGTTTGAATTACTCATAAAGCAGACTTTGAGATAAGGATGTGAGAATAAGTTGTTTATTTGTAAAGTGATCCCAAGGAATACTGGTATAAAAGTGGGAAAGTGAAAAAGGAAAACTAAGGGAAGAAAAGTAGCCAAAAAAGGATAAATTCTGAAGCCAGTTACCATTGTAGATAATAGAGCATAACTCTACTTGGGAAATTCTGGTAGTCAGTGTAGGCCATGGCCCTTAGACTTATCGACTGGAAAAGAAGTTGGGATATTTATACACAAACACCTTCATTCATCATCCTAGGGGACACTATCTTGTCTTGTGGCACTTGTAGCCAGCCCCTTGCACAGTCAGACTGCGCTCCACCTGCCAGAGGAAGCCCCTCAGTGAAGAGTTAAAAGGGCTGGTAATTGCAAGATAGAGCATTAGCAAACACTGAAGTGGTAAGGAGAGGAGATGTGGGTAGAACCCTGGTAGCCTCTGCTCTAACCCACTAATTGAAAGCGATATTCACTCCTAAAGCAAATTTCTATACTACTACAGATATAAACCATGTAAGTAATCCTTAATACACCAAGTGAATTTTCAAAAAATGTGCCTTGCAAATTCAGAGTTCTGTAAATTGAGGAATGTATCTTATGTATACAATCCACTTTATGGGACTATTGGGGCTGCTGATGTTTTCCCTGTTGCCACTTCCTATTGAACTACCAGATTCATGGTAGGGGACCACTACTGCCATCATACCATGTCTTATTTTGGGGGATTCCCTTTGACTATTAAAAAAAATTACCAGGGAATATTTCAAACATATGCAAAGTATATAGACTAGAACTCCCTGTACAGTTCATCCAACTTCAACTCATGACCAATGTTATCTATATCACCACCGGCTTGATCCCTAATGGATTATTTTAAAGCAAATCACAAATGCAATATCATTTATACATTAATATTTCAGTATGTATCTCTAAAAGATAGGGACTTTAAAATAACCAAATATCATGACCTTACAAAATACCCAAGAAACGTTTCCTAATATTATTAAATATTATTCAAATTCCCAACAGTCTCATCAGTTCCATATTTTCACAACAGTCTCATCAATTCCCTATAATCAGTATCGTTTTATATGCTTCTCAAGCTTCTCTAGTAGGTTATGCCTCTATGTCTTTGTCTTTTTTTTATATTATATTTAGTTAAAAAGAAAAAACTGGGTCATTTGCCCTATGGGGTTTCCTACAACCTGAGATTTTGCAGATTCCACCCCTGTGGTGTCATTTATCACACGTCTCTATGTTCTGTATGCCCTGTGAGTTGGTAAGATGGTATAGGGTGTAGAGAATTGCCAATGCAAGTTTACCTTTTTCTTCTTGAACCAAAGGACTTCATAGACAGCTTTATGTTCTTTCAGAAGGAGACATGTAGTATTTTTCTATTTCTGATGTAAGCAGCTGTTTATAATTAATTCCTATATTCATCAATTCATTTGAAGTTGCAAATGGCAATATTCTAATTCTACCATTGTTCTTCCTTATTACTGAAATACTTCTATAAAGAGAAAACTTACTATTATCTAGTGGCACAATATGGATAAAAATAAGATAAATAGGTCTTTCCTTTTACTCTTAGGTTTTGGTGATCTAGAGATTTGAAAAAATGATTAATACCAATGTCTATGCTCAGTTCCTTAGAAGACCTTGCTAAGTAAAACTAACTGAAATAATCCCAAAATGGAAGCTTATTTACACTAGAAGCAATCTTATTTTCTGCTATGTAATCCCTAATCATATCACTAATATTTCAGCCTACACATCAAGACATAAGTTATGGCTGTGAGAAGAAAAAGAAGCTATATTTTCCCATTTTTACTTTTTTATTCGTTAGGTGGTATTTATTGACCTTTTAAAATTTGGAAACATGTAGGCTATGAAGGTAAGGTAGAAAGCTGGACATATATATATATATATATATATATATATATATATGTGGAGAGAGAGAGAGAGAGGTACACACACAGTTCCTAGCCATCTGGAACTTCTGGTATATTATATATGAATTATTTATGAATCGTAGGAAATTGTGCTCAAAAAGAGTTCAGTGGGATTGAATTTGGGAAAGGAAAAAACCTGCTAAACACAGTTCTTTTATACAGTGAGTGTTTATATAGTCATTTTCTATGTGGTTTTGGCTTCAGCTGGGGTTTGCTGTCTTTTCCTGTCTGTATTGATGCCCCTTTTCTTCTTAGGTTATTCATTAATGATACAGTGATGTCGGACATCAAGAGACCTACATTGCAGTCCATGCTTTTAGGGTTGCTACAATATCTGTGAAACTTTCATAGAAAATTCAACTCTGCTAATCATTTATTCACCAGTAAAAATAGGGGTATTGGGCTAGAATAGAGGTGAACAAACTATGGCCCGTAGGCTAAATCCAGACCATCACCTGATTTTGTATGGCCTACAAGTTAAGAATGATTTTTACATCTTAAAATGGTTTTACATTTTTAAATTGTTACATTTTAAATATTATGTAAGTACCTACACAATATCCTCAATTTTGCCATTTGGCCTGCAATACCTAAAATATTTAATATTTGGCTTTTTAAATAAAAGTTCACCAATCCCTGGCAACAGCAGTGATTTTTAATCTGTTTTCAGTAGCGGAACTTTAAAAAAGAGAAAAGAATTATGATACAAACTCCTCTGCTTAAAACAAATAAATTGTACATTTACTTAAATCAATTTAAAGTTGTTAATAATTGCTTACTAAAAAATTCAGTGAGGAACAATGAGGTTTGATGAACATGATAGACGTAAGGAAGGAACAATTTTGACATTGAGGATTGTAGATAGCAATTGCAGTCTTAAAGAAGATACAGCCTACAATTTATTCCTGTGGATATTTTTGTTAGACTAGTTCAAATATAAAATCCTGTATCAAGTAGATAAGTGATTATAAATAGTAGCATTTTTTTTAACAACTCACCTTGCCATCTGAGGACACTCTGAAATTAAACTGATCCAAATTCTTTAAAAATAAGTAGAAAATTTTGATTTTACTTACAACATCCAAGAAGAGCTCTCGTAATCAAAAAAATAGTAATTAGACAAGAAGCATCGACAATTGGAAATAAGAGATAAAGCTGTCTATATTTTAACACTATGTTTTCTGTTTTTTTTTTTTTTTTTTTTGAGGTGGAGTCTGGCTCTGCCGCCCAGGCTGGAGCGCAGTGGTGCGATCTCGGCTCACTGCAAGCTCCGCCTCCCGGGTTCACGCCATTCTCCTGCCTCAGCCTCCTAGTAGCTGGGACTACAGGCACCCGCCACCACGCCCGGCTAATTTTTTGTATTTTTGGTAGAGACGGGGTTTCACCGTGTTAGCCAGGATGGTGTCGATCTCCTGACCTCGTGATCCGCCCGCCTTGGCCTCCCAAAGTGCTAGGATTACAGGTGTGAGCCATCGCGCCCGGCCAACACTTTATGTTTTCTTGTCATTGCATCACTGAGGAGCAGGCAACCAACAGATCAATTTGCTGCTTTAATTTTATGTTAGTGGATATAAGCAAGCTTGAATTTAAAAGATATCAGTGAAAAACAACAGCCTTCTTGCTTAATGGTTCCTTAACATAGTGTTCAAGTATGTGCATAAATATGACAGTTGCAGCTTTATTCTGAAGTTCAAGAAGAAACAGGTAACTTTAAATTACAATGGGATTAAAGTTAGTATAATTTGGCATTATATTTTATGAGAGATTAGATTAAAAGCAAGGTGAAAATTGGGTTGAGTGAAAATTACCCTTGAAAACTCCTTATTTGCCTATAAAGTAGATTATACATGGTTTTGGATATGTATATCTTTATGTAATGCATTTTATGCCACTTAAGTTTGAGGACTATGGAACTAGACTAAGAGGAAAGAATATATTTATATGTCTGAGAATTCTGCCCTTAAAATAACCTGCTACACCCTTGCAGTGAGTACAGGGTGGGTAGAGAATTCAGAAATACTCCTTGTGTTCAATGTTTATCTTCCACTGACATTCTTTAATAGCTTTGCAAATTGTTGTGTGGATTAAGTTAGTTAAACAAGATGAACACCCCCAGCATAAGGTCTGGAAAACAGAAAGTGCTTAATAGATATTCCCTATATTTGAATATGACTGAAATATACACTCACACACATTTACATAGAAAAATGTGATTTCTTTTTTTTTTTCTTGAGAGGGAGTCTCGCTCTGTCACCCAGGCTGGAGTGCAGTGGCTCGATCTCCGCTCACTGCAAGCTCCGCCTCCCGGGTTCAAGCCATTCTCCTGCCTCAGCCTCCCGAGTAGCTGGGACTACAGGCGCTCGCCATCACGCCGGGCTAATTTTTTTGTATTTTTGGTAGAGATGGGGTTTCACCGTGTTAGCCAGGATGGTCTCTATCTCCAGACCTTGTGATCCGCCCTCCTGAGCCTCCCAAAGTGCTAGGATTACAGGCGTGAGCCACCGCGCCCAGCCGAAAAATGTGATTTCTTGGTCCATCTGCCTAGTGGCCTTTGCTCTTTGACTCCACCCATCATCTAGTCCCCTTTTCATTTATTTGGCAAAGATTTACTGAGCACTTGCTTTGTGGTCCTGTTCTAAGTGCTGGGATTTCATTAAACAAAACAGATCAAATTCTCTCACCCTTGTCTTGGGGAGCTACACACTGGTGGGGAATGGCAGACAATAAAATGAAACATATTTTAACATTGTACAGTACATGGTGGTTCACGCCTCTAATCTCAGTACTTTGGGAGGCCGAGGCAGGCAGATCACGCAGTCAAGGGATCAAGACCATCCTGGCTAACATGGTAAAACCCTGTCTCTACTAAAAGTACAAAAGTTAGCTGGGCATGGTGGGGCACGCCTGTAGTCCCAGCTACTCGGGAGGCTGAGGCAGGAGAATCTCTTGAACCGGGATGCGGAGGTTGCAGTGAGCCGAGATGGCGCCATTGCACTCCAGCCTGGCGACAGAGCTAGACCCTGTCTCAAAAAAAAAAAAAGAAAAAAAGAAAAGAAAAGAAAACAAGACAGAGAAGTGGGTTAAGAACTGAGGGATAGGGAGGCAGTTGTTAAAGATGTGGTCAGGAAAGGTCTCATTAAGAAGATCACCTATGAGCAAATACTTGAAGGAGGTGAGGAAACAAAACGCTGTGATTCCTGTGGAGGGAGCATTCCAGGCAGATGGAAGCGTGATATGTGCCAGAAGCAGCAAGGAGGCTGGGATGGCTGAAGGGGAGTGTAGTAAGGGGAATGTCATAAAAGATGAGGTTAGCAAGGTAAGGGATATGCCCTGTAGCACCTGTTGGCCAATGTAAGGCTTTCACTTGGAGTGAGATGGGAAGCCATTGCAGAGTTTTGAGCAGAGGAGGCCTCTGACTTCGCTTAAGTTTTAACACACATTCCTCCAGAATGGGCCTCATGGAGTAACATCTTTTGTGATAGGTTCTCAAATTAAGTTTTAAGCTACACACACATTTGGTATTTCTTCACAATATAAAACTTTTAGGTTTACCTGCTATTTTTTCAATACAGCATTAAAAATAGCCAAAAACACTATTTTTGAATGAATTCCAATCAAACATTTCTGGAACCCGTAAGACCCCACCTGTGGACCCACAGAACATAGGCTGATGTCTCCTGAGTTAGATGAGCTTAAAAACTCTTCTAGTTCAATGTTCTGTGTAATCCTCAGTCTCAGAATGCCAGATAAGTTGGCCTGACTTAGTTTCCAGCTGTAGGTATTTATGTCTGACCTCTTTAGTTCGTTCTCTAGCTGTTTTTAAATAGTTATTCTTCTTTTCCTGCAAATGGCATCTCCTTATTCCTTCATCTAGCTGCTGCTTAGGGATCCTCCTGGCATTTATTTTGGGCATTATCTCCAACTCATTGGAGCTTAGATGTATTTGATTAATAGCACTTCAAGATGGCTAAAGTTGATGAGATTTTCTTGTCACTTGCTATATTATTTCAGAGGTATCATTAATGAAACTGTTAAGTCAAGCTACAGATCATGGTTATGTATGTGTGACAGGAATATTGTTGTTGCTGGGTTTTTTTCAGATAATAGTTTGTATTTATCTTCAGTTTTTCTCCTTCTTCCTCCTATTTCAAGCTGGTAGCCAGGCTGTTTATATTTCCTTGCTCCCAGCCTCTTTTGCTCTTTGCAGAGCTGGAAGTAGAGTCCTCCTGAGGACAACAGCCGTTTCTATCTATTGAAAAAAGTATTAGCTCATGGATGAGAGCATTTTGGCTATCCCAGCAGGTAAGGGGAGAGTGGAGAAAGGAGTGAGACCTTTGAAGCCAGGCAGTGATGACATTTCTAGTTTCTAAAAGGGGACCAAGATCTGTGTGTCCCATAATGTTTGGTGACTTGAGTCCCTCTAGTAGCAGCCTCCAGGGATTTGGTACCCTAGACACAGTGGTCCCACCTCAACAAAAACCCAGGAAACCCAATAGAAAGAGCAGAGAGAGTCACTAGACCAGAAGGTACCATGCATAAAGGAGTGATGGATATATTAGCAGAAACCACTGAGGACCCATATCCTTTGAAGCATCTCAGATACTTGATCCTGTGCAAAACCCTAAGACTTTAAACAGCCCTGATGGGAAGATGTATCCTAGAAATGTCTGAGATTTGATTTCATACTGTCCCCTCAAAATAGAGGACTGAAGATGAACTTAAGAAGACTTAAAAAAATAAATGTTGCATGGCATATATATTGAATATGTAGACCAAGACTTATGGCATCCACAATCCTCTCCCTCAGGCAATAATGACCTAGAAATTTTTTAAAAATAAGCTCTCTTTCCCAATGACATTTCCTTTTTACATAAAATGTTAATTAAGTGCTTGCTGTTGCTTCAAGTTCTTGTAACTTCTGAACGTATTTCATTAAACATGATTCTTAGAAATCACATTTATTCAGCTAAATAATATGAATAAATCTGACATTCATCCTATAGAAATTTTTCACTCTGATTTGATACTCTGAGGAAGTTACAAGAGTTAGGATGCATAAGATATTAGATTATTTTAAAAATATTATCACCATATGCTAAAATACTAAATCAGACTAACGTCTAATTTCATCCATTTAAATATATTTAATCCTTAAAATTTGATACTTAGATGTGATGTCATTACATTTTAGCCTAGACATGTGAATTTTGTACATTATTCCTGTAATAGCAGTGCAGTTGGATACATAATTTATCTTTAAAAGTTCTGATGACTTAGACATAATGTGAACTTTGGCAATTTGCATTTGTCTTTGCTTCTGTTAACTGAAAAATGAAGATAAAATTTACCTCATGATGTTTTTGTGAAATTTTATGTGGTGTTTTGTGCTTTAAACAAGTTTAGTAATTCACAAGGTCGAATGTTAACTTTTATTAATGGGCATTTAATAGCTTTTGAAATTTTATTTATTTATTTATTTGCCTGCCCAGCATCCTTCTTTTGGGGAATCATCTAACCGCTCTTCTATAGTAATCCTGTTCTGTCTTTGTGGTTAAGCGGGGCCAAATATAGTACATAGCTGTCTCAAAGCTCTGACCATCATGTAACCCCAACAAGTCTAATCATACCCCTCCACAGGATCATTGCCAGAGATTATAGGAAAGATGCTCTCACTTTTCCACGATGTCTGACTGCAAGGGCATTGTGAGCCTGGAGCTGCTGGGGGACTCATTTTAGACATATGGAAACAGTTTGAGTATGAAGCCACACAGGTGACCTTCTTGTTGTTTAAGCATCTAAATACAGCAATGTTTGGAAACTCACTTCTAGATTTTTAGTTATGTGAGGCAATTTATGCCATTTTTTGTAAGCTACTTTATGATGAACTTCTGCCACTCACAAATAATAGAATTTTCACACCCACATACACACACACACATAAATGGTGAAGTGTGCTTTGAAGTCAGACTTCGTGTAATCAAATCCCAGCTCTTTTCATATTAGTCAAGATTGTGTGCATGTATGTTTGTGTGTGTGTATTATAGCATAGTGTCTAGACCATGAGATATGCTCAATAAATGCAAGATATTATTACACCAAATAAGGTGTACATTAAAATATTACATGGTTAAGAAGAGATACATTTAAAACAACCAAGTAACAGTATAGAGTTTTAAAAAACCCAATACTTCAGCAAAGAAGAGATAGAGAAAATATAGGGCAGTGAAACTAAATGGAGCTCAAAGAAAGGTGAATAAATTCTTAGTGAAAAATAAGAACATAAAAAAGTGAAGACATAAATTCATGTATTTGATGACACCAGCAGCACAAAATCCATGAATCAAAAGTTGCCAACCAGTGCTCCAGACATTCTATTTATTTTATTTTTTAAACGGAATATTTGATGCTGGCACTGAAACAAAAACTCTATGGATAGCACCAAACCAGCAGATATTCTAAATTGGCAGAATTTTTGTTAGCTATTTCAGTACCTTACTCATAAATTTTCCTTAATTTTTTTCTAAGGGTGGTGTTAACAGAATTATAAAAACTTGAATATTAAGTTTCCACTTTTCTGGAAATTTTATACACATAGAGCAGACATTTCTACAGACATGTTATAACAGGTATTTACTGGAATATGGTTCCTGTCTGGGGTTTTTAATTAGTTCACGAGGCAACTAAAATGATAATATCTTAAAATCAAATTATCTTTATTAAAACAGGAAAATAAATTATATGGTAACAATTATTATATTACAATGATATTTTTTATTAAATCTGGTGTTTTATTTTAAGTATAGGTAGTCAATTCCTAGGCTTAAGTCAAAATGTAAGAATCTAAACCACATGTAAACTAATGTAGTGTAACACACAGAACAAATCATCAAGACTTTTTATGACACAGACTTTTTTGTTAATATCTTGTAAATGCATCCACCTATTCTGTAAATATTATTTTTTAACAAATATTAATATAATTTTAATTACTTTTCTCTCATATGAATTCAGTAAGTATGCTTTGGAAAGGAAAGATAGCAAAATATCATAAAAGACTACAAATATTACCATTTTACTATAAATGAATGAATAAGAGTGACTCAATTTGAGTATTATTGTAACTAATTATTTCATCTTATATAATATCAACACAACCAAATAATTTAAATAAATATTTAAACAATATAATCCCTACATTTTTCTGCTATTTGGAGTATTGTCTCTAAATTGCCACACTTAGATTATATATAATTATGTGAATACACTGAGCTCTGTTAAACCACTAGATAATTGCTATGGTATTAAATTCACACATATACTACACAGATGTCCAAAGAATGCAGGGATCCTTTATTTTCTGTAGCTTTTCTAAACTCCACAAGGAGAAACAGGCACTGGAATTAAGGGGAATTTCAACAATAAATGATTATCTTTTGTTTTAAATAGTGTATTTTCAATTTTAAAAGTCTTTAATGCATTAATTTTTTTAAATCCAAAGTTAAACTGCCCGCAGCGCTTTCCCTTTCACTTTCCTCCTTAAACTGGTAGCAGGGTATAGAGGAAAGAGTAAGGGCTTCTCCATGGCAAGCCAGTAAAGGTGGCTGAGATCTTTCTACTCACCTATCCACCAATGCTTTAACCCGTAATGGTGAAGAGGGCTCACCCTCTGTGTGGTCTTCCAGTTCTCCAAATAGAGGACAAAGCAAAAGCTGTTCTGTTTTCCCCTTTCTCCCCAACACACATAGTATACATCCTTATGATGCCAGGGACACTAACCTGGAGATGGGAAGCCAGGACTCAGGTATTTGACCTCTACTTCCAAAGCCTCTGTTGCCTTTTCTCTCCTTCAATCCTAGGTCAATAAGGGTGGGCTCTCTCTTCCTCTCTCTCTCCTCTCTATATGATAATGACTGCCCCTCCATTGTTCTGATTTGGTTCTGTTTCTGGTTTATGGTAAAATTCTACTATCTGGTCAGCAAGTCGTAGCTCCAGATACATTAATAAAATCCTTTTCTCAACAAAGTGTGACTTTCGAGCTTATTTTCAGGTTTTGACTCAAAAATTCCATTCTGAAATTCAAATGTTAAATGTTGACTTCTTCCTCTTGGTACCTTTCTTGTAACAATAAAAACCTGTCCTGAGGAAAAATCATGCCCATGGAAGAATGGAGGCAGAAGAGTCACATAAAAGGAATTTTAGAAAGATAAAAAATGTAGACTACATTTCAAAATCTATTATTTACATTTCAGTTAGAATAAATCAATCCTTCGCTTATCCAGAAGTGGTGAAAGGTCACACGTGCATTGTTATCATCAATGACAACATCAAGTTAAATGTGTTTAGGCATCATGAAGGCTTATAGATGAGTAAGAAAATTAGGTAGATTGCAAAACAAGTTTAAGCATATGAAAATAGGAAGAAGAGTGAGTGTATTTACAGAATATATGAGAGATGTTGTAATAATCTAAATATTTTGGAAATGTAACTACCTGTTTATATGCTAGAAAATATTAGAGAAAACATACTGAATTATAACCCATTGTTAAGTGTTAAATTCAGCATATATAACAATTAGATTCACAAATGAACAATGGATTAAACATAATAAAATTTTACTCTGTGAGAAAACTATAAAGATGTCTTTCAAATGTGGCATATGTTCCCTGGAAAACTGAAAAAGTCCACCGAGCATTATGACTGTTTTTTAAAAAGTGGTAAAAGATGGAGCAACATGCCTTTCTTTTTCAAAGCGCTTCTGTCCATGAATTATCCGCTCCTTCCCATTAGTACTTTAATTAAGAAATGCATTTCAGTTGTCTTTTACACAAGAATAGAACTATGACTGTATTTGAAGAATAATCAACATAGAAGAGAAATGAATAATGACTATCTTCCAGAGATAGAAACTTTGCTTCATCTTATTTTTGAGGAAAGGGAAGACATCTTTCTTCATTTGTATGAAGAATAGTTGCATTGCATTGGGTGAAAATTATGGAATTTCAAATGTTTGTTATAAAGCTTTATATTGATGCTGCATAGTCAAAGGTGAATTTGCTGGTTATTATGCTATTCTCTCTACCCGGCAAACCCATCCTTCCATATTCACTTTGAGATATTGGAGTTGAATCTGCAAATCACATTGCTGCTTTTGACTGGCTTTCTTTCGGCTTAACTGATATCAAGCACTAGAGAGAGACTCGAGGCTATAGGAGGGAAAATAAACTGTTTCATCTGGTTTGCTTTGTGATTGTTTCCTGTTTGCTTTGTGATTGTTTCCTATTTGCTTCCTACTTCCATAAGCATCATCTTATCAATACTTCTAAAATTAATTTCCGATAAGGGAAGTTGCAGTACCTTTCAGTAGCAGTGTTTGAATCCATTTCATATTTTTTCCAACACTTTTAGAATCAACCTTATTATATTTCCCTTAAAAACCCTAGCACTGTCCAGATTGTGCCATCCTGAGAGACATCAGATTCAGTTCTATAGGGCCCCTCCTTCAAGCTTCTGTTTTCAAAATTCACTGTTTCCTCAAATCTAGTGTTAATAGATGCTTCCCGCAGTTGATATTATTGTGATCCTTAGTGTTCTTTTTTGCATTTACTAGATGAAAATTGCTTATGTTGTTTTTCTTTTTGTGATTTTTCTATGAATTGAAAAATAAAGTATTTGCTACGTTTTGGGGGTATGATGTTCTATATAGCAATATCAATATGTTCCATATATTTTCTAAAAATATTACTAAATATATTAATTAATTGAACTTTTTAAAAAAGAAAGAAAATAAACTCTGGGTGATAGGTAGGTAATACTATAACACCCATTTTACAGGCCAGAAAACTGAGGCACAGAAAGCATTAGGTTCTTACAAACCCATCAGATGAACTAGAGGGGCAGAGGTATTACTGGACTTTGACTTAAGAATCATGCCTCTGACACTGTCATCCAGAATTCAGGAAGCTATTACCACCATTCATAATTCTGGAAACTCTTGCTGTCACTACATCATTACTGTTGACTCAGCTACCCTGAAACAAGTATTTTGCAATGGAATGCCTATCCTCTTTATGCACCACTCTTTACAGTTTTCATTGCTTCCAGACCCACAACTAACATAAAATCCCTGCATGCTCAAGGTATGATAGGCTGAATATGCTGCCCCCAAAATGTCCATGGCCTAATTCCTGGGTCTTGGGATTATATTACCTACATGGCAAGAGAGTCTTTGCCGACGTTGTTGAATTTAAAATCTTGAGATCCCGGGTTAACTGGGAGGCTCAGTGTAACCCAAGGGTTCTTATAAGAGGGAAGAAGGAGAATAAGATTCAGAAAGAGAGGTGACAAGATGCTATCAGTCTGGCTTTAAATGTGGAGAATGGGGCCATGAGCCAAAGACTGCAGGGGACCTTTAGAAGCTAGACAAGGCAAGGAAATGGATTCTCTTTTAGGGCCTGCAGAAGGAATGCAGCCTTGCTGACTATTTTAGGACTTCTCCAAAACACTGAAAGAATACATTTTTATTGTTTTAAGCACTAAGTCTGTGGTAATTTGCAGCAATAGGAAACTAATATACTGGAGAACAAATACAGAGTCTCAGGAGGAGACAGCTTACACTCAAAAAGAATTGAAAGATTTTGCTGAGTTACACAGAGAAATCTAGGGAATGCATATGAGATGGTCCCACTAATGTCGTATTCCTTCTCTGGTCTAGCACTTTTAAATTTCATCCACACATCTACTTCAGTGGAGGTCATTACTGCGTTGTTAAGCAAAGCTGAGCCAGCTCATCAGAACAGAGAGGAGAGGTGGCCTCAGTTGTCAAGGGAAGTTTTATAGGATTTGTTTGTTCGGGGCTCTCAGACTCATTCCTTTCTAGCCTAAATTCAGCATTTCAGTTCTCAATGTGCCATTGATTTTCAGTCAACCCCTAGACTATACCCAAAAGTCCTAGAGAGCCAGGATAATTCCACTGCAGGATCAGACTCTGTCTTGTTGTTGGTACTATTTAGGCACATTCTCTGTTTTCCCTGGACCTGCATCTCCACTCTCACCTGAGCACGCTGTGCTTTCTTACCCATCCTATTATTACTCAGGTGTGTCCAGCTCCCTGTTGGGCATCATGCGAACTCTATTCTCTGCTTAACAAAATTTTACCTATTTTTAAAGTTATAATTCATATTTAATTTTCTTTTGAGTTCTTTCCTTTGTGAAGCAGGTTCATTTTGCACCAGTTATTCTATCTACCACTTGCGGGAACACTCACTCACTCACATGTTAAAAGCAGCTTTATTACTCTCAGATAGGCAGCAAGGGACAACAGAAGCCTAGGATGGTGAGCCAGCCCCTAAGGCTCAGGAAAGCTGCCAGGCATGGATGGAGTCTCTTGTCTGTGCTTGCCCCATGTCTCAACACAGTTGAGGGACCCGAAAAGCATTCTGCTCTGGGTTTATATACCCCAAGGGACACTGCAATTGCTGGACTGAAGTGTTGCAGACCAGACTGCTCTAGGAGGGATGAGGGTTGTTCCAGAAATTTCATCCTTGTCTCATGATGTTTTCTTCTCAGCACATTCTATATTTCCCCTGAGAACTACAAGCAAGAAGAGGGGACAGCTGAATCAGCCAAGGCCCTTTGGGGACCTGCCCTCCTGCATCTTCAGTTTCCTCTTTAGAGCAATTTATACTTATACTTAGATTAATGCCCATGATTCTTCATGTCTATTAAATTATTTTAGTGTTTGATTATGTAGGAACTCATTGCTACTTACCTTCTCTTTTTTGAATAAATGTAACTATTCAATTGTGCCTAAGCACTTCAGGAAAGTCAATAACTCATGGTTGAATGAATTAAAATACATAATAAGTAGAAGTAGGTGTTTTCCATACATTTTTTTTAATGAAAGAAAGGCTTGTAGGGATTTTTTGTTCTTGTTGTTTAGAGACAGGCTGGTGTTGAACTCCTGGGCTCAGGTGATCCACTTCCACCAGCCTCCTAAAGTGCTGGGATTATAAGTGTTAGCCACAAAGCCCAGCCGACTTGGTTTTATTTTTATTTTAAAAGTAAAATTGACTGAGGTTGTAAGCTTTTGGCTTTCCAGAGCATTTTGATTTTCTTTACAAATTACATTTATTTATATGAAGCTTTAAATTTCCCATGCAAACAATTCATTTAAAAAAACCATTAGTGGGGAATTAAGAATTTGCTGACAATTTTATAGGTGAGATGGAAGAAATCAAACTCACTAACTGATAATTTAGTAAATTATCATTGGCTATAACACTTAGTATCCCTGCTCTTCCCTCCCCTCACATTTCATTTTGCAGAGTTGCTTTCTTTTTCATATAGGATCGTGGGAACTAACCTAAGATGGTTTTGCTCTCCTTAATAAGCTTATCAAAATATCTTAGTTAACAAAGCTGTTTTCCCAGATTTGAATTGTTGTACTAGTTGCTACAAAGTAAACACATGTTTAAACTTTTACAGCAGCATAAATGGATTTTTCTAGGTTTATATGCATAGATAGTTATAGCTGCATATTGGTTGATGTCTCCTGGTTACACAATTTTATTTACCTCCTACAGTCACAGCTTGGTTCTCTTTTGAGACATTAATTTTTCTCTTGAATTACTATTTCTTAATTCTCTTTAATATTCACAATATTTTTTTAGATCAACTCTTTCCATACTCTCAATTCTATTCCTTCTACTATGGCATTTATCCATATATATTAAGTTTTCTGGAATTTTAATTACTTTCTGGTTTTATATACAACCCTAGATGTTTTGAGAATTTGCACAATAGGAGTATTGGGAAATAGTTATTTCTTTAATCGATGGGGTGAATCTTCCTTCATCTACTGAATCTTCATATTTCCTCCACTTCATTAACTTGGTCTGCCACCACATCAACTTTGGTTCCTGTTAGCTTCTATTTTCTCTTTCAATTACTGACAAGGAACAGTGGGTGGGGAAATGCTGCATAAACACACACTGAGGTGCCCCATACTCTGCATTCACCACCAGTTTCTAGCACAGCAATGGCAAAGATGAAAGTAGGGATTAAATGAATCATACTAATGTAGAAAACAAAACAGGGACTCACAGTAGGCAGATTTGTGGTCGATGGAAGTTGCATGTTTGCATGCCGAAGACAAGGAAAATTAAGTAGCAAGGAGAATAAAAATAATAAATGCAAGAAGTTATAGGGATTTACATATTTCCCTTGAATAACTCTTACAGCAACAATTATTTTAAAATAAAATCTCCTAAATTTTTATCTTGTACTTACATAAAACGAAGTCATGGCTGTGAGTTATATAATTTTCAAACTCAATCCATCATATGCTATCTCCAGAAACTTTTGGTAAAATTATGTATCTTATTTCTCAAATAAAACAAATAAAATATAAATAGTACTTTGTCATTTACCCATCAGTTCTTTCCCTTGGATTTTTTCATGGAAATCACAGTGACCAAGTATGATGACTTTACCTCCCTCACAAATGCAGCTGAAAGGAAACACTAAATGTCAAGTCTATTTCATAGGTTCCCAGAAAAACAGGAAGGGTTAACATAGCAAAACCAGAAAAGTAGGGACTTCGTGAAAGCCATAAAGCAGACAGGAAAAAAATTGATCTCAAAAATCTCAAAAATTTGAAAACTCTGAAATTCTATAAAGGTGATATAGAAAAAAATATTTTTTTAGCTGAACCTAAAAATAACCACAAGACTAGAGAGCACAGCAAGGACTGAATGAGAATGTAGGTTTAAAAAGGTAACAGAAGAACTAACACAGTCTGAGTAACTGACTCTGGTTTTTACCTTGGACCATTCTCCCACCCCTCCCATACCCACCTATGCCTGTCCCCACTGCCCACTCCCATAGCTATATAATCAATGGAGGTAGGGTTTTCAAGTCAAAACTTCTATTTAATGCCTGATTATATTATTTGGGGGTGATATTATTATTTAAATTTGTTACATGAATTGAGAAATATAGAAGGAGATATTGGTGTTTAAAACTAAGAAGTTAACCATTAGCAAAATAGAACTCTATAATAGTATTTACAAGATTACCAACACAACACAAAAAAGAGTGAAAACAAAAAAAAAAGTACCCAAAAACTGATTAATCCAGCAAACATAAGAAAGAGGGGGAAAAAAGAAACATCTATAACAAGTAGCCATTTTTTAAAATAAAGAATTAAGCAAAATGATCTTTCCCCCAAATCTGCCATTGCACTGCTATCAATGCTTCAACCATCCACACATTCCTCTGCATATACGGGGATGAATTTCTTAAGATACCTCAGGATGCCGAGTTAAAAGTCAAGCCGCTTGAGTCCCTTAAGCCAGTTCTTAGGGTAGTGCTTATCAGAGTTAAGAGCAGAAGTCTGAATTTGATTAATAAAAATTAAATTTACTATGCACCACAGTGGGCAGCTGTAATTAGACTATCACCAAACACAAACTCCCAAGCCTTAACTGCCTTCTTCCCTCCCTATGGCACCCAAGGGTGACTTACTGCCTCCTCTTCCTTGCCCTTCCTTCCTTGTAATGCTACCCAGGCCAATTACCTTAACGTTTACATTAAGCTGTGTTCATTACACAGGAAATGACTTCAGTACCATCTTCTTTTTTCGCTTTGGGGATGTTAGAGTAAAATTTTACCAAACTTTCTATATCATCAACTCTTTAGTCTACCAGGAAGGGGCAGTTGAGCTAAAGTTAATCTTGGACACCATGAGTCTGTAAAGGCATGATAAATCTCACATAGCAAGGCAGTATTAGAGTTTAGAAGAGTTGAGCAGTGAACAGAATTTTTTAAATTTCTATTTTAGGTTTGAGGATACATGTGAAGATTTGTTACATAGATAAACAGGTGTCATAAGGGTTTGTTGTACATGCTATTACATTACCCAGGCATTAAGCTCAATATCAAATAGCTATCTTTTCTGCTTCTCTCCCTCCTGCAACCCTCCCACTTCAAGTATACCCCAGTGTCTGTTGTTTCCTTGTTTGTGTTCATAAGTTCTTACCATTTACCTCCCACTTATAAGTGGAACATGTGGTATTTGACTTTCTCTTCCTGAGTTAGTTTGCTAAGGTTGATAGCCTCCAGCTCCATCCATGTTCCTGCAAGAGACATGATGTCATTCTTTTCTATGGCTGTATAGTATTCCATAGTGTACATGTGCCACATTTTCTTTATCCTTTATTCTTTATTCTAGTCCGTCATTGGTGGACATTTAGATTGATTCCATGTCTTTGCTATTGTGAACAGTGCTGCAATGAACGTTCACATGCATGCGTCTTTATGGTAGAATGTTTTATATTTCTTTGGGCATATACCCAGTAATGGGATCGCTGGGTTGAATGGTGGTTCTACTTTTATCTCTTTGAGGAATCACCATACTGCTTTCCCCAATGGTTGAACCAATTTATACTCCCACCAACAGTGTATAAGGGTTCTGTTTTCTCCGCAACCTCAGCAGCATCTGTTATTTTTTGAATTTTTACTAATAGCCATTGGGACTGGTGTGAGATGGTATTTCATTGTGGTTTTGATTTGCATTTTTCTAATGAGCAATGATATTGAGCATTTTTTCATATGCTTGTTGGCCACATGTATGTCTTCTTTTGAGAAGTGTCTTTTCGTGTCCTTTGCCCACTTTTTGATACAGTTGTTTGTTTTTCTCTTCCAAATTTGTTTAAGTTCCTTATAGATGCTGGATATTAGACCTTTGTCAGATGCATAGTTTGCAAACATTTTCTCCCATTCTGTAGGTTGTCTATTTACTCTCTTGATTTTTTTTTTTTTTTGGTTTGAAGAAGTGCTTAAGTTTAATTATATCCCATTTGTCAATTTTTGCTTTTGTTGCAATTGCTTTTGGTGTCTTTGTCATGAACTTTTTGGCTATTTCTAGGTCCAGGGTGGTACTGCATAGGTTGGCTTCCAGGGTTTTTATAGTTTCGGGTTGTATATATGTCTTTAGTCCATCTTAAGTTGATTTTTGTATTTGGTGTAAGAAAGGGGTCTAGCTTCAATCTTCTGCATATTGCTAGCCAGGTATTCCAGCACCATTTATTGAATAGGGAGTCTTTTTCCCATTGCTGGTTTTTGTCAGCTTTGTCAAAGATCAGATGGTCGTAGATGTGCGGCCTTATTTCTGGGCTTTCTATTCTGTTCCATTGGTCTATGTGCCTGTTTTTGTACCAGTACCATACTGTTTTGGTCACTCTGTAGTCTTATAATGTAGTTTGAAGTAACGTAACATAATTCGTCCAGCTTTGTTCTTTTTGCTTAGGATTGTCTTGGCTATTCAGGATCATCTTTGGTTCCATATAAATTCTAAAATAATTTTTTCCAGTTCTAAGAAGAATGTCTTTGGTAGTTTGATAGGAATAGCATTGAATCTGTAAATTGCTTTAGGCAGTATAGTCATTTTAATGATATCGATTCTCCCTATCCATGAGTATGGGATGTTCTTTTATTTGCTTTTGTCTTCCCTGATTTCTTTGAACAATGTTTTGTAATTCTCATTGTAGAGATTGTTCACCTCTGTGGTTAGCTGTATTCCTAGGTATTTTTTTAATTTGTTTTTGCGGCAGTTTGAATTGGATTGCCTTTCTGACTTGACTCTCAGTTTTGTTGTTGGTGGTAGGTGGGATAGGAATGCTAGTGAATTTTCTACATTGATTTTGTATCCTGCAACTTTGTTGAAGTTGTTTATCAGCTGAAGGAGCTTTTGGGGCTGATACTATGGGGTTTTCTAGATATAGAATTATGTTGTCTGCAAACAGAGATAATTTGGCTTCTTCTCTTCCTACTTGGATGTTCTTTATTTCTTTCTCTTACCTGATTACTTTGGCTAGGACTTCCAATACTATGCTGAATAGAAGTGGTGAGAGAGGGCATCCTTCCTTATGCTAGTTTTTAATGGGAATTCTTTCAGCTTTTGCCCATTCAGTATAATGTTGGCTGTGGGTTTGTCATAGATGACTCTTATTAATTTGAGGTATGTTGCTTCAATATGTAGTTTATTGAGAGTTTTTTAACATGAAGGAATGTTGAATTTTATCAATGGCCTTTTCTACATCTATTGAGAAAATCATGTGCTTTTTGTCTTTAGATCTGTTTATTTGATGAGTCACATTTACTGATTTGCATATGTTGAACCAACCTTGCATCCCAGGATGAAGCTTACTTGATAATGGTGGCTTCGTGTTTTGATGTGCTGCTGGATTCAGTTTGCAAGTATTTGTTGAGGATATTTGAATCAAAGTTCATCAAGAATATTGGCTTGAAATTTCTTTTTTGTTATGTCTCTGCCACGTTTTTGTATCAAGATGATGTTGGCCTCATAGAATGAGTTTGGGAGAAGTCCCCTCTCCTCAATTTTTTAAAATAATTTCTGCAGGAATAGTACCAACCCTTCATTGTACATCTGGCATAATTCAGCTGTGAATCCATCATGTCCTGGACTTTTCTTTCTTTCTTTCTTTCTTTCTTTCTTTCTTTCTTTCTTTCTTTCTTTCTTTCTTTCTTTCTTTCTTTCCTTTGTTGTTGCTAAGCTATTTATTACTGATTCAATTTCAGAGCTCATTATTGGTCTGTTCAGGGAATCATTTTCTTCCTGGCTCATTCTTGGGAAGGTGTATGTATTCTGGAATTTATCTGTCTCTTCTAGGTTTTCTAGTTTGTTTGTGTAGAGGGGATCACAGTAGTTTCTGAGGGTTGTTTTTATTTCTGTGGGGTCAGTAGTAACATTCCTTTTCTCATTTCTAATTGTATTTACTCAGATCTCTTTTTTCTTCTTAATTAGCCTAGCTAGTGGCCTATCTATTTTATTAGTTTTTTCAAAAAACCAATGCCTGGATTTGTTGATTTGGTTTTTTTTGTTGTTGTTGTTGTTGTTTTTTTTTGTTTTGTTTTTTTGACAGAGTCTCACTTTGTTGCCCAACCTGAAGTGCAGTGGCGTGATCTCGGCTCATTGCCACCTCCGCTTCCCGGGTTCAAGTGATTCCCAGCCTCAGCCTCCCAAATAACTGGGATTACAGTCATGTGCCACCACGTCCAGCTAATTTTTGCATTTTTTAGTACAGATGGGGTTTCGCCATGTTGGCCAGGCTGGTCTTGAACTCCTGACCTCGGGTGATCTGCCTGCCTCAGCCTCCCAAAGTGCTGGGATTAGAGGCATGAGCCACTGTACCCGGCCTTATTGGTCTTTTGAATGGTTTTTCATGTCTCAATTTCCTTCAGTTCAGCTCTCGTTTTTGTTATTTCTTGTATTGTTAGCTTTGGGGTCAATTTGTTCTTGCTTCTCTTATTCTTTCAGTTGTGAAGTTAGGTTGTTAATTTGAGATCTTTCTAACTTTTTGATGTTGGCATTTAGTGCTATGAATTTCCCTCTCAATACTGCCTTAGCTGTGTCCCAGAGATTCTGATATGTTGTATTTTTGTTCTCATTATTTTCAAAGAACTTCCTGATTTTTGCCTTAATTTCACTATTTACCCAAAAGTCAGGAGCATGTTGTTTAATTTTCATGTAATTGCATGGTTTTGAGTGATTTTCATTGCACTGACTTCTATTTTTATCGTGTTATGGTCCAAGAGTGTGGTTGGTATGATTTCAGTTCTTTTACATTTGTTGAGTGTTGTTTTTTGTCCAATTATGTGGTTGATTTTACAGTATATGCCATGTGGCAGTAAGAAGAATGTATATTCTGTTGTTTTCAGGTGAAGACTTCTGTAAAGGTCTATCACATCCATTTTTTTCCAATGCCAGGTTTAGGTCTTCAATATCTTTGTTAATTTTCTGCCTTGATGATGTGCCTTGATTATTCATCTGTCAGTGGAGTATTGAAATCTCCCACTATTATTGTGTGGGAGTCTATGTCTCTTCGTAGGTTTCTAAGAACTTACTTTATGAATCTGGGTGCTCCTGTGTTGGGTGCATATATAAGATACTTAAGTTCTCTTGTTGAACTGAACCATTTACCATTATGTAATGCCTTTCCTTGTCTTTCTTGATCTTTGTTAGTTTGAAATCTGTATTGTCTGAAATTAGGGTTGCAACCCCTCATTTTTTCTGTTTTTCATTTGCTTGGTACATTTATCTCCATCCCTTTATTTTGAGCCTATGAGTGTCATTACATGTGAGATGGGTCTCTTGAAGACAGCACACCACCGGGTGTTCCTTTTTTATCCAGCTTGCCACTCTGTGCCTTTTAAGTTTGGCATTTAGCCCATTTACACTCAAGGTTAATATTGATATGTGTGGGTTTGATCCTGTCATTGTGCTGTTACCTGGTTATTTTGTTGGCTTGTGGGGTTGCTTTACAGTGACACTGCTCTGTGTGTTTATGTGTGTTTTTGTATTAGCTTGTAGCAGTCTTTCCTTTCTATATTTCATGATCTCTTTTAAGGTAGATCTGGTGGTAATGAAGCTCCTCAACATTTGCTTATCAGAAAAGGATTTTATTTCTTCTTCACTTAGGAATCTTAGTTTGGCTGAATATGAAATTCTTGGTTGAAGTTTTTTTTTCTTTAAGAATGTTGAATAGAGGCACCCAATCTCTTCTGGCTTGTAGGATTTCACCTGAGAGGTCTGCTGTTAGCCTGATGGGAATCTTTTTGTAGGTTACCTGACCTTTCTCTTTAGCTGCCTTTAACGTTCTTTCTTGCATTTTGACCTTGGGAAATCTGATGATTATGTGTCTTGGGGATGGTCTCCCTGTGTAGAATCTTGCAGAAGTTCTCTGTATTTCCTGAATTTGACTGTTGGCCTCTCTAGCAAGGTTGGGAAAGTTTTCATGGGCAGTATCCTGAAATATTTTCCAAGTTGTTTGCTTTCTCCCCCTTCTTTACTCCAGCTTGATCAGAGTCCATGAAAGAAGCAATAAGGAGTAACTAGAAGCTTTCTAGATGTACAGACATGTATGGTCAAGTTGGCCCTTAAACAATTCACACTCTTTTTCTCTGTCCTGATGCTTAGTCTGCATCATGAACCCAAATTCCTCCCCAGATCATCTCACAAGTACAAATTGGGCACATAGGCAGGTAAATCAAGTTGGCACATACTATATATTTTATTTGCATGTGTTTATTTTCTCATTATAATACCCTTAATGGGGTAGACTTCTTATTATTATATTTAGGGCATCCTGGACTGATTTACTGAAATATAACTTTATTTTTTTACAGCTTTATTGAAGTATAACTGACATAAAATAAACTGCACATATTTAAAGTGCACAATTTGATATGTTTTGACAAAAGCATACATCCATGAAACCGTCACCTAAATAATGGATTATGAACATGTACATCACCCCCGAAAGTTTCCTTGTGCTCTTTGTAACACATCCCTCCCTCTCCCACCCCATGTGTAATTTTGAAGAAGTCCAATTTGTTAATTTCTTTTTTTATAGTTCATAGTTTTGCAGCATATTTAAGAAATATTTGCTATGTCCACATCACTAAGAATTTCTGCTTTATTTTTCTAGAAAGTTTGTTGTTTTTACTTTACATTTAGGTCATTGATCCCTGTTAAGTTACTTTTTGTATATAGGGTAAGGAAAGGGTTGAGGTTCTGTTTTTTCTTTTCCTTCTTTCCTTTCCTCCTTCTTCCCTTAGTGTCTCTCTCTCTCTCTCTCATTCTCTTTCTCTGCATTACTACCTCTCTCTCTCTCTCCCTCCCTCCATCTCTTTTCTCCCTCCCTCCCACCCTTCCTTCCTTCCTTTATTATTATTACCAATTATTCATGAACCATTTGTGGAAAAGATTACCCTTTTTATTGTCTAAAATAAATTGATTATCTAAGTAGTCAAACATTTCAGCATTTTAGCTCTAATTGTAAGTTCCCCATGGTATCACTGGCTCCCCTCTCTCTGATCATTAACAAAATATAAGTCTTTTTTTACTACTTTATCTTTTCTCTTATTTCTTTCTTTCCTCTCTGTCTGTCTACCATATTTAATACTGTCACAATATTCAGCAAAATAAATACGCTTTATATGAAAGCAGTCATAAAATACATCACTTAAAATACATTCCTGAAAGCTATTTCAGAGATGTACCCAAGCCATACATTAAATTGTATCCTAGAAGATGGTGGAACATGGTGGACCATGAAGAGAAAAATCAATGAAATATACAGTGTAAGAGCATCTTTTTATTTCTTTTAAAAATTGATACATAATGTATATACATATTTATAGGCCACATGTGATATTTTATTACATACATAGAATTTGTAATGATCAAGTCAGTGTATTTGGAGTATCTACCACCTCCAGTATTTATAATTTTTATGTGTTGGAAACATTTAGGGTCCTATCTACTAACTATTTTGAAATATACACTATATCATTGCTGACTATAGTCACCTTACTGTTCTGTCAGACCTTAGAACTTTCTATCTAACTGTATAACTGTATGTTTGTACCCATTAACCAATCTTTTAATCTTCTTCCCTCACACATCCTTCTTAGCCTCTGGTATCTATCATTCTACTCTCTACCTTACAGTGAATTATATCTTATTGGGCTTTTTAGAGTCTTTGGTTAGTCTACAGAGTACTGTTGTATATTATCAATATTACTCTTTAAATCTAAAGAGATTTAAATTGCTAGTAAAATGAAATATTCATAGTTTTCTATAAATCTGTATTATCATTTCTCAATAAATTTATACAGTCTAGCTTTCCTCCACTGTTAGAACTGTTACTATTTAAGGGTTAATTGGTTTATTTTCAGAGGCCATGAAGTATTAAAAAATATATATATGTTTTTATGTACGTGTGTGTAGTTACAATGAAATTTGCAAAAGTTAAATATGCATAAAGAAAGCTATCAAGTACAAATAATTACTAAAAACTTTAGATTGCAGAAAAATATTAATTACTTTATAGAAATGAAATTTAAAATATTACAAGAAAACATGGAAGATAGTAGTAGTATGTCTGATGAAAGTGTGCTTCATGTTCTCCATAGAGAGGATATAGTGATCAATTCCTAGTGACACTTATAGAAATTGTTTCAAAAATATCAGTGTAACCACCAGGGAACAGTAAAAGTATGTTTAACATCCTAAACTTCAGAGGGGGATAAAATCTTCTATCAATCCACCAAGAAACTCCAAAGAAAGGAAAAATAGAAAGGGCAAAAATACACAAAACAAATGCCAGTTATATCAGTTGCCAAAATGATGCAGAAAGTTTAGAGTGAAAGGACAGAAGGATATTTCAGGCAAATTGAATAAGAGAAAAACAAGGGTTACAATAAAATTTATATCAGATAAAATGATTCAAGTCCAAAGCATTAAAAATGAAAAAAGAAAATGTGTGTTAATCACCAAGAAGATATATAGTAATACATTTTTTGTGCCTAAAATATAGCATAAAACCATTAATTAAAAGTTTAGAAATAAATTGAGAAACCACAGTCTTCAAATAGATTTAAGTACTGCCCATACATTTGCAGATCAAATAAACAAAAAGGAAACACATACAAATGGAAATGATACAAATAAATAAAATAACAAATACATACTTATGAATTTATAATAAATAAGAATGTATGGGAGAACTTAACAATTAAATACATGTTACTTCCTTGGATAGGAAATCCTGTTGAAAAGCTGTTTATATACAAGCATAGATACAATATAAAAATTATGAAGATAAAATTTATATATATATAATTTTTATATAAAACCCTATCTTTTTCCAGATTTCTTCTCTTTAGCATCTGTTATCTTCATGAGTTTTTACCCACCTTCTGTCAGTTTCCCTGAATTATTTTGTTCCTAAATTTGTGTTTCTTATTCATCTTACCAAGGTATTTTCTTCTTACTGATATTTTTTCATTCTAAAATTTTGTATACTAGTCCATCAAAATTCTTTTCTAAGTATTTTTCAGTAATATCAAGTGTTGATTAATTCAGTGTAGGGCAAATACATATCACCTTGAGGGCATAAGGGGTAAAAGTCCTGTAACTGGTTAATGAAGGTACTTCTGGATAGAAATTTGTTTCTTATTATTCAAATCTCATTGTATGGGTTACTGCCTACTTGTGGATTACTGCCTATTCTTACTAATTCATATTACTAACTTGAATCTGACAAATGTGAGTGAGCACACATTTGCACACTTTCTTGGGGGAAAAAACAGCAGCCAATTTCATGTGTGGCAGGGTTTTTCTCCCTTTCCCTCATTATTCTTCCTGATACATAAAAACTCGAAGGCTAATTTCTGAGAAAAGGACATTTAGTGATGTGAACTAAAGCAGAGGAACGGAGATTCTAGCATAACAAACTTGGCAGTTTGTCTAATTGAGCCACAAGGTCTGAAGTACTTCTTTTCCCAGTTCCCACAAGATTCTCCCTCCCACCTCCCTTCTCCAGGCCCTATCCAGAGTGGGACTAACTGGACTTGAAGGACTGATTGAGCCTGGATTGGATGCCAAGGAGAAGGGACCGAACCTAGGGGGTTAACGTGATTGAAAGAATCACGGAGCTGGAGGAATGTTGAGCAAATGAAAAACAAGGCCAAGAGAATGTCCCTACCAGCAACAGGGATAGCCAGAGCCATGCCCCTAAAACATGATCAAAAGACCATTTGAGGAGAGCTAGGACAAGTTGAAAAGAGTGGACAAATGGCCCATAAATACCGACCCAACTGGGAGCTCTGTGTGGAATGAAATCTAACACTTGAACTCACAGTAAAGAACTGTTTATTTCTTTACTTTGAACCCTGGGTTTCTTCTTGATTTGGAACAGTAAGGTTTTTATGAACTATTATACCCTTCTGTCCTCTAGGATAGACTAGGATAGATCCATAAGTTCAGTAAACAAATCCTATATTCATATTTTATAGCATCATATCATATCCAGATCATTATATTGTCTTTTATTTAAATTCTAACTCTGAAAGTGAATCCATGAATTAACATCTTGCTATCTCTATTTTTTTTTTTGAGACAGGGTCTCACTCTGTTACCCAGGCTGGAGTGCAGTGGCACAATCATTGCCCACTGCAGCCTTGATCTCCCAGGCTCAAGATGGTCCTCCTCCATCAGCATCCTAAGTAGCTTGGACTTCAGGTGCACACCACCATGCCTGGCTAATTTTTTTTTTTATTTTAATTTTTTTCAGTAGAGATTAGACCTCACTATGCCCAGGCTGGCCCTGAACTCCTGAACTCAAGCAGTCCTCCCACCTTGACCTCCCAAAGTGTTAGGATTATAGGCATGAGCCCCTCACCTGACTACCTCTATTTTCTTTTCTTTTATTTTTCTTTCTTTTTTTTTTTTTTGGACAGAGTCTCCCTCTGTCATCCAGGCTGGAGTGTGCAGTTGTGCAATCTCGGCTCACTGCAACCTCCGCTTCCCGAGTTCGAGTGATTCTCCTGCCTCAGCCTCCCGAATAGCTGGGATTACAGGTATGTGCCACCATGCCCAGCTAATTTTTTTTGTATTTTTAGTAGAGATGGGGTTTCACCATGTTGTCCAGGCTGGTCTCAAACTCCTGACCTCATGATCCACCTGCCTCAGCCTCCCAAAGTGCTGGGATTACAGGCATGAGCCACTGCGCCCAGCTGACTATCACTGTTTTCTATCTGTTCAAATCATTATCAATGAGGAAGAACCTGAGTTAAAACTTTGTCCCCGCCAATCACTAGCTGGATAACCTTAGGCAAGCTGACTTTCCATTCTCTTGTTTCAATTTCCTCATCAATAGAATGAAGATATTAATGCAAGTCTTAACATCTGCCACAGTTCACCTTTTGCATCACTCAAATCCACTCAAGGCCCTCATTAGTTTATTCCATTTTCTAACTTAATCTTCAAGGTGGTGGCGAGTTATAATACTTATAAGATATGGATTAGTAGGACCAACTACATTCTTTCCTGCTGCAGTTAGTCCCAAGGCCGCAAATGATATTCATCATCTCTTTCTTCTACCACTCTTTGTAGATCCTATACTTTGGCTATCACCTCTGCTATTCTACAGTATTTGTCCCTTGCACAACCTAGATATTCATTCTTGAGTGGTCTGAACTCTTTACTTTGGTAGGTTGCTATCATGTTGCATGAGCATTACCAGGCCTGAACAAAATAGGGGGTTCCCTAATGAACCCTCTGAATTCCAAAAATACTCTGCATTATCCCCATGTAGCAGAAACTCTTATCTCTGCATGACAATCAGTGTCAATTTTCCTTGCTGATATAATGAACCATTTCTTTGCTTGCTAGTCTATAGGTTTGCTACATCTAAAATGCCCAAGTGGAAGGCATAGCTTTAGGTTTCATGGAACCTATATTCTGGTCTAATAGAAGTAATCCCATTTCCTCAGAAACCAGGGCCTCTTGTCCATGGAACCCAGTGGATCATTGGGGTTGATGGTGAAGAGGGCTACTCCTTCTTCCACACCTTGGTTCCTAGATGCATTTATTTATTGCACTTGAAATACTGAACTTTATAATGGCTGTTGGTTGGTATGCTGCATCTTGAAGAACAGCACCCCAACTCCTTGAGGGTGTCGTTTCTATCCTGGTGCTTTAGTTTTACCTCTAAGAGGCCAGTCTAATGTTCTATTGGGTTGACAGCTTATGAAGAATGACAATGTGTTGGGACCAGTGGACATGTGCCCCATGCCATATCTGCTTTATTCAAGGTGGTGTTATATAAGATTCCATGACAATAAATCAGAAATTCTGAGCCCTCAGTTAGCAGTGGTGGCCAAAGTACTATAAGAAAGGATGGAAAAAACATGCCAAAACATGCATCAATTTCACCAACCCCCAAATTGTTGCCTTCTCCAGGCTGAAAGAGGTCTGATTTACCCAACTTGCCACTAAATGGCTATTTGGTTTTTGAGGAATGGTGCCGTATTGAAAGTTCAACATCAATCTTTTCTATTGACAGGTGGTAATGGTAGTAGCATGGTAGTAACTATGTCAGCCTTGGTGAAAGGGAGCACGTGCATAGCCTTTATCCCTGTCACCCTACAACCCCATTTAAAGGCTGATTTTTCAAGCTTTGTACTGACTTGAAGGGGGCCTAAATGGCTTTCACTATTTCACAAATCATCCTATCTTTCTATTTGTTCAGTGCCTCTTCTGCAGTGTCTGTGGACATTGATGTGAGACACAAAAATCTGCACATTTTGTTCCTACTCCCTTGTGTCTTCCTAGCTGTTCTTAATATTTCAATCTTACTCTTTCCACGTGATTGACCCATTGACTAAGCCATTTTTTAATGCCAAGAAGTCTATGTATATTTTTACTTCAGATCACTTCCCTTCCACACCTACTTGATGGCAGGTATACCATTCAAAGCTGGGCCCAAAGGAGGGTTTCTCACTGCTGTCTTTTAGGGCCAACATTGAGTGGGATTGTAATATAGAAGCAATACACTTTTGAATGTTACCAACATGACAACTTGAATGCATCACATTCTGACAGCTGGTCTTGGGGAACCCCCACATGGCCATAGGTATGAGCTGTGGGATTGGCCTCACTGTAATAGGGAAAAGTGACATGGAGAGGGAATCTGGGCCGTCTTCAAGTTTCTGATTCCATATGCCCCACTTTGGCCTGATCTTGAATGTATCATTTCCATTATATGCATTACTCCTCAATCTTATTACTTGGCAGTTCTGACAATATACAAATAATGATGATAGGCATCTATTAGGGCTCAGTGGCAGATTAGGAGCAACTGTGCAAATGATGAATAGTTTTGTGTTGAAGACAGCATGATTTTGCTCCAAAACCAAAGGCAGTCTGTGCTGTGACTTCTCTTGGAGTTTGCAGAAACCATATATGATATCCTTATCTAGGTCAGGAACTTCTATCACCACAGCATCTGCTATAATATAAGGCCCAAACAGCAGCAGTGCTTGTAATCCAGCTTGAATCTACTGAAGAGCCCCACTCAAACCTGGCAGCTTTTCATATCACCTTATAAAAGGGGTTCATATCATCTGCCTTCATTCATCTCACTTTTGCAGAGATCATTTAAATGGAAGCTATAATGAGAACTTGTATCTTTACATATTTTAAGGGTTCCACACAGGATGGTGTATTGCTTCTAATTTGTTAGAGCCTGACTGGGCTGAGCAGGTTCAGGAGCTTCCATGTGGCCTTTCTTCCCCTTCTGGCTCTTACTCCATGGGCTAGAGAACAGCATGAGGGTACTGCCGGCTACCAAGTATATCCATCACAATTCCACACTCAGGGACCAGGGAACTGAAATGTTGGTTCCACTGTGAGATAAATTTGGAGAAAGACTCTGTCACAGGCCTTCGCATTCCTACAGGGAAGCCATGATTGTTTTTTTGTTTCCTCTATTAGCAAAAGCTTAGACCCCTATATACAATTTCCCCTGAGATTTGAATATTTCTTTTTCCTCAATCATGCACATTATCTGAGAAAATGGTCATAGACTTCTTAGAAGAAGGACTTGGGGAGTCACTACTGTAAACACTACGCAGGCATTTCAGCATTCTTCCTCGAGAGGACTCAGTCTTTTCTTAAATCTATGAGTCTAAGTCTGAAAATAGATTCATGTCTGGAAACTGGACAAGAGATGACAACTTTCCTTTGCTGTGGATAACATAAGCCTTCTGCTTCTGCACTCTTGATCACTTTTTATTATATATATTAAGAAATACTCTTATTGGCTTCCCATTTGTCTTGACCCTAGGATCACGAGGGTCTAGAAGTCATTATTGTTTATTTGCATGGGTTAGGGATTTCTCACAGTGCTGCCCATTACAAGAATTACATTCATCTTGACTCTGATAATTTGGTGCTGCCACCTGGCCTTGACTAGTCTGGTATCCTATCATCTCCAGGTAGCTCAGTTCCATAAAAGTATGTGTTACTCTCAGTCCTGCCTAAAGAGGACAATCATGACAGAGCTTCTCACTGATGCTGGATCTGCTTTACTAGCACATTTCTGTAGCTAGAGTGAAGGGGAGTTTCCTTGGGACCTTCAGGAGAACATAGTCAATTATAGTCTGGTGTTGTAATAAATCTATTCTTAAATGACTAGTTTCCTGAGCCTTGCCTCAATACTCTTTCATAGACTTCCAGCCTATCCAGCCATCATTTTTTCCAACCTCAGAGAGCTCTATTAGTGATCTACTAGGAATGACTGTAAGTGTCATTGCTAGGACATTAAACATTAAATCACAGGGTATCCTAATCCATTCACTGTATGTTATTTTGGTCCCTGCCAATACACATTAGCCAGGTCCTAAAGTATTTTTGATGAATAATCCATTTCCTCCAAAGCAAGAATAATGCTTTACTGATCAGGCCATGTTGACACTGAGTCTAGTTAGTGGTCTAGAAGCAATGAGGGAATTTGGACAAATCTTGAGGTAGGCCAGCATCATTTTACAAGGCATATACCTCACTTGAGGGTTTCAAATGATCTCCAAGCAAGGAATGGATGTTATAGCAACAGGAGGGGACACTTCTGCTGCTGGCTTAGAAGGTTCAGGGTAAATCTTGGAGTGTAGGCCTCAAGGTCAGCCATCCATATATCCTCATCTCAGATCTCAGGATCTCTCTCCTCCTTTATTGTGGCCCCAACATTAGCCTAGAAGACTTGCCAAGGCTGTTAATCTTGTAAATCTGCTTCTCTCAAAATCAGGTCCTGGGACTGAACTTTAAAACAGTGCTGTCCTCTGACATGAGAAGATGAGGGTTGCTTTAAATGCTACTACAGAGTCCTTCTAGGCCTTTCACACATTGAACTGACTTGACATAACTGTCAACTCATCTGAAACTGAATAAACAGCACAGAACAACTACTAACCAGCTTCACAATCCTTATAATTATCATTCTGTCTATCTTGCTGAAATGCTGGAAACACTGTATAACCCAGTACATTCCTCCCATCTATAACTCAAAACAATTTCACCAGCAGTAAGAGTCTTATTCTAGCATTTCTGAAGATGTCACCAGTCCATCACACCCCACTAACCTACTTAGGTAATTATTGCCATCTGTCCAGTATACAATCCAATTGCATAATCCCATTCCAAAAGTCTGCATCCTAGAATCATTTTTCGTACATATTATCTTCATTTGGATTCCTCCAGAAGCCAACTATGAGGCAGGGATTCAATTGTAAGTAATTTATTTGGGAGGAGATCCAGGAAATACTCTTGGGAAGTGATCCAGGAAATACTCTTGGGAAGTGAGGAAGTGAGAAATGAAAGTAAAAGCAGCCAATGAAAAGTGCATTGTCAAGCAAGTTACCACTGTAGATAAGTGGGGCTTAAACCTCCTGGGAGCCAGTGGGGAACACATGACCTCAGAGTCATCTCATCTAAGGGGAGAAGGAGCTGGGTTTTTTAAACACCTAGTCCCATAAGTACTTGGTTTAAGGCTCTTCCAGGAAGTCTTAATTCTCTGACACTCCAGTGAATACAGGCAGAACAGGCTCAAGCATCCAGAAAAAGTTTCAGGCAAATAGATACATATGCTAAAATTTGAAAATGCATCCAACCTACACTATAATGTTGAGGTCTCGGGGGATATGATTGGGGCCCAACAGTGTCATAGGGTTGTGAGATTAAATAATTTAGTAAATTTCAAGTAGTTATAATAATACCTGGCACATAATAAATGCTTAACATATGGTTGTTTATCATTATTATCATCATTACTATTTGGCACGTCATTCTGACAGTTATTTGAAGTGTACTTTGATGTGAGTACCTACGTGATGTCAAAAAGGGTCATATAGAAGAAAAGTCAAACATCTCATTATTGTAATGTTTTAGCATAAGAAATGATAAAGCAAAAATTGTTCATATTTTGGTCTGGGACAAAAATTGTACATGCAGTAATTTATGTTCTTCTGGGGAGAAATATGCATATCTTTTTAAATGTTTAAGCAATTTTCTGACAAACTTGGAAAAGATTAAGAGCTTTAGGTAGGCAGCTCTCTCCCAGGTGACTGTCAATCAGGGGTCTAATGAGCTTGAGCTAGATACTTTTTTAAAAACTTGTATCTATTCTTACTCTCTTTTCCTATGAAATGACCCTATCAGGAAAGATTCTGTGATTTGGCTTCTTCGGAACACTTCCCTCATGGAAAACCTGAAATAAAAACTTCAACATGCATTCATCATTCATTTCTTTAAAAAGTGTTTTTTATTTTATTTATTTTTTTGAGACACAGTCTCACACTGTTGCCCAGGCTGGAGTGCAGTGGCATGGTCTCAGCTCACTGCAACCTCTGCCTCCCAGGCTCAAATGATCCTCCCACCTCAGCCTCCTGAGTAGCTGGAACGACAGGCATGCACAATCACACTGGGCTAATTTTTTGTGTTTTTTTTTTTTGTAGACACAGGGTTTTGCCATGTTGCCCAGGCTAGAGTTGACAATGTAGAGGTCAATATAAAACACCTCTTCTTTGCCCAGCTTCTGAGCAACGAGACATAGATGCCTTTGCTATACAAGAATGTAATCGGAGAACAGATTTTAAGGCCTGCTGCTCAAATGGGCTCCTGTGCCCTGAAATGAATTTATTCCCCTCTCCAGAATCAACTGCCAGAGACCTCTCACTCCTCTTCCCCAATTTCCTGAGACAACTTAAGCTAGTAAGGTTACCGGGATGACAGAAAGCAGGTGAAACTGCAAAATACCCATAGGCAAGAAAGTTCTTGTGGAGCAAAGAGTAGTAGAGAATGCATCTTTCTGCCAGTAGCTAGCTGACAGGGAAAGTAGCAGAGAGAGAGAGAGAAACACAGAGACAGGGAAAGAGAGACAGGCAGAAAGAGACACAGAGAGACACAGACAGAGAGACAGAGACAGAGAGAGAGAGATAGAAAGAGGCAGAAACACAGAGAGGCAGAAAGACACAGAGAGATGGACAGAAAGAGACAGAGAGAGGCAGAGAGACACAGAGAGACAGATGGAGACGGAGACAGAGTGACAGAGACAGAGATGAGGGAGAGAAAGAAAAATTGACCTGAATGAGCTCCCAAACTTTCAAATCAGATAAAATATCTTCCTTCTCTGGGAAAGAATGAGAGAAAGGCAAGGACAAGCCACCTCTGGTGAAGAATTCTGGAACATATTAAGCATCAGGAGGTAGGGAGAAGTGAGGGAGACATGTGGGCCCACACATAGGAAGACATGTTGCCCACTCATAGAAAGATAAACTTGTCTTTCTTTCAAGAAACATCTTTAAATAGTAACTGGCTTTGCAAATCAAATGTTAATAAACAAACCATAGTTTAGTGGTTCACTAGATATCAATACATCTAAAGGACTAACGCATGCTGCTTTTCTGTAATAATAGGCCAGAATCAACAGCTGAGTACAGCATGCTGGGGAGTACATCAAGCACTGCTGGAACACACAGGAACATTTTCAGGATGCTAGGATATGACTTAGTAAAGGTATATTTGTTATCTTGCAGAAGCACTGAGAGAAACTGGCTTCAATGAGAAAGAGTTTTAAAACCAAATAGCAAATAGAGACTATGCTATTAATTGAGTCACAATAATATTCCTAGCATATATCGGGCATGATGGAATTTTTTTCTACCTGCTGAGCTCATTCTCCCTTTTTGTAGGGTTTGGTGGTTTGGCCAGACAGTTGATTTTCTAAGACACATCTGGCTATGTCATTAAGTTATTCCTGAATGTTTTGGTTATTGCCAAAGTGGTCTGCTGGTTAAAAAAAAATCAGAGTGCCATCTTGGGAAGTATTACTCTTGCAGACTGTTGTTTATAGTCCAACTCAGTTATCCAGACAAAACTATTTTTTAACATTATACATAAAATCCTTTGAGAGAAAATGCAGTTAAGAGTTTATGTCTTTAGTTATATTTCAGGTTAGTCACCACAATGTCCATTTCCTGTCTTGACAGCATTTTCTTTTACTTAGTTTCTTCCTTATTTACAATACACTGATTAGAGGCATCAAAATGCTTTTAAGTGGATGGTGGGGAGATTCCTTCCAACAGATTTTTAACCTTTGGAGAAATAGAAAATATCCATTAAGAGCCTCTTCCTTAAAATTCTTAATCGAAATGGGATATAAGTAGAAACCCTAGTTTATTTCATTTTCCTGTTCATTTTATCCTTTTGCTGAGCTTAGATTTTTGTGGGTGTTCAAGTTAAGAGAAAGTATTTATGGTATATGACTCATCTCCAGGTAGCTGATAGAAAATGTTGAAACACTGTACTTTTATTCTCACTCTAAATATATAACCCCCTTATTGGTGCAATTTTATTGTGCTCAAAGTACTTTAATAAGCAACTACATACCAATCTTTCACAAACTTAAAAGCTAATTTTTTTAACATCACCTATTTGCCACTCTTCTAAAGACTTATATATACTGATTCATTTCATCATACTCAAAACTTTATAAAATGAATTTGATTATTTTCATTGTACAGATGTAGAACTGAGGCCCAAACAGTTTACATGACTTGTTCAAGAGAGAGGTGGCACTGAGATAACTATCAGGCAGTTTTGACTCAGACCCTGCATTCCTCCCCCAATAAATTATACTGCCTCAGTGTATACTTTTCTTGTTCACATCTGAGAGGAAGCTAGACAAACATCCTGACAGATTAGGGAAGGAAGAAACATTTCCTTCCTAGCCCGCAATTTCCAGTCTCTTCTTTAGTAGCTGCATGAAGGTCAGATGACCAGTGTGTTGTCAGCAGCCTTGAAGTGTTTCTTCTCATTTCCTAAGGGGACACGAAGAAGGTCAGGGTTTTTAAAGGCTGCAGTTGCAACTTAGAGAGCGATCCCTGACAAACAGTCTACCCAAGAAAACAAGGAAGCAAACAAAATGAGAACAAAAACTTCGGTCTTACTTCAACCAATGGTGCTTTTAGTTACTGCATTTTCTTCATTTGAAACTCAGGGGCATGTTCATAAACCACATAAGGGTTAAAAATGGAAAATAAAATGAAATCAAGAGAAAGGGAATTCCCAACAAATTAGCCACCATTTCTATTGCCACCAGCACCACTCACCTAAATCATTGCAATATTTTTTCTTAATTTGCTTTTACCCTTGTTCTTTCTCAGATAATATCAGTTCTTGCTGTAATAGCTTCCCATTGCAGCCTAAGATCCCCAAATCTCTTCAAGACCCTTCAAGTTCAGGCTTCTAGTTATTTCTCCAGTCTCATTCTCCTCCTATTAACTACTTGTCAGCCTCATTGAGCCTCTTGTAGTTTTCTGAATACATGTTTCGATATTATTGAGGATCTTTGCACTTGCTGTTTTCTTTTCCTTGAACTCACATGTAAAACTTCTGTAATCCTCCAGGTCTAAAATGTCACTTTCTTAAGCCGTTCCTCATTTTTCACTGCTAATGAAATATTTTGGTCTATTCTCTCCTAATAACTCTTTCTATTCTTCTTTGAAGTTATTACAATTTGTTATACTATTCTTATTTGTGTCATCGTTCGTTTGAATCTGTCTGTTCACTCACTAGCATCTAACCCACTGAATACCCAGCCCACACATCACAGTGTCTGTCACATTGTAACCACCACCAGGTGGCGCCAAAGCACAGCAGGGATGAGGGTGGATTTGGATCACAAGACAGACCCTGGAACTCTGGCTCATCAGTTATTTAATTGACTTGACAATATTCCACATGCATTTTAAAGATTCGAATATTGAACTCATCTTCATTTTAAACTTAAAAGCTGTTTGACTCCTCACCCCCAAAATGTTTTACAGTGAGGGTTTATGGTATTGTGTTCTGACCCTACACTCTAAAAAGAAGTTGAGAGTTAAGAGAATTAGAATATATATTTTGATGAACTAGCCATATCTTGGTTCTAAAGACCACAATTCAAAAATCATAAAGATACAGAATTCATCTCAAAATAAAAGACTATTCTAATCATGAGTGTTACAGTGAAACCTACTTTGGGTAGAATAACTGAATTCCTATCACTTGAGGCCACATGCTCTGCTGACCAGATATTGTTAAAGACATTCAAGCTTCTAGAAGCAGTTTGAACTAGATAACCACAGAGACCTCCAATCCTAATATTCAGTGCTTCTGAAGCACAGTTTAAATATTTTAAAATATGTAAAAGAATTTTAAGAATACTAGTTTAGGAACAACTTGTATTTTCATGGGAAGTAATTCACTTTATAGACATACCATACTGTCCAAAACTTCTTGGATATTGGAATCAGACTGATCTGAATTAAAACCAAATTCTGCTACTTTCTAGCTATGTGTCCTTAGACAAACTATTTTACTTCAATTTTTTCCTCCGTAAAATGGGATGAGGCTAATTTACTGAGTTATCACTAAGCCTTCCTCAGGCAAAGACAACTAGTTATATTTACTTTTTAAAAAATATTCTATTCTGCTATAAGTATATAAAAATTAAAAACCAACAAATGGTCTATTAGCAACAAACATCATTAACAAAATCTCAGATGTTTTCTTTTGCCTATTCCAAAAAAAAATGATTATTTATGAGTCACTTTTAAGTGGCAAACAATGTAGGGAGATTTAAGTTAAAAAGATTTTTTAGTTATTAAATCTATTTTAAAAATAGAAATAGTTTGGAAACTATTTTCTCCTGTTCCAGTATGGGCTGGGCACAAATGCTCTTTTCTTTTAGTTTCCATACTCTGGATAATTAGGAAACAAGAGGACTTAGTGCAAAAGAACATAGAAAAAAAAATTTCTGCATCAACAGGAGTGCTGGAGAGGCAAAAGGACCTTTACTTTTATTAGCTTCAGAAGCTTAGTGGAATCAAAAAGGTCACCCATCACTCGTAAAGTGAGAAGTAATATTGAAAAGCTGAGAGACAGGTTACAGAGGCTTTGATAATAAACCAGCCTAAAGCCAGAGCTACCTAGGCTTAAGCCCTGAAAATGACTGTGGCACTAATATAAGCTTCAGGGGGGTTTATTCCAAAATTCTGGCCATGTTTTATATAAAGTACTAGTTAGAATAATATGAAATGTATGTCTTTTTTTTTCCTAAAACTAATATGCAAATGTGGCAGAGAACTGGACTCAGAGGGCAGAGAGTTGGATTATCATCCTGACCTAGTTTTTCACTTGTGCTGTGAGAGACACTGAGTCTCACTATAAGTCACTAAAAGCTGGGCCTCAAATTTCCATATCTGTGAAATTTGCAGGTTGAGGCAAATCATCTCTCAACCCTCAAGTTCCACTCAGCTCCTAAGGCTTCTCATTCAGTGTCTAAAAATTTATTCAGTAGGTCAGTAAGTCAATCAGTATTTCATCAAAAACTTCATTGATCACCTTATGTTGGACACAAAGATTCAATTTATTCAACAACAAATACTGAATGAGCCATGACTATGTACCAGGCCCTGTTCTTAGCCCCACGATACAGCATTGTAAAAAAGAGACAGAAATTTCTGCAATTCTGTGGCTTATCTTCTAAAGGTGAAACAGGTAAGAGAAAGGCAAATAAATAAAATACATCCATTAGTGAGTAGTTAGTGTTATGGATAAGGCCAGTAGGAAGTATCAGGGGTTGAAATTTTGGGTTTCACTGGGAAAGTGACTTTAGATTAAATGCAGAAAGGAAATGAGGAAGCAAGCTATGTGAATATCTCGTGGAATAGTGTTTCAGGGGGAGAAAACAGAACAAATATGTCCCTAGCAGGTCCAAGGATCAGCATGAAAGCCAGTATAGATGAAACAGAGTGCTTTGGGGACAGAGTAGCAGGAGAGGTGTTTTCTTCCATTCAGACTCTGGAAGGAAAAGTGGACAATCACATAGGATAATTGAGAATTTGGTGAATGGAGTATTTATAAATGTGAATGGAGGTAAGGGAAGCAAACAAGAGACAATGAAGGCCCTAGGGAGGTCTAGGCTTCCAATGGAGTAGAGAGAGGGATGGCCAAAGCATGGAGGGAGCTTTTACTATAGGTGTAGAGGAGACTAATACAGAACACAGTTCCCACCAATATGAGGCCTGGAAAGGAGAGATCTAGGGGAATAAATATCCCTACCTCTCTTGTCTCCTACTCTTCCCTCTTCTGAAAGTGCTCCCCATTGTTGAAATCATATTGGAGCTGAGAAGGGAACCTGCTGATGTGCTCACATAGTGGAGGCTCTTTAGGCACAGATCAGGATGGAGAAGGGTGGAGAGTGAATCGAAAGAGCAAAAATACATAGTAGCGCATGAGCTCAGAGAGGTAAAAGGATCCAGATTATGTAGTACCTAATAAAGCATAGTCAGGAACTAAGGACTGTTTTTTTCTTAAAATAATCAGTTCCACAGAAAAGTTAAAACAGCAATATAAAAACTTCTACATTCCCTCCATGTTAACGTTTTCCACATTTACTTCGTTACCCCTCTCTATGTCTCTAGCTGGCTAGATACAGATTTGGGAATTTTCGATATCCTGTAACAGGAGATTAAGTAAAGCATCTGGGCAAAGATGCAGGTCAACAGGTAGATATGGCAATAACTTGTTAAAATTTATTTCCGATTGAAGAGAAAGTATGAACTAATCATTCAGTATAGTGGCTGAGTAAATGGACTCAAGGAATATAGTCTGTTTACCAGGCAACTCCAAGGCAACTCCAAGCTGAGGTTAGTGATCACGTGTTTGAAGTGAGACAAGTTAGCATAGTTGTGAATTTTTCCTTAGTCACTTTTGGCTTCATAGAGTTGAAATTAACCTGCTAGTGGTAAAATCAAATGAGAGACTTGAAGGACAATAGATAAAGGAGGCGAGGGCATTTGCTGGGAAATGGGTTTGACTGACGGTGACATTTAAGCTGGGAGAGGAGAGATGCATAAATGACAGGATCAGGGATTTGAAAATTTTGAGGATATTGTAGGATTGATGTTGTGGGGTTACTAGGAGCGAGCTGGAGAGATATAAGTTCAGAGAGTAGCATCTTTGAAATTGGGATTTTGGAGGGATTGTAATTATTTATAGTGACTAGGTGAAGGGGATGACTAAAGGATGTAAGTAACATGGCGGGGGAAGATATCAAGGATTAAGAAGGCAGAGTATTAGATAGATCATTTATGTTGCATATGAATGTTACTAAGGAGTTGAGGTGGAGATTGACAGTGGCAAGGAAATATGCAGGGAATGAAAGACAATGTCCCAGCAGTGGTAGATAATGGCAATAAGAAAAGCCAGGAGAAGTATAGCCTGATAACATAAAATACAAAATGACGTTTTTAGAGATAGAGGGATAATGGCATGGAAGCAGCAATGAGGACCAAGGAGGTCACTGATTCCCATCTCCAGGCCAGTGGAATGGCAGGAGTGGGAGAGAAAAAGCCATTATTTAGAGAGTAGCAGAGGAAGGAGTGTCCTTAACTGAGGTTCAGATATTACTAGAGAAAAAAGTGAGGAAAATGCTCAGAGAAATGGATGGGGACACAGGGGATTTTGTTAGAAAATACTTTGAGTACTAGAAAGCACATGAAAGTCTTTCAAAAGCCATGGAGGCTTTTCATTTCAAAAGGCATGGAGGCATAAAAGACGGGGTCAGAAAAGGCAACAGACAACCCTCTAGAGATTAGTGGTGAATGAGAGATGACTTGAAGTCTTCCTTTCTTGTGGCAGTTTACACCTACAAGAATGAGGATGGGATATTAGGTCCAATGTTCCTAGGGCAGGTAGTGGTGAGAGGCCGTGAGTGTTGAGAGGGTTGCATAGGGCTCTCCTTAGCCCCATGCAGAGTTAGAGGCCTCACTTAACTCCCGTTGCTGGAGGTGTACAATCCCACAGTGGCACAGTCTTCCTGGGAGCTCAGAGACACTCCCTGCCTGTAGAGGGGTGATGCTATCCTTTGCTCATGGTCTCTCATTTACTCCTGCTGACAGCAGTAAAGAGGACACGTTTAATCATATAAATGTCCTCCTTTGCAGTATATATATGTGAGTGTGTGATAAAATAGGAGGCCTCTTTGACAACATTTTAAGAAATTAAACTACAATAGTAAAAGTGACAGGGACACCTTCCTGGAGAACAGTCCTCATTTTTGGTGCCTCTCACATGGTATGGAAAATAATGATGAAAAGTCTCACCTGGGCACCTAGAGGAATGTGGCCATCAAACTTTCCACTTCCAATTTCTGTTCATAAGGACTCCTGTCTCTTCTCAGCCTGGATCAATAAGAATTGAGTTCCCCATGAGCAGACAGAATGTGAACATCTGAACTTGAAAGCGTTGCCTATTCTTTATATATACATGGTGGTCCCTTGCATTGTAACATTTCCAAATATGTGTGGGGAAAGTGGAGATCTAAGTCCCTCACACAAAACCTGTTAGGAAGACCCAAGGGCAGGTTAGAGATAAGGGCTCCAGCAGCAAATCTCCTCTTTGTTTATTGTAATGCTGTAACAGGTGTAACTAGGGAAAATATGCTGGATTAACAGTGACATTTTTCCCCATCCTGAACCTTCTTAAAAGAGTGAATCCTGAAATTCTTTTTGTGGAGCAAGATGACGGGTGGATTTTCCTATCATCTTGGGCATGATGGGGATACATCATGCTACATGCAAAAGGGAAAGAGAAACACTGAGGGGAAGATGCAGATTTCAGAGACAAAGAGGAACTATAGGTGAAAGGGGATTGTAAAAGATCTGGAAAAGAAGACAAAGAAGAGAGACATTGAAAGAAAGCCGTAAATACTTTGACAGTGGTCTTTAAGAGGAAGTTTACAGAAATAGGGAAGACGGCAAAGGACTGTTGAGAACTTCATTCTGAGCTATGAGATGCTGGTTTCCTCCTCTGTTCCCTAAACAAATTCCAATAATATTCTACCTTGGATTTGTTATTTTGCTATTGTTGCTGCGACTCCATTATTGATAATTATGATCACATATGAGGCTGGATTCCATCTGGGTACCACGTGAAAGCAGGCCTGCCCAAAGGAGGCTCAGGTACAAGCCTTTCTCCCTTATTTTTATGGTGGTTCCACATTTTTTTGTAGGCAAACCATAGCTAACTCAGATATTTGGTAAAGCCTAACTAGTATGTGAACTTTACTATGATAGCAATACAGTTAGTACTCCTGAATTTCCTGCTATATTAATTTCACAACCAGAGAAATGAAATAAAATTGGAACAACAGGTTTTCTCACCTAGTGACAAGCAGTTCAGTTCTGTATAGGTCTAACCTGAACCTTCTGTCTCTTTCCTCCCAGCATTACAGAATTCAGCCCAGTAGGGAAGCACCTGGGCTGCGGCACTGCACTGCTCAGTGTGAAAGCAGGCTTCATCACTGAGCAACCGTGGGTTATTAGTGAAAATGTCTATGTTCAGACTCTTCACCTGGAAAAATTGGGTTAATTACAGTACCTGCCAAAGCATGTAAACTCCTTATCAAAGCATCTGACACAAATCCCTTAAAAAATGTTAGCTTGTATTGAAGTGCAATAATTCCTGACTTTAGAACATTCAAATCCCTACTTCCTGTTAGGCAATGTCAAAATTCATTCTGTAACCTATAGTTACTTTTCAAAATCCAAAGATACTTTTAAACACATGGATGGCAAAAGAACACATATTGATGACTGAAGGCTCTTTTGGATCCATGTTTGCTTGTTTGGTTTGTTTCTCGGAAAGAAACTTAACATCCATTTAAAACCATTCTTTGCTAAAGGTGAATCTTTAAAGGATGTATACAAATCAGAAAATTGTATTGGTTAATGTAAATAGATTATGACTTTCCTTTTTTCCTGTCTCTTCCCCTCCCCACAACTATAATTCTTAACTCCTCTTGTCATACTTTATCCCCAACTTTGTCTTCATGATTTATTTTGGTTTTAAAATTACATATGGTATTATAGTCACAACAAAACTTAAAAAACCTGATTTTCCTTTTTGGGGGGAAGGCAGGTCTGGTGTCATTCACAAATAACTTATCTATTGCTCTATCACTGATGTAGTCTTTCAATGTTGGTTTCCAAGTAACTTCGTTCATAATCGGCCTAGCAAAACATATATTCATCCAGGAAAACTTATGGTTGCTACAAAAATTATTATTATCTTAAACTGATTTAACTCTCCTTCCTTATATTTTATGTTATAATGTCTAGTTTAATTTTATGTTGTTTATTGTGCTATTTTTCTGAAACATAATTAATGCTTGTTATTTGCACCTGATACTGTTTCACTGCTTTTGTTTCCACTGTCCTCTCTCTTTAATATTCTCTGTCATCATTGTAGACTTGCATTTTCATCTCCTATAAATTCATTCTTTTTGAATCTCTTATTTTTTCTAGCTAATTTTACAATATTCACACTGCTTAAACACTTTTCAAACTTTAATAAATTTTGAAAAACGTATAAATAAGTTCTTGATATATAGCTTATTACCTAGTACTTATCCATGTCAGCATTTGTAGACTAAGGGGTTGGTGTTTGCTTAATCACTTGTGATTGTGCACTTGTCATTAGGAACAATCATCCAAAAACCTCATCTAGCTGAATCGGAAGTAAAGAGCCTAATTTTTCGTGTGTATCATCAATTAATAAATCAATGAAAAAGCGGAAAGGCAGATGGATATGTGGATACATGGAGAAAGAGAAAGAGATGACAGAACCATGAATGCTGCTGTATTATTTGGATTACCAGAATCTCTATGAAATATTTCCTGGCAAAACGTTGCAAGACTACATCTTAAATTTCAAAACAAATGCACCCTGCTGCAGCCTATTAATTCACTGTAACCCTCTCAGTGGTTCATCTAGATGACTGCTCAGCTTCTCTGGTTTCTGCAAAAATCTTTCATTTGGAACAAAACCTAATTGATCTGAACTATTTAGCTTTTTTGCTGATCTGCTATGATCAAATAATTTACACCTAAAAGGCAAGAAAATGGATATTCTCACTCACACTGTTAAAGTAGTATTAGTTTCATTAACAAGTAAGGTCAAGCTCAGAATGGCTCAGCTTAATGGACATTTATTTTCCATTACCGTTAGCAATTTGGCTGGGTCAGTGAAAGGGTGTGGTTGTTCATGAACCCAAAAAGGTGGAGATTGTCATTTCTACATTAGTCTCTCATGGTCACATCTTTAATGATTTTGTTTTATGGCAGTTAAAAGGATGGCAGTGAGATAAACAGAGAAAGACTTAGTAGAGTTAGTCATTTTTAGAACCAACTTACTGGAATGGTTTCCAATGTTAAACGGTTAGAAATTCTGTTCAGAGATTAAATTTCTAACCTTGGAAAAACATTTTAGAGGGTTCCCTAATTGCTTTGGTATACTATTTTATAAGTCCTTACATCAAAGTGCCTTGTATTCTTTTCCATTTATTTTGCTAAGTGACATTTCTGGCACTAAGGCACAATTTCAGTAAGTGCCTTGCTCTCTAAAATAGGCTGTATTTCTTTTAATAATCTAAAGTGGTAGCAAAGAACAACAAAAGAGAAGGGGCACTAAAAATGTCATGATTATAGCATGAGTATATCCAAGCTATAAAAGATGTATAATTGATCCAATTTGCATCTGAAAATTGAGTTTGGGGGCTGGCTGGGCATTCAACTGTGCAATCTATGGACACTTACTCTGCAGAGATATTTCAATATTGTACAAGATTAAGCAAGGACCATATATCTCACCACAGCTGTCAAAGTTTTATCTTAGGCTTGCGTACATGTTCTTTTCTAATTGCATTTCTTATCCTGTACAATCCCATCTACATGTTCATGGCTTTAAGCCCCTATACCCTTCAATGAAGATCACATTACTTCAGCCCAGACCTCTTCTGAATGCCAGAGCTGAAATTACATATACCTATTTGGCATGTTTCATCTGATATCACAAAATAACTTTGGACTCATCAGGCTAAAATTGAACTCATGGTGTTTCTCCCAAACCTGTCTCCCAATAAATGGACTATTATCCATCAGAATACACAAGCCATAAACCTACAAAACACCTATTATTCTTTCACTCTTAACACTGACACACCTCTAACGTTAGGAAATCCTATTGATTTGGCTACCTTAGAAAATCCTGTTGATTTTCAGTATGTCTCTTTCATTCATACATCTCTGCCACCACTCTTGTCACACTGAAGACATGGATATTGCCTCCTGCCACAAGACCAAAACCCTCAGAGTGGCCAGTAATGGCCTGCACAGACTGAACCTGGACTACATCTGAACCTTAACTCACTCTGTTTGCCTCCCACTTTTGGCCTTACTGAGCTATTTTCAGTTCCCCCAGTATACAAGCTCCCTTTGGTTTTGGGGCATTTGTGCATTCTTCCCTATTAGAAGATTCTTTCTCCCTCTCTTTATCTGGTTTATCTCTCTTCATCATTTAGCTGTCATGTCAAATATCCTTTCCTTGAGAATTACCTGGTCAGATCCTCTCCGCATCTCACACAGCCTTACAATCTCCCTCATAGAACTTATTGTAATATAGTTTGTAACCTTGAGGGATTGTATCCTCTCTGCTTTATTTACCACTGTAGCCTCCATGCTTGGAGAGTGTCTGCCACCCAGTTGGTACTTAATAAGTATTTGCTTAGTTAATGAATGTGTGAACATCCCTGGCAAATGCAATATAAATTTGGTCTTCTTGTATTCTTGTCGGTCTTCTAGCACAGCACCTGTGATGCCTCAGTCAAAAGGAGAAGGCTGTCAATATAAGTAATAATAAATTACATCTAAATAATATTTTAAGATGCAATTTTATAAACATATCTTTATTTTCACAGTAAGTTTGGTAATTGTTCTTATTTATAAAGATAAGAACACTGACAATCTGGAAGTTTGAGATTTGCTAAGGATTTGAAAACTCATAAATTGTAGCATTGGCTCTAAAGATTAGACCTTTGACTCCTTCTACAAGGGTATTTCTTCTACGGTATGCTGTTTTCTGAGTCAGCTCTCTAACAATGCAGAGACCAGTGGTTGACTCCTTATTCTCATGTTCTCTCACTCATTCTGGTTAGGCAGCATCAGCAGTCTTGACCATCTCCCTTCTAGCTCCCATCTGCTCTCTTCTCCACTTCCTGCTTCAGCCACCTCTAGGAAAACTATTCCTACTCCTAATGTCAGTGTGTACCTATGAAACATTTTAGACAATCACCTCTTTCCTGCTTGGAATTGTTTAGCTAATTATCCTTCCACACATCACCAATTTCAGCTGCATATACGTAAGAGGTATGCAATCAATTTCTTTGAGCAACATATTTTAGGAGTTACTTAAAGTGCAGTTTCAACTGAGATGAGTAACTAGTTAATGCCACTTGGAGCCATAGAAGAGTTTAATATTCTTGCTCATGATGTAATGAAAATAAGTTTTGAATAAATTGAAAAATAATAACTACCATGAATTAAGTCCTCCTATACATAGCCATATTATATGCACTAATTATATAATTTTTAGTAACCCTAAATATTACACTTTACAGATGAGGATACAGATATAGAAGAGTTATATTACTAAATTACCAAATTAGATAATATTAGATCAAGCTTTATCCCAGTATTTAAAGGACTATCTAATGCCAGTAATCAGACAATGCCAGACAAATATGCATAATAAGAACTCATTTAATATCTAACAATGGGAACAATAGGTAATAATAGAAAGTGAAAACAAATTATAAAAATGATGGCATGAGAAATGACCCCAATGAAAAGAAATTTAAAAAATAATATTTTTACTATTTTTTCTTATTTCAGTAACATTGTAGATAATTTATAAATTGCAGATAATAAAAACAAATCACAATGGTACAATTCAGAGATTATATGGTTGACAGGTTAATATGTCTTTCTACACACTTTTCACATTTGTTTCCTGACATTTTAACATTGTTAATATTTTTTCTTTCCTTGGTGCCGAATTTAACTCAGCACTAGACCTACTAGGCATTTTGGGGACTGGTGCTTGTTGTGGAGAAAAGCTTCAGAGAGTGCTGAATTGTCATCCATCAGCCACTATGCACTGCTGCCCCTCTGGGTTTCATTACTTTGAGACTTGCTCTGATGCAAAAGATTTTGTGGAGGTTTTGCATCTCCTGTCTCCTTCAGTTGCTCTGGGATTTTGATCTAACTTGAAATGTCTCAATATATGTATATGTTTTCTTCCTTAGGTAAGCATGATCAGGAGTCACAGCTTTCTTAAGGTCTTTTTCCTACCAGGCTTTCTGTCAGCTTTCTTGATCCTAAACAATCCATTGCAATTATTTTCGAACTTGCATTCCTTGGTGATAGCAACAGTGCAGATGAAGTTTCTCCTCAGGGTGACAGGCCTGGCATAGGATGCCTCCAGAATTGGAGGGGCTTCAAAGCAGCTTGGTATGAAGGTCATCTAATAAGCAGTGATCTGTCTGCCATTGGGACTCAGATTTACTGATCCTCTCTTTAGGTCCAGCCAAACATACTGTATTTGTCCTTAACTTGTGTTTTGCCTCCGCATATCAAGGGACATTAAACTTAGCCTGTTTGCCTAATTTTCCTGTGTTAACCTATACACAGGATGGATCTCAGCATAAGCTGCTTCCAAAGTACTTTCTGTAGAGAGATGGAAAAAGACTCCAATACATGGTATTCCAGTTCATATGCAGCCTCTGTGGATGGATCAGTTTCCCACCCCAGCCCACTTGAAGCCCCAGCATTATGAAGGGAGCATCAAGAAATGCCACTCACAGAGACACAGTCTTTTCTGCCCATGTCTGCCCATCATAACAGAGTATTTCTAGCATGGACCATCTCAGTGGTGTCTTCTTAAGCCAAGGTGGCCCCAAAAGTTGTATGACTAAGTTTATCTCATTTATTTTTCTTGCAGTTGTAACATAGGTACGTATAATCCAGATATTTATCTATAACGAAGTATCTGGAGGGTTCCTTTATATATAATCCAGATACTTACCTATAACAAAATATATGGAGGGTTCTTTTAACTCATGATTTTAGGAAAGATAACCATATCAAAGTTCTTATGCAATTAACTTAGCACACATGCCTAAGTTATACTAATTGTATATAGTAGATTTCTAGTATAAAATTTGCATTCTTCTAGAATAAAGAAGACATCATTCTATTTACCAGATCTACTAAAGCCAGAATTAAGTTAAAACACTAAGCTATTGCCTCAAGAATTCCTTTTGTTCAATTCTGGGAGGAGCTCCTCCTCTGTAATCAACCAGATTAGCATGGACCTCTATGTTTCTACCAACTCTCCTTGTCCCAACAGAACTTCTGTTCTGTTGGAGAATGACTGTCACTGGTGTTACTATTTTTAGATAATCAATTTTTACAGCTGAAGTTCGTCATATACATATATTATCTATTAATTGTGTCTTACAGAGATTGTCTTTCTCCATCGTCTACTGCACAAATATCACCTGTTACTAATAGGAAGAATTGTCCTTCTTTCATTTGTTGCCCATGAACTTGCCTATGCTTTTTGACCATCCAAATCTACCACCAAGGGTTTTTATGAGGATGAAATGTATGTATGCATATATAATACAATGTAATGTTTGGCACAAATGGATGATTGTTTTTGTTGCCTCTCCATGCCCTGCAAAGGAATCCATAACCTTTGAAATCACATGTGTTATTACTACTAGGATCCAAGGTCTCCTGCAAATTTCAAGACAAAACAACCCCTAGATTAAGAGATGCCCACCAAAATCTCTAAGTCTTTCTGCAGGAACTAGAACATCTGTAGTTTTCTTGACTGCAGTAGATACTGTCAAGCATGCAGAAGGCTCTGTGAAGGCATAAATCTTCTTGTATTTTCAAATGCTGTATCACAAGAGAAATAAAGGTTTCCAGTTTCGACCTAGAAAGAAGCCATCATCCTATTCATCAGATCTACTAAAGTCATTAGTTTAATAATACTTTAATTTTATCTTTATATTTCACATTATATTCCATATTTTGTCTTTTATATTTCACATTATTTCATTCAGTGTTACCACAAAGATTTTGTGATAAAGGGAATAGATATTATGTAAAATGTAGTATAAACTAAAGTTCATTATTTAGATTACGTCCTTCAGAGAAGATTAATTGTTCAACAGGTTAAAGCAGTGACCTAGAGTCTAGTTTCTCTAGACAGGGCTGATCTAAGCAGCACAGTGTCTGTTGTCTTCAAGCTGTGCCAATTTGCAAGATTTTAATCTTAACCACAGTACCACTTCTTATTAGCAGTGCGACCCTGGGCAATGTACTCATTATCGGTTTTCTAGTTGGTGAAATGGGAATGATAATATTACTTACCTCATTAGCTTGCTGTAAGGACTGAACAAGATTATCTATGACAAACATTCAAGACATTGCCTTATACATAATGAGAGTTCAATAAATGTGAGAAATTATAATTGACTTAGTACATAAAATGTGTGTTTATTTGTTCATTTTGATGCTTTTGCTGTTTTTTTATGCCGATTTCCATATTCTTTTACCTAATTTTTTTTAAAAATGTATTTGAAAAATGACTACTTTTAAAATATGAGTTAAGAATGGATGGAAAAAGCGCTGTTCCCATGAAGCTATGATATCTGGATCCAGCAGATATCTCTATTGATATAATGTTACATGGTTAGCAATTCAGTTCCCATTTTCAGACAGTTGGAAAAATCTGATTAAAGATATTGAAAAAAAATAGTGAAAGAGATTTGGGGAAGATTTTTGCAGACAGCTCCCATAATGGTACCATGCCACTAGGTCCATTCTCTTATAATTTCTTCTTCTCCTGTACCCCAGAGGCCCTTGAGAAAGATCAAGTTACGGAAGTTGTGCTATAGCTCTGGAGATACAGGGAATGGCCAGGCTTGATGACAAGGAGAATGGGTGGAATACATGTGGATTATGCTCAGGAGGCATTGACTCTTTATGGACAGTTCTGGGATTCTACTGCACATTTTACCATCAGTTTTCAACTCTCTTCTGAATGAAAGAGCAAATGAAATAGAAATATGCTGATATGTGCATTTGGAGTCAAGAGACAAGAACCCACATTTGTCACAGGGGATGTGACAAAAATCAGTAATAGAGGAAAAACATTTGAGTTTTCAAATGCGTTAGCAGTGAGGGTAGATGAAAAAATATCTAAAAAATACTTAGCATGGCCTTTTAAATATAAATCATCAAAAAGCAGCATACCTGATAGAGGATCACATATTGAAGTCAAATAATAAAAAAGAACATTTAGCCTCTTACTAAAGAAATAAGTCAACCTTGCTTAAAGAGTCCTTCAAATGTTCAAGTCATGGGTACCAGTCTTGAGTATGTAATACTACTATTGATTGTCTGTTTGGTGACTTGAGAATGGCTTACAAACCAAAGGTTACCTCACAAGAGACACCTTTGTTTCTAAAAAGGCTTAGGTTCTACCTTCTGAAATGATTATCTGAGAAAAAGGAAAAGATCCTACCACTGAAACAAAACAGATTATGTAATGCAGATGACTGTTAAAGGAAACAAACTGGGAGTGAGATAGAGAAAATGCTTTTTAATCATATTAAAGTTATTAGTATTTGGAAGTATGAAGGTACATTATTCTCTTTAGCATGGGTATATCCACCTAGAATGAGGAATAAGCAAGTGTATGCCCGGCGATAAAGTGAAAAACGTCATCTTTAATAAAATGTTTTTGGCCAGCTTTAAAGCTCAATATCTGAAATGCAATGAAGGAGGAATTTAAATGCTATTAATATGCATAAAGATACATTGAAGACATTCATCAAAATTCCAGTAGGAGACTTATGTTTCTAAAATCAGTATTGCCAATATGGTCTCTGAAATTTATTCTCAAACATCTTTCTGCATGCTTGAGCATGCTCATCTAGATTGGGAAATAGAGCAGTTTTTATAAAATAAAAAATGTTGTGCAAAGATATTTCTCACTTTTAATGACCTATTTTAAAGCAATTACATGGCTATACCTATTTTTCTTACTAGCATACAAAAATGAGCACAAGCTTATATTTAAAAATGATCTTCTTATGCCTTGTCATGAAGAAAAGGATTTAACATTCACATGGAGTGATTCTTAGAGATACTTTCCATTATCTTTTAAACGAAACCTTTACCTGCAAAATTTTGTAGTCCCAAAGATAGAACATAAAGAGAAGATTAAATAGGCCATTCCTTTCTATTAGAAAGGTTTTTCTCTCGGTATTTCACTAAGAACATGTGTATGTCTGTGTCTGAGTGTTGCGAATACATTAGAAACACTTCTCAAACACATACATAACTGCAAAGAAGATGTTATTTTTACACATTTTAGGCACAAAATGTTAATGTCTTATCTGATATACTCTGAAATATGACCTTTATAACTCCATTTAATGTGATATTGTTATGTTTAACTGTGTTTTAACATTGAGGCTCTCACATGGTCTTTGAAAGGAAGTATGACCCATTTAAGAAAGAAAAATTCTTGGACCAAAGATTAAACTATGGAATGGTAAGAGGCTGGGGAATGATAGGAAAGAGGTGTTAGCAATAGTCCATAAGGAGCACATAGTCAAATACTGTTTGAGAGACAAACTCTTCTCTTGAAAATGGAAAATTAATCCCTTCTGGATGGCAAAAGGTTATCACAGATACTAGAAAAACATAGGGGACAATATAGACTTTATCTCTGATAATGTTTCCAAAGTACATGAAGTGGAAATCTGTATAAAAAGAGAAACAGGGCTAATAGTGAAATGGCGAGTTGAGTATGAATGCCTATGTCTATAAAATAACACTTAATGAAAAACTTACATAAGAACAAAGATTACCAGGGTTTTGATACGTGATAAAGTTAGTTGCCCTGGTGCTATGAATTTCCTAACACAAAATTGAGAGGAATTTACAGGATATTGTTCTATTCAAGTTCAAAAGAACTAGAAGTGGGATTTTATGGCTTTGATTTGCATTTCCCTAAATACTAATAATGTTGGAGCATTTTTTTCATATGCATGTTAGCCATTTGTATATCTTATTTGCAGAATTGTCTATTTAATTGCTTTGCCCATTTTCTAATTAGGTTATTTGCTTATTATCTCTTGCTCAGTTTTAAGAGTTCTTTATGTTAGGGGTTAAATAGCAAATGTTGGTGACAACATGGAGAAATTGGAACCCTCATATATTATTGATAGGAATCTATAATGGGGCTGCCTCTATGAAAAGCATTTTGGCAGTTCCTCAAAAAGTTAAACACAGTTATATAATGTAGCAATTCCACTCTTAGGTATATACTCAAAATGATTAAAAACATGTTCACATAAAAATTGCACATTATTCATAATAGCCCCCAAAGTAGAATCACTCTAAATGCCCCTGAATGCATTCATACATAAATAAAATGTTGTAGTTCATACAATGAAATATTATTCAAAAATACAAAAGAAGTACTGATTCATGCTATGATGTGGATGAACTTTGAGAAAGTTATGCTAAGTGAAAGAAGTCAGGCACAAAACGCCACACATTGTATGATTGCATTCATATGAAATGCCCAGAATAGGCAAATACATAAAGAGAAAAAGTAGATTAGTGGTTATGAGCAGATGGAGGCATTAGGAGTGACTGCTAATAGGTACAAAGTTTTTCTGGAAGGGTCATGGAAATGTTCTGGAATTAGATAGTGATGATTGCACAACATGGTAAATATACTAAAACCCACCGAATTGTACACATTAAATGGTGTCTTTATCTTTTATGAATTGTATCTTAATAAAAATTAGTCAGAAGTATAAGAGGCAGAGACAGGTACCAATTATGGCTCAGAACATGTCATTTAATTGTACACTGATTGATACGGTTAGGCTTTGTGTCCCCACCCAAGTCTCATTTTGAATTGTAATTCCCATAACCCCCATAAACCTCATGTGTCAAGGAAGAGACCAGGTGAAGGTAATTGAATCATGGGAGTGGTTTCCCCCATGCTGTTTTCGTGATAGTGAGTAAGTTCTCACGAGAGCTGATGTTTTTATAAGGGACTCTTCCCCCTTTTGCTTGGCACTTCTCCTTTCTGCTGCCCTGTGAAGAAGGTGCCTTGCTTCCCCTTTGCCTTCTGCCATGATTGTAAGTTCAGCCATGCTGAACTGTGAGTCAACTAAACTGCTTTCCTTTATACATTACCCAGTCTCAGCCAGTTCTCTATAGCAGTCTGAAAATGGACTAATATACTGTTTCACTAATAGATTAAGTAATAGAATTTGAGACTTGAAAGTGAATTTAGTGCATCTCTCAGAGGTTGTCTTACCAGGAGCAAATCTGAATGGTTTAGATTCAAGGGAGATATTCCAGCTAGAGCTAGCTACTGAATATACGAATGAGTTCTAAGGGGAGATTTCATTTCTGGCAATATTAATTAATAATTTATATTTAATTACACTATAGATGGAAAACAAAACAAAACCTAGCCACCCTGCAAACCAGCTATTGTTCTCCCTGCAGCGAAGGGACTCAACAGTTATATTTTTATTACTGATTTTTAAAATTGTTTTAATTTTTGTAGAATTTTTTTCTGATTTAGAAGTTGCAATTTAGAGTTTTGAATTGTCTTTATAAAGCTGTTAAGATTTCCTGGAAACTCAGTTCTTTTTATTAGAGTAATGTTTTCCTAACTGAACTCTTAGAGTTGTTTTTTCTGAAAAATGTAAACCAGTAATCTGAAAAGAAGAAAAATGTTTGCATATTTGGAGGGAGAGGACAATTCTGTGGTTGGATAAATTTAAGTTTGGGGACATTCCATAGTCAAATGCTTTCTTGGAGAATCATAGAAATTCTTATCACCATATCAAGACTCAGAAGTCTTGTTGTAAAAACTAAACATCACACAAAATGAAAACAAGCTTATTCAAATTTGTTTAACCTAGTATTTCCAAAACTTATTTGCCACACAGCCATTTTTCAAGGAATGCATTTAAAATGTTATCAATGTTCCCTTCAATATAAGTTGATAAACAACTTGGTTAGAACCTACCTTTGCTCTATTTCCAAGTCAGAGATAAGCCTCTAATTTTGGCTGGACATTCTGCAAATGCATGCTGTTTTTGGAAACTTCAGAACTAAGTTTGGTATAGCTTAGATTTACAATTGGATGTTTATTATCGGTTTTTGGAAAAGTACACGGGCTACTGATCTCTGGTCAGTGGTGTGGTCTTTGCATATAGAGGACAGTATTCTTTTTCAGATTATGTGTGCCATATCACAGAGGTGTATTTTTCCTGGAAAAGTTTTAAGAAATATGGTTTAAGTGTATATTTAGTAAGGCAAACTTCTTTGTTAGGTTAGAACTGGTTTAAAGAAAAAAAAAACATCTAATTCTGTAGAAAAAGTTGTCCATGTGAGAATTTAATTCTAATATAGTTTGTTAAATTTATAGGTTCCCCCCCTTACAATGTGTCCATTTTGGAAGTTTCTTTGAGACAGTTATGCCCGATCAGTGACACTAAAATTATGCCCTAATTTCTATGAGACATAACATTCATGAATTTTCTCAAAAATATTGGGATCCTTACTTGAATGGAGAATAATTTTTTGGTATAAATCTTTCTGGCCCAAATAAGTAAAGTTTTTTCATCCCCACTGACATTTACTGAGACCATAGTAAATGTGAAAGACAGGCTATCAAATTCCAGCTTATAAGTAGCTCAAAAATCTAATCAAAGTTATGAGCCTTGCAAAATACTCTTAAGATTTCTACACTAATTGTGGATTTTCTTCACAATGTGCCTGGATACTGAGCTCCACTTATAATATTATACTTCAGGCAAGCAACAGTTAAGAAGATGTGATAGCTGGCTTTGAGGATCTGAGACTCTATTTGAAAGAACCTGACAACTAAAGCCTTGATGAATAGGGAACATATTGGCATTATACTGTCATGCACATCCAGAGCAGATGGAAGTTTGGAAAGGCTTTCTGTAATAAATGACACTTGACTGAATTTTAAAGGATAGATAGGACTTAAGAAAAGAAAGAAACATTTAGGCAAAGGGAATAATGTGAATGAGGTAAAGGAAGTAGAAAAATACAAATTAAGCTTGGTCAATTACTAGTAACTGTGTAAAGAGTGCATACCTGGGATGCACAGAACGAAGTGGGAAAGGCCATCATTAGTGGCAAGGATGTGTTCTGTTGGGAGATGGATATGTGGAAAGAGAGCTTAGCAGGAAGAACAACTAAGAGGCTATTAAAACAATTTAAGGGATAAATTATAAAAGTCCCAATGATGAGACTGGTAGACACAGCAGGTCAACTTGCTCATCATTAGTTCCAGCTCCCTTCTTGGATGTTTTCTGGTACTACAAAGGCTGGAAACTTAATGCTGTATTTCCCTCATCTCTTGCAGTGAGGGTCTTAGCAATGAACAAGATTTTGGTAATAAGATATGCTCCTGTGAGACGTGGATTCAAAACTGAGTGAAACGAGGAAAAGGCAGGGCTAGACTCTTGTTTCGACCCAGGACACAGCAGAGACAGCATGATTCTGGAGACACAGAAGCAGTGGAATTTTTGATTCTACAGTTTGTTGGTCATAGCAGTTTAGTCTATGGTCTATTTCTTTAGTTCTTCCAACCATTCTTGAAGAAGGGTAAAAAGTTCTCTTTTTGATTAAACCATGTAGTATCTGTATCTGAAATAATGCACTTCTAAGTAACAGGAAAGTGTGTATAGGTCACAGAACTCTACAAGAAATGGGGATATGGGACAGGTTATCTTACCTGGAAAGAAATGCATGAACATGAAATAAGAAATTTATGATCCATGCTGTACCATGGCAAAACAATTAATTTTTGTCTGTGGTCATTTAATATGAAATGATACTAAATTTTTATTGGAACAAGTGGCTGTTGCAATGAAACATTCGGGTGAGAAAGAAGAATGCAAACAGGATATAATGGGAGGCTCACTGCTTCCAACTGTACTAGAGAAGAAAGAACATATACTCATAGTTTTGTTTTACATTCTCAGAAAAAGGAACAATCAAAGGCTGATGGAAATTCTATGATTTTCCTGAAAGACTCTTTAATCACAGGCTACAAGGCCTGGCATAGCTAAAAATCAGAAACAAAGCCAGGTGCGGTGGCTCAGACCTGTACTTTGGGAGGCTGAGGCAGGTGGATTGCCTGAACTCAGAAGTTCGAGACCAGCCTGGGCAACACAGTGAAACCCCATCTCTACTAAAAATACAAAAAAATTAGCTGGGCATGGCGGTGAGTGCCTGTAATCCCAGTTACTCAGGAGGCTAGGACAGGAGAATCGCTTAAACCCAGGAAGCAGTGGTTGCAGTGAGCCAAGATGGAGCCATTGCACTCCAGCCTGGGTGACTGAGCTTGACTCTATCTCAAAAAAAAAAAAAAAAAAAAAAATCAGAAACCAGTTTAATATTGTAGATGTTGAATTACAGTGTAAAACAGTGGTATTGTTTGAAAAATCGTAGGACTGGAAGAATGAGGGAGAGGGAATTTGGAACAAATAGGAGTGAATGTGAGATTTAAGGCTTTAAAATTCCACTGAGGGACTTCTGCTTCCAGCTATTATAAGATTCAGCAGACCATGTCTCCTATTGAGAATACCTAGCCAGTTATACAATGCTCCAAATACAGAATCATCTGTTAGAGGGTATGACGAGCTTCCAAGCATCCAGAATATGAGAAACAAGATCACAAATGTAAGAGAAGTATGGATAAGTGAACTGAATTCTGCCTTTTCCCCTCAGGGTATTTGACAATTTTTGTAAGATGTTGGAGGACAAAGAAACTGGGAAGAGGACTACAGGTAATAAGTAGAGAAGCCAGCAGAGCTTTTGGCAACTGCTTAGAAGTAGGGAGACAAAGACGAAATTTGGGACTGCCAAAATGACCAGGATCCCAAAGAGAAGGGGAACACTGATGCTGATGTGAGCCCTATACTTGAAGGTGTTTCTTCTCAAGACACTTGAGATAGACTACTCAGCCATTAAAAAGGAAGGAATTAGCGGCATTCACAGTGACCTGGATGAGATGGGAGACTATTATTCTAAGTGATGTAACTCAAGAATGGAAAACCAAACATCGCATGTTCTCACTCATAGGTGGGAGCTAAGCTATGAGGACACAAAGGCATAAGAATGATACAATGGACTTTGGGGACTTGGGGGGAAGGGTGGGAGAGGGTGAGGGATAAAAGACTACAAGTAGGATGCAGTGTATACTGCTTGGGTGATGGAAACACCAAAATCTCATAAATCAGCACTAAAGAACTTACTTATGTAACCAAACACCACCTGTTCCACAATAACCTATGGAAAAATAAATAAATAACCATGGACTAAATTTCATAATAAAAATAAATTTTTGAAAAGTGAAAAAAAAAACAGCTCAGAAAGCCACTGCAAAGGAGTATACAGTTTTAGTTAGTCTCATAATGTTGAGGATGCAAAAATGGGGTAGATGCCCACATAACAGACACTACAGAGTTTCACCTGGATTCCAGACTTAATCCCAACCCCATTCAATAACAGCAGCCTTACCACACTGAGATAATTAGGATCAATCATCCAGTCAACTTGCATGTAGCCAACAAAGCCCTTGTATTTGAATATAAAAATAAAGCCTACAAATTAAAAAAAAAAGGCAGCGCAAAAAAAATTGGGCTGAAAACTTGATCAGACACTTCATAAACCAGAGTATCGTAATGAGAATACACATATTTAGAAGATGTGCAATTTTATTAGTTACCATGGAAATGCAAATTTAAATCACAAAAAGATGCTATGCACCCTCACTAGAGTGACTAAAATGAAGAAGGCAGGCAATATCAAGTGTTAGCAAGAACAGAACACAATAGAAACTTCTATACATTGTCTATAGAATTACAAATTGGTAGAAAAGGCATGTTCTGTGATCAAGTTACTCCACTTTTCTTACTTTTCTGGTGTATATATAATGGCAAGGTGAACATATATTAACCAAAACACATGTAGGTACTCATAGAAGCATTTCTAGTAATAATCATAATTTTGAAACAATCCACATATTTTTAAATAATAGAGTGGCTAAATAATTCGTGACATATTTATAAAATACAATGACACACAGTATTAGTTCTCAGTTGGGAGTGATCTTGCTCCCCACTCCTCAGGACATTTGGCAATGTCTGGTAGACATGTTTTATTGTCACAACTGGTGTAAATGCTAATGGCATTAGTAGGGAGAATCCAGGGAAGCTGCTAACTATCCTACGTTACAAAGGATAGTTCCTAAAACAAAATAATCATTTGGTCCCAAATGTCAATAGTGCTGAAGTTGAGAAATCCTTCTTATTAGTTTTCTATATTGCCTTTTACAAATGACCACAAACTAAATGGCTTAAAACAACACAGATGTATCATCTTATAGTTTTGCAGGTCAGAATTTCAACAAAGGATGCACAGAGCGAAAATCAAGGTGTCATCAGAACTGCATTCCTTTCTGGAGTCTTCAAGGGAGAATCTCTTTCCTTACCTTTTCCAGCTTCTAAAGAACACCCACCTTTCGTATTGAATTCTGTACTTTTTCTTCCTTGGATCCTGGACCCCTTCCTCTGTCTTCAGAGCTAGCAAAGGCAGCCAGGTTCTTCTCATATTGCATCCCTCTAGCCTACTATCTGCTTCCCTCTTTCACTTTTAAGTATCCTCATGATTGCAGTTGGGCTCATCTGAAGAATACAGGCTAATCTCCCTGTTTTAAGGTCAGCCAATTAGCAACCTTAATTCTATATGCAAGTCAATTCTCCTTTGCCATGTATTATAACATATTCACAGGTTCTAGGGATTAGGACTTTGACGTATTTGGGGAGACATTATTCTGCCTACCACACACTGCTATACGGTGTGAAAAAAGACTGTATTTGTTTCTTCACACAGAATAAAATGTATGAACCTTACAACCATAATGTGGAATGGTTCTGTGTATGTAAGTTAAAAAAATAGACCAAACTAACATATAGTAACAGGAAGTAGAATAATAATTTCGTGATTCAGCAGGTAGCTTCTTTAGCATAGCACAAGTGGTACAGCCAGAAACATTAGCAAAAACTTTCTAATTATTACAAAGCTTCCTGAGTCTACATTTTTCTTGTCAAGGCCTGCATAGCAGCTTCCCTGTTAGCATATTCCGCAGGTGGCTTTCAGGGTTTTTCTAGAAGTTCACACTAGACTCAATTTCTTCAGCCCTGATAAAAATTCTAAAAGTCATTTAATCCTCTAAAATAAATCCCTTTCTGCTTAAAGTAGTTGGAGTGGATTACATTCTCTGTAACAGAAAATTCACCAATATTATGTGGCATTAGCAATAGCTGAATAAAAAGCTCTTTGTCAGTCAGCTTGAAGTATGAAAGATTGGACTAATACTTTATAAATAGTATCCCTTCTAATCCTAATAATCATTAAATATTATTATCATTTATCATGTGATTCAATTTAGAATCAATGAGGTTAAGTTACTTACCCATAGCTAGCAATAGTGATATCAAGATGTAAACTCCAAGCTCTGCAGGCCATGAACTTCTTATACTCTATTCCTCAGTTTTATTACACTTTCAGAATAGAAATGGCCAATATATTGACTTCCCATAAGTTTTTTTCTAATAAATATTTTAATAACTCAAAGAAGCATTGAGATTTTGAAATTCTTTTTAGTTCCTGAGTTACAAAGGTGTATCAGTCAGATCACTTAGTTGCAAACAATAGAATCTCTGCTGGCTACTTTTATCAGAACAGTGATGTATTCAAGAATATCTGGTGATTAATAGATTCACTGGGATGGCATTGAAAAAAAAAGAATAGTCTCAAAACCAAGCTTCTAGCAGCAATATGCGAAATCATGACACAGAACAGGACTATTCAGGATACTGTGCCCACAGCCTCTGTTAGATGTTAAATGCCAGAAGTCCAAACCGATTGGCACCGCTGCCAGCAGAGATTGCACTTCTGTGTTAGAAACACAGACTTGCACCCACTGGGAAGCAGGTATGTCTGATTGCAGCACTCTGGTCACATGCCTTCTTCCTATCTGCAAGGGAGGCTGAGAATTTATTTTTGATTTCCACACTGGAGAGTCAATGGTCACAATGTGGACATTTCCTCCCAAACAAAAAGGCCATACAAGGGCAGTGGGCAATAATATGATAATGTCCATTAGAAACAATGTCAAAGTCTGATTTTTACTTTATTTTTTCCTACATATTGAAAGATAATCATTTATTAGTCCTGAAGTCAGGTAATTAGAGCTAGATACCATCTACTAACACATTTTGAGAGCGTTATCTTTGGCCCTATTCTCTTTAAAACAAGCTGCTAGTTTGAAAGAAAAATGTTTCTTTAATGAAAAATTATGGCAGAGAATATTCACTTCACCAGTTATCCATCTCACAATGAATAAAACAAATAATAATTAGCGTACTGCTGATTTCTCAGTTGTGATAATTTTCATTTATTTGTGAGTCTATAGAGGCCCCTATGTGTCTTGTGTTTGTAATGAAATTGTTTATACACAGATGTTAGAGTAATCTCATGAAAATAATTGAAGAATTATAAAATGGACATATAAATTTTAATCACCATACCTTTTAACTCAGCTCATTTTATTTTTCTTCTGAACGTATGAGTTTCTGTAATGATTTCACTTCACTAATACTTCATAGACCTTTAGAAGATCACTTAATAACTACAATGTCTATTTAGGATTTCAAAGTTCTACGTATAGATATACATAGACAGATGAGGACATCTTTACATCAGTCAAAAATCAGTTATTTTCTCCGAGTTCCCGCAGTTGGTGTTTCTCCTCTGCTCTACCTGCTGCCATTGGCTTGAAATAGATGTCATTAGTACACATCCTGTCTTCTGTTGAGGAACAAGGAATACACATTTTACTGAGAATTAACAATGATCTGTGTTTTTCAGAATTTTAATATGATATTCTTTTGTCTATATGATATTTATGAGCTGCCATGGCCTTGTAAACATAAGCATTTTTAAGGCCCCTTTCATGCAGAATGATAACTAGCTCTGTATTTCTATTGTTCATGAGAAACTATAAGCCTTGTTTTATATTAAGAAACACTAATATAGGTAATTAAATAATTAGAAGCAAATCTGTATGACGTTCCTATAATTTTCCAGATGAGTAGCAAATGCTGAGAATATATAGAGATATTCAATAGACCATTTAACTCAAGGTACTTTTAATTATGCACGAAACACAGACACGTGGAGATAATTGCATTAAGAGACTATTAAGTCCTTTTGTGAGCTAGTTATTAACATTCCCTCCTGTACAAAACACTTACCTATCCCATGTACACTCCCACCCAGTTATCACATTACCTCTTTTCTTCTCAAGTAAATTCCTTGAGAGTGTTACTATCTCAAATTTTTCATCTTCTACTTTATCTAAAACCATTTAAATGTTTTCTGCCAACCCCTCACCCACAATATCACTGAATCTCTTACTGAAGTCACTAAGGCCTTCCCTGCTGCAAAATGAGATTTCTTACTTGATCCGTTAGCAGCATTTAATATTGCTGAGTACTGTTCTTATTGAAACAAGTTTTCCTTGGTTTCTGTGACATTTCACTGTCCTCATTTCCTTGCTCTGGACATTTCATTTTGGCCTTCTTTGCAAACTCTTCTTTAAATGTCTATTGTTTCAGGTTGCTGTTCCCTTGTAATGGGTCCTAATTTTTGTCTTGCTCTATACATTCCCTGGAATATTTCATCCATACCTATTGATTAAATTATCATTTACACACCAAAGACTCACAAAGCTCCAATGCATCTTTCTCACATATTTGTATTCTGACCTCCTCACTCCCATATCCAACTACTATGGGGCATGATATCCAGACTTATAAGCACCCAGGAATATAACACTTCCAAAGTGTTCACAACTTAACTCTTTTATTTTATTCTATTTTGTTTGCAACTCCACTTTTTTTTCAACTTTTATGATAGGTTCTGGGGGTATGTGTGCAGGCTTGTTACAAAGGTATATTCTGTGATGCTGAGGTTTGGAGTATGAGTGAATCTGTCTCCCAGGTAGTCAGCATAGGACCCAACAGGTAGCTTTTCAGCCGTTGCCCAACCCCCTGCCTCTTCCCTCTTGTATTCTCCAGTGCTTATTGTTCTCATCTTTATGTTTATTTATACTCAGTGCTCAGGTCTCACTTACAAGTGAGAACATGTGGTATTTGGTTTTCTGTTTCTGCATTAGTTCCCTTAGGATAATGGCCTCCACTATGTCCATGCTGCTATAAAGGATGTGATTTCCTTCCCTTTTATGGCTGTGTAGTATTCCATAGTATATATGTACCACATTTTCTTGATCCAATCCAGAGTTGATGAGCTTCTGGGTTGATTCCATGTCTTTGCTATTGTGAATAGTGCTGTGATGAACATACAAGTGCATGCGTCTTTTTGGTAGAATGACTTATTTTCCACTGGGGAGATACCCCAAGAATGGGATTGCTGGGTTGAATGATAGTGTAACTCTTATATCTTTGAGGAATCTCCAAACTGCCCTCTACAGTGGCAGTACGAATTTACATCCCTACCAACAGTATATAAGTGTTACCCCTTCTCTGCAGCCTCTCTAGCATCTCGTTTTTAGAATTTTTAACAAAGGCCCTTCTGACTGGTATGAGATGATACCTTATTGTGGTTTTCATTTGCATTTCTCTGATGATTAGTGATGATGAGCATTTTTTTCTTTTTTTGAGACGGAGTCTTGCTCTGTTGCCCAGTATGGAGTGCAGTGGCACGATTTTGGCTCACTGCAACCTCCACCTCCCGAGTTCAAGTGATTCTCCTGCCTCAAGCTCCCGAGTAGCTGAGATTACAGGCACAGGCCACCATGCCCAGGTAATTTTTTGTATTTTTAGTAGAGATAGGGTTTCACCATGTTGCCAAGCTGGTCTTAAACTCCTAACCTCAGGTGATCTGCCCACCTCGGCCTCCCAAAGTTCTGGGATTACAAGTGTGAGCCGCTGTGCCCGACCTGAGGAGCATTTTTTCATGTTTGTTAGCCATTTGTCTGTCTATTTTTGAGAAGTATCTGTTCATGTCTTTTGTCCACTTTTTAATTGGATTATTTGTTTTTTGCTTGTTGATTTGTTTAAGTTCCTCATAGATTCTGGATATTTGACCTTTGTCAGATGCATAATTTGCAAATATTTTCTTCCATTCTCTAAGTTGTTGGTTTACTCCCTTGATAGTTTCTGTTGCTTTGTAGAAGCTCTTTAGTTTAATTAGGTCCAACTTACCAATTTTTGTTTTTGTTGCCACTGCTTTTGAGGACTTAGCCATAAATTCTTTGCCAAGTAAAATATCAAAAAAGATATTACCTAGGTTTTCTTCTAGTTTTTCTACTTTGAGTCTAACATTTAAGTCTTTAGTGCATCTTGAGGTAATTTTTGTATATGATGATGGGTAGGGGTCCAGTTTCATTTTTCTGCATATGGCTAGCCAGTTATCCCAGCACGATTTATTGAATAGGGAATCTTTTCCCCATTGCCTATTTTTCTCTACTTTGTCAAAGATCAGGTGGTTGTAGGTTTGTATATTTATTTCTGGGCTCTCTATTCTGTTCCATTGGTCTATGTGTCTGTTTTTGTACCAGTACCATAATGTCTTGGTTACAGTAGCCTTGTAGTATAGTTTGAAGTCAGGTAATGTGACACTTCTGGCTTTGTTCTTATTGCGTAGGATTGCTTTGTCTATTCAAGCTATTCGTTATATCCATATGAATTTTAGAATAGCCCTTTTCTAAATCTGTGAAAATGATGTTGGTAGTTTGGTAGGAACAGCATTGAGTCTGTAAATTGCTTTAGACAGTATGACCACTTTAACAATATTGATTCTTTCTATCCATGAACATGGAATGTTTTTCCATTTATTTGTGTCATCTCTGATTTCTTCCAGCATTGTTTTGTAATTATTATTCCAGTGTCTCTTACCTCCTTGATTAACTGTATTCCTAGATATATCATTCTTTTTATGTCTATTGTATGCAGGATTGCATTCTTAATTTAGCTTTCAGCTTGAATGTTATTGATGTTTGCAAATGCTGCTGATTTTTATACACTGATTTCGTATCCTGAAACTTTGCTGAAGTTGTTTATCATACCTAGAAGACTTTTGTCAGAGATTTTACGGCTTTTTAGGTGTAGAATCATATTAGCAAAGAGATATAGTTTGACTTCTTCTTTTCCTACTTGGATGCCTTGTGTTTCTTTCTCTTGCCCAAATGCTCTGGCTAGGATTACCAGTACTATATTGAATAGGAGTGGGGAGAGTGTGCATCCTAGTCTTATTCCAGTCTTCAAGAGGAAAGCTTCCATCTTTTGCCTGTTTAGTGTGATGCTGGCTGTGGGTTTGTCATAAATGGCTCTTTTTATTTTGACATATGTTCCTTCAATGCTTATTTGTTGAAGGTTTTTCACATGAAGGAATGTTGGATTACATTGAAAGGTTTTTCTGCATCTATTGATATCATGATATGGTTTTTGTTTTTAATTCTGTTTTTGTGATGAATGACATTTATTGACTTACATTTGTTGAACCAACCTTGCATCCCAGGAATACAGCCTACTTGATCACAGTGAATGTTTTGTTGTGCTGCTGGTGGGTTTTGCTAATATTTTGTTGAGAATTTTTACATCTATGTTCCTCAGGGATACCGGCCTAAAGTTTTCTTCTTTTGTTGTGTCTCTGCCAAGTTTTGGTATCAGAATGATGCCAGCCTCATAGGATAAGTTAGAAAGAAGCCCTTTTTCTCAATTTTTTAAAATAGTTTCAGTGGGTTTGGTACCAGTTCTTCTTTGTACATTTGGTAGAATTTGGCTGTGAATCTGTCTGGTCCAGGGCTTTTTTTTTTAAGTTGGTAGGATTTTTGTTACTGTTTCAATTTCAGAATTCATTGTTGGTGTGTTCAGGGTTTTCCTTTCTTCCTAGTTTAATCTTGGGAGGCTGTTTGTTTCCAGGAATTTATCCATTTCTCCTAGATTATCTAGTTTGGCTGCATAGAGGTGTTGGTAATAGTCTCTGAGGATATTTTATATTTCTGTGTGGTTGGCTGTAATGTTACCTTTGTGAATTGTGATTGTGCTTTTTTGGATCATCTCTCTTTTTTTCTTTGTTAATCTAGCTAGTGTTCTATCAATCTTGTTAATCCTTTCAAAAAAAACACTTTTGTTTTGTTGATCTTTTGTATAGATTTTTGCATCTCAATTTTGTCCAGTTCTGCTCTGATTTTGGTAATTTATTTTCTTCTACTAGCTTTGGGGTTGGTTTGTTTTTGTTTTCACAGTTCCTCTGGGTGCCATGTTAGGTCGTTAACTGGAGATCATTGTAACTTCTTGATGTAGATATTTAGCACTATAAAAGTTTCCTCTTAATACTGTTGTATCCCAAAGAGTCTGGTATAATAAATTGTGTCTCTGTTTTCATTAGTTTCAAAGAATTTTTTGATTTCTGCCTTAATTTTATTGTTTCCCCATAAGTCATTCAGGAGCAAGTTTTTTGTTTCCATATAATTGTTCATTTTGAGAGAGCTTCTCGGTATTGATTTCTATTTTTATTGCATTGTGGTCTGAGAGTGTGGTTGGTGTGATTTCAATTTTTTTGAATTTATTGAGACTTGCTTTATGGCCAAGCATGTGGTTTATCTTAGAGTATGTTCTGTCTGTAGAGGCAAAGGATGTGTATTCTTTAGTTGTTGGGTGGAGTGAGTTCTGTGGATGTCTATTAGTTCCTACTGGTCAAGTGTTGAGTTTAAGTTCAGAACTTTTTGTTATTAGCTCATTTTAGAATAGAATTTTCAACCTTTTTGGTCTCAGAAGAGCTTTACAGTCTTAGCAATTATTGAGTCCCCACAGAGCTTTATAATTGTGTATATCTGTAAATTTTTGCCACATAGCATTTAAGAACCTTAAAGTTATTTATTAAGTCATTAAAAAGTAGAGCCTTTGCATGTGAACATTTTTAGAATAAATAACTGTGTATGAAGAGCAAATAATTAAGTGGCAAGTGTAGCATTTTAAAAAAATTTTGGAACCCTCTTTAATGTATGGATGAACACAAGACAGGCAAATTCTCATATTTGCTTCTGTGTTCAGTCTGGAAAACTCTTTTGTACATTACTCAGAGTAAATGAGAATTAAAAAGCCAAATGGCATATAATTATTATTATAAAAGTGATCTTTACCTCACCAATGCCCTGAAATGGCTTCAAGGACCTTCAGGGGTCCCAGATTATATTTGAGAACCACTGGTTTAAAGTGTTACAAGAACATAGTTTGAGAATGATTAGGTTAAAGATCTTGGCTGGGGAGTGGTGACAGAGGATCAAAATAAATGCTTAGTGCTGAGAAATCCGGGGTTGAAGTAGTAAGCCTTAGTCTAAATTGGGTAAGGAAGGAAAATAAACCAGAGCGAATCTATCAGAATTATACAGGTGAGGGTGTCCTGAAGACCCAGCTAAAATGCAAAGAACATTAGTTAATTGTGTCCGTGAAGGCATTGCTGAGCTAGAGAGACAATGCCATTCATAGGCAGGATAGTTGCCAAGATGTGAGAGCCTGAACCAATCTGACTTAAGGAGCCAAGGCATGTTGTGAATTATAGCAACAGGAATCAAAAGCAAGGAGTGACGATAAAACACAAGGAAGGTGGGGCAGTTCAGGAAGCTACGTTTCTGCAATTTTGACTGCATTCTCTATGGGCCCAGCATCTTAAATATGATGTATCACATTGAACACTGAGAAAATTGAAGAAGCTCAAGTGGTAGGAACTATTCCACAAAATTATTTTTAATGAGTAAGGTTTAATGATTTTCTTAAGTAATCTGAATGATGTAGAAATACTGCATGACTGCAATTCAGGATGTATTGTGACCATTTTTTTCTGAAGCTTCCAACCAGATGACTCAAAGAGAAGGTTTTGAGTTGTTCAGTTTGTAAAAGGTTTTGAGTTGTTCCACTTTGTCCAAATTACCCCAAGAAAAGAGTATCATGAATGGTGAATCAAGTTTGCATTGCATTAAGGCCAAGGCCATGAGATGAGGGACAGCTGAAGCTCTCTTCTTGCTCTGCTTACCAAGTTGTATACCCTCAGGGTTGTTGTCACTCTGAGAGTGGATTTTCTAATCCCATGCTCAAAGTGGGGGAATTTTTCTAATTTCTGAAAATATATCACAGTGGCAAACTGTAGCCCAACACTAGAGAATTGTTTTCAAGGTTGAACAGCATGATGGTGTTTCAGTAGCCAATGTTATCTAGTTTTCCTGTAGGAAAAAAAAAAAAAACCCCAGAGCAAAGTTACCATCACAGAACAATATAATTATTGTGTTAAAAAACAAAAACACATGAGGAGTTGGTGGTAGAAGTAGAGCATTAGCTGCAATCTATAATTGCTTGTCCTGTAATTTGTCATCAATATCTGGATTTATACAGCTAAAAGATCACCTAATTAGAAATTCAGCAGGACTAGCACCTTTGGTGGAATTTGAAGTAATATGTTGAATAGTAAGACAGCTGTGAAACCTTGATAACCAGTCTCCTCCTTCATTTGTCTAACATTTCTATGTACGAACTTCTTCCTTGAGCTAGGGTGAGTGAGGATTCAGTTTCAGAAGTGAGAGTATGTAGAATTTGTGTACTGGAAATAATTTCCACAAAGCTATGACTGTGGTGGCTGAAGTATGAAGTTGAACTAAGAGCACTTACCATCATTTGAGCAGTCTAATTTCTTTTCTAGAATTATTGCCCAAATTAATAAGAATTGTTGATTATTTTCCATGTGTGACAGTCTTTTATGCATGCATACATGTGTGTTTGCATTATGTATATACATATTCATGCATATAGTCTTCCCAGTACGGCATCCTTTCTTTGGCAGGTGGAGTAAGATTTGCTCTTTTCCTAATCTGGGTAATTTGGGAAGAATTGTGAGGCCAAGTCTACCTCTCACCAATGAAAAGGCAGGTCCATGACCAATGCTGGCTAATCTCTGATATTAAAATACTTAAAACTGGCTGGGCATGGTGACTCATGCCTGTAATCCTAGTACTTTGGGAGGGTGAGTGGGGAGGATCTCAGGAGTTTGAAACCAACCTGGCAAGATAATGTTGTAAACATCTTTACAAAAAAAATTAAAAATTAGCCAGACATGGTGGTGTAAGCCTGTAGTCCCAGCTACTTGAGTGGCTGAGGTGGGAAGATCACTTAAGCTCAGCAGGTCAAGGTGGCAGTGAGCCATGAAGGTGCCACTGCCCTCCAGCTTGGGCAACAAAGTGGGACCCTGTCTCAAAAAATAAATGCATAAAAATAAAATAAAATACTTAAAACTATGCTGATTTTCGTCTGCCCTAAGATTTGGTTTTCAACTGTTCCTTTGATTCTGTGAGCTACACATTTATTTTCTAATAAGTTCTTTTTTTCCCTTAATTTGTTTCTGTTGATTCCAGCCAAAGACATCTAACAAAATTAGATATGGAAACAGAATTCTCGGTAATGACCCCCAGGAAAATGTGAGCTATCTGGATTTGGTGTTTGGCTGAGATGGAGTAAATATAGTAAAAGTCATGCTTATATTCTGGAATGAAAGAATAGCTGCTTATGTTTTACCATGGCAATAGGGGTAAGCAGTCTATCAAGTCTGTTCCCCCAGACCCATGTGCTCACTCATGATGCCACTCTCTGGGATAGGATGCAATTCCAATAGGCCAACTTAAAGGGGATAAGGAATGTCAGACAGTGGGGTGGAATATTTGATCTTGGTGGTGTTGGATAACTTAAAGCTAGAGCAACCAAGCTCACATTGTGAAATGCTCACTCAGGACATAGAGTAAAACTATTGACCTTCCTGTGACAATGCTAAACTAAATACCCTTACTGACTATAGCAGTTGGTCAGAGATCACTGAAAATCAGTTGGGAGATTGATTGTTTTTTTTTTTTTGAGTTGCTGAATTCGAGCAGCCTTTGGATTGAGAGCTCTGCCAAGTATTTTAAATTAAAGAACCCTGATCAAATGAAAGTGAGACTTTGATACCTGAAATAATGAAATCTCGGAGGATTTTGAAGGCTTGGAGAAACCTGGACTAATTAATCCATTTGAAATAATTTTCATTGCTCCTGTCTTGGCTGAATAGAATATGCTTCCCTTGAAAGAGAGCTGAAACTTCCAGTAGTGCCTTATTGCTTCTAAGTACACAGGATTTTTAAAAAATCAATTTTGCTTAGGCAGTAAAATAAAAAAAAAAGAGTAAAAATATTACAGAAATTCATGAATTTAAAGTGCTGGGGGAATGCATATAGAAATGGATATTGTAAGTCCTTAACTAAGGATGATAAAACATAATTTTGGATTAAACTGAATTTTTATATGGATGAACCCATTATAGTTTCTGTATCCAACATTGTAGCTCTATTTAGATATCCATATTTTCTAGGTTCTTTACTAGAACCTCAACTGAACTGGGATTTTGAATAGCAAGACAGACTAGAAAAATATTGGCATAATTTAGAAGGCCAACTTGAAAGAGTATAAGAGGTAAAAATGCTAGATTGAATCTCCCACGCTTTCAAAAAAACCCTACGTCATTTCAGTGCCCCCAAACTTCTCTTCAAAGAACAGATTGATGAGAAAAACATTAGACCCTTTAGAAACAAGTTTTCTGGTTTTTCATTCTAGGCCAGAAATTATACTTGAAAAGGCAGCACTTACATTGTACCAAATGGGTCTCTATGATATCATCCGAGTTGAGAAGAGCCTGGTGTGCAGAGACTAGATACTGGCAAATGAGGGCAAAGGGTAGGAGGAGGTAACATTTCAGGATAGACAATAGATTTCTCTGTTTTATATTTTATTCTTGTCAAGAATATTTAATTTATGAAACTTGTTGAAAATGCAGATTTTTTTATTATACTTTTAGTTTTAGGGTACATGTGCACAATGTACAGGTTAGTTACATATGTATACATGTGCCATGTTGGTGTGCTGCACCCAGTAACTCGTCATTTAACATTAGGTATATCTCCAAATGCTATCCCTCCCCCATCCCCCCACCCCAGAACAGGCCCCGGTATGTGATGTTCCCCTTCCTGTGTCCATGTGTTCTCATTGTTCAATTCCCACCTATGAGTGAGAATATGTGGTGTTTGGTTTTTTGTCCTTGTGATAGTTTGCTGAGAATGATGGTTTCCAGCTTCATCCATGTCCCTGCAAAGGACATGAACTCATCCTTTTTTATGGCTGCATAGTATTCCACGGTGTATATGTGCCACATTTTCTTAATCCAGTCTATCATTGTTGGACATTTGGGTTGGTTCCAAGTCTTTGCTATTGTGAATAGTGCCGCAATAAACATATGTGTGCATGTGTCTTCCTAGCAGCATGATTTATAATCCTTTAGGTATATACCCAGTAATGGGATTGCTGGGTCAAATGGTATTTCTAGTTCTAGATCCCTGAGGAATCGCCACACTGACTTCCATAATAGTTGAACTAGTTTACAGTCCCACCAACAGAGTAAAAGTGTTCCTATTTCTCCACATCCTCTCCAGCACCTGTTGTTTCCTGACTTTTTAATGATTGCCATTCTAACTGGTGTGAGGTGGTATCTCATTGTGGTTTTGATTTGCATTTCTCTGATGACCAGTGATGATGAGCATTTTTTCATGTGTCTTTTGGCTGCATAAATGTCTTCTTTTGAGAAGTGTCTGTTCATATCCTTTGCCCACTTTTTGATGGGGTTGTTTGTTTTTTTCTTGTAAATTTGTTGGAGTTCATTGTAGATTTTGGATATTAGCCCTTCATCAGATGAGTAGATTGGAAAAATTTTCTCCCATTCTGTAGGTTGCCCGTTCACTCTGATGGTAGTTTCTTTTGCTGTGCAGAAGGTCTTTAGTTTAATTAGATCCCATTTGTCAATTTTGGCTTTTGTTGCCATTGCTTTTGGTGTTTTAGACATGAAGTCCTTGCCCATGCCTATGTCCTGAATGGTATTGCCTAGGTTTTCTTCAGGGTTTTTATGGTTTTAGGTCTAACGTTTAAGTCTTTAATCCATCTTGAATTAATTTTTGTATAAGGTGTAAGGAAGGGATCCAGTTTCAGCTTTCTACATATGGCTAGCCAGTTTTCCCAGCACCATTTATTAAATAGGGAATCATTTCCACATTTCTTGTTTTTGTCAGGTTTGTCAAAGATCAGATGGTGGTAGATATGCGGCATTATTTCTGAGGCCTCTGTTCTGTTCCATTGGTCTATATCTCTGTTTTGGTAGCAGTACCATGCTGTTTTGGTTACCGTAGCCTTGTAGTATAGTTTGAAGTCAGGTAGAGTGATGCCTCCAGCTTTGTTCTTTTGGCTTAGGATTGACTTGGCAATGTGGGCTCTTTTTTGGTTCCATATGAACTTTAAAGTAGTTTTTTCCAATTCTGTGAAGAAAGTCATTGGTAGCTTGATGGGGATGGCATTGAATCTGTAAATTACCTTGGGCAGTATGGCCATTTTCACGATATTGATTCTTCCTACCCATGAGCATGGAATGTTCTTCCATTTGTTTGTATTCTCTTTTATTTCCTTGAGCAGTGGTTTGTAGTTCTCCTTGAAGAGGTCTTTCACATCCCTTGTAAGTTGGATTCCTAGATGTTTTATTCTCTTTGAAGCAATTGTGAATGGGAGTTCACTCATGATTTGGCTCTCTGTTTGTCTGTTATTGATGTATAAGAATGCTTGTGATTTTTGCACATTGATTTTGTATTTTGTATCCTGAGACTTTGCTGAAGTTGCCTATCAGCTTAAGGAGAATTTGGGCTGAGATGATGGGGTTTTCTAGATATACAATCATGTCATCTGCAAACAGGGACAATTTGACTTCCTCTTTTCCTAATTGAATACCCTTTATTTCCTTCTCCTGCCTGATTGCTCTGGCCAGAACTTCCAACACTATGTTGAATAGGAGTGGTGAGAGAGGGCATCCCTGTCTTGTGCCAGTTTTCAAAGGGAATGCTTCCAGTTTTTGCCCATTCAGTATGATATTGGCTGTGGGTTTGTCATAGATAGCTCTTATTATTTTGAGATACATCCCATCAATACCTAATTTATTGAGAGTTTTTAGCATGAAGGGTTGTTGAATTTTGTCAAAGGCCTTTTCTGCATCTATTGAGATAATCATGTGGTTTTTGTCATTGATTCTGTTTATATGCTGGATTATGTTTATTGATCTGCGTATGTTGAACCAGTCTTGCATCCCAGGGATGAAGCCCACTTGATCATGGTGGATAAGCTTTTTGATGTGCTGCTGGATTCGGTTTGCCAGTATTTTATTGAGGATTTTTGCATCAATGTTCATCAGGGATATTGGTCTAAAATTCTCTTTTTTTGTTGTGTCTCTGCCAGGCTTTGGTATCAGGATGATGCTGGCCTCATAAAATGAGTTAGGGAGGATTCCCTCTTTTTCTATTGATTGGAATAGTTTCAGAAGGAATGGTACCAGTTCCTCCTTATACCTCTGGTAGAATTCGGCTGTGAATCCATCTGGTCCTGGACATTTTTTGGTTGTAAGCTATTAATTATTGCCTCAATTTCAGAGCCTGTTATTGGTCTATTCAGAGATTGAACATCTTCCTGGTTTAGTCTTGGGAGGGTGTATGTATTTTTGGACACTTTGTGCATCTGAATTATTTAGAAAAAAGAGTAAGAAATTACATTTACATTAAAAATATTGAACTGTAAGAAAAGAAATGTTTACCCTTTGGCCAGTACTTTTTTGCTGCTGCCTTTTTCGGAATGTAAAATAAGATTGTCCTCTTTTCGCTTCATCTCCGAACTCCCATAATACTTAGCATACTATTAGAGTTACGAATTGTTAGCTATGGTGTCTGTGTGTGCGTGTGTGTGTGTGTGTGTGTATGTGTGTGTGTTTTGCTTTTATATTTCAATCCAGATTATAATATCTAAGAGAGTAGAGGCAAGTTGTTCTTTGCTTAGTGCTCTGGTGAGCCCAGAATAGGGCTGGGTATATTGAGGCTAATGAACACAGAATATATCTTATTCACTTAAAAGAAAATCCTCTAATTGTCCACTTTGTCACATTCATTCTATATTCCTAAATTTAAAAAGTAATACCTTACATCAAATTCCATATAACGTAAATTATGAGCCAATTATATCCATTGCTATGATTGCAAACAATGAGAGACTCATTACTGCAAACTGTTTTCCATAGTAAGGTGACAATGGCTGAAGTTGGAAGTAATGTAGTACTCAAGTAAAGAGAAAGAATAGAGATGGTGTCAGTGAGACAGCAACTCAGCAGTAAAGACATAAGATAAAATGCTCTTTTATTTTTTCAACGTGGAATTTCCTATCGTGAGCAGTGCATTGGTGACAGACATTTTAGGTAAACTGACATATTAAATGTATGCTTCATCCACCTGACTTTGCATGAAGAATATTCAGTCTTTCAAAATAGGCTGAAATACTACATTTTCAACTTAGTCAATTTTGCCAACTAAACAATGTTCCTTTTTTTATTTCCAACAGTATTTTCTCACATTTTCTTATCTTCTTCCCAATAGATGACTGGCCCTGGAGCCTAGAAATAAAAATGGTCAATTCCTCTATCTCAAAGAGCTTATAACAAAACAATGTTAAATTTCCATGTCTGGAGACTGTGTTCATGAGTAGGCTTCTGACATCACATTGAAAGAATACAGAGCTCAACATTAAATAATTATTAACATGTTCATTGTGAAACTGCCTTTTCCAAAATTACAACAGTGAGAGAAATCTAACACAGCTGACTCCATCTTTCTATTAACCTCACAAGCTAACTGTTCTTGCTCATTCCTGGGTATAAGCTAAGCCAACTATGGGAGGAATTCGTTTACAGTTTAACTTTAAAACAAGATGGTAAGAGTCCCTTCCTGAAACTAACCCCCTCTTTGCTCAGGGACCAAAACTGCCTTTGTAAACCTAATAAATTGGCCACAAGGTTAGAATTATGGTAGGGGCCTAAATTCTGTTAGAATGTAGGCATAGTTAAATTCTAACCAGTCATTGTTTTATAATTTGTCTTTTTATAACTGCTTACTGCCCAGGTGTCATGTAGCTGGAGGTCATCTGTAACTTCCCCAATTGGTCCTATAGATAACATCACTATTGTCAAACCTAAGACAACATTTGAGATCTTTTTCAGACTTTTGCATTCTGGTGACCAACTAACTCCACTTGGACCTGTGACTCATACCAAGAAACAGACTCGAAAGGTCCTGTGTCCCCCACCCAGAAATGGACTCAGTGCACAAAGACCGTTTTGACATTCCTATGATTTCATCCCCAACCAATCAGCAGTACCCATTCTCTAGTCCCTGCCCACTAAATTATTCTTAAAAACCCTAGCTTCCGAGTTCTTGGGAAGGCAGAATTGAGAAATATATCCTGTCCTTCTGCTCAGCAGCCTGGTGATAATTAAACTCTCTATTGCAACACTTTCTGTCTCAGTGTATTGGTGGCTTTTTCTGCATTGTGGGCAAGAAGAACCTGGTTGGGCAATTCAATAGGTAGTTACTGTTCCCATGACATCAGCATTCCCATTCTATACCCTAGGGGAAGGAATGCTGATGTCATGGAGCCATTAAAACCCAAAATGACTGTGTTTGGGAAGCTTCCAGATAGTTGAACACATGGAGGTTCTAGGAAAGTGGCACACTCTGGGAGGGCATGGAGGGAGGCTTCCCTCCATGCCTTTCCCCCATACCTTGCCTTATGCATCTCTTTATCTGTACCTTTATAATATCTTTTATAATAAACCAGTAAATGTAAGTGTCTCTCTGAGTTCTGTGACCTTCTCCAGCAAATTAAGCAAACCCAAAGAGGGGGTCATAGGAACCCCAAGTTGAAACCAGTCAGTCAGAAGTTCCAGAGGCCCAGACTTACAACAGGTGCCTGGCAGGGGTGGGGCAGTCTTGGGGACTGAGCCCTCAACCTGTGGGATCTGACACTGTCTCCAAGTGGATAGTATTGGAATTGAATTAGAGGACATACAGCTGGTGTCCACTGCTTGGTGATGGGGAGAAACCCTCACACATTTGGTCATAAGTCCTCTTTCGTGTTGATGGAACAATTGTGGTAGTGTGAGAGTAAAAGAAAAACATTTGTTGTGGTGGTGTGAGAGTAGAAGAAAAACACGGTTCGAGAGTTTTTCTAAAACAGTTCCCCAATCCTCGAAATAAGTCTTTTTATTCTATCTTAAAGTCCTTCACTTGCCCCACAGGATGGCTCATAAGATCACTGGAGCACCATTTCCTTCAATCAGTTTTGTTAAAGATTGACTTTGCCTGTGACAACAGGTAATACTGCTTTAGGACTGAACAAACAGGACTTCTGCTCCTGGCTTCTCAGAGGGCTCCACACTTTGGAGTTTCTTTCTTAAAATGTTCTAAGTCCTCGTCTAGTGCCTGGAACCCATCAACATCAACAATGTCATCTAGGCTGAAGTCCCACACCCAGCCAGGTATTTAGTGGGCCTTAGTCCTTGTTTCTCCATTTTGGAGAGGTCTCCAAATCTATACCCCTCCCAATCACATGAGATTGACCAGAGATATCAAGAAGCTTTACCTAATAGGTCATTGCAGTTGCTAGTGCTCAGGCCCTGATTCCAGGTGGGTAGCCTGTTGCAGCCTATTTCCACTACCAGTATAGTATTTCTTTTGTGGCATTGTACAAATTTGTGCCTCCAGAACCGTAGTTACACGTTGATTATGGGTGCAACTCACATTGGGTACAGGATAAATTCAGGGCTCTGGGACACCTAGGGTCCATTGCCAATACCTGGGCTATATGTGTGAGCCTGTATATTGGCATTCCCCCATCTGTGTTCCAACCATGAGGCCTTCTGTGGTCTGATACAGCACCTAAGGTTAGAAGAGGGTAGCATGGCTATCCTTTCCCCTGTGTGCTCTCTCCACTGGCACCCGGGATGGTCACCACAATTTTTTTTTGAAAGGGTGGCACCCTGTGTCTGTAGACCTTCTGGAGAGGCCCCACCTATCTCTTCTGAGGACTTCAGAGCTTTCAGAACTGTTGCTCATAACACCACAGGACCTTCTGAGAAAGTCCTCTCTTACCTTACATGTAAGCACCCAGTGCATTCTTAAACCATGCTGGAAAAGGAGTGACACTCCACTCATTCTGCTTATGAATACTTTCTTATCCTCTTTGCCAATGATAGCATGTGGAAGGCAGGAATGTGGTCAACACTGAAAGAGATTACATTCTAAGAATGTTCTTATTACATGTGGCCTAGGGAGACATAGTTGAAAGATGGTCTATATTTTATGTTATAAAATGACACATTAACATGACCAGAAAAAAACTTATTGGTCATATTTTCCTGCATACTCTGAGTACACATGCATTTGTGATCTTCATTAACGAAGCTGAGCAACAGCCTTTGATAGGGTCATTGGAAGCTGGTATTCATAGGCTGCATGAAGAATAATGCGGTGTCATAAGTAATGAGAGAACCAAGAATAAATGAAATGGCATTAGAGATTACAGAGGCAGGAAGATCGACATTGTTTCAATATACACAGATTCTGAAGACCAGGACATTGTCTATAACAATAGTGTTAGTACTTCTTTTCTCACAGTGAGGAATAAGAAATTCGGTAAGGATAGTGTATTTGACAATAAAAAATGCAAGATGTGGTTCTTGGACATAAACAGGTAGAAATTGTGTCTGGACACCATGAAGAATTTTCATGTGCACTAATTAAACAATAATTATTAATTATGTGCCTCTTCTCTCCTCATTACACTTAACCATTAATAAATCAATAAACTTCACACGCAAATAAATTGTATAATAATTGTTTTAAATCAAATTGTTTATATAGACAGTGGGTGGCTCCATACAAAATGTTTGCCTGGGACCACCCACATCCATGGGCCGCCCTGGCCATAGATATTATTGACCAAGCATTGAGGATCCACAGCACATAAAGTACTTCACAGCCAGTACATATGTTAACTCTAATCTATAATCCACACAAACACCCAGGTTTTTTTTTATATTTTAATCAACATTTTTAAAAGAGGAATAATTGAGGCTCTAAGAGGCTAAACAACTGGCCTGGTCCACGGCCACAAAGGTGCTAAGGATCAAGCATGAATTTTGCTCTAGTTTGTCCAACTCTAAAGCCCAAGCTCTTTCTTACTAAATCATGAACATGAACAACAGTAGGGTAGAATTCTTCAAAGCAGATATTTGGGAAGTAACTACTTATCTTTTGGCATCACTTCCTTTGAAATGGCTTAAAGAGGCACTTAACACATGAAAAGGACAATAATGGATAAAAACCAGTACACTTAGTCAAGGCACTCGACATTGACCCAAAGTCTCTTGCCTCTTGTTTTCTCTGCTTAACTTGCCTGGCCCCACAGAGAAGGAATGGTGGAAGGTTATAGGAAAATGTGAGAGGTTAGATGGTGCTGAAACTAGTATCTGGAGCAGATTAAAAAGGAGAATGGAAATTGAGGTTCATTTTTGTGCTCTGCTAGCAATGAGTGTAGTAAATTGCTAACACACATTTAATTGGCTGAAGGTTGTAAAAGAAAATTGTCAGACATCAAATTGCTGTACACCAAGGTTTATTTATATGGTACATTTAACTTTTCAAAGTACTTTAATGTGAATTATATAATGCCTCCCCCTTTAAACTCTGGAGGGCTGATTGTAGATGGAACTTGTCAATGCTGGACTTTGAATGCATTGTAGTCTGAAAACATGCAATCATAGAATATTAATGCTGCTAAGGATCCTAAAAAGCACCTAGTTTAACCCCCTAATTTACAGATGAGGAAACTAACACTCAGAAAGGTAAACTGATTCACACAGTGTAATAGGGTGGATTAATGGAAGAGCCATGATTAGAAAGTCAGTATTTATTTGCAGTGATATAAATTGATGTGCTTTTTGGGATTGAACATTCTTATTTTTGTTGCTGTTCCTCTTCTTTAATTTTGGGCAGGAGCTAAACTGTGGAGAGGTGGGATGGGGAGCCTAACAGAACAAAATAGTCGATATTCAATAATTGCTACGCACTAAACTTAAAATACTCTAATAAATAATAGGTCAAGAGAAAGTGCTTTATAGAGAGTTAGATACTGTTTTGAGCTTTCACTCTTCTTCACTTAGAACTAGTTCTTCAAGGCGTGTGTGTGCCAATATAAATAGCTGAATTTGGGGGTTTAAGTGCAGACAGCACAATGGCCTGTTTCCCATTTGAGGAGCAGCAGCGTGGAGTGGTTATCCTGATATTGAGGCAGTAGATAGAATTTGCTGGATGGATTTTTTGAGTCTAAATAGGCCTCAGATGAAATCTTTGAGGCTCTGGAATGGATTGGAATAGTTCCAACTTCCCATTTGCTATCAACAAGGTACAGAGTTGGGTGAGAGAGGGATTTGGTAGACCTGAAGACATCACTCAACTAGGACATGGAGGTTTCAGGGTGCAAGTATCAATGACTGGCCTGACATCATAGGTGAAGAAGATAACAGAGGAAAGATATCAGGCATACAGACAAACCTGGGTGAGGGAATCTCAGCAGATACCAAAGTGCACAAAGTCAGTGATCACAGACCACATAATTCACCCCATCTGATTACACTTGAACTTACATGATGCCACAGACAGAAAACAAATTGGGAGAAATTCCAGAGCTGAGTTCACGCCTAGGATTGACTAAGTTTTTATTTTATGTTATCAAAAGAAGATATGTAGACTTGAAATAAAAATAAAGATAGAGGGTAAAGTTACATAATTTTGCCTTCCTGAGTTATGTCACCTCAGACTATTGTAATTACCAATCCTGATCTCAGACTGATGTCTTGTCATCTAAAACGTTATATAATTTATTTTTAAAAAAAGTTTTCTTTCTTTTTTTTTTTTTTTTGACCAAATCTCGCTCTGTCACCCAGGCTGAAGTGCAGTGGCCCGATCTTGGGTCACTGCAACCTCCACCATCTCGGTTCAAGTGATTCTCCAGCCTCAGTCTCCCAAGTAGCTAGGGCTACAGGCACACGCCACCACACCCGGCTAATTTTTGTATTTTTAGTAGAGACCACATTTCACCATGTTGGTCAGGCTGGTCTCGAACTCCTGACCTCAAGTGATCCACTTGCCTCGGCCTCCCGAAGTGCTGGGATTACAGGTGCCAGCCACCATGCCCAGGCAAAAAGAGGTTTTCTGTGTGTAAGTTTGTGAAGAGAGAAACACAGTCAATAGACAAATCATTCAATGAGATAAAAAGAACATTAAATTCATTGATTTTCCAAGGAAGTTTATTATTTTTTCTTCTCATGATCTTAGATCAGGACTGGATTAAGAGACATGTCAGACCAGCAGTCAGTGGAATGGTTGCCTTTAAGAGATGCTGAAACATACTGAATCTGAGTAAAACCTGCAGTCAAAACAAATAACCAGTTCATTAATTCAGGTTGTTACTCATGAGTCTTTAGATAACAACAACAACAAAATGCAATTTTGTCTCTCTCCTCGATGAATAAAAAGACGCACCATTTTAAATTGAAATATTTGAAAGGAAAAATATTGTACTAATCACATACATAAGTTTCAACTGCCTCCTAAGGAAGATGGGGCCTAGTTAGCAAAGAATAATTCATTTTCTGAGCATAATCAATATGTCTCTTTTCATCAAAATGGTCCGTGATGTATTGAATTTATACGAAGTGGCAGGCAAAATCATACAGTTGAGAGCAAGAATCCTGGATAGAGCTGAATTTCTGTACATAATAAACCAAAAGAGAGATTGGTGGCAGTTTCGTGGTAGTGAGTCAAGTGAGCTGGGGCAGGGGCATAGGATAGAGTCAGGAATTGTAGTGCCAAAAGGAAGAAAAGGAAAGGAGGACATCTGGTGGATTTGAGGCCAAAAAGAGAAACTTGGAAGAAGCCAACTATAATGAAAATTTTTAAAATGAATGCTACACACTGTAAAATATAACCCTTTTCCATATACCCTATGTAAGCTTTAATAAAATCACCATTAAATTTATTAATGCTATTTTGTGAATAGACACTTGTTTGGAAAAAGCCCAAAGGAAAGACTAAGTTAAAAGAAAGAAATATACATTCTTTTGTTATCATTATAGAATCACATTCATAAAAAAGCAAACTAACAGAATTAGGAGAAGAAACAGACAAATCAGCCATTGATGTCAGAGTGTTTTAGCAAATGCTTCTCAAAAACAGGTGAAGACAAAAATTATTACAGATATCAAAGTTGAATAACATAATTAATAAGTTCAAACAAATAGCAATAAATAAAACGTTTCATACAACAAGCAGAGAATTCATGCAACACACCTACTATGTACCTACAAAAATTAAGATAAAAAATTTTAAGAAGAAAATGCAAACACTAAACAGTCACTACATTCACTTAAAATAGTTCAGTCTCCCTAAACCTTTGGATAACGTACTCTATATTGTACGAGCAAAGATCTGGCACTTACTTTATAATCTACCAAAGATCTGGTAGTGGAGGCTACCTTTTGCTCCACATTTTGGAAAACTAACCAAGAAAACTGTTAGAGTCATTTCCAGTCCTTCAGTTTTGAATTCAGAATCTCTGATTAGTGAGCTCTGTCAATGAATTCATCACGATCCAACTTTATATTCTTACCATTTTGATCCTGCGCTCTTAAAATCCATTCCTACATATATTTCCCAGTTTTCTGAATAAAGTCTTTTTTTATGTATATCAGATCTCATCACAGGCCATACTTTATGTTTCACCCTCTGAGGCCTACTGGTTCTTGATTTTAATTATAGGTCTAGAAGCAAAGATAGGTAGTGGGAATAGGTCCTGAGGATCATCAGTAACACCTTGCAAGAGATCTACTTCACGGAAAGACCTTACAGGTTCTTAGGCAAGGGTGACTAACCTCCTTAGGGCAATGGTTAAAAGGATCTTCCACAGGCTCAGCAGAATTTTGGAGTTCAAAGTTCCCAGCATTATTGGATTCTGCCTATCTGTCCCCTTCGCAATTCCCCAGTTTCTACTCCATCCATATCAATGCTCTAACTTTAACAAAAGAGATACTATGGAATTGGATATTCACTTTGCATTTGTAATTCAGCCACCTGCAGGATCAGATGTTGGGTCTGGTGTTCGGAAATATCTGCCCTATGGCTACAAGAAATAAAAGTTTACTTTAGGACAGTTATTGAAGCTTTCAGTTCTCTTATGCAGCCTGTAAGCTTAGGATTTAAGGTCCTGATATAATTTTCTTTCCCATATTTCTTCAGCATAAGCAATCAACCCATTCCGTTATATTTCTTATTTTCACTAAAATGGTCTATGGCAGCAATTACTTGCATTCTATAGGCACTGATTACATTATCTGCAGGTGATAATTTGAGTAACTGTTTTACCGCTGCATGTCATAGATGATCAACATAACCTTTAGCCTCAGAAATGAGGTTATTAATGGCTTTAAGTCTAATCAGATCCAAGAATCCAGTTTAAAGAACCATTTCGGAGAACTCATTCTAAAGTTTCTGTTACTCTGGAACCACTCTTAGTATCAAATTCTGTACTAAATAGGCTTTAATCAGAGAAGCAGACCATAAGCTGTCAATATGAATATGGATGTAGATGTAAATATACATGTAGGTGGAGATGGAGATGCAGACATATATAGAGATATGTAGATTCAGATATAGATAAATTAATGGATTTATTAAAAGGATTTGATGTTATACAATTATAGGAACTTGTTAGTGTCTGTAAAACTCTCATCTTTGAATTTGATGCTGAAGCTGAAATTGACAGGGCATGCAGTTAGGAAGAAAAGGTGATGTAATATGGGGAAGAGCCAGGACAAGCTGTGACCTGCAAACAAGAGCTGGATCATAAGATAGACTGAAACACTTCAGTGATTACTACCTCTGTGCTTAATGATATGCATTTCCTGCAAGGAAAGCTATTGATATTGCCCCTCATCACAGAACTTGACACACTCCTGGCTCAGGAATTAGTGGAACTGAAGGAGGATCAGGAAAGGTACAGCAGTTACATATTTGATTGCTGTACTTACTTTTCCCCACAAAATTAGCTAGCAGATAAGCAATAACGTGTGTGAGCTATAAAATGGCTGTGTTTTCACTTCCACCTTTCTAATTTGGTACAAGAATGTTTCTATTGATCATTCTTTACCAGAAACATACAGGAAATGGAATTATGAAAAATGTGGGTCAGCCTAGCAAAATAACACTACAAAGCACCTCAAGATCTTTACTAATTTATTGTTACTGTTTTGTCAATTCCTGAGAGGGGAGTGTTAAAGTCTTCCACTGTAGTTACAATTATTTCTTATTTCCCCTTAAAGTTCCATTATTTTTCTTTCATGTACTTTGAAGATTTGTTATTAGGTGCACACATATTTCAGATTGTTATGTCTGTTTGGAGAACTGACCCCTTTATCATTATGTAATGTTCCCTTTATCCTCAATAATGTCCCTTTTTCCGAAGTCCATTTTGCCTGATGTTATATAACTACTCCCGCTTTCTTGTGGATAGTGTTGGCATCATATAGCTTTTCTTTTTTTAGTTTTTAATATATCTACATCTTTATATTTAAAGTGGGTTTCTTACACAGCATATAGCTGTGACTTGCTTTTTAAGCATTTAATCTGGAATATGGTGGGTAGGAAGTAGGACTAGCTTGCAGCTCCCACTCAGATGGATAGATCAGCATGTGGAGACTCACAGTGTGAACTTTTGCTCCAAGAACTACCACAGGAACATACCAGGAAAGCTAAGTGAATCTACAGACCCTTTGAAGGAAGTGGATCACTGCTGCAGGCTCCCTGAGATGCCAAAAAACTAAGTGCAGCTGATGCACTCTTGAAAGTGCCACCTCCTGGCTGGAGGCCAACCAACACAACACCAGCCCTCTAAACAAAAACACAACCAAGGAGCCTCACAGAGTCCACTTCACTCCCCTGCTACCTCCACCAGAGCAAATGCTGGAGTCCACCGCTGCAAGACCTGAAGAGGGATCACATCACAGGACTCTGCAGACACTCCTCAGTACCAGCCCAGAGCACAGTAGCTCTACTGGGTGGCTAGAGCCAGAAAAGCAAAAACAATCACTACAGTTGGGCTCTCAGGATGCCCCATTCCAAGGGGAAGGGGGAGAACACCACATCAAGGGAGCACCCTGGGGAACAAAAGAATTTGAACAGCCGCCCTCGAACCCCAGATCTTCCTTCTGACATAGTCTACCAAAATGAGAAGGAACCAGAAAAACAATTCTGGTAATATGACAACACAAGATTCTTTAACACCCTCAAAAGATCATACCAGCTCACCAGGAATGGATCCAAACAAAACAAAAATCTCTGAATTGCCAGAAAAAGTATTCAGAAGGTCAATTATTAAGCTAATCATGGAGGCACCAGAGAAAGGTGAAGTCCAGGTTAAAGAAATCAAAAACATGATACAGAATATGAAAGAAAAATTCTTCAGTGAAATAGAAAGCCTAAATAAAAAACAATCACAACTTCTGGAAATCAAAGACACACTTAGAGAAATGCAAAATGCACTGGAAAATCTCTGCAATAAAGTCGAACAAGCAGAAGAAAGAACTTCAGAGCTCGAAGACAAGACTTTCAAATTAACCCAATCTGTCAAAGACAAACAAACAAGATTTTTTTTTAAATGAACAAAGCCTCCAAGAAATTTGGGACTATGCTAAACACCAAACCTAAGAATAATTGGTGTTCCTGAGGAAGAAGAGAAATCTAAAAGTTTCGAAGACATATTTGAGGGAATAATCGAGGAAAACTTCTCCAGCCCTGCTAGAGATCTAGACATCCAAATACAAGAAGCTCAAAGAACACCTGGGGAATTTGTTGCAAAAAGATCATTGCCTGAAGCTGATCAAGATGGCCGAATAGGAACAGCTCCAGTCTGCAGCTCCCAGCAAGATCCACACATAAGGTGGGTGAGTTCTGCATTTCCAACGGAGGTACCTGGTTCATCTCATTGGGACTGGTTGGACAGTGGTGCAGCCCATGGAGGGTAAGCCAAAGGAAAGTAGGGCATCGCCTCACCTGGGAAGCGTAAGGGGTTGGGGAATTTTCTCCCTTACCCAAGGGAAGCCTTGAGGGGCTGAGCCTGAGGAACCCGGGACTCTGGCCCAGATACTGCACTTGTTCCATGGTCTTCACAACCCACAGACCAGGAAATTCCCTGTGGTGCCTACCCCACCAGGGCCCTGGGTTTCAAGCACAAAACTTGGCGGCCGTTTGGGCAGATACGGAACTAGCTGCAAGAGGTTTTTTTTTTTTTTTTTTCTCCATACCCCAGTGGCGCCTGGAACACCAGCGAGACAGAATCATTCACTCCCCGAGAAAGGCGTGCTGAAGCCAGGGAGCCAAGTGGTCCGGCTCAGCCGGTTCCACCCCCATGGAGCCCAGCAAACTAAGATCCACTGACTTGTAATTCTCGCTGCCAGCAACAGTCTGAGATCCACCTGGGACGCTTGAGCTTGGTGGGGGGAGGGGCGTCTACCATTGCTGAGGCTTAAATAGGCAGTTTTACTCTCACGGTGTAGCCAAAGTCACCAGGAAGTTCGAACTGGGCAAGCCCACTGTAGCTCAGCAAGGCTGCTACTGTAGCTCAGCAAGGCTGCTGCTGTAGCCAGACTGTCAGATATCTCATCTCTGGGCAGGGCATCTCTGAAAAAAAGGCAGCAGCCCCAGTCAGGGACTTATAGATAAAACCCCCATCTACCTGGGACAGAGCACCTGGGGGAAGGGGCAGCTGTGGGCACAGATTCAGCAGACTTAAACATTCCTGCCTGATGGCTCTGAAAGAGCAGTGGACCTCCCAGCACAGTGTTCAAGCTCTGCTAAAGGTTAAACTGCCTCCTCAAGTGGGCCCTTGATCCCCGTGTCACCCTGACTGGGCAACACCTCCCAGTAGGGGCCGACAGACACCTCATACAGGAGACCCCTGGCTGGCATCTAGCAGGTGCCCCTCTGGAACAAAGCTTCCAGAGGAAAGAAGAGGCAGCAATCTTTGTCGTTTTGCAGCCTCCGCTGGTCATACCCAGGCAAACAGGGTCGGGAATGGACCTCCAGCAAACTCCAGCAGACCTGCAGCAGAGGGGCCTGAGTGTTAGAAGGAAAACTAAGAGAAAGGAATAGCACATCCACTCAAAGACCCCATCTGAAGGTCACCAACATCAAAGACCAAAGGTAGATAAATCCACAAAGATGGGCAAACAGCCTGAAAATTGCAAAAACCAGAATGCCTCTTCTCCTCCAAAGGACCACAACTCCTTGACAGCAAGGGAATAAAACTGGTCGGAGAATGAGTTTGACGAACTGACAGAAGTAGGCTTCAGAAGGTGGGTTATAACAAACTCCTCCAAGCTAAAGGAGCATGTTCTAACCCAATGCAAGGAAGCTAAGAACCTTGAAAAAAGGTTGGACAAATTGTTAACTAGAATAACCACTTTAAAGAAGAACATAGAAGATGGCCGAATAGGAACAGCTCCAGTCTGCAGCTCCCAGTGAGATCTATGTAGAAGACGGGAGATGTCTGCATTTCCAACTGAGATAACTGGTTCATCTCATTGGGACTGGTTGGACAGTTGGTGCAGCCCAAAGATGGTGAGCCAAAGCTGGGCAGTGCATCACCTCACCTGGAAAGCACAAGGGGTCAGGGGATTTCCCTCTCCTAGCCAAGGGAAGCTATGAGAGACTGTACTGGGATGAACAGTACACTCCTGCCCAGATACTGCACTTTTCCCATGGCCTTCACAACCGGCAGACCAAGAGATTCCCTCCAGTGCCTGGCTCAGCGGGTCCCATGCCCACAGAGCCCAGCAAGCTAAGATCCACTGGCTTGAAAATCTTGCTGCTAGTGCAGCAGTCTGAGATTGACCTGGGATGCTGGAGCTTGGCGGGGGGGTGTCCACCATTGCTGAGGCTTGAGTAGGCAGTTTTATGCTCACAATGTAAACAAAGCCACCAGAAACTTCAAACTGGGTGGAGCCCACTGCAGCTCAGCAAGGCCAACTGCCTCTCTAGATTCCACCCCTGTGGGCAGGGCATCTCTGAACAAAAGGCAGCAGCCCCAGTCAGGGACTTATAGATAAAACCCCCATCTCCCTGGGACAGAGTACCTGGGGCAAGGGGCAGCTGTGAGCACAGCTTCAGCAGACATAAACATCCCTGCCTGACAGCTCTGAAGAGAGCAGTGGTTCTCCTAGCACAGCATTCGAGTTCTGATAACAGACAGAATGCCTCCTCAAGTGGGTCCCTGACCTCCGTGTAGCCTGACCGGGAGACACCTCCCAGTAGGGGCCGACAGACACCTCATACAGGAGAGCTCTGGCTGGCATCTGGCAGGTGCCCCTCTGGGAAGAAGCTTCCAGAGGAAGGATCAGGCAGCAATATTTGCTGATCTGCAGCCTCCACTGGTGATACCTAGGCAAACAGAGTCTGGAGTGGACCTCCAGCAAACTCCAATAGACCTGAAGCTGAGGGACATGACTGTTAGAAGGAAAACTAACAAACAGAAAGGAATAGCACCAACATCAACAAAAAGGACGTCCACACCAAAACCTCATTTGTAGGTGATGAACATCAAAAACCAAAGGTAGATAAAACCACAAAGAGGTGGAGAAACCAGTGCAGAAATGCTGAAAATTCCCAAAACCAGAATGCCTCTTCTCCTCCAAAAGATCACAACTCCTTGCCATCAAGGGAACAAAACTGGTCAGAGAATGAGTTTGATGGCTTGATTGAAGTAGGCTTCAGAAGGTGGGTAATAACAAACTCCTGTGAGCTAAAGGAGGTAATAACAAACTCCTGTGAGCAAAAAAAAAAAAAAAAAAAACCCAAAGTAAGGAAGCTAAGAACCTTGAAAAAAGTTTAGGTGAATTGTGAACTAGAATAACCAGTGTAGAGAAGAACATAAATGACCTGATGGAACTGAAAAACACAGCACAAGAACTTTGTAAAGCATACACAAGCTTCAGTAGCCGAATTGATCAAGCAGAAAGAAGGATATCAGTGATTGAAGATCAACTTGATGAAATAAAGCAAGAAGACAAGATTAGAGAAAAAAGAGTGAAAAGAAGTGAACAAAGCCTCCAAGAAATATGGGACTATGTGAAAAGACCAAATCTACATTTGATTGGTGTACCTGAAAGTGATGGGAAGAATGAAACCAAGTTGGAAAACACTCTTCAGGATATTACCCAGGAGACTTTCCCCAACCTAGCAAGACAGGCCAACATTCAAATTCAGGAAATACAGAGAACACCACTAAGATATTCCTTGAGAAGAGCAACCTCAAGACACACAATCATCAGATTCACCAAGGTTGAAATGGAGGAAAAAATGTTAAGGACAGCCAGAGAGAAAGGTTGGCTTACCCACAAAGGGAAGCCCATAAGACTAACAGTGGATCTCTCTGCAGAAACCCTACAAGCCAGAAGAGAGTGGGGACCAATATTCAACATTCTTAAAGTGAAGAATTTTCAACCCAGAATTTCATGTCCAGTGAAACTAAGCTTCATAAGTGAAGGAGAAATACAATCCTTTACAGACAAGCAAATGTTGAGAGATTTTGTCACCACCAGGCCTGCCTTATAAGAGTTCCTGAAGGAAGCACTAAATATGGAAAGGAACAACTGGTACCAGCCACTGCAAAAACATACCAAATTGTAAATACCATCAATACTGTGAAGCAACTGCATCAACTAGTGGGCAAAATGACCAGCTAGCATCATAATGACAGGATCAAATTCACACATAACAATATTAATCTTAAAGGTAAATGGGCTAAATGCCCCAATTAAAAGACACAGATTGGCAAATTGGATGAAGAGTTAAGATCTGTCAGTGTGCTGCATTCAGGAGACCCATCTCACATGCAAAGACACAGGTAGGCACAAAATAAAGGGATGGAGGAATGTTTACCAAGCAAATGGAAAACAACAACAACAAAAAGCAAACAAACAAGAAAAAACAAGGGTTGCAATCCTAATCTCTGATAAAATAGACTTTAAACCAACAAAGATCAAAAGAGGAAAAGAAGGGCATTACATAATGGTAAAAGGATCAATGCAGCAAGAAGAGCTAACTGTCCTAAATACATATGCACTCAGTACAGGAGCACCCAGATTCATAAAGCAAGTTTTAAAGACCTACAAAGAGACTTATACTCCCACACAATAATAGTGGAAGAATTTAACACCCCACTGTCAATATTAGACAAATCAACAAGACAGAAAATTAACAACGATATTCAGGACTTGTAATCAGCTCTTGACCAAGCAGACCTAATAGACATCTACAGAACTTCCACCCCAAATCAAAAGAATATACATTCTTCTCAGCACGTCATTGCACTTATTCTAAAATTGACCACATAGTTGGAAGTAAAACACCCTCAGCAAATGCAAAAGAATGGAAATCATAACAAACAGTCTCTCAGACCACAGTGCAATCAAATTAGAACTCAGGATTGAGGAACTCACTCAAAACTGCACAACTGCATGGAAACTGAACAACCTGCTCCTGAAAGACTACTGGGTAAATAATGAAATGAAGATAGAAATAAAGATTTTCTTTGAAACCAATGAGAACAAAGACAAAACATACCAGAATCTCTGGGACACATTTAAAGCAGAGTGTAGAGGGAAATTTACAGTACTAAATGCCCACAAGAGAAAGCAGGAAATATCTAAAATCACCACCCTAATATCACAATTAAAAGAACTAGAGAAACAACGGCAAACAAATTCAAAAGCTAGCAGAAGACAAGAAATAACTAAGATCAGAGAAGAACTGAAGGAGATAGAGACATGAAAAACCCTTCAAAAAATCAATGAATGCAGGAGCTGGGTGTTTTGAAAAGATCAACAAAATACATAGACCATTACTAGACTAATAAAAAAGAAAAGAGAGAAGAATCAAATAGACACATTAAAAAATGATGTAGGACATATCACTACCAATCTTACAGAAATACAAACTACCATCAGAGAATATTATAAACACCTCTACACAAATAAACTAGAAAATCTAGAAGAAATGGATAAATTCCTGGACACATACACCCTTCCAAGTCTAAACCAGGAAGAAGTCAAATCCCTGAATAGACCAATAACAGGTTCTGAAATTCAGGCAGTAATTAATAGCCTACCAACCTAAAAAAGTCCAGGACCAGACATATTCACAGCCAAATTCTACCAGAGGTGCAAAGAGGAGCTGATACCATTCCTTCAGAAACTATTCCAAACTATACAAAAAGGGAAACCTCCATAACTCATTTTGTGAGTCCAGCATCATCCTGATACCAAAACCTGGCAGTGACACAACAAAAAAAGAAAATTTTAGGCCAATATCCCTGATGAACATTGATGAGAAAATCCTCAGTAAAATACTGGCACACCAAATCCAGCAGCACATCAGCTTATCTGATGCGGGAAGTCAGGGACCCCAAATGGAGGGACCGGCTGGAGCTGCGGCAGAGGAACATAAATTGTGAAGATTTCACGGACATTTACCAGTTCCCAAATAATACTTTCATAATTTCTTATGCCTGTCTTACTTTAATCTCTTAATCCTGTTTTCTTCGTAAGCTGAGCATGTACATCACCTCAAGGCCACTATGATAATTGTGTTAACTGTATAAATTGATTGTAAAACATGTGTGTTTGAACAATATGAAATCAGTGCACCTTGAAAAAGAACAGAATAACAGAATAACACTGATTTTAGGGAACAAGGGAAGACAGCCATAAGGTCTGACTGCCTGTGGGGTTGGGCAAAATAGAGCCATATTTTTCTTCTTGCAGAGAGCCTATAAACAGACGTGCAAGTAGGGAAGATATCACTAAATTCTTTTTCTAGCAAGGAATATTAATAATACCCTGGGGAAGGAATGCATTCCTGGGGGAGGTCTATAAATGGCTGCTCTGGGAGTCTCTGTCTTAGGCAGTTGAGATAAGGACTGAAATACGCCCTGGTCTCCTGCAGTACCCTCAGGCTTATTAGGGTGGGGAAAAAACCCCACCCTGGTAAATTTGAGGTCAGACCGGTTCTCTGCTCTCAAACCCTGTTTTCTGTTGTTTAAGATGTTTATCAAGACAATACATGCACCACTGAACATAGACCCTTATCAGTAATTCTGCTTTTGCTCTTTGCCTTGTGATCTTTGTTCCCCTTTTTGCCCTTTGAAGCATGTGATCTTTGTGACCTACTTGTGTTCTTACACCCCCTCCCCTTTTGAAATCCTTAATAAAAACTTGCTGGTTTTGCAGCTCAGGTGGACATCACGGTCCTACCGATATGTGATGTCACCCCCAGAGGCCTAGCTGTAAAATTCCTCTCTTTGTACTCTTTCTCTTTATTTCTCAGCTGGCTGACACTTATGGAAAATAGAACCTACATTGAAATATTGGGGGTGGGTTCCCCTGGTACTTATCCACCATGATCAAGTCAGCTTCATCCGTGGGATGCAAGGCTGGTTCAACATATGCATATCAATAAAGGTAATACATCACGTAAACAGAACCAATGACAAAAACCACATGATTATCTCAATAGATGCAGAAAAAGCCTCAGACAAAATTCAACACCCCTCCATGCTAAAACTCTAATAAACTAGGTGTCAATGGAATGTATCTCAAAATAATAAGAGCTATTTGTGACAAACCCACAGCAAATATCTTACTGAATGGGCAAAAGCTGGAAGCATTTCTTTGAAAACCAGCACAAGACAAGGACGCCCTCTCTCACCACTCCTATTCAACATAGCGTTGGAAGTTCTGGCCAGGGCAATCAGGAAAGAGAAAGAAATAAAGGGTATTCAAATAGGAAGAGAGGAAGTCAAATTGTCTCTGTTTGCAGATGACATGATTGTATATTTAGAATACCTCGTCGTCTCAGCCCAAATTCTCCTTGAGGTGATAAGCAACTTCAGCAATGTCTCAGGATACAAAATCAACGTGCAAAAATCACAAGCATTCCTATACACCAATAACACACAAATAGAGACCCAAATCATGAATGAACTCCCATTCACAATTGCTACTAAGAGAATAAAATACCTAGTAATACAGCTTACAAAGGATGTGAAGGACCTCTTCAAGGAGAACTATAAACCACTTCTCAAGGAAATAAGAGAGGACACAAACAAATGGGAAAACATTCCATGCTTTTGGATAGGAAGAATCAATATCGTGAAAATTGCCATACTGCCAAAAGTAATTTATAGAGTCAATGTGATCCCCATCAAGCTACCACTGACTTTCTTCACAGAATTGGAGAAAACTACTTTAAACTTCATATGGAACCAAAAAAGAGCCCGCATAGCCAAGACAATATTAAGCAAAAAGAACAAAGCTGGAGGCATCATGCTACCTGACTTCAAACTATATTACAAGGCTACAGTAACCAAAACAGCATGGTACTGGTACCAGTACCAAAACAGATATGCAGACCAATGGAACAGAACAGAGCCCTCAGAAATAACATCACACATCTACAACCATCTGATCTTTGACAAACCTGACACAAACAAGCAATGGGGAAACGATTCTCTATTTAATAAATGATGTTGGGAAAACTGGCTAGCCATATGCAGAAAACTGAAACTGGACCCCTTCCTTACACTTTATACAAAAATCAACTCATGATGGATTAAAGACTTAAATGTAAGACCTAAAACCATAAAAATCCTAGAAGAAATCAAGGCAATGCCATTCAGGACATAGGCATGCGCAAAGACTTCCTGTGTAAAACACCAAAAGCAATGGCAACAAAAGCCAAAATTTACAAATGGGACCTAATTAAACTAAAAAGCTTCTGCACAGCAAAAGAAACTATAATAAGAGTGATCAGGCAACCTACAGAATAGGAGAAAATTTTTGAATATATTCACCTGACAAAGGGCTAGTATCCAGAATCTACAAAGAACTTAAACAAATTTATAAGAAAAGAAATAACACCATCAAAAAATGGGTGAAGGATATGAACAGACATCTCCCAAAAGAAGACATTTATGGAGCCAACAAACATATGAAAAAATGCACATCATCACTGGTCATTAAAGAAATGCAAATCAAAACCACAGTGAAATACCATCTCATGCCAGTTAGAATAGCGATCATTAAAAACTCAGGAAACAACAGATGCTGGTGAGGCTGTGGAGAAATAATAATGCTTTTACACTGTTGATGGGAGTGTAAATTAGTTCAACCATTGTGGAAGACAGTGTGGTGATTCCTCAAGGATCTAGAACTAGAAATACCAGTTGACCCTGCAATCCCATTACTGGGTATATACACTGTGGATTATAAATCATTCTACTCTAAATAGGCATGCACACACATGTTTATTGAGTCACTGTTCACAACAGCAAAGACTTGGAACCAACCCAAATGTCCATCAATGATAGAGTGGATAAAGAAAATGTGGCACATATACATAATGGAATACTATGTGTCCATAAAAAAGGATGAGTTCATGTCCTTTGCAGGGACATGGATGAAACTGGAAACTATTATTCTCAGCAAACTATCACAAGAACAGAAAACCAAATATCACATGTTCTTACTCATAAGTGGGAGTTTAACAGTGAGAACACATGGACACAGGGAGGGGAACATCACACACTGTGGCCTGCTTGGGGGTGGGGGGCTAGGGGAGGGATAGCATTAGGATAATTACCTAATGCAGGTGACGGGTTGATGGGTGCAGCAAACCACCATGTCTCATTATACCTATGTAAGAAAACTGCACGTTCTGCACATGTACCTCAGAACTTAAAGTAAAATTTAAACAAAGATCATTGCCTAGGAACATAGTTGTCAGGTTATCTAAAGTAAAGATGAAGAATGTTAAGAGCTGTGAGGCAAAAGCATCAGAAATACTATCAAATTAACAGCAGATTCTCAGCAGAAACCTTACAATCTAGAAGGGATTGGAGTCCTATTTTTAGCTTCTTTAAACAAAACAATTATCAACCAAGAATTTTGTATCCTGCAAAACTAAGCCTCATAAATGAAGGAAAGATATGGACTTTTCCAGATAATTGCTGAGAGAATTCACCACTACCAAGCCAGCACTAAAAGAACTGCTAAAAGGAGCTTTAAATCTTGACACAAGCCCTTGAAATACACCAAACTATACATTTAAAGCATAAATCTCACGGGACATATATGACGATAACACAATGAAAAGAAAAACAAGGTATTCAGGCAACAAATAGCATGATGAATAGAATAGTACCTCATATCTCAGTATTAACATTGAATGTAAATGGCCTAAATGCTCCACTTAAAAGATGCAGAATGGCAGAATGGGTAAGAATTCACCAACAAAGTTTCTGCTGTCTTTGGGAGACAAACCTAACACATAAGGACTCACAGAAAATTAAGGTAAAGTGGTGGAAAAAGACATTTCATGCAAATGGACACCAAAAGCTAGCAGGAGTAGTTATTCTTAATATCATACAAAACAAACTTTAAAGCAACAGAAGTTTAAAAAAGACAAAGAGGAACATTATATAATGATAATAGGACTAGTCCAACAGGAAAATACCACAATTATAAATATATATGCACCTAACACTGGAGCTCCCAAATTTGAAAAATAATTAGTACTAGACAGCAACACAATAATAATGGGGGACTTTAATACTCCACTGAAAGCATTAGACAGGTCATCAAGACAGAAAGTCAACAAGGAAACAATGGACCTAAGCTACACCCTACAACAAACGGACTTAGCAGATATTTATAGAACATTCTATCCAACAGCTACAGAATTTACATTCTATTCATCAGCACATGGAACATTCTCCAAGATAGACCATATGATAGGCTACAAAACAAGTCTCAGTAAGTTTTTAAAAATTGAAATTATATCAAGTACTCTCTCAGATGACAGTGGAATAAAACTGGAAATCAACTCCAAAAGGATCTCTCAAAACCATGCAAATACATGGAAATTAAATAACCTGCTCCTGAATGATCATTGGGCCAACAATGAAATCAAGATAGAAATTAAATAATTCTTTGTACTGAAAAATAATAGTAACACAACCTATCAAAACCTCTAGGATACAGCAAAAGCAGTATTAAGAGAAAAGTTCATAGCATTAAATGCCTACATCAAAAAGTCTGAAAGAACAGTAATAGACAATCTAAGGTCATGCCTCATGGAACTGGAGAAACAAGAACAAACAAAACCCAAAGCAGAAGAAGAAAAGAAGTAATAAAGATCAGAGCAAAACTAAATAAAATTGAAACAAACCAACCAACAAACAAAATACAAATGATAAATGAAACAAAAAGGTAATTAGTTGAGAAGATAAATAAAACTGAGAGATTTTAGCAAGATTAACCAAGAAAAGAAGAGAGAAGATCCAAATAAGCTCAATTAGAAATGAAATGGGAAATATTACAGCTGATACCACAGAGATACAACAGATTTTTCAAGGTTACTATGAACACCTTTACGTGCATAAACTAGAAAATTTAGAGGAGATGGATAAATTCCTGGAAATATACAACCCTCCTTGATTAAACCAGGAAGATATAGACTCTCTAAACAGATGAATAACAAGAAGCAAGATTGAAATAAAATAGTATTAAAAAATTGCCAAGAAAAAAAAAAAACTCAGAACCAGCTGGATTCACAGCTGAATTCTATCAGACATTCAAAGAAGAATTGGTACTAATCCTATTGACACTATTCCAAAAGATAGAGAAAGAGGGAATCCTCCCTAAATCATTCTATGAAGCCAGTATCATCCTAATACCAAAACCAGGGAAGGACATAAAAAAAGAAAACTACAGATCAGCATCCCTAATGAGCATAGATGCAAAAATCCTCAACAAAATCTAACAGCATATTAAAAAGTTAATCCACCATGATCAAGTGGGTTTCATACCAGAGATGTAGGGATGGTGTAACATATATAAGTCAATAAATGTGATAACCCCCATAAACAGAATTAGAAACAAAGAATCACATGATCATCTCAATAGACACAGAAAAAGCATTTGACAAAACCCAGCATCCTTTTATGATGAAAACTCTCAAGAAAATTGGCATAGAAGGGACATACCTTAAGGTAATAAAAGCCATCTATGACAAATCCAAAGCCAACATTATACTACTGTATGGGGAAATGTTGAAAGAATTCTGCCTGAGAACTGGAACAAGACAAGGATGTCCACTTTCACCACTTTTATTTGGTATAGTACTGAAAGTGCTAGCCAGAGCAATCAGACAAGAGAAAGAAATCAAGGGCATCCCAATCGATAAAGAGGAAGTCGAACTGTCACTGTTTGCTGATGATTTGATTGTGTACCTAAAAAACCCTAAGGACTCATCCAAAAAGCTCCTAGAACTGGTAAATGAATTCAGAAAAGTTGCAGGATACAAAATTAATGTATATAAATCAGTAGCTCTTCTATACACCAACAGTGACTAAGCTGAGAATCAAATCAAGAACTCAACCCCTTTCACAATAGCTGGAAAAACAACAACAACAACAACAACTTAGGAATATACCTAACCAAGCATGTGAAGTACCTCTACAGGAAAAATTACAAAACACTGCTGACAGATATCATAGATGACACAAACAAAGGGAAACATATCCCATGCTAATAGATGAGTAGAATCAATACTGTGAAAGTGACCATTCTGACAAAAGCAGTCTACAAATTCAATGTGATTCTCATCAAAATACCATGATCGGCTGGGCGCAGTGGCTCACTCCTGTAATCCCAGCATTTTGGGAGGCCGAGGTGGGTAGGTCACGAGGTCAGGAGATCAAGACCATCCTGGCTAACACGGTGATACCCTATCTCTACTAAAAATATAAAAAATTAGCCAGGTGCAGTGGCAGGCACCTGTAGTCCCAGCTACTTGGGAGGCCGAGGCAGGAGAATGGTGTGAACCTGGGAGGCGGAGCTTGCAGTGAGCCGAGTTCGCACCACTGCACTCCAGCCTGGGTGACAGAGCAAGACTCCATCTCAAAATAAAATAAAATAATAAATAAATAAATAATACCATGATCATTCTTCACAGAACTAGTAAAAAAATATCCTAAAATTGATATGGAACCAAAAAAGAGCCCACATAGCCAAAGCAAGACTAAGCAAAAAGAACAAATCAGGAGGCATCACACTACCTGACTTCAAACTATACTGTAAAGCCATAGTCACCAAAACAGCATGATACTGGTATAAAAATAGGTATATAGATCAATGGAACAGAATAGATAACCCAGAAATAAAGCCAAATACTTACAGCAACCTTTTCTTTGAAAAAGTAAACAAAAACATAAAGTGGGAAAAGGACACCCTATTCAACAAATAGTGCTTGGATAACTGGCAAGCCATATGTAGAAGAATGAAACTGGATCTTCATCTCTCACCTTATAAAAAAATCAACTAAGATTGATCTAAGATTTAAACCTAACACCTGAAGCCATAAAGATTCTAGAAGATAACGTTGGAAAATCCGTTCTAGACATTAGCTTTGGCAAAGACTTTATGACCCAGAACCCAAAAGCAAGTGCAACAAAAACAAAGATAAATAGATGGGACTTAAACTAAAAAGCTTCTGCACAGCAAAAGAAATAATCAGCAGAGTGAACAGACAACCCACAGAATGGGAGAAAATCTTCACAATGTGAACCTCTGACAAGGACTAATATTCAGAATCTACAAAGATCTCAAACAAATCAGCAAGAAATAAAAAACCCTATCAAAAACTGGGCTAAGGATATGAATACACAATTCTCAAAAGAAGGCATACAAATAGCCAACAATATATGAAAAAATGCTTGACATCACTAATTATCAGGGAAATGCAAATCAAAACCATGATGCAATACCACCTTACTCCTGCAGAGAATGGCCATAATCAAAAAATCAAAAAATAATAGATGTTGGTGGGGATGTGGTGAAAGGGAGCACTTTTACACTGTTGGCGGGAATGTAAACTAGTACAACCACTATAGAAAACAGTGTGGAGATTACTTAAAGAACTAAAAGTAGGACTACCATTTGATCCAGTAATCTCATTACTAGGTATCTACCCAGAGGAAAATAAGTCATTGTACACAAGAGATATTTTCACATGCATGTTTACAGCAGCACAATTTGCAATTGCAAAAATTTGGAACCAACTCAAATGCCCATCACTCAATGAGTGGATAAAGAAAATGTGGTATATATATATATATATATACACACATATGCCACATTATATATATATAAAATATATAAACCACACATATATATACCAATATATATATTGGGGTGTGTGTGTGTGTGTGTGTATATATATATATAATGTGGTATATATATAAAATGCTTGCCATCACTAATTATCAGGGAAATGCAAATCAAAACCATGATGCAATACCACCTTACTCCTGCAAGAATGGCCATAATCAAAAAATCAAACAATAATAGATATATATATATGAAAAATATTAGATATATATTTTTATATTTCTGTAACAGATATATATCTAATATATATTATTTTTAATACATAGGTATTATATATATATATTTATATATATATATACACACACACACACACACACACACACCATGGAATACTACTCAGCCATATAAAGAAAAGAAATAATGGCATTTGCAGCAACCTGGATGGAATTGGGAACTATTATTCTAAGTGAAGTAACTCAGGAATGGAAAACCAAACATGATATTTTCTCACTCAAATGTGGGAGATAAGCTATGAGGTTGCAAAGGCATAAGAATGATACATTTGATACTCTGGGGACTTAAGGGTAAAAGGTCAGGGGTGGCAAGGCATAAAAGACTACACATTGGGTACAGTGTAGTACTGCTCGGGCAATGGGTGCACCAAAATCTCAGAAATCACCATTAAATAACTTATTCATGTAACCAAACACCACTTGTTTCCCAAAAACCAATGGAAATAAAAAAAATTTAAAAACATAATCTGATAATATTTGTATTTTAAATGATTTTCAACCACCTTTTGTTTTTAAACTTGCCTTTTGTTTCATTTAGACTATTTGTATTAAGGGTGGTTACTAATATGGTTGAGTTAAAAATCAACCATTTTAAATTAGCTGTTTTCTATTTGCTTCAACTTTCTTCTACTTTTTCTGCATCCTTTTGTGTTAATTGAACAGTTTATGCTCCTATTTAACCTTCTCTATTGATTTCTCACTCACATCTCTTTTTTCTTTTTATTTTATTGCTGATTGCCCTAGTCTTTACAATATGCATTTTATTATTTAATCTACATGTCACATATAGTTTAGACACTTTTCAGCAATATATTCCTAATTTTCTTGTTGTTCATTCATTATCACTTTTCCATTTTCTATAAATACACAATACATTAGTACTATTTTTTACCTTTAAAAAGTCAGTAATTTTTGAACAATTTGAAATGAGAAAATTATTTTACCTTCCTTTATTTTATTTTCAGGACTCTGTACTTTTGTGTGTAGATCCGAGTTTCTGTCTGATATCATATTCCTTCTGTTTGAGAAATTTTCTTTGACACTTCCTGTAGAGTAGGTGTGCTGGCAATGAATTCCTTCCATTTTATTTGGCTGATAAATTCTGTATTTTTCTTTCATTTTGAAAGATATTTTCTCTGGGTTTGTAATTCTGGTTTGATGGTTATTTTTGTTTTCTTTTCAACACTTTAAATATTGTAACTCCATTTTTTTAGCTTGTAAGGTTTCTGACCTAAAGTCTGCCGTAATTCTTATCTATATGTAATGTGTCTTTGCTTTCTAGCTGACTTCAAGATTTTCCCCTGCAGTTTAATTATAATATTGTAGGTGTTCTTTGGGGCATTTATTGTGCTTGGTAAACTTGAATTTCTTGGATTTGTGTGAGTGTTTGTCAGGATGAGGAGAGATTCTGTCATCAGTTTAAAAAATTATTGGCCATGACTATTTCAAATATTTTTTCTTCCACAATCTTTCTTTCCTATACTTCTGGGATTTTAATCTTGCATATGTTAAACCACTTGATCTTGTTCCACAGCTCTTTAATGCTCTGTTATGCTTTTTTTTCCCACTCTCTATTTTTCATTGTATTTTAGTTTGGGTAGCTTCAATTGTTCTATCTTCAACTTCTATTTTTTTCTTCCACAGTCTCAGGTCTATGAGACTGTCAAAGACATTTTCCACCTTTATTATGGTATTTTCCATTTCTATAGTTTCCATTGGATTTTTTTTCTTATAGTTTTAATCTCTCTGGTGAAAATACCCAAGTAATATGATTCCTCCAGTTTTGTTCTTTTTGATCAGGATAGCTTTGGATATTCTGGGTCTTTCATAGTTCCATATAAATTTAAGAATTGTGTTTTCTATTTCTGTGAAGAATGTCATTGGTGTTTTGGTAGAGACTGCATTGAATCTGTAGATTGCTTTAGGTAGTATGGCATTTTACAGAATTATTCCAATCCATGAAAAAGGAACATCTTTCCATTTTTTGTGTGTGTCATCTTCAATTTCTTGCATTAATGTTTTATAATTTTCATTGTAGAGATTTTTAACTTCTTTGGTTAATTCCTTGATATTTCACTTTAATTGTAGCTATAATAAATGGGATTATTTTCCTGATTTTTTTTTCAGATTGTTCACTGCTGACATATAGAAATGCTATAATTTTTGTGTCTTGATTTTGTATCCTGCAACTTTACTCAATTTGTTTATCAATCCTAATAGTCTGTTGGTAGAGCCTTTAGATTTTTCCAAATATAAGCTTATGTAATCTGCAAAAATGGAGAATTTGACTTCTTCCTTTCCAATATGGGTGCTCTTTCTTTCTTTCTCTTTTCTGATTGCTGTAGCTGGGACTTCCAGTCCTATATTGAATAACAGTGGTGAAAGTGAGCATCCTAGTCATGTTCCAGACCTTAGAGGAAAGATTTTCAGTTTTTCCCCATTTAATGTGATATTGTGGGTCTGTCATATATGACTTTTATTGTGAAGTGTGTTCCTTCCATCCTCAGTTTTTTGAGAATTTTTATCGTGAAAGGATGGTGAATTTTATCAAATGCTTTTTCAGTATCAATTGAATTAATCACATGGTTTTTGTCCTTCATTCTGTTGCATCAATGTTAATCAGAAATATTGGCCTATAGTTTTTTTTTTTTTTTTTTTGGGTTTCTTTGTCTGGTTTTGGTATCAAGGTTAAACTGGCTTCATAAAATCATTTGGGAAGTGTTTTCTTCTCCTCTATTTTTTGGAATAGTTTGAGTAGAATAGTATTAGTTGCTTTTTAAGTGGTTGATAAAACTCAGCAGTGAGGCCATCAGGTCCTGGGCTTTTCTTTGCTGGGAGAATTTTTATTACAGATTCACTCTCATTACTTGTTATTGTTCTATTCGGGTTTTGGATTTCTTCATGGTTCAATCTTGGTAGGTTACATGTATTAGGGACATATCCATTTCTTCTAGGTTTTCCAATTTATTGTCATATAATTGTTCATAGTAGTCTCTAATGATTCTTTGAATTTCTGCGATATCAGTTGAAACGTCTGCTTTGTTATCTCTGATTTTATTTATTTGGGTCTTCTCTCTTTGTTTCTTAGTCTAGCTGAAGGTTTGTTGATTTTGTTTATCTTTTCAAAAAAGTAATGCTTTGTTTCATTGACATTTTGTATTGTTTTCTTCATTTCAATTTTGTTTATTTCTGCTCTGTGGTTTATTTGAAATTTTTCTACTTTTTGGATGTAGGTACTTATAGCTATAAACGGCCCTCTTAGTACTGTTTTGGCTATAACCCATAGATTTTGGTACATCGTATTTTCTTTTTTTTTTTCTTTTTTTTTTTTTTTTGAGACAGAGTTTCGCTCTTGTTGCCCAGGCTGGAGTACAATGGTGCGATCTCTGCTCACTGCAATCTCTGCCTCCCGGGTTCAAGCTATTCTCCTGCCTCAGCCTCCTGAGTAGCTGGGATTACAAGTATGGGCCACCATGCCCAGCTAATTTTTTTGTATTTTTAGTAAAGACGAGGTTTCTCCATGTTAGTCAGGTTGGTCTTGAACTCCCAATCTCAGGTGATCCGCCTGCCTCGGCCTCCCAAAGTGCTGGGATTACAGGCGTGAGCCACCATACCTGGCCCACATTATCATTTTTGAAGAATTTTTAAAATTCCCTTCATAATTTCATCATTGTCTCGCTAGTGATTTATAAGTATATTGTTTAATTTCCATGTATTTTTATAGTTTCCAAAATTTTTCTTGCTATTGATGTCTATCTTTATTACATTGTGGTCAGAAAAGATACTTGATATTATTTCAGCTTTTTTTGAATATTTTAAGACTTGTTTTGTGACTTAACATATGGCTTATCTTTGCGAATAATCCATGTGCTGAGGAGAATGTGTATTCTGCAGCCACTGGATGAAACGTTTTATAAATATTTATGAGGCCCATTTGGTCTATAGTGCAGATTAAGCCTGATATTTCTTTGTGGAATTTTTCTGGATAATCTGCCCCCCCAAAAAAAAAGTGAGGTGTTGAAGTCTCCAGCTATTGTTGTATTAGGGTCTATCTCACTCTGTTTAACTTAATAATATTTGCTTTACATATCTGGGTGCTCCAGTGTTGGGTGCATATATATTTAAAATTGTTAGGCCCTCTTGCTGAATTGACCCCTTTATTATTATATAATGACCTTCGTTGCCTTTTTTATAATTTTTATCTTGAAATCTATTTTGTCTGATATAAGTAAAGCTACTCCAGCTGTGATTTTAAATTTCCATTTGCAGGGAATATCTTTTTCCATCCCTTTATTTTAAATATATTTGTGTCTTCATAGTTGAAGTGTGTTTCTTATAGGGAACATTATTGGGTCTTGCTTTTTTTTTTTTTTTTTTTTTTTTTTATCCAGTCAGCCACTCTGAGTCTTTTGATTGGAGAGTTTAGTCCATTTATATCCAATGTTATTATTGATAAGTAAGGACTTATTCCTGTTATTTTGTTATTTGCTTTTTGGTTTTTTTGTGGTCCTCTCTTCTTTCTTTTCTGCCTTCTTGTCTTTCTTTTAGTGAAGATAATTTTCTCTAGTTGTATGTTTTCATTTCTTGCTTTTTATTTTTTTGTGTGTGTTCATTGGATGTTTTTTGATTTGAGGTTACCATGGAGTTTGTAAATAATACCTTGTAATCCACTATTTTAACTGATGACAAGTTAACACTAATTGTATAAACAAACTAACAAATAAGCAAAGAGAAAACAAATAGAAACTCTACTTTTAACATTGTCCCCCTGCTTTTTAACTTTTGCTTCTATTTATGTCTTATTGTACTATGTCTTAAAAAGTTGTTATAGTTATTATTTTTGATCGGTTCATCTTTTAGTCTTTCTGCTTAACATATGAGCAGTTTACACACCACGATTACAGTGTTATAGTTGTCTTTGTTTTTCTGTGTACTTACTATTACCAGCGAGTTTTATTCTCTTTATTTTTATTTTCTTAAGACATGATCTTGCTCTATTACTCAGGCCAATGTCCTGAACTCAGGAGCTCTTCCTGCCTCAGTCTCTTATATAGTCAGGCATGCATTACGAAACCCACCTGATTTTTTAATTTTTGTAGAGATTAGGTTTTGCCATGTTGCCCAGCTGTTCTTGAAATCCTGGGCTCAAGCAATTCTCCTGTCTTGGTCTCCCAAAATGCTGGGATTACAGACATGAGTCACAGAGCCTGGCCACCAGTGAGTTTTATACCTTCAGAAAATTTCTTATTGCTTGTTAGTATCCATTTCTTTCAGCTTAAAGAACTCTCTTTAGCATTTCTTATAGGACAGGTCTGTTGTTGATGAGATCCCTCAGCTTTTGTTTGTCTGAGAAAGTTTTTATTTCTCTTTCATGGTTGAAGGATATTTTCTGCAGGTATTCTGTTCTAGAATAAAAGTATTTTTTTCTTCCACATTTTAAGTATGTCATGTTACTCTATCATGACCTACAAGTTTTCCATTGAAAAGTCTGCTGCCAGATGTATTGGACCTCCATTATATGTTATTTGTTTCTTTTCTCTTGCTGCTTTTAGAGTCTTTTCTTTATCCTTGACCTTTGGGAATTTGATTCTTAAATGTTTTGAGGCGGACTTCTTTCGGTTAAATCTGCTCTTTTTCTAGGTTTGGGAAGTTCTCTGTTATTACCCCTTTAAATAAACTTTCTACTCCTAGCTCTCTCTCTATCTCCTCTTTAGGGCTATAACTCTTCAATTTGCCCATTTGAGGCTATTTATTAGATTTTGTAGATGTGTGTCATTCTTTTTTATTCTTTGTCTCCACTGACTGTATTTTTGAATAGCCTGTCTATGAGCTTACTAATTCTTTCTTCTGCTTGATTAATTCTGTTTTTAAAATACTCTGATGCATTCTTCAATATGTCAACTGCATGATTCAACTCCAGAGTTTCTGCTTGATTCTTTTTAATTATTTCAATCTCTTTATTAAATTTATCTGATAAGATTCTGAATTGCTTCTCTTTCATTTTGTTGAGTTTCATCCAAACAGCTATTTTTGAATTTTATGTCTGAGAGGTCACATATCTCTGTCTTTCTGGGATTCGCTCCTGGTGGCTTAGTTTTTTTGATGAGGTCATGTTATACCTAGATGATCCTGATGCTTGTGGATGTTCATCAGTGTGTGAGCATTCAAAAGTTAAGTATTTATTCTAGTCTTCACAGTCTGGGCTTGTCTGTACCATTCTTTCTTGGGAATACTTTTGAGGTATTAGAAGGGACTTGGGTGTTGTGATCTGTGTTTGGTCACTGCAGCCATATCTTTATTAGAGAGCATCCCTTGTCCAGTAACATTGTGGCTCTTGCAGACTCATAGAGGTACTGCCCGTGTGATCCTAGATAAGATCTGCAAGAATTCTCTGGATTACCAGGCAGAAACTCTTGTTCCCTCCCCTTGATTTCTCACGAACGAATGAACTCTCTCTCTTTGTGCTGAGCTACCTGAATCTGGGGGAGGGTTGACATGAGCACTCCTGTGGCCACCACAACTGAGACTGCACTGAATCAGACCTAAAGCTAGCATAGCACTGGGTCTTGCCCAAGGCCCATTGTAACCGCTACCTGGCTACCACCTATGTTCACTCAAGGCCCTAGGTCTCTACAATCAGCAGGTGGTGATAGCAGCCAGGCTTGTGTCCCTCCTTTCTGAGCAGTGAGTTCCTAGTGGCCCAAGGCAGGTCCAGAGATGCTGTCCGGAACCCAGGGCCTGGAGTTGGAAACCTGAGGAATTTACCTGGTGCTCTATTCTACTGCAGCTGAGATAGCACCAAATCCACAAGACAATGCCCTTCCTACTCTTCTCTCCCCTCTTCATAAGCAGAGGCGTCTCTTCCTGTGGCCACCACGACCAAAGGCCTGAAAGGAGTACTGCCAGGCTACCTCCAATGTCTACTCAACACCCAAGGGCTCCTTAGTCAGCTTGTGGTGAATGCTGCCTGGCCTGGACCCATACTTCAGGGCAGTGGACACCCATCTGGACCAGGGCAAGTCCAGGAATGCCATCCAAGAGCTAAGGCCTGGAATCAGAGATCCCAAGACCCCACTAGATGCTCCACCCTATTGTGGCCAAGCTGGTACCTAAGCTGCAATACAAAGTCCCCTTACTCTTCCCTCTGCTTTTCTGAAACAGAATGTGTCTCTCCCCATAGCTACCACAGCTGGGAATGTGCTGGGTCACACCTGAACTAGCATGTCTCAGAATCTCACCTAAGGCCCATGGCATGTACTACCTATCAACCACTGCTGATTATTCAGAGGCCAAGGGCTCTTTAGTCAGCAGGTGATGAATCCTGCCAGGACTGGGTCATTCTTTTTAAATCAGCAGGTTCTCTTCTGGACCAAGGTAGGTCTAGAAATGTCTTCTGGGTGCTGGGGTCTGGAATGGGTGCCTCAGGACTCTGCCCAGTGCCCTATTCTACTGTGGCTATGTTGCTATCCACATTGCAAGACAAGGCCATCTTAACTCTTCCCTCTCCTCTCCTCGAGTGGAAGGAAGGAGTCTCTTTCAGAGCTGTGAGCTGTGCTTCCTGGGTTTAGGGGATGGGTGGTACAAGTACTCCTTTGGCTGCCCTGGCTGGTGTCTTACTAGGTCACATGGCCCCTAAGTCCACTGGCTCTAAGCCCAGCATGGCACTAGAACTTGTCTAGGAGTTGCAGTCTTTGTGGACTAAACTGCCTTTCAAGTTTATTTCAAACTGCAGAGCACTTTACCCTGTGGTGACAAGGCTTGCTGAAACTCAAGTTCCATCTGCTGGAATGGATGATTCCCTTCTGGCTAGGGCTGGTCTAAATCCTCTCCCTGTTGGTATCAGCTAAGTTCTGCCTAGTGTTGCTTCCTGCTGTGACAGGACAGCACTGTTTCAATACAAAGTCCCACAATCATTGCTTTCCTTACCCCAAGGCCATGGATTCTCTGTGCCATGTGGCCACTGCTGGAGGATCAAGTAGGGGTGATACTGGCAATTCATGTCTGTCATTTTACCCTCTTCAGTGCCTCTTCCAATGATATGAAATTAAAACCAAATTCTGTAATCACTTACCTGATTTTGGGTTCTTATGAAGGTGCTTTTTTTTGTGTGTAGGTAGTTGTTAGATTTGGTGTTCCTGTGGAGGAAAATCAGTGGAAGCTTGTATTCATCCACCTTGCTCTGCCCCCTCTGGTGTTATATTTTTAATGCATTATTCCTTTTTTGCTGTGCATGCATGCTCTAGTTTACCCCAGTTTACAACATTTCTTATTGTATAATACTCTACCACTTCACATTATCCTTTTACAGATTGGACTCTGGAAGTGTGTAAACTTTTGGCTCGTGCTTAAATAGTTTAAAGACCTTTAATACTGATTCTAAGGAAGCGATATTGAAATTGGTTTATCAGATATCATCTAGTTTAGCCTTAATAGTTGTGGTTATAAGAAACACTTTTGCAAAGCTTATTGCAATTTTTTTTTTTTGAGATAGAGTCTGGCTCTGTCATACATGCTGGAATGTGGAATGAGTGGCACAATCTCTGCTCACTGCAAACTCTGTCTCCCAGGTTCAAGCAATGCTCCTGCCTCAGCCTCCCGAGTAGCTGGGATTACTGGCATGCACCGCCATGCCCAGCTAATGTTTTTGTATTTTTAGTAGAGATGATGTTTCACCATGTTGGCCAGGCTGGTCTCAAATTCCTGATCTCAAGTGATCCACCCTCCTTGGCCTCCCAAAGTGCTGGGATTACAGGCGTGAGCCACCACACTCAGTCCAAAATCTCTTTTATTTGACTTCTACAGTTAAAATTCTCATTACTTGAAATGCCACTGTATTGAATTTATGTTTTCAGAGGGCCCAATTAAAACACAAATGTATTTATTAGAATGAGGGACACTTCAATCAATTATCATTAAAGGAGTAGAAGGGAAGTTCCAGAGGGGTTAGAACCCAGTACAGGTAGATTTTGATATCTAGAGTATATTTGAGATGGAAATGGAATATCTGGCATAGTGGAAGGGGTTATCTGGTGTGTAGATGACTGCACAAGATGCAATAAATATATTTATGTTGGGAGGGTGTGGGGAAGAAAGAAAATAAGTGTCTAAAGAGGAATGACAATGGAAGAAGTTTCACAGTGGGTTTGGGAGTGAGGGAAGTAATTATAAAACAAACAAAATCAGCTTATTAATGGGTTTTTCTTGGGGTCAGAACTAAATTATACTCTCAGTTAATCTCAATGTTTCTATATTGAGGGTGTGGAAATTCTCAGAGAGTCTTTTAAAAATCAAAGAACAGAAGTTTAAGATGCTACAAATTAACTCTATTTCCCACAATTGTTCTTTAGTAACTTAAAATTCTAGGCTGTAAAATTCCTAGATCATCTTCAAATTTCTCACTTTTGTAAGTAGTATCTCACTGTTTAGACCAACTATTGGGCTACTATATTTGTCATTCATTTTTATTTCTCTAGGGAAAAAAGATTTCATGGCTTTAAATCTTTTTCTCTTAGTTAATGGCTTTCTCAACAAATTGAAAAGGATACACTCTTCCAAAAGCAGAGGAATACAAAAACACAATGTCACTTTGGATTCCATGTGGCCAGGAGCATTTTTCTCACCAAGCATCATTGCACATATTAACAACCAAAAATGCAGAGTAATAAAATACAATTTTCACCACTACATTTTTGTATGTTTTACACATGTTATCATTATGCTGCTGAAGCAGGCTGGGGGCAGCAGAGAAGGGCAGAATAGAGCACTTAACAACTTCCAAAGAATTCCTGCAGTATGTTCACTCATTAAATAATTCCAGGTTATGAGGAAAATATGAAATTATTAATGTTTTAACAGATGAAGATGTTCCAGTTGAGTAAGTGACTTGCCCAAGGTCACACCATTGGTAACTAATTGATACTGAATTCTAGGATCCTGAGTCTTATCTTAACCCAATATCCTTTCTGAATAACTTTTTGGAGAAAGAGATGAATCTGACAAAACTGTCGGGTTGCATGAGGTTGAAAGCCACAGATACTGCCCAAGATCCTCCTGTAAACAAATCCAAGCCAGAATTTCACTTTTGCTTTAGTTATTAATTTTTTATAGCATAGATTCATTCTCAGTTATTTTCTTAAGCCAAGTAAATGTCAAAAGAAAATCAACATCCACCTGCTCAAAACCCTCAGCAGCTGCCAAACTCCATGGCATATAGTACAAATAGTTTGGTCTGACTCACTCAAGGGCCTGGAAACTCCTTCCATTTATCTCTGCCTATGGACATTTTACCAGTTCTTTTGGGCCTGCTTCTTCCATGAAACCTCTAGTTCCCCCCAACCGCATATGATCCCTTTTTCTCTTGAACTTCCATTGGAGTTTATTTGATTTTTTTGTTGGATATAATTCTTCCTATGTGCCTTCCCACTAAATACATAAAATGAGAGTAGAAAAATGCTAAAGAGAAATCAGAAATTAAACTGAATCAGGGAGGAGGAATTAAGACTTAGCCATTCATACATTCATTCAAAAATATGTATGGAGCTCCAATAACACACTGTGGAGACACTGGGATGCAGCAGTAAACAAAGAAATCCCCTGTCCCCATGGCTGGTGAGTATTTATAAAATTTTTCTTTCTGTTGAACTCTGAAATTTATTGCAGTGTCTCATTTGGTTTGTACTACTCTTTTGATGAATAACGTCAACTCTATATAAGCTATATTCAATATGACTGTACTCATGAATAAACAAGGATTATATTTTACTTGCCTTTTAACAAATTTAGGACCCAATTTAGTGATTATATGTAAATGGACATTCAAATGATCATTGATTCAAGTATGACATTTCAGTCTGACAAGGATTACAGATTCTGGTGAATGTCAGTAGGGTTAAAGCAGGTGAGGTAAAAGAGAGAAGCATCTTTGGCACACTGCAGAGTGCTTGCTCCAGCTACATAGGGAGGCTGGCACTGAGCTCTAGGTGTTGTAGCCTCTCAGGAATGCTGGTTCAGAGAAGATAGTGATAAAGGCCTGAACCAGAAAATTACATTATTTGAGTTTGAGTCCCACCGCCAAAGTTACTAGATAGAAGACTTTAGGAAAGCCCTTAACCCTTCTGTGCTACAGTACTAGTAATTCATCATAGAGATGTTTAATGAGTAAATGTGGTAATTATTTGTAATAATTGCAGTGTATTAGTAAGGTTTCTCCAAAAAACAGAACCAATAGGATGCATATATAAATAGATTTATTGTAAAGTATTGGCTCCCACAGTGATCAAGGCTGAGAAGTCTTATGATCTGCCATCTGCCAGCTGAAGACCCAGGAAGGTCACTGGTTGATTTTGAGGGCCTAAGATCTGGGGATAGTTGATGGTGTAGATTCTAGTCTTCATCTGAAGGCCTGAGAAAGGAACCTCTAAGGGCAGGAGAAGATCAATGACCCAGTTCAAACAATAAGACAGACAGAAGCTGACTCCTCCCTTCTTCCACTTTTTTTTTTTTTTTTTTTTTTGTCTTTTCTGTTCAGGCTCTGAATGGGTTGGATGATGCCCTCCCATATTGCGGTGGCCAATATGCTTTACTCAGTCTACAGATTCAAATGCTAATCTCTTCTGGAAACAAACTCACAGACACACTCAAAAATAATGTTTAACTAGATATCTGGACATCCGGTGCTCAAGGCAAGTTGACATATAAAACTATCACAAGCAATTACAACAGTGCCTAGCATGTACTACATGTAAACTAAAATAAGCAATTTCTAATTTTTCAGTAGAAATCATAAACCCAAATATTTATATAAAATTCCAAAGTTTATGTGTTGATAACTTTGTCAAAATTTTAATTACAATTTTGTATTTTAAGACAATTAAAACACATCTGTGACCATCATTTGCAATCTCTTGTAGTATGTGAGCCTTATATTTTTTAAACATTTGTATTGGTATATAACAGTTTACTTATTTTGGAGGTATATGGGATATTTTGATACTTGTATACAATACGTAATGTTCACATTAGAGTAATTTGTTTATTTGTCCCTTCGAACATTTATCTTTTCTTTGTGTTGGGAACTTTATGAATCTCTTCTAGTTGTTTTGAAATATACAAAAAATTAATGTTAACAATAGTTTCCCTACTGTGCTATCAAATACAAGAACTTACTTTTTCTATCTAACTATGTTTTGTATCACTTAACCAATATCTTTTTATTGTTTTCTCCCCACTTCCCTTCTCAGCCTCTGGTAACCAGCATTTATACTCTCTACTTCTGTGAGATCCACTTTTTTAGCTTCCACTTATGAGTAAGAACATGTGATATTTGTTATTGTGTGCCTGGTGTATTTCACTTGAAATAATGGCCTCCAGTTCCATCCATGTTGCTTCAAAGAGTAAAATTTTATGATTTTATATGGCTGAATAATATTCTATTGTGTATGTGTACCACATTTTTTATCCATGCATCCACTGATGGACACTTAAGCTGATTCTATATCTTGGCTATTGTGAATAGTAATGAAATAAACATGAGAATGCAGATATCTCTTTGATATGCGGATTTCCTTTCTTTTGGATATAAACCCAACAGTGGAATTGCAAGATTATAAGGTAGTTATATTTTTAGTTTTTTTGAGGACCCTCCATATTGTTTTCCATACTAACTCTACTACTTTATATTCCCATCAAACAGGGTACTACTTTACATTCTCTCCAACAAGGTACCTTTTTCTGCCTCCTCATCAGCATTTGTTATTTTTAATCTTTTTCATAATAGCCATTCTAATTGGGGTGAGATGATAGCTCATTGTGGTTTTGATTTGCATTTTCCTAATCATTAATGATGTTGAGCCTTTTTTCATATACCTGTTGGCCATTTGTATGTCTTTTTGAGAAATAACTATTCAGCTCTTTTGACCATTTTTAAATCATGGCATTTGCTTTTTTGCTATTGAATTGTTTGAGTTCCTTATATATTCTGCTTATTAATCTCTTGGCAGATGGAGAGTTTACAAATATTTTTCCCATGCTTCAGGTTATCTCTTCTCTTTGTTAAATGCTCCCTTTGCCAGGTAGAAGTTCTTTGGTTTGATGTAGTCCCATTTGTCTGTTTTTGTTTTTGTCACCTGTGATTTTGAGGTATTACCAAAAAAATCTTTGCTCAAACTGATGTCCTGTAGCATTTCCCCAATGTTTTCTTTAAGTAATTTCAAATTTTCAGGTCTATTTATATTTAAGTTTTTAATCAATTTTGAATGTATTTTTGTATATGGTGAAAGATAGTAATCTAGTTTCATTCTTCTGCCTGTAGGTATCCAGTTTTCCCAGCATCATTTATTAAACAGACTATCCTTTCCCCAGTGTATGTTCTTGCCATCTTTGTAAAAAATGAGTTGGCTCTAAGTGTGTGGATTTATTCCTAGGGTTTCTCTTCCATTCCATTGGTCTATGTGTCTGTTTTTATGCAAGTGCCATGCTGCTTTGATTATCATAGCTTTCTACTGTAATTTGAAATAAAGTAGTGTGATGCCTTCTGGGTTTTGCTCAGGATTGCTTTGGATTTTGGGAGTCTTTTATGGTTCTATACGCATTTAAGGATTGCTTTTTCTATTTCTGTGAATAATGTCTTTGGTATTTTGGTACAGATTGCATTCAATCTGTAGATCACTTTGGGCACTATAGACATTTTAAGAATATTAATTTTTTCAATCATGAACATAGAATAGCTTTCCATTTTCTTGAGATTTCTTCACATTCTTTCATTAGTGTTTTATAGTTTTCCTTATAGAAATCTTTGAGTTCTTTGGCATAATTTATTCCTAGCTATTTTAGGTTTAGGGTTTTTTTTTTTCAAGCTGTTTTAAATGGGGTTGATTTGACTTCTTGTATTTGTATTTGGATGCCCTTTACTTCTTTCTCTTGCCTAATTACTCTAGCTAGGACGACCAGTATTATGTTGAAAAGAAGTGATAAAAGTGGCATCTCTGACTTGTTTCTTCACTTTGTGTCTTCACTTTGTTGATTGCTTCCTTTACTATGCAGAAGCTCTTTAGCTTGATGTAATCAGATTTGTCTACTTTTGCTTTTGTTGCCTGTGATTTTGAGAATCACAGATTTTATTGGAAAGAACTTCAGTATTTCCCCATTTAGTATGATATTAGCTGTGGACTTGTCTTATGTGGGTGCTTATTGTGCTGACACATATCCCTTTCATACCCAATTGGTTGAGAGTTTTTATCATGAGGAGATGTTGAATTTTATCAAATGCTATTTCAACATCTATTGAAATGATTATATGGTTTTTGTCCTTTTATTTTGTTGATATGAAGTATGACATTGTTTGATTTGCATATGTGGAACCATCCTCTTATATCCCTGAGATGAATCCGACCCAATAATGGAGAATGATCTTTTTAATGTGTTGTATTTGGTTTGCTAGTATTTTACTGAGGGCTTTTGCATTTATGTTTATGAGGCCTGGAGTTTTCTATTTTTTTATTGTGTCCTCATCTCATTTTGGTATCAGGGTAATGCTGGCCCCCACATAATAATTTGGAAGTGTTCCCTTCTCTTCAGTTTTTAAAAATAGCTTAAGTAGAATTGGTATTAGTTCTTTTTTGAATGTTTGGTATAATTCAGCATTAAATCCATCAGATCTTGGGCTTTTATTTATTTATTTATTTTTGGCTTTAATCTTGTTACTAGTTTTCAGTCTGTTCAGGTTTTCTGTTTCTTCATGGTTTAACCCTTTTTAAATTTTTTTAAAAAAATTTTGTAGTCACATAGTAGGTGCATATGTTTATGGGATACATAAAATGTTTTCACACAAGCATGGATTGTGTAATAATCACATCATGTAAAATGGGGTATTCATCCCCTCAAGCATTTATGCTCTGTGTTACAAACAATCCAATTATACTATTTTAGTTTTTTAAAAATGTATGATTAAATTCTTATTGACTATATTCACCCTGTTGTCTTACTCAAATACCAGGTCTTACTCATTTTTCCTATTTTTTTTTGGGCTCAGTAACCAACCCCCACTCTCCTCCTTCGTGGCTTAATCTTACTAGGCTCTATGTGTCCTGGAACTTATCCATTTCTTCTGGTTTTCCCAATTTGTTGGCATATAGTTGTTCATAATAATCTCCAATGATTTTTGTATATCTGTGGTATCGATTGTAATGTTTCCTTTTTCATCTGCATTTTATTTATTTGGCCTTTCTCTCTTCTTGCTTAGTCTAGCTAAACGTTTGTTGATTTATTTGAATACTGGGGCTACCATAGTCAATAATACCAAAGAATTCCTTGCTCCTATGGTTCATTCATTCTAACGGTGGTGGTATGTGAAGGGGGAATGAAGAAGTTATGGGTAGCATGATAGGAAACAAAAAAATGAATAATTTGTTTGGCAGTGATAGGTTCTGTGGAGAAAATCCATTATGGTAAGTAGAGAAGTACATCTGGAGTAGGATGGAGTGAGGTAGACTATTTCACACAGACTGATTAGAGAAGACCTCTGTGAAATATGCTAGTTGGATGTACAGGTCTGGAGTTTAGATGATAGGTCAGGAATTGGGATATGCCTTTGGAATTATCAGTGATTGGAATTTAAAATCATGATGTTGTATAAGATTACTACAGAAATAAGAGTAAATGAGAAGCTGAGGACAGAGCTCTGGGGCACTCTACATTTAGAGGATAATAAATTGATGAGGATCCATCAAAGAAGAATAAGGAATAGCCAGTCAGTGTCAGGAGGGTGGCCAAGTAAAGGATATGTTTTTAAAAGGACCACCCCAGCAAATGCTTTTGACAAACAGTAATTGAGAACTGACAATGATCATTGAGTTTGGCAATGTGGAAATCTTCAGTAATTTTGACAAGGGCAATTTTAGAAGAGTGGTGGAGACAGAAGCATGAATGGAGTGGGTTCAACAAAAAATGAGAGGAGAGGAGAGAAGGCTGAGAGTGATTTTGACAATTATTTCAAGTTTGCTGTAAAAAGAATGGAGAAATGAGGCAATAGCTGGAGAGGAATATAGGGACAATGAAGTTGGTGTTTGTTTTTGTTTTTGTTGGCTGGTTTTTAAAGATGGAATATATTTTAACATGTTTATCTGTTGATAGGAATGACCTGGTAGAGGAAAATATTTTGTCAGTGCAAGAAAGAGAAGGGTCAGTGTCAATTGCAGAAGGCAAGTCCTCGAGGGGAGAGAAAGGGATTTAGTGAACAAATGCAACAGGATCCAGTGAACTTCAGGTTTAAAAAGAGAGCATTCATCAATTTAAAAGAAGTAAGCAGAATATATGGGTGTAGTGAAAGCATATGAATTATTCTCATTTGCTTTTATTTTCTGCGTGAAATAAGAAACAAAGTCATGTCCTTCTTGCATATCATTTCCTGAACCTGTGGCTTACCTACCTCTGTCCTCTGTGCCTTTGATTATACTATTCTTTTTTTTTTGAAATGGAGTTTTGCTCTTGTTGCCCAGGCTGGAGCGCAATGGCGCAGTCTTGGCTCACTGCAACCTCCACCTCCTGGGTTCAAGTGATTCTCCTATCTCAGCCTCCCTAGTAGCTGGGATTACATGTGCCCGCCACCACGCATGGCTAATTTTGTATTTTTAGTAGAGACGGGGTTTCACAATGTTGGTCAGGCTAGTCTCAAACTCCTGACCTCAGATGACCCACCTGCCTCAGCCTCCCAAAGTGCTGGGATTACAGAAGTGAGCCACTGTGCTGGGCCCCTTAAAACACACATCCTCTGAAAGTTTCCTAATCCTGCAATCAGCAAAGGCTTATTTCATTCACCTTCGGCCTGCTATAGTACATGTAATCAGTGGCAACTGCAGTGCATTTATGACATACTATCTTTTGCCTTTTAGCTTCATGGGTGTTATCCATTTTCATTAGACATATGTACTTGAGCACTGCGGGGTGAAAATCCTTTTTATTCTCCCTAGTAGCTAGCCAAGGAGAGAGCAGTTAGCTAGGTGGCAGGAGTAGTAGTAGTTGTATTAGGTGGGTGAAAAAGTAATTGCAGTTTTTGTAAAATAGCAGCAGCAATAGTAGTAGTAGGTTCTTGTAGTAGTAATAGGTTGTTAAGTAGCTAATAGATAATTAGCCAGGAATAGTGGGGATAACTACTAGATAGTAGGTCACTAGGGAAATAAGAGCTAGTATTTTGAAAATATTTGTGATCTTGGATTTTAGTTATTGAAGAAACAAAACATAGATGGTGTTACATAGGTATATGAATTTTGACTTTTGTTCTGGATTATGTCTTCTTAATTTTAAAAATATGCTTATATGTTATTTGTTGTTACCCCTGCTACAAGATTCTTTTGTGTTATCAAGTGTGTTATATTACTTGATTCTGGATTTTTGCCATGTGTTTTAATTTTTAGGTCTTTTTAAAATTTTTCCTTCCTTTATATAGTTATGAAAAATCCTCAAAATTTCTGTTCTCTTCTAATCCAACAAAAAAAAGCTGAAAACTCAAGTCAGAGACCACATTTACTATTTCTGTTAGCTTTACTAAAACTATATTAACATACAATTCCAGAAGTGTTTATTCTAGGAGTTTAGTAAGAATGTCTCTGCTTTTACATTTTGTGCTCTCTAAAGGAGAGGATATGAAGACATAGAATTCTGTTTCTGAGTGTCAAGTATAAGTAAGCTATAAAGATTTAGCAAGCACATATAATGCATACACAGGATGTAACTTTAGATTATTTTAAAAGAAAAGATAATGAAAACCATAATTACTTTAAAATATTGAATTAAATTGAAACGGTTCCCAAAATATTATATGTGTATAATAATGGAAAGATTAACAAATCTATAAATGAAACACCATGAGATCATTTTTATTAATATTTTATAAAATTTTTGAAAATATACTGGAATATTTGCTTTACAAATTTATTTGTATGTGGTAGAACCATGCTACTTCAGAAAATAAATACAAAAACAGAATCCTAATGTAGCTTCAATTTTTGTTTTCTTTGTAAATGGCAGCTCATTTAAGCCTACCTGTAGAAGCTATTTAATATGGAAACTTCCACGGAAAGATAGATAGATAGACAGATAGATAAGCAACATCCAGTAAAAGTGACTTTTTGGTGCATAGTTCTACGAATTTTAAAAAATTTATAGATTAATGCGTCTTCAACCAGAATCAGGATACAGAGCAATTCTATCACTGCCCAACAAAAAATATTCTTTATGCTTCCCTTTGTATGCACACACTGAAACCACACCAGCTCTTGGCTCCAGCTAGTCTTTTCTCCATTTGCCTCTTGTCAAATACATTTTACTTAGTGTTTCCCACAAGGGGTCCCAGCACTCCAGGGAAATCCCAGAACTCTCTTATTGTCTGGGTGAAGATAGTAACATTAATCATATTCTGTGGATAGCCTCTGAGAATGTACCGAAATAGATAAAGGAGATTAAGATTGTGTCGTGACTCACTCTCTCTGGGCACAAGCATGTATGGCGAGGCAAAATAGGAAAGAATAACCAACTATTAACACTATTTCCTTTCTCTTTCCTGAAGATACCTGTAGCCATATTCCCATCTGACTTCTAACTCAAACTGCATTGACGAATGTGAAGACCTCCGTGGACAGCAAGGACTGACAGTCTAAATGAGCAACGATGCTGCTCTTATCACAAAACAGGACCGACTCAAGTAGGGTATAAGAGATCAAACTGATTTCCCTTCTTTCCTTGGAAGGATGTTAAAAATTTGAGCTCCAGGAAGACATGGCTGACCTGGGAATGCTGTTTCGGACGAAGAGAGGAATTTGTACTTCCTCCCTGGGGTAGATGAAGAAGGGAAAGGAAGAAAATATAAATATGTCCCTTGAAAAATGTGGCATTTCTGAGAGATGTGAAAACAGATTTGCCATGTTTGGGATGCAGTTTAAGAGTAGAAACCTCCGAGATACCATATACCATGAGGCTTGGGGAAAAAACAGAAATGATACATTTTGACGAAAGGAGGGCCCAGCTCTACCTGAGATTCCCTGTGGCTGGGGAGTGGCAATGAAGAGGTCTGTACTCTTCCCAAGGCTCCATGGTAAGCTGTGGAAAGTAACTTGGAGCATGAGCTGATGATCATGGCCAGAGGCTACCTGGCCAAAAACAAGTCATAGATCAAGGAGATGCACATTACTGTGATGTATGTGGACCTTTATAAGTGAGATGCTGGCTGGTATCTCCTGCACACTGTACTGGTGATGACTGTGTCACCTGTGGGAGCCAGCACCATCCAGCACTGTGCCACAAAATAATGAAAGTAGACAGAATCTCACCCTCCCTGCCACGAATGAATGGACTTCTCCTCTCTAGCCTTGCATAACTTCCAGAGGAAGAAGTAGGAAGCTGAATTAAAATTTGAATTAAATTTTGACTGAATTAGTAATTCTGATAAAAGACTGATTGGACTAAATTTAGCCCCAATACTATATTTCTGGAGACAGGACAAGAGTTCTATTTCTTTGCACTCAAGTTGGTATCTATAGAATTCAAACCTGTTACATAAATTTAGAATCAGAAGGAGTGGCTTTGTGTCCTAGAAACCATCTTTAGGGACAATATATGGCTGGAGTTCTGCCCCTGATTCACACGAAATTCCTACTGATGCACAAGAAGTCATTATTGCATGATCCCTGATGGCTGAGGCTGTCTCTTGATCATATTTCTAAGATTCCATTTAAAATGAGTACGAATTCCAGCTCAATTTTAAAGTATAATTTATCTGTTAAATAAAAATCCGTTTGTATACATCTTGAGGGTTAAATTGCTCGTGAAACTTGTATTCCTGAGGAGTGTGTAAAGGCCGAGGAAAGAGCCAAGACAAAGAGATGATTTGTATCTGTACATCTGCCTGTTTGTTCCACAGGGAAGTGCCACCAAGTAGGCCTTACGTTCATGGGCGCCTGGACGGGGCTTTTAAAAGTTCACAACAAAATCCAGAACGCTTGTGGGTTTCCCCAAACTGAACCTTAGCTTTGAAAGAGTTTGCTGAGTTGCTGACACTCTCAAGATGCTGTTTCAAACTTAAGAGAGAAAGAATCACCCAGGGAGCTTGTTAAACATGACGATTCTGGTGCAGCTGCCCTGAGAGTCTGCATTTTTTAATAAGCATGAACCACAACTTGAGTAAAGACACCATAGAAGATTTGGTTAACGAGGTCCGTGTGCCCAGCTTGAACTTCCTTGATCTGAAGCCTTCTCAGCATGGGACCCCAATTACTGTCACTTTTCTGTGCTGATGCACACTCAGTGATCCCGGCAGGCTCTCCTGCTCCCTACCCTAGGGCTTAATCAGCACAATTAATCACTTGTATTCCTTTGGAAGTTCTTCACTCATTTGTCAAGATATCCGTATATTGACATAACTGAAATACCGCCCTCAAAATAGGCAAGCTGTGGTTTGGCATCCTGGTACACACCTGCCCTCTGGTGGTGAGAGAGTAACTCCAAGCTATAGGGAAATAAAAGATCTTTTCCCTTCTGCTCTTTATCATGGTGAACAAGATGAAACTCGGTGTCTGGCCAGTGTACACTAAAGAAAGGTGCATTTTAAAGGCATAGTCTACAAAGATGAGAAAATCCTGGGAGCAAATTCTGTTGCCAAACTATGACTAGGTGCCTTACATGGCAGCACATTGGAGAGTGAATGAGGGATTCATCCCACCAAACCTCTGACGCAGACCTGCAGGTTTCCCGGAGGTGAGGTTCTTCAGTGTGGGTTTGATGTCAGCTCCTCTGAAGCCAAACTCCTTCCTGACACAGAGGCATTGGAGCTTCCTGGGACTGACATCTAATTTAGGGATAATCTAAGGCAAAGTTAGAGAAATCAGATCCTGTACTCTGGAACATTGTCATAAGGGAAAGACATTCTATCCATAACACTTACTAAGAAATAGTAATTAACTCATATATATTCTTAATCATAGAGTCTATCACTTAATATTTTACCTTATAAAGAAGCCCCACAAGCCTAAATTACAAAATGGTACAAGCATATGGCTTTCAGATTTACTGGGATTCTGAGCATAACTGTGTTTGCCCTTGTTAAAGGAGGGTCTTTTTGTACTCACTTGGAGACTGGGGCTGAGTGTACGTATAGCTATGGGTCGAAGGAGAGGAGACGCACTTCCGTTGTCTTCATCAACAGCTGGACCATATCAAGCCCCCACTACAGCCATGAGAAAATAAAAACTTTAGCAGAAAGAATAGTCAGAATAGGTTTAGTAGATCTAAGCTCTCATTGCAATTTGATTCTGACAAGTCTTTTGATGTCCCTGAGCCTCAATCTCTTCTTGTAAAATACGGCTTTTACACTTATCTCTCAAGATTATAGTTGAGATGAAATGAGCTTGTAGAAGGGGTAGGGTTTTAAAAATTATGCAGTGTAGAAGATACAACTATTTCTGTTGAATTCTTAATAAGGCCAGGATGGAAATGTTCAGGTGGGTGGGCAGCAGGCATAGGGCCGTATGGGACACTGCTGTCCATGGGCATCCACTGGACTTGTTAAAGGAAAAATTGTTTACGACACATGTTATAGGCAGTGAAGAAGACTTTATTCAAGGGAGGCTTCTGCAATAGGGTTTTATAGTAGAGGAGAGAGATCAGTCTCCACTCTGAATATGATAAGGAAAAGTGGAGACTTGTAGCTAAGGAGAACAGTCAGGCTTTGATGGATGGAATATTACTAAGAGTAGGGTAATATTTTGCTAAACTGACCTAACAGGATTTTTACTGAAGGAAGGCCAGGGTGATAAGATATCGTATAGAGGGTAGTCAGATTTACCGTAAACTGACTTAGCAAGATTTTTGCCAAAAGTGGAATAAGCCAACCATGGACACAACCCAAGATCCAGAGCCTAGTCAGAGAGACACTCGGGGGAGCTTAACTAGCATTAGATCAAGGACAGAGTCTTTGTCAAGAATCTTCCTGAATAACTTGGAAAACAGCTGTAAAAGCTGTACATTTATATGTTCATGATAAACAAAATAAAACTTTTTTCCTGGGTTTGCAATTCGTGAAAGTGGTTTCTGATCATTATATTAAAAAAAAAGAAAACTTTTGCAGCAGGAACAATAAAATTATTCTATTAAGTATTGATTAGAAATGTTTCAGCCTTTAAAATAATGTATTTTTAAGAAAGAAACTTAGTTAACTGCTGTTTCATTTATATTTACTGATATACTTTTGAATCTGGCCTAACCATTGTTTTATTATTCAAATAATTATCTAAACAATATTTCCCAACTTTGAAACTAATTCTAATGTGAGAGATTTTAGCGCTTATTTCATAGCTGAGAAAAACCCACCAGTTTAATTAGCATAAGAAGAATTACTACCTTTTCTTTGTCAGGAACTTAAAAACGGCGTACAGGATAAGCAAAACTGTGTAAGCCTTGAATCTTTTTCCTTCTTGCTAAAGAAATCTAGTCAGAGAATATTTTATACTGAAAAAAGACTTTCTTTATTTAAAAGATACAATATTTATTTCAATTTTTTATTTTGAAAGAGCGCCTTTTGGCCAGGCGCGGTGGCTCACACCCGTAATCCCAGCACTTTGGGAGGCCGAGGGGGGTGGATCACGAGGTCAGGAGATTGAGACCATCCTGGCTAACAAGGTGAAACCCTGTCTCTACTAAAAACACAAAAAATTAGCCGGGCGTGGTGGCGGGCGCCTGTAGTCCTAGCTACACGGAAGGCTGAGGCAGAATGGCGTGAACCCGGGAGGCGGAGCTTGCAGTGAGCTGAGATCCTGCCACTGAACTCCAGCCTGGGAGACAGAGCTTTTGCATTTAGATTTTATTTATGTATATATGCATATATTTTAAATACAGACACACAATTATTTATATAGTCCATATAGTTCTATGTACTCTGCATCTTTTCAGTAAGTATAAGGCATTGAGGAAAGACAGAGCACCGTGTATTTAAGGCAGAAAGTAAGAGGCAGGAAAGGGCAGATTATAAAATGGAGCCAGGAATGCGGGAAGGGCTCAAAATACACACAAGGAAGTCCTATCCACTCCCTTTCCTACAGTCTGCAAAACGAGGGAAACTGGATGAGGTACATGAGTTACAGTGTCTATAAAATGAAAGCACAACTGCTCTGGTAGAAATCTGGGTTCGGTTTCTGAAGTCGTTCACTTTGGTTGAATATTCTCACCTTACGTTAGGCAAGAGCCTGGACTAAGTGATTATTTGGAAGAAACCAAAAAAGTTGTCTTTCCTCTAAAGTGTATATTCTCTTAGACTCTGTGGGTTTGGAAGTAGAAATCCAGAGGTGTTGAGATTTAAGGGCCCTAATTACAGTTTTAAAAATTATTTCTCAGATATAATAAAATTATATTTATTCAATTATATGAGGGGAGAACTTAAGACCTGTGTTAAGCAATGGGTACAGATGCCATTTAATAATTCAACATTATTAAAATTTAATTTTAGTAAAAAATTACTAAAAAATAATATTTAAAGACACCCTCAATACAGAGAGCTACAAATGTAGAAATTCAGGCGATCATACCAACTCTGAAACAAGCAGTAAGTTGTTTAATATTCCTAAAACTTTAACCCATTTGAAGAGATTAGAAATGGGGCAATTTCCAGGCATTCCTCTAGCTTTTAGCTTTAGCATAAGATGTGTCTCAGAGTCAAGAGTTGATGCTGAGGGTTACAGCTCTGCCTTCAAGTGTCAGTATGACTCAAGGCCAATCATATTTCTTTTCTTGAAAGATGAGAGGGTATCAAAATTAGTGGTTGCAGGAGCTGTGAGTCATGCCATCACACTGATTGTAATTACAGAGGCATATCCCTTTGGTAAAATGCTTTTTCATGAGCTGAGGGCAGGCCTAGTAAATATCACCACCAGATGGCAGTAGTGCACTCTGGAGAAATGTATCCAGGACGCTCCCTTTTCTGTTTTCCACTCACTAAACTCTCCACTAGGTGACAGCAGCATGAATATAATTAGAACGGCCATTAATGGATTATGTTAAAAAACAAAACTTTAATCCTCCTGTTGAGTCTGGGAGGAGCACTTTTAAAAAGTATGCACAGTTGGAATTTTTTTTGAAAGAAAATTTAATATACCATTTGCTTTTAGGCCTCCCACACACTCACCTAATATACAAAAACAAAGCAAAAATACAAAAGATACCTTTTCTTGGCGGGGGCGGGGGGGGGGGTGGGGCGGTATACAAAAACCTGGGGAAGATTATTGTTGAAACTAAATTATTATAACTTAAGAACTGGTGGAGCTAGGTGTTCTCACCCCAATTTAGTTTAAAAGTTACTAAAATAGTCAGTGTTAAAGATAATAATAATAATTATTTATTGACAACCCGTTATTTGCCAAGGATTGCATTTAAATATTTTAGAGACACTAGTTCATTGAATCTGGATGAGAGCTTCTCAAGAAAGCCGATTTCAACATAAGCCTGTTTAGGGCCATCGCCTCTGCATTTTCCATGACTTTATGCTCTTTCTGCTCCATTTTCACAAAAATCTGTACTGTAGAAGGCAAAATTGGAACTTCTTTTAAGGTATTATTTTGAGTGTAAACAGGTAAATTCTCTTTATTTGTAAGTTGCCCACACATGTAGATGCATAACATTAATTCAAGGCAGGGCAATAATATATTTTGATTTTACAGTTACATTGAAAGCTAAAACTGAAGATTGGTTTGGAAGCAATAGGAAAGTAATAAACTCATTTATGATGAAACCTAAATGACTGATAGTATCATAAATAAGAATAGAAGAGGGATAGGGAGAATAGAAGAATACTAGGTGCTTGACCAGAATTGACTAGGCAGAAGAGAAAGGTAATAAGATGGGGGCAAGGGAGACAGGAATTCAGGTAAGCAGCTTTACACTTTTCTGGTTACTCTTGCTTATTGCCTTTAGAAGCCTTACCCATGCTTAATCCTAGGCAGCCATATGTGACCTGATGCAGCACAGATGTTTTCCACGTGTGGCAGAGACCTGAACATGTTTTGAATCCCTTAGAGGTAAACTTTAGGCAGGTAAGCTTTGAAGGCAGAGTAACAGCAAGCAATATCTGTCCACAGCGAGAGTGATAAAGTCCCCGATACTTTATTTCTTGTAATTCAGTTTTAAATTTCTCCTGTAATTCAGTTTTAAATTGTACTGGAACCTTCCAAGGAGGAGAAGAGGAATAAAAAATCAGGGACTACAAATATGACTAACGCCGTTTTTTTCTACACAACAACTTTATTGTCCAGTAAAACTGTCTCTTTTTTCTGGGGTTTTTTTTTTGTTTTGTTTTTTGTTTTTTTATGGAAGTCTCACTCTGTCACCCAGGCTAGAGTGCAGTGGCACAATCTCGGCTCACTGCAACCTCTGCCTCCAGGGTTCGAGAGATTCTCCTGCCTCAGCCTCCCGAGTAGCTGAGACTACAGGTGTCTGCCACCAAGCCCCGGCTAATTTTTGTATTTTTAATAGAGACGGGGTTTCACTATGTTGGCCAGGCTGGTCTCGAACTCCTGACCTCATGATCCACCCACCTCAGCCTCCCAAAGTGCTGGGATTACAGGCGTGAGCCACCGTGCCCAGCCCAAACTGTCTTTTACTGTACTTTATTTCAAGCATCTTTAAGACAAATACAACAAAATGATATGGCAATATCAAAGGACAAAATCTGACTTTAGGCTCATGGGAAGAAGAGAAAGTCCCTCTTTTGTTTCTTGCATAAGATAGCCTTTGGCTGGGTTGTTTAAAGATGAGAAAAGAGTGGGAATGAGGGGCTTAGGAAAGGATGTTCTAGAAGGAAGGGCAGGGTGGTGACTTGATTCCCCATCTGTGTCTACAACCATGTCCCCAGGTATCTGCAGACAATGGAAGGTAAACTCAGGTTGTCAATTAGCTAGCATAAATTAATAATAACAACTGCCTTTAATTAAGCAACTGCTTATTTCGAGCCAGATACTGTTCATACCTGTTTTGTATTTGGTCCTTTGGCCAGCCCTGTTGGGCAGGTAATATCATTCCTTCTCTGAGAGAATAACTTGCCAGAGTCTGTTAGCAAGTAGCAGTTAGGCTTCAAACTCTGTTCTCTTAGCAGTATTCCCTCTGCTTTCCTAGGGACCCCCAACCTAGACCATGGTTGGTAATATATACACACTGACTGCCACCAGGGGTCACAGCCAATTTGGATAAATTGGATCTAAATGTAATTAATTATGTAACTATGGCCTATCAAAGTTTAATTCTATTAAAATTGCAACATGAAATTGGGGCATCATAGATGAATACTGGGGAAATAAGAATAGATTTGAATAAGATATTTCCCTTTTTCCTTTTTTCTGACTTAAACAGAAATACAGGAAAATAAAACAGAGAATGAATCTAACTCAGTTGGCAGCACAACCGGAAGATTTTTATCCTAGCTACCCAGCAGTTGGTTAAAAAAAAAATTATCAGCTCAAACTTTTCTGGTGATCACAGGAGGATGAGGTGGTAAAGAGTTAACAGTATTTTTAAAACAAGGTTAATATAGTTTAAGCATGAAAACAAAGCTGCTGACAATTTTTGATACTGTTTGCTCCCTATAAAGATATTTAATGTGGGTTGCATATAGTGACTATTCTGTGATTATGGTCCTCAGAATTCCTGCTTCCCAAAGGACAAAGTTCAGGCTGGCACTCTTAGAAAGCTTTTATAGAACAAAGTGGAGAAGCCAGCATACCACGCCCGACATTCACATTCTTCAGGACAATTACATTTAATAATACAATCAACAATCCATTCACACTGCATGTACATGTGTTTTTTTGTTATTTTGGTGGGGGGGGGGTTTCAAATGTTTATCAGAAAAATTTTTAGGAAATTTAAAGTAGCTCTGACTGTTGCAGTTTCCTCAGGTGAAAAAAGTAATCATAGTCACTATGGTAACCAAGATGGAGATAACGACAAGTAAAATCAGACCCATACGACAGAATTTTGAATGCTTCTCTTGTTTCTCTTCCTTTTTCAATAAAGTGTCAAAACCTGGAGTGTACATGTCTCCCAACCAAAACCGCAGGTCATTAGGATTTTCCTAAAAGAAAATTACATAGAGAATATGATTAATCAGTAATCTGTCAGTGTTACAAATTAATTGAGATTGCAGAACAAGACACTGTCATGGGGACTGATGGTCCATATTCACTCTGTCCTGGGCAAGGCTTCAATGTCATGGCTCACATGAGCGGTATGAGGCTTCCTTGAATAGCATAAAATTGCAGCTACAGTCTCCTGGCTGACAAGGAATCCCTGCAATTCCAATTTGTAGGTCTGCATCAGAATTAATTAGGAGGCCTTCATGATTCTTTAATTAAATTGCTCACATCAGAGGGTCAGAAACACAACGGTGTTTCTATCACATTGTAGCCAATTTGGTGTTCCTTGCATCCTATAAATAGTGCACGTAATTCAGCATAGTAAGTTGAAATAAAATGAAAATTCTTTGCTTTAGATGAACCTTTGAGGTTTGATTTTGTCTGCATGCCAGGAATAAACATGCTTGGTGGGGTTTTCAGTAAACCCGGAAGCTGACTTTCATGGAAGTAGTAGGGCTAAAAGTCAGGAGTCTCTTCCATTACTCTTGACCCACTGATTTTCCTTGTAGAGGGCTGCCACATGTCTGGCATGCAGAAACTTTGTTTGACCTCCTGAAAAAAGGACCCATTATATTCTTCCCCACATCAGCTCTTATTTATTCCCCATGTCTCTCTTTCTTTCACAGACTTCATCTTTCCTTCCAGGCCCATAGAATTATCAAGTCAACCTGATCTCCTGTACCTGATAAATCACCTGCAAAGTCTATTGTCCATACATTTATAAAAATACATTTTTTTCCTGTTACATCTCTTGCTATGTTTTGGTGCTGTAGATTTGGTGTCTATGCCTTCTATACAACAAATTTACAATGAATACTCAATCTCTGCTTTCACAAACCTACTTCATGCTTCATTATATTTCATCTGCTTTATTGTAATGGCTTACAGTGGACTGCCTACCCTCTCTTTGCCTCTCCAGTCTCAGGAGACTTAAAGTCAGCTGAAAGGTGGCACAGCAAGTTTTCTTTATCAGCGTCAGGGGTCAATGAACTAGCTTCAGACTTCCAGGTGCACTGCTAGGAGAGGAATGTGCATGCATGTATTAATAGAAAGCGAGGATAGATTCTGATGATGGCAATATAATTCTCCCATTACCCTAGTACTAGTTGGAACTTCTTAGTTTTAGAAATGCTAAAATGTTAAAATAAAATATGGATGATCTGTGAAGAAGGGTAATGATGTAAAAATCCTCATCTACCTCATGCCTATCCTTCATTTTGTGTCCTATCATCAGAGGCCTGCACTCTGTAAGTTTAATGCCTCTGTTCTCCACTAAGAGCTTCACTAATAGAGACTATTTTGTCACATTCTGCTTATAGCTTTCCTTTGTAATTAAACATGGATTTCTTTTCTCTTTTCTGGCTTATAAACTCTTACCAATGTAGAAAAATGGGAGTGACCACAGGGACTTGGGTTTATAGCCTAAAAGTGGTGTCAAGGTTTCAGAAAGTAAGTTAGGGGCTCTATGAGATATAGACAAGGGTGAAGATGAAAGTTGAATTAATGAGGCATAAGAAAAAATTTTAATGAAAACCAAAGTTATGGCTTCCAGAAGCTTCTCTCAGGAAGTTAGTGCTGACGAATAACCTTATGAGACCTGTAAAACAGGCCTCAGACCTCAGAGTCCACTGCTTTAGGGAGAGTGAGAGTGTAAACAGAGGACTGGGTGGGGGAGGGAGCAGGTCCTAATTGTAGTAAAACATGGCACTCATTGTATATATGGCTCATTCTTCCTAAACATAACTCATACAATTGTCCAGCTTAAAAAATTACTCCTTATTGCCAATAATATTCAGTTTCCTAAGTGTAACATTCAAACATTTTTTAGCTTTATTTTCTAGCCTTATTTTCTCATTATTCTATTACTTAACCTGTAGCTCCTATATTTCTGCCTTTGCTCTTGCTACTCCTGACAAAAGAGCCTTCCCACTTAGGCAAACCAGTGGGAATTCTATACATCCTTCAAGCCCATAAGTTTATTTTTTCATGAAGTCCTTTTATAATCAAATGTGATTTATGCCCCCTTCCTATCCTACAGGCACTTTGTCTTTTTTATTTTTCTTCTTTATTTTTTTTTCAGTGAAACAAAACTTCTTTTTATTGTATAAAGTAATAACCATTCTTAATATCAAACTTCTACTCAAGGTTGAAGAAGAAATAAAGAAGCATGGAAGCAATAACATGGGATTATCAGAAAACCTGACTGATTGTGCTGCTGCTGGCAATGGTGATGATGGACTAATTCCACAAAGAGCAGAAAACCTGAATATCAGCAATTTCCTAGGACGGAGAATGAAGAGTATCATAGGTAAGCCTATGGCAACATTTAACAGGAGATAATTATGTGTTATCACACTAATCCTAATTTGGGCTTTTATAGTGAACAAGTTTTATACTTTTACTAGAATATTCAGCCTTGCCTGGTAATCAGAAAAATGAAAATCAGCAAACAATGTGTTACCATTTTTTCCAGTCATTGATAATTTATTTGAAAAGTAACCAGTATTGGCAAATGTGAGGGAAAAGGCATTTTGGTTTCTTTTTTTGTGAACTTTTATTTTAGCTTCAGGGTTACATGTACAAGTTTTCTATATAGGTAAAGTGTATCTTGAGAATTTGGGGTACAGATTTTTTTTTTTTTTACTTTATGTTCTGGGATACATGTGCAGAATGTGCAGGTTTGTTACATAGTTATACCTGTACCAAGGTGGTTTGCTGCACCTATCAACCCGTCATCTAGGTTTTAAGTCCCGCATGCATTAGGTATTTGTCCTGATGTTCTCCTTCCCCTTGCCTCCCACCCCTCACAGGCCCCAGCGTGTGTTGTTCCCCTCCCTGTGTCCATGTGTTCTCATTGTTCAGCTCCCACTTATGAGTTAGAACACTGCATGGCACTTTCTGTTACTATTACCGTTAGCTTCCTTTATCTTGTTCTATAGTTATTGTCTGTTAATTTGCTCAGTTAGATCAACTTTTTGAGGGTAGGGACAGGAACATTCACCTCCATAGTTCCCTTATTTTGTATGTAAACAGCAAAAGGAAGAGGCCCTAACATACAGTCAAGAAATGTTTGTAAAATAAATCAGTACTTTTTTTTCTAATAGTAGGGGTGACTTTTTAGATGTCCTTAAGACTCTTGGTAAGGAATGCAAAATTTAAAGAAAGAAGGAAAAAGAAACACAAGATTATTGTTTCTGTGGAGAGCATCTGTTATGTAAACTTTTCTGGAAAATGGGCTACGTAAAGGAGGAGATACATTCAATCTACTAAGAGATTAAGAAACTTCAAAGATTCTGGACAGTGGATCTTTTGAGCAGAACATATTTGAAATTGTAAAAAAGTGTGAGTAGGATTCAAGGAGACAGGGTGCTGTCCTCTTCAAAAAAAAAGAAAAAAATTCTCAAGTGCTTAAGGTATGGGGCTTAGCTTAGATAAACATTTTTAAATGAAGGGTATGTACTTGGAAAATGGCAGGCCTTCCTGGCCTAGGGCAGGTGGAGGCAAGCCAAGGCTGGGTAGGAATCCAGTCCATTCAGAAAACAGAGGGCTGCTTCCTTGCTTTTCAGGTATTTTGAAGTTTTTCATGTGATGGGGTGACACCAGTGGGGGCAAACAAAGAAAGAAAAACTTAAGTTGGGTTTAAGCTGGGTGAATGAGTTCATTGCATACTTTTCCTGTGTTGAAATGTTTTTGTTTTGTTTTGTTACTGAGACACAGGAAAATGACCAAAATGTAAATCTGCAATCTTAAATCACTGAGAGGGCTGAGATAAAATAATCTTTGATGAGAAGTTCCTTGCACAGTGCCTAACACAGAACACTTAATAAATATTTTTGAATAAATGTAGACTAGGGAATCAGCTCTTAAGTGTTCATGATCATAAATGTTTACAAACTGACAGAAAATGTGATCTTGCAAATTAATTTTCAATAAACATTTTACCCTCCTGGAAAACCTTTGTTCTGTACCACATGGTTTTTTTCTTCTCTACACTATACAGTTGCCAGTAACTGTTGAAACTGTAAAACTCAAAACAAATAAACACAAATACTGACTAGGAGGGAGAAAGAAAAGCCAGAAGCCAAAATGCTCTGAAATCTAGAGATTCTGCGCCTAGTGAAGAGTACCTGTCACTTCAATATTGCTTTCCTTTAGGATTATTTGACTGATCTCCCTTATCAGTTGAAGAGGTTGACTCTTAGTCGTGAGTACCTTCAGATGTCCAGAGAGGTTTGTGTGCAGGGAATGTTTGTCATATTCCTCAATGGTCCATGAGGGGTTCTTTTTTCTTTCTTCCATAGCTTCCTCCAAACTTAGGTCACCATAGAGTGGGTTATTCTTCATAACTGATGACATGGATGGTGGGGGGCTATCAGCAGTGACAAGGCTGTCTGCACTGGATCGCCTAATTCGTTGAGTAGCAATATTCTTCTTTTCCCTCTAAGAGGCAAAGAAACAAGGCATCTCTTAGCAATGGGCCTTCTGATAGTAGGGAATGCAATGTGAGATAACTACCTGATAATGTGCTGATTTTGTGCAGAAACCCAACAGATTAGGACAATGAATGAGAAAAGGATTCTAGGGTTTCGTTTGGCCTAGAAATCTAACATCAATTGAGTTTTTTCTTTGTGTGTGATCTTGAACAGCTTTACTAATCATTCATTAAAATGCTATTTTATAACTACAGAGAAAGAGCCTTCTTTACTCTCTAATTCAAATAGTAGAATTCCGAACAAAGCCAACTTTTCTCAGGTTATTTGCATTGAGATTTAATGATATTTTACTTATCTCTATTTTTATATTCCATGACTTATTAAAATAGTATTTAATATCACTGTGCTAATCCAGCAAAGTCAAAATTAAAAGACATTTTAGAGATATGCCTCGACTTTCACAAATACTATCATGTCTCCGATTTCAGACAGCTTTGAGGTCTAAGCTAACTTAGCACTGTACATGTAATTTAGCATCTGTGTGTGTAAAGACTGACTGTTAGATAGCTCTAATACTGATTTTCAGGTTTTTAAAAACTTTTTAAATTGAAGCATAATATTCATATATATAAATACATAGCTCTATAAATTCTTGCAAACCAAACAAACTCAAGATTCAACATCCAGACCTAGAAATATGACATTACTAGCACACCTCATGCTCCTTTCCAGTCACCCTCCCTCCCCCTGCCCAAAGCATAACTATAATAGCACCCAAATTCTAACAGCATAGATTAGTTTGGATTCATCTCATATTTTCTATAAATAAAATCATATAATGTACGCTTTTCTGTGTCTGGCTTGACCTTCAGATTTTTACTTTGTTTTGTTTCCTTCTTAAGTATATCAAGCTATCATGAAGGTAGAAATTAAAAATTTGTTCACTTTGGAAATTAAAATTTGTTCATTGGTCAAATACAAATTGAGAGGAATCAAAAAGCTTATAGAGTCATGTTTCATTTGTCATGGGACATCAAGAGAGGGATTTCATATAAGTTAATTTTAGATAATCTTTAATCTTTAAAAAGAAGTAGCTCATTTCCTTAATTTACAGATATTTTTCAGTAAATGTATGTCATGTATTTTAGACACCCCAAACAGAGAATATTTAATTTTATTCTTCTGAGTCATATTTATGATTATCAATATTCTGATGCTGTCAACATTTATTAGTGTATATAGGTAACATTAATTTATATTATATAAGCTAAAGTTGGAAACTGTTAAATGTAGTTTCCTTCTGAAATGGCTAGCAGGAAAAAAAATCATCTAGATAAAACCATTCCCATTCTCTTCGGTGTTGGATTTCCCTAATTTTCTTAATCCATGCATTTTTCACGTACTTAAGAGCTCAACTTGCAGACCCCTCTCTGAGTTTAATAGGTCCTTGGTTTGCTCAAAGTCAACTTATATTCTGTAAAACTGTAGTTTGCAATGAAATAATAAATCTTCTTAGCTTAGCATTTATCTCAAAGATAGACTGCTTCAAAAGTAATGTTTCTGAATTGAGAAAAAAGTAATTTGATAAGAAATTTAAATGATAGGAGCTTAGCATAATTTTTACTTAATTTTTTTTTCTTCAAGGCTAGGCATCTTTGATCATCTCTGAAGAGGGATAATTCTCCTGACATTGACAAATTGGCTTTGTCAGATTGTCTTCTACACTGTTGGTCAAGATTCTTAAATAAGAAAGATCTATAAATGAAAATACAGTTTTGGGGAGATCAAGAAAAAAAGTACACACTCTATTACAATGTGTATAGACTTAGAAAATCTAATGTGTAAAAGTAGCAAAATACTCAGAGATACATTTTAAAAGAACATTCAAACCCTTATTTCTAGATGATATTTTTGAAAGTTGTGAGGTTTATTATGGAGCATAGTGCTATTTATTTTTGCACTGCATGTGAATTTATGTCTGAGAGACAGACGAAGGAAAATTAATAGTATAAATTTATTATGAATTTAATCACAAAATAAGCAATACTGATTTTGGTTGAGCTTTTATTTGTATCTTGATAAATTTTTTAAAATAACTTTCAGAACATCAACAACAAAAAACCCTTCACTGTACTGCACAAGAAAGAATACATTTACCAGAGGAAAACTCAATAGTAATTCAACTATTTTAATTACTTGGGCACTAAAATAAATTACCTTTTAAAATATTTATTTAAAAAAGGTAACACTTCAAAGCTTACCTAGGTTTTTCTGTATTAAGCATAACTTTGTTCATTCATCATTTATACACTTTAATCATTATATACTCTATGTGAAGTAAACTATAATTCAGTAAAGAGAGTGAGATAGAAGGCATTTTTGAACAAAGAAAATTAAGTGTACAAAATTCATAGTTTATTGTAAAAACTCTAAAAATGTAATTCAGGAAGAAGAAAGTTGATAACAGACGTTTAAGATACAAGAGAAATATGAGAGAGAAAGAAAGACAGAAAGCAAAAAAATTGATAAATGTGTGTGTGAATCCATGCAAGCACTGATTTAGGTGAAATAGAGAAAATAGTAATAATCACTAATTTGTGAATTTTAAAGTAAGAGAAATGAATACACTGGAGTATAGTAAGTTTAACACACATTTTTTATTAGAAAATTTTAAGAAATAATTTCAGTGAGGAGATAGGGATATTACTAACAAGCAGAGAAAGAATGTACAGCTTCTAAGTCACCAGAGCAGTAGGAAAAAGATGAAGACTAAACAATCTTTAAAAAGACTACAAAAAAAGAATACAGGTGGAAAATCTCAGAAACATAGAAAAACAATTATAAATAATCACGTTAAATGTACATGGAATAAACTCCCTATTGCAATGACAGAGATTGTCAGATCAGATTTTAAAAAATGAATTAAATTATAAAATATTTACAACAGAAATGCCTAAAATATAAAGATTCAGAAAGAATTAGAGTAAAAAAATATAAAAATTTATACTAGACAAATGTAAACAATGAGAACTGGGTGTTGTGACTTATTAAATGCTCACTAATTTTGTTTCCACTTCCTAAGCACAGAGGATATCTGCTTTTCCCAGTCTGTTTCTGATTTTATATTGGGGCCACATGTTTTATGTCCATTGACATGTGGATGAAAGACCACTTCCAAGCCTGGCCCTTGAAATCTTTCACAAGATTTTGGCTCACTTTCTTTTTTTGTGACACTACACACATCTCAGGACTCTTGTGAATGTGCTCTATATAGCAGAAGATGATTATACCTATGTGATGATATATATATATATATATATATATTAGGTGATACATATGGCATATATAATATATTCATATACCATTATATATAAATATACACACATATGTGTATATATGTGTGTATATACATATATGTTTGTGTGTGTGTGTGTTTTTTTTTTTTTTTTTTTTTTTTTTTTTTTTTTTTTTACTGTGGTAAAGCCTTACTAGACGCTCAGCAAACCTAATGAAACTCAAGCTTGACCAGTAAAATTCCTGGCAAGATCCTTGGAGACAAAATAGACACAGTCAAAAGCTTTGCTAGATATAAAGAATGTTTCTAGAAAATGAATAAAGTTAGTTAACATTAGTAAAATACTGTCATTCTAAACTTGTATGCATCTAATAAAATAGTCTCAACATTTATAAAACAAAACTTAAAATAATTACACAGAGAAATTTATACATGTAATTTTTCTCAAGCATGCAAAATAATCATTAAGAATAAAGAACCTGGATAAGATTGGAGACTATTATTCTAAGTGAAGTAACTCAGGAATGGAAAACCAAACATCGTATGTTCTCACTGATATGTGGGAGCTAGGCTATGAGGACACAAAGGCATAAGAATGATGCAATGGACTTTCAGGACTTGGAGGGAAGAGTGGGAGGAGGTGAAGGATAGAAGAGTACAAATATGGTGCAGTGTATACTGCTTGGGTGATGGGTGCACCAAAATCTCATAAATCACCACTAAAGAACTTACTTATGTAACCAAATACCACCTGTACCTCGATAACTTATGGAAAAAAAAAAGAATAAAGAAGATGTGAACCATAAAATCAAAAGTTTGTTCAAGTGACATATATGGATGTCTTTATTAAACAATTGAAAATACTTATTTTAAAAATATATACTGAAAATTTTATAAAATTGATAGCATGTTAAATTCCAAAACAAATTTCAAAGACTCAAAATCACATGGACCATGCTTTTCAACCATTGACAACTTAGTTATAAATCTAGAAATCATTATCAAAAACATAAAATAAAACATTCTGCTGACATTTAAAAATACATTTCAAAGAAATAATAATAAACATTTTAAAATTTAGGACAGAATGAAAGTGAGAAATGCTACATTACAAAATTGTTGGCTGGATCTGAAATGGTATTTTGAGAGAATATTATGGGCATATATACTTGCATTATAAAGCAGAATGAGAAAATTAATGAGGTATTAAGCACTGAATTCAAAGTCTTAAAAATAAAGCCATTGAATCAATATAATAAAACAGTCAAAATGAAATCATAAATGTAAAGACAGAATCAACACATATTAAAGGGAATAAATATATACAATGGAGAAGATAAACAAAGTTGAAAGCTATTTCATTGGAAAAACACATTTGAAATATCTCTGGCAATACTGCTCAAGAAAAATAATAGAGACACAAATGCACCCAGTTAGGAATGTAAAGGGGACTTGACAAGAGACACAGCAGAAATTAAGAAACAATCAGAAAATAAACTGAGCGACTTTAAACATTTATGTGCAGTCGGACAATTTCTTACATAATATAACTTACCAAACTTATTTAAGAAAAACTAAAAAAAAAATTAACAAACCTGTGATAATTTGACTAGTCGAATCAATAGTTTTAAACCTCCTCCAAACACACACATTTAAGAACAGCATGTCAGAGGGTTTTGCAGTCAACTTCTACCATTCTCAAAATATATAATTTATTAGTAAAATTCTTCCAGAAAATAGGAAAAGGAACAATCCCCAGCTCACTTTTGAAGTTAGTATAAACTTCAGATGAGGGCAGTCAGTAAAAGAAAAGTATAAGCCAATTTCTCTTATACACATAAATGTAAAATTGTAAATGCAATATTGCTGAACAGAATCCTACAATATGTACAAATTATATGTAACAAGATAAAACAGATTTTTACCAGGGAAAGATGTTATACCAACAGGATGGTTTAATATTAGAATATTAATGAAATTTACCACATTAACAGGAAAAAAACATTAAATTTTGCAATAGGTCAGAAAAAGACTTTCAAAATATTCAAACATATTTAAAGCAAACACTCTTAGTGAACTAGAACTAGTAGAAAATTTTCTTAAGCTAATTAAGGGAATGGGCCCCAAACTTACAGAACACAGTTTACTTAATGGTTTAATATTAGAAACACTTATTTTAGTTTCAGAATTAATAAAAGGATGCTAGTAATCACAATGTCCATATAATTTTGCAGTGGAAGCTCAAAGCAATGCAAAAAGAATAGAAACATAAGTAAATAAAAGAAATAGGGTTATAAATAAACAAATAGCAGATGACATGATTATCTACAGGGATGTTTATGGGCAAAATAAGAGATGTTAACACACTTTTTGGATTCAAAATCAGTATATAATGATCAATAGTATGCATGAGTAATGCTCTATTATAAAACATGACTTAAAAGGTACTATTACCAAGAGAATAATAATGTAAGTATTTAGATGTAAACCTAACAAATTATATGGAATAGTTTTGTGTGGAGAATTACAAGATATTATCGAAGGCCATATGAAGAACTGAATAAATAAAACGATACATCATGGTCATGGATTGAGAGAATCAAGGTCATAAAGATTTCTGTTTTCTCCATTTTGATCTATGCATTCAGTGTAATCCTTGTCATAATCTTAGTGAAAAGAAGGCATTTTGCATGGATTTCATATGTCAGCACATACACTTTCTCAGAAAATCAGCTCTTTTGTGAACACAAAATTTTTGTTTTAAATTGCTAGAATGGAAAGCTTTCTAAAGCACATATTTGATTGTGTCATTCTTCTGCTTAAATTTTTCACTGATTCTTCAAAATTTTCAGGATAAAATTCAAAATCTTAGACAAAGCCCATGGACCCTCCATGGTGTGATTCAGGCTTCTCTGAAACCTTATGTCCTGCCTTTCCCTGCAGATAACCAGGGCTCTTGGTGCTCACAGGTGGTATTATAACATACAAGGTACCTTTAATATAGGCTTTCATGCCAGAGACATTTGGGTCTCAACTAAGAACAGTTTGGAGGAGCAATTTGGGTGTTCTTTTTGGAAATATACCATCCGTGGCCAATTCCCTAATCCTATAAATTTAGTACAACTTGGTACCCTGAAGAACTTGATGATGCTATCAATCTACTTCCTAGATAATATAAGCACCTGCAAAGTACCACATTGTCATCCAATATAAGCTTAGAAAGGAGAAATTATTGTATTGTGCAGTATTGTTCTTTTCTTTCTTTTTCTTCTTTCTTTCTTTCTCTTTTTCTTCTTCTCCTTCCTTCCTTCCTTGCTTCCTTCCTTCCTTCCTTTCTCTGTCTCTCTCTCTCTCTCTCTGACGCTCTCACTCTCTCTCTCTCTCTTTCAACGGAGTCCCACCCTGTTGCCCAGGCTAGAGAACAATGGCGCGATCTCAGCTCACTGCAATCTCCACCTCCCCGGTTCAAGCGATTCTCCTGCCTCAGCCTCCGGAGTAGCTGGGATTACAGGTGCGCGCCAGCAAGTCCAGCTAATTTTTTGTATCTTTAGTAGAGACGGGGTTTCACCATGTTGGTCAGGCTGGTCTCGAACTCCTGACCTGCTGATCCACCCGCCTCGGCCTCCCAAAGTGCTGGGACTTTTTTTTTTTTTTTTTTTTTTTGAAACAGTCTTGCTCTGTTGCCTGGGCTAGAATGCAGTGGCACGATCTTAGCTAACTGCAACCTCTGCCTTCCAGCTTCAAGCGTTTCTCATGCCTCAGCCTCCTGAGTAGCTGGGATTACAGGCCATGCCACCACGGGAGGCTAATTTTTGTATTTTTAGTATAGACGGGGTTTTGCCATGTTGGCCAGGCTGACCTTGAACTCCTGGCCTCAAGTGATCTGCCCGCCTCAGCCTCCCAAAGTGCTGGAATTACAGCATGAGCCATGGCACCCGGCCCCAGCACTGTTTTTTTCAAAACAATAAATGGAAGATTGAAAATAGAGACAGTCTTAGGAAGGCATGACGTGTGTTCAGAGACAGAAGAAATACAATTATACACAAAAAAAACCCATGATAAAAAGGAAAGACATTGAAATTTATGGGAAAAAAGAGTGTGACTGAATTGAAAAAGAGTGCAGAAAGGTGATTAGGAAATAAATTCAGTAAATGACATTGTCTAGAAATCAATGGAAGAGCAGCCTCTCGCCCTTAGCCTTTCCCTCCATCTCACAGGTTTAGTCTGGAATGCTCCTTGATTCTGAAACTGATGTGACAGAAGCCAGGAAAAGATATAACAAAGGAGTTAGTCTGAAAATATTCTGACGTGCAACGGCTAATTAGAAAATTAAGGCCCACCACAATAAATGGAAAAAAAAAAGACACACATTTTTCTTTCTTGCCATTTGAATTTTTTTAAATTATACTTTAAGTTCTGGGATACATGTACAGAACATGCAGGTTTGTTACATAGTTATACCTGTGCCAAGGTGGTTTGCTGCACCCATCAACCCATCATCTAGGTTTTAAGCCCTGCATGCATTAGGTATTTGTCCTAATGCTACCCCTCCCCTTGCCCCCAAACCCCGGACAGGTCCTGATGTGCGATGTTCCCCTCCCTGCGTCCACATGTTCTCATTGTTCAGCTTCCTATTATGAGTGAGAACATGCCGTGTTTGGTTTTCTGTTCTTGTGATAGTTTGCTGAGAATGATGGTTTCCAGCTTCATCCATGTCCCTGCAAAGGACATGAACTCATCCTTTTTTATGGCTGCATAGTATTCCATGGTGTATGTGTGCCACATTTTCTTTATCCACTCTATCATTGATGGACATTTGGGTTGGTTCCAAGTCTTTGCTGTTGTGAACAGTGACTCAACAAACACACATGTGCATGTGTCTTTATAGTAGAATGACTTATAATCCTTTGGGTATATACCCAGTAATGGGATTGCTGGGTCAAATGGTATTTCTAGTTCCAGATCCTTGAGAAATGGCCACACTGTCTTCCACAATGGTTGAACTAGTTTACATTCCCACCAACAGTGTAAAAGTGTTCCTATTTCTACACATCCTTGTCAGCATCTGTTGCTTCCTGACTTTTTAATGATCACCATTCTAACTGGCATGAGATGGTATCTCATTGTGGTTTTGATTTGCATTTCTCTAATGACCAGTGATGATGAGCTTTTTTTCACGTTTGTTGGCTGCATAAATGTCTTCTTTTGAGAAGTGTCTGTTCATATCCTTCGCCCACTTTTTGATGGGGTTGTTTGAAAAACACATTATTTTATCACATTTGTTTAAAAAAATCAGTCTTTTTTCATTACTTGTTTTATAAAGGGGTTGGCAGAAATATTTGGAATACATTTCTAAATGCCTTCATCAGAAACATCCCCAAAATTAATCTAACAGGTAGAAACATTAGATTTTGGTGAATGTTTCTTCATTGCACTGACATAAAATTTGTTGTGAAGCTTCTTTATTTCTCTGGTGAAAGAATTTAAGGAGAAGTATAAATATAATAGAATCAAATAATATCTGTGTATACTCTCTGCAAATATGGGAGACCTGAGTATCTGCATAGATGGGAACTACAATGTCCCTGGTTACTGAATCAACTGAGACCATCACTGCTTATTTTCCTAGATTGAGGCCAGGCAGGGTGACTCATGCCTATAATTGAGCACTTTGGGAGGCCAAATTGGATGGATACCTTGAGGCAGGAGTTCGAGGCCAGCCTGGCCAACATGGTGAAACCCCATCTCTACTAAAAATACAAAAATTAGCTGGGCGTGGTGGCGGGTGCCTGTAATCCCAGATACTCAGGAGGCTGAGGCATGAGAGTTGCTTGAATCTGGGAGGCAGAGGTTGTAGTGAACCGAGATTGTGCCACTGCACTCCAGCCTGGGTGACAGAGTGAGACTATGTCTCAGAAAGAAAAAAAAAATAGATTGAATGGTATTGCTTTAGCTCATATAAAAATGACCAGGAGAGTTTCCTCTGCAAATGGAAAGTGAATTTTAAAAGTTAGATGATAAATCATTGATAATAAAATGATACCAATATTTAAGAATTCAATGTGACATTTCAAATCTAGGGAATCTCTGTTTTAACTGCTGAGTTACCCTGAGTTTGAAGGTAATGACTGCAGGTTAAGTGCTTTGCCATTCCGTAAGGTAGTCTATATCCTAAACACCATGCACTTGTGTGGTGTGGGATGAAAGGATCAGTTGACACAACTCTGGAGTTTGTGTAGATTTCATGTGGTATTATATCTACTGCTTGGTTTAGTCACGCAGGTTGACGTATTTATTGAGTACATCCCCTCAACCACCATGTGCACACACGTGCATGCGTGCACACATATACACACACCCCTTCATCCACAATATTTATAAAATAATGGAAATGGAATTATCTGCTAATAAATTCAAATGAAAGGATAACTTCAATACATTTTGAAATACTGGTATAAATAACAATACATATGTACATACTTCCATACATATTCTTGATCTTTTATAGGAAAATCTGGCTCTCAGTTGCTTTTACTTCATGTTTCATTTGCTCTCACTTTTAAGGAAATATGGAAAATAAATATTATCCTAATACTGCAAGTGGAAATACTGAGGCATGAATTAAGGGTCATGACAGATGTCTCTAAAACTGGTTTATTGTGAATTTGAGATAAGAAACCAAGTTTCTAACTTCTTTATTCCATGTTCTTCCCATTGACTTACTGAATCCCCAATGGAGTGTGAGCTTTAAATTAAGAACTATTTGGTAGCCACCACCTTATGTGTGCCTAACACCTCAGTGTACCTGCATATTCAGTGTCTTCTTTCATGGCATGCTATCGTGGTATCATGGCAAATATTTAAAACTTCTATATGGCCATTTCTATGACATTTATTGTTTTATCCAATGAATATATCAATCATGGATTTTAAGATCTATCCCCAAAAGAGAATTAGTTAATGATGCATTGCAAAGTGAAGTGGTGAATATTGTTGTTGTTACTCATACTTTGTGCCACATCTACCTGATTACCTGAATTTGTACTTGATGTCCTGCCTCTCCACTCCATGCATTAATAATTGGCCAATTAGTACACTGGCCTTCACTAGGTCATTTAACATTTCTTCTTAGGCTAAAAGGATAACTAAATCAAGTTTATTTGAAGTTTATAATGATTAACAACACATATTCAAAGACCTATGAAGCAGAAGTTTACCTCTTTGGTTTTTCTTTGAATAACTATTTCCACCCAATGGGGCCTGTAGAAAAAGTTGCCTTTTAAAAATTTGCATTTCATTTAGGTTTAGGAACAACATTCAACAGAGTTTTAAACTGTGAAGTTCCACATGAAGGAAATAGGTCAACTTCAGTACCAAACAAAAGATGTTAGATCAATGTGTTCCAACCTCAAAGGAATTTATTGGATATGTTTTCTTAGACTAAACTGCATAGCATAGAAGGGCCAAGTTTTCTGAACTGATTTTTGAATCATTTTATTCTGTGATATAAACAATAAGGAGGAAAAAGGAGCAATTTCATTTCATTTCATTTCATTTAAAACTTAAAAAAAGAACGCCTACAAATACAACAACAACAAGATGGCTGGGTATGAAATGGCAGAAGGGTTTGAGGATTACCAAAGTGATTGATGCAAAATTCAAAAAATGCCAGTTGTCATAATAGGCTGCCTTACAATGGAAATAAATTAAAATCCTTATAGGTGGAGGAAACACTTACATAATCATTTGAGTGTACTTGATTTTGAATGATCTCATGATAAAGGTCCCAAGGAGCCCACAAACTTACCACAAAGGAGTCACTTTACACCAGGACTCATGAGTAGCAACTGTTCTTAAAAGAAAACAAATTTCTGTTCAGGGAATTTGAACCACTCCAAAGGATTTAATGACTTGCAAGGGTTTGTAGGTCAGTCACATCTGTTCTGTAATGAAATGCTTCTTCCTGTTTCTAAATTGACTAACTCTTAACCCCATTAGCCTTCATGTCTTAAAGCAAAGATTATTTCTGTTTCATTAGCTGTGCAACAGTTAGGGCCTTTATGTTTACTCCAGCTGATGGAACTCATCACAGTTTTATTCTTCTCTTTTGGTCAGCAAAAAGAAGGAAAATGCAAAAGAAAAGAGAAATAAAACCTGCACTGGGTTTGAAGGTCTAATTGGTATTCCTTGTCCACATGGACACCTGTGGAAAATAAGAGTATCCACAGTAATAGCTAGCACTTTTTCAAGTGGCGAGTTCGCTGTATTTTTTCCCTTCAATAATTAGGTTTCCGTTGTTCTGTTTTCTAGGTCTTCTGTGTATGCTATGAAAGGGAGCTAGTCTAAGGGAGGCAGAAGCAAGATCTCCAGCTGTTTTAGAGGCTTGTTTATGCCCACAATGTAAACTTCTGATGCTTTATGCTTAGATTACACCAAAAGATAGAGACGGGAGTTTTTCCCCCAAAGTCTTATTTGTGCATATAACAATTAGTTTGAAAATTTTTGAAGGGAAGGAGTAAATGAGGGCCACCTGAAATCTAAAATGAGGATAGGCAGAGAAGCTAATGCTAGGAGGGGAATTAATGAATGAGAGAATCCATGTATTTTATGAATAAATTAAAGTTCCTAATGTTAAGGAAGAGAGAAAGACTAAGTTGGAAGACAGAGCAGCTACCTTGTACTCTGTTCCTATAGGCTTCTTGTTGCATAAACGGTGAAATGGCAGATAGCGAGAAAGAAACAAGCCTCCGTCCCCGTATTTTTGTGCCCCTAGATCTTACCTGTGAGTAGACAAGGTTTTGCCAGTGTTGTGCAGCAGGATAATTTCCACCCGGAAACCTCACCAGGCTGGCCTGAAGGAGGGCTGAGCTCCTCGTTAAAGACTTTACGTCAAGCTGCAGGAATTTGTCAGGATGGTTGTTATTTGGCAAAACAGAGAGATCCATGTCTCCCTTCACCTACAGTGGAAAACAAAGACAGGCAAAGCTGCTCTTGTCAGACTCCTCCATTATTAATGTGCCTGAGGATGCTCTGACTGCATCTGAAACCAAGTCTCTCAGCTGCACGCAGCCACTGCTCTCGAGATGATACATCAATGCACAGGGACAAAGAAACAAAGCAGCACACTGCCCTACCTTTCTCACACACATGTACATGGAGGGTGCTTGACCGAAACAGATGGGGCTATACTCATTAAAATTAATAGGATGACAGAATTAGATATGTGTAGCACGTAATATCTCTTCATTCAGAGTTAGAAATAACAATTTAAGGGAAACTATTGTTTGAATAAAGGCTGCCAGAATCTGTGTTACAACCCGCAATGCGGAGCACAGGAAACAGTCACGTATAGGGAGACAGTGCTTGATTTTTCTCTTCGAACATTGCTAAGCTAACACAGCTGACTAGGCCCTGCCTCCACAGCCTCACATGTGATACTCAGGATTATGCTTCTTCTCATGTTCCAGAGCCTCAACTCTTGTGAAACCTAACCAGGTTTAGGTTGTTAGCTTTGTTCTGGGGAGGGAAATGGCAAGAATTTGCTTTATAGTTTGCTACAGTAATTTAGTGCCCCAGTCTACCACCTTGACCCATTCACTATCTTAGGTCCCCTTGACTCTGTTCCTAGCTGTATATGCTCTTAACAATGTGCTTTGGTGTTCACACGGCACATTTGGAACCCCCAAAAAACATGGCTGCTGGGTTTGGATGACACGCTCTTCTAAGTGAACCCATCTGCTGTTAAGAGAGCCAAGGTGGTGGGAGTGAGGCTGTGGGCAGTTGTAGCCAGCCAGCAAGTCGTGATGACTTTAATGGAGATATGTTCTCCTTTGCAAGGCACTCTGCTTTAGGTGACCCATACTTCTCACTGGGAAAGTATGGATTTCCATCTGGAGGGAGGAGAAACTTCCCCACTTGTGAGAAGGCAAAGGATAGATATATTAGCAGCTTCTAAAAGACATAGGTTGTCTGTTAATTTCACATCTCTATAAACCCCTCTGACTCAGCAGGAAAGTTTCTCTTCTAGGGGCAGTGGGGTTACATGTGGAATGTATCAGCACTAGATCTCAGAAGAGTGCCATATGGCTTACAAGAGTCAGCAGCCGGGATGTTCTTGAATCAAGCAAGACACTGGAGAGTACTTATCTTCTTCACAGCAATAAACATGAGGTGGTGTGTTAAAAAATATCTGCCCTACTTATAGTTGTAAAACTGAATTAAGCAGTTAACATTTTCTCTAAGAATGTTTTGGACCAAAACTCTATCACTGTTTTACAATATTAAAATAGGTTTGGATGGTTTTATAAATGTATTTACTAGATAAAGAAATAGGTACTTCATAATGACAGTAAATAACAAAACAGTGAAACCACAAGCGTTTCAAGAGTCAAGTATATTATGTGTATGTGTATGTGCATGTGCTTGGTACTTTCTGGATTTTCCTGGTTGCTGCCAGAATATATCTAATGAACAAATATTTCTCAGGCTGCTTGCTCTTCCTAAAAGATTCTTTGGGGAATAACACACACCTTCAAGAAGAAATTTACTTGTCTTTGGCTCTCTATATTGGCAAGTAGAGACACAGAACCTAGATCCAAATATATTTGATTAGGCTTTTTCCTTAGCCAAAGCATGAGGTAGGTGGTATGAGCCTTCAGTTTTCCTTAGGCATCCTTCCTTTCAATACTTCTGTCATTCCCTAGTTGCCCGAGGCTTCAATACTGTCTCGTTCTACTTACAAGTTTAGTCTCAGCCTCTCCATCTTCTCCCACCATCCTTTGTCTGTCTTTACCCCAAAACCATCAATTCTTATTTCTCATTGCTATCCCTGTAGGTAGCCTAAATGACTGAAAATCAGGAAATCAAGCTTTTACTTTTTAAAGTATAGATTCAGGGGGTAAAGGTGCAAGTTTATTACATGAGTATATTGCATAATGGTGGGGTCTGGGCTTCTAGTGAACCCATTACCCAAACAGTGAACGTAGTATCAATAGATGGTTTTTCAGCCCTTGTCCCCCTTCTTTTCTCCCCCCTTATAAAGCCCCCAGTGTCTGTTGTTTCCATCTTTATATCCATGTGTGGGCATTTCTTAGCCCTCAGTTATAAGTGAGAACCTGTGTCTCTGCTAATGCCAGCTCTGCTGCCTGGAACCTTCCTTCCCATCCGTGGCTGTTGACTACCTCCTAATTGTCATTCATGGGTCATCGCTGATACCTAGCCTTTTACAAAACCTTTACATATTTTTGCTAGTAGGTATCATTTTTCTCTCCTTTGAAACCTTACAGTGATTTATTTCTACTCTCATCTTCTTATCTTTTGTTTGATGCTATATTTCACATTTTTGTTTTAAGGGCCTTTACACTAAAGGATACTTCACAAAAGAGCAGCCCTATAACATGGCCTCTTCCAAATGAGTCATGTCTGAAGACCCTAATGAAGCCCTTTGCTCAATAAATAATGATTGCTGTTGTCTCTTCCAGTCTATTAGGACTTAACTATGATTGAAAGTTGATAATCCAATTAAACTTTAAAAAAATGTCTTGGTGCTCCATTTAAAAATCTGTATTCCAACCATACTCAGTGAAAAAAAAGGATTCCATTGCCCAAAATGACATCCTCTATAATTCTCTTCTGGTAGTTTATAGTTCATAAGCTCATCTTGAAGGTGGAGAGATTCTGTTTTGTTAACTCGAACATTTTCAAAATTTATCTGATCACATAACAACTCCTTCATTGTTTTCCTGTTAACTCTTAAAAAAATAAGTTACTTGATCATAATTTAAAAAAATACTGGCTTAGGGTATCTAGTCCCTTATTGTCAATAATACCTTTGTTCAAGAGTGATGTAGGGTATAAACACATATAAATAAAGAGTTACTATATTGGAAGAGCAGTATGGTGGGAATGTGGGTATCTGAGGCCTCTCAACTCTTACCATGCAACTAATCATTTGCTCTTTCTTTACAGCATTTAAAAAAATTACAGTACCATTTTCCCATGGATGGATTTGCATCCATAGTAATTGTTTCTGAACCACAAGAATTGGAAAAATAGAATTAAATACAGCTTCATCAGGCAAAACTGTTTATCTGTTGTTAGGTTGGTGCAAAAGTAATTGTGGTTTTTGCCACTAAAAGTAATTGCAAATACTTTTGCACCAGCCTAATAATTCACATTTTCCCCTTTTATTCTCTCTCTTTTTTCTTTTTTCTTTCTAGCTTTCAAGATCACTGAAAGCCAGTGGAAATATCTGAAAGTATTTCCAGCTCCAGTGCCTGTTCAATGATCAGATGAGCCATCAAGGTTCATCAAACTGAGATAATTTAGAAATTATTTGCATAGTTTTGATTACAAAGAAAGACTGTGATTGGGTTATATAAATCCTGTGCATTTCTTATATTTTCAAAATTGGTAAATAAGGGTGGCAATTAGAATAATTGAATGCACAGTATTTATGTAATAGGGAGCCTCTATAGATCCAACTAAATTGTGTTCTTGGGCAACATTCTGAGTCTCACTGAGGTTCGGTTTCCTCAGCTAAAAACAGATATTAACGGTACCTTAAAGGTTGCTGTGAGATGTAATATGTATAGTGGCCAACAGAATGCTCAGCATATATTAAGCACTAAAAAAGTTTGCTGTTATTTTGAGAGTACATATGAACATGTATTTTTCACTTTAGGTATAACTGCTATAAAACTAAAATGGGAAAAATTAAAAATTAAAGCCATATTAACAATCTATAGTTAAAAAATCAATTATGTTTCCCAGAGTCCCCCTTCCCTGTGTGATTCTAGGTGAGAATCGACCAAAAGAGGGACTTCCATGAGATTCTGAAGGCAAAATTGAAACAGTATCCATTAACCTGAAAGTCTCTTTTAGACAGATGCAGTATTTGCCTGGCAGACTGCAGCCTGACTTTGCTCTCTTGAACTCCAGACCCGTTTTTTCTTTCCAACTGTTGGTCCTGTTGACCAACAGAAAAGTCAGATTCACTACCAGATGTTGGCTGTGAACCTATAAAGAAGGAAAGTGCACAGAGGCAACAATATCCCATAGATCTCCTTGCAGACTACCCTTTCAGAGTTTTTCTTAGCTGGCTGTGCCTGCTCCTTGGATTGATTGGCTGGTGACTCCTCTAATCCTCCAACTCCTCTTACAGCCCTTCAGTTTCCCGTCTCCTCTCACAGTTGTGTGAGCTCAACTACATTATCCTATAACCCTCTGAAACTGCTCTGCTGACTGAACCAGCTAGAAGTGCTTCCAGGGAATAGAACTTTAAAAATAAAATTTGAAACTGGTTCTCTTATCTGACTAGATTTAAAGACATGAATGACCCTATTACCAGGGGTAAGTGGGATCCTGGCCATCCATGGCATGCAGTGATTCAACAGTTATTTAAATTCTCACCTATAGTCACCCCTAGTGCCTGTATAATCTAAGTGGCTACAGAGGCAATGTGCAGAGTTACCAAGTATCTGCTGCATTAGGACCGTTTCACAGAAACAAAGAGAATAATGACTGTGGAGTTGATTCATTACTTCTAAATGTGCTGAAGAACTTAGAGAAAGAAAATGATAAGATGAGATTTAAAGTCACAGTTCAAGGTCTAAGTTGGGAGCAGAAAAAGCTTCTGTGACTGCTTTGAAATAAAACCTTTAAATATTTTTATCTTAAAAATTGATACATAATAGTTACACACACACACACATATATATAGCCACATATTTACATATTTTGGGGGTACATAGTGATGTTTCAGTACTTACAACATATAGTTATCAGATCAAGGTAATTAGCATATCCAGCATCTCAAACACTGATCATTTCTTTCTGTTGGGAATGTTCAATATCCTTTTTCTTCTAGCTGTTTGAAAATATATATTAATGTTAACTATGGTCATCCTACAGTGATATAGAACACTAGAGGTTATTCCTCCTATCTAGCTGTAATTTTGCTTCCTTTAATAAATCTCTCTCTATCCCCTTTTCCCCTACCATTCCCAGCCTCTGGCAACCTCTGTTCTACTCTTTACTTCTATGAGATCAACATATTTTAGTTTCTGCATTTGAGTGAGGCATGTAGTGTTTAACTTTCTGTTTCTTGCCTGTTTTATGTAATATAATGTCCTCTAGGCTCATCTATGTTGCTGCAAATGATAGGATTTTATTCTTTTTTATGGCTGAGCTGTATTCCATTGTCTATATATACCACATTTTCTTTATGTATTCATCTGTTGATAGATACTTGGGTTGATTCCATATCTTGACTATTGTAAATAGTGCTGCAATAACCATGGAAGCCTTTTTTATGGTTTCATACAAATTTTAGAATTGCCTTTTGTATTTCTGTGAAGACTGTCATTGCCACTTTGATAACGATTTCATTGAATCTGTAGATTGTTTGGGGGAGTATGGTCATTTTAACAAGATTATTTTTTTCCAGTTCATGGCTATGGGATGCCTTTCCATTTGTATGTGTCTTATTCAATTTCTTTCATCAGTGTTTTATAGTTTGTTTTATGTGTAGAGATTGTTTACTTCATTGGTTAAATTTACTCCCAGGTATTTTATTTTATTTTTATTTTTTGGAGCTAATGTAAATGGGATTGCTTCCTTGATGTCTTTTCCAGGTTGTCATTGTTAGCATGTAGAAGCACTATTGATTTTTGTGTATTGATTTTGTATCCTGAGATTTTACTGAATTTGTTTATCAGTTCTAAGAGTATTTAGGTTTTTTTAATACATAAGATCATCTCGTCTGCAAACAGGGCCAAATTTTACTTCTTCCTTTCCAATTTGTATGCCCTTTGTTTCTTTCTCTTCTGTAATTTCTCTGGCTGTGATTCTCAGCACTATGTTGAGTAAGAGTGGTGTAGGCTTCCTTGATTGTTACCATTTTTAGATGAAAAGTTTTCAGCTTTTCTCTGTTTAATATGATGTTAACTATGGGTTTGACACACACAGTCTTTACTGTGTTGAGGCACCTCAATACGGCAAACCTTTTTTAATTGTACTGCTGATTTTCCTCAGGACCTTTCCCTATCTGTCATGTCTTCTAAATCCATACTCAGACTTAAGTCCTGGAAGAGCCAAGGGGACCAGGTAAAAACTGTGACTGATGAGGTTGTACTTTAAGGTTCTAAAAGAATTATGAGATTTTGCAAAGTCATATAAACTGTGTGGGGATGTTTCTTAAGGTTGTACTTTAAGGTTCTAAAAGAATCATGAGATTTTGCAAAGTCATATAAACTGTGTGGGGATGTTTCTTACGGATGTTAGATTACGATGGAAGATATACAATCTTGGATTAGCTTGAATTTTTTTTGATATGTGTGTGGTAAGTAGAGATTCTGGATTTAACGTGTTAGTTGATGTGACTGAGAGTAATTCTAACAGTTTGACTGAAAACTGGGCCCAATAGTGGTTCATATTGAGCAAAGTTGAGATGCCAGACTTCTTTGCTACAATGTAGTATAAAGGTATACATTTAGGAAGATTGGTTTTAATATGATAGTTATGTTCATCCACCTGTTAAATATATTCCCCAAGAGGGCCCAGAGGGCATTCCCTAATCAAGGCTTTGAAAGATACAGTGGTGAAGGCAGCGTTGGAATCCTTAAAGAACTCTGTAGTGGCTATTCTCTGGAAGCCAGGAATAACGTTGGGAAATGCTGCCATAGAACTGATCTTATAGAATTTAATGAGTATAATAAGTTCCATATGGCCAGGAACCAAGTGACAGGATTTAACTTCCAAAGACCATGCGTGCATGGATATTATAAGGAGCAGCGGATTCAATGTAGTAAAGGGAATTGCTATGGTCTGAATGTTGGTTCCCCCTGCCACCCCCACAAAATTAATATGTTGAAACTTAATACCCACTGTGATAGCACTAAGAGGTAGAGCCTTAAGGACATGATTAAATCACAAGGCAGAGCTCTCATGAATGGAAGTAACCCCTTACAAAAGTCTTTAGCGAGCATCCTTACCCCTTCTGCCATGTCAGGACAAAACGAAGGCACCATTTATGATGAACATGTCCTTGCCAGACACCAAATCTGCTGGTGCTTGATCTTGGACTTCCCAATTACCAGAACCATGAGCAATACATTTCTGTTTATAAATTAGCCAGTCTAAGGTACTTTGGTATAGCAGTCCAACCAGAATAAGACAGGAACGGTTTGACCTGCAAAAATTTTTGGTATTGGCCAATTGACCAGGGAGTCCTTAGGACTGAAATATGTGGGCATTCTACTAAAGTGTTTCTTGATTTATATAACCATTATATCTCTATACTTAGTGAACACAAGTTGGATATGAATCACCATACCAGATAATTGCATTCCCTTTTTCAGTTTTCATTGGAGAGATGATTCTCAGACCCACAACTCCCTGAATGAAGGGGAGGCCAGTTCTCTTTGAGAATGGTTCCTCAAAAACTTCAGGAATTTCACAGCTTGGTAAAATTTCTAGGAATTCAGTGACATGTTGAGATATCCCTTCTAAGTAAAGGACAAATTCCTGCCTCTAGCCCTTCCTAAGAGACACACATCCCATTTGGGCTGTGACAATGTATAACTCATTTTGGAATGCTACTTTACACATTATTACTGAGTAATCCCAAAGACTTCCAGTTTCATGTAGTGCACAGAATAAGGAGAGCATCTATAATCAGTTCAGGTTGCAATAGAAGCTACTCTGCTATTTAGGCAATATGGCACAGCAGATATGATGGTACTTAAAGAATCAGTGGCACATAAGGATCCTATATGGAGCTTCTGGCAGGATCCTGTTGGTGAATCACAGTGAGGTCTTAATAACTTTGGAGAAAGCTGTGTCCTTTTTACAAATAATTATTTCTGTTTTGAAAAACTATTTCTGGTTTGCATTGAAATGCTAGTAAATGTTTAATGCTTGACCACAGGTCACCAAATTCCCATGTAACTTGCTTGAGCTGCTCATTATAACCTGGGTGGTGTCTGACACCACCCAGGTTACCTGCGCAGAATATCACTCCATCATCAAGGGTACAAGATTAGTCTTGAGCACAAGCTGAAGGCATAAGTTCCTTGAATAATTGGATCTGATGGTTAAGGGTCCTACTACTGCTACATTGCCTCCACTCTCTCAACCCACACAGCCTCATAGAGAATTTATTATAACGAATTGACTGAGACAGAAAACATTTGGTCCTGGTTTACTAATGGTTCTTCACAATATGCTAGCATAACCAGGAGTAGACAGCTGTAGCTCTACAACCCTGCACAGAGGTGACCTGAATGATTAGTAAGAAAAATCCTCACAGAAGGAATTCAAGCTGTGCATCTGGCTGTTTATTTTGACTGGAAGAAAAAACAGCCAGAAGTATGGATATGCACTGATTTATGGGCTGTGTCTAATGGGTTTGGTAGGAACTTGAAAGGAGCATGATAAAAACTGGTAATAATGAAGTTCTGAGGAAAAAGAATGGGGATAGAACTCCTTGAATTGTTTATATACTTATATTTCATTTGAATGTTCACCAAACAGCATACTCAGGAGAAACTGATCTCAATCATCAGGTGGATAAGATGACATGTTCTTTTAATGTTCATCAGTCTCTTCCATGCACCTCTGTCCTCGACCAATACCCTCAAAAATAAAGAGATAATGGTGGCAGGAGTGGAGATTATGCATGAGCTAAGCAACATGAACTTATTTTCACCAAGGTCAATCTATCTACAGTCACTGCTGAGGGTTCCACCTAATAATAGCAGAGAAGACATTATGGTACCCTTCTATGGGAGAAGCAACACACCATCTTGGTTGTAGGTTGATTACATTAGACGCCTATCACAGAAGAGGCCGTGGCTTGTTCTTGCAGAAGTAGTCAGTTGATCTGAAAATAAATTTGCTTTCCCAGTTTGTGATGCTTCTGCCAAAATACCGTCTGTGGACTAAACAAATGTCTCACTCACTGTTAGGGTATTTCATACAATATTGTTTTTGTTCAAGGAACTTGTGTGACAGCAAATAAAGTGTGGACAGGGGCTCACTGTTGTGTAAATCTCTCATAGTACCATGCTCCCCATCACCCCGAAGCAGATGGCCTAACAGAATGATATGTCTTTTTAAGAAAGGTTTAGTCTCCTACCAGGTGGATGAAAACACTTTGGAGTCTGAGATAATGTTCTCTAAGATGTATATTTTCTGAACTATCAACCAACACATGGTGCTATTTCTACCTAGATTTATGGATTCAGGAGTCAAGGGATGGAACTTACTATTTCAATTTTTCCTTCTCCCATTCGTCTACTATTTCACATAAAATTTGTTGATATTGGTTAACCCTATATCTCAGCAATTAAATTAAAGGACTTACATAGGAACGGTCAATCTAGGAAAAAGGTGACCTCGATATTAAAACACATTTATTAAAATGAAGGTGAAAAATATTAATGACAGAAATGTAAAGAACTGTGAAGCTTTTGAGGTTTTACCTTACTTGCAACTTATCAAGTTAGCCTGTTATGATTTCAGGGTAGAAGACATGAGACTCCTGCATTAGAGACAAAGGACTTTATTACTCACAGCGATAGTAGTAGCCAGGGAATCAGCTTTTCCTGTACTGGCTCCTTGAGCCCCATTTCCCAAAAGGTGACATGAAGAGAGCCAGGTGACCTCAGAACATGCATTGGATTGTCTTATAGTAAAGAAACCCCAACTTTAGGGAACCTGAAACTTTTATAATGAGAAGCATGTTTGCCCTTTGCTCCCAAGAGAGATACTATCTTCCAAGGCAGTTCACTCTATAAACATCCTCTAGAAGATACTCCAGAACAAAAGTAGACAGTACCTTTGTTCATCAGACATGTGGATATGTGACAAGTCTATGAAGAATTGTCTCTCAATGGGAAGTTTTACATATTTTATTGAAAAATCTAAGAAATCATGTGAATCATGTACAATATTTTCTCACAAGAAAAATTTTAAGCTGGCTTTTGAACGTTTCACATAATTGTAAAACTTTTTAATTTTTAAAAGGAAGAAAAACACAATGAAATGACCACCGTATTATATGCTTTCTGTTTTTCCTTGTTCCTAGGGAAAAGGCTGAGAAATACTAGTAAATTTTCTAATTATGATTCGTGAGGCTAAGTACTATACTCTTTAATAAATCTGCTAAAAAGATACAGGGAAATGGATGGATCAATGTTTTCTTTGTTAAAAATATTTAAAAAAAGCTAAAATCTAGTGATAACATGTTAAAATAATACACATTTTTTGTAAGATGTCACCATTTCTAACGATTTCTCTACACTATATCAACAGTGCAATTGTGATTCAGTGTAAATCATTACAGTGTTTCATTGTTACAATACTTGTGTTCAAGTACATGTTCATGAACATGATCAAAGTCTCTATTTTGACTTTTCTTTTCCATATCAAAATAAGGTTATAATTACAGCAGAATTTTTCCTATGGATGTCTATAAATCTGAACCAAATTCATAATACATTCTCTAAAAACCTGTTCAACAGCATGAGGTTCATTATGTTTACACATCTCCTGCAGGTGACAGAAAATGGGCTAATTCTGCAGCAGGACACCAAAAAAACAAAAATAGTTTCTCTTCATATACACCTAAACTATTATGCTAAGTCAGTATACATTCTGGATAATTCAATGTTATTGGTGGGGAGAGAGTAGCACCTTAGAGATAGCCCTAACAAACAATGAAACATTGTTTTAAGTATAATGATCTATTTTTTTCCTTTTTCTTTTTATTATATTACTGGATCAAACTAATTCATTCATATAAAATTATTTATGAAGCCATATAGTATAAATCAAAATGTTTGTGTAACCAAAACAAGCACCACATTGGATGTTTGGCAGGCAAAAAAATAAATTAATTTGATTAAATTATATGTAATCTGATAATATTTGGTCTGAAAAACATGCTAGTGTGTGTGTTTATAAATAATGTAATTGCAAAGAGCTGTGATCCAGCCAGCCTGCTAGAGGTCAACTCTTCTGCTGCAGCTTTTGGGCATAGAAGTCCCTGCATGTTTCACAGCAGCGCTGATACCACCGCATGTCCTGACATAGGTTCTTTTCACGTATCACTCGGCAGTACACTGGCCACTGATCTCCCAGGCACTTGAAAGTCAGAGCAGCTGTGAAACAGAACATAGTGAATTCACTCCATGCAGATATCATATATGTCAGTAAAAACCAACTTCAAGCGTTTAAGTGGGGCGGATTTTGTACACTCTCTTTGGTTCATTTATATTACCTTCTGGAATTTAAACAAGAAAGAGATACACACACATACACACCTCCTATGATTAAAAAGTAAAGAATGAATAATATTTTTACTTATAAATGTTTTTAGGCCTATTAAAGATATAATTCCCAGGTTCAGTGTGTTGTACTTTTTAAGCTTCAGTTTCATAGCTTGCATTTAAGTTGCTTTTGAATTTTAGTAGAGAAAATTAAAAAGAAAAATAAATGTGCTCAATATATCTACCTTTATGGGAATACAAATTAATAAATACTATTATTGGGGTTGAAATTACAAGGAAACAGCAAAGTAAAAATATGCTCACAGTTATTTCATATTCCTAGTTTCCCCAGATAACAGACACATCTAAATGGATTATCTGGAGCTGTGATTTCAGGCTTCTATAAAAATCAATGCATATCATCACAAGCGACTGAGATTTACAGCAATAGTTGAAGTGTTTGAAATGAGAAGAACTTGGTATAGAATATTTGGTCATGTAGACTTGGCCTCCTTTTTTGTAAAACAGTGTGTTCTGGAATGCATAATGAAAGTCACTCCTGCTACAATTATTTCTTTTGCATATGAGAATGAATCATATTCTAATATAATTATTCTATTTTTAAAAACCTTAGATTTTCCTAACCATTGTGCTTCTGTATTTTGGGGTATACCTTCAAGGAATAATAAATAGAGAAAATGCAATTTTAACAAAATTTTTCTTTTAATCCATTATTTTCCGCCATGTAATATTTCAAGGACTCCAACTAACTGTTGGAGAAAGGAATTATACTGCTATTGAATAAATGGATTTAGTACATCTGCTCTAGAATTGCTTAACTTTTTGTCTTAATTAGTGTTATTCACCTTGAACTGATTATTTCTTAGGAATGTTAGTTAATTATTTGGCCCTAAAAAGAGAATTTTTGTATTTCCATGAAGAAACCAAGCTTTCACATTTGATTGAGTCTTATGCCTGGAAAAATACATATGATAATTTATCTCCTTACATTTTGGTAATATTATTTTGTATGATTCCAATTGTTCCCCTGGAGATTATATGCACAGGTTAAAACCAAAGGTATGAAATATAAATTAACCCACTGACAATCAGGCAGGAGTGCTGTTAAATGCTACTAATAGTCACAGATGTAAATGCTAAATCATTCATTAGTATTTGTTAGGCAAGTGTAGGCTATATCTACTTAAAATATGTAGTCTAATTCTCAATTATGGGTTAGATTAAATAACAGAAATTGAGGATATATATATGAAGGCATTTCATAACATAAAACAATGTAAACATCAATATAGTCAATATTACTAGAATGTATTTTTTATTTAGTATCATATTCTCGAAACTTAAAAAGAAAATAGAACTTCTTGTTTAATGGTGTAGATCCATGCACCCATTCTTCTTGAAAGACATTTTTTAGTCTGTGTCCCTCCAAAGAATAATTTATACTCAGATCACAAGGAAGGCTATTAACCACGGAGAAATCTAAGGCTTACACTACAATCTCATCTTTCCACAGATATTAACTTAATGGATAGTTCTGCCATGGGATTGATCCGAGTCTAAATTTTGGTTACAAAAAGACCTGGGGTGGTGTGGCATTATTTCCTGGACCTGGCTCTGATTGGACAACTTTGGGAATCAAAGCAGTTTAACTTTTTAGGACTTTTTTACCCACCTGACCATTTGGACGAAATCATATTTAAATGGATCCAATTTAGTCCAAACCAAAATAATCAGTATAGGTTTACAACTATCAAGGTTTAAAGTAATATACAAAATACAAGAAGCCATAAGCATTTCTATGTTTCTCAAAAGCATCTTTTTTTTTTTGTCTGCTTACCCAGTCTGGGTGATGTTATGGTATTTACATTAATTTTCTCATTGCAGGGTTGAAGGTGGCATGGCCTGTATGCTGCAGGTTTTTCTGAGGAAAAACATTCATTTCCATGTCTTCCTGTGATCTTATGCATGCATTGGATTACACGGGACTGCATTCCTTTGCCACAGGTAATTGAGCACTAGGAGAAATACAAGGTTTGTTAAGGTTCTTTTTTATTTTTATTTTTTGCGGTTATTATCTTCTAGGGTGTGGCAACATTCTCTAAATGTTTCTTAAAATTAAATATGAGCTGCGACATTCACAGTCAATGCAAAACATGGGTCAGAAACATTGATGCTCATAAATTGGGCACAATGCCTTTGAGAACCTCTGGCTGATCTAAGACAGAGTTTTGGGTAATGAAAAGGACATAAGAGTAAAGAAGGATAAAGAAAAAGGTACAGTATGACTTGAAGAGAAAGAGAGTGAATGACACCAGTAATGCTTGAGCAGACAGCTTTCAAAGGTCTAACACATGGTTTGCAAACAAATAATTGATTTATTATTACTTAATTTAATCATCGATGTTCAGAAGTTAGCACATGTCTACTTTTAGAGCTGGATCCTTGTTACAGTCTTTAAATATACTCATCTGCCTTATTTTCTCTGGCCTTAAAATGTTTATAAATAATATCAAGATGTCTTAGCCAGATATGTTATTAAAGTAATTGCTTTTTCTTGGTAGATTAGATGATGTTAGTATTATGCTAATAAAAATATTTGATAATCTGAATTTCTCAGGTAAAAGGTACTTTTTTCCTCTTTTTTATTTTTATAGATTCAGGGGATATATAGCAAAATGGTAAGGTTTGGGCTTCTAGTATACCCACCACTCAGACAGTGAACATTGTACCAAATACGTAAATTTTCAACTCTCTGCTTTTGGAGACCTCAGTGTCTATTTTCTCTCTCTCTCTATGTCCACGTGGGCCCATTGTTTAGTTCCCACTTACAAGTAAGAACATGCAATATTTGATTTTATGTTGCTGAGTTATTTCACTTAGGATAATGGCCTCCAGCTCCATTCATGTTGCTGTGAAATACATAATTTCATTCTTTTTTGACTGCATATTATTACATACACACACACGCGCAAACACACACACATGCACACACTTGCTTTATCCAGTTATCTGTTGGTGGACACTTTGATTGATTCCGTAACTTTGCTAATATGAATAGTGCTGTGATAAACATGAGTGGAGGTGTCTTTTTGATACAAGGATTTTGTTTCCTTTGGATAGACACCCAATAGTGGGACTGCTGAGTCAAATGGTAGTTCTATTTTTAGGTCTTTGAGAACCCTCCATACTGTTTTCTATAGTGGTTGTGTTTATTTACATTTTCACTAACAATGTATAAGTATTCCCTTTTCTCTCCATCCTCACCAACATCTGTTGTTTTTTGTCTTTTTAATAGTAGCCATTCTGACTGGTATGAGATGGTATCTCATTTTGGTTTTAATTTGCATTTCTTGGACGATTAGTGATGTTGAGCATTTTTTATATGTTTGTGGGTTGCTGGTGTGTCTCTCCTGAGGAATGTGTGTTCATGTCCTTTGCCCACTTTTTAATGGGGCTACTTGTTTTTTTGTTTGTTGAGTTGTTTGAGTTCCTTGCAGATTCTGAGTATTAGTCCTTGTCAGATGCATAGTTTGAAAATATTTTCTCCCATTCAGTTAGTTTTCTGTATACTCTCTTGATTATTTCTTTTGCTGTGCAGAAGCTCTTTCGTTTACTTAAGTCCCATTTGTGCCTTTTTGTTTTTGTTGCATTTGCTTTTAAGGTCTTACTCATAAATTCCTTGCATATGCCAATGTCCAAAAGCATTTTCTTTGGTTTTCTTCTAGGATTTTATGTTTCAGGTCTTATGTTCAAGTCTTTAATCCACCTTGAGTAAATTTTTGTATATGGTGAGAGATAGGGGTCCAGTTTCATTGTTCTGCATATGGCTATCCAATTTTTCCAGCATCATTTATTGAACAGGGTTGTCCTTTCCTCATTGCATTTTTTTGTTGACTCTGTTGAAGATCAGTTGGCTATAGGTATGTGGTTTTGTTTCTGAGTTCTTTTGTCTGTTCCCTTGATCTGTGTATCTATATTTGTACCAGTACCATGCTATTTTCGTTACTATAGCCTTGTAGCATAAAGTCAGGTAATGTGATGGCTCCAGCTTTGTTCTTTACTTAGGATTGCTTCAGCTATTCAGGCTATTTTGGAGTTCTATATGAACTTCAGGATTTTTTTTTTCTAATTCTGTGAAAAATGACATTGATAATTTGATAGGATTTGTGCTGAATCTCTAGATTGCTTTGGGTAGTATGGTCATTTTAATGATATTGATTCTTATAATATATGAGCATGGGATGTTCTTCCTTTTGTTTGTGTCACTTATTTCTTTCATCAGTGTTTTGCAGCTCTCCTTGTAGAGGTCTTGCACCTTCTTAGTTAAATGTATTCCTAAGTAATTCTTTTGTGTGTGTGGTTACTGTAAATGGGAACGTCTTCTTGATTTCATTCTCAGTTTGAATGTTATTGGTGTATAGACATGCTTCTACACTGATTTTGTATCCTGAAACTTCACTGATGCCATTTATCAAGTCTAGGAGTCTTTTGAAGGAGTCTTTAGAGTTTTCTAGGTATACAAACTTATTATCAGCAAACACAGATAATTTGACTTCCCCTTTTAAAATTTGGATGTTTTATTTCTTTCTCTTGCCTGATTGCTCTGGCCAGGACTTCCAGTGCTATGTTGAGGAGTGGTAAGTGGGTATCCTTATGTTGTTCCAGTTTTGGGGAAATGCATTCAACTTTTTCCCATTCAGTATGATGTTGGCTGTGGGTATGTCATATACGGCTTTTATTAATCAAGTGCATTTTTAACCGATTTCTTGCATTTCAACTAAATGTTATTTTCATTTGTAAAATATTTTGCAAAGAACATATTTGATGTGTAACAGTTTTTACCAGGGAAGTCTCTTGGTTTCATACATATATCACTAAATTTGTTTTTTGACACAAATAGTCTGATGCTAATTTGTCTGAGAAAATACTGTTATTTTATGGTATCAAAACTATATGTAAGAGGGGAAATGTGCTTGTGTTTCTGAAAATAATGATTTATTTACTAGCCATTTTATTTTCTATGTAAAAAGATAAAGCAATATTTTGCTTAAAGGGTTTATTAATACAATTAGAATTATTTAAATGAATTATCTTGGTGTATTCTATTCTGATTACAAATTGGTAAATATTTTCTGATTGTCATCTTTTAAGTATACAGACATACCATTTGTAATACTTTTTTCCCCTGTATTTTCCTAAGTCACTATTAGTATTGCATTCTCTTTGCTATCAATTCTTCCTTTATGATCATCATTGGGCTCATCTCTTTTCTTATTTTTCTTAGCACAAGAAGCATTCTGCACAAATCCTCATTACCTCAAATCTAATGTACTATTGTTTGATTTGTTTTTAGTCCTCAGCCTACCAATGAATGGCACATATTAATTGAAAATGCATTCTTTCAAAATTTATTTACAAATATATGCTCCTTGGACAAAAATCTTTGGTTATTGAGTTTACCATTGCCTACAAGATAAAGCCCAGTATCCCACTATATCCAGGCTGGCATGTGTTTACCTCTTTAACTTTATATTTGACTCCATCCTATTAAAAATATTTGTTATTTTATAAACTAATCATTTCCATGCAATTTCTATTTCTACCTCTACAGTTGTGCTCAGAGTAATACTCCTTTCCTAAATGCCATGCCTTTTTACAAAATTGTATCTTAGGCTGGGTGTGGTGGCTCACACCTGTAATTCCAGCACTTTGGGAGGCTGAGGCCGGCAGTCACTTGAGGCCAGGAGTTCTAGACCAGCCTGTCCAACATGGCAAAACCCCATCTCTACTAAAAATACAAAAATTAGCTAGGTGTGGTGGTGTAGGCCTGTAATTCTAGCTACCGGGGAGGATGAGACAGGAGAATTGCTTGAATCCAAGAGGCGGAGGTTGCAGTGAGCCAAGATTATGCCACTGCACTCCAGCCTGGGTGACAGAGTGAGACTCTGTCTCAAACAAAACAAAACAAAAAAACAACAAAACTATCTCAAATCCAGCTTCTCCATGAAAGCTTCCACATTATCCTAACAACCTATGCATATTTATGCAATATTTATAAATTAAACCATATATTCATATGTTGAGTCTACACTTCAGAATCACAGGAGAGATTTTTCTTTAAAGACAATGATGGATTTTAAGACATAGAATTTCTTAGTCAATAAATTCATGTGAGATCTGGGAATCTGCATTTTTAGTAAAAGTATTTAGCTGATTATGCTGTGTGGTCTGAGTTTGGAAATTACTGGCCAGAAGTACATGTTCTGTATTTAACATAGACCCTTGTATTGCTTCTTGTCTGTAAGTAGTATCATGGTACTACTTATGTGGTAAATTATGTATTACTACTTGCATGGTAAATTATGTTAGAGTTGTTTGCATGTCATGTTCAATAATGAAGCCTATATTTCTGTTATGACAATAGCTTACTGCAGAATAATGGAATTTTATGTGCATGTCATGAACATGAATCTACAGATAACATAACTTTCTAAGTTTTTCTCTGTATATATTTCCACAAAATATTATCTTTGTATCTGATGAATTCTTAGCTTTCTGCAAATAGCAGATCAAAGAACAACAAACTAGGATGTTATGTCCTTTAAACCTGACTTTTTCTCTTAAACTTCTACAGGATTTGAATATTTCCAGTTCAGTGTAAGCTTTATTATAATTTCCAGCTATTATAGGAGGACTCTTTGACATGGTCTTTCTCCTTTAAAAGCCTTAATCTCAATACCACTCTATACAATGGATATAATCATATAAATAAAAACATGCTTAGAAAAGTATTTTCAGGACAATGCAATACAGTTTAACTAAAACTTTTAAGGGATTAATATTACATAGAACAAAATACTGTTCTAGTATCTATTCCTAAAATTTCTGTAAATCTTGAAAAAGATCACAATATTTGAGAAACCAAAAGAATAACAGAAGGCTTAGAAAGATGAGCTCACTCTGATGTGATAAAGAAGGTTCTCAATATTTCAAAGAGGCACATAATTAGTCACAGACTATTCCTGACACTTTTAGTCAATCTTACATAATCAACTCCAAGGGATATGAGCAAAGCAAAGTAACACATCATTTTTCAGTATTATTGAAAATGACATAAAATAACAGTAGACACATGATAACTCACAATATATAATCTTAGCAGATAATGGCTGAATAGCACCTTTTATAAAATTTTGGGGTCTAAGAAAAGATGTTAGTTGCATTTTATAGGCAAATTACGTTTTGTAACTATTTGGGCATAACCTGGAAATAAAAATATTCTCCAAGAAATAATGGAAATTCTGTAATTCCTTAAACTAAAACAGTATAATTTTCTGCTTGAGAAACTAATAACTAATAGATTTGCTTTATTATTAAAATAAATAATCTTTTAGCCTTAGAATCTAATTTTCATTAGAATATTTTAATAATAAAATATCATGTTCTTACTAGTAAGTATTTTCTTTATAAAATATAATTTGGTAAAACTTTTATTACAAATGTATGGAAAATGGACAGTCATTCAAAATAGAACAATTGAAATCCCAAGTTATCTTCTAAACTATTATTTTTATTATAGAAGACAATATTGAATAATCAAATATCTTTTCAAATAATGTCACTATGATTAAAAACACACAGACATTAAAGAAAAAGCCAAAATAATTCTGACCTCCAAATTAGGAGACCTGGCTTCTAATTATTTGCCTTTAGCAAATAATTTACCTGAAACTTATTTTTCCTTTTTGTTAGACAAGGTATTGTAGTAGATCATAGCTGCAGGTTCAGGTCTAAATTACTATCAAAGTAAAACTCCAAATAATTTATTATTAAAAGTTACTGTCATCTAGGTGGTGAAAATTTCTAAGTGGTGAAGCTACCTAAGAGTAAAGACTCTAATCTCATTAACTATTATCCACTTTGCCAGCTTACAGTTGTGACAAGTCTTAGCTTTCTGCAAGTAGAAGTCCTGTCTAACATAGTCTTAAAATTATAGTTTGCTTGAATGTCTCAGAATACTACATCATTTATTTTTGTTTTCAAATATTTACTGACCACTCATTATGTTCATGGTCCTTTGTAAAAAATACAAAAACCAGAGATTATTCACTATGGATCTGGTATTTTATTCAATAACATTTATTAACAAAACACAATGACATAAAATCAATGGAGTTAGAAGTAGATTACTACCACTGTGGAAGCTAGGCAATTTCATCCACTTTTAGCCAGTCATGTAATATTTAAATAATCAGTTATACTACAAAGCCACTTTGTTGCCTTGTGATCAAAGGAAACCAATAGTACTGTTATGGGAAAGGGCCTCTGATGCAGACCCCAAGAGAGGGGGCTTCTGGATCTCTTACAAGATAGAATTCAGGGTGAGTCCTTAAAGTGAAAGCAAGGTTATTAAGAAGATAAAGGAAATGAAGTCCTTGCCCATGCCTATGTCCTGAATGGTATACATATGTAACAAACCTGCACGTTGTGCACATGTACCCTAAAACTTAAAGTATAATTAACAAAAAGAAGATAAAGGAATAAAAGAATGGCTACACCATAGGCAGAGCAGGGCATGGGCTACTCAACTTAGTATACTTATAGTTATTTCTTGATTATATGCTAAACAAAAGGTGGATTATTCATGAATTTTCCGGGACAGAGGTGGGCAATTCCCAGAACTGTGGGTTCTTCCCCTTTTTAAACCACATAGGGTAACTTTTTGATGTTGCCATGGCATTTGTAAACTGTCATGGTGCTGGTGGGAGTGTCTTTTAGCATGCTAATGTATAATGTATAATTAGTGTATAATGAGCAGTGAGGAGGACCAGAAGTCACTTTCATCACCATCTTGGTTTTGGTGGGTTTTGGCCAGCTTCTTTACTGCAACTTGTTTTATCAGCAAGGTCTTTGTGACCAGTATCTTGTGCCCACCTCTCATCTCATCCCGTGACTTGTAATGCCTTAACCTCCTGGGAACGCAGCCCAGTAGGCCTCAGCCTTATTTTACCAGGCCCTATGCAAGACAGAGTCTCTCTGGTTCCAAAGCCTCTGACAGTACTACTTCTGAAAGTTTTTCCTCCATTCAATGCTAAGAGAAAGAAGCTAGTACTTATTTAGTGTTTATTATATGCCAGGCACTTTGTTAAAGCTTATATTTATTTTAATATCTCACATGAAGGCCATGAATACTATTATCCCTTTTAAACAGAGGAGAAAGTAGAGGCTCACATAAATTCACAAACTGTCTACGGTTTTACAGGCAAGAAGTGCTGGAATTAGAGTTTTAACTTTAAAAATACTGAATTCAGCATTTGAATGCTTAAGCACTATTTAATACTTGAAAGTTGTTAATATTTCTCTTATGTTAAAACAGAAATATTTCCCTTTTCCACATACTGCCATGTTAGACTATTATCCTACTTTACTGTTAAATTAAACATTAATGAATTTTGAAAGCTTTTTTATTGCATTTTTAGTATAACTCAGGTTATATGGTATGAGGTAAACTTTTGCTCTAAGGACAATTCATATGCATGATTCATCTTTAGATAGGGTGATCATATAATTTATTATCCATATCAGGACATTTGTGAAATAAGTTGCTGATAATAATTTTTGCCAGACTGTAGGCATACTGGGACAGTCCTGGATAAACTAAAACATCTAGTCACCTTCTCTACAGACAACCTACTGACAGATCATGTATTAGACAATAAACACAAATGAACAGACATATGAAATACCTATTATATTCCATGCCTCTAATATGCTTTTACATAGAATATCTTGGTTATCTTTCTCATAACCCTAACAACATTGCTAATGGAAAGTGTGAGGCATGTATTTCATTTATTCATTCAACAAATATTTACTGAGCCAATGTGCCATGTCTGGAGACTGGGATGTAATAGTAAGCAAAACAGACAAGAACAGGGGCCCCCAGGAGCTTACATCTTAATGGGGGAGAGGGTAAGAGCAAAAAAATAAAGAAGGAAAGTATACTATAATTTACATGTTAACAGGTACTATGGAAAAAATTAAAGCTGGGAGAGAGGATGAGAAACGTTTGGGATAAGGGGTTTTGTAATTCAAATGGGAAAATCAAGGTAGGACTCAAGGAGATCATACAAAGACATGCCCCATAAGGACAGACAAACCTCAAATGCAAGTCTTTTGATTCCAGATATAATGTTATTTCCACTATATGCACTATATAGTTTTATTCATACATTTGTGTGCTATGATGTTCCAAAATGTTTAATAACAAGGGGGCAAATGAGTAGAGTGGACCCTTAAGTAGGTGTTTCTTCAGATTCCATGGCGCGCTCTCTCTCCCCTTCCTTCCCTTCTCCCTTCTTTTAGTCCTTCTTTCTAATAAATGCTAAATCTTGCTCTTCACATGTGTATCAAGTAATTTAATGTATATTTGAAACAAGACACACTATAGAGTTCCACTAAAAAGTCAAATGCTAAAATGTCAACATCAATTTGCCCCCAAATGGGAAAGAAATACAGAGTTTACCAGATAACTTGCTATTGAAATTTCTTTTACAAGGAAAATTTTCTGACTAGAGTATTTTAAAAAGAGAGTCTTGTATTGTCTGATAGATATTCTGTTCCCCAAACAGTTTAATATTGCCCCAAAAGACCTTTGAAACAAAGCACCTCATGAATCTACTCCATGTACAAGATTTAATTCTGAATAGGAAACACAATCATGATGTCCCAGGTTTACTAGAGTAAAACGAAAGCAATCATCTTTAGAGCAAACTTAAACAGCTTAGAAAATTGCTTACAAGGATTTAGGACTTAAGCAAGTTTTTGACGTAGACAAACAACAAGACACAAGGAAAGTTGATGTCGATAATCCCTTTTCCCCACCAAAAAATAAGCCCCAAAGTCTCTGAAAGCAAAACTTGTTCCATTGCCGTAGTGATATTCATCAATTAAATCTACCTCAGGAAAGTACAATCTTCTCTGTACTTGGGTACACATGAGATAATTTCACCATGTAAACCAACAATAAAATTCTAAGTCCCCCAACTAATTGAATGGACCCCTCCCCTCAGCCAAGAGCATTCTAGAAGTAAGCCTGAAACACAAATTTAGGCCATGAATGGGTGGTAGTGTTATGCTAGATAGTCAGGCAGACATGACCAGGGCAGAAGTAGGACTCTCCCTCCCCCACAACCAGGAATGTCAGGCGACCATCAGGTGATGGTCAGGAGGTTGTTAACTGTCTCTCTAAAATAATAATTAGTTGCAACCAGCGCCTGGCGAAGGCAGTTTCCCTATAGATAGAAAAAACCTGAAACTGGTGATCAGCAACTTTCCAATAAGATCTCAGGAATTGGGCAAGTGGGCTCAAGCATGAGCATGAAGAGGAAAAATGGTGGAGTTTAACTGGTATATGACCTCCTAGGAATTTTAGACTAGTAAGAGAAGAGCACCTTAAAGTGAGCATGCATGCAACTCCAGTAAACACACTGTGCATGCTCCCCTCCCAAATGTGAGCCGGCCGTTGTGCATGTGGACAGCTCACCCCAAAAGAAGAACTGGGGAGAAGGAATGGAAGACCCCAGAAGCATGCCAACATATAACACCCCAAGTCAAAAGGTCAAACTGCACACTTGTCCTTCAAGTTACCTGCTTGGTCCTCTTCCAAGTTTACTTTCCGTCCTTTCATTCCTGCTCTAAAGTTTTTTAATACATTTTTCATACACTAGCTAGAAAGAAATTATTTAGGCAGTTTGTGAGTGTCAGAGAGTCCTTAGTAATGTTTTTCTTTTAATGAAAAGCAGCCCCCAAATCATTTCTTTTCTAACAAAGAGCAGCCTGTAAAATTGAACTGCAGACATAGAAACTAGAAGCTTGCATGGGTGAATGCCGGCAACTGTGCCAATAGGAAAAGGCTACCTGGGGCCCAGATATGTTCAACATGGAGGGTCCTTCTCCCTTTTTCTTTGTCATCCAGGTGTAGAATAAAGGAACAGTCAACATGATGCCAGCCAAGTGGAGAACCCATCTGCCTAATAGAAGATTAGGGTGGAGTGGCCAGCTTCTTCCTGTGCTATGCAAACAAACGGCACACTTGGTCCAACCAATCTCTCATGCCCTATGTAAATTAGATACTGTCTCCTCAACCTCATCTATAAAACCTCCTGCATTTCACCACAAAATCAGAAGACACACTCAGGAGTCCCTCTCTTTCTACGAAAGAGAGTTATTCTCTTTTCTCTTTCTTTTGCCTATTAAACCTCTGCTCTTAAGCTTACTTATTGTGTGTCTGCCCCTGGCATGAGACAACAAACCTCGGGTATTTACCCCAGATAATGATGCTGCTTCACTTTCACTCCTGCTATAAAACTTGCCTTGGTCTCTCCTTCTGCCTTATGCTTCTCAGTCAAATTCTTTCTTCTGAGGAGACAAGAACTGAGGTTGCTGTAGACTCAATGGATTTGCTGCTGGTAACAATAGAACACACCTGATTATACCCTCCTCCCTTTGGAATTCAGGCATAGCTGACCAGCATTAACGTTAAAAAAGAGACCTTAAGATTGACAAAGCAGACTCTTTGTAGCAATAAGAATATGACAGATAGCAGGCCCTGAAAGAAATCAAAGTAATTTACTCCAAAACTTATTTTCTTGACATATTTTGAAATGGCCATGCAAAGCTTCTCTTGTGGGAAAAATCTACATTCTGTAAAGAATCTCCTTCTCTTTCCAGGTCTTTTTCTTGATCCAGAAGAGAATTAACTAAGAATCTGGCACCTTTTTGAGTCTGATAAGAAACATTTACAATCTATTCTCTCTGAAGCCTGCTAAGTAGAGGCTGCACTTGCATAAGAACAGTGGTCTCCGCAACCCCTTATCTTAACCCAGACACACTCCCTTCTATTGATTCCAGGTCTTTAAATAAATTCTTTCAATCAGTTGCCAATCAGAACATCTTTGAATCCACCTATGACCTGGTAGCCCCCTCTTCAAGTTGTTTCTGTATCAAACCAATGCACATCTTACATGTATTGATTGGTGTCTTACGTTTCCCAAAAATGTATAAAACTAAGCTGTAGCCTGACTACCATGGGTACACGTTCTCAGAATTTCCCAGGGCTGTGTCATGGGCTGTGGTCACACATATTTGGCTCAGAATAAATCTCTTTAAATATTTTACACATTTTGACTCTTTTCATTGACAACCTTATATTTCTTTTATAATGAAATAAATCTTTTATTGCCCTGGACATTAGTGACAATGTCTAAGATTATCTTAAATTATGTCTATGCTGTGGCTCACATGTCAAACACTAAACATGATAGAATAATTCTCAATAATTTAAACACTTTGGACTCTCAAAATGATTAGAGAAATAGTTTAGTAAATGAGAAGCTCAAATAGAAATGTTAGCAAATCAACTTGGTAACAAGAAAAAGGCTTAATCTTCTTTACAAATGAAATATACCTTCTTAAACCCTATACTTGTTTTCAGTCTCTAAAGCTTAATTTCCTGCCATTTCCTACTTTATTACCTGCCATTCTTATGCCAGGTAATAAGAGCCGAATGACTTTATTTTACCTGAAAATAATTTAATCTAAATAAACTAGCTGAAAGGGAAATACCTGGGGGAAGTATAAGCAATGTTCAAGTTTACAGAAGTGTAGAGTCGAAGTTTACTTAACTCAGATGTTTATATTTTTTCTACAAATGACCATGGATGATGTAGTAACAGATACAGACATGATCTCTTATAAAATTATATCTACTAAGACAGATGATAGCACTGAGCAGACAGGGTTTGGCATTACTGATAAACATAGGCTCAGATGACAAAATGATTTGACAAATTTATGGATTGGCCTAAACACAGACAAATGAGAGAAAATGAAAATGTGTAGGAAATAAAAACACACGCAAAAAATCTTAACAAATTCTTAACTCTGACATTATTGTAGAAACAAAGGGATGAAATGAACTATGAATAGTTGTGAAGTCCATTTCCTGGACAAAACAAGGTGTGAAATCCTTTCTTCTATCACAAAAGATGAATGAGACAGGAGACACTGCTGACAAGTTAAATAACACGAGAAAAGTGAACATGGAAATTTCACTCCTGAAATTGTATTACTTATGGCATTAATGGAAAGTGTTGCTGAGATCTTAGTTTAATCACTAGAAGAAAATCTAGGCAATATCATTCAGGACATAGGCATGGGCAAAGATTTTATGATGAAATCACCAAAAGCAATTGCAACAAAAGCTAAAATTGACAAATGGGATCTAATTAAACTAAAGAGCTTCTGCACAGCAAAAGAAACTATCGTCAGAATGAAAAGGCCACCTATAGAATGTGAGAAAATTTTTGCAATCTACCTATCTAACAAAGGTCTAATATCCAGAATTTACAAGGAATTTAAACAAATTTAGAAGACAAAAACAACCCCATCAAAAAGTGGGCAAAGGACATGAACAGACACTTCTCAAAAGAAGACATTTATGCAGCCAACAAACATGAAAAAAAGCTCAACATCACTGATCATTAGAGAAATGCAAATCAAAACCACAGTGAGATACCATCTCACACCAGTCAGAATGGTGATTATTAAAAAGTCAAGAAACAACAGATACTGGTGAGGCTGTGGAGAAATATGACACTTTTACACTGCTGGTGGGAATCTAAATTAGTTTAACAATTGTGGAAGAGAGTGTGGTGATTCCTCAAGGATCTAGAACCAGAAATACCATTTGATCCAGCAATCCCATTACTGGGTATATACTCAAAGGAATATATATCATTCTATTATAAAGATACACACACACATATGTTTATTGCAGCACTATTCGCAATAGCAAAGACATGGAACCAACCCAAATGTGTATCAGTGATAGATTGGATAAAGAAAATATTGTACATATACAACATGGAATACTATGCAGCCATAAAAGGGATGACGTCATGTCATTTGCAGGGACATGGATACAGCTGGAAGACATCATCCTCAGCAAACTAACGCAGGGAAAGAAAACCAAACACTGCATGTTCTGACTCATAAGTGGGAGCTGAACAATGAGAATACATGGACACAGGGAGGGCAACAACACAGACTGGGGCCTGTTGGGGGTGGAGAAGGGGAGGGAGAGCATCAGGACAAATAGCTAATGCATGCAGGGCTTAATGTCTAGGTGACAGGTTGAAAGGTACAGTAAACCACCATGGCACACGTTTACCTATGTAACAAACCTGCATGTTCTGCACACGTATCCTGGAACTTAAAGTAAAATAAATAAAAAAAAAAAGACCTTGGTTTAACACTGAAAAATAGGTGAACTTCAACCTTATAGAAGATGCTCAAAGAAATGTCCATTTACCTTGAGACATTTACAGATGTCATAGCTCCAGTATGTTCAAGATCAGTGAGTGTGTACTGTTGAAAATCTGTGGCCTGATGAAATTAAAGTTCTTCAAGTGTAATCTGATACATTTTAGGAACTGAGGTTAATTAGGTCTAAAATAGCACAATGTTATAAAGAAATTTTTGATGGGTCAAATGCTACACAGAAGACATGAAAGTACTCTGTTGCTAAATTTTCATTATTTTATATAGAAATGTTCCTTTTATGATATAGTTGAATATTTTTATCAAGATCATCTTCATGTATTCTTTCCCATAGTTTATATGAACACCACTATGCTTAGTAGGTATCCACTCAATTCCGGTGAATCATAGCAAACATGCTCTGAAATATACTGAAATAAGTAAAACGTGTTTAATTCAAGGGGGCTACACAAGCTCCAATAAATAGCCATCCACAAATTTATAAAGTGCCCAAATGAGACAAGAGAATAGTCAACCATGATGTCAATGGGTTCTTCAAGGCTTATACATAGTACAACTTGAATCTACTTTTGTAAAGTATAAAATTATCTTTCTGTCACTGAAAATTCATGAATCATACGTAGAAATTTATGTGATGGCTCATGGTATAAGCTAGCCATTATCATGTCTCTGCCAAATTCACCAAAGACTATTGTTGTCTGCTAGTCCAAGAAGCAACGTAGGCACTTCTGAACAACTTCATTTCACTAAACACTTTATAAATGGGCTATTCCTAAAAACCTCTTAACTACTGTCCTGTTTAGAGAGCAGACACTCATTCCTTCCATTGATCTCTGACTCTTGTATGGCTTCTGCACTCCATGGGCTCTGGCATCCACTGGACTGTCCCGCATGCTAATTTTTGAAGTCTTACACTGTTGCTATCCAGCAAGCAGCCAACAATTATGCTATTTTTCTGTATTTAACTTGCATAAACAACTATACTAGAATTGTGACACTGAGTCTTGTAATTCTTTCTTTGTAAAAATAAGGATTTATTAATACTTCTCAAAGTGAATGAAGAAGTATAAAAATATACTGTCCTAGGCTGGGCGTGGTGGCTCATAACTGTAATCCCCGCATTTTGGGAGGCCAAGGTGGGTGAGGTCAAGAGTTTGAGACCAGACTGGCCAATGTGGTGAAACCCAGTTTCTACTAAAATAGAAAAATCAGCCGGGCGTGGTGGCGGACACCTTTAATCCTAGCTACTCGGGAGGCTGAGGAACAAGAATCGCTTGAACCCTGGAGGCGGAGGTTGCAGTGAGCCAAGATCACACCACTGCACTCCAGCCTGGGTGACAGAGCAAGACTTTGTCTCCAAAAAAAAAAAAAAAAATATATATATATATATATATACACACACACACACACACACACACACATACTGTCCTAAAATTAAAGTATATGTTAGAAGCTCTTACTGATTGGCACAAAAAGCTCAAAAGAAAAAAAGATAAATATTTAATTTAATTTATTTATTTCTAAGATGAAGTCTCCGTCTGTTGCCCAGGCTGGAGTAGTGGCGCAATCTGGGCTCACTGCAATCTCTGCCTCCCAGGTTCAAGTGATTCTCCCGCTTCAGCCTTCCAAGTAGCTGGGATTTCAGGTGCTGCCACCATGCCCAGCTAATTTTTGTATTTTTAGTAGAGATGGGGTTTTACCATATTTGCCAGGCTGGTCTTGAACTCCTGACCTCAAGTGATCTGCCCACCTCGGCCTCCCAAAGTCCTGGGATTACAGATGTGGGCCACTGCGCCCAGCTGATAAATGTTTTAGTGTTAAAATGAAATATTTCTTCAACCGGCAGTTTGATATTTTACTTTAATCATATCATTTTGAAAATATGCATTGAGATAATTACTAACTCTACTTATTTGACTAACAACTGCTGTTAGAGAAAATGTTCCATATTTGTCCATTAAGTTATAATTGGAAGTAATACGTGATTTTGAACATGGGGCTAAAGAAAAGACTTCCACATCTAGTCTTATACATGGAGAATCCATGGTAAAATGCCAAAGTTTAAAATTATTAACTAAATGTTAGTTTCTACCTTTCATGTCAGGACTTCAGAAAAGTCATATAAGTACTGTTTCAGTACTAGCTAGTCATTTGTCACTCTGAATATTTAGATTACTTAGATTTGGGGACCATATGGGAGATTACGGTATAAATAAATGCGTAGATTTAGGTTATATAATCTACTAGTTTGTCAGTGAGTTCATGGAACTATTAATCTGTGCGTGTTAAACACATCCTAAAGAAACTGTAAAACTCTTCAAGCTGTAAATCCTATAAATGTCATGTTAAATACTTTACCAAAGAGGAGGCAGAAAACACAACAGTAAAAATATCACTCTAAGGTGTTTATTTAAATTTTTGTTAGATTAAAAAACTCAACTAACAGCAGTCTGTTTTTTAATTCTTAAAGGAAAAAAAAAACACTTCAGTGCATTTAGGGGTTAAAAATCATAATTCTCACACTTGGCCAGCACAGAGATTACCCAAGATTCCTTACTTCTAGACTATGCCAAAGATATATATTTTGGAGAGAATGTGTATTCTCCAGGCCAACAGCTAAGGAAGGCTCTGTAATGCTTTACTCATTTCCAGCTGGCCTCTGTAAGAAATAGGAATTCCTAAATTAAGGGAAAATTGTCACTGGCAGAGCACAAATGTTTTTTCCTCAACCAATATAATAGACAATCTTATAGAACCTGATATAATCTGTAATGATAAGTGCCAATCTGTAACAAGGTTAACAGCATAGACTTGGGTAATTTGTCTTTGGGAATAATGGATTATTCCAAAGTGGCTTAACAAGAAATAGCATTCACAGTGGAGAGAGGACCTCATAAGGAAACCAAATGATGACTTCTACTGGAAATTATTAGCGCTGCATTCCTATTCATTTATGTATATGTTTGGCAGTTCTATCTTTCAACTTTTTAATAAAGTGAGTGTGAAACAAGCATACTAAAGAACAAAAGTTAGGTTTGTTTTTAAAGATTTGCTATTCATTTTGGTCTGTGTTTCAGTGTCTTTTTAAAGCAATTTGTCTGCCTTATTTAACACATGGATATTTGGAATTGAATCCATTCCTAGAGGTCAGGCATTTGAGGGTGTTTTTTTGTGTATGTGTGTGTATGTGTTTAATTAATTCATTATTTTTTTGGATCTAACATTCAAACTCTTCTTGCCTCTTTAATGAAAATGTTTACATATATTTATAGCAAATCAAGGAAATGTGTGTGACAAAATCAAACAGATTGCTTATGAATGATTTAGAAAGAACTGAATATGTTGTGAAAGGACTGTCAAAACAATCAAAATGTGTTTTAAATCAAAGTGTACACTGATCACCACAACAATGGAAGAAAAAAATGATGTTTGCATTAAGAAGTAATTAATAGACACAAAGTCTTGGGCACACTTGCAATTCTGTGAGAACTCAGATCAGAAATCAGTTTGCTAAAGTGAAAAAAGTATATCAAGACATTTCTATTTTATTACTGTCATTCCAGTGAAACATCTTCCTACCAGAGAGAACTTTTTGGAATGACAATCATTAAATTTCCTTTTCAAATAAAATACTTTCCATGTCTAGTCCAACAATTGTATGTCAAAAGTGGATCAGATCCCTCTGTGGCCATGTGAGAGAGAACTGTGTGTTATTCTGTTTTGTTTAAATAAGTAAAGTCTTGATTTAAAATAGCACAGATAGCATTTTATAGCTATATTTAACTTATTCCAACTTAGAATAAACACGTATTTGCCAATTCAGGAGAAAATTCTTAAATGAGCTTTGCTTCTATCCACCACTTCTTTTCCAAGGTAGATAATGGCTATCTAACCTGATGGTGGGTATTCCAGCCAAACGGATTCAAGACGACACAAAAGAAGTCTGCCTGTTTCCTTGAAACTCAACTTTAAAAACTGTTTTTGGTCTCAAGTATTCTGATATTAAAGTAAGGGTGAATTTACTTAAAAACATATTTTCAAATAGTTTGAGTTACGACATAGGAAAAGGTGAAGAGAGTTGTATGACTACGAAAATTATGTTGATTAGTTTAACTTGCATGGAAAATATCAGTGAATAAATCTTTTGTTGTAAAATATATGAAATCTTAGTTGTTATCAAATTAGAGTCAGAAAAATCAACCCATAAATATATACACTTACTGTGTACCCCCCAAAAATTTTAAAATAATTTAAAATTTAAAAAAAATACAATGCTTGAATATATAATACTTTTTAAATTTTTTTTGCTTACACATATAGTACAATGTTCTGGTTGCTGAGATATTTTTGAGAAGGGTAAAGGAGTTAAGATTTTCTTACTGAAATGGCAATAATGTAAGACAATAATTGTGAAAAACTAATGTAATCAATATGTACCAAGGAGTTCTGAGGCTGTCATTTATTGATGAAGCCCTTTGAGAAACTAGGTACTCCAGCTGGTCTTTGAGGACTTGGATTGTTGGAAGAAACAAATTGTAGGCAAAGAGAACTGTATAAACAAAGACATAGAGACTGTAGAAGTAAAAACTGCTCAGGCGTGAGCTTAGTGGAAACACTTGAGTTAATGAAAATGATGAGAAAATTCTGGAGAGGTAGGTTAGGTTACAATACAGAAAGCTTTGAGCCACAGTATCTGGTAGTTGACGCAATCAATGGTGGATCTCTGGAAGTACTTAAGAGTATAGGAAAGACTGATGCAACCATCTCGTGAACAGACGGAGCTGTGGGAGGAGGAGTATGCAGGTAAGGAAACTGTTACTCTAATTCTGGTGAAATATAGGAAGGGATTGTGGTATTATATTGGGAATTAAGAGCAACTGAGGCAAAACCCTACTTGTGTACAGAGGAAGAAGTGCCAAGGATAGCTTCTAGCCTGGGTAGGTAGGGAGATGATTTTGAAATGTTTTGGAAAAAAAAAAAAAAAAGAAACTGGAAGTGGGCTGTAGTCTTGAGAAAATAAGATCAGGAATTTTGGGTTAAATATGTATATTTTAAAGATGAGGGCCGGGCTTGGTGGCTAATGACTCATCTCAGCACTTTGGGAAGCCAAGGCAGCCAGATGGCTTGAGCCCAGGAGTTTGAGACCAGCCTGAGAAACATGGCAAAACCCCATCTCTACTAAAAGTACAAAAATCAGCTGGGTGTGGTGGTGCATGCCTGTAGTCCCAGCTACACAGGAGGCTGAGAAGGAAGGATTGTTTGAGCCCAGGAGGCAGAGGCATGCAGTGAGCTGAGATTGCACCACTGCACTCCAGCCTGGGCAACAGACTGAGACCCTGTGTCAAAAAAATAAATACAAATACAAAAAATAAAAATAAAAATGAGGAGTTATTGGAATGCCAAAAGCACTTTCCTAGGGCAGCTGAAGTTTGAGTTGAGACTAAAGATAGGGTACTCTCAACTCCCTCTGATTCAGTCCCCATCACATGGAATATTTTTTAAAATACTTTTTTTTTTCTGTTTCTCATGATTTCTCTCTTGCTCCTCTGAATAACCCTTTCTCAGTTCCATCTGCCGCAGCTGCTGCTTCTCTCACACACCTTTACAGAGGGAGTTTCTCAGAATTGCATTTTTTTCTTCTCATGCTACACTCTCTCCCCAGGTACACATATACTTTGAAATTTTTAAACACCGTTTAGGCGCCGATAACTCAGAAATTTCTATTTCCATCCCATACCTCTCCCCTAGTCTGCCTACTACTCACCAGTATTTAACTATCTGATGAGCACATTGAAACATAGTCCAAAATAGAATTCACAATCTTCCCTTTCAAACTTAATCTTTCTCCAGGGGTTTCTGTCTCATATCACAAACCACCAGCCATTCAAGTTGCTCAGGCCAGAAAACTAACCTGGGAGTTCTCCTTAACACCTCCTGCTTTCTTACCTCCCACTACAGATAATCAACCCAAGTTCTTTTCATTTTAATCTCATAAAAAATTCTCAAACTCAACCATTTCTCCCTAGCCCCACTGATACTACAATTCGCATATAGCCAGCACTTACATAGTTACTGTGTATGTGACATTATTCTCAGAATTTTCCATGAATTATTTCATTTGGACTCATTAACTTAGAAGATACAGAATTCAAACCAGATATACTGAGCTATCTTACCTCTTCTAGTCCCAAGTCCTCAAATCTCTCCTAAAACTCTATAGTATTTTCACATCTCCCTGTATCCATAATATCAATCACTCTCAATAGTATAGCCTGAAAAAATGTAAGGATTAAAAAAGTAAGAATTTTTTTAAAATTCCAGATAGAAACTGTTAACAAGTTTTATAAAATTAAAAGTAATTCTATAGATATGGTAAAATTATAAGTAAAAAAATTCATTTCCCTCAATGTAATTCAAATAAAATGTTCTTTGTACATCTGTGTAGAAACATTTTAATATGTATATGATTAACAAACCTATGATAACCTTTGTTGACACTACATAACTCTCCTGCATGACATTTACTTACTTAATAGTAGGTCTTGGAGAAATTTTCTTATCAGCATGTATTTATCTATAAATTTTTTTAAAAGCTACAATATTCCACTGTTTAAAATAGCATCATGAGTTCTATAACTAGTTAATGGACACACAGATTGTTTGCAAATTTTTCTTGACTTAAAGCTACAGCAATGAGCAACTTCATAAATATGGTTAGCAAATTATGCAAAAGTGTTCATAAGGAAAATCTTTTGTTAAACATTTTTTTAAATGTTCATAAGGAAAATTTTTGCTGAGTCAAAGAATGTATGCATTTCAAAATGAGTTGTAATTTTTTTCCACCTATCAAGTTGGTGTAAAAAAGTGATAACATCCAATATTAGAAGTGCTGTGCAGAAAGAGATACGTGAACGCAATTGGACTCAGTTACGTAGCGTCTGCACCCTTTAAATGGAGCTTTCTGGTTGCCCCCTGATATCCCTCACTCCACTTCTCCTATATTACTTCTGTGTGTGCATGTTTACTTGTAAACATATTTGTTAGATTTATTTATTACACACTATATACTTATGCATATTTTGTATAGCACAGACCTATAGATATGTATTTTTCTAATCCATTCTTCTATTTGTGTTTCATTGACTCTTCATTTTAAGGACTTCAAAATACATTTCCTTGGACTACACACATCATTGACACTGGATTATTACTTTTACTTGCATGGTGAGAGCATTTTGATATTCCAAGAAACCTGTTGTTACTTTGGTACATTTTACAAATGTGGAGTTTGAGGCTAGGGGGACTAAGGAACTGTTCCTCTGCAAACAAGATCAACACCAATCTGAAACCCTGGTTGTGTAGATGCTGGAGTGCCATCCAGTCATCCTGAAGCAAAATCTCAAGGCCAGAACCCCCAGCTCAGGGCCCATGGCTCTGTTTGTTAAAAACATTTTGTTAATTTTTTTTTTTTTTTTTTTTTTTTAGATAGAGTCTTGCTCTATTCCCAGGCTAGAGTGCAGTGGCACAATCTCGGCTCAATGCAGCTTCCATCTCCTGGGTTCAAGCAATTATCATGCCTCAGCCACCCAAGTAGGTGGGATTACACGTATGTACCACCATCACTGGCTAATTTTTGTATTTTTAGGAGAGTCAGCATTTTGCCATGTTGGCCAGGCTGGTCTTGAACTCCTGGCCTCAATTGATCTTCCTGTCTTGGCCACCCAAAGTGTTGTGATTACAGGTGTGAACCACTGTGCCCAGCCTGTTTGTTACATTTTAAATCCAAAGACCTCATGTGATATCTTTCTAATTGGCTGATCATTTGTATATTTTTCTTGTGTCTTAAACTTGTATTTCTCTAGTTATCCTGGTTATCTGGTTATGTCTATCTCTGGATAGTCTCTAGTAGTTGATGAACACATATTTCACCATATCTAAGTAAAATACACTCAGTGTTAAGACTACTGCTTATAATTTTATAAAATTCATATCAAATTCTCATATTTGTTCATGTGAGCATACCTGCTCACCCCCTGCAACATAGAATCCTTTTGAGGTTCAACATCACAAAAATGAGATTTAGCATGTATGCTCCATCCTTCTATAAGGAATATCAAAAGTAACTCCATCACATTTACTTTCTGAATTAATCTGAGATATGGTTTAGGAGATGAAATTATAGATTCCCTATTACGCTGCATAAGAATAGTGATCGAAAGTATTATTTTAATAGTCTAGTAATTGTGCTAGAAGCTATGAAGAAGGAAATATTATTAAACCCTCTGGATTTTATTTTTACAATATTTCTCTTGCATTTTCCAAAATAAATGGCATTAAACACATGTTCTTATATTTGCATTTATACTTATGTATGTGTTGCACATACACACACGTAGGGGAGAGAGAAAGTGAGAGAGATACTATCTCAGTCTCTCTGAAGTATACATTTTCTTAGGGTAGCATATATAACAGCATATGTGCCTCATTGTTCTTAAGTTAATGTATTTCTGCTCTGATCGATCATATCAGCCAATGTACTTGACTGTTTTCAGCAATCCAAACATTTTAGAAATTCATTTTTAAATTTTGTATATCTAGTGGCAATAAATAAGACTCTCAGGAGATTTTCAAAATAAAAATAACAGAAATGCAAAAAAAATCCATTCTCTGTTAGTGCAAAGAGACAGAGACAAAACAATTTGATAGTCATTGTTTAGGAAATTTTGCATGGTTTCTCCAGATATAATGGTGAGTAGCAAGTTTTGTAAGTACTCAGTGGATATATCTAAACAACAAAATGGAAAGTCTTTCTTGAGGAAAGGGATCCTACTTATTACTGACTAATCTATTTGTTGTGAACAGTTTTCAAAGAAAATAAAATGTAAAATATTTCTTTTTTAGGATATCTTGGGATAGGTTTTTTCAATGTCCAAATGCTTTAAAATTAAGCCCACAATCTTTGATTTCTTTAGATGATGGACTGATCTGACAATGAAAGCTTTCGGTGTGATAGTTTTCTATTTTAGGGGATAGCTGTTCACATTTTCCTGTCTTACATGATTATTTGTAATTACAAAAATTGTAAGCAATTACCTTCTCCAAACATCAGTATATTTGCAGACATAATTAGAAACCAATTTTGAATAAAATGCTAACCTATTTCAGGAATAATTCCCTATGTTATAGATAATTTCAGTTTAGTTTCAATCTACACATTTTCTCTAGCTAGAAAAAAAAATTTACACAACTATTCTTTGAAAGTTGAATAATCTAATGTGAAGTCACCCAAAGTGTATTATGTTAAATAACAAATTAGCTATGTCCTCTGCAAAAGCGATCTTTGGTATAAAGCAGAAAGAAAGGAGAAATACTTTAGTTTCCTCTTTGCGATTTACCAAATACAGTAGAATATTAAAAGACCTGAAAAGTCCTACAGCAAAGATATTTGATTTTCTTTATTTAACACCAGCATTTTTCATACATAGAGACCACATCCCCAAGGAATGAGCTCTCCATGGAACAAAATTTTGGAAATGCTAGCCTAAAGAATTTTTGTTTTTTTTTTTGAGACAGAGTCTCACTCTGTCACCCAGGCTGGAGTGCAGTGGTGTGATCTCCACTTACTGCAACCTCTGCCTCCTGGGTTCAAGCAATTTTCTGCCTCAGCCTACCCAGGAGCTGGGATTACAGGCACCCGCTGCCACGCCCGGCTAATTTTTTTTGTATTTTTGGTAGAGATGGAGTTTCATCAAGTTGGCTAGGCTGGTCTTAACTCCTGACCTTGTGATCCACCCACCTCGGCCTCCCAAAGTGCTGGGATTACAGGCGTGAGCCACCGTGCCCAGTCAAGAATTGTCAGATTAATATGTATTTGATCTTATAAAAATAATGACATTCAGGCCTCTGGCATATACCAATTTTACTAATGTGTCTACTTGACAAGATATTATTTTCCTAATTGTGTTTATTTTATTCTCTAGTTTCAGTGGATACTTAACATTTTCTATTTTTACATTCTACTAGAGTATTTAATTAGGTTATTTGCTTTTGCTGCTAATTATTCCCTTCAATTTAAATAAGTATCCTTTCAACAAGGGATTGAGTTTCCCTCTAATAGCCTGCTTCATTTAGTTATGTTAAAACTAGGAAGCTATACAAATTCTCACTAGGACTCTGGACTCCCTGCAAGTTGATTTTAATTGGGGTAGTGTATTTGCCATCATTGGTCAGTATAGGCATGTTGGAATCCATAGTCCTAAGGTCTAGCCTGGCCCTGGGGCAGCAAGAAATCCCCCTTTAAAATTTTTGGTTCTGGTAATTTTTGTACCTTTTGGCAATGTAAAGAAAAAAACAACAAAAGCAAAAAACATTAGACATCAGGGGTGCATGATCAAAACAGTGTTATCTAGTCAGTTACTTCAGTATATTCTTGATTGTATCAAGGTTTCAAATTTCTTTCAAAGACTCACTGAGTTTTCCTTCAGTGGAAAGAAATGTCCTCTATGATTATTAAAAAAATGCTATCAACTGTGATAAGTCTGACATACTACTGTCAATGTTAGTTTTAAGAAGTGACAAGCTTCTGTATAGAAAAATAGAAGGCAGTGTAAAGGTGTTCCTATTTCTCCACAGCCTTGCCAGCATCTGTTGTTTTCTTGAACATTTTAATATCACCATCCTGACTGGTGTGAGATGGTATCACACTGGGGTTTTGATTTGCATTTCTCTAATGATCAGTGATGTTAACCTTTTTTTCATGTTTGTTGGCTGCATAAATGTCTTCTTTTGTGAAAGATACATGCACTTATATGCTCATTTCAGCACTATTCACAATAGCAAAGACATGGAATCAACCCAAATGCCCATCAATGATAGACTGGATCAAGAAAATGTGGTACATATACACCATGGAATACTATGCAGCCATAAAAAGGAATGAGATCATGTCTTTTACAGGGACATGGATGGACCTGGAAGCCATCATCCTCAGCAAACTGACACAGGAACAGAAAAGCAAACACTGCATGTTCTCACTTATAAGCAGGAGATGAACAATGAGAACACATGGACCAGGGAGAGGAACAACACACACTAGGGCTTGTTGGTGAGGCAGGGGGAGGAAGAGCATCAGGATAAATAGCTAATACATGCAGGGCTTAATACCTAGGTGATGGGCTGATAGTGCAGCAAACCAGCAGGGCACACATTTATCTATGTAACAAACCTGCAGGTCCTGCACATGTATCCCGGAACTTAAAATTAAATTTAAAAAAAAAAAAAAGAAAATAGAGGACAGATGGTCAGGCCAAAGATCCTATGAGCCTACAGCCTATTAATTTACTGAGAGCTTCAAATTTACACACCTTAAGAATCCAATATAACAAAAAGTAAGAGAAAATGTTTTCTTTAGGGATATGTGAAATGGCGCAAATCAAGTCACTTGTATTGACTGCTGGCCAATCTGAATATAGGTAAGGCTCAAAATGACAAGGTAATAAATCTTGTATTGTCTTTCTAGACTTGTTTTAAGTATGTACGTAAGGAATGTTTTTGTTAAATTGTTGTTTCTTTGATCTTGCACTTGTTATGAGTTGTTCTAATTTAATAATTATGCAACAGGAGAACACTTTAAGGTTATAATGCTTGATTATGCAAACCACACTTAAAGAGCTGGCATAACTAATTAATTTGTACTTTTTTTGAACTTTTTTAAACAATTAGAGTGCTAACAACTTAGGAATACTTATTTGCTTATAGTTATTACAGATTCCTATGACAATATAATATATGAAGTGGATTTCAGTAACATCAATAATATTTATGGTAAGAAATTATTTTTACTAGAAATAATCCAGATATATACAGGTCTTTAATTATAAAAATAAAGTATTAAGTAGTCAATATATATTTTTTTCAGCCAAAGCATTGTTCCCATAGAAAATGAGAAAACAATTTATTGTAGAACACCATTTTGAGATTTGTAACTAAGGAAACTAGAAAATCTTCACTATGAGCATGAGCTCAGAATACGTAGAATTCCCATTAACATAAATCTAATTTTTATTGCTAGAAAGCAGGTACTTAGATAAGTATATTTTGCTTATTCATTAGGAAAAAATTACTTTAGTTTTTAGATTCTTCATTTGTCTAATTCCTCTCCTATTCAATACAACATGCTGAATATAATTGTGATTTCCTTTTGGAGGATAAGTTAAAAATTACTCATTATACTGCAGGCTTTGTATCTATCACTTCTAAACAAATATATACCCAACTGGCTGGGCTGTATAACTAAATCATCCAAAATGATTTACTGTGCTTCCAGCATTATTTTAGATTATGTCATTTCAAAAAGGCTCATAAATCCCCTGTCCAAATATCTGTTAATATGTCATAACTTTATATGTGTCCAAAACTAATCATTTCCTAGAATTTTAAAGGAGTAAGTTTGAATTGTAGAATATAAATATAAGAATAAACCAGGAACAATTATGTGCAATTTTAAGGTGCCTTGTTTCTCAACAGAATTCTGTTGAATAAGTTTAAATCACTTGTTAATACTGCATGAAAGGGTTAACTCTATAAAACTTCATAAATAATCAGATCCTGTAAAACAGGTAGATAAAATAGTACTCTTTTTTTTTTTTTGCTTCTCTGCTGGTCTCCAGTAATGAAAATCAGGAGTTGCAGAAGTTTAAATACAGGAAGGAAGGTCAAATTCAGACCAAAAAAAAATGTCATTTCATTAAACATTAGAGACAATGTTATTTTTCAAGTCAGTGTTCCATACTAAGAAGAGTTTAAATGAGTGAATGAAGATTTAAGTTGGCAGGAAATGTGTGTAATGTTCTTTTCTCCCAAGAAAGATCCGAAGAACATGTCTATAGCAGAGAGAGATATAGTCAGAACGTGGCATATAATTGTGTAAGTTAATGCAAGCCAGGGCAAAGCAGCCACATTGTATGTGTCCTATTTTTGCCATCATTGTAATCCTGATGAAATAAACATGAACATTTTTCAACAAAGGCTGCATTACTTTTTCTTAGAAATCAAAGGCAACAATTTTATGACATAAGTTTCACTCTTTGCATATACCTTAATCTGTTTTTCCCCCTCAGAAGCCCAGAGCAATTTTTCCACTATTTACACAAAACCACCCAAAATATATATGATATAAATCATGTAGGCTGATACAAATGCAGTGAACGTAGTTTGAGGCATAAGCCATCTTTTCAGTCATCCTCCATTTAGTCAATACTACCTTTGCCCAATAGCAGTCAATGATTCTTAGGCAGTGGGAGAATCTAAGGATGTATTTTCTTTTGATTCTCCCAGGGACTCATCTATATTATTAAGGGAGGAGCAGGTTTTCAGTGCTAGCTTTATAAAAAAATTGTACATTTAATATTCCTGATTGAAGTAAATCCAAGGCTGAAGTCCACTTTAGTATTGACAGTTTAAAAATAGCGCAGACTTTGCGTGAAACTGACAGATTAACTGACCTCAGAGGAGCACAGAAATCCACCTACAATCACACACATCTTGTTGCTATTCCTGTTTCAAGGACACAGCTGATAAGAATAAGAGATTTGTGTGTTTTCTCTGTCCCTGAATACTTTAATCACTGAAACTTAATCATGGAATTCATTATTCCTTTTCTCGTAATTATTTTGGGATGGTCTTCATTTTAACATGAAAGTAATGTCATAGAAGTATAAAATGAAGGGTGAAACCAATAAAATTCACATGGAGCCACTGGTTTTAATTTGTGCACACTGAGTCTGTGATGCTGAGATCGTTATAATGAAAAAGGAAAAAAATGGCTTTAAGGAAAAAAGCACTTATATTCATATAAAGTCCGAAAGTAGACAAACAAAAGCACTATTTACTGGATCTTCTAAGTAACCAAACAAAGAAACAAACAGGCCAACAAGCAAAGGTTAAAAGGCCAGGAATAAAGATGAATACAATCTTCCTTGGGTATATGAGGGCATTGGTTTTAGGACAGCCCAAGTATAATCAAAATCCACGCAAACTTGAGTGGGTCCTGCAGAACCCACATATGCGAAAAGTCAGCCCTCCTTAAAGTGGGTCTCACTACCAGGAAATACTGTATTCTTGATCCGCCTTTGGTTGAAAAAATTCATATGTATGTATGTCCGTGTAGTTCAAATCTGTTTTGTTAAAGGGTCAACTGTATTTGTTGAAGCTATTCTTTTCTTTCCTCACTCACAAAGGCTATGTTCTAGTTGGGTAGCCATACAGTAACACCACAAAACCAATTAAAAGTAATTCAATCCAATTATATTTAAGAATTACATACATATATTCATAAAACTGAAAAAAATTTTTTTTAGTTTAGCATAAAAAACCACAATCAGTGTTCCCTATGATCTCCCTAGTGAACTTTGTTTTTAACTAAGATTTAACCAGAGGCCACACAGTAGGCACGTTTCATTAACCAAAAGTAATATTATTTGTCAAGCAAACAGGATTTGCTAGCCGTATTTCCACATGCAGCATTGTATGAGCTTGTAATTCTGTGTCACATATTACAATAAAACTTGAATCTTTTGGGGTTTTTTGCAATTACATCTTCTGGATTTTATAGTTAGTTGGAGGTTAACAACAACTAACATTTAAGTTTTTCATTTTTTTTTTTTTTTTTTTTTGAGTTTCACTCTTGTTACCCAGGCTGGAGTGCAATGGCGTTATCTTGGCTCACTGGAACCTCCGCCTCCCGGGTTCAAGCAATTCTCCTGCCTCAGCCTCCCTAGTAGCTGGGATTACAGGCATACACTACCATGCCCAGCTAATTTTGTATTTTTAGTAGAGACGGGGTTTCTCCATGTTGGCCAGGCTGGTCTCAAACTGCTGACCTCAAGTGATCCACCTGCCTCGGCCTCCCAAAATGCTGGGATTACAGGCGTGAGCCACTGCGCCTGGCCTACATTTAAATTTTTCTATTTACCACCAAAGTTGGAAAAATATAGCTCAGTTTTTTAGGTGGTTTGTAAATATTTTCAAAGCAGAATTGTTTCATTCTAAGAAAATATCTAGAACTTCACTAGCCAAAAGAAACAAATGAGTTCCTACAATGGAAAGGGAGCAACAGGTGATTTTCCCTGCCCTCTTGCTGCTAGTACTTTTTCTTCTTCCTTATCCTATCCTATATCTTCAATGATGAATGAAAAGTTACTATACATATACACTAAAGAACTTATCCATGTAACCAAAAACCACCTGCTCCCCACAAACTATTGAAATAAAATTAAAAAAGGAAAAGTTGTTATACATATAGCTTGAAAACACTGTTCCATTTTCATTATTTGACTCATATGGAAACAAAGACACAAAGGCATTAATTCAGTGGCTTAACCACTTTACCCCTCTATGCAAAGAGGGAGTGAGAATTGTCCTCCGTATCTCTTGACTTCCAAGCCATTGTCTTTCCCTATTATCCTGCTCTATTTGTCTCCCTTAGAATTAAGGAAACAAATCTTGAACATAAAATAAATTAGTTGTAGTTAATTTAGAATTCTGTGCTGCCTCAAAGTTTTTTACTCTGAAGTGTGAAGTTTCCTTATGTGATTCACCAGTCAAAATTCCCATGGATTGAGCTGAATATTTCTCACTGCTGTAGTTAGAGATCGATTTATGTTGTTTACAAAAGCATCCTTTAAAGAGTTCAAATGTGAATTTTGAATGTTGTAAGTAGTAGAAAGAGAGTCTAGTTTACTGATAACTCAGATGCAATATTAATATGCAAACTTTTCTTAGAGACAAAAGGCATACATAATCATGAGAAAATAGCTTATATTTCAAATGCCATGGATTGCTTTGGGGCAACACTCTGAAAGTGGGATAATCACAGTAGTTTCTATATTGAAAATATTTCTCCCAGAAAGCCCTTTAGGGTTATTTATGAAAAACTGTTATACTCCTCTCCATACCCCAGCAGCCATCACTTTCTTTTCTCTTTTACACAATAAAAGGGGAAGGAGAGAGGATTTATTATGTCTCATCTAAAGCATTATGACCATCTAAGCATGGAACTAAGCCCTATAATTTTATGATTTCATGATAGTCAGTATATAATATCACAACTGAAAGTGGGATCATTGATTCATATTTACATTTCTGAAAAATAATATGTGAGATCTATTTTCACCCCAAAATGATCAGAATTTTATCTTAAAACATGGGTTTTATTAGTATTTCATAGAATGAACAGGGCAGACATTTTCTACAGCCCTATATGAGGCTCTACTTTACTCATATAAACTTTAAATAGACATTACTGTTATCGTGAATTAAACTTACTGTTCATTTTCCATATAAATTGTGTTCACTTGATTTGACCAAAGGATGTCAACATTTTGTTCCTTTCCATTTCTACCATACACAACTCCCAAAATTGGTGGGAAAATGACTGTCTTTTATCTAGTAAGAGCTGAGTTCCCTTTATTTGGTTCTTCTGCTACCTTATTTAATTATATTTTGAATTGACTTGTCTGACAGTATTCTATTCATTTAGATAGTTTTATGCAACAATATTCTGAGAACTATATGAATAATTAACAAAAAAGCAATAATGACAGCTATTATTTTTTGATAGCTTCCTTTGTGTCAAGTATGGTGCTAAGTGCTTTGTACATTTTATCTTAATTTTTAACACAGTTTTATAGAGATCATGATCATGGACAGCCAGCCAGAATCTGCCCCATATCCCATGCTGTTTAATTCTACTCTCCTTCCCTCCTAAACTCCATGCTATGTTGTTATAGTACCCAGGGCAATGCTGACATTATTGAAACCTATTACTGAGAATATACAGAATGGTTCTCACCTTAGACCAGTCACCCATTCGCCACACATAGCATTTTGAATAATCCTCACAGTCTTCAGCCTCCCTGGGTCTGGTAGAGAGGACACACTTCTTTCTTGGGTTGGTACATCTAACGGTCCGATGACGTACACCTTTGCCACACTTGACTGAACACTGGAAGATAACATCAGAGGTTTTAGATAAAGTTGGTGAATTGGAGATGTAGATGATAGGCTCAATTAAGTACTGGTTTCCAATAATCTGTTATGAGCCCATCACCCATATAAAAGCCAGATAAAATTACAAATAATAAGTTTAAAGGTAACAACAGGCTAAGCACCAGTATCTGATGCCAGAAGGAGCTCAAGGCACAATGCTGGAGATAAGTGGTTTCAGAAATACTGAGCCATTATTACAGAGAGTAATATAACAGGGATTATTTAAGAAAGATAAATAATGCACTATGATCAAAATTAAAATTACTAAAATTTGATATCACATTTTAAACATAATGTAAAAAAATTCATTTTACTTTTTCTAAGATGTACTCTTTTATTTAGATGGAAGACATGTTTGTGAAAAATAACAATTTCCCCAGCATGTCACTTCTCAAAAAACATGTTTCAAAGATGAAATAGAGAAAATCTTAGCAAAAATAAAATTCAGATTTTTTTTTTTCTTTGAGATGGAGTCTCATTCTGTCGCCCCAGTTGGAGTGCAGTAGCGCGATCTTGGCTCACTGTAACCTCCATTTCCTGGGCTCCAGTGATCCTCTCACCTCAGCTGCCCAAGCAGTTGGGATTATAAGCATATACCACCATGCCCAGCTAATTTCTGTATTTTCAGTAGAGATAGGATTTGCCATGTTGGCTGGTCTGGTCTCGAACTCCTGGCCTCAAGTGGTCCACCCACCTCGGCCTCCCAAAGTGTTGGGATTATAGGTGTGAGCCACCAGGCCTAGCCAAAATTTAGAATTTCTTTATATAATTATATATTCCTAGAAATTATAATTCTAAATAATTTTTGGAATTAAAATACAATTTGGTTCAAAATTCTTTAGTTTAATAAATAGATGTATAATGGATGAGGGTGATATAAAAGCACATATGTATATTCCACTAATTTTCTCTAGGTGCAATCTCTTCGCTCATTTACATTTATCCTCCACATCATGGAATATGTATGAAGTATTCCTGTTGTCTAAAGGCAAGCACCACTGACTACCTGGACATTGGGACCAAAATTGTTCTGGATATGTGTGTGGGGCATACCAGATATCCTGAAAGCTTAAGCATGGAACTAATGACATTTTAAATAGGTATCCTAAATCTTGCACAAATAAGTAATTGTCTCATAACTTAAAGTTTGTATTTGAATATGTTCAGTTTTAAAGTGGACTATGTGATTTGGCCCTTTAATACATATATATGTATTTGTGTGTGTGTGTATATATATATATATATATATATATATATATATATATATATATATATATATATATATATTTGCAAGTCAAACTATGCCTGATTCATAAAATTGAGTTTTAACTTAAAGTAAAACAATAGACGTTTTTTCAATTGGCATATTGCATTATGACATATTATTTCTCTCAGCTGGTGCCAAAAATCTGTATAGTAGAATATTTCTGACCAATTTTCTCCCGAAGAGTTTGCAAAAATGTTTTGATTGGGTTGCGGTGGGGTATTTTGTTTCTCTGATGCGCATGTGATTCTTCTCTCCAGACTGAACTGATTCATTTCAATGTAAAATATGATATGGCATTCATTTGCAAAAGTATACATTATAAATGAAAAAGAATCCATTAAACAGTATAACCTAGAATAGTAAGAAAAGAGAAAGCCAGGATTTTTGTGAATATGCTTTTTGGAGGGGGTTGGGTTAATTGACAGACATTTAGAAACTGTATTATCTAAGCTATGTTATCCTCATTTTCAAAAAAGTAGCTACTTCAATACAGTATTTTTTAATTATCATTTTTGCATCCTGTCTAATATTTTGAAATTACATAGATGGATGATTTTCCTTTTTATGTGTGTAGGTGTGTTGGTACATGTGTGAACATGAGTATGTAAGTATGTTTATATGAGTAAATGCAGCCAGACCCTCACCTAAAGTGCTTCAGAGCAACCACTAAGTGTAAGTCATGAGTGCCATTTATTATTATGCAAAGATATATATCATGATAACAGAAAATAAATCACTATGGTTTGGCATGGAACACAACTGTATGTTATACACTACAAGCCTGTAGGGGTTGGGAGGGTGCAATGAGTTAAACAACCTTGGGTTCAAATCCCAGCTCTACCATTTAGGTAGGACTTAGGGTAAACTATTTACTTTCTCTGAGCTATATTACTCTTACTTATAAAATGATGAAACTTAAGTTTCCTGCACAGGTGATTAAATATAAACAATATACTAAACATTAAGTAAAAACACATTCCTTGTTCACATATAATAATTAAACATGAATTTTCTTCTTTCCATTTTAAATGTTCAGGGATATGCAGTGAGTTAAGTGTGTATTTTAATGTGTGCCAACTCAAGAGTATAGTCATAGTATATAAGTAAAAATGCAGAATTTAAAATGTGTATAAAATATGCCCTTGATTATGTTGCAATATTTATAGAATAGAAAGTAAATATCTTTGTATTTTTCTATTTCAAAATTATTTGAATGTATTCCTTTAATCATCAACAAAATTAATAAATAGTATAGAAAAATATCAACTTCAATGCAGATTCTGAACATGATCCAACCTGATCTTGTACAAGCTAGGAGTCAGAGTAGGAATGGGGAAAGAAAGGGGGCATGTATGCACCTCAGACCACACTCCCGCCTCCCACACGGTCATGCAGTCCTGGCCCTCACAGCGCTGGGCAGAGGCAGGCTTGGGCCCAATGCAGTCCCTCTCTCGGGCTCTAATCAGTGTTCCATTGCTCAGTTGTTGGGTACAGGCCACTTGTCTGCTCTGCATTCCTTTTCCACAAGTTCGTGAACAAGGGGTCCATTCTGTCATCATCCACCTGAAAGTAAAGCAAGAGTCACTGGAAACAAGTTAAAAGATACCTATCTACTTGTATTAGTCTGTTCTCACACTGCTAATAAAGACATACCCAAGACTGGGCAATTTACAAAGGAAAGAGGTCCAATTGACACAGTTCCATGTGGCTGGGGAGGCCTCACTCACAATCATGGTGGAAGACAGGGAGGAGCAAGACACATCTCGTATGGCAGGAGGCAAGAGAGGGTGTGTGCAGGGGAATGCCCCTTTATAAAAGCCATCAGATCTCATGAGAGTTATTCACTATCATGAGAACAGCACGGGAAAGACCCACCCCCATGATTCAATTACCTCCTACCGGTCCCTCTCATGACATGGGAATCATGGAAGCTACAATTCAAGATGAGATTTGGGTGGAGACACAGTCAAAGCGTATCACTACCATATATTTTGACATGTCTAGAGTTAGCAGAATGTTACATGGAGACTTTATACCTTTTTTTTTTTTTTTTTTTTTAACCAAACACAATAGTTTTCTGCAAGATGCCCAGGCTTCCTCTTGCTTTGAGTGCTCCATATTTCTTCTCTTGGAACTTGTTCTTATTAGACTCTCAGTGTCCATCAGACTCTGTCCATGTCATATTATAAACTGCCTTTCACTGCTTACCATATCACTATACTGTGGGACTTTGTAAGTATAAAATTGCTAATATCCAGGAGTTATTCTTATTCTTTGTAATTTACATCTTTACAATAGCCCTATGTATTGGGTATCACAAATATCGTGGCCAGATTTACAGAAAGGGAAACTCAGGCACACAGAGGCTTAATACCTTACCAAAGGTCACAAAATTGTGGCACCAACAATTCAAATGAGGCTGTAGACTACTTAACAGTGAGAGATATGGGGGTATTAGCAAAGTAACAGAAGACTGTGATTGACCTCTTACCTGGATAAAGCAATCACCGAGGTATTACACTTAGCAGCAACTAGATTTCTGTGACCAGGCTATATCCTCCCACATGGAGCTACATACGCTTCTTTAGGCTAGCCAATGTCTAGCTTTGATATGATCATAGACACTGGAGTAACAGACTCAGGGCTAAACTTAACATGACTCCATTTTACAGGCTCTCAGGACTCCAATATTATTCTTTGATCTCACTGATTCAGCAGCTAATACATATGTATTTTAATATCTAGATGGAGAGCTACCTTAAGGACCACTAAACACCTGCCCAAATTCACTTTAGGAAAGAACTAAAACCTATGACAGAAAAGTGATTCTTAAAATTTGGTATTTGTGTGATTCCTGTCAATTAAAATCTTCCCTGTATTTCTCATTACTCGGGCAATCTTCTAGGGAGACCCAAATTAACTATTTCAGCACAATATAGAGCAGTCAGAATCCCCGAGGTTATTTGTAGGTACCTTATTAGCTGTGCACATTCCTGAAATAATACTTATTAGCTGTAAGTTTCTATTTTTTAATTTGTAAAAGGGTTTATTATTATTTCCTGATATACAATAGGTTCGGGATATATTATATATAGTAGCATTTTTTAAATGATTCATACTTATTCATATATTTTTCTAGCTTCATCTCCCACTTGTTCGGAAAATAAACCATATGCTCATCTTGCTTACCAAACACTTTCTATTTTCACCTTTCACAGGATATTTGTAGAATCCTGTGCCTGGATCCTTGACAGCCAGCCCCACGCCCATTCCTCCTAGAAGGGCTTCTCCATTCAACCAATGGGGACTGACCTTTTCTTTGCTCTCTATTGCCTGGCTTGTAGCACTCACACGACTTATTAGATATTCCCTAGGGAAGCAGAGGGGCTCAAAGGCTACCTAATGAATTTGGCCTTCTTTTCTTTGTAATATATAAGCTCCTCAAAGGCATGCATCAATGTTTTGTTTTTGTTAGCATCCATAACACTTTTACATAATAGGTTTTGATAAACATGTCTTTCTTTTTTTTTTTTTTGAGATGAAGTCTCACTGTGTTGCCCAGGCTGGAGTGCAATGGTGCAATCTTGGCTCACTGCAACCTCCACCTCCTGGGTTCAAGCTGTTCTCCTGCCTCAGCCTCCCAAGTAGCTGGGCTTATGGGCATGCCCGCCATGTCCCCCTAATTTTTGTATTTTTTTAGTAGAGAAGGGGTTTCAACACGTTGGCCAGGCTGGTCTTGAACTCCTGACCTCAAGTGATTCACCCGCTCTGGCCTCCTAAAGAGCTGGGATTACAGGCATGAGCCATTGTGCCTGGCCATAAACATTCCTTGAAATAGAATTTATGTTTCTCTCTGTTTTACAGAAGTAACCTTAATTATTCCAGATTTACCAAACCCAAGTATTCCTAGCAATGAGCCACATTTTGAGGAGTCACATCCTCTTACAGCCTAGTAAATCTCATCTGTAAGTTAGTTTAATTGTAAATGATTTTATGTTTCTATTTCTGAGAAAGGAAATAGAAGGCTTTACAAGGTTAATTTTTCCTCATCTATCCAGCATGTTGCAGACCTGCCATTTTGCTTTGGAGTCCCCTGGTGGATTTCTCCGAAAGTGCACATCTTCCAAATTTAGTTTAGTTTCTGCTTCATATTTCTGCACAAGAATATCCAAAAAATAATCCCAATCTAAGTCCATCTACATATCTTTTCCAACTGTGGAACTCAGAAGACACTACTGGGTTCTCCATACTGAAAAGAGAAGTATTTGCAATTTCATGGAATCTCATATTTTTAAGTAAAATAAAAATTTGAGATCCTCAATATAATTATAAAAAGTTACTTTTCCTATTCCTTATGAAAACCACTGAAAAATAAGAACTAAAATATAAAATGTATTCTAATGAAAGAAAACATTTTCGTGGCTTAGAACTTAATTTGGAAGGATCCCATTTCCTTATCTTTAAGAGACCTTCACTTACAAAGGTATTTACTAGTGAATTCATCTATTTTATATTTGGCCCATAGAATGCCATCGGGCCATTTAGTGACTTTTTCAATAAATGTGAATGGGAATTAGAATTTTTTTACTAGGTTGGAGAAAGGGGAAAGACGGGAGGAATAAAGGATGTACTCTTCCAGTAAGTCTTGGAAAGGTTTCCTGTGATGACCCTTAATAATTGCCCATGTTCATTTCTTTCTTTCCAATATTTTGCTTAACCTCACTAACATCACAGCTTGGTGGTTCAAAATAAATTGCCTCCTTTTCCAAGGGAAGGGAGATAATAATCTCTAACAAAAAGACTTCCAGTCTCCAGCTGCAAAAATTTCTCACTCAGAAATGTACTGACCTTTTGAAACTAGTCATTTTACCAAGTCATTATTGAGACATTTTTCTCCAAGATAGTTGAGTTCAGGGAATGAAAAATAAATAGTGTGTTGTATTGTACACTCTGCTCCTTCACAGACCAACTTGGGAAACAACAAACATGCTCTAATCCTCAAATCCAGCTCTTTCAAGATTCCTGATGTATCAGAAAAAGCCATGGCTCTTTCACCAAATTGGAACAACTATATGGCAATATAAAACAAATTGTGTTTTGAAGTATTTTAACATTATTTAACACAGATAATTTAGCATCTTAATATCTATTAAAGGGGATAGAGAAAAAGAGAATTCTGAGGAACAGCAGTAACAGCAAGGATCCTGGTTCTTTAGCTGACAGGGCCAAGGCCAAAAATGCTACTTTATGTATCTGTCCAGCACTGAGTGGAAATGACCCAAGGACCTGACAGTAGGCAAGGATAATTCCCTAGGTCACTGTACCTGATTACTACTCTGTATCATGAAAAAGCTTTACTGGTTCACACACTTATGCAGTTAGGCTGAAAAGCCTACACCCAGGAAGGTGCAAAGAACATGACATTACTGAAGGTATGTCCATTACTTTTCCCTTATGCACATCCTTTTATATATCATTTTCCTATTCTTTTAAAAGCATATATTTGCCTGGGGTAGGATTGTTAGAGCAGGAATGCAAAAGACAGGAAAAGTTGATAATCAGCTTCTACTACTATAAACCAAAAATAGAATTTTAAGCCCCCCCAGCTGATTGAATGGACCCTCCTCTCTCAGCTAAGGGGACACAACTAAACTTGAAAAACTAGTTCAGACCATTATATGAAAGGAGGGTGGGTAGACATGCCTCATTATTACTCTCCTTCCTTTGGGGCTCAGGTATACAACTGAACAGCATTGACATTAAAACAGAGATCCTAAGACTAACCAAATAGACTCTTTGTAGCAATAAGATACTAAATTCCAACCTGACTCTACTATAATATCACATGACAGACAGCAGGGCCCTCAAAGAAACCAAACTATTTTACCCCATAATTTGACATACTTTGAAATGGCCCTGCAAAGCTGTGTCTTGTTAGGGAAACTGACATTCTATAGGGAATCCCCTTCCCTTTCCAGGTCTTTTGCTGATACTTTAGAGATTGGCTGAGAGTTCAGCGCATTTTAAGGATCTGAAGAGGAAACACTGCCATCTGTTGCCCCTGGAGGTCAGCCACCTATGAGACTTCATCTACATAATATGAACCTTGGTCTCTACAACCCCTTATCTTAACCCAGACACTCCTTTCTCTTGATTCCAGGTCTTTAGATAATAATTTAACCCTCAACCAATAGCCAATCAGAAAGTCTTTGAATCCACCTTTGACCTGTAAGTCACCCCTCCCCCAATGGCTTTGAGTTAGACCAAACCAAGTTATGCCTCACATTTATTGACTGACATCTTATGTCTTCCTAAAACATATAAAACCAAGCTGTAACCCAGTCTCCTTCAGCAAATGTTCTCAGGGCCCTGTGAGACCATGTCATGGGTCATGATCCACAACTTTAGCAATATAAGCTTCTAAATTGATTGGAGACCTGTGTCAGATACATTTTGGTTTACAGTATCTAAAATATATTGAATCTACAGAAAGCAAGCCTTGAAATTCAAACTTCGTAGATGAAGTATTTTCCAAATTCTTTTTTTAGATGTAGTTTCGCTCTTGTTTCCCAGGAGTGCAATGGCATGATCTCTGCTCACTAGAACCTCCACCTCCTGGGTTCAAGTGATTCTCCTGCCTCAGCCTCCCGAGTAGCTAGGATTATAGGCATGCGCTACCATGCCTGGCTAATTTTGTATTTTTAGTAGAGATGGGGTTTCTCCAAATTGGTCAGACTTGTCTCAAACTTCCGATCTCAGGTGATCCCAAATTCTTTTAAGCGCTCATTATCATAGCATGGCTAGATTTAGAGGGCTTTAGTAATTGACTTTTCCTTGGGGGTGTGAATAGGGAAATCAGGACTAACCATTCCTCTGCATGACACTAATTCCCAAAGAGATTAAGAAAGAAAAGCTCAAATATGGTTAATTACCAACTTTGTTCCTCTCCCTCTTACCTCCCCCATACCTACTCTTTGTGGTAGATGGCCATGAAGACGGTTATATCAGTTATAAACTGCTATAAAATGACACATTATCTGCCTATCTGAATTGTAGGGTGTGTAAATTCACCATGAAGCCATTACAGAAGCTCTTGTGAGGGGAAGATCAATGCTCTGACTACCTAAGAACTTACAACTCTTTCCTAACTCACCGGGCTTCAACAAATTCCTGAGTGTCAGGACAAAGTAAATATTCCTGTCCCAATATTCAGAGGAATCAATCCAGCCTCACTCTTTCTGTCACCCCATCCCTAAAAGTTTTCAGGATTTTGGACACCAGGGCTGAGTCCTAATCAAGCTAAGCCTTAATTTTTATGTGAAAGCAGGTAGATTGGAGCCCTGTGTTGGCAGCCATGCCAAGTAGCCTCATTGCTAGGCTGGTCCAAAATTATACTCAGGTTCCACTCACCTGTCTTTACCCCAACTTCCAGTAACCAAGGCAGGGACTTCTTTCTTCCTATTCCACTTACAGCTGCTCAGCATTGCCGTTTTGTCCTCTACTTGTGAATTTCTTGCCTGCTTTGTTACCTAATACTCATTGGGGGGTGTCAGAGGAAACCAAAGCATCTGTGGTACAGTAACTGGGACCTGGGTCACAAAGTTGGTGGTGAGAGATCAGGGATTGGGCAGTTTGCTTCTGGAACTCTGGGCTAGGAAGTGAGAATTTAGCCAGAGGAATCAGAAATACTACACTGGCCTGGCTCTGCTGGGATCTGGGTCATGGCAGTCCCAGTTTGGTTTATGTTACTGTGGGCAAATTCTAACACACCGTTTTGGAGAATTCAGGAGCAAACAGCTATGTTCCACCAAATAACAAAGTTTTTGAAGAGGTGACCTAGAGGTTATGAAATAATTTTAAATAAAAAGTGATTTTAATTACTCCTCAGCAACCATCCCTCCCAATACCCCTTCCTTAAGTGGAAAATCTTGGCCTTGCTACCTTGCTTTCTTAGATCTTGCTTATTTAAGACTTTAAATTTTGGTACGTATCCTTTGGCAATGTTTTTAAGAAAATGTGATTTCAATGATATTCTGAGCATGTTTTAAAGGACAGCAATCTAATGGACAAATAATGCTTTAAGGGTCCTTGGAATAGAGTTACCTTGTTTGACATGGTTGCTCATTGCACTTTCGAATCTGTGGCTCTGGCTTGGTTAAGTATTTGCATTTCTCGTTGTCCACAATGCTGATATTTTTGCTCATGATTTTTGTGCAGGACACTGTTGTCTTCCTTTCTCCTGAAAAGAACAAATAAACAAAGAAATATTATTATAAGCCTTTATGTAATGGATTTAGGAGGTGTTCATAAGCCTATTATGCTTATTTTTTATTTAAAAAACTTTTTTATAATTTAAATTTTTATTTTATTAAATTTTATTGATTCATATTAGATGTATACATTTTCAGGGTATATGTGATAATTTGATATATTCAGATAATAAAATCAGGGTAAGTTGGATATTCATCATTTAAATATTTATCTTTATGCTAGGAACATGTGAATTATTCTCTTCTAGTTATTTTGAAATGTACAATCTATTAATGTTAACTATAGTCACTCAATTGATTTATTGAACACCAGGTCTTATTTCTTCTATCAACTTTTATTTTAGATTCAGAGGGTAAACCTGCAGGTTTGTTACATGTTATTATACTTTTCAAAGATATTTTAAACAAATTTTAGAACAATGAAGATATTATTTATAATTTACATAACAAAATGTACCTCTAGGCTTAAAAGGGATGAGTAATAAATATTCCTTGTTACAAATTAAATGGCAAGTTTTATATACAAAGTGATCATGGCAACATAAATTAGCAAGATACAAACTGAAGACATTGTAAAGGATTGTGGCCATCTTTTAGAATTAAGTGGTGGAAAGCTCTATTTCCATAAAGTTAATCTCCCTAATGAGCCTTTCTGAAAGCACCTAAACATGTGTGCACATTTTATCATTTGGTTTGTACATCATTAGTGCTTTATAATAAGTTATGGAAAGCACATTTGTTTTGAGTATAACTCAAACCTTTATTCTTATCACCTCTAATAAAGACCCCAAGAATTCTAGAAATCTTTACCCAAATGATTGTCATCATCTGTAAGAAAAGAAATGGGACTCTTACCATCTTTTACCAGATTTCAGAAAACTTGGCTTTTCTACTTTCTCTACTATGATAAAATTTGATTATAGGATGTAAACATGACAATTTATATGCTGTATTCCTTTTGCTTACACAGCCCTATAAGCACACTTCCTTTACAGGAGTTATATTATTCATCTTACAATTAAAATGTCTAGTAAGTATGTGCTAATTTCTGCTTCTCTTTGAAAAAGTCTTATATACAGATTTCTTGTGAGTAGAAAAAGATACACATCTGTATAAGATTTAATAATCTTACTTAATCCATTGTTTGACACTATAAGACAGTTAAATCAGCCCAAAATTTTGAAGCCAGATTGGTCATGAAGAAGTAAGAAGACATCACAAGTCTGCTGCTTCACTATTGAAAGGCCCATTAGTTAGGGTACTATGACTGACATGGAAGCTTAGAGAATTCATGCTGGTAATGACAAACAAGAAAAGCTGGGCTGGTGGCAGGGAGGTCATTCTGCCACTCAATTAACAGAAAGAGCAGCTGGCATCAAGAATGAGGAAGGAAGGGATGTAGACAGAGAGGCAGTTTGAATAATTTTGGAGTACATTTTACTTTAGTTTGAATGGGAGATGGTAAGAGGCAACTGGGTGGCTAAGTAAACAGCAAAATAATAGCTTTAGGTTCAGAGTCTTTCCTTGATTTCCTCTCAATAGCTCTGAGCATAGTCCTACCACAATTTGTAGTATGAAAACATAACTGCATTTGTATACATGTGTAAATTAAATAATAATTCTGTGGTTATTGCATATAATGTTATTAAAACCATTTGGACCTTTAGTTCAATCAACAGTGATAACACAATGTTGGCTAAGTTATTTCCTTTTTAGGAAATCTTGGAGTACTGATGGAATGCAACTTATTCTATGGGAGCTCCATATAGACAAGAGTGTCAGGCAGGTAACAGGCCCTTTCCTTTGAGTGGAATGAGGTGTGCCTCCTACCAGTACCCTATGGCATTCCAGAAGTGTACACTGGTGGGCCAACAATGGGGAGGGCCTTGAGATGGCATCCAACCACAGGTTAAAAAGTGGATTAGGAAAAAATCATGGCCTATAGGCAGATGAATTAGAAAACGGTACTCGTCCTCCACATAGAGGTGGCCCCACAGCAGGCTCCATGGCTTGGCAAATGGAACATGGACTGGATTGCAGTCCCCTTGGCTGAAGACTTTCTGCAGTGCAGAAACTGCCTGAATGTGGAAACTACACCCTCTGAGGTCCTCTTGAGTGAACCTTTGCAGCTCATGCAACAAGGTGACCTAATGCTAACTTGCAGAGGAAAGGCAGTCTTTCACGTCTCTGGCAGATACTTAGAAGCTGTCCATGCTATTCCTTGGTAGGTCAAGAAGGATAAGTGTAGATTCAGACTTAATCACAGCAGTGCTCAAAACCCAACAACTTCAAATAATTTTCAAATAAACTGCTAGAGAAGCAGAAATGACATTATGCTCTTTTTTTTTTTCACATGGAGAAAACAGGCATCACGAGGTAAGATTTACCTAAATGTAAAATTTTGGGACAGATTTTTGGTCAGCTTCCTCTTAGCTTCCTATGCTTCAGGGGCTCTTTTATGACCTGAAGTATATATATCAAATAGATATTATGCAGATTTTGTATAATGCTAGCTTAGGTATTATTTCTACATTATTATGATGCGATAGCCAAAAGCAGGATTAAAATAAATACTACTTTTATGAAGTATAAATGTTAGTTCTAAAATTTAACTTGAAGCCTTGACACTTACAGAATAGATGCAGTTGCCTAAATTCATTTAAATGATGACATTTTGCCAACTGCAACACAAAAAGATGATGGGCATTATCCAGAAAGCTTTTGCTGAACATATATATAGTCACAGAATAAATAACCCAAGGCTGATTATAATGCTTTTTTCCCCATCCTCAGAAAATATTTAACCTTAGTTATATTCACCTACTGCTTACGTACTGAGATACTGAAAAAGAATTTTTTAACTATAAGTATTGTTATATCAAAAGGGATATAGGTATCGGCATCATTTTAGGGACATGTTAGTAGTTTTCTAAGAAAGTATGAAGGTGCATGAGTATGAATTGAGACATTTCCATTTACATTGTAAGAAAGGACTCCTATATTGTAAGGTTTTTGGCAGCTAGGGGAAGCTTAGCTCTTTTTAAAAATTTCATTGAACAAAAACAATAGAATTAGAAAAAAACTCATTGCTCAGCTACAGACGTGTTACACCTATGAAAATACAACTAAGATCTTAAAGCCATATGGAAATGTTATTGTTTGAGTTTTTCTTTTATATATTTAAATGTCCCAGCCAACACAGGAAATTTCCATTCTAGCATCTAATAGCAGTATCTACAATGCATCCAATACTGTGGCACCTAGGGACAAACAGAAAGTGATGAAATAACTGACCTTCTGCCTGAATTATGACAGCTGTAGGCTGTTGACAGAGTATTACTTGCTTTATGGTGATTAACTTCACCTCTTGGTTATTCCCATTAAATTTGTCTTGGGGAAATCTGGATGTTTTGAATACAATTATAAATAAAATAAAATAACCATTATGCATTCATCTCTATTGAATTGCAATATCTGAAAATGAAGGGTAACTTTTATTTACTAACTCTTTGTGCTTTGGAAATTTAACAAAGACTAGACATTATATTAAGTGAGCCGCCTTTTCCAGTTTCACAGATAAGCTGACACTTTTTACTATAAAATATATGCTCTGAATTTAACCCATAAAATGGGTATTTCAAAATAAAACTAAATTCTATTGAGGTACCTCACATTACTAGAACTTGCATTGTAAATGCTGAAACATATTCTTGGTTGTGGGTTCAGTGTTTCAATATGCATAACTGAAATTTTCTATACATTATTTAACATTCTAAAATTTTAAATTAAATTATAGAACTCTGTAAGACAGAGATTATGTGTGTGTGTATGCCTGTGTGTGTTTGTAGATTTCTTTATAATTTTTATAATTTTCTTTTAAAATTTCTACTTATTAATTTTCTATTGGATTAACAATGGCCAGTAAACATGAGAACCAAAAGTAAATATACTTTAATGAGGATGAAGGACTTTTCTCTGAGCGCTTCCTAGAGCTTTGTAAAATGCTGATTATTTTTTACACCTACATTTATTTAACTTAAATGACTTTCAAAATCATGTCATGCCATTTACTTTTTATCCTTTTTTTACATTAAAAAATATTATTCCCTAAGGATATTGTCTGAGTGTTAAAATGACTAGTTCATTTTTTTATTTTAATGAAAATAATTTACTTTGCTTTGTTCACAACACCTAATATATAACCAATCTGATCTTGCCATTTATATGCATGCAAATATTTTAATGAGATCACATAGCTGTCAAGTTAAATTTAACTGTTAGCATAACACTCAAGGACCTTCATGAATTGGCTTTCATCCTACTTTTCTGATTAAATCACTTCCCACCCACCAATCCTCATATTTTACACTCTAGTAATAACATTTTCACTTCCAAGAAAGCCTTCCACCTGGCACGTGGGTGCCTTTGCACCAAGGTATATCCTTGGAAGGCTTTCTATATCTTCCTTTATCACTGAGTAAGGTGATTTTATTATTATCTGACTTCCACTAGATGGACTGTGAGTTCTCTGAAAGCAAGACATATTCATCTTTGGACCACCTAGCAATAGTGGATGCATGGTCAATACTGGTAAAGGAATGAATGAGTGAAATATAAGCATGTAATTCAAGCTGTCAGTGCTTTCTATACTAAGAGGTTCATCTCAATACTATGTTTTCTAAAATGGTGACAAAATCATTTGCAAACTAAATGACAAATTATCAGGAATCCAGTTCCTCTTATGGCAAATCCAGTTCATGGATTATCACTTAGGTATTAAAAATCAAGGTTATGAATAGTTTCTGTCAATATAAGATGTTTTTATTAATAAGTGAAATAATATCAAATTATATTAAATATTGAAATAAAATAATGCAGAGAAAAAATGGAAAATATATTCTGGTGCATTTTCTTTGGCAAATAATGTTTATTTTGGTACATGTATAGTACCTTTAAAATGTAAAAACAGGCCAGGCACGGTGGCTCATGCCTGTAATCCCAGCAGTTTGGGAGGCTGAGGCAGGTGAATCACGAGGTCAGCAGTTTGAGACCAGCCTGACCAACATGGTGAAACCCAGTCTCTACTAAAAATACAAAAAAATTAGCTGGGTGTGGTGGTGGGCGCCTGCAATCCTAGCTACTTGGGAGGCTGAGGCAGGAGAATCACTTGAAACTGCAAGGTGGAGGTTGCAGTGAGCTGAGATTGTGCCACTGCACTCTAGCCTGGGCAATAAGAGCCAAACTCCATCTCAAAAAGAAAAAAAAGTAAAAACAGAACAAATCACACCCTTATAGATGTTCTTTCCTGTTAAATATATTCTAGAGGGTTTTAAAAGGTATAGGCTTTTGAATACTGAAATGTTTTCCTCAACTTGGACCCAAAGGCTTGGATATCTACTTACGATCTGGATATGGACAAGGGAAGCAGTGTCTAGAGGATCCCAGGACAGTCATAAGCTAGACAGACTTGGACTGGTGTGAAGAATGTGGAATGTTGGCTTATTTTTTTTCCTTCAAAGTAGATCTGCTTAGGATTTCCTAAAAGCATGTTTAACTCTTCATGTGTTTCATAAAGGGTTATTGAATTTTGGGGTCCTCATTCTATTTTATTTCAGTAATCTATTCACTAGATCAAAACAAATCTTAAAGTTATGCAGTTAATGCTGATTCCACACACAATCCTCAGATATTTTGGAATAATATATTTATAATGCCTCTGGAGACTAAGATCACTTAAAACAGGTCTTTAATGTCAAAAGGAACCTTGTAGCAAACTGATCCACACTTCTGAGATGCCAAAATAAATTTAAACCATTCCTCCAAATATTTTAAGATGTTTTAGAACTCTAACGCAAAGTGAACATTTCTTTCACAAAAACATTTCAAGCTGTTTGAAAATAAAAGAACTAGTTTTAATGACTGATGTTAAAATACAAAATGATATGTCAATTCAAATATTTCTAGAATTATCATTAGACTCAAAAGACTGTGACGGAAAGTGTGATAACTTATATATGTATGTTAAACTGTTGAAAAAATTTACCTGAGATGATCAGCCTTCATCAGAGATTTTAAGGCAATATTCGTTTTAAAAGAGAGAATTTTCATCTCTTAGGCTTTTCATATCTTATAATAACTGACAATAATAAATACATATGTGAAATAAGTTTAGTTTGAGTTACCATTTTAAAACTTAGTTTGAGATGCTGATGTAAAATATAATTATGATAAAAATTAGCTAGATAACCATATCCTTTTAAGTGTTTATTTTCCCACTTATTACAGTATTGGCAATTTAATATCTTACAACAGAATTAGAAAAATAACATCTTATACACACATTTTATACTGCCCTGTGATACTTTACTTGCTCTTAATATATTCTTATGAAGTAGAATACTGCTATTATTATTCCTCTTTGCTGTTGAAGATAAATTTTGCATGAATCTGTTTCCAATATTCTGTGCTTTGAACTTACTCTCATTTAATTCATGAATATGCTGAAAGATTAGAAAGCTCTTTCTGGCTATAAAATCGATGATATGAAGTCAGAAATGATGCGATCCTTGAAATTCTGTCCATCCACTTTATTTATGAACTGCAAAGGAAAATAATATCCAAAAGCCCAGAAATATTTTGGCATTGAAATGAATATGCACCCCATTAACATGGAGATAATCGAAAACTGTTGACTAAACACAATGGAGCAGAGTTGGAAGAGGAGATCTATTCAAGCACAAATCATATAGGAGTTGTGTATTATTAGAATGACTGTTTTATAAAATCAGCCATTTGAAATAAAAATAAAAGCATATCTAAATTCTTACATAACAGAATATAATAAAACATCCATTTGTATCCAAAGAAAACCTAAATAATCTCTAGAAGACATGCTGTATTTTGTGGAAATAAACTACATGAAGCCTCCTGAGCCATTCATGAAGGCAGTATGATGAGCAGGAAAGAAGACTTGAACCCCTGAGTCATTGATTCTAATCCTGGCTCTACCCAAATGGGCCATGCAACCTTGGGAAGTCACTTAACCTCTAAGCCCTTCAATTTTCTCATGTTGATAATTAAGAAGTTATGTTTAAGAATAGATAATATTTCTCCTGACCCTGAAACAAAAAAAATTTATAGTCAACCTCTATTCCTTGATGCTTAGCAATTGGAAGAACATATTTTAGGAAGTAATTAATGTAATTTGGGGAAGAATGTTGACCCTAGACAATTTGCTTTTTAAAATTGAAGACTGACAAGTTCTGTATGTTTAACTCATTCTGATGCAGCTTCTATTAGATAAAAATGGCAGAAGGAGGAAAAAATGAGAATAAAAACATTTACTGGGCAAACATTTTCCTGTCTAGAGTTTTAAATGTAAATGGATTTTAACAACTGCTTTTCAGTGGTATAAGGTGAACCATCAGCCTGTCTGTCCATCACTTTACTCCTCCATTGCCTGCCCCCCAACCACAAGATGGGCGCTTGTTGGTAGGATTGCAGATATGACTAAGAATCTTATCTGAGCTACGTTAAAGAGAAAAATATAACTATATTTTTGTTGTGAATGTGTTTGTTTCTATTTTGTGCCTTCGTTTTTTATTTGGGTAGAGAAGGTGAAGTACAGCCCCTTAAGAAAGATGAGCCCCTGGCATCAGTGTAGGATGAGTGGAGCAGAGGAACAGGAATTTGCGAATTTGAGTGCATATGGGAGCATCAGCAGGAGAGGATGGGAGGATAGAAGAGCTCAAGTCATAGGGCAGTATTAGGGCCCAGGAAGAGAAACATGGCCACTGAAAATTTCTTGTGGCAAGGGTGACTGATAACATTTTTTTAAATTGAGAGAGCGATTTGAAATGTTTTTGTTGTAACCACTTTTTATCCTTGGGGCACAAAGTGAATTCCTTATAACTTCACCATTCCTCTGCCCCTGATGTTGCCTTTGCTCTGGCAAAGATGCTCCTGGAGTCAGGTAAGAACCTCAAAGCTCTGAGCCCTCTGCCAAAGGATGCTCCTTCCCACTCTATGCTCCTTGAATATTCTTGGCACCTTCTTTCTCCTAAGGACACAGCCTCTTACTCTCCCTGTAGCCTTCAGCGGGGTGACCATTGTTTTGATCACTTCCAGGTACCTTTGGATCTAGACGTGGTGCAGCTGCCATGCTCCTCCCTGCCACTAGCAGACCCCTCTCCCTTTCTGTTCTATAATCTCAGCTCTATTTTCTGATATCATCCTCTATATTTCTAGCCTTTTAGTGCCATGAGACTAACAAGTCTTTCCCTTTAGCACCCTGAGACTAATAATTCTTTAACCCCTCAAGACCCTATACTCCATCAATCCTATCACCATTTTACTGTCTTTCAGCCCCCATATCTTTATATTCCTCCTATTGCACCTAAATTCCATGATCCACCACTTTCAGCCTCTTGCATACAACCTCAGGTCAAGCACTTACTCCTCTCTTACTTTATCATACTCACTTGGCAATTTCCAAACTCACTTCACAGGTGCACTCGCATGCTGTACATTGCTAGAAGGTAACATACATCATAAGGACTGGTATCATCCTAAATTCATGACCATTGACTTTAAACAGACTATTACTCCAGATAATCAAAATACACATACCCATTTCATTCATTATCTAAGTGATTGATTCACATTTTCTCTTTTCAAAATGTCAGTACTTCCTTTTCCACCCTAACTCTCAGCCAGATAGCCTTTATTGACAAAATAGTTTCAACTGTAACTTCCGAACACCTATCTTTTCTCCTGTTACTAGTGATGAGTTGTCCATATTTTTGCCTAAAGCCAACTTCACCATCCTATCCCATTTGGATATCACTTCAGCAATTTTTTTGCTCTCTCCTTTGCATCCCTAGTTTTTTGTTTGATTCTTAAAAATGCACACTGGCAAACAATGTTGTATCATATACTCTATTGAAAACAACAACAAACTCCTTTAACTCATATCCTCTTTTACCCCTGCCACGTTTGTTTTCTCCTTTCAGCAACATTCCTGAGTTACCTAGAGTCTCTTTCTTCAATTCTTCTGCTATTTTCTATGGAATCCATCCACATAGTCTTTGGAGCCAAACACTTTATTAATTTTTATAGGATAACCATTGACTTTCATGTTCCAAATATATTTCATTTATAAAATATAATGACTATAATATATTTAAGTATAACAATCATTGTCAGTCTACATTATTTTTTATTTATTGCAACTTTTGATACAGTTGATCATTCCCTCCTTCTTCTAATACTCTTCACTTGCCATACAGATGAGCATTGTCTCCTGCATGTTTTTTTTTTCCTGCTATGTTGTTGGCTACTCATTTCAATAGGCTTTGCTTATTTCTCCTCATCTCTCCAAACTCTAAATGGTGGCATGCCCCAAGTTTCAATCCTCTAATAGCTTCTTTCTCTCTTCACTCAATATTAGTCTACAGATAAAGAATATATGGATATTTTTAAATGCCAAGGATACATAAAGTCTTTGGTGACTATTCTCAGTTGGCATTTAAAAATATCCATATATTCTTTATCTGTAGCCTGATATTCTGTCCTGAATGCCAGACTTATATACCTAACTGCTTACTTGGCATCACACTTAGATGTCCAACAGACATTTCAAATAAAACTCTCTTCTAATCCTGCTATTCCACAGACTTCTTTTTTTTTTTTTTCTTTTCTTTTTTTTCTGAAATGGAGTTTCGCTTTGCCACTGAGGCTGGAGTGCAGTGGCAGGATCTTGGCTCACTGCAAGCTCCGTCTCCCAGGTTCATGCCATTCTCCTGCCTCAGCCTCTCGACTAGCTGGGACTACAGGCGCCCGCCACCACACCCGGCTAATTTTTTATATTATTTGTAGAGACGGGGTTTCGCCGTGTTAGCCAGAATGGTCTTGATCTCCTGACCTCGTGATCCGCCCGCCTCGGCCTCCCAGAGTGCTGGGATTACAGGTGTGAGCCACCACGCCCGGCCTTCCACAGACTTTTCTATGTAAGGCAGTGGTGACTTAACCCTGCAGGTTGCTTGGCAAAAAACATCACAGTCATCCTTGACACATCGCTTTCTCTCATGCTCCACATTTAGTCTATCAACATTATCTATTAGTTCTACTTTCAAAATATATACAGAACCTGACCATTTCCTCCCTCCTCTATTGCTATCACAGTGGTTCAACTATCATCTCTTTCCTGGATTATTGTAGTAACCTCTTGACTGATCACTCTACTTGTACCCCTTTTCTTTATTCACTGTACAATCAATTCAGAAACAGAAATAACTTTTAAAAACATTAAACCAGAATAAGTCACTCTTCTATTTAAACCTTCCAATAACGTTCCAGATCATTCAGAGTAAAGGAAGGACATACAAGTATTCCGGCTATTCTTTGAGTATGCCAAGCTCTTCTCCTGCCTCACGGCTTTTGCTTAGAATGCTCTGCCCTTGTAGTTGGTGCCCACCCATATCCACTTTAGGTTTTTTAATCAGTGGAATCTTCTCCTTGAGGTTTTTTCCGACCACCATATTTAAAACCGCACCTAACCCTTCTCATCTTCACAACTCCTATTTATTTTCCCTCCTTGCTTTATTTTTATCCAGAGTACTTATCAGAATTTGATACCATTATTACTTACTTGCATGTTTGCTTTCTGTCTCCTTTCTCCCAAATCCACTCCCCCAAATCCTGTCACTGCACCTTCCCCACTTCTGCTGCAGCAACGTTTAGGCTACATATGTGAATAGTTTATTTGCACAGAAAACAAAATAGATAGTTCACTTCTTTGCACACAACATATATGTATATATCATACTTTTGTATAATTGAATATTTTTTCAGTATTAAAAGGAATCAGTTACTAGAAGGCCATAGAAAATGTGTTCAGTGGAAATGAGAACTGAAATAATATACTGCTGATACAGATACAGATGGATACAAGTGTAAATTGGAGCTCTCATGACCTGAGATCCCATGTTGGCTTTACTACTAACTGGTTCTATGAGCAACCACAATCTATTTAACCTGCAGGACACAATTATCTTATTGGTACAATAAAGGGATAGGATTAAGGATTATTATTATTATTATTATTATTATTATTGAGACCGAGCCTCTCTCTGTCACCCAGGTTGCAGTGCAGTGGTGTCATCATGGCTTACTGGAACCCCCGTCTCCCGGGTTCAAGCAATTCTCATGCCTTAGCCTCCTGAGTAGCTTGGATTACAGGTGTGCACCACCACAGCTGCCTAAGGATTAAGTGATTTCTTAGCGTCACATTTGATGCTTAACTAATTATGTTCTTTTGCCTCCTTAACCTCTAATATAAGAACAAAAATTAAAAAACAAACTTGGAACACAATTTCAGGATGCATTTATATGTATTAAAAATAGTGGTATACTTTTAAAAAAGAGCAAACTAAAGGAATTGGAAAATTACTTTCTTCACATGCTCTGTATACAGTTGGCCCTCAGTATCAGCAGGCTTTGCATCCACAGATTCAACCATCTACAGATCAAAACCTTCAGATATGAAAGGCTGCCTGTAGGTACTTTCCATCCAATGGCTGGTTGAATTGTGGATGTGGAACCAGCGGATCGAGAGGACTGACTGTGCTACACATCATTTTATGTCAGGAACTTGAGCATCCTCAAATTTTGTTATCCACAGGAGGTCTTGGATACCGTGAGCCTTGTGTAGTTAGCATAAGTATGCAGACAACATAGAAACAAGCTCAAGACTGTTCCTGTCAAATAATTCTTATATTCAATTCAGGTCTGTAATTCTTGTGGGCAGGTGTACTTTGGAATTTAGAACTTTTAAGATTTCATAGAAATAACACAGTGCATAAATAGTACCTAACAACCTGAATGGTGTCTGGGGAGGCCCCTGTAAACAAATATATTAATACTTATGTAATGTAATGTAATGTAATATAATGCAAAGAGTAGTCATATTGAGATATGTTAACAATCCTAAATAGCTGTTCTTCCATTCTAAGTATTTCAGGTGTTTAGCCACTAAACATATCATATAAAACTTTCCATTTCTAACTCTTTATGGATTTTGGAATTGCAGATTAGGGATTTTGGATATGTCTTAATTATCAATGCTTAATCAGAAAACAACTGATGTTTTGGAAAGATAAATGTTTAAAAATCCTTCACCTCCTCCACAAGTGGCATCGCAATCTTCCCAGCTTGTGTGTGTCCACATGAAGAGGGGCTCAGGTGCTTTAGAGCTCTGGTTTTCTGGAAGAGGGTCTGATGGGATAGTGTATTCATAGTGAAGACCATAATTCTGATCCTGAAACAGGAGCACCTATAGTATATAAAAATGATCAAGGCAGATGGGTCAAACTAGAGCACGTGCAATGTAAAGCATAAAATTAACAATATTGATACTTAAAATGCTCATTGTGTTGTGTGCATTTTGTTGTTGTTGTTGCTGTTGTGGACATACCCTTCTCTTAATGCACACTAGAAACATGACATTATTCTTAAATGTAGATATTGCCATGCTTTTGAAAAGACTGGAGCTTCGTACTTACCTTCATGCTAAAAACATCTTAAGAAAAGCTCATTTGAGTGAGGTCAGACATACTAGATCATTTTCTTTCAATTTGATGGACTAGACAGTTTCCCAAAGCATAGTAAATGTATAAGATGACTTTAGTTGGAGGTGGGCAAAAGTGGCGGCAGGAGTATGTGTTCTATCATATATCAAGGTGTGACCCACAATCTAATGCCAAATGTAGAGAAAAGAAAAGATGGACAGGAAGTTGCTGAGTCAAAAGAGGAAGATAGATAGATGACTTTGGGGATCACTGAACTTCATAAGGGCAGAGAATTTCTAAGCAAACTGGAGGACAAGAATTTCACTCCAGGTATGCTTACAGTTAACCTTTAATTGTAGCAAGCGAGGTTACTGATTTTCCACTTGTAGTATATATTGTTTTCTTTGAAGTTAAATTTATGTTACATGAACTTTTAATATTAATAATTGTACAGTTATGCACATATATATATAAATAGTTCAATAAACCATAAACATACATGAAAACGACTGAACATGGGGCTACACGTTGGACTGAACTATATGCAGGGACCATGTCTGTTTTGTTCTCTACTGGTTCCCAGTGCCAGGCTCAGAATTGGATAGTGTGGCCAATTATACATAAATACATCCACCCCCCTCCCCCACATACACACATATTTTAATGAAAGAGTTAATGAGTATATATATATATATTTCTTTATACATCTATTTTTAGAAAATATGTCAAGCAATCCCATGGAATATATCACTTCTATGGATCTGAGGATCTATGGAAACAATCTATATAATATAATATGATACATTAAAAAACATATGTACCCAAATTTTAAAATTATGATAAATTATTGAAGAACTTTATTTAGTATTTTACCTGCATCAAGGTAGTTGTAATGATAGGTAATGCAGAGTTAACATTCCATAGGAAAATTGAAATGGGCCTAGGTTTAAGTGTCTGAACATTTTTATTATATTTTCTTTCCTTCTTTTTCTCAGAGTTTTGTTCAGTATATCAACAGAATGCCTAAGATGTATTTTGATGTGCGGATTGGGAGACTAGTGTGTCCACTTTATAAATAACTATATCAATAAAAACAATAATTTTAAGTTCACAAATGCGTAACACATACAGTGTACTAATTCTATCATAGTACTTATTTTGGCTTAAATATGCCATTTGATGTTGCTGATTATAAGTGACTTTCAGCCTAATGAGTTTAAAGACAGACAGTTTAAATGGGTTTTTAAAAAATGATATACCTTATGACTATACCCAGACTATTATTAATACATAGTTTTTAAATGAATGGGATGAACATGTAAATACCAGCTATTTGTCAACTTATTTAATTACATAAAAATGTGTCTATTTTTCCTAATAAACTACCTTTTCATTGATAGAACTTTAGATTGTCCTTGAATATCTAATGCCACTTAAAACAGAGACACTGGCTACAAAACCATTAGCTCTTTCTTAAACCATTTGAATTTGGCAGTATTCTTTGCAAAAAGGAAAGTGTGACCATGTTACAGTTGAGGGGCACATGTTGAAGCATGGCAGCAGAAGGGATTGCCTTTCAAAATTCAGTACAGTCCTTCAATCTGTAATAGTCATTAAAGAAAAAATATCTTAGAAGTGCAGTTTCCCTTGGATTACTGAATAAATCCAGGTCACATAGATGCCTTCTTTTAGACATAGTTCACTGAGTTTAATTATGCTTCATGCTTCCAGGAAAAACCTTAGTAATTACCAGTTAGATTAAGGATTCTGCAGCAAGGAAACTCCCTCCATCCAACACTAAGGTCTCACATATAGTGTTTTAAAATTCTGAATTTGAAGCTTAGTAAAGAAGCCTTGGTCTTATACCATAAAATAAAAACAGGGGAGGTTACATTTATTAAAGGCAGGCAACACAATGGCATTTTATGCAATACAATCATTAAACATATGTTTGCTGTTGATACTGTTATTATAAGTGACCAAATCATGGAATGAAACAGATATTGTTCATACAACATTTGTTTCTTCATTTTATTTTCTCTCGCTAGATGGCATAAGGCAGAGAGTAGGGTTTCCAGCTGAAATTAAATAATAGGATCCAATGGGACTGTGAGGTGATGCACAAAATGATTATTCAAAGTATACTTACATTTTTGATTTAAGGCAGTTTGGTATAAAGAACTTGGATCTAAGCTTTGGATCCAAGTTCTTTGGACCTCTGTGTCAGCGAGGTGGCATAGAAGAGTGACTAATACCTAGGTTTTTACAGCTAAATAACTTATTGGACAACACTGAGCACATTGATTAACTTTTCTCATATTTAGTTCTTTTTAATCGGTAAACTAGAGTAATAGTATATATTACACAGGATTATTTGGGGGATTAAATGCTATAATGAACATAAAGCACTTTTGGATAGTGTCTAATTCTTAGTCCTCAAGAATGATGGATATTATTATTATTATGGTTTGGAATAGAAGGTACACACACCACTCACCTTGCTCCCTTTATTTCTGTTGGTAAAGCATATTAATTGCAGTTATATAGAACCTTGTAATTTAAAATGTGGTTTGTGGACCAGTAGCAGCAGTATCATGTGGAAGGTGGTGAAAAATACAGATTTTAGATCCCGCCCCAAATCAAATGAATCAGACTATGCATTTTAGTAAGAACCCCAGGTAATCTGCAGGCACACTAAAGTAGTAGAAGCAAATAGGCCAATATATGATGTGAACCTCTGGCTTCTAGACTAGCAACACACATGTCTCCAATTGAAGACAAATTTATCTTAAATCATGTGGAGATATTAAATAATGCAGCACATCATGCTCCAAATAAACAGTTAATTGATCGTGTTTTAGAGTTGTTTTATATGTGGACTTAAGGAGGTGTTGCAGTGTCTGAATTTTAGGCTTCTTTTTGCCATTAGGATAGAAAACTCACACCAGCTGTGTAGTCAGTCATTTGGCTCATGTGCCATTAGCACGCACTGCCATAATCAAGGTCAAAAGGGGCACATGGACCTGCCACCAGCCTGGACAGAATTCCATCATCCTGATTTTTTCTCTTCAAATTCTAAACCACTTATATCCAGTTTTTGTTTTTTTGTTTTTTGTTTTTTGTTTTTGTTTTTTTTTTGAGACAGAGTCTCCCTCTGTCACCCAGGCTGGAGTGCAGTGGCTTGATCTCTGCTCACTGCAACCTCCGCCTCTTGGGTTCAAGCAATTCTCCTGCCTCAGCCTCCTGAGTAGCTGGGATTACAGGCATGCGTCACCATGCCCAGCTAATTTTTTTGTTTTGTTTTTAGTAGAGACGGAGTTTCAGCATGTTGGTCAGGCTGGTCTCGAACTCCTGACCTTGCGATCCACCCACCTTGGACTCCCAAAGTGCTGGGATTACAGGCGTGAGCCACCACGTCTGGCGTATATACAGTTTTTTACTAATGGTAACGAAGCTTATCATCCCAAATATTCAAATTTTCGTAATTCTTTACAAAAATCCATTAATAACAAACAGGGCGATGGGGAGCACTGTTAACATGTATTTATCAAATTCCTTCTCTCGGGTAGAATAACATTTTATCTAAGGTTTTTATGCAGAGTCAGATAATGGCCGTTCATGGATATATAACACGCTGTGATTTGCATGCAATATTATAGTACTCTCTTCATAGACATCCTCTTCAGTTAGTAAATGTATGTTTTTAGGAAGAAGGGGTTTCTTTGGATTCCCTGTCATCCATCTGTACTTTGCATCTGTAAATTCCCTAAAACATCTTGCTCCTCCTGTAATAATTGCTGTTTTTAGACAACATGATTTAAAACACGTTTTACAAAACCTCTAAAAATTCCACTTTTTAAATAATTTTAAATGTCTGTGTGACAATTCAAATCTGAAAAATATTAGAGGAAGTGCACTGGGAATGTTCCTTGCCATGAGAAGTTGATTATGCCATGTTATCAATTCATTCCCTCATACCAGGAGATGTAAAGGTGCTGTAGTAGGACCTTTGGCAGAGATCTTCTCCCAGAGGCCTCGTCTTACATAATGAACGGTAGTTCCAGCCAAATTGAAGGCTCCAGAGTGTTCAATCTTCCAGTCACTATTAATAGACTGTTTGCCAGCATCTCGGAGAGCTATAAAGAGGTTCAAAAATATAATGAGTATTAACAAGTCAGCTTCATTGATCAACATCTACTACAAATTATTTTGTTAAAACTAGTCCATTTATTTACAAACAAATGGATCAACATTCCCTGATGTAAAACTTGAGGCAGCTCTTTTTAGGAAAAGTCTGCAATCATGGCAGATGCCATAGCTCTCCTGTCCTGAAATTGTCCATAACTATATAGCCATATTTATCTTTGCCTTCTCTAATCTCCTTGGACCTTTGATGTATATATTCCTTATTTCGGTCCTTAATCATTTATTCTTTAACACATTACTATATTCAGACTATGTGTATCTATTTAGTCTATCCAGTGATCCTATAAGCATTGTGAATACCGGCTTTACATCTCGTACATGCTCTGTCTCTCCTATGCCCATTCAGAAAAGTAGGTGATTAAAGAAGGATCATTAAGCAGGACATTAATTAACAGATCAAAATGGCAGGGTTATATGCATTATAAAACAATTCAAAGATAATATGTTGGATTTAAAAACAGACCCAGGACCTTTTAACATCTGTTTGTGATTTGCTGTGAACAAGAATGGAAGATAAATGTTATTTCTCACCCACAAGCAACTATCATCTATATAGGATTTTACAGAATAATTCTGTTTACATAATTTTTTTCTTTTTGAGCTAATCTGTGTACAATTTAAATAAGATTAGTGACACAGAAATGAGACATCATGGTTACCATTTTAAATTAAATTTTTAAAATATTTTCCTTCAAATGATTTAGTGTTTAATTTAAACTTTTAGACTCTTCCATACAACTTTACTGTCTTTCCTAAAGACATGTACATGAGGATTCATTGAAGGCTATGTCAAAATTATATGAAAACATTTTGATAACTTAAGCCAATAAATCCTGCTAGTTATTTAAGCTAATCTCCAAGTATTAGATGTTTGAAGATTTCCAAGTTTTTATCTTGTAAATAATGTTTAAATAAATATGCTATATACTAATTATGTGTATATCTGAATATTTCCCTTAAATATCCAGATTTGGAACTAAAATAATAAATAAATTGAACATTTAAAGATTTTGAAAAACAGTTTCAAATTGATTTTCCTAGAGGTTGCATCAATTTATACTTCCATAATAGTGACTGAGAGTGTTTATTTCTGAGCACAGCACTGAAAGTAAATTTCTCTTACCTAATATAAAATCATGATTGAATAATTACTTATCTAGTATCAACCATAACTCAGGCAACATTCAAAGTTCTGGAACCCCCAAAATGAACAACATGTATATGTTCTCTGTCTTCATGGAACTTACACTCTAACTGCAGAGCCAGACATTAAACAAGTTACATAGGCAACTGACTACAACATGCTGATACTTGCGTGGCAGAGTTGAAAGAGGCTCCTCTGAGGGATGTTATTTACTGAGGAAGTTAGTGAAGGGAAATAAGGGAAAGGGCATTCTAGACTAAGGGAGCCATACATGGAAAGGTCTTAAAGCTCATCGCAGCTTGACCAGGACCAGGAGACCCATGTGCATGAAGTCAAACATGCTGAAGCAGATTATGAAGGGAGGCTGGAGAAATGAGGACTAGCCAGACCAGAGAGGCCTTGTTAGTATTTGAGTTTTCCTAAGAAAAAAATGTAACGGCCGGTGTGGTGGCTCACACCTGTAATCCCAGCACTTTGGGAGGTCAAGGTGGGCAGATGGCTTGAGTTTACAAGTTCAAGACCAGTCTGGACAACATGGCAAAACCCCATCTCTACAAAATATACAAAAATTAGCTAGGTATGGTGGTGCCCGCCTGCAGTCCCAGTGACTCGGGAGGCTGAGGTGGGTGGATCGCTTGAACCTAGGAGGTGGAGGTTGCAGTGAGCTGAGATCATGCCACTGCACTCCAGCCTGGGCAACAGAACCAGATGTGGTCTGGGGGGGGAAAAAAAAAGTAAAGCTTTAAAGTATTTTGAAAAATATTCTGTGGAAAATGGGCTGGTGTAGGGTAAATTTACACAGGGAAGATAAGATATAACACTAACATGGTAGCCCAACTGAAAGTAATGGTGGCTTGGATTAAGGGAATGGATGAAAATATCAAGATTTGTTTCAGAGTAAAATGGACAGAATATGGTAATGAATTGGTTCCCCTGGGTAAATGGAAGTGTCAAGTATGATGCCAGGGTTCTAGGATGAGAAAACAGATGGGTTATGATGGCAAATAATGAAACGGTAAAAACTGTCAAAAGAACATAGTTGAGGAGCAATATCATAAGTTAACTTTTTTTTTTTTTTGAGACGGAGTCGCACTCTGTCACCCAGGCTGGAGTGCAGTGGCCCGATCTCAGCTCACTGCAACTTCTGCCTCCCAGATTCAAGCAATTCTCCCTGCCTCAGCATCCCGAGTAGCTGGGATTACAGGCTGCCACCACCATCCCCAGCTAATTTTTTTATTTTTAGTAGAAACAGCGTTTTGTCATGTTGGCCAGGCTGGTCTGGAACTCCTGACCTCAGGTGATCTCCCCACCTTGGCCTTCCAAAGTGCTGTGATTACAGGCGTGAGCCACTGTGCTGGGCCCAATCTACTTTTCTTAAAGATCTATTATTTTATTCCTATTGAACTTTATAATTTTTTCATTTTGATCATGCTAAATTGGTAAAATAATTAATGATTTTTCCTGAAAGGTAAATTATTTCCTTGTTTTTCATTAAAGTCTATTAAGTATTTTGAGGAATCTTTTTGGCCTAGATATGTACTAAGGTCGGTACAATTCCATTTTTTTCTCCTGTATTCAGTACATTTTTAGGGCACAATGTAAAGAAATATTTTCAGAAAATCTCTAATTAAAATGACTTTAAAAATCCTGGGGGTCACTAGAGTACATTTAGATTCAATTGGTATTTTTGACATTCAGCATTCTCCAGAAAATGGCACTCACACATGTACCTTCAAATCCACACCATTTAATAGCAGCCTCACATAAAGAATCAATACTTTAGGTATATATGTTTCTTGCTTTTTGTTTTTAATTTGTTAATTTAAAAAATGTGCTTTTAGAAATCATACTCTTCACCATGATTGAATAACTAAAACTGTATTAGCTCTCCTATGGTAAATAACTAGAAAATTAGACAATGTATGAAACAGCTGTTCTCAGATGTTGGTTAAATAACAACAGAGAACTGCGATCCCTAAGAGAAGACCAAATAATTTGATCTCTAAAACTGCTTGGCTTTCTGCTTGAAAATATTTACCAGACCCCCTGACTGGGAGGTAGAACCCACACAGAGGACAGATGATGAGGGTGAGGGCTTCAGTGAGTTGAGGACACAGACAACGGAGTTCAAATTGGCTAAAGCAGCTGAAGTCTTTAGTGGAGAACAAAAAAAGGCTACATATAAGAAATAAAGTTAAACTAATCCTAGAACAAAGGTTACTTTAGTTGCATACTGACAAAGCTTTTAAAAAGCCTCAAGAAGTTAAGCTGATCTGCAAGTAAGTTAACTGTCCAGCAAAATGAAACTCAATACTCAATAGTAAATAACAAAATACAGTCATTCAGCAATGTCACATTCATAATATCCAGCATCCAACCAAAAAGTACTAGGTATGGGAAAAAGTCAGGGATTGCAACCTATCATAATCAGTGGAAAAATCAGCCAATAAAAAGTGGTCCAGGAATAATAGAGATGACAGAATTTGTAGACCAAGGCTTTTTATTATTATTATTTTTTTTTCTGAGATGGAGTCTCACTCTGTCACCCAGATTGGAGTGCAGTGGCGCCATCTCAGGTCACTGCAACCTCTGCCTCATGGGTTCAAGCAATTCTCCTGCCTCAGCCTCCTGAGTGGCTAGAGTTACTGGTGCTTGCCACATGCCCAGCTAATTTTTGTATTTTTAGTAGAGACGAGGTGTTACCATGTTGGTCAGGCTGAACTCCTGACCTCAAGTGATCTGCCTGCCTTGCCCTCCCAAAGGGCTGGGATTACGGGTGTGAGCCACTGTGCCCAGCTGACCAAGACTTTTGAAGAGCTATTGTAAATATGTTCAGTATGCACAATAATTCAAAGAAAAATATGTAATATTGAAGAGTAATGGAAACTATGAAAAATCAAATTTCACAGAATAAAATACGTAAAATAGATATAGAAAAAAATATATAATAACTGTAATGATAAAGTCACAGAATAGAAAAATATACATAATATCTGTAATGACAAATTCACTGAACTGATTTACAAACACTTTAGATATTGCAAAAGAAGTCTGTGAACTTGAAGGAAAGCTAATATAATAGAAACTAACTGGATTCTAAAAAGAAAATAGGCTAAAAAAATGAACAGACCATAACTGTCCCATGGGAAATACCTGGTAGAGTAACGTATGTGTAACTAGAATTCCAGAAATACGGGTGGGGGCATACAAATTATTTGAAGACATTGTGCTCAAAATTATTTCCAAATTTGATACAGTCTACAAACATAAACAAATCTAAAAAATGCAATGAAATCTAAGCCAAATAAGCATAAAGAAAGCCATACAAGGTACATTATAATCAAACTGCTGGAATCCAGTAATAGGGAATAACAATCTTGAAAGTGCCTAGAGAGAAAAAAGCACATTAAAACGGGGTAAAAGATTTAACAATTCACTGGATATACCATCAGAACTAATACAAGCCAGAAGACGATAAAATATCACATTCAGAGAAAGAAAACAAAGCAAACAAAAAAATCTAGAATTCTATATCCAGTGAAAATATCCTTCAGAGATGAAGGCAAAGTAAATATATATTCAGACAAACAAAATTTGAGAAATGTCAGCAGACTTACTCTATTAAAAAAATTAAAGAATGCTCTTCAGGCTGAAATAAAATGGTTCGAGATGGAAAGTGGTGTCTATGTGAAGGAAGGAAGGAAGCTGATACTGGTAAATGTATAAAAAAGTATCAATATTATTTTTAGTGTAATTAACTGAGGCAAAATGATTACAATGTATTTTGGTGTTTAAAATATATGTAGAATTAAACTGATAATAGGAAATGTGAAAGTAAGATGCATAATAGCAAAAAGGAAGGAAAAAGAGGAGTATACTGTTTTAAGGAGCTTACATTATATATAAAGTGGTATAAATAATTTGTAAGGAGGCTGTAATAAGTTAAAAATACATACTGTAAATGCTAGACAATCCATTAAAAATATAAAGCAAGAATTATAGCTAATAAGCAAGTAAAGAAGACACTGGAATAGTAAAAAGTGTACTCAGTCCAACAGAAGCCAGAGAAAAAGACACAAAGGAATTAAGAAGAGATGGAACAAATAGAAAACAAATTCAGTATGGCCAAAATTATATTATGTTTAAGTGGACTAAGGACATTGGTTAAAAGAGAGATTGTCAGGCTAAAGAAAACGAAAAATCTCACAGTATTCAAAGAGCTTTAAAAATACATAGGTTAAAATAAAAGAATGGAAAAAGATGTAGCATGCAACACTAAATATTAAAAAAATGGATTTAATGATTTTTTTTTTTTTGAGATGGAGTTTTGCTCTTGTTGCCTGGGCTGGAGTGCAATAGTGTGATCTCAGTTCATTGCAACCTCTGCCTCCCGGGTTCAAGTGATTCTCCTGTCTCAGCCTCCTGAGTAGCTGGGATTACAGGGGCATGCCACCACACCAGGCTAATTTTTGTATTTGTAGTACAGACAGGGTTTTATCATATTGGTCAGGCTGGTCTTGAACTTCTGACCTCAGGTGATCCGCCCACCTCAGCCTCCCAAAGTGCTGGCATTACAGGCGTGAGTTACCGTGCCCGGCCAATGGCCATATTATTAATGGATACCATGGACAAGGGCAAGAAATATTTTGAGATTTAAAAAAAGACATGTTTTTAAAGGTCATTTACATTAAAATTAATTAAATTTAAATTTTAAAATGACATAACATTTGTTGAGTAGACTTAACAATCCTAAGTGTATGCTAAAATATCAAAATGCATGAAGCAAAACTGACATAATTGAAAAGAGACAGAAAAATCCAAAATTTTAGTTGAAAATTTCAATACTTAACTGAAAAAAAGATGAGTATCAGTAAGAATATAGAAGACTAGAGCCAAATAAAACTAATTGATATTTAGAGATTGTACTCAGCAATTGTATTAATAGAACACAAATTTTTTCAAGTATAAACGGGTTATTGGTCAATAGATGCCGTAAGTTATAAAAGAGGTCTCAAAATTGAAATTACACTGAATATATTCTCTTACCAGAACAGATTTAAACTAAAAATCAGTAACAATATATCTATTTTAAAAACTAAAAATATTTGGAAATTAAACAATCCATTTATAAGTAACTCATGAATCAAAGTAGAAATCATGGTGCTAATATGAAAATCTTTTGAACTAAGAATATATTGTGGAATAAAACTAAAGCAGTGGTTAGAGGGAATCCTATAGCTTTAAATTGTCACATTAGCAAAGAAGAAAGCAATGAAGTTCATGATCTAAGTTTCTACCTTAAAATGGTAGAAAAAATAAATATAAACCCAATGTAAATAGAAGCAAGAAACTAATAAAGGGCAGAAGTCAGTTAAATAGAAGTAAATTAACAATAGGGGTAATCATTAACACCAAGAGTTGGTTATTTGAAAAGATCAAATAACTGATAAAACTTTAGCTTATCTAAGAAAAATAGACACAAACTAAAAATATTAGAAATAAGAGACAAAATATTATTCTTATAGGTATTATAGTATAATAAGGAAATATTATAAACAAGTTTAAACCAATGAAATTGACAAGGTAAGGGAAATGAATTAATTTCTTAAAGATAACAGTTACCAAAATTGACACAAAAAGAAGAGGAATATCTGAATAGCCATATATATATAAAACATATATAAGAATATCTGAATAGCCATATATGTATGTATTTGTGTGTGTGTGTGTGTAGATTTGTACTTGCACATGCCAACCAACTTAGTAACCATATAAGTCTTGAGAGCCCTGAACTTTACAGTTAAGGTAAATTGGTGCTGCAAACCCATATGAGGGTTTGATTTGCCTTATAAATTCTCAGGAAAATTGATTTTTCTACTTCCACTTAGTACTAAGGTTAATATAGATACATTTTCTTTCTTCCACCTTTTGTGGTGCAATTTCTCTCTCTCCACCACAATGAAGTTGTAGTTCTTTAGAGTTCTTGCTTTATGCAGGGCTCTCCTACTAGAGCTCCCACTTTGTAAAGGCCTTAGGTTTTGTTTTCTGTCCACAGAGTCCCTGTGGCTCTCAAAGTCTACACCTGCTTACCAGAATCAAGTATAGGTGGGTGTTTATAGTTAGCTTAATTCTCTGGCTTCCTGTTCCCACTTTGTTTTTAGTATCTAAGGGTTCTTTAATTTCTTTCCAGTTCAGAGGTGTTAAGGATTAAACATTGGTGCCCTCCCCCAAATTCATGTTAAAACCCTACCCCCTAATGTGATCTTATTAGGAGGTGGAGTCTTCGGGAGGTAATTAGGATTAGATGAGGTCATGAGAGTGAAGTTTTCATGAATGGGATTAGTGTTCTTATAAGAGTCCCAAGAGAGCTTGTTTCCTCTCTCTCTTTGCCATGTGAAGACATAGCTAGAAGTCGGCAGTATGCAATTCAGAAGGAAGGCCCTCACCAGAAGCCCACCATGCTGGCACCCTTGATCTCACACTTCTGGCCTCCAGAACTGTGAGAAATAAATTTCTGTTGTTTATAAGCCACAAAGTCCATGGCACTTTGTTATAGCAGCCCAAAGAGACTAAATGACAGGTACATTATAAAAAGTGTTTTTTCTTTGGAATTTTGCTCATTTTAATTTTTTTTTAGTGAGAAGTTGTCCATAGTGCTTTACATACAAAACTGCGTGGGAGGTAAGTAGACCCATATGACCTTTTTGAGATTTTTAAAAAAACTCATGAGATGGAATGATTTTGCAAAGATATAACATAGGTCTATCTGAAGTATTTTCCATTTTAGGCTTTTTGATAAATTACTAACAAGACAATAATGCCAGAATCTTCAGAAAAGCAAATAATAATTGCAATTAAGAATACAGTTTAAAGAAGGAATGATGAAAAACAATAATTGTATTGGGAAGGGATTAATTATCTCTATAAAATAATATATAGTTTGATGTAGACAGGTTAATTTCTTTAAGAATGATCAGTTTGCCAAGGTTCTATTTTCTTTTCTTTTTGCTAAAGCTATTTCAAGATGAATATTTCCAATGACTTCCTTCCTATACCCAAAGGAGCCTTTAGGAAATGTCATTTATGAAATGCATCTATTTGCCAAGTCTTTAGGCCTGAAATCTGTGATTTCCACACAGTGTCATTTCTTCTTTATTCCAAATTTGCCCCTCATCCATGTGTCCTACATTGGTATTACTATTACTTAGCAGAAACCTAGAAGTCATCCTTGAATTTTTATCCTCTATCAACACTCACATCTATTTTTCGGCAAGTTCCATCAGTTCAACTTCTTCGATGTCTCTGGAAGCTACTGGGTGTTTCCTATTTCTATTCTCTAGTTAGGTTTATGCAGCCGGTCTCTTTCCCTCCAAGAATGTGTGCTCCAAGGCACCCTTCCTCTGATTCATCCGAGGTGAATTATTTTTTTTCTGAGTCAGCAAGTAAGGAAATGTGTTTTTGAATAAACATGGTAACATATTACTAGTATTTTCAACATTGATTTAATCTCCAGAGCAGCATTCAGTCTGTTTAGGGGCATAGATGGTGTTTCTTTCTACCAGTAAAAGACCCTGCTCACTTAGGCCTAAGGCTAAGCACAAGGAGAATTTACGGTAACTAACTGAGACAGATATGTGATTCAACTTTTAAACTGAGTGGTCTTTTAAAAACAAAGAGTGATTGGAGACTTATGTTTAGAGGTCACTAACAGAGAAAAATGATGGGATTTAGTAGAATTGGAGACAGTGAGTAGAGAAGAAAACAGTCATTTCATGATTTATACCCTTCTGAGTTAATTCTATACAATTAGTTGATCACCCTGGTTTAAAAGGGGGAAAAAGAGGTTATATGGGATAAGTTTAAAGAAAATGTGTTCAAATATGACATGTGCTTTTTAAAATCACAAGTGTTGCATGGACGACAATTACTTAAAATAATAAAACTAAAAAGGAGGCAGCATGGTTCAGTGCCTAAGAACCCAGATGCTATCCCCAGATGCCTCGGGTTCAAATCTAGATTCACAGCTTCTTAGATGTGTAACCTTGGGCAAGAAACTTAAAGTTTCTGTTACTCTATTACCAGATTTTAAAAATTGGGAAATTAATAATGCCTACTTCATAGAGGTATTCTGAGGATTTATGGATGTATGTAATGCACTGGCCTATACTAACCAAGTGTGAAACATCTTTTTCTTAAACAAATTCACTCAAAAAGTCTATAATTTCCTGTGTGCCAGACTTTGATTTAGATATTGTAGACAAAAGAACAAAATGCCTTCCAGAATTAACAATGGAGATTGACATTAGAAAAGCAAGAATTTAAACAAATAAAAAATTCAGACAAGGATATGCAATACAGAAAATAAAGCAGGACAATGTAATACAGAGTGGCTTGGTTAGAGGTCAGTGTATACAGAGAAAAAGTAATAATTTTGAGTAACTGAAATGATTTCCTGATGCGTCACATTAGAGCAGTAAAGAAAGTGAAGGATCAAGGAAGACTGTCAGTTTTTACATGAACTACTGGATAGAAATTAGTGAATATGATGAGCTGAATAACAACCCCCCACCACATATCTATCTATGCTCTTAAAAGGTAAATATCATACAAAATATCTTCTCTGACCACAAAGGGATGAGGTTAGAAATCAAAAACAGAAACAGAAAATGCACAAATTTGTAGAAATTAAACAACACACTAACAACCAATGCAACAATGAAAAAAAAAATCACATGGGGAATTAGAAATTATCTGGAGACAAATGAAAACTCAACATGCCAAAGCCATACCTTATGGGACACAGCAAAGGTTTTCCTAGGGAGAAAATGTATACCTATAAACTCTTATATTAAAAAAGAAGAAAGATCTCAAAAAAACAACAAACTGAATCCCAAACTAGTAGAAGAAAGCAGATAAGATTAGATTAGAGATAAGTGAAATGGAGAATAGAAAACAATAGAGAAAAATCAACAAAACAAAAGATAGTTCTTTGAAAAGATCAACAAAATTAACAAGTCTAGCTAGACTGACTAAGGGAACAAAAGAAAAGACAAGACTCAAATTACTAAAATCAGAAATGAAAGTGAGGCTGTTATAATCAATGCTACAGAAATAAAAAGGATTATGAGAGTATTATAAACAAGTTTAGGACCATAAATTAGATAACCTAGATGAAATGTACAAACTTCCCAAAACAAAACCTACCAAAACTGAATCATGAAGAAAGAGAAATCATAAATAGACCTATAATTAGCAAGGAGATTAAATCAGTAATCAAAAATCAAAAGCCCTGGACAAAAAAGCTTTTTCATATAGTTTTAGGCAAAGGTCCAACTTCATTTTTTTTGCATGTGGATATCTAGATTTCCCAGCACCACTGGAGAAAAAGACTGTCCTTTCTCAGTTGAATGGTCTTGGTACCCTTGTTGAAAATCATTTGTGTATATATATATATATATATATATATATATATATATATATATATATACATACACACACACATATATATATTCCTGGACTTTCTAATCTTTTCCATTGGTTTAGATGTCTGTCTTTATGCCAGGATCATACTGTTTTAATTACCATAGCTTTGTAGGAAGTTTTGCAATCAGAAAGTCTGCATCCTCCAGCTTTGTTCTTTTTCAAGATTGGTTTGACTATTCAGGGTCACTTCCGTATGTAAAATTTCACATGAATTTTAAAATCGTTTTTTGTATTCCTTCAAAAGATTTCATTGAAATGTAAATGTACTTAATGCCACTGAATTAACTGAACTTGACACTTAAAAATAGCTGTGATGGTAAATTTTATGTGATATATATTTTATCACAATAAAAAATATGTTATTGAGGGGGAAAAAGATACCCACATCCTAATCCTTGGAACCTATGAATGCTACTGCTATGGTCTGAATATTTGTGTCCCCCCCCATAATTTATATGTTGAAATCCTAACCCCACGTTAGAATTAGAAGCATTAGAAGGTGGAGTCTTCTGAGAGGTGATTAGGTCGTAAGAGCTCTGCCCTTATAATTGGGATTAGTGTCCTTATCCCAGAAAGCTAGCTAGCTCCTTCCACCATGTGAGGACATAGCAAGAAGATGCCATCTGTAAATCAGGAAATGAGCCCTTAAAGGGCACCAAATCTATTAGTGCCTTGATCTTGGACTTCCTGGCCTCCAGAACTATGAGCAATACATTTCTGTTGTTTATAAGCTACCTAATCTATGGTATTTTTATAGCAGCACAAACAAACTAGATAATTACCTTCTATGGCACATTAAAAAATTACAGATATTAAGTTGAAGATCTTGAGATGGGAGATTATCCTGAATTATCCAGGTAGGCCTTAAATACGAGGCCTTATAAGAGAGAAGAGGAAAATTTGGACACAGAAGGAAAGGAGAAGGCAATGAGACCATGCAGGTAGACAATGGAGTGACAAGGTCACAAGCGAAGGAATGCTGGCAGCCACTAGAGTTGGAAAAGGCAGGGAATGGATGATCTCCTAGAGTCTCCAGAGATAGTGTAACATTGCAAACACTGATTTTTGGCCCAGTGAAACTGATTTTGGACTTCTGGCCTACAGAAGTATGAGGGAATACATTTTTGTTGTTTTAAGTAACCAAGTTTGCAGTAATTGTTATAGTAGGCATAGGACACTAATGCAGTGACATTCACTGTAGTGGAGAACACCAAAGGAAGAAGAGGTTTTAGCATAGAGTGGAAATCAAATTTTTTATTTGGACTTTTGATTTTGGACTTTCTGTTATGCTGTTCTTGCACTGCTATCATGAAACACCTGGGACTGGGTAGTTTATAAAGAAAATAGATTTAATTGGCTCTCGGTTCTGTGGGCTGTATAGGAAGTATGGTGCTGCCATCTGCTTGGCTTCTGATGAGGGCCTCAGGAAGCTTACATCATGGCCGAAAGTGCAGGTGGAGCAGGCATCTCACATGGGGAGAGAGGGAGCAAGGGGCAGGAGGGTGGGGGGTACATACCACATACTTTTAAGTAACCAGATCTCACGTGAAATCACTATTGTGAGGACAGCACCAAGAGGATGGTGCTAAACCATTTGTGAGAAATCCGTCCCCATGATCCAATCACCTCCCACCAGGCCCCACCTCCAGTATTGAGGATCAGAATTTAGCATGAGATTTAGAAGAGACAACATCCAAACTATATCAGACTTATTATTTCTGAGGTACCTATGAAACTTTTGATAATTTACATCAAATAAACATGTAAAGCAATAGAGCTAGATGTAATTCCCTGGGGACAGAATATAGCAGAGAAAAGATCAGGACCCAGGCCTGAACCCCATAGTATGAGAACATTTGGAAACATAAAGAGGCTGAAGACCTCACAAAAGAGACCAGTAAGGGGCATCCAGTGGTCCTATAAGTGTTTAATGAAATGAGGAGAAGTCAACAGTTTTAAATGCTGCTTACAGGTCAAGTAACATTGGATTTGTCAACATGGAGGGCATTTGCTGACCTTATAAAAGGCATTTAACTGTAGAGGGAGACAGGAAACAGGACTGGATTGGTTGAAGAGACTGGGAGGTAAGAAATTGGAGACAGCATGAAGATGTCGCTTTTGTAATATTGCCTGGCTTATTTAGCCACATGTGTCAGGTTACTAAAACCCATATTATAATTTAGAATTTTGTATAACTGAGAAATTCCATTTGAGATATGTATATTCCTTTCCAGCTTGGAAAAAAGAAAACATACATGCAAGTGTAATAACCACTTGTCTGCTATTGAATGAATGTATTGAAATTGTCCTAGATTATGGCCAGTGTCTCTAAAAACTGGGTATCAGGACTTTTAATCTGTATTTGAAAATCTTGTATGATCTATTTGTACCATAGTAGGTAAAATAGATTAAATACCAATGCATATTTTGGGAACAAATGGTAATAATCGGTAATGAGTGTGTCACATGATAAAGAATTCCTTTTACAGTCCCCTTTCCTCAAATTTTTCTACTCCTAGACTTCAACTCCTATTGAAAAAAATTCAATCTGAGTTTAGATTATGTATTTTTGATACTGCAGAGTAGAAACAATCACGTAAGCTGAGTTGTTTCTATATACAAAGGATTCCTTGTTGGAACATTATTGCTCATTAAAGAAAAAAAATAGGGAGGACATTATTTTTGTTAAAAAAATAGGCTTGAGAGCTTTTTTTGTGTATGTAAAGATAATACAAACACAGTGTTACAATTCTGGAAAATTATTTAGTCTTCTGCCTGACATAATCATATTAGGTCCCTCTATCTCTGGATGCCAGATAAAACTTAATTTCACATGACTTAATTAGATTGAAACTTTAACATATGAGCACGTATATTTTGACAATTTAGTATTTTTTCATATATTTAAATCATGAATTGACCTAATTAAACTATTAAAATAACTGATACAGTACTTTTCATAAGGAATAGTTAAAAATTTAAAAATGTTTTCTTCATAGGTGAGATTTCCTAAAATGAGGCAAGAGAGAGAACCCTTTTCCATTAAAAAATCAAGTCCTTTAGTATGTAGAACATTACTTCAAAAACGCCACAAGATTTCCTGACGAAACGATCATTTTATATATATATATACATAAGTTCATTTATAAATGCAATTAATATGTATATGTGAATGTATGTATATATGTGAAATATATTTATGAAATATATATATATGAATATAAATCATACCCAAATCATTCAATGAGGTTTTTGTTTTGTTTTGTTTTTTTATCTTGGACTAACATGTGGAAGCAATTTTTACCCCTCAAAAACATACAGGCAACCAGATTGCTTTTGCTCCTGGGAAGTCCTTGGGAGAGAAGGAAAATTTTTCCTACTTGATATGACAAAAGATAGTTCCTGGGAAGTTCAAACATAAAACTAGAAACAGATTGACTTCCTCCTCATCATAGAACTCTCAGGGCAGGGAGTTGGGCTCGTACTTGGATCTTCTCTGTGTCTGTAACACAGGTTACCTAAATAGCTATGTGCCGGCTTTTCCTCCACAACTTTGATTCTTCTTGCTCCAGCAGGTATCACCAGCACTTCTACATAACCTGTAAGAGTCAATAAAACATGAAATAAATATTGAGTTCCTTCAAAATCTCTTTTCTTCATTGACTTGCCTTTTGTTTTCCTTTTGGTTTTGGTTATTGCTATGATATTTCAGTACTTACGTAAAGAAAAATTTTTATATATAAAAGCTGTCATGATTTCCAGTGAAGTTTCTTGGAAAGATGTTGAGCCTACAGCACTACGGAGGACAAACAGGCACTTTTATTTTATGTAAAACAACAACAAAAAAAATCTCATTGATACCTTATGAATTGTGAGGAGGGAAAAAAAAAACCCAGTGGAACAGCCTGGTTAGAAACACAGTGGATCTTGAAATAGAACAGATAACCTCAGATTTTGTTGTGGGAACTTCTTTAGGTTAGAAAGTGTGGGGAAAAAGAATATATAGCCGGAGAAAATATAGCAGGCCTGGACTAAATCCCTGGAGTACTGAAGTATAGGACAAGAGAGACCAAGCATTTTCTGGAGGATATTAACAAAGGGTTTTGAAACCGATGCCGGAGACAGAAAGTGTAAGGTCGCGCCAAGCAATCTAGGGTCATTTCTGAAGATGTCAGACAGCTAGACCCAAGACATGATTAGGTGCTTCTCAGGAAACATTTTTCAGCAGATGTTAGGGATATAATACTTGAAGAGAAATAAAATGATAAGGTAAAGTGAGATAAGAGAAAATGTGCAGAAAAATACAGACTCAAGTATCACTTAGTGCAGAATAGTGAGAACAGATGCCTACTTTTGCTTGAAGTTATTTTCCAATTATATTAAAATATTGTTCTTAGTAGTTCTGTGCAGATCCATGTATCTTATAAAAGTCTACCTTCTAAGCTTTAGAAAAGGCACAAGAGCTAATTCCAGAGTTGTCTCCTGTTTATTAATTATTCATCTTCCCGAGACGGTTGAGTTATTTGGCGTATACCAAAAGGTAGCATATACCCCCACTGGTGGCAGTGGCTGGAATTAGTGGCATGTGCTTTTAGAATCATAATTTCCATTCAAGAACACTGTTTATTTAATTAACTATTGAATTGCACATTTCAGCAACACTAAGCCATTCTCAGTAACACTAAACATAAAAGCACTGTCATTTTTTCACATGACCAAAATACGCAGCAATTAAAATGGAAACAAATGCATAATGGCTATTTGCACACAGAAGTCAGGTAAGATGATCTCTACCCTCAGTGAGCTTATAATTGAACTGGAAAGACAGGCATAACTACCTTATATAAATGAGTTGAATACAATGGCAAATATCATGTTAAAAAGGTAATATGCAAAATGATATGGTTAATTCTCTGCTGAAGGTTATAAACCAGAGTTGTTTAAGCTACTACCTTCAAGGCTTCACTGCTATTTTTATTCACAGAGGTAGGATTTTTTTTTCCTTGTTAAACATTACTCATACTTGTGAAACACTGTCATCAGACAGAATCACTATGATTCAAAGGAGAGAACAACTTATAAAGGAAAGCTTCACAAAAGAGTAAATAGATGAACTGCCTTTGGAGAATGGGTAGCATTCACATGCATACAGAAAAAGGATGAGTTCACTGTGTATAAGGAAGAGTAAGGGATATGTGGTGTGGTTAGTGGCACTTGAATAAAATAATTCAGATGGAATGAGAAGATTTAAGAGAGTGGCTCTATTAAAGAGAGTTTAAATGCATGCCCAGGAGAATGAATTTATCAATTTGAAACTATCAAACATTCTATAGCAAGGACCTTGGTAATTGGATCCTGGCTTTGAGAGGCTTTGACTAACAGTGATATCCAAGAGGAACAGGGATATAGTTGTGGGTAACAGTGTCAGGACACTAATGGTAAAATCCAGGAGTAGTGGAGGCTAAGGGAGAAAATCCAGAAGATACTCTGTAGAAAAAAATTTCTGAACTTAGTAACCAAAAGAAAGTGGGTATAATAAATATTGAACACAATGCTTTATTATTAGTTATGTGACAATGGGGCATCATTTACAGGAACATGGAAGTCAAGAGAGAAATCATCTAGTTTTGGTAATAACTGAATAAATTTGGTTTTGCAATTTGTATCTAACAAAATGGTACAGCGCACTAGTAGAAACATCCAGTAAGAACTCTGTAACATCTGGAATCTAGAGAAAAGTCATGCTATTGACATAGCTTTGCAAGATATCCTTGCAGAATCACCAAGTTAAGGCATGGAAATAAGTGGAGAAAATCAAGAAGAGAAGTCAAGGCCTTAACTTTGGTGATGGTCATAGTTTTTAACAAAGAGATAAAAATAAATCAGGAAAAAAGATAAAGGAATGGGGCCGGGTGCAGTGGCTAACGCCTATAATCCCAGCACTTTTGGAGGCCGAGGCAGGCAGATCACAAGGTCAGGAGATCAAGACCATCCTGGCTAACACAGTGAAACCCCGTCTCTACTAAAAATACAAAAAAATAGCTGGGTATAGTGGCGCATGCCTGTAGTCCCAACTACTCAGGAGGCTGAGGCAGAAGAACCGCTTGAACCCGGGAGGCAGAAGTTGCAGTGAGCAGAGATTGTGCCACTGTACTCCAGCCTGGGTGACAGAGTGAGGCTCTGTCTCAAAAAAAAAAAAAAAAAAAAATGAAGAAGAATCATGAGAAGGAGGAGATCTCATCTGTTTTGGGAAGTGGGACCCTATGGATGAGAATATCTCAAGAAGAATTGCTGGTGAACTGTCAAAAGCTGTATGTCAAACATGAGGCATCAAAGAGAAAGGTGACTAAAGACAGTCAGTTCTGAGTGTCCCAATCAAGAGATAACTGTTAATCTCCGAGCAAATGAGTTCAGCAAAGTGTTGGGAGCAGATGTTGAACTTCAGAATATTAAAAAAGAAGAATAGATATAACAAAGTAGATGTAGTATGTGCAAATTCTTGTTTGAGTTTAATAGTACTCTCTGAGGTATGTTATACATTAGAACTATAGTTATATCTAAGTTTATAGTTATATTTACAGCGATTCTCTATTATTGAGTTGGGATGGCTTAAAGGACAGGTTAGACTGATTTTCAAGAAGAGAGGTAGAAATGTATTAATCAAACACATATGAAGAGAGAAAGCCAATGACTGGGAGTTAAATACTTTCAGTAAATAAGCCATTTGGCACAATTAGCAGTGTACTGACTTAGAAGCTTAGAAGTTGGATCATGAAGCCAGTGAAGTCAATATCGTAAATTTGATCCTTGTGTGTACTTTGCACACAGTAACATCCTATTTTATAACCAGAGATCCCATTTTTAATCAGCCATCTTAAAATGTTGATAGCAATCTTCATCTTCATGGCAACAGTGAAGTAACAAACGCCATATTTTGAAAAACTGCTATATGCTAATCATTATTATAGTTACTTTACAGAAATTATTAATTTTAACCATAATTATAGTCTCCAAGATAGATATTACACTTCGAATTTAGTATGATGAGAAAATAAAGATAGAGGAAAAAAAACACTTTCCAACACTGCATTGTCAGTAATTTAGCTGACCCAAGCTTTGAACTCAGGTCTGTCTGTTTCTCCTGTTCACTTCCTACTATAATTCACTGCAACTATTTCCTAAAATAGAAAAAAATAGTTAACACTATGACTCCCCTACTGCTGTGGCAAACAACCAAACACGCAAAAGCTCTTACAGCATGTCCTCCTTATACTTCATTTTCTTATATAAAGAATAAAACATTTTTATGCCCATTTTCTTCTTAGTATTTACTGGTTAACTATGCATTTCAACAACTGGCCAATATGTAATTTGCCTTTTATTCCTCTGAAAATTTATCACTTGGCTAGGCAAGTTACAATGGAAGACATGATAAAGTATTAAGGAAAAAAAAGAAAACGCTTCTTGAATTTATTTTCCAGCTCCAACAAGAATGATTTAGTAAACTCTAAATAGAGCACAGGGACTGAAAACACCCATGTGTGTTTGCACGTGGGTTACTCATACAATATATACAACGTGCGTGGCCAACTGGACAAACAGGGCTGTATGGCCTTCAAAAAATTCTAGGAAGTACATAACTATAGGGATAAAATTGTCTCAAGAGAAATAAATACAACATTCCTGAAGTCAAAAGTAGATGGTGCCTGTGATAGAATTAATAACTCATGCAGAATTTTTAAAATTGAAACTTATACAAATTTAACATTTCATTATTAAACTAGCAAATATTAATGGATCACATACTATGCTGATAATTGCAAATATGGTGTTAAACAAAAATAGCATGATTTTTTTTCTCATTGAGCTTAAGGTCTAATGGGAAATGAAAGACAAGTGAACATAAAATTATAAATGTGACTAGAGCTAAACGATATGGATACAAACGTGGTAAACATCACTAAAATAGTCATTAGTCATAGCAGGTATCACTTCAGGGATCACTTCATTAAAGAAATGATATTTGAACTGAGAACTACGTGATATCTAGGAATTTATCCATCAAAGCCAAGAGAAAGCTGATCGATACACATTTGGAAATTCCAGATGTGGGTGTGTGTGGCGGAGGCTGTTGGGTGGCAGTGGGGGCATGGTCAGTGTGAGCACCTGTAAGAACTTAGAGAAGGAAGAGGACCTTGGTGTGACACGAGGCTGGAGAGACAGACAGGGACAACACATGTAGACCTTAAGGTCCAAGCTAAGAATTCTTCCCTGTGAGCAATGTGAAATTAACATAGAGTTGTAAGGAAGAAAGTAGCCTTATTAATCTTTAATATTTGTAGTATCTTAGGCACTTCTGATATTTTCCAAATAAACATGCTTTTAACATAACTTATCTACAGTGAACAAAAGTAGAAATTAAAGTGGAATAAAAAAGGGATTTGAAATAGAAATCTAGGAAAATATATATTCACATAACTACAGTCAGAGTAAAAAGAGTCACTGATTTTTAATGGTATTTCTGTTTTCTATGCTTAGTGGAAATATGAAGTGTTACAGTTAAATAAAGGCATCAGTGCTAAATGTGCATCTGTATTCTGTGAGCTGTTTCCAGGCATACTAAATAAATATGAAAGAATATTCTTTAAAAACTCTAATATGTTTAAATTTCTTTAGTCTTCCAAATTTTTTTGAATTTCTGCACTATAAAAAAAACTTCTGCCATCACAATCAGGCAGAAAAAGCTTATTATAATTAAATTTCTTAGTTGAAAGTCTGAGAGCCTGTTTCAGCTAAGTATTTATTTATTTTTTTTTTCTAAAGGAGTGCCGGCAGATTTTTGATGTGTGGTACCTATCACCTTTTTTACCACTTTGAAGACTAAGAGTTTGATCTGCAATTTACCATAGGCCTTACTCATTTCTTGGCTTTAAGATGTTCAGTCTCACTTATCTTTTATTCTGCTTAGGCCTAGCAAACAATTTACATTCATACTTTAGAAGACTGTGACTAATTTTCTTTTCTGAAGGACTGTTTTATCTGGAATGGACTATTTTCTCGATTACTCAAACATAAATGCCCTGTTCTTTGTATTAAAATTAATTCATATATTAGGCCTAGAATTCTTGTTCTTTTCAAAAAGAAATTTAAACTAGGAAAATGTTGGTATATGTAATATAAGCATATCAATGATGAAAACAGCATATTTGGAGTGGGCACAGTGGCTCATGCCTATAATCTCAGCACTTTGGGATGCCAAGATGGGAGGACTGCTTGAGCCCAGGAGTTGAGACCAGTCTATGGAACATAGTGAGACCCCATCTTTACAAAAAACAAAATTAAAAAAAAATTAGCTGGGCATGGTGGTGCATGCCTCTAGTCCTGGCTACTTGGGAGACTGAGTTGGGAGGATTGTTTGAGCATGGGAGGTTAAGGCTGCAGTGAGCCATGCGCCACTGCACTCCAACCTGAGCAACAGAGTAACACTCTGTCTCAAAAAGCACATCTATAATTTTAAAAAGAAAAGAGTATATTTGATATAAGCATATCAATCATGAAAATAGATACCAGTATTAAGGGTGCAAGACACATGCCCAGGTAACAGACTAATGTAAACACAGAAAATGTTTGCTTCTTTCCAGTAAGCTTAAGATCCTGAGTATAAAGCATTTTCTGTACATAAAGCACATTTTGGGATCATTATATTTCAGTAAAGACTATCATATTTTGTTGTGAATTACTTTAAATGAATACTATGTAGATCATTCATAATTTCAATCTCACATCCCCTGAGTATTAGTATTTATAGACGAGAAAACAAGAGAGGATGAACTCTGCTATTAATCTATTTGGAACATTATCTCACATCTTCTGACGCCTCTTGGTTGTATGCTACACTGTCATGGACCCTCTGTTTCCAAAAACGTACTCCCTGATAATGTAGCAAAAACATTAAGAAAAAAATAAAGATGGAAAGCTGAAAACCAGAGGATTCCTATTCTCAATGGTTGCTTTAGGCTGTTACAAATCATTATTTTCCAGTAGACATCATTCTTTGCATTGGAGAATAAGGTCTGTAGAAACCTGATAACATTAGCCAGTGCAAATTAGATTATTCCCTTGCTGTTCCAACTTATTAAATGTACAACAGATGACTTCATATTTGCATTATTGGGAAATGGGCTTGTTAGAATTTTTGGCTCATATCACATGTATTGTATGTCATCACAAAAATAATTTAATACCCATTGAAAGTCTTCAATAGAATTAGAACTATAATCTCTTAAGTTAAATTCAATATAATCTGTGTTCCCAAAGATTGCAGGGATTAATATTTATGAAAAAATAAAGAAAAATTACCTGCTCCTCTGGTGTGATTAAAATCCCCTTTAATGATCTTGCATGATTTTCCATTGCCATTGCATACACCACAATGATCTTCTCTTGCAAGAGACCCTAATAAACCATCACAGCCAACTTTCTGTAACAAGAGAGTGACAGCACATCATAAATAGCAGTATTCTTTTCTTGTTTTACTACTAATTTGGGACAAACCTAGTATCTATAAACCAGATATATTTAATTGTAAAACTTATGAAATGTCATATTATAAAATGTCATTCTCTGGTGCAAGCTAATACACAAGCCAATGTCAAATAACATAATCTGTAAAATTACCAAGATAGTGATGAGAGATAACCTACCTACCTTCCTTCCTTCCTCTCTCTTTCTTTGTTTCTTTCTTTCTTTCTTTCTTTCTTTCTTTCTTTCTTTCTTTCTTTCTTTCTTTCTTTCTTTCTTTTTCTTTCAGATGGGGTCTGGTTCTGTCACCTAGGCTGGAGTGCAGAGGCTCCATCTCGGCTCACTGCAACCTCTGCCTCCCAGGCTGAAGCCAGCCTCCCACCTCAGCCTCCCGAGTAGCTGGGACTATAGGCATGCGTCACCATGCTGGGTTAATTTTTGTGTTTTTTTGTTGAGACAAGGTTTCACCATGTTGCTCACGCTGGTCTCGAACTCCTGAGCTCAAGTAATCTGCCTGCCTTGGCCTCCCAAAGTGTTAGGATGATAGGTGTGAGCCACTCTGACCAGCTTAGAGTATCTTTTATAGTAAGTATTAAATGATACCATAAAGTAATTTGGAAAAAATATTATTGAGAAAAATGCAATTTACATAAGTCTCAAAGGAAATCACATTTCTATTAAATACAACATGATTAGTTTAATTTCTTCTACTCAACAAGGAACAGATATACTTCACTGTATGGATGGCTTAACTTTTAAAGTGATTGTAAAGTAAGTGCTAAATGGTAAATATTAACTTTCTGGAAAACTGAACATAGATGTTTATTTTTACTACAGTTCATGAATCAACTGTAGTTTATCCATCCCTATCTCCTTTGGCACCTAGCACATGAATGTGAGTAAGAACTCCTCACAACCTATGGCTGCTTTAAGAAAATATGAACAGTTGGGGAATTAATTTTTATAAGCCCCCAGAAGAATTTCGTTAATATGAATCTTCTAAGGCCAAATCAATTGCCTCTTTTCTTGTAAATAATGTTTACTTCCCATTGATGAGGCAAAGTTGTACATACTCAAAGGGCAGGATTTAGTATGTCAGTACTGTCAGAAATAAATGGTAGTATTACATAATTCCTCCTAATTAAGAAGGATTTGGAACAGAGACTGATGATACATCCATTTATAATAGGTTCCAATTATTTTAGAGGAAATTTTAAAATATTAAATACAACTGAAACAAAAACAGAATCTTTGTGACTGGTGCTGCTGGTGTTGGGGTGGGGGAAGCTAGCAGATTATTAAATGCAGCCGCAGGATGAATATGCTGGGAGCAAAAGTCACATTAAAACTGCACAATACAGCATTCCTTCCTTTTGTCAAGGGGGGCCTATCAGTGTCAAGAGGTACAAAGTGTTAGCACAAAACTCTGATCAGCAAGTCAAAGCTTATTCAGGGAGAAATAAAGAGAATGTCTAGATGAAAGAAGTAGCCACCACAGGAAATGAGCAGAACACAAGCAAGTATGTGAAGAGAACATTAAGCAGAAGCCTGACCTGGGAGTCCTGGATTGAGAAGAAAAGTCTTTCCATGTTCAAATGGGGAAAAAGTTGAGGAGAGCTAGAGTACTTTTGAAATGATAAAAGTATCTTTATTGCTCTATCCCTGGTACCCAGATTGCCTCTTGGCAAATGGTGAGAAAACAGTAAGTAATAGTTCAACTATTAAATACGTTGGTAGTTAGTAGTTTCTTAGTTTTTCCCAATCCTTTAACTAGGATATTACAAGGTCTGTAAATCTAAAGTAAAAGTAAGGAATAGACATATATACTACAGTTCAATAATCATATATTTTAAAAATAAAAGGTAAATATTTTGTATTTTATAATTGGTAGTTTTAAGTATGCACACATATCAAAATATGCTCACATAAATCCAAAAGTTGAAGATGAACTACTTTGAAGAGGCAATGCCTCGTGACTGGTAGCAAGTACCTGAGGTACCACTGGTGTGCGGGAGATACGCAAATAACATGACCATACAGGCTCCAGCCTTCCTTATCGTTTTCAGTAAGAGAAAATCACAGAACCAAAATGGGTCACCAGAGAAAGTTGTCTGCTTTCAATTGCCTTTTCGTTCACTAAGTCTGGAATGCTACATTCAGCTTTGGTGCTATATATTTAGTGATAAAACTCTCTAGTCAAACCCCCAATTGTTGAGGGTTGTCAGAAAAACTAAAGAGGCATGTTTTCAATTTTATTGAAAGACTAAATGAAGCATTTTAATTAAAAAGCCAGAATCTTGAAGTGTTTTAATGCCATTATAAGCCACAATCCATTTCAAATAATTCTAATTTAATTATAATCATCAGGTCCACATAGCATTTGTGCAAAATCTTTGTTGTTGTTGCTATAATTTTAATTTTTACCCAGGGACTCTGTAAAAATTTGGCTTATACAATACTGTTAAGTAAAAAGCATAGCAATTTAGGCTATTATATTTGACATGCACAATTTAAGAAATAAATTCATTTAAGACATACAATAATCTAACAGATTTATATATAATGATGAGATGAAAGCTCTACTAGTACAGAATATAGTTCTGAAAACAAAATATGTATAGGTAAAATATCTATAATTTTTAATGAAAAACTACATTTTGGTAATTGCCGTGTTCTGTTAAAAAATAAAATAAATTAATATGTAGTCAAAAGACTGCTTCTTATGCCAATGGTTTTACATGATTCTATGCTTTAAACCTTATAGCCTACTGGCAAAATATGGAATCTCAGAGCTGAGAAAGGATTTAAGTTTCGTGTTGTTCCCAGCTTCTTACCCAGAAGTACATACACTTCTATTGGATCATGGATTGATCCATTCATAGCTTGAAATTGTTTTCAATTTTTGGCATTTGTGTGCAGGTATGTGTGTATGTGTGTGTTCAGTTGTGCATTTTTCTGAGGAAAAAAAAATTCATCAAATTCTCAAAGGAGTGTATATAGCACAAAGTCAATGACCAATGGTCTACCAACTTTATTTTACAGATTAGTTCATGCATGCAAATATATTTTAAGTGATTTGCCCAGTTAACAGTTTCCTAAAGGCTGTCATGGATGCAGTGCCACTCCACTCAGCAGCCTCTTTCATTGCCAAAGGATTTATTTCTTTCCTGCTTCTGGAAGGTTTATCAGAAACTATCTAGACTAAGGAAACCTGCTTTCCCCAAGGTTGTAGCCACTTCCTGGGGCAGCTTGTATCCAAGCAATAGTAGATGCTGAGAGTAAATGGCCTGATTTTCTCACCAAAATGGTAACAACTCTCAAGACCCATGCCAGTTTAAGCACTTCCCACAGGGTCAGCTAAGGTCTTGTGACTGCACCAGAACCTGATTTCACCCTGTGCCCAAACCTGCCTCTTCCTTATCTCCACATAGATGTTGATCATGAAAACACTTGGCATTAAACTTTGTGCATATTAATCTTCCAGGGAATGTCAACTTGAGACAGTGGCAGAACCATGACTAGCAACTGCTCACTTCTACACTTTGATCTCTCCACTATGCTCTTCATAATCACTTTAACAGGAATTCTATTTTTTCTAAACATAGATGAAAAGCACATACATGCATATAAATGGAAATTTTTTAAAAGAGAGAAAAGCAAATAAAATGTTTATTAAAGAAAGTTGAATATGCATTTAAAAATCATCTGATTCAAGTATATTGATGATACTTGAATATGAGTTATAAGGTCAATTTTATTGATTTTTGACTCATGGCTCAGTCTTAGACACAAAGCATGGAGAACTAGAGTGCTTGAATTTTTGGTCTGAAATATTTTGACATAAAATGTCCAAAGTGCTCCAATTTTAAACCTGTAATATATATATTACACAATCAAAATCTCAGATTCTTTCAGTTAGAATAGATTTTATGGAGTACCAAGTCAAACCCATTATTACACAGATGGAAAAATGAGGTTTCAAAGTAAATCAGACTTGCTCAAGGTCACAGTCAAGGCAGGACTATAGCAACATCTTTTGAATCTAAGTCCAAAGCTTTCCACCATGCTGTGAAGCTGCTCAGTGGTCCCACAATTTTCCTTCAACATATAAATTCTTTTTTTTTTGGAATGTCTTACCTGGCACCTGCCATTTGCACAGATATCTAATCCCTGATAGCCACAAGAAGTTCCATCCATCACTTTTTCTGATAGAAGAATAGGCTGTTCTTTTCCAACAGGAGAGCAAAACAAGGCACATGGTTTTTCTACATACAGAGTGGATAAAAAGAAATGAGAAAAAGTTACTCCATAAATATTTTTATCTTAAGCTTCATTTTTAAGAATCGTTATTGAGTAAAAAATATAATTCAATGCTAATTAAGCAATGTAATATTAGAGTAGATAACATTAGAAGATTTCTATGTGCAATAAATTAGGTGCCTGGAGATGTTTAATGAATATTAATCTTCTAAGAAATCTGTCTTCAAATTACCTTAAAATGTATCATTTGTTATTTTATGGCAGAACATATCTAGCACACACAATCCAGACCTCCTCCCTGAATAATATTGGCACACCCCAATTTTATGCTCATATATTTTTTTGAAATTATATCCTCTTCATCTTTAGTAGACACCAGGATTCTACCTGTCTTTAAGTCCTGGTTAAGATTTACTTCATGCTTGAATTATTTATTGACGTCTTACTTCTAAATTTCAATGCGCTAGTATTTATTTCTATATAGTTGACATTTTCTAATTGAAAAAATGTCTAAAGGGAGAAAGAAGAGCCTCTAAGATGAGAATTCTCATGAAATTTTCTGTTACTAGGATTGTAGTAAGAATTGCATTTGTAAAAAAACATTTCTGTTACTAGGATTGTTACTACAATGCAACAGAAATATTGTTTTGAAATGCAATACCATCCCATGAGAGCATCCATAGTTACGCGCAACTGCTGATGTGCTAGTGAGAACTCTGTCCCCTTCACCACTTACGCAGAAACCATGTCGTTGTGTACGATATCTAGGTTGAGAACTTTTATTCCAGGTAAATAATTCCTAAGCAGCTGCGAGTCTTCTTTGTGCATCATTGAGCAATCAGATAGGATGTTTGGGGTTAAAACACTTGCCTTTTAGGCTCAGAAAGTGGCACGATATTTTTAAAGTGCTATGTCCATTTAGAAGCCTTCTACAGAGGAGCTGCAGTATTTGGTAACACTAGTAATACTATTATCCAAATCTGAAACGTCAGAGCAATTTCCATGCTACATTACTACTCTATTGGCTTGATGCCAGTCAGGTCCTATATTGTTTATTAAGCTTATATAAATAGAATGGAAAAAAGTTTACAGTCTCTGACACTGATCTTCCCTTATGTCTTCAGTAAAGTTCCACGTATGCTGATGGGATTCTATAAATACCAAATAACAGCCAGAGGCATGGAACAGGGTATCACTTTGCAAAGAGAAGACAGACAGTTAAATGAGCCTTCAGAAGTGAACATTTCAAACAGTTTTCACATGTGGCTTCTGACTACTGCTCTCAACAATTTTGGGGAGTTGGAACATGGCCTTTAATGTGCATGGTTTTGAAATTTTCCTTTAAGATGCCATTATAAGCCGCAATAAAGCATTTCAGTGTGCTCTCACACCTCAAAGTAGGTTATGTTTATTCAATGACTGCTTACTATGTCATATCTTTGAACTTAAAAACAGCTGCTATAATTGCAACACTTTAAAAGTGGTATATATAATGCTCTTTCTGGAGTTTTCATTGAAGAGAAGAGCAAACCAGATATATGAATAAATAATATTGAAAGGAGTTAGTCTCCTAGAAAATTCCATTCATATTCCAAGCAAAAATTCAGATAAAAATCTTTTTATTTCTCCTTTTAAAACATATTGCCAACACACTCTGCTGAATTTAGCTGTACAGATGACATAAACATTTGATACTACTCTTCATTTCTGGAGTATACCCTCAAGGCTGTGACACTGTAGTGATCCATGTAACATGCCATACTTGGCAGGCAGGTTCTGTCTTGATTTAAGAGACCAAATGTTTCCAAGATATGCATTAGACATGGGTTTCAGCCAAATTTTGGCACACACAAAGTATGTGAAATACCTGAATGTTGAAGCCATGCATGTCTTCTCTCTAAAAATAAATGTTCACTGCTGCATTGCTACCCCACATTTAATTCTCCTAGGCAGGGATTCATGTATTATATAACAGATACAGCCACTTGTATTTTAAGGTGTCACATGTTTTTAAAAGAATTGTGTATTTCCATTTCTTCCATAGCGCTATAATACATGTAGGCTAGTGACTGTTGTATATTTTATTTGAAATACAGACTGATGAGTTTGATTGATACGTGTTGCAAAATCATCACAAATGGTAACCTGCTGATTATACAAATAGCTATTGTGGATTATTTTGATGATATACATCACTTTGTAAGAGTCAGAAGTTCCTTTAATTGTGATTTCTAACAGCTTTAGTGTTTTAAATTCATGGCCATCCAACTCTGATTTTTTTTTTAATTTGGAGAACACCTATTTTCTATCTCTTATTTCACACATAAGTAAATGGGTTTCAAATAAACTTGACATTATTAACTGTCACAGCCAGTTGGAAGTAGAGACAGGATTAACATTCAAATAATCAGAAAATTTTCATGATGTGAACAGTCATATTGATTATATTTTTACAATAAAAAGTTACTGGCTATGTATTCAAATTTATTTAACAAATATTCATTGGACACTTAATATACAGTAGATGATACACTAGGGACAGACATTAGAGGGAATGCAGACACAATAAAATGTGCTATTACAGGTTGTGTATGTGGTACTTGGAAGGGACACATAATTTGGAGGATCAGAGGGATTCTTTCTTCCTAGAGGAACTGACATACACTGAACCCCAAAATCAGCAGAAGTGCTCAAGGTAAATAAATAAAGAACAATGTCAAAGCTTGAGAAGGAAAGCCTATTATGTCAAAACCCAGCTGGTATAAAGGCCCAAAAATAAGACAGCAGATGTATCTAAGGGGTGGAATGGAAGTCAGCCTGGCCATATAGGATTCTATAAAAGAGAATGATGGAAATGAGGCAGGAGAAGTTAAAGGGGGCAGGACACAGAAATATCCTTATAAATCAGGTGATCAAGTTTGCAACTGAAAAGCAAGTGTTACCTTCAATGATATGGGACACACTAAAGAGGATCAAATGGACATGAATAGGAAGGGTTATGATCATGAGTTTGGTCTTAAACCTGCAGATATCCAATTAGATATATCAACAAGGGAGTTGTACATACAAGTTTGGAGCTCAAATGGAAAATCTAGTTGAAGACGTAAACTCATATATTATTTGCATATTTGAAGTCATGGGAATAGATAATATCACCTAAAAAGAAAATGCACAGTGAAAACAGAATAGCGTTTGAAGTAGGCAGAAGGAGAACATACCAGAGATGTAGTAGGAAAGCTGGGTAGGTGTTAACAACACAGAAACCAAGCAGGGCACACGAGTGTTCCAAGAACCATGGGGGTGGGCAGCCACCTTAATGTATTTAAGAGTCAACTAAGAAGAGGATGGGAAACTATTTATTAGGTTTTGTTTCCATGAGACTCCTGGATGACATTAGAAAGACTTGTTTTGGTGGAATCCAGATTGAAGGGAAAAAAACAAAGGGCTGGGATATAGGCAGGTCTTTTGAAAAGGGTGGTTGTGAGGAGAGAAACATGTAGGTGCACCAGCTCAAGATGGCTATGATCTTGAGGGGAAGTTTTTATGTTTTAGTGGGAGAGTCTTAAATATTTTAAAAAATTAAATGTGAATGATCCAAAACAGAGAAGATTGACTATATGAGAGAAAGTGGGGGTAATCAATAAGATAGCTGAAAGAGGAAGATGGGGATGGCATCAAGGCCACAACAGGAGGGACTAGCCTTGGAAAGGAGGAATTAAAATTCTGCCATATAGCAGAAAGCAGATGAAGTATCCTACATTAGGCTAATGTGTCTTGATAGCAGAAAATAAAGAGGTAATCTAGTGGCTGCTATATTTCCCCCCACCACCACTAGTAGTGGAATAATCTGCCCCATTGTTTGGCTGTTTCCATTAGTGCTTGTATGTAGGTGCTACTGTGAGAAAAGGGTTTCATCAGATGGCGGCACTGAAATGGACAGGCAATGGAGTTTAGGTTATTGAGAAGAGTGTAATTGGAATGATGGAAAGCAAAGTTCAAATTGACTAAGGGGAGAAAAGAGAGACTAGTGGCATCATAACCAATGAAATCAGATAATCTGTCACCACTTTTGGTAGCTGCAACTCAGCCCACACCCACAGCCCACTCACCATGGGCAAGTATTATCATTTTTTTTTTCTTTGAGACAGGGTCTCACTCTGTCACCCAGGCTAGAGTAAAGTGGCACCATCTTGGCTTACTGTAACCTCTGCCTCCCGGGCTCGCCTCAGCCTCCTGAGTGGCTGGGACTACAGGCACATGCCACAACACCCAGCTAATTTTTTTTTCTGTATTTTTGGTAGAGACAGGGTTTTGCCATCTTGCCCAGGCTGGTTACAAACTCTTGAGCTCAAGAAATCTGTTTGCCTTGGCCTCCCAAAATGGTGAGATTACAGGTGTGAGCCACCTTGCTTGGCATATCATTCTTAACTAATAAGGCAGCATACAATTTTCTTAAAATTCTTATTTTGAAATAATTAAATATTTAGAATAACTTGCAGAAATAGTACAGAGAGTTCTCACATACTTTTCATTCAGTTTCTCCCCATGGTTATACCTGAGCAACTATAGAACTACAGCAAACCCAGGAAACTGGCATTGGTACCTGTGTGTGTATAGCTGTATGCCATTTTATCACATTTGTAGATTTGTGCAACCACTGCCGCAATCAAGGTCTGAAACTATTCATTAGCACAAAGATCTTCCTCATTCTATCCCTTTATAGTAATACCCATCCCTCTCCCCACCACCATCCCTAATCCCTGGCAACCACTAATTTGTATGAATTTGTTTTCCATCTCTATAATTTTATAATTTCAAGAATATTATCACATGAAATCACATAACATGGGACCTTTTGAGATTGGCATTTTTCACTCAGCATAATGCTCTGAGATCTATCAGGTTGTTGCATGTATTAATAGTTTGCTCCTCTTTAGTGCTGAGGAGTATTCCATCCCTCAGGAGTATGATTTCTGTATTGTTACTATATGTTTAGTTATTTACAAAACTGTCAAACTATATTTTCCAAAGTGGCTGCACGATTTTACAATCCCACCAAGCAATGCCTGAGAGATCCAGTTTCTCCTTATCCTCACTAGCAGTTAGTGTTGTCACTGCTTTTTATTTTAGTTGTTCTAATAGGTATGGGGTAACAGCTCCTCATATTTTTAAAATATATTTTTGTCAGTGCTTGTGGTTATTATATGTCCATACAGGTAGAAAAAATTAAAGTTCAGAAATATTTTGAAGATAATAGGTAAAATAATCTGACTATTGTAAAAACACTTGGCAAACCTAGAAATCTAGTTAACAAAGATGGTGGTGATCTGGTTGGTCATACCTTCATCCAGGACAGCTTGCCACTGAAGTACATGCTTTGGGGAGGAAGTTCTAACACTATAGGCCTGACACTGCCAGTCTCTGAATCCAGGCAAACCTGCAGGACAAGGTGGATTCTCACATATTCTGTATTGTTTTCTGGGACCATTACAATCCCTTGCTTCAGAACCTAGCCTAGAAAAGAAAGTACAAATAATCAATTTTACGTTTTTTATGTTAACTACCTAGGTTTTAAATTAAAAGCCATTATATTAATAATATATAACCCCTTATATTTACTTTTGAAAACTTGGACACATTAAATGATAGTAGTAGCAAATTCATATATTTATTTCTTTAACTATATATATTTTCTAATCCTTGATCAATATACCTTCCAAAATACATGAGGAATAAAATCCCACTTGCCATGAAAATGATACATTAAAGGGCAGAAACTGAAGGGAAAATAGAAAGCCTTCAAATGCACATTAAGAAATTTGGTTCTTAGAATTATTAAGGAGGTGTTTTTATATAAATTCATATAAATTCTTTAAGATTGCATGTGACCTCTACACCAATAGAGTTTAAAGCTCACAAGCTGGAATGACTTTCTCACACTTTGCTAGAATTCCTCTAGGAATAATGGGGTTGAACAAGCTGGTCCCATAATAATTCCTGTCTGTACCTGTGCTTAGCATGTTTCTGTTTTTCGTTAGTCTTAGCTTTTGCTGTCATTAATTTTGTTCTCATTCTCTTTCTTATCATCCTTCTGCTCTTCTCCCAGTTCCTGTAAATGTTCACATAATTTTTCTAATACACATCTTCCTGTTTATTGAAATATAATATTTTATAGATTTACTCAAGAAATAACCTTTTATAGCTTTCATTACTTATTCTTAGAAGGGTTGGTCTTTATTTTCTTCTTAAAGGCAGTTTTTATATAAAATAAATAATTTGAAGGACTTTTCTGTTTTCCAACGTGAGTAGAGTTTGAGGAGCTTCTTTTGCTTTCCAACATGCTTTATCAGTAAAACCTTTGCATTCCAAAATTGAAAAGTGCCCTCCCCCAACCAGGAACTTTGAGTTTACCCAGGACATTTGCGCTCTCGACTGCTGATCCCAGCACTGCAGGTTCGGCTACAAGGACTCCACAGGCTCCACTCTCCGGCGAGATGTTCAGGTGCTGAGGTCCTGCTGGTACATTCTCCAGCCTTACACCACTATTCCAAAAGTTATGTCTTAGGTGAACAAATCAGGGCACAACTGAAAATCATTCGCTGGCCTATAATGTCACTGGAATTGCAATTAAATCAGGTCTACTAGAGCCACAAACATGGGGAATTAGGAAAGACCAAAAATAAGTTGGCACTTGTTTTTTGTCATAGTAATATAATTGCCCAGTTTTCACAGATACAGTCTTGTTGGGAAAGCAGTGTGCAGATATTTGTTACTATAGCCCTAAGAATTCAGTTCTTGTGATGGAGACAGGGTAAAGATTATGGGTAGGGAATCTGAGGTTGCACAACCAGGAAAGAAAATCCAATGCATTTAAGAAACCGATAATAATTTAAAAGGGACAAAAAAATCAGAGTAATATATAAGAATGGAAACAAGAAATAAATGTCCTACATCAAAGCAGACATTTTTAGCAAATTTAGTAATTTTCATATGAAATGTCAGTGACTCAGGGTACTTTTTTAACTTGTAGTTTTTTAAAAGTACTGTTTGATTTTAGCACTTTCCTTTATGCTTGTTTTTTTTTTTTCTGAAAGAATTCCCATCAAGTTCAAACATTAACATTATAGCAAGTTGGTTTGAAAGATGTGGGCAATTAGATGCTGAAATTCTGTTATTTCATGCCAATTATTTTATACTTTACTTGGTATCTATTAACTGGTAAAGATAACTGGAATAAGAGAAAAAAGTGTAGTCATTCTCTTTTTTATTTTTATTTTATTTTTTCATTCATTGAAAACAAAAGCAATGAGAGAGATTGCTGATGGTCACCCAGGAATGGTTGCTAGAATTTGGGGGACAGGTTATTAAAATTTCTCCTCATTCCTGAAAATCAAATAGATGATGGTCGTAGCAAACATGGTAAGAGTAACAAAATCATATTGAGAATAATAAGTAAGATTACAAGCATTTAGATTAGTGATTGTATAACGATGAGGTTGAGTAAGTTGATCCTCCTAGCCCTAAATGAACTTCTACACTTAATGGCAACACAATTTACAAAGGATTTTGAGGAAATTACAGAAATGCTCTGATTCTCAGTTTGCTCATTTCTAAAATGTGAATGATAATCATAGTTACCTAACAGTTATTTTAGGAATTGAATGAAGCACTAAACACAATGTATAGCCCTTACTAAGGATTTAATAAGGGCTAACTGTAATAATAATAGAGTTATAAGTATCATTATGTTAATAATTTCAGAAATCTAAGCAAAATTCTGTTCATTCTGATATTTATTCATCTGTTTTTAGAATTTACTTGATAATATGTTTTTATTGCTGTTTTTAGAAAAGAGAATTAAGACTATACCATATAGTTTTGTGTGGGCCCTGTTAGTGCTTTACTTTTATAGGCCATAAAATAATTAGTCCCTGTAGATTTTCTCTAATAATGTCAACATTTAAATTCAACCTCTTTTAGATTCAAAAAGTTTTTAATCTAAACTTGAAAAACAAAATAAAGATCAACAACTCAGAGAATATCAATATTCTAAGATTCTCATTAAATAAATTTGGATTTTTGTACAAAGATGCAGTTTAAACATTGGAAAAGGAGAAAGAAACCATGTGAAAACTTCTACATTACTTACTTGTTTTAACGACTTAAAAAAGTTATGCCATTCATGGAAAAAAAAATTCAATGTGAAAGTTGTCAAACTTCAATTGGTCACATTGTTTTAGCCTACTTTAAGGGTGTTTATGTTTCCCAGAGTGCATATCATACCTCCTTGGCCATTTAGCAGCAAGCTGGCATTGAAAGACTGGGCTAGAGTTCATAACAGACTAAAATATTCTGGAAAGCACTGGGACCTAGATTTGTACATCATTTAAACAATGACACATCTGGCTGATGAAGAGAAATGGACACAGAAATGCAAACCTATTTGCATATCCAGATCAGTGAAATTTGAAGAAAGTACTACAGCATAGTATTTAAAGTTTGTCACCTTGCAGATAACCAGATGTCTTGATGAAGCTAGAGGGTACCTGCTTTTGTGTCTTCTATATGGTTCTGTGCTTCAACAATGAGGAAAGTGTTAAATGTTTTGTTTAAACTATTATACAATATGTTATATAAGATTATATGTAAAATAATCCTAATGATGCTTTCCATAAATATCATTAGGGATATTATGGAGAGCAGCATGATTTGTTTCATACAACGTTTGCATTTTTTAGCCTCAAAAAAGAAGTTATGTATTATTGAAAACACTAAAAAATTGTCTTATCTACTAATTCAATCTGATTTATAAAAGTACTAAGGGATTACGTAATATAGACCACCTGGGGACAGTGCATGACCCAACACACTAATTATAGTTCTATACTCCTAAATTTTTATGTGGACATGTGTAGGAAGTTCATGAAAACACACAATTGAAAGGGGTCTGTGAAGATGTCAAAGGAGCCTGATCAGTCTCTGATCAAATCTTGTACATATATTGTGGAAGAGAGAAGAGGAGGAAGGCGGGGAAAAAGCTGTGTACATATGCACATTGTGACTGTTAGGATATTACAGTCTTCATTGTTTCCAATAATAAATTATGATGGTAATTTCAAGATTCTCAATTTGGGAAAATAAATAACTAAAATATATTACATAGAATCCTTCCAAACAGTCTAAGGTTCTAGTAAATTGGTATTTAATGTCTCTTTCTGCTCTTTTCATTTCTAGTAAGTATTGTAAGTAAAATACATACATTTATTATTTTTGAATAAATCATTTGCCCACTACTTAATCTCTTTGAAATGTAAATGCCAACACATTGATATTTGTATTGTAAATTGCAAAATATGAAAATTATATAAAAAATATAAAAAGAGAAGAAAACAAGTTGTTTTCAATTTGCATTATGCTGTCCATAAAGAGTATATAAACCTCTTTGTTCAAAATCATTCAGAAGCATAGAATTCTGTAAGCACCTTCTCAGATGTAATTATATACTCTTAGATTAACTAGATTTATACAGTTTGATTAATATCACTAGAGTGTTATCAGTTACAAAACCCCAAGCTTTGTCTCTTGGTTAGCAATGTATTGAGCTTGCAGTGTTTGGTGTGAGGTTGCAAGCATTCAAATATTTTAGCACTACTGCACACAATGGCAGAGTGTTGGAAGCTATTTTCACGATGGCTTCTAAAAGAGCTGAAACAGATGAATATTTGAAGAAGCCCACATGGCCTGGAAAACTGAGAGGTTCATTAGTTATTTTAATATACAAAGCATTACAGAACCTCTAAGAGAGTTATCATTAACACAATTATAGGAAAATAAAACTTTTTACTTTTGTTTAGTAATTACAGTTTTAACTGCCAAGTTTACTTTAAAGATTTCAAGATTGCAAATTATGTTTATATATACAAGAGAAAAAAATAGCAGAAAAATATTGAAGGTGCCAGATAATAAAAATAAAGATATTTTTATATTGCTAAAAAACTAAAGACAAACGAGCTATGTGATGTTTGAGGGCTCATCGCAGTATGTTTGGTTATCTCTTAATATTACTGCTTTTGTGTTTCAGGGATGATAAAAATGATTGCTGGTGCAAAGTTTTATGATTCAAGCAATAAATTAGCACAATATCAGGAGACTTGCTTGATATACACAGGTTCTTATACTTTTGTGTATATATTTAAAAAATAAAACAGACCCAAATTCTGATGCTTTGTTTAAGCTTATAGGAAATATTTGGCACAGTCTGTAAACAATTAACTGATATTTCACAGAAATTCCCTCTAAGGAATCATTTTCTTATTGATAATATATAGTGATAAAATATTTCTAGTTTTTTTTCAAAAATAGTTTGGATTTAAACAATTTGTACATTTTTTCTTTTCTAATTAAAGAAATCATAGAAGTAATAAATCACTGCATGCTTATGTCAAACAATCCAGAAATGGCTGCAGAAAAGTTTTATTCACCCATCCCTCTCATTGATGAACTCCCAGCCATCAATCCATCAATTCTACTTCCCTCCCAAGAGGTAACTTCTAATTACACTTTGGAGTTTTGTGTTTATATTTTCTTTTTTTTTTCCTTTTTTTTTTTTTTTGTCTTTGAAACAAGGTCTGGCTCTGTCGCCCAGGCTGGAGTGCAGTGGTGCGGTCTCGGCTCACTGCAACCTCTGCCTTCCGGGCTCAAGCAATCCTTCCACCTCAGCCTTCTGGGTAGCTGGGATTACAGACATGTGCCACCAAGCCTAGCTAATTTTATGAGTTTGAAAATATATACTTGTGTGTGTGTGTGTGTGTGCTTTTGTGTGTGTATTCACATCTGTATACACACTGTGTTTTCCTTAAATGTCAAACTGTATTGTAAAGTATCAAAATTTCTGACATGCCTATCAACTAACAGCCATGTCTTATAGATCTCTTCAGGTTAGAACGTATGTATCTCCCTCATTTTTTAACAACTACATTGTGACCATTTGTCTCCTAATGAATATTTTTATTGTTTCTCATTTCTCACCATTACAAACTGCATCCTTGCCTAAGCATCTGTGTGTGCATGTGTGAGTGTGTGTAGGTGCGTCTGTGTGTGTACTTTCTTAAGACGAATTTCTAGAAGTTGAATAGCTTCATTTCTGTCCATTTTTCAAATGGATATGTTTTTAAAATAAAACTCCACCTAATTTCATGTTTTCTTCAAGTATTTCACCATAAGAAATCTATAGGTTCTTTACGTTGCTATTTATTTTCAAATGTAATACACATTCATGCTCTTCAGAGGCAAGCTTTCTGATCTTAACAATTGAGTACAGTGATAACAATTCTACTTTCCCATCACAGTATGCAAATTAGAAAATTATGTAAACTATTGATCTGTTGTCTTTTGATTATGTTAACCATAATTATTAAATATATGTGAAATCCATCTTCTTCATATTCCTCAAAGGAAAATTAATTTTCAAAAGCAGTTATTTAGATCTGGAAATGTATACTAATAAATTTTTAAAGCCTTATGAAGTACATTAAACTACACAGACAGCCAAATATTTACTAATCTCCAAATGTCAACTGGAATATTTTATGGATGATTATTATATTGACAAGGAAAAAATACTCAGTTGCTCTCCTAAGTCAATTATTTTATACTTGAAAAGATCCATTGGCAATGAGAAATTTTACCATTTATGCTATTATTTGTGCTTAATTTACTTCTGTTTAAAAAGTAAAAAAATTCACATTTTTGCTATATTAATGCATATATATGACTCTCAACATTCTCACAACAAATAAAATAGCAACAAATAAAATAAAACCTCACCACATTGATATTAACAAAACAACCATGGATTTTAAAAAGTACAAATGTTAAAACTGATGAAATACTAATATTTTTGTATATACTGATATTATTCCATCAGTGCTAAGATGAATACAAATGTAACTGGCAGAGAAAATGCAAGATTCTCAAGTTTCATCTAGTATGCTCATTAAATTCAGACAACACAAATGACTTACCTTACCAGGGTCACAGTCAGTTCCATCCATTGGTGGGTCTAGCTTGGTTCTGCATTCTTTCTCACCTTCTACCTTGCACCATAATCCTGTGCAAATAACATGCTGAAAACAAAGGCACAATAACTAATAAGCAGAAGATATCACATTTTTTTAAGTGAAGCCAATCATTGTTAAGAAAGCTATTTTGATAGAACAACAAAAATTATTTGAAGAAAAATATGCTTTAGGTAATTAAAATATTAAATCTGTAATTGAAATAGTATAGGGCTCATTTATAGTGATGGGAAGATTGATACATAATGATAGAAAAATCTATTTCATAAAGTTAAATCTTTTAAAACTTCCTTAAATAAAACACATATGGTTATACAAGATGATGTAGATACAAAAGAAAAAAATAAGACAGAAATCATCATTTATATGCTATGACACATGGACCAGGCTGGAAGAATAAGTGTTTGTTTTTGTGTTATAAATTCAGTGTCTGCTGCCCTAAAGTCTATTCCCACTTATGCTCTGCTTTTATGCTTAAATGCCATGGTTAGTACTTTATTAATTCATTATATAGTCTTGACCCCTGACACAATATAGTCTTAGTGTGTATGTTTCTGTATATTGTTATCAGTACTTTTTACTTCAGTATGAAGGATTTTTTCATTTTCAGAACACAATGAAATTTTTTCTACGGAAATGTTAAAGGGAATAAAAAATACTTGGATAAGGCAGCTGAAACATGGCAACAATAAGCAAAGATAACTCTGAGGAAATGTAAAAGAAAAATTGTCAAAAACCTTAGACAGCTATAATTGTGGTCAGCTCAGAGACATAGATATGAAGAGGCCAACACACATATTAATAAAGACTTTCTATTTCTGTAAGGTGGTTGACATTTTTTAGACTCACACATATTGTTAACAATTGTGCAGAAATATGAAATCCATAAAGGACATTTAAAAGTGACTTAAAAATTTAGCTGAGTGTGGTGGTGCACACCCATAATCCCAGCTACTCAGGAGGCTGAGGCATGAGAATTGCTTGAACCCGGGAGGCAGAGGTTGCAGTGAGCTGAGACAGTGCCACTGCACTCCAGCCTGGGTGACAGGGTGAGACTCTGTCTCAAAAAAGAAAAAAAAAGTGAGTTGAGTATTAAATCTGTAGTGAAGATGACTGTGTTACTACCTATCCAGATACTGGGAGAAGAGAGTGGAGGAGAACAGGTCAATAAAGACAGAACAAGTAGAAATGGGAAAGGCATAGTTATGAAAAGGTGAGCAGACTGGTGCAAAGGGAGTAGGAATATCATGGGGGAGAGTAGTAAAGAACAAGGCTGAAAAGACAGAAGAGCCAGGAAAGACTAGGGACTTTATGTTTGTAGGGAAAAATAAGCCATTTAGCAGTTGACCAGCAGCAGATTGATAAGATAATAGGTTATTTTAGGAAACTTATCTGGTGTTGGTGTTCAAAATAGACTAAAAATCACAGCAAAATTAAAGTCAACTTATGACCCAAATCTATTAGATATATTTGAAGAATATATTTAAATTGTAACAGACCTATTTGAAACATATATTCTTTCAATATATTAATATTTAATTACCCTAATACTTACTTTGTTGCAAATCCCAAAATATTATTTTCCTATACTTTAGATTTCTGAACTGTTTGTAAGCTTTTTTTTTTTAACAACAATTTACTGTATATTTCAAAATATCTAACAGTGAAATTGAAATGTTCCTAACACAAAGAAATGACAGATCCAATGAAATTCAAGTCTATGGAGAGAGTGAGATATATTTAATTTACCTTATTTTCTTTTCCGTGACTTTTTTTCCAGCTTCAAAATATGTCACACAAATATATCTTATTATATTTAGGATATGGTTTAGCTTAACTAGTGTGCTTCTTCTAACTGCCCATAGCATTTACCAAAAATTCACCTAGAAAATTATTGTAAAGAATGCCTATAAATCATATTGCCCCTTTGTAATATTTTAAACTATTGAAAATAGGCAAAGAGTTCAATTGTTTTTCATGTACTTTTGTGGAGACATTTAAGAGTATTTCAATTAGCAGATGTCTAACCTGAGCATTTTTGATTCTAAAAATATTTCACCCATCTAGGAACTTTCTGTCAAGGATGTTTGATAATTATGGGGTCAAATGTTGATTTTTCTTTAGAAGAAAATTCAAAGAAGAATTTTTCTTTACTTGCATTTAATAAAACTTAGTTATCTCATAACAATAATTATTTTATTCAAGTTCATTAGTTAACCAATGCATACTGAACTGAAAAAGCAAATCTACACTGTAGTTTTGGAATAATGCTTGCTTGTTGAACGTTGTTGGTGGTCTACATTCTGCCCTTCCACCATTATCTGCTGCTATTTGAAATGGCAGGTACTCTCATTGATTCCCACTTGAGACACTCAGAGCATACAAGCAAACTTGGCAGCTTTTCAAAATAAGCATGGTCACGTAGAATAAAATCTCTCTCAGAGATGTCTTTTACCCTTTCTGTTCTGCAGGTCTAGGGATCTTATGGTAAATAAATTACAGCCTCGGTCTTAAAAATAACTCAGATTTAGAAGTTCAAACCAAAATCCCACAAGTAAGGCAAGAAAATGTTGAAGAAATAGTATGGATAGTTTTCACCTTGAAAAGTGGAATACCTCAGATATGTCACATTAGAGGTACATAACAGCAAGCCCTTTCTAAAGGGCAGAATGGGGCATTACGGGTATTATATTAGAGACAAACACTGTCCATATGTTACACAGGCAAGAGTCAAATATTTTTTTCAACTTAGTTGCTGAAACCACTTAATAGGTCAGTTAAGAAAATAACTCTATAACTTAAAATGCTTGGCATAGGAATCCACAACAGAGATGCAAAACCCAGCATTTTCTCACAAACTAATAAAAATAATACGATATTCCTTTGTTATGCTTCTATAGTAAAAAGAGTTTATTAAAAGAATATAATATGTACTTGGATGTTTATCTCAAATAGGTTTTTAAATATTACATAAATGTACTATGTATTGAAATGGAAGGTTAATTGTCCTGTACAAATACTATAAAATTTATCTTCAGAGCTAACCTGTGCCCATGCCTTTCTTTTTTTTTTTTTTTTCTTTCTTTTTTTTTTTTATTATACTTTAAGTTTTAGGGTACATGTGCACATTTGGGTATATACCCAGTAATGGGATGGCCCATGCCTTTCTTTACAGCAAATAGTTCCATTAAGATGTTCTGAAATTTATGTTAAAATAAGACAATTTTAACTGTGTATGCATTGAAGTAATAATTAATCCTTGGACATATAACTACCTTCTTTTCCCTGCATTACTCTCTACAGTACATTTTCAATAACTTAACAGATTGCAAAGGAAATTCAGATATAAAATAAAATTTTAGAAACATTCTTTTCTAATAACAGAACTTTATTATAATTATTAGAATAGCTTGTGTGTGTGTGTATGTGTGTGTGTGTGAGACAGACAGTACTAAAATAGGAAACAAAGACTCGGAAAATAAAGCTGAACTCTAATTCTTTATAAAGACTAATATAATTGAAAATTAATCAAGCAAAAAGAGAAGGCAAAAATAAATACTATTAGGAATAACAAATGAGGGCATAAAAGATAACAGTTCGAACAGAAAATAGACATTATAATTAAGTCTATGCCAATACACTTGAAAACTATATGAAACTAAAAATTTACTAAAGTGAAACCAAGAAGAAATAGAAAAGGTGAACAATTCTATAATCACAGAATAGTTAAGCCTGTTAAAAATCTTCCCACAAAAATACACCTGTCCAGAGTCTAACACTCTTTCAAGGAACTTAGATTCTCAACACAGAGAAACTTTCTAGAGAACAGAAAAAGAGAGCATCACTTCTTCTTTTTAACTTTTCCTTTAGGATTAGTGGTACATATGAAGATTTGTGACACAGGTAAACATGTTTCCTAGGGGGTTACTGAACAGATTATTTCATCACCCAGGTATTAAGCCCAGTACCCAATCATTACCTTTTCTGCTCCTTTCCCTCCTCCCACCCTCCCCATTCAAGTAGGCCCCAGGGTCTGTTGTTTCCTTCTCTGTGTTCATAAGTTCATATCATTTAGCGCCCACTTGTAAGTGAGAACATGTGGTAGTTGGTTTGTTGTTGTTCTTGTTGTTTTGGAGACAGAGTCTCGCTCTTGTCACCCAGGCTGGAGTGCAGTAGCACAATCATCTTGGCTCAATGCAACCTTCACCTCCCGGGTTCAAGCGATTCTCTTGCCTCAGCCACCTAAGTAGCTGGGATCATAGGCACCCGCCACCATGCCCCGCTAATTTTTGTACTTTTAGTAGAGACGGGGTTTCGCCAAGTTGGCCAGGCTGGTCTTGAACTCCTGACCTCAGTTGATCCGCCCGCATCGGCCTCCCAAAGTGCTGGGATTATAGGTGTGAGCCACCGCGCCCGGCATTATTTGGTTTTTTGTTCCCGTGTTAGTTTGCTGAGGATAATAGCCTACAGCTCTATCCATGTTCCTGTACAACTTCTAAAATCTGTGATATCCAAACTAGGAGGGATTTTAAAAGAAAGTAAAAATAGTGATCTATTTCATGTATTAATTTAGAGCTGAGTATGCTAAACAAATTTCAACAGACTGAATCTATCCATGACCAAATTAGGTTTTCTTCCTCAGAATACAGGTAAGTTTGATTTAGGAATTTAATTAATATACTTGGGCACATTAATAACTTAAAATCTATGATTTTTATATCTGTGGATACAAAATATGTGATGCAATTTAACATTCACTTAAAAATCTTAGCAAACTAGTCATTGAAATTAATTTCTGTATAATTAAAGGGCATCTAAGAAAATCTATAGCAAATATCATGTCAAATATGGCAAGTTTTCTTTTCACATTAGGCACATGGCAAAGATGACATCTTGACATCAGTGTAAGGAAGTGAATTTATGATATATTCAAAGAGGCAAAAAAGAGAAAAAAAAATCTGTCAATCTACACTCCTGAACTCAGCTAAAATTTTATTCAGGTTTGAAGGTTAAAAAAAGGCCCTTTCAATGAAACAAACACTGAGTGTTTACCTTCTATAGATCTGCCCCAAAGTTGCTTCTAAATGATGTTCTTTAAGAAAAAGAAATAAGACTTCATAAGAAAGGACTGAAAAGCAGTGGTAAGCAAATAGACTGATAAAAATGAGGATAAATCTTAATAAACATTGACTACATAATGTAACACTTATTGGATTTAAACATTAATTATAAACCTTCTTTTAGTGGGAAGAAATGCTAGAAATCTAGCTCATTTACATCCTAGAAACTTTATCCTTTAACAGAGGAGATTTGGCCACTGTCCACTGAATAAGTTTGACATTCTCTCTTTCACCTCCTCCACTCCACATACATAGCTACTGGCAGAAGTTGAGTGATAGGCATAGAAAGGGAAATGTAACCCATGGACAGCCAATGCATGAAGCAGCAAGCTGCAAGGGACTCTTTCATGGTTACATCAGGAAGTGTTAAAGAAAGGGAATAAAAATAAATTAAAAGAAAGGAGAACTGTTAATATCTATATAATGGAGGCCCCCAAAGAAAAGAAAACAATAAAAAGAAGGAAGAACCTATTTTAAATTTTTAAAGAAAAATGATACAGAATTAAGATAAAAAGATTCCCCTTCTGGAATGGTGGATTAATTTCTCAAAAAACCAACCCTCTTGTAGGTATCAACTATAAACTGTGAACAGAATACAAAAAACAACTTCCTGAAGTCTCTGGAGAGTGAACCAAGGCAACATACTTTTTGTTTTAAATTTAACTTTTGGCCAAGCATGGTGGCTTGCGCCTGTAATCCCAGAACTTTGGGAGGCCAGGGCAGGTGGATTACCTGAGGTCAGGAGTTCGAGACCAGCCTAGCTAACACGGTAATACCTTGTCTCTACTAAAAATACAAAAATTAACCAGACGTGGTGGCAGGCACCTATAATTCCACCTACTCAGGAGGCTGGGGAAAGAGAATTGCTTGAACCTGGGAGCTGGAGGTTGCAGTAAGGTGAGATCATGCCACTGCACTCCAACCTGGGCAGCAGAGCAAGACTCTGTCTCAAATAATAAATAAATAAATAAATTGAACGTTTAAGTTCAGGGGTACATGTGCAAGTTTGTTATACCTGAACTTGTGTCATGGGGGTATGATGTATAGTTTATTTCATCACCTAGGTAGTAAGCCTAGTACTCATTAGATATTTTTCCTGATCCTTTCCCTCCTCCCAGCCTCCACCTTCTAATAGGCTCCAATGTGTGTTGTTCCCCTCTGTGTCCATAAGTTCTTATCATTTAGCTCTCATTTATAAGTGAGAACATGTGGTATTCGGTTTTCTGTTCCTGCATTAGTTTGCTAATAATAATGGCTCCAGTTCCATCCATGTTGCTGCAAAAGACATTATCTCATTTTTTATGGCTGCATAGTATTCCATGATGTATATGTTCCACATTTTCTTTATCCAGTCTATCACTGATGAACATTTAGGTTAATTCCATGTCTTTGCTATTGTGAATAGTGCTGCAGTAAACACATACATGCATGTGTCTTTATAACAGAATAACTGATATTCCTTTGGGTATATACCCATTAATGGGATTACTGGTCAAATGCTATTTCTGTTTTTAGCTCTTTGAGGAATTGCCCCACTGTTTTCCACAATGGTTGAACTAATTTACACTCCCATCAACAGTATATAAGTGTTCCCTTTTCTCCACATCTCATCAGCATCTGTTATTTTTTGACATTTTAATAGTAGCCATTCTGACTAGTGTGAGACAGTATTACATTGTGGTTTTGATTTGCATTTCTCTAGTGATCAGCGATGTTCATATGATTGTTGGCTGCATGTATGTCTTCTTTTGAAGTGTCTGTTAACGTCCTTTGCCCACCTTTTATTGGGGTTGCTTGTTTTTTGCTTGTAAACTTAAGTTTGCTATTGTTGCTGGATATTAGATCTTTGTTAGATTCATAGTTTGCAAAAATTTTCTCCCACTCTGTAGGCTGTCTGTCCACTCTTGGTGGAAACTTGATAGTTTATTTTGCTGTGCACAAGCTCTTTAGTTTAATTAGATCCCATTTCTCTCTCTCTCTCTCTCTTTTCTTTTGCTTTTGTTGCAATTGCTTTTGGAGTCTTTGTCATGAAATCTTTGCTTGTTCCTATGTCCAGAATGGTATTGCCTAGTTTGTCTTCCAGGGTTTTTTACAGTTTTGGGTTTTACATGTAAGTATCTAATCCATCTTGAGTTAATTTTTGTGTATGGCCTAAAAAGGGGCCCAGTTTCAATCTTCTGCATATGGCTAGTAAGTTATCCCAGAGCCATTTATTGAACAGATTTGTCAAAAATCAGATAGTTGTAGGTTTGCAACCTTGTTTCTGGGTTTTCCCTTCTGTTCCATTGGTCTATGTGTCTGTTTTGTCCCAGTATCATGTTGTTTTTAGTACTGTAGCCCTGGAGTATAGTTTGAAGTCAGGTAACATCATGCCTCCAGCTTTGTTCTTTTTGCTTGATTGCCTTGGCTATTTGGGCTTGTTTTTGTTTCTATATGATTTTTAAAATAGGTTTTCTAATTCTGTGATGAATATCAATGGTAGTTTAATAGGAATAGCAGTGAATCTATAAATTGCTTTGGGCAGTATGGCCATTTTAACAATACTGATTCTTCCTATACATAAGCATGGAATGTTTTTCCATTTGTGTCATCTCTGATTACTTTGAGCAGTATTTTCTATTTCTGCATGTAGAGATCTTTCACCTCCCTGATTGGCTGTATTCCTAGGTATTTTATTTTTTGTGCATGGCAATTATGAAAGTGATTGCTTTCAGCAGGCACACTTTTGAGGGAAACCGAAAACACTGGCACAAGGTTAGTTCATCATCTTTGCAGCTTTAACCTGATAGATGCCCACTATTGTGTCCTGACATTAGGTGCCAACTGGAAAAACATATCATCTTATAGACTCATGAAGACAGAAACTGAGGTGGTGAAGGCTGCCATAAACTGAAGGGAGTGTCCTGACATTAGGTGTCAACTGGAAAAACATATCATCTTATAGACTCGTGAAGACAGAAACTGAGGTGGTCAAGGCTGCCATAAACTGAAGGGAGAATTCCAGAGGGAATAGAATTAGAGGAGCTTAAGTCTCCCCTTGGCACCTGACCCATACATACACAACACACACTACAAATAGCACAGATAAGAGAAAAATGAATTGATCTAAGATATGAGCTGCTGCCTACAATAGATGAGACAAAATGTCCAGTTTAAATCTAATTAATATAATTGCCTGTGAAAACAAAAAACAGTCTTTGAAGGAATATAACAGAATCCAGAGCTTCTACAACAGGGGTCAGCAAACTCTTTCTGTAAATTGCCAAATAGTATATATTTTAGGCTTCTTGGCCAGGTGGTCTCTGTTGCAACTATTCAACACTGCCATTGTAGCTTGAGGGCGGCCATAGAAAATAAATGAAAAAATGTGTGTCACTGTGTTCCAGTAAAACTTTAAGCCATAGTTTGCTCATGTTTGCTCTATAATATAACAACAACATTTCTAGTATAGAAGTAAAAATTACCGGCTATGTAGAACAGCAAAATGCAACCCTTTCTTTAAAAATGTAAATAAACAATTCAAACCTGAGATGACACATGTGTTATGATTTTCATAAAATTTGAAACTGACTTTATGAATATACCTAGTGAGGTAACGGAAATTGGCTTGTAATAAATGAAAAGCTATCTCAAGAGAAAAGTTTAAAAAAAGTAAATTGAAACTTTCACTTTAGATGTGAAAAATACAATATGTAAAATTAAAAGTTGACTGAATGGATTTGAGCAGGATGGAAATGATAAAAATTCAGTAAGCTTGAAAATAGTTTAAAGGGAATTACCCACTCTGAAGGAGAAAGGGAAAATATTGAAAAATGTGAAAGATTTACAGAAAGCTGTGAGATTATATCAAAAAAATTAATGTGTGTAACTGTATTCTCAGGAGAGGATGGAGAGGTAGGAAAGTATTTAAAGGAATGATCACTAAAACTTCTTTCCAAATTTGAGAAAAGGCATAGATTTACAAAATCAATAAGTTCAACAATCCTCTAATGGGATAAATATGCAGTAAATTATATGTAGACACATTATAGTCAAGCTTCTGAAAACCAAAGATAAAGAGACTATCTTGCACATAAACAGGGAGAAATAACAGATTACTTACAGGGAAATGGCAATCCAAGGGCTATACATTTCTCATCTTAAATTATGGAGAAGAGAAGATAGAGGAATGTTTCTGAGATGGTAAAAGAAAAAGAAAAAGTCAACCTATAATTTTATATCTAGTGAAAATATATTTCAAAAATTAAGATGAAATGAAAATTTTCAGGTGAAAGAAAATTAAGAGAATTTGTCATTAGCAACCCAACTAAAAGACATGGAGAAGGAAAATGAAACCAAAGGAAAACTCCTATCTTCAGGAAGTCATGAAGAACAATGGAAAGGGTAAATATCAAGCTAAAAGTAAAAGACTATTTTTACATTCTTAATCCTTAAAATACATGCAATGTATATTAAGTAAAATGTATACAATTTGATTGTATGGTCTACAATGTACACAGATGCTATATTATATCTATATCTATATATATCATGACTATAGTACAGAAAAACTGAATGAGGAAGTCTAAATGCACATATGTGGTTGCATATTCCAATAATTCCAAATGAAATAGTACTATAATAACTCTAAATAGATTCAGAAAAATTGAGAGTTTATATTTTAATCCCTAGAGATGAGTTTGGCAAACTGTGGCCTGGAGACTGGCCAACTGTCTTGCTCATCCCATTACATATTATCTATGGCTGATTTGAGCTAGAGCAGCAGATTTGAGTTGCAACAGAGGCTCTGCTGCTGACAAGCCTAATGTATTTACTATCTGGCCCTTTAAATAAAGATGTGTGATCCCAGACCTAGACCCAGATCAGGCCTCTTAAAGAGGTAAAGGATTATAGCTAAAAATGTAATAGATAAAGTAGGATCCTAAAGAGAATTCAAATAATATAAAAGTAAATTAATGGGGATCAGAGGGAAATAAAGAGTTAAAAAATAAATTATAAAATCTAGACCTAAATTCAAACACATTGTTTAATCAATGATTAAACATTAATGAACTACCTCAATTAAAAGGTTATAATTTTTATAACAGATGAATATCAAGACAACTACATGCTTATACTACAAGAGGCTCAGTTGAAATAGTACACAGATACATTTAAACTAAATAAAAGCATAATATACCATGCAAAAAAATAAACACACAAAATCAGATTAATATCAGATATAATAAACTACAATATAAAAAAGTTCTACCACTGATAAAGAAGATTTTTTCATAATGAAAAGAAATGCAATAAGAAGACATAATGCATCAAGAAGACATAACAATAATAACTGTATTAGTGTCTTGCAATAAAGCCTTACGAGGTATGAATCAAAATCTGACTTAATCGAAGGGAATACACAATTGCAGTCATAGTAGGATATTTAAATTCCCCACTTTAGCAATTATTAGAACATCTATAAACATAATAAAAGACGATTTGTATAACTTTATTAATAACCTTGACCTAATTAATATTTATGAAACACTGACAACTGTGGAAATGCATTCTGTCAAATGCATATAGAACATTCACCTGGATAGATTATAAATGAGTCTCAATAAATTTAAAGAGATCATGAAGAGTATATTTTTGGATCTAGGAGTGGAAAGTTTGGATCATATAAGAGGTGAATGCTTAAGTGATAAAAAAAAAAAAAAAAAAAAAAACACCTAAAATTTTCCCGAAGTGATTATACTATATTCCTAATAGCGGTATGTGAATTCTGATTGCTCTGTATTATCAGCAACAATTTAGTTTTTTCAATTCTTTAAACTTAAGACATTGCAATGTATATGCAAATGTAGGTCTTTATGGTTTTAATTTGCATTTCTTGATACAATATTAATGATGTTAAGCATCCTTTAAGGAGTTTGTTGGCTATCTGCATATCTTCATTTCTAAATTGTCTGTTGAAATGTTTTGCCCATTTTATTGTATTGCTTGGTCTTTTATTACTATTACAGGGATTATATATTTTGGACAAAACCTTTTGTCAGATATGCCTATTATAAATATTTTCACCATTCTGTGGCTTACCTTTTCATTGTCTTAACAGAGTTTTCCTAAGATAAAATAATTTATTTTGATAGATTTCAAACAATAATTTTCTGTTTTGTTTTTCTTTTATGGTTCATGCTCCTGGTGTCCTATTAAAAAAATATTTCCTCTACCTTTTTCCCTGAAGTTTTATAGTTTTGTAGATTCCACATTTAGGTCAATAATACATTTAGGGTTAATTTTATCTTATGATATGATGTAATTTTAAAAGATGAATGTCCAATTGCTCCAGCACAATTTGTTGAAAAGCTTTTATTTACCCATTCAACTGCCTTGTGACTTTTGTTGAAATCAATTGTACACATATGTGAGAGTCTATAATTGGACTCTCTATGGTGTTCCACTGAGGAGTTAAGTCTCTCATCAACACCACATTGTCTTCATTACTGCAGCTTTGTTAAGTCTTAAATCATGCAGTTTATGTCCTCCAACTATTTCATGTTAAGCCTTTTTAAAATCCAAATTCTTGTTGCCTCTGGAATTTTGCAATGCCAAATTACAGAGACTAGGCCTTCTATAGTTCTTCATAATATTAGGTTGGTGCAAACATAATTGCGGTTTTTGCCATTACTTTATTTCAATTCCAGTCTGTGCATTGGCTTCAAGGAGAGGTTTGAGAGAGTCCTACAAACTTGGATGAATCAAGTAGATACAGGAGAAATGTAAAACTGGAACTTTCCATGTCAATATTTAAAGTAATCATATGATTCAGTTATACTATAAGCTTTTCTATCCATTTAATACATATGCAATTCATAGTGTGCCTAGTTCACAAAGACAGGATCTTAAGTTTCCTGGAGGTCTTCAATTTTATCACACTTCCTTCCTTTTCAGAAAAAGGTTAACTCCTACGGGGCCACTTCTTACTATTTCTAGGGAAAAATCCTTCCATACCTCTGTATTTTCAGCCAGTCTAAGTAATTTCAGGAAGCTATTACAATGACTTGATGCAGTTGGAGCTGGCTCAGCCACAAGATGCCAGATAGCCTGAAGGTACCCACCACCAATTGCTAAGGACTCAGGAACAAGGCCATCCAAGAAGTCAGCCATTAATTCTGCAAATTTATGCAGAAGAGTGAGCTATTATTGCCTGTGATCAACATTTTTCACCAGAATCTCTACATCTGTGCCTTTAAACATTTTGCAGATGTAACTTGTTATACTAAGGGTAAATTTATATCATTAATTAGATCAGCATTATGCAATAATGCTGAGCCTCTAGTGTTTGTGTTTAAATATCTGTTTATAAGTATGGAAGTGAAACATCTAATTTAGATGCTATGGCCCAACTGCCTTTGTCAGATTCAGAGTTACCTTGTTTTTAAGATTTTGCCTGAAACATACATATTGAAGGTTGCTGTGAACCCTCACACTACAAATCTTGATGTTTATTTGTAATTGATTAGAAATGAGCTGGTCATAAGGATGCCTAATTGAATTATGAATAAGCTGTGAAACAAGCTACCTTCCCTATAGCATAGGTAGGCTTTTATGTAGTCATTGCATTAATATTCTAAAAGGTTATCATGTTATCTACATGAGTGAAAAATTTAGAATCAGTACCCCATTATTCAGTCGGTTCACTTATTCATCAAATATTTATTAAGCACTTACTTGGGTGCTAGAGATGCAATGACAAAAGGGCTGACAACTCTGCTAATGTTAAGGAGCTTACCATATAGGAGATTTGTTTTGTATAGCACTTAGAAGACAGACTGCCAGGTAGGGTGACTCCACATAGAGCCAATTGAAGGTGTATATGTATGTAGCGGAACTACAGTCATGCTTTGCTTAATGATGGAAATACATTTCGAGAAATGTGTCATTAGGCAATGTAGTCATTGTGTGAACATTGTAGAGTGTACTTACACAAGCCTAAATGATATAGCCTACTACACACCTAGGCTATATGGTATATCCCATTGTTTCTAAGCTTCAAACCTGTATAGCATGTTACCTTACTGTATATTGTAGGCAACTGTAAAACAATCCTAAGTATTTGTGCATCTAAACATAGAAATGTTACAGTAAAAATACAGACTATAATCTTATAAGACCATTGTTGTATATGTGGTCCATTGACTGAAATGTCATTACATAGTGCACAACTATTTTCAGTCTTCTACAGTTACAACTATTTTCTGCTATACTTTTAAGTTATACTTCCTGACACCTTATATATTCAGGCATTCCCATATAGCTTCAAATAATGATGTGTCAAACCCTTTGGGAAAAAATATCAACTGTCTAATCTCAGCCTTCATTTTGCTCCACTTGTCTTCAGCTTTAAAAATTTTTTTTTATACTTTAATTTTAAGTTCAGGGGTATATTACAGGTTTGCTATATAGGTAAACTCATGTCACAGGGGTTTGTTGTACAGATGATTTCATCACCCACGTACTAAGCCTAGTACTCAATAGTTATTTTTTTCTGATCCTCTCCCTCCTCCCACCCTCCAGCCTTCAGTAGGCCCCAGTGTCTATTGTTCCCTTCTTTGTGTTCATGAGTTCTTATTATTTAGCTCCCAATTATCAGTGAGAACAAATGGTATTTGGTTTTTTGTTCCTGCATTAGTTTGCTAAGGATAATGGCCTCCACCTCCATCCATGTTCCTGCAAAAGACATGGTCTCATTCTTTTTTATTGCTGCATAGTATTCCAAGGTGTATATGTACCACATTTTCTTTATCCAAACTGTTACTACTGGGCATTTAGGTTAATTCTATGTCTTTGCTATTGTGAACAGTGCTGCAGTGAACATCCACATGCATGTGTCTTTATAGTAGAATGATTTATATTGCTTTGGGTATATACTCAGTAATGGGATTGCTGGGTTGAATGGTAATTATGGGTAGTTTTTTTTAGCTCTTTGAGGAATTGCCACACTGCTTTCCACAATGGTGGAACTAATTTACACTCCCATTAACAGTGTATAATTCTTCCCTTTTCTCTGCAACCTCACCAGCATCTGTTATTTTTTGATTTTCTAATAATAGCCATTCTGACTGGTGTGAGATGTTATCTCATTGTCGTTTTGATATGTATTTATCTAATTATCAGTGTTACTGACCTTTTTTAATATGCTTGTTGGCTGCATGTCTTTTGGAAAGTGTCGGTTCTTGTTCTTTGCCCACTTTTTAATGGGGTCGGTTTTTCCTTTTAAATTTGTTTAAGTTCCTCCCATTCTGTAGGTTGTCTCTTTACTCTATTGATGGTTTCTTTTGGTGTGCAGAGCTCTTAAGTTTAATTAGGTCCCATTTGTCAAATTTTATTTTTGTTGAAATTGCTTTTGGAAACTTTGTCATGAAATCTTGGCTCATTCCTATGTCCAGACCAGTATTGCCTAGGTTGTTTTCCAGGGTTTTTACAGTTTTAGGTTTTACATTTAAGTCTTCAGCTTTTGATACAGCTGATCAATCTCTCTTTCAAAAATATCCTCCTCACATTGCCTCCAAGATCTTAATTTGCTTTGGTTCTATTCCTAACTCAATATACTTTGGCATTTTATTTCTTCTTTCTCCTCATTTTCCTAAACTCTAAATATTGCATTGACCTGGGTCTTAGTCCTTGAAACTTTTCTAACTCACTTGCAATTGTTATTTAGTATCATGTCCCCAATATCTTATGCTTCTTAATGACTTCCAAATATATATCATGGACCTGCTTACATCCCTACTTGGATGTGTAATGGGCATCTCACAACATGACCCACAATGAATTCAAGGGCATTTTGCATTCTGTTTTGTCTTGCTGTATTCCTCCCAAGATAAACGCATAGCTTGTTCTCCCACTTTCTTCAGATCTCTAAACAAATGTCACCTTTCTAGGAAACTTTCCCAGGTCACCTTATAAGAAATAACACCATCCTAACCATCTACCTTGGTAGTACTTCCTGTTTTACCTGAGTTTATATTTCTTCTAAACAATTATCATCAACTAACATATTAGATATGCATTTGCTTATATTTCCTCCAACTAAAATGTAAGTTCCATGGAGGTAGGATCTTTGATTCCTGCTGTATTATTTGTGCTTCATACAGTGCCTGGAAAGTAGTTGGAACTTAATAAATATTTGTCAAATCAATGACTAAATATGTAAATTATCTTTTCCATGGTTCTAGCTATCTATCTATCGTCTATTAGGTTACTACACTTTACATGCTGTACTGATTTGGGACTGGAGTATAAGAGTGGAGAGAAAATAAAAAGGAGAACATTTCTGGAAACCTTAAACCTAAAACTTTATTAGCACAATGTGTAGTTTTAAAACAAGGCGACATCCTAGGATACTGAGAAACAGATTTTAAAAACCTAAATAAACAATCATATTTTCAGAGATCAAGGAAAAAAATCTGTGCAGGTAGGTTATTGGGAAATAATCATATAAATAGAGCAAATAGTTTAGCAAAATGAATCAATTAAGATACTGGTTAAAACTGGTAGTATAGGTGCTATAGGAGACAAAAAAATTAGTTTAAATATGAGATCTGATCTAAGGGTTTTTCCATAGAGAAGACAATATAGCATATAAAGAAGTTTGAGTTCCATAGGAGACTGGAGAGCATCTGATTTTTGGGATTTAGACATAATCTGAGTTTGGATCTAGCATTCTCTGTTAATAGGTATAAGAACTTCAAAGTATTATTTAACTGCTCTAGACCTCAAATTGTTGATTTGTAAAATAGGACTAGACAATATGGTATTTAATGGTTATAAGAATCAAATTATGGTTTTAGGTCTAACATTTAAGTCTTTAATCCATCTTGAATTAATTTTAAATGTTAGACCTAAAACCATAAAAACCCTAGAAGAAAACCTAGGTAATACCATTCAGGACATAGGCATGGGCAAGGACTTCAGGACTAAAACACCAAAAGCAATGGCAACAAAAGCCAAAATAGACAAATGGGATCTAATTAAACTAAAGAGCTTCTGCACAGCAAAAGAAACTACCATCAGAGTGAACAGGCAACCTACAGAATGGGAGAAAATTTTTGCAATCTACCCATCTGACAAAGGTCTAATATCCAGAATCTACAAAGAACTTAAACAAATTTACAAGAAAAAATCAAACAACCCCATTAAAAAGTGGGCAAAGGATATGAACAGACACTTTTCAAAAGAAGACATTTATGCAGACAGCAGACACATGAAAAAATGCTCATTATCACTGGCCATCAGAGAAATGCAAATCAAAATCAAAACCACAATGAGATACCATCTCACACCAGTTAGAATGGCGATCATTAAAAAGTAAGGAAACAACAGGTGCTGGAGAGAATGTGGAGAAATAGGAATGCTTTTACACTGTTAGTGGGACTGTAAACTAGTTCAACCATTGTGGAAGACAGTGTGGCGATTCCTCAGGGATCTAGAACTAGAAATACCATTTGACACAGTGATCCCATTACTGGGTATATACCTAAAGGATTATAAACCATGCTGCTATAAAGACACATGCACACATATGTTTATTGTGGCACTATTCACAATAGCAAAGACTTGGAACCAACCCAAATGTCCATCAGTGATAGGCTGGATTAAGAAAATGTGGCACATATACACCATGGAATACTATGCAGTCATAAAAAGGATGCATTCATTTCCTTTGTAGCTACATGGATGAAGCTGGAAACCATCATTCTGAGCAAACTATTGCAAGGTCAGAAAACCAAACAACCCATGTTCTCACTCATAGGTCGAAATTGAACAATGAGAACACTTGGACAAAGGGCGGGGAAAATATCATACACCAGGGCCTGTTGTGGGGTGGGGGGATGGGGGAAGGACAGCATTAGGAGAAATACCTAATGTAAATGATGAGTTAATGGGTGCAGCAAACCAACATGGCACATGTATACATATGTAACAAACCTGCACATTGTGCACATGTATCCTAGAACTTAAAGTATGATAAAAAAAGAAAAAAAGTGTCAAATTACATCATAAAATAAATAATTAAACACACTATGTGGAAGATATTCAGAGGTCAAAACATTGTAGAATGGCACTAGCAAAATTTAATTGCATGTGATATATTAAAATAATTTCTAAAAGCTTGTAAAATAGTATTTATGGAAAAGAATCTACAATTTAACAGAATCGTGTGTAGTTGATCATCTACTGAGCTTTTACAGTAGGAATGCTTTATAAAAGATGAACATTTTGGATGAACTGATCCATTGATCAGTTCTATCAATTCTCTATACCACGTGAACTGAAACTGTCTCCTGTGCAATGCTCCAGTGACAGTGACCACAAAGAGCCTATTTTGTTGCCTAAAATAATAGTAACTTCAGCCTGTAAAAGTGTCTGCCCACAAACCCAAACCTTTGTACCTCAAAATCTTTCATTTTACCATGAAGATTTAAGAAAGAGGATTGTGACCAGACTTTTGATTGTCTAAAGACTCAGAGGTGAAAGCAGAGTGGAGGTTAGTAGATGAGGTCAGAGAGGTACCGGAGACAGACCTTACAGAACCAATGTCATAATTGTCACACACGATGTGGAGTTCCAAGGATCCATGACTGTGCCACATGTAAACCGTTTGGAATTAGATCACAATTACATAGCAACACCAGTTCCTTTCAAGCTCCATAGTCCGTACAGCCTTTTTTTTTTTTTTTTTTGAGACCGAGTCTCACTCTGTAGTCCAGGCCGGAGTGCAGTGGCGCGATCTCGGCTCACTGCAAGCTCCACCTCCCAGGTTCACGCCATTCTCCTGCCTCAGCCTCCTGAGTAGCTGGGACTACAGGTGCCCGCCACCATGCCCAGCTAATTTTTTTTAAATAATTTTTAGTAGAGATGGGGTTTCACCGTGTTAGCCAGGATGGTCTCGATCTCCTGACCTCATGATCCGCCCGTCTCGGCCTCCCAAAGTGCTGGGATTACAGGTGTGAGCCACCTCGCCTGGTCCATACAGCCTTTTACACATCACATTTGATGCAGCTCCAACTCCATACATTCACTCATTTTAATTCTAAATAATTTGTTCACTGGATATTTCACTTACTCTGTGCCAGTCCCTAGGCTAGATGCTGGAGAAACTCACTCTGCCCTCATGCAGCTTACATACTGGTGGGTGAAACTGATCAAAAGCAATTAATAAACAAATAAGTGCACAACTCTTTTAATAAGAACCACAAACCAAAGAGAGCATTCAATATATTATAATGTCATATGCTTTGTTCCTTATAAAGGATCTTAATTATGCTGACAGTTACCCAAAACAGCATTATCCTCAACAAAGCCAAACTCCTTTGAGGCATTCACAGAAACTGTGGCTGGGTAAAATAGGCTATGTTTCAGCGATACTTAACCAATTTACTCTCAGTGTGGTTATCAGTTTATTCCTGAAGTACAATGTGTATGTGTGTGTGTTAGGAAGAGGTGAGAGGAGATGGGCAGATAGGGGATGGGCAGCAGGAAAGAAAAAAAAAGGTTACTAGAGCTTAAACTCTTCCATCAGTTAAGAAGGTCATTTTGTTTCATCCTTTAGATTTTATGGACCTAACACTACTGTCCTCTCTGAGTAATTACTGACTACTGGAATATTAATACATAAACACTGCTTTACCATTATACATTTTCCCTTTTCTTCCAGTTTATGTAGAAATGTACTCTCTTAATTTTTGTTCCTATAAAAGATACTTCTAAAAATTTATTTTCAGGATTAAAATGTATAGTTCCTCCTCCACAATTACATGTTCATGTTATTGCATTTTTATCAATTATATTTTCATATCACATTTTTACCCATTTCCATATAAGAAAATACAGTTGGCCCTCCCCGTTTGTAGTTTCCACATCCGGGGATCCAACCAACCACAGATTTAAAAAAATTTTTAAAAAAAGAACAATAAAACAATATAAATAATACTAATAATAAAATAACATAGTATAATAATTACATAGCATTTACAATGTATCAAGTTCTGTAAGTAATCTAGGGATGATTTAAAGTATTTGGGAGGATGTGGGTAGGTTATATGCAAATACTACATTATTTTTCATAAGGGACTTTAGCAGCTGGGAGTTTTGGTATCTGCTCAGGGAACAGGATGTGGGTACTGAAACCAATTCCTGCAGATAATGGAGAGAAAACTGTATGGGATTTAAAATAGAAGCATTGAACTGACATAATAAAAATACTTCCCTGATATCAATGTAATTTTCAAAGTAGAAATTATTAGGTCTTTCTTTATTCACTTTGATTAAATGCTCACATCTTATTTCTATCGCTTCCAAAGTATAAGAAAAAAATGCACAAACCTTTTCTTAGAAAATCCTTCTTTTATATATTGGGGTGCTTTTGATCCACAAACCCTAAAATAATGTTACCTTCTCCTACCAATCAATACTTCTAAACAATGAATGAACGCACAAAACCCCCACCTGGATCTTTACCTGCATCTCCTGACAAAAAGAAGCCAATGGCCCAAAAAGGATCTGGCATTGTTCATCAGCAGTGTATGTCATCCCTGGCAGCTTGGAGGGAACCATCACAGAATTGACACTCTGCGGATTTGTTTGTAGCAAGCAGTTACTGGCCTTTGACCTGGCAATAGGCAGGTATGTGTAAACTTTTGAATTTAATGTAAAAAGCTGATATGATTGGTTAGCATACAACAAGAAACACTTTAATAATATCAAAAATATATCTCTAAGCTCTTCCATTGAATACTCATAGAAATTATTCTATATGTCAAAAATCATTTATTTACAATGAAGATAATCATAATAAATAATTTTCAAGTTAAAAGAACTTTATGGTGTACAAAACACATTCATATGAATTAACTCAGTTGATCTACATAACACTGTGAAGTGGGTGTTATTTTATGCATTTAATAGGTATACAGGCTCAGAGTCAGAGAGTAACTTGCCCAAAAGTAGTATGTGAATATAAGATATCAGCTATATTTGGGGATTTAAAGAATGTATGGAAAGCATCCTCAGGTGAATATTAACAGTGTAGATATATTTGTGCTTGACATTGTAATACAACTTTGTATACAACTCTGTAATATATTTTAAAGTGGTATTTGATGTCATAGGAGTCCTGATTCATGTGAAGGCAGCCATACAAAATCATGCATGTTCCTTAGGAACTCATTAGGGCCTACAGAAGGGCTGCTGATGCAGCTACTGATGGTGTGTCTGAAATATCACATGCTCTGAGTGCTCTTCTCTAGACTGTTATGACAAACAGCATGCACGGAATATATTGTACATATAGCCATTTAATAGAAAAATGGGCTTAACTATTTAAAGGATATACAAAAGTGAATAAAGTTCATCTGTGTAGTGAGTTTAGCAAGCTAGGTGTTCCTGTATTTCTCACTAAGACTTGTTTTGGATACCTTAAGCATCTCACTAACTACTCTGCATATTGCTTACTGCTTCAGGTGATCCTTCTATAATTATAGAAATAAGTGCTTTAAAATGAACAAGTGCTTTAAAATGAAAATAAGAACAACAGTAATATTTTTCATTTACTTTTCGAACAAGACAGAAGCTAAGTGTTACTGCCACTGAATGTGGAAAGGGCTATGATAATGGTGGAAACTATTTATTAATGAAAAAACATTTGAAGTGTAGATGTATTACAAACGAAAAGTGAAGATTTTGTTAGAGGGGCCCTGATCTTCGTGATAATAGACGTGCTGGGTGATGAACAGTGTGAATATTTCCACTGGGAAAAATTGAAAAGGCAACTAAATACTGTGACAGATTTTTAAAATCATGATAACAATTTTTCAATCTTACAAATAATCTTAACTGTTCTTTTTGAAAAATGTAGAAATTAAAAAGCAGGGGGTTAAATAACATGTCCCAAACTACACCATGAGTCAATGGAAAAGCCAGGATTGGAACAAAGTACCTTCAGTTTTACTCTGGTGGCCTTTCCACTTTGCCACTCTGGCTTCTCTATTTGTAAAAAGAAACAGCACACATAATCATTCACAAGGCAAAAACAATAAGTGACCTCCATACCTGAGAAATCTTTCCAAATCTTCCTTGCTACATCGAGACCATGAAACGTCACCAAGATTCTGTCCTTTAATCCATTCACCAGACATGATATGAAGACCATCAGCACACGATGGGTGGTCATTGTCATGGTTAATGCCCATGCTGATTTGGAATATAATAAAATTTTAAAATTTACACTAAGTAAATGTTACTTGTTAACTTTTTATAACTGCAGTTAAATAACGGTTAAAATACTTAAAATACTGGGAGCCAAATTTGTTTTAAGGAAATTAGTTTCAAAATAAAATTAGATTTCAGATTAAGTTACTTTTTAAATTTTGTTACCCCAATTTAAGGTAAATATTTTTATTTAATAAAAAACATTTCCCTAATCAACCTATAAAATGACATGTTTAGGTCCTTTATATGGAAATGACCTACAGATATATTCTTTGCATAATAGTACGTATGAAACTCAGAAATAATACATTTATGTTTAACCACACTAGATTCTTGCTGTTGCCTGAATCAAATTTTCTTCAAAATTTGATTTGAAAACACATCTTTTACCAAATTTGAAACCTCATTAATCTATTAATTTCCTATGTCTTTCATTAGACCATCTTCTTCCTCCCACATCATATAACACAAATTATCCTGGCCTTCTTTGTCTTTTTTTAATGAATCCTGAATCTGTTGAAATTCTATTCTAAAAGTCGGACTTATTTCTAAATAGATGTTCTAGAAATACCTTCAATTTAGTATGTCTAAAGACTGCCTTTCTTACTTTCTCTTTCAATTCTCTATTTACTCCTCTATTCTATTTTTCTCTTGCTCTCTTTTTATGCTTTTGCTAGCTACTAAGTTCAGCCAAATAAAGAATCTTCAAGTCATCATTTATTTTTTTCCTTTCCTGAATTATCACATAGGCTCTATTTCATTAACTGTTAGAGGCAAGCCTTGCCAACTCTACCTTCTAAGTATTTCACTCAACTGTCATCTCCCTTCTATCCTATAGTCACTATTAAAATTATTGTATTGTATCCTTATGACAGTATATACAAAGTCTTGAATTGTTATGGTATTGTACCTGAATTCTGTCCCTCTAATCTTTACCAACATTCTCCCTTCCCCTCCTCCTACCCTGCTCCAGTGAGATCTATTTAAAACACAATCTGCCTATGCCATTCCTATGTTTTCTCATTATCCATAAGACAATTTCCAGCTCTTTAACATGATACATATCCCCTTCATATTCTTTGACATCATTATTAGTTTTTTTACTTAAGCAATACCAAATGACTTGTAGTTTCCCAAACATTATGTTGTTTCTTATTTTCTTGCAGTTAATTGTTACTTAGCATTTTCTAGGTATCATAAATCATATAAGGGAATTTATAAACTTGAGTTAAACAACCAAATGTGGTAGAAATGATTATAATATGCATTTTGCAGATGAGAAGTAACTTGTCCAAGATTATACATTGAGAAATTGGAAAGTAATAATGTTTGAACTGAGGTGCCTGGCTCTAGAACTCATATGATTAACCATTCCACATTGGGCGTCTATAAATTCCATCCTGCAACCCCATATGTTGTCTAAAGTGCCTCTCCTTCAGCTTCTTTGCCTGGACAAACTCAAATTCTACTTAATCATCAACATTAATGCAGTTTACTTCTATCAGGTTTTCTTTCACTATCCCCTACCTCACCCATTTGTACTATCTCTTCTGGAAACAACATAGGATTCTGTGAACAACATTGTTACAGCATTTTCTATACTGCATTATAAATTTTTACTTTTGGTTCACTCTCCAAATTCTTGAGACTCTGTAACCAATGTTGAATCATGGGTTCAATGATCATGTAGAAAAAAAATTATATAGTCTCTTGTGAATTCTCATAATGAGGCCAGTAAAATATTTTTGTGGATGAGGGTTAGTACTGAAGAAGCAGAGAAAAGTCCATTTTTGTACATGCATAGCCAGAGATAATGGCAGGATAGTCCATTATTCTCTTTTCTTTTCTGTTATGGTCTAGATAATAAATAAAATTGTTTTCATAATGAAAAATTCACAAGAATATCTATATTGTGTTTTAAAACATGAAATTAAAAGAACTGTTATAGAAATTGCTAAGGGAAATTACAATGAGAGTATCTATGTTTCTGCAAATCAAAACAAAATTTTTAAAAACTACCAAACTATATTTTTAAGATGAATTATGAGTTTGAATCAAAATTGTTAAAATTAAATATGTTTTTGAAGGAAGAAGATAATATGAAAGGAATAAATAAATTCCATCCATATCATTAATGAATTAAGACTAATTCTATCACCATGCTAAATTTAACTATAAAAATTCTGGTATAAATAAAACTAAAACACATTATTGAATATTACTTTTCACTTTTGGTGTTAGAAAAATTCACCAGTGAATCATACTTTTCTTTCCTATTCTAATTAATTTCTTCAAATAGAGTCTGTAGCAACACATATTAATAGAATAAACAACAGAGAAAATAGGAAGATAAATGTTTTCATACTTTGAAGATAAAGAGGAAAAATAAGAGATTATATGAAATAGGTATGAACCAGTTCAATTAAAATATTAGAAGGCAGAGTAAAAAGATGTTGAAGGTAGAAAGTGATTTAATCTCTGTATCTTCCCCTTGTTAATGTGACCAAAGGCAATTTAACAATAAATAAGCCTGCCTCAGTTGCCTTATTTGTTAAATATACTTCCTTGACTGATTTGTTGTGATGACTGCATCACATGATATGTAGTGCCTGACCAGTGCCTGGAATACAGGCAGACCATAATGATCCTCTATACTGGGGAAATAAATCAGAGAAATTTTATTATATGATTCTAATTTGTCAAAAGATACATAAACAGATTTATCATTAATTATATTAAATTCACTTTGCTGCATTTTGCTTTCTTTGGTGAAAGTGTGCCCTTCAGAAAAACCAAGAAAATAACAATCAAAAGAATTTACTTAGATATTAAGTTAAAATAAGAAATTATAAATATGACATAATATCACAAATCAGTAAAAGTGGCTTAATGTAATTCTAACTGTATGGTTCAAATGCAGCCCATCAGTGTCCTGTCTCCTCTCTGCCATGGATTCTGGCTACAGCCCACATCAATGGGTGACCTGTTAATTAACAAACACTTGCCATGTGGAACGTGCTTGACTCTTCCATCTGTGGTGGCATAATCTTTCAAACCATACACAAATGCTATTATTTTTGAAGGGTAACTAGTCTTTCTCAAAAATAATAAACCTTCCTAAATAATGTGTCCCAATGAGGGAAGGAGAGGGATTGCTTCCAAGATTTGGCAATTTGGACATTTTCCCAACATAGTGTAATAGGATTTTCCAAATATGGATGATTACAACCTCTCATCCAGATAATCATTTTCCTTTTGGGATCCTGGTCCTGATTCTGATGTAAGAAATTAGCTTCAGCCATGGGGAGGTCTGGTGATTCAAGCATTGTTTACCAGTAGTTAAATTTTCCTAAAGCCATTTAACTCATAACAGAAAAGATTATCATTAAATTGGGACAGGCTTTTTTAAGCACACATCTGGAATTATCAGGAAACAATGCTTAGTCCTGACTCAACAGGTTTGAAATAAAACAATTAATTGTGTTCCTTAATCTGTGCCAGCTACTCTATTAACCACTGACAATGATATCACTTAATCCTCACAATATTCCCATAATGTATCTATTATCATGACTTCTATTTTACAAATGAGGAAGTTGCTGAGGTTAATGGTGAAGCTGTGACTCAAATCCGGGCAGTTTGATGCTCACACAGATGAACCTCTAAACTACCACACAATAGTGCTTTTCTTTCTGGATCAAAACTCTCACTTTTGGAGATGATTTATTGTTTTCTGAACAATTTTAAATGCCTCTGTTCTTTTAGCAGAAATGTACCTCTACATGTAGAACCTTGTAACCAAGTCACATGCATTGCATGGAAAACATTCTCTAAGTAAGACATTAGCAACACCTCTCCTCACACTGCAATTGAACTACATTTTAATAATCTCAGTTTAAATTCATTTTGACAAAGAGCCTTGGGCAAATAAACTCTTCACTAACATTGTACATGGTTGTCAAGTCAACTGAAAAAATATTTTTATCTTATAAAACTTCTCAACTTGTTTAAAAATCTTTGCCAGGAAGTTTTGTGATATCCTGCGGAAAGCTGGAGAAGCATTTGGATTTTGAAGATGGTCCCTTTTGATGTTCAAAGAATTAGGGAGGAGAAGCCTTATGAATTCACTAATTTTTTTGGATAATTTGGAAAGGATCTGATTTGTAAACAGTAATATTTTAAAAGAGTGGGCTTTTTATGCTGAATACATTAAGCATTTTTATGACATAATATTTCCCACTAAAGCCATATATTATGTGGAAACATTAATAAAAGAAAGAAACAAACTATTACAATGTCTTACTGGAAGTAGATTATATTTATACAAAATGACATTTAATTACATATTTCTTAGAATTCAGTGGTATATCTAAGTCTATATAATTTCACTATTGTGTGTTCATGGAGAAAAAATTCAGACATTCAGAAATACAATATATTTTTGTGTCATATTTCTTTTTATATTTTAAGTCATTTCAATTTGCACAAACAATGAAACCTACTTTTACTGGCAAGCCAAAAGGCTATATAAAAGCAAGGTAAAAAATTAGAGGTTAAAAGAAGAAAAGTAGAGGTACAAAAAAGATTCCTTTTGACGTTGTCGTGCATTATATTACAGGTTTATCTAACAATGTACATACACTTGTTGAGAACCCACTACTGTGCTGAACTGTAGTCAAAAAGATAAGTAAGACTCAGTTCCTACATTCAAAGAGTGTATTATCTACTGCGATTGGAACACTATCCCTTGCTCTTGGATAGCCAGTGGATGCCTGGATCCTGTTAGTCCTATATTCCTTAAACCAATACTACTTACTTATCTGCCCCTTTTCAATTCTATTGCTATCAACCAAAATTGGTGCTGATTCTTTTTACTTCTAGATTATTGTACTGTCTGCCTGATTGTCCTCCTGCTCTTTAACTCTTTGCCTCTTAAACCATGCTTTAATGGTGCTAGTTCTTATGAGTGTATTAATATAAAAAAGCTAGTTTCCTATGCAAAAACTTTTCATTTGCCCTGGCAAACAGAGATTCTAAAAATGTTAATAATGAACCACTTGCATCAGAATCATAGGGCATGAAGACATTAGAGTAGTTAAAATGCAGATTCATGGGCCTGCCCCCAACGAATTAAAATAGAATATTTAGAGGTAAGGCCTAAGAAATGGCATTTTGATACATTTTTAGATGATTCTTATTTACTCAAAATTCTGGAAAGCAATGATCTACAGGATGAAATCCACTCTTTATCTCATTATTCAAAATATCTGTAAACTGATATCAATCTGATTTTCATAGTTAATTCCAGCCTAACCTTTTGTATAGTTCCTTTCCATTAGAATACCTTCTATTCTTTTGGCTTAGGGTTGACTTGGCAATGCGGGCTCTTTTTTGGTTCCATATGAACTTTAAAGTAGTTTTTTCCAATTCTGTGAAGAAAGTCATTGGTAGCTTGATGGGGATGGCATTGAATCTATAAATTACCTTGGGCAGTATAGCCATTTTCACGATACTGATTCTTCCTATCCATGAGCATGGAATATTCTTCCATTTGTTTGTATCCTCTTTTATTTTGCTGAGCAGTGGTTTGTAGTTCTTCTTGAAGAGGTCCTTCACGTCCCTTGTAAGTTGGATTCCTAGGTATTTTATTCTCTTTGAATCAATTGTAAATGGGAGTTCACTCATGATTTGGCTCTGTTTGTCTGTTATTGGTGTATAAGAATGCTTGTGATTTTTGCACATTGCTTTTGTATCCTGAGACTTGGCTGAAGTTGCTTATCAGCTTAAGGAGATTTTGGGCTGAGACAATGGGGTTTTCTAGATATACAATCATGTCATCTGCAAACAGGGACAATTTCACTTCCTCTTTTCCTAATTGAATACCCTTTATTTCTTTCTCCTGCCTGATTGCTCTGGCCAGAACTTCCAACACTAGGTTGAATAGGAGTGGTGAGAGAGTACATCCCTGTCTTGTGCCAGTTTTCAAAGGGAATGCTTCCAGTTTTTTTCCATTCAGTATGATATTGGCTGTGGGTTTGTCATAGATAGCTCTTATTATTTTGAGATACGTCCCATCAATACCTAATTTATTGAGAGTTTTTAGCATGAAGGACTGTTGAATTTTGTCACAGGCCTTTTCTGCATCTATTGAGATAATCATGTGGTTTTTGTCTTTGGTTATGTTTATATGCTGGATTACGTTTATTGATTTTCGTATGTTGAACCAGCCTTGCATCCCAGGGATGAAGCCCACTTGATCATGGTGGATAAGCTTTTTGATGTGCTGCTGCATTCAGTTTGCAAGTATTTTATTGAGGATTTTTGCACTGATGTTCATCAGGGATATTGGTCTAAAATTCTCTTTTTTTGTGTGTCTCTGCCAGGCTTTGGTATCAGGATGATGCTGGCCTCATAAAATGAGTTAGGGAGGATTCCCTCTTTTTCTATTGATTGGAATAGTTTCAGAAGGAATGGTACCAGCTCCTCCTTGTACCTCTGGTAGAATTCTGCTGTGAATCCGTCTGGTCTTGGACTTTTTTTGGTTGGTAGGCTATTAATTATTGCTTCAATTTCAGAGCCTGTTATTGGTCTCTTCAGAGATTCAACTTCATCCTGGTTTAGTCTTGAAAGGGTGTATGTGTCCAGGAATTTATCCATTTCTTCTAGATTTTCTAGTTTATTTGTGTAGAGGTGTTTATAGTATTCTGTGATGGTAGTTTGTATTTCTCTGGGATCGATGGTGATATCCCCTTTATCATTTTTTATTGCGTCTATTTGATTCTTCCCTCTTTTCTTCTTTATTAGTCTTGCTAGCAGTCTATCAATTTTGTTGATCTTTTCAAAAAACCAGCTCCTAGATTCATTGATTTTTTGAAGGGTTTTTTGTATCCCTATCTCCTTCAGTTCTGCTCTGATCTTAGTTATTTCTTGCCTTCTGCTAGCTTTTGAACGTGTTTGCTCTTGCTTCACTAATTCTTTTAATTGTGATGTTAGGGTGTCAATTTTAGATCTTTCCTGCTTTCTCTTGTGGGCATTTAGTGCTATAAATTTCCCTTTACACACTGCTTTAAATGTGTCCCAGAGATTCTGGTATGTTGTGTCTTTTTTCTCGTTGGTTTCAAAGAACATCTTTATTTCTGCCTTCATTTCGTTATGTACCCAGTAGTCATTCAGGAGCAGTTTGTTCAGTTTCCATTTAGTTAAGTGGTTTTGAGTGAGTTTCTTAATCCTGAGTTCTAGTTTGATTGCACTGTGGTCTGAGAGACAGTTTGTTATAATTTCTGTTCTTTTACATTTGCTGAGGAGTGCTTTACTTCCAAATATGTGGTCAGTTTTGGCATAAGTGTGATGTGGTGCTGAGAAGAATGTATATTCTGTGATTTGGGGTGGAGAGTTCTGTAGATGTCTATTAGGTCCACTTGTGCAGCACTGAGTTCAATTCCTGGATATCCTTGTTAACTTTCTGTCTCGTTGATCTGTCTAATGTTGACAGTGGGGTGTTAAAGTCTCCCATTATTATTGTGTGGGAGTTTAAGTCTCTTTGTAGGTCTCTAAAGACTTGTTTTTTGAATCCGGGTGCTCCTGTATTGGGTGCATATATATTTAGGATAGTTAGCTCTTCTTTTTCAATTGATCCCTTTACCATTATGTAATGGCCTTCTTTGTCTCTTTTGATCTTTGTTGGTTTAAAGTCTGTTTTATCAGAGACTAGGATTGCAACCCCTGCCTTTTTTGTTTTCCATTTTGCTTTGTAGATCTCCTCCATCCCTTTATTTTGAGCCTATGTGTGTCTCTGCACATGAAATGGGTTTCCTGAATACAGCACACTGATGGGTCTTGACTCTGTATCCAATTTGCCAGTCTGTGTCTTTTAATTGGAGCATTTAGCCCATTTACATTAAAGGTTAGTATTGTTATGTGTGAATTTGATCTGGTCATTATGATGTTAGCTGGTTATTTTGCTCTTTAGTTGATGCAGTTTCTTCCTAGCATCGATGTTCTTTACAATTTGGCATGTTTTTGCAGTGGCTGGTACCAGCTTTTCCTTTCCATGTTTAGTGCTTCCTTCAGGAGCTCTTGTAGGAAGGCCTGGTGGTGACAAAATCTCTCAGCATTTGCTTGTCTTAAAGTATTTTATTTCTCCTTCACTTATGAAGCTTAGTTTGGCTGGATATGAAATTCTGGGTTGAAAATTCTTTTCTTTAAGCAACCTAAATGTCCAACAACGATAGACTGGATTAAGAAAATGTGGCACATATACACCATGGAATACTATGCAGCCATAAAAAATGATGCGTTCATGTCCTTTGTAGGGACATGGATGAAACTGGAAACCATCATTCTCAGCAAACTATCGCAAGGACAAAAAACCAAACACCGTATGTTCTCACTCATAGGTGGGAATTGAACAATGAGAACACATGGACACAGGAAGGGGAACATCACACACCAGGGACTGTTATGGGGTGGGGGGAGGGGGGAGGGATAGCATTAGGACATATACCTAATGCTAAATGACGAGTTAATGGGTGTAGCACACCAACATGGCACAGGTATACATATGTAACGATCTGCACGTTGTGCACATGTGCCCTAAAACTTAAAATATAATAATAATAAAATTAAAAAAATTTTAAAAAGATCAAAAATTAAGAATGTTGAATATTAGCCCCCACTCTCTTCTGGCTTGTAGACTTTCTGTGGAGAGAACGGCTGTGAGTTTGACGGGCTTCCCTTTGTGGGTAACCCGACCTTTCTCTCTGGCTGCCCTTAACATTTTTTCCTTCATTTCAACTTTGGTGAATTTGACAATTATGTGTCTTGGAGTTGCTCTTCTTGAGGAGTATCTTTCCAAAAGAAAAAAAGCTGGAGGCATCACACTACCTGACTTCAAACTAAACTACAAGGCTACAGTAACCAAAACAGCATGGTACTGGTACCAAAACAGAGATATAGACCAATGGAACAGAACAGAGCCCTCAGAAATAATACCACACATCTACAACCATCTGATCTTTGACAAACCTGACAAAAATAAGAAATAAGGAAAGGATTCCCTATTTAATAAATGGTGCTGGGAAAACTGGCTAGCCATATGTAGAAAGCTGAAACTGGATCCCTTCCTTACACCTTATACAAAAATTAATTCAAGATAGATTAAAGACTTAAATGTTAGACCTAAAACCATAAAAACCCTGAAGAAAACCTAGGCAATACCATTCAGGACATAGGCATGGGCAAGGACTTCATGTCTAAAACACCAAAAGCAATGGCAACAAAAGCCAAAATTGACAAATGGGATCTAATTAAACTAAAGAGCTTCTGCACAGCAAAAGAAACTACCATCAGAGTGAACAGGCAACCTACAGAATGGGAGAAAATTTTTGCAATCTACTCATCTGACAAAGGGCTAATATCCAGAATCTACAAAGAACTCAAAGAAATTTACAAGAGAAAAGCAAACGACCCCATCAACCAGTGGGCGAAGGATATGAACAGACATTTCTCAAAAGAAGACATTTATGCAGCCAACAGACATGTGAAAAAATGCTCATCATCACTGGCCATCAGACAAATGCAAATCAAAACCACAATGAGATACCATCTCACACCAGTTAGAATGGCGATCATTAAAAAGTCAGGGAACAACAGGTGCTGGAGAGGATGTGGAGAAATAGGAACACTTTTACACTGTTGGTGTGACTGTAAACTAGTTCAACCATTGTGGAAGACAGTGTGGCGATTCCTCAGGGATCTAGAACTAGAAATACCATTTGACCCAGCCATTCCATTACTGGGTATATACCCAAAGGATTATAAATCATGCTGCTATAAAGACACATGCACACGTATGTTTATTGCGGCACTATTCACAATAGCAAAGACTTGGAACCAACCCAGATGTCCAACAATGATAGACTGGATTAAGAAAATGTGGCACATATACACCGTGGAATACTATGCAGCCATAAAAAATGATGAGTTCATGTCCTTATTGGGGACATGGATGAAGCTGAAAACCATCATTCTCAGCAAACTATCGCAAGGACAAAAAACCAAACACCGTATGTTCTCACTCATAGGTGGGAATTGAACAATGAGAACATTTGGACACAGGAAGGGGAACATCACACACTGGGGCGTATTGTGGGGTGGGGAGAGGGGGGAAGGATAGCATTAGGAGATATACCCAATGTAACTGACGAGTTAATGGGTGCAGCACACCAGCATGGCACATGTATACATATGTAACAAACCTGCACATTGTGCACATGTACCCTAGAACTTAAAGTATGATAAAAAAGAATATTTAAAAAAGAATATCTTCCATTCTAATCTGCATTTACACAGACTTTCTGCCTTTAAAAAGGATTATTCAATAAATTATAGCCCATATTTATCATTATCTTTAACTTCTATGCCCTTCACATATATGGTGTGTAAGACATATCAGAACTGCCTGGTATTTCTGGTTAATTTTAAATAATATATATATAATACCACTACCTAGAATGTAAGCGTTCAGAGAACAGAAGTTGTCATATTTTCTTTTTACTTCCTTTAATTATTTAGTTGAATGTCTTGTTAAATGTCTACTGATTTATCAACTAATATAGGATCATAGAAACACCAAATATGCTATAATTAGAGATGTGAAACTACTGTGGCCTCTTGCCAACACAGAGAAACTGCGACATGAAAAAGTTAATAGATGATCTACTCCAGGAAGATTGCCTGCTCTACTCTAGGACATGCATTTGCCAAGAAACATCAGAGAATTGCAAACAGAAAGCTAACTCTTCCAAGGTCATTCATTTGCTGGGTGATTTTTTTCCGTCTTCCACTAACTCACTCCAACATCCAAACCTACATTTGGAGATAATCTGGTATGGGAGAGCTGCCACATCTATACTGGTTGAAGTCTCATTATGAATGTTAACTTGGAAAAATTGCTTATTATTCTACGTGGTATCGTTGTCTAAATAAAATATCAAATACGAAAGCCGTGCTAGTGGTCTACAAGTCTTCATGATAAGTAAACTTCCTGTCAATCTGGTTAAAAACCTCTAAAAGGTATGAAATCACTCCAAGAAAGAACAGAAAAATGAAAGGCCAGTGAAGGCTGAAAATCTCCTTTTCACATTAAGGTATTCATAAAATAACTATAATACTACTAATTATTGTTATTATTCAGTCACTCTGTATTTTGTGCCAATCATTGTGCCATGACACTAGAGTATCACAAACCCTAACAATGAAACTTGAAATTAAAAACTATCCAAATTTTAGGAATAAAGGAAATGAATACAGACAGATTGATTTATCCAAAGCTCATTCATTAAGTAGCTGGCAGAACAATAATTCAAGCCCAAGGCTGTATGTCTAATAATGCACTTTCCCTCTCAACTATCCACATAGGTAGTTTTTAACATTTACCAAGGCATTTGTGTCAGAGGAAGATACCTGTGACATCTGCTGTAGAAAATTCTGAAGAGTACAATGGGGACAGTATATTTAGATAGCCATTACTAATTATAGTTGGTCAACAATAACTACAAAAAATTAATTTTCAACATTTTAAGGAGCAATGTATTTCTAGAAGAGCATATTTGGTTTTTGCCTGTTATAACAATTTATTCTTATTTCATCTATTTCCCATTCTAAAAGTCTTAGGAGATGATATACTTTATAGGCATTTCTTATTTAGTTCTTTTCTTCTCTTTTTTTTTTCTTTTTTTTTGAGACAGAGTCTTGCTGTATTGACCAGGCTGGAGTGCAGTGGTGTGATCTCAGCTCACTGCAACCTCTGCCTCCCAGGTTTGAGCAATTCTCAGGTCTCAAGCTGGCATGGTGGCCAGAATGGTCTTGAACTCCTGAACTCAAGTGATCCGCCTGACTTGGCCTCCCAAAGTGCTTGGAGTACAGGTGTGCTCCACTGTGAGCCATTGTAACTGGTCTCTATTTAGTTCTTAGTGTATATCTAATCTCCTCTTAGAGCATATCCTCTCTTCTTAGAGCAGATATACTACTGCACATCAATGCAAATGAGTGCCAAATTTAATTCAATTCTGAAAAGGACTCTTCTTGGAAGCTGAGAGAGTGTAACCAAATCTATGTATGCCTCCTGGGGCATATGCTAACTTCTTTAACTATAGTCATCATGCTGTACATTAGGTCTCTAGTACTTATACATCTTGTGACTGAAGGATTGTAACCTTTGACCAATATCTCCCCATTCCCCTCATCCCACAGCTCCTGGTAACCACCATTCTTCTGTTACTATGAGTTTGACTTTGTTTTTGTCAGATTCCACATATGAATAAGATCATGCAATATTTGCTTTTCTGTGTCTGGCTTATTTCACTTAGCAAAATGCCCTCAAGTTTCATCCACGCCGTTGCAAATAGTAGAATTTCCCTCTTTTTAAAGACTGAGTAATGTTCCATTATATATATATATACACACACACACACATATATATAAAATTCCAATTATATAATGAATATTCTGTTGTGTGTATATATACATATATAGTAATACATATATAATAAATATTCCATTATATATATATAGAATTGTTTATATAATGGAAATATATATATGTGTGTGTATATATATATGCATACACACACACACACACCACATTTTCTTTATACATCCATCTTTATACATTCATCTGTTAACAGATGCAGGTTGTTTTCATATCTTGAGAGATATGTTTCCATACCTGTTGTGAATTAACAGAATTTCAATTAAATATTCCTATTACTACAATTGCTAGATTTGGCCCTTCCACATTCATAACTTTAGGATTTGGATGAAATAGTTGGACAGGCCTGTAACCAGACTTTAAGTTAGACTCATCATAACTGAAATATAATTGAAGTATTGTATTTTCATACAGTTTATCTTAAATAGGAATTCAAAATATCACGTACCAAAAGGGAAAAATATACTGCCATTATATTTGTATAGCAATAAAACCATATTTTCTCATACAATCATATTACTTAGTCAAGACAATTGCATTCCTTGACCCAAACTGATTCTTCCACTCTGGGACTCAATTGCTTTATGTCCTGCACCTCAAGATGACCAACAGATGAGCATTCATACAACAAATGTTTATTCACTTGTACAACATATGTTGGAGACTTATGATGTCTAATACATTCAACTTTGTGCTGTGAAAAAAATGTATTAGACATGAATCATATTTTCACAGAGATTGCTATTCAGTTGGGAACCTATATATAGGTAAATATCAGTATAAATCAGTATATCTCAGAAATAATTCTAAGTGACAAATGATATTTAAAATAATCAGTGTAAGAGACTTAAAAGTGGAAACAGGCTGGGTGTGATGGCTCATGCCTGTAATCCCAACACTTTGGGAGGCCACCGCGGGTGGATCACCTGAGGTCAGGAGTTCAAGACCAGCCTGGCCAACATGGTGAAACCCTGTCTCTACTAAAAATACAAAATTAGCTGGGTGGGGTGGTGAGCGCCTGTAATCCTAGCTACTCAGGAGGCTGAGGCAGGAGAATCGCTTGAACCCAGGAGATGGAGGTTGCCGTGAGCTGACATGGTGCCACTGCACTCCAGTCTGGGCATCAGAGTGAGACTCCGTCTCAAAATAAATAAATAAATAAATAAATAAAGTGGAAACATATTTCCAACCAGGCTTTCAAATTTACTTTCACGAAAGTGATAACATTTGTCGTGGCCATTAACAGGTAAGTACAATTGGGATAGGTATAAATCATTAGTGCTGGAAGTTGGGATAATAAAAAAATGAATAAAGGCATGATGTTTGAAAATTACGGTTCATTTGCATTCATAAAATAGAGAAGTCCATTGTAAAGTTACAAAAATAGACCACAGTCACTCTACAGAAGTCATGAATCTCAGGCTAAGGAATTTCAAATTCATTCATTAAGTTGTGAAAGGCAATAAACTTTTCTGACATGAAGGTTAGGACCACAATTCAGGAAGCTGAATCTTAATGTGTGAGTAGATTAGAAAGATGAGGTAGCAAAGGAGAGGACACCAGTTAAGTGGATACTGCAAGAGTCCAAGCCAGGAGGAATAACAGAAGAAAGAATAGACAGTTGAGATAGCTTTCTCGGATGAAGAATGAATAGAATTTGGCCACAGATTATGGAAGTAACTAAGGGGAGAAAGAGTTAAAGATGGCTCAGATGTCTCAACTAAAGGCCTTGTGGCAATAATGGTGCCAATAACAGAAATACAGATGTCTGAAGAAGCAGGTATATAACCTGGCCCTCCCCTCTATTCTATCCAGGCGCAATTTCCAGAGAAGTAAGTGTGTATGTAAATGTTATTGATTCCAAAGACTTATTAGTCACAAGACGTCTGTAGTCTTGGTACTCTGGCAATTCTTAAAATTTTAGCAGGTGCCCCAAATATTTATTGCCTTCAAGGAGGTAACTTTGCATATTTATTGCCCCATTAGCCTTTTAGTTCCAAAGAAACTCCTGAATTGCCTACTTGGTGGAAAAACCATGTCTCCATGCCAAAGTTTAATAATATATATTAGACCTTTTTCTCTGGTTCAAAAATCAAAACAAAAAAGGAAAAATACATATGCATTTTTGGCCATATCAAAACAAGCTTGACATTTTTATAATGAAATGAAATATAAGTAATTTCCCCTAACTCATATAATTTTACCCAACTCAACATCTCTATGAAGTAGACAGTCTAATTATCATAAAAAGTTCTCAATCAGTGGGTAAGTGGTATATGTTTAATGCAGTCTCTTTCAACTTGTAAAAATGTAAAACTCTATTAGGGCTATATTGGTTATTTTCTTGACTATCTATTACAAGCATAAGTTATAAATGTGCTAACATGCTGGGAATATGACAGTGAACTAAGGAGACAAGATCTCATTATATACAAACAGAAGAAAGAGACATAGGGTAGAGAGTTACATTTTGAAGTTTTATGAATAAAATTAAGGAAGGCAAAGGGGAATAAGCCCAGACAGTGGTTGTGCTTACAATTTTAAGAAATGTTATCAGAAAGGCCTCACTGAACCCTGATATGTGAGTGGAGAACTAAAGAAGAATGGGAGACAGCCATGTGGCTGCTCTGGAGAACTTTCCAGGCAGAAATCAAAGGAAAGGCCAAGTCCCCAAAGTGACTGTTAGTCTTTTATGTTTGAGTTTCAACAAAAAGGCAATGAATCTGGAGCACAGTTGGTAAGAAGGGAATGACAGGCTATAGGGAAGGAGGCTAGAACATGTAGAACTTGGTGGGCCGTGGTGTGGGCTGGGGATTTTAGAGTGAACCAGGAAGCTCTTGGAAGTTTCTGAGTAAAGAAGCCAGGTGATCTGCTTTGTTGTAAATGAATCTCCCTGACTCTAATTTGAAAACAGGCTATAGGATGCAAAGGCTAAAAAGGAAAGATTATTTAAGAGGCTACTATAATAATCCAGATGAGAAGTGTTGGTAGCTTAGTCCAAAGAACTAGCTGGACAATTAGTGAGAAGTAATCAGATTCTGGATGTATTTTGAAGGTAGAGTCAACAGCTGATGAACTGAATGTGGACTATGAGAAACAGAGAACACTCAAAGATAATTCTTTGGCTTTTGGTTGTCCCACTAGAAGGATGGAGCTTCATTTACTGTCATAGGAAGACTTCAGGGGCAACACTTTTAGGGCTGGGGTAGTCATTTCTGCATGTGTGTACCAGAATAAAGTCTCATTTATGTGGTCTTGGGTACATTTCAAAATACAGAATATTCTTTTTATAAGAATTTACCTGATACTTTATTGAAAGTCTCATGCAATATCAAAAAAAATTCTAAACCCTTTGAATATGCATACAGCATCTGTTTTGAATCAAGTTTCACTGATAATCTATGCATAATGATACTTTACTAAGATTACTATGTTCAGTCATTCACTTATTTGATATATATCAAGAGCCTAATATCTACCAAGCAGGTTTTCTTGGTATATATTTCTTATGCACTGTCAAATGCATTAAGAATCCCATTATAAGCAAAAACAGATTTGGTTCCTCACCTCTTGCAGCTTACAGCCTAATGAAGTATATATCTAACAGATGAACAAATGTGCATTTACGAAGGAGGTGGTGTCACTAAAATGCTTAATAGAGAGACTGACCCATAGAGAATGCTTTCTTTAGAACATGACTATTGAGGGGGTATATGAACTTTGAGCAGGAGGAGATAATTAAACTAAGCTTAAAAAGTAAGTATACTCCAGGTAAAGGAACAACATGTACTTAGGTCCTGCAGTGTGAAGGAACATGGTATTTTTTAAGTTCTGGGGTACATGTGCCTTTTGTTACATAGGTAAACGTGTGCCATGGTGGTTTGCTGCACCTATCAACCCATCACCTAAGTATTAAGTCCAGCATGCATTAGCTATTTTTCCTGATGCTCTCCCTCCCCACCTCCTCCCCACCGAGCCCCAGTATGAGTTGTTCCCCTCCCTGTCTCTATGTGCTCTCACTGGAACATGGTACTTTGGAAACACTGTAGGAACTCTAGTGCTGAGAATGAAAGGGGGTGTGAAATGAAGTATGGCTGAAGAGATAAAGTGGGAATAGATAATCCCGAGCGAGCCCAGAAGTAGGTTGAGTAAAGTTAGCTAGAAGAACTCTTCCATGTTTCTGGCAGAGCACTGTAATTAATAACATGGGCTTTGGATTTGGATGGACTTGGCTTTGATCATGGATTCAGGCACTTATTAGCTGTGTGAGCTTTGGCAATCATCATCTCTAAAGTAATATTATTGCCTTCCATCTTTAGGTGGGAGCAGAAGTCTTTGGCCTCAATATGCTAAGCCAGTGCAAAATTCTGCACTTCAATAAATGTCCAGATTTAGCAAGGTCAGAAAATGGTCATGGGATTATGCTATTAATAGGTATATTAAAATTATTATTTCCCAGATAATTTAGATATTGTACAATATCTTAGACTTGGGCTAAATTTTCCTAAAACCATACACAATAATGCAAGGGTTAGTTTACTTTTGGTTGGAATCCACAACACAAATGGAATTATTTGTAGACCTAAAGAAAAAAAGCCTACATTGTATGTGTGTATATAAAAATATGGAATCTTTATTTATATAACAAAATAATCTAAGACACCACTAAATATTTGTACAAAAGAACAACTTTTATTATTTGCAGTGAATGGTATCATAGGATTATGTCTACATGCTTCACAAAAAGGACAAAAATATGCAAGCATAGACCACCTTTCAGGCCAAAGATAAAAATAATGGCTTTCTAGCAACTCACACGCAACTTCCTAGTGCAACACTGACTTAGACTGAACAGCGACTGTCACATCTGTTATGTGGCAGGGCTACTCAGAGTGTGATCTGTGTACTTGCTGCCATTTGATGAACTCTTTTTATTACTGATTTCTATCCAGATAAGTAGCTGGTGCCAGAATGTAAATCAGCTACATCACTAAGCACACAGTTTACTTCAGCTTTTTTTTTTTTCACGTCAAGACTCTTTCAATGAGGGAAGCAGTGTCCTATATTCTGGCATAGATCCCTATCTCATCACAGACCACACTTGAGTAGTAAGATCATTTATTGAGCAGTTAATGCAAAATACGAATTTAGTGGAGAGAAATTTACTATGCATAATAAAGTAAATTCTAGATGGCTTAAAGTGTTAAACAGTGAGAGAAACACACACACACACACACACACACACACACACACACACAGAATATAAGACAACAATACAAAAATGTGTTTCCCTAATTTTAGAATGAGAAAGTACTTGTAATTGCAAAAACCTACGGAAGAAATTATGAAAGTATGAAATTTGACGATTAAAAAAATCTACAAGTTATAAACATTAAAAATCAAGAATAAACCAATTATTAGAACTAGGAAAATCTTTACAATATACTTAATGAAAAGAGAATGACATTAATATTGAATAAACTGAAAAATGCATCTCTATTAGTTTATTTTCTCATCTGTAAAATGACAATCATAACAATACTTAGCTCAAGAATTTTTATGCAGTTGAATTAGATATGAATACATAGTATTTAGCAAAATACCTGCTAATAAAAGAAGACACTGTTGTTTTTATTAGAAACCCTTTGGCAACTCAATATAAAATATGGGATTTTGAAAGTTTAAAAATATTGTGTAAGACCGGGTGCGAAGTGCTGTAATCCCAGCACTTTGGGAGGCTGAGGCGGGCGGATCACCTGAGGTCGGGAGTTCACGACCAGCCTGACCAACATGGAGAAACCCATCTTTACTAAAAATACAAAATTAGCCGGGTGTGGTGGCACATGCCTGTAATCCCAGCTACTTGGGAGGCTGAGGCAGGAGAATCACTTGAACCCAGGAGGCGGAGGTTGCGGTGAGCCAAGATCGTGCCATTGCACTCCAGCCTGGGCAACAAGAGTGAAACTCCATCTCAAAAAAAATATAATTGTGTAATTTTGCAGTAAAGAGTTCACAAGTTTGAGTGGTCTAAAATCTGCACATTCCAAAGAACTATTTAGTCCTTGCCTGACTCCTTGAAAGTAACCTCTAAGTCCTTGGGATATCACTCCAAAGTATCTTTGACAAGAATATCTTTGTTTAGCTGGAGGCCTTCTACCAGGATGGTTTTTGCTAACAATGTGATTTATGGTGGGGGACTAGGGCCAGGTTAACCTCAGGAGGGAATGGAGACTTGAAGGTTTGCCTTGTGGGAAGTCAACCAAGCCTACATGATCAAACGCCAGTAAAATCCCTGGATATCAAGGCTCATATAGCTTCTTGGGTTGCCAATACTTTGTGCATGATTTCACACATTGTTGTTGGGAGAATTAAGCACTGTCTGCACAACTCCATTGGGACAGAACAACTGGAAGCTTGAGCCTGGTGTCTCCTGGACTCTGGCCTATGTGACTTTTTCCTTTGATGCTTTTAATCTATATCCTTCCATGCTAATAAACTGTAACCATGAGCAAAACCACTTTGCTGAGTTTTCTGAGTTATGCTAGCAAATCAACTCAGATTAGTCTTAGGGCCTCTTCCCTCAAAGCACAGCAATCTAATAACAATTAATATATTAATAAGTTTTGGCCTAAAATGAAAGTAAAATCCCTTACTTTAACAACCTGTTGTTCATAAAGATCATATAAAATATAGTGGACATAATAAATATGTGCATATACATGAATTCAATAAAACGTCAAATTCATGAAAAACTAAGTATTTTCATTCACAAAAATAAAGTTTTAGACTTCATCACATTAAATTATGAAGATCCCAATTATATTTGATGAATATGTGTTAATTCAGCACTACTAGTAAAAATATTTCTTGTCAAAAATTTTAGTTACCAGAAAAATAATAACTCCTGGCTGGGCGTGGTGGCTCACGCCTGTAATCCCAAGCACTTTGGGAGACCGAGGCGGGCGGATCACGAGGTCAGGAGTTCGAGACCAGCCTGACCAACATACTGAAACCCCGTCTCTACTAAAAACAAAAAAAATTTAGCCGGGCGTGGTGGCACGCACCTGTAATCCCAGCGACTCAGAAAGCTGGGGCAGGAGAATCGCTTGAACCTGGAAGGTGGAGGTTGCAGTGAGCAGAGATCGAGCCACTGCACTCCAGCCTGGGCTACAGAGGGAGACACCGTCTCAATAATAATAATAATAATAACAACTCCTACTACTTATTGTTTAGGAAGCAAAATTGTTCTGAAAGGCAATTTTAAAATGTTGGCTTAAATAATTTATTTCCTCTTTCTTACTGTAGATCTTAATTTACACTTTTTAATATATTTTTAAGTTGATAATTTGCCAAAGGAGAAAGTCGATACATTTTTGCTGACATTGCTTTAGATTCCTTTGCACTAGTAAGGAAAAATTGTTGGTTCTCTTTATTTACTCAAATTTTCATCCCCAAGAGTCATTTTTTTAAATACTTAGTGGACCGTATTGATTTTTCCAGCTATATATGAACTTGTTCTGAGAATTTTTAGAAATCAAATTCAAGTCAACAAACATAAATACATTCATTTAAAATCTGTTTATAAACATTTTATATGTGATTATAAAGGTATTCTTGAAAAGTTTACATGGAATCATTCTGTCATTCTAAGATTGTAAGTTGCAGAATTACATGGTATCATAGTTCGTTATTAGTTTCTAGAAGATAGTCTTCACTTATAAAATTTAACGCAAAAAAAGAAAGAAGGAAATCCAAAACGAAAAAGAAAAATATAGGATTAAAGAGTTTCACTTACATAGCTCTTAATCATACCTCTAAATAAAAGGGCTCTGCGTGTATGTGTCTGTGTGTGTGTGTGTACAGGTGCATACACATAGAATCTGTAGATACCATTATTTAACATCCATGAACACTTTCCCTACTGGAGAGACTATGAGCATATGGACATTTTTTCTTGTATTCTTTCTTCATTTCTTCTTACATTGTGCCTTATATCTTATAGTGGATGATGATGATGATGTAATTCATATAGATACTTTTCTTCCTGTTTGTTTTTTATAAACATGACATTATTCTGACTGCTATTGTCTCTCACTGTCTAGCATCAGGAAAACACCAGCCACTACTTTTGAGACAAATATTGCTTACTGCTATGGAGAATTTTTAGTAAAGGAGTAGTTTAACATATATCGCATTCTGGTCCTAGTCCATCAAGTATTACACATACCTTTGGCACATCTCTATTGATTTTGGGTACAGCTCTATAAAAGTCAAATAAAATAATATTTTTGTACCATTTGGGCTATTCCAATCTGAGCTCCTGGTCATAAACCAACATTTCTACTACATAAAACTGAAGTGGCCTTTCCCTAAATTACCTCATTTAGTTTTTAGTTTAAATAGTTGTAGCTCCACGGTCAACAGTTTAGATATTAATAAATTAACTCATATTGTATTTGATTCCCTTAGTGTTTCTCCTACATTTTAGAATACAATGAAGATTGAAGAAATCAATTTTGCATATCTGGTTTTAAACATATCGGTTTAAAAATATACTTTTTAAAAGTAAACTATTCAGGGTACTTGACAAAATTATTTAAAATCTGTTTACAAAAATATACACTGTTTCTACATCAAGGTGTTACTGCATAGCTCAAGAGCAAAAATCATAATTATTCATAAATCTGTATTTTATGAGAATTATATTTATGATTACATGTATCTTTGTTAAATTAATTATTAATAATTTTTTCTTGCCTCTAGACATTATTCTCAGCATTTTTCCTTCAAATGATGCCTATGATTTTTCATAGGTTTTATTACTAAACTGAAAATACCTTTCAATTATCAAAATTGTTTTGGAATTAAGAATCTATAGCCTATCATTCCTAGAATGAAATATTAAACAAGGTTATTGCACTGCATACTTTCCCTAATGGATGATGATGTTAAAGTATATTTATCTTTTTTTTTTTAAGTAATAAATTAACTCCTCATATTCTTGGTCAGTTGACTGAAGACTGAAAGCTTATATGGGAGCATCTGAAAGGACACTTGACCCTTGAACAACATGGGTTTGAACTGTGTAGGTCCACTTACAGGCAATTTTTTAAAAACTAAACAAGGATCAAAATTGCAGTGTTTGCAGTTTGCTAAATTTGCATATATAGAGGACAAACTTCTCAAATAAGTGAGTTCCACAAGACCAACTGCTGGACTTGGATATGCATGGATTTGGGGATATGCAGAGGTCCAGGAACCAATCCCCTGGCAAATACCGAGGGACAACTGCATATCTATACATTTAAAAATGGTGACATCAAAAATCAATTACTTGAAAATTACTAGGAGAGTAGATTTTAAGTTCTCAACACAACTGCTAAATATGTGAGGTAATGCTTATATTAATTTGCTCAATTTTGCCATTCCACAATGTATACACATTTCAAAACATTTGTATGGAGTAAATTTTGGTCAATTAAAAAATTAGAAATCAATTGGTATTGATATTGTTCTGTTTCTTGGGCTGGGTGATGGATACATTGCTATATTTAATTTTGTTAATTCAGTGAGCTGTGTAATTACAATTTGATCACTTGTGTTTACTTGAATAACTTTTTAAATCAACTACTGTCATGTCCAATGTAAATTGTTTCTTCTAAGCTTTCCTTTACCAATCAAATTCCACTGCCAACTAAACTTTACTCAACTGCCTACAGACTCCGGGAATATAATGAAAATGAAGTGAGCTGGGTGTACCATATACTAGGATGTTGCGGCCTCTGATGAACTGAGAAAGATGGGTCTAATTTAAAGGGTACAGATCCTACACAGCTCCTAGGAATGGTTGCCATATGGGACTGTGGGTTGAGTGTTACCAGGTCTGCAAATCTTACTTTTATGTCAAATTTATACTTTTTAAATGTTGGCAACTAATTGAATTTTTTAAACACTGAAGGCCAAACTAAATATGTCTTTAACTAAAGAGCCCTCCCTCCATAAAGATCACCTCCCTAGTAGGGCCTCACTAAATCTGAGTCCAATTAAAATACTTTCATTTGTACTGCTGATACTGCCAGCAATTAGGGAAGCCTGCATTCAAAATTAAGTCTGATTCCCCAACCTGTGCCATTTCTTTTTTTTCTTTTTTTTTTTTTTTTGAGATAGAGACTCACTCTGTCACCAGGCTGGAGTGCAGTGGCGTAATCTCAGCTCACTGCAACCTCTACCTCCTGGGTTCAAGCGATTCTCCTGCCTCAGCTTCCCCAGTAGCTGGGACTACAGGCGCGTACCACCATGCCTAACTAATTTTTGTATTTTTAGTAGAGACGGGGTTTCATGTTGGCCAGGATGGTCTCGATCTCTTGATCTCGTGATCCGCCCACCTCGGCCTCCCAAAGTGCTGAGATTACAGGCATGAGCCACCGTGCCAGGTCTCCATTTCTACTTTAATAAACTTCCTAAAAATATGATCACAGCTTTATGTAATTTGAATCCTAAATTAATCCCATAACAAAGGTATTATCCCGATTCACTGACGAGGAATCTAGGCCGGAAGATAACAGATAACTTAATGGAACAGTTTGTTAATGTTATGGAACAGTTTGACCTGAGTTGAATGGCTTGAGTTCAAACCCCTCGCTCCAACAATTGCCATTTTAATAATTTCAGGAGTGTAAATTCTCTATATTTCTGTATTTTTCCAATAAAATGGGTACACTAATAACACATCACAAAATTGTTGTGAGTACATACAAAGCACTTAAAAACGTGTCTGGCAAACATTAATAGTAAGTACTATGTAAGTGTTGCTATTACTAATTATTCCTATTATTAATTTCAGTGAAATGAAAATTAGAAAAATAACTACCTCTTTGGGTTTTGTATTAAATGAACTAATCTATTGAAAATGTTTATAACTGTTCCTGAGACATAGTTAATATTCAATATGTGTTAATTATATGTCTAATTTCATTGTCTTTCAAATACGTTACATCTAAACCATGCAGGTTAATTCCTTCACTTATGCCTGGTAATAACAAATACAGGTACTACCATAGGCTGGAATTACTTTCATTTGTACTAAGTGTTTGAAAAGTTTATAGCTTTGTAGTCTCAAGATTATGGAAATATTTGTATCATTTACAAATCTGTAGTGAAATCAATCATGCACTATGTAATGACTGTCTTGATAGGGATTTTAATAATGTAATAAGATTTTATTCAAAGAAGCAGGAATAGTTGCAACACTCAAAAGACATTCTTTAAATGTAGTCAGTCTTCACCCCTTCTTGTCTCCCTAGTTTTTCAAAAACTTGAAGCCCAAATTAAAAATCAAAAGATATCCAGGTAATTCAGTAACTCGAATTACAAAGTTATATGCTAACATATTTAACATAGCCATGATTTTTACTTACTTGTGACCCATTTCATGAGCAATTGTAAAAGCAAGATTCAAGCCATTGTCTTCAGCAATAATACATTTTCTCTTTTCACTACACATTCCACTCAAGTAAGCTATACCTAAAAAATACAAACATTAATTATTATATGTCTGAATGAATATGCAAATATTTATACTAGTTATTAGCAGCAGGAATGAAAATGGCAGTTGTCACGACTAAAATGTCAGTATTAATATGTGAAATCTAGCCCTAATAAATGAAATTTTAGGGGCAAGTGTATATGTATAGGCCAGGCAAAAAAATGTTCATATCATTTTCATTTTCATATTTTAGATAAAATTATTTTACCAATTATCAAGTTCCCAAAAGGAATAATATAAGAATATAGGTTATAAATACCAATTTCATCATCATGTAAGACAAATGAATAGTTATAACTTGGAAAATATAATCAAACAGCAATGATTATTTTAAATATACTCAATTATTGTGAAGAACACAGTTTCAAAAAAAATTAATGCAAAATAAACTACATATAAAGCAGTCTTGAACTTAACATTTATATTTTGAATTAATACAATTGTGAAATTCTATTTATGAAATACTATGTTAACTAATATGGCATAGAGCTATCTATCATATTTAAAATACTAGAAAGATTTTATTTGAAAATTTCTTGGCTAAATGGTGTGTTGCATAGTATATGATACTGAAATATTAAGATAAAATTTTAGCAAGATATTTGATCTTTTGGTTTAAATTATCAGTAAAAATGGCAATATTTAAACTCCTTGATATTCTTTAGTTAAATATTTATGTTCTATTTTACTAATAAAGACATATACTTGAATAATCATTTCAGAAAATGAATTGTTACCAAGTGTAAGTTATAATGTTATTTTCAAATAACAAGTTCACATAATATCCATTATTTTTGATCCATTATATGTTCTCTATTTCCCATATCCTCATAAAATAAATTTTAAACTCCTTTTATAGATTAAGATATTTAGGCATAGGAGGTTCTGATTTACCAAAGATCACATAATTACTAAACATGATGGAATGGGGACTTAATTTCACCTTTGAATCCATCTGCTGGATATTTTGTTTCTAAAAAAAATTTAATGCAGAGCTTACCCTAATTAAAGATGGTCAGCTGACTGCTTGTGACTTTTTTCTGTCTCCAGAAACAAAACATAATGGTAAGAAATAATTTAAATAAATTATTTTAATAAAATTTTAAAAGAATTGCCTTGCCCATGTGTGGGAAAGTTAGAAGATTCAGGGAAGTATATGAACAGATTTAGTGAAAGCTACAGCCTAAATGAAAAGAGGAAGATTTTTGATGAGAAGAGAATTTCTGAATTGGGTGGAACTCCAGAAAGTCTCAAGACTGAGGCACACATGGTCTAGGGAAAAGCAATGCAGGAGGGTTGAAAATGGAGATGAGCTGAAAGTATATCTGAAGTTCTCAACAACTCATTTAAACCTTCACGCAGAATGTCAAGGCCTGGTATCCACAGGCCTATCAGGAAAGTAGAGATGTAATCTTTAAGCAAAAGGTAGAATGAACATATTATTTTTAGAAATATAACTACATGAAGAAATAGCAAAAAGATGAAATACACATATGGATGTAGTTTTTTTATATCTTTACAAATTAAAATAGATTTTATAGAAATTTATCATCTACAAATAGATGAAATAACTTCTTAATGAATGGGTGGTTAGGTGGACAGATGGATAAATAGACGGATGATAAGCCCAGTTACTTCATTTGGCTTATTAAGGTAACTGAAATTACTTCAAGGTTAAATCAAGACAAAGTAGGACAGAAAGATGAAGGTAAGGAAACACAGAGAGGGACTGGGGAAGGGAGAAGAGGAGGGGAGAAGGAGAAAATCATATTTTTATTATAGTTCTATTAAACAACAGATGAAATAAAATCTTTTTAAAATTTGATTTAAACATAAAAGATAACATGAATTTTAAGAGAGCTAAATCACATGAATACAACAAAGAGTGGAAAACAAAGATTTTGAGATAATTAATTTTGCATTATAATCAAATGGAAGAAGGCAGGAAGAAAGAAAAGAAGGAAGGAGGATAAAAGAAAATATCTCCTCTAAATAGGGTATTAAAAGTTACAGCATTTGAAAATAAAATATTAATTTGAGATTAAACGTCCCCCCAAAATACTAAATTAAGCTCACTGTAATTAGCATGCTGCTACCATTGATTGGTACAAATTTTCTCTTAAGATTCCCATATATTTTGCCACTTTTTTTCACCACAGCTAGAACAGTCCCACCACCCTGTTCAGATTTAAAACTCAGCTAACATGGGTTATCATATGTCATATACCTGTTTGTCACATGGACTAGGACATATAAACTTCAGTCACTTTAATGAGTTTTACATGTCTTCTCCAGTATCCATTCTAATATTACTTTCCCCACATAAAAATAGTACTGCCACTTGTTTCTAATTCTTATTTCTTCTAATTTGCATTGGCTAGGATTTCCAACATACTATTGAAATATATGGGCAATACTGAGCTCCTTATTTTTCCTTCTGAGTTTAACAGGAATGTTTACAGTTTCACAGTTGCATATGATGTTTGCTGAAGGTATTCATAGAATACCTTACTAACTTAAGGAAATAACTTTCTGATATCAATGCATGTCTGAGTGAAGAAGGAGGAAACATTATTTGATATATAGGTCAAAGGTGAATGGAAGTTTATTAGTAATATTTGGAAAAGGATTCAAAGATTAGAACAGCCACTGAGGGAAATATGGAAGAGCTGAATAAGTACTACAGGAGTGCTTAATGTAATGAGTCAGAAAATATGTTGCTTCAGCTGAGGATGGAGTGCATGAGTTTGGAGAGCACTAACATAGTACTCAGTTGAGTGATATTCATCCTAGTGGCTGAAACAAAGATGAGTAAATTTAGATTCAGCTTAGGTTGACGTTTTGCAGATCACGTGTGGAGAAAGACCAAAGGTATAAAAGCTGTCAGTGAAGTTGAAAGTGAAAGAAGGCATAACACTTACAGGGATCTATGGGGAATGAGTAAAAAAGTAAGGTTAGAGGGAGCCCGATAATTTGGAGAAAAGAATACAGTAGTAAAGAGAATGGAATCATCAGTGATGAAAAAGAGCAGACATTTTACAAAAAAAAAGGAACTTTATCAGGGAGTGAGATTTAGGTATTTAAGATTTCAGAGAGAAAGTTCTGAGACATGACTAGGTATTGTCACAAGAGTAAAGAAGGGTGCAGGTAGAGGTCATCTAGATTGAGGTCAAATCATTATTAAATAGTGTTGGGTGAACTAATAATATAAACGTGAAATTGCACATGACCAGAAAGAACTTGGGACAGTGGTAGGTGGCCAATATCCATAAGAAATGTGGGTGAGAATCAAGATCAATCACAGCTTTAAGATGCTAAGGCTCAAAAACTTCAAGATCAGAGAGATTTGGGTTTAGAAGCACCAGTGAGGAACAGGAGGAATGTGACAAGTATACAACTTTTGTTTCTTTCTTGTTCCAGCCCTATGATACAGGGGCCTCTCTTGGAATTCTGGATTATGGAAACCCATAAACACCAGTTATAGGAAATCAATGACTATCATGTGGTCATGTAAAAAAAATACTATGATAAAGACAATAGTTTATAATATAATAACATGTTTATGCAATAAAATGTAAATGTATATAAAATATAAAATATTCAAAAACGAGTGCATACTTACATAGAGGTATGATTGCAACTATGTATCAAAAATATCATACCATCATATATTCATATGAACAAAAAGATACAGTTTTATCATGAGAAAATTAAAGTCTTATAAACATGATAATCATGTCTATGAAATTTGAATGGTAATTAGTAGAACTTCTTATAGACTAGGGTGAGGTCTGTAAGACCAAAAATGACCCAAAAGAACCCTTAAAGTTACCATCTATTCCTATTCTTATTTTGCTCAAGTGTAAAGTCAGAATCTTCAACTGAGACTCTGATAAATTTAAATTTCATTGTTCTTAGATTTGGAACATCAAGGAATTTTTTATTTGATTTGAAAGTTATAGAGAATGACTGTAACCACGGCTAATGTAAATGATTTGCATTATTCTGTTTAAAAGCCTAGCTTTTCAGTTCAATAACCCACATGTGTTATTATAATAAGAGATGAGTTTAAAAGGGAAAGGAATTAACACAGATGTTATTTAAAGATAGATGCAATAGAGGCCCTTTTCAAAGCACTTTTTTTTTTTTTTTTTTTTTGAAACGGAGACCCACTCTGTCGCCCAGGCTGAGTGCAGTGGCATGATTTCGGCTCACTGCAACCTCCGCCTCCCGGTTTCAGCGAGTCTTCTGCCTCAGCCTCCCAAGTAGCTGGGATTACAGGCACCTGCCACCATACCCGGCTAATTTGTTTGTATTTTAAGTAGAGATGGGGTTTCACCATGTTGGCCAGGCTGGTTTCGAGCTTCTGACCTCAAGTGATCCATCCACCTCAGATTCCCAAAGTGCTGGGATTACAAACGTGAGCCACTGCACCCAGCTCAAATTTTTTTTTAATACAAAAAATTCTGGAAATAAAAAGCAAACAAAAACAGCCTTCTCATTTCTCAACTAAAAATGAGTCATGTACAAGAAGTCAATTGAATCTCTCATCAGAAAAAAAAACACAAGCCAGATGTTATGTGACACACCTCATAAGATGATCACAGACTCCTAAAACCCTCCAGGATGCCTTTTCCAATAATGGAACTAATGAAGAAATCAGAGTTTTTATGTGATCAGATGGATGCATTCTAACAAAAGTTAGGTCTCTGGGCTCCAGAAGTGCTGTTTTTAAGCATTATCTAAGCTACCTGAGTTCAAAATCCAGGCACTCTTGGTACAAACTCCTGGCGAAGTTCCAGTAAATTACTGGTCCTATGACTGTAATCTGTGAGTCTTACTATGAGTCTTACTATTATTTGAAGCATAACAGAAGAAAAATCATAATACATGACAAGCAGTGAAGGTGCAAAAATGCTGAGTATGACTTTAAGAGTGTGACTTTGGCTCGGTATGGTGGCTTATGCCTGTAATCCTAGCACTTTGGGAGGCTGAGGCAGATGGATCACCTGAGGTCAGGAGTTCGAGACCACCCTGGCCAACATGGTGAAACCCCCTCTCTACTAAAAATACAAAAATTAACCAGGCGTGGTGGTGCATGCCTGTAGTTCCAGCTACTCGGGAGGCTGAGGCAGGAAAATTGCTTGAACCTGGGATGCAGAGGTTGCAGTGAGCCGAGATTGTGCCACTGCACTTCAGCCTGGGCAACAGAGCAAGACTCCATCTCAGAAAAAAAAAAAAGTGTAATTTTAAAATGCTCATTTTAAAATCTGTTCATTAACACATAAAGATGTACATAAGATATTATGGGAGAATATAAAAGGGAAATAAGGTAGAGAAAAATGTAAGCAGGAAAGGCTTTGAGAGAGGGTGACAACTTGGTGATACCATTGAATGGGCAGGGGTTAGCCAGGGAAAGGCAATGGGAGTTGGAGGGAGTCCTTGAACAAAGGACTAAACAGGGTAAAAGGGCAAGCGATGCTTATGAAAGTTAATGTCGCTCATAGAGGTGGTGGCCTAGGGTGCCAACCATGTAGCACATCTCCGCATCAACACTGTATTTAGGATTTCCTCAGTAAAGGGTGTGTTAAAGGAACTGCACAGGTGAAATTGTCTGAAACAAAGATTAACATACAATGCGATCCAATGCAATCCAATAAAAATGTAATTGTGAAGAACCAAAATTCATTTTATCTACTAATGAGAAAAAAATATGGAATGATATAAGAATGGTACCCAGATAATATGAAACCCATTTACATAATTAAATTCAAATTGGGCTTTGAACATATTTTTCAATAATAAGTTGTCTCACTAGTTGACTAATAATCTGCCTGTTTCATTAAAAGACAAGAAGGTGATCTAGGAATGTAAAAATACTCTTACGGAAGTTATAAGTTTGGTGTCAGCGCAGTTAATTTCTATTTTTAAAAAAAATTTGTAAAAAAGCCTTCTAGATTTTCTTAAATGTTTAAGTAATTTACAACACTCTTAACGTACAGTTTTTATGAATACTAAGAAAAAACTGATCTAGAAAGAGAAAGGAGTGAGTATAATAAAAGTTATAATAAATCTCTGATCAAATAAGATAGAATATTGTACGGATATTAAAGTGTTGTTTATGCATTCTAGCTTCATGGTAGACTGAATCCCCTTTCGCTAAAAACACGTAGAAATCACAAATCATAGGTGAAATACATTTTTCTGAATGTATAGCTGAGGTTGAAGAAGAAAAGATAATTCCCAGGTGCAAAATTAAAGTTTAAAAAAATTCAAATCTGGAGAGATAAAATCGTGAATTGATGCTGCCACTGCCTGAGTATCAGATAAGATATATAACTGATTAAATAAATGTGTGGTTTCAAAATGTCTGTGAGTACAGGTACTGGTGAGTAGGGGATGGAGATTCATGCATAAATAAAAAAGCTGAAAATGCTGTTGTTAACTACCATCAAGCATATTTGAAAATAACTTTAAGAATCTGTCAGTGCAGGGAAATATCAAGAAAACTTGGCTTAAAAAAAATCTGAGAATGCTAGAAATCAAAACCCGAAGCTAACGTGAGCACATGAACATCAGTATGAAGCTTAAGAAATACTAAGCCATATATGTAACATAAAAGTTGATCCTATTATGTGGAGATCTTTGCTAGTCCTGTGATAACAAATGAAATATGACTATGATGAGACACTTTATCACCTTAGCAAGCATGAAGTTCTCAAAGGGGAAACATGTTCCACTGAATATGAGCTCACAAATCATAATTACAAGCCAAGTAAAGAAATGTTTCCCTGTGAAGAGAGAGACCACAGATATAAAACTAGAGAAAAATGATGATGAAATAAATACTTTTTTAACATAAAGTATTTTAACATAAAGAGAGAGAGTTTGAAGTTCACATTTACTGGGCCACCACAACCCAAATATATCTTTTTGTAAGTTAGAGAAAGAAACCACTTCATAATGATACTTCATATACAATTATTGGTGTGATAAACAGTTTTTTGAGAATAAAAACTTTCACTGATATGTGATAAAAGTTGTTCAAGTAAATACACAAATGTATAATGTATACAGTTGTAATGTACTTGTGTGTATACATATATATCCGTTATACATTTGGATAACATATATGTAATTATAACGTATAAATAACTACACAAATGTATAAATGAAAATTTATCTATTACAATAAGCATTAATCTGGAAAAGACCCTCAGTGAAGGAACTAGTAAAAAAAGTGCTACAAAAAAAAGGAAGCTGACCATAGAAACAAGGGGCAAATACAAGAAAACTGGCATGAAAATCTTCATAAACAGTCTCAATAAAAAAAACAGTGATAGTAATAATAATGTCTAAGTTTTGAGGTATGTGAGATTTATGCAATGAAGGAAGTAATATAGTGAATTCAATAGCATAAAATTAGATAAAACATGAACAAATCTAAACTCTACTATTGTTCAGACTCAGGATAGAAATAACTAATTTTAGACTATGTTAATATAAGAATATGTACTTTTTAAAATGAGTACTGAAATAAAGAACTATAATTAATAACTAGCAAAATAATAGAGGGGAAAAGAAAATTTAAAATAATCATTGCAACAGAAGTAAAAAAGAAAACAACTGGAGAGAAAATATTGGGTAAAATGAAAACAGAAATAAAGTAAAATATATTAGTAGTCAAATTAGGGTAAAAGGAACTTGCTTTAAAAACTTCTTGAATTGGGTTTAATAAAATTCCCATATATCTGGCCATAAATAACACATGTAAAGCTTAATAATTAATACAACAACAAAGAATCACCAAATAAAATAACCCCCAAAGAGCTGGCTCACAATATTAATATTTTACAAAATATACCTTGAGGTAAAAATATTATTATGCATAAAAGGAATAATTATATAATTATAAGAAGTATTTGATAGTATTTAATATATGTGTATATTGCAATTTCATCTCAAACTAATGATAAAATTTAGATAATTCTAAACTAGTATCAATAATTGATCTTTCAATAATTGATAGATTCAATAGATGAAAAGAAAGTAAAGATACAGAGAATCTAAATATTCCATCTAAAAAGTTTTATCTAATTTTCTCTCTCACACACACACAGACTTTAACAATTAGAAGATTCATATTATGTTCAAACATGTATCGAACTTTTTCTAAAGTTGCCAATGCCACCAAACAACACTTACTACATATACAAAGAACAACGTCATAGAGGTAATATTCTCTGACTGCATTGCAATAAAATTAGAAATCAACAAGAAAATGGTTACCCTTCCAATTCCTCCCTCTCTTCTTCCTCCTAAAAAGTGGATATTTTGGAACAGAGTTTTAAATAAGGTATGGATCAAAGAAGAGAAACTACAGTGGAAATAATAAATATTGTAGAAGTAAACGTATCCATTCATTACATAACAAAGCCAGTGGTACACAGTGTAGAGTAGTTCATAGTGTTCCAATATTCCTGTTGGGAACAACTAGGAAGGCTGGATAAAACAGAAAATAATATTTGTAAAGGCATCAGTGAACTATAGAAACAAAAAAGACTACAAGTTTTTAAATCCTAAAAATAGGAGAGAGTCTCAAAGGTGAGCAAAATCACTAAAGGCACTTTTTCCCTGGTAGTATTTGCTGATTTTTAGCAAGAACTAGAGACTGAGAAGCTGGACTTGATCCAGAAGAGTACAATTGCAGAAGAAAAAACAACAACAACAACAAAAAACCTGGGGGTGGGAGGTGCCACCCAGCACTGGATTTTACTGTTCATAAAAGGCTGGAGATTTTGATAGTAGCACAAGCTGGAGTAACAAAACTGGAGAATTGAGAAGCCATCGAGTATTCTCCTTCAAGAAAATTGCCATATTCTAAAACTGGCATGGAATGGTATTTTAAATAGCAAAACCCCAAACCTCTGAAGAGCCGAACAGAATCTCCATGTGAACTTGTGACACAATACAGTCCCAAATTAGATCATTAGTTCCCATACTATCTGTCTAGACAAAGAAAGACTAAATCATTTCTCCTATATAATAATATCATCTGGAACCTCCATTGCTCCAGAGATTTCTAAAAATTAATCATTGATTCAAAAAATACCAGGCTTGCGTGAGCAGGTCAATTTGAACAAATCACGACAATAAACTGTCACCAAGGAGTGACCAAATATAGCAGTTAGCAGATGAGATTTAAAAAAAAAAAAAAAAAAGAACATCGAGTAAAAGTTAGAAAAACTCTCAAAGAATTGGGATTTATTAAAAAAATCAAACAGGCATTCTTGATTTGAAAATTACAGTATTTGAGGTTAGTAGATTATGATCTCTAGTAGTAGATTATAATCAGTAGATTATATAATTACATATATAATTAGTAGTTGATAATCAGTAAATTATTATCTTGGTAGATAAATAACTGCAGATTAAACATAGGAGGAGAGATAAATAGTTTCCTGGATGGATTAGTTAATTTAAAATACCCAAATTCCAGCAACAGAGAAGAAAATAATTAGAAAATGTTTTAAAGAGGAACATAGTATACATGTGAGACACAATCACAGGTGTTGCATTCTTCTAATTTGAATCTTAGAGGAAACAGACAACAAAATCTGACATTTTTATTTGAGAATTAATCATTAAATGTATTTCAAAAAAAAATTGTAAGGCAACACAGAATAAACAAAGCTCAGCAAGGCCCAAATTCAAAACACGGATAACACCACATGCTGAAGAGAATGTGGAGCAGCAGGAACCGTCATTCATTGTTGATTGGAAAGCAAAATGGTACAGCCACATTGGAAGGTAGTTTGGCAATTGCTTATAAAACTAAACATACTCTTACCATATGATCCAGCAATCACACTAGTTAGTATTTACCTAAAGCAGCTGAAAATTTATGTCCATACAAAATCCTGCACATGGATGTTTATAGCAGCTTTATTCATAATGGCCAAAACTTGGAAAAGGTGAATGGTTTCATAAACTGGTATCTCTATCCAACAATATTATTCAGTGCTAAAATGAAATGCGCTATCAAGCCATGGAAAGAGATGGCTGAAACTTAAATACACATTACTAAGTGATAGAAGCTAGTCTGAAAAGGCTACCTATTGCATGATTTCAACTATGTAACATTCTGAAAAAGGCAAAACTATGGCAAAAGTAAAAAGATCAGTGGATGCCAAGGATTAAGTGGGGAAGAAGGAATAAATAGGTGGAACACAGAAGATTTTTTAAGGCAGAGAAACTACTCTATATGATACCATAATGTGGATACTATTACGCATTTGTCTAAACCCATAGAATTTAAAATACCAAGACTGAATTCTAATGAAAACTGTGGACTTGGGTGATAGTAATGTGTGAATGTAAGGTCACCAATTGTAAAAATAATGTACTATTCTAGTGGTGAACATTGATACTGGGGGAGGCTATGCATATGTGTGGACAGAGGGTGTAAGAGAAACCTCTGTACCTTACACTCAATTTTGCTGTGAACCTAAGACTGCTCTAAAAAATAGTCTATAAGAAATTTAAAGGCTTGGGAAGCAACAAGCAGAATCAAACAAAACAAACAGAACAAAACACAATGCAAAACTGCTGAAAATGAAAAGGAAAAAAAGGGAATCTTAAAAGTGCCCAGGAGAAAAAGGAAACTTCACTTCAAAGTAACAACAATAAAGCTGACAGGTGTCTGCAACATCACAATACAAGCTGGAAATAATGAAATGGCATGTTTAAAGTTTTATAACAAATAAGAATCTGCCAACCTCTAATTCTATACTATGTGAAACAACTTTTTTAAAAATAAAGGTACCATAAGAATGTTTTCCTATATACAAAAACTGTTTCTTCAGACAGAAAGAAAAATCATTGCAAATTGAAACACGGAAATGCAGGAAGAAATGAAGAACACCAGGAAGACTGGCCATAAACAAATATTGAATACATAAAACATTAATGTTAATATCTCCCCAAATTCAAAATACATGCAACAATATGTAGTAGGGATATAGTACAAGTGTTCAAAAGTTATTTTTAAAAAAGTATAATTGACATTAGAAAATATTTTAACATAGTCATTACAAAAAAGAACACATTAAAAATGTGTAGCCTAAAATGAAAACTGTCCTTAGGGAAGTTCATAATATATATTAGAAAGAAAAAGACTGGAGGGTTGCTGGCAAGATGGCCGAATAGGAACAGCTCCGGTCTGCAGCTCCCAGCCAGATCAACGCAGAAGGTGGGTGATCGCTGATTTTCCAACTGAGTTACCCGGCTTATCTCACTGGGACTGGTTAGACAGTGGGTGCAGCCCACGGAGGGCAAGCAGAAGCGGGCAGGGCATTGCCTCACCTGGGAAGTGCAAGGGGTTGGGGAACTCCCTCCACTAGCCAAGGGGAGCCATGAGGGACTGTGCCTTGAGGAAGGGTGCATTCCGGCCCCAAATGCTACGCTTTTCCCACTGTCTTTGCAACCCGCAGAGCAGGAGTTGCCCACAGGTGCCTGCACCACCAGGGCCCTGAGATTCAAGCACAAAACTGGGCAGCCATTTGGGCAGACACCTAACTAGCTTCAGGAGATTATTTTCATACCACAGTGGCACCTGGAATACCAGCAAGACAGAACGAATCACTCCCTGGAAAGGGGGCTGAAGCCAGGGAACCAAATGGTCTAGCTCAGCAGATCCCACCCCCATGGAGCCCAGCAAGCTAAGATCCACTGGCTTGAAATTCCTGCTGCCAGCACAGCAGTCTGAAGTCGACCTGGGATGGTCAAGCTTGGTGGAGGGAGGGGCATCCACCATTAATGAGGCTTGAGTAGGCGGTTTACCCCTCACAGTGTAAACAAAGCTACCAGGAAGTTCAAACTCAGCATAGCCCACATCTCAGCTCTGCAAAGCCACTGTAGCCAGACTGGCTCTCTAGATTCCTCCTCTCTAGGCAGGGCATCTCTGAAAGAAGGGCAGCAGCCCCAGTCAGGGACTTATAGATCAAACTCCCATCTCCCTGTGACAGAGCACCTGGGTGAAGGGGCGGCTGTGGGTGCAGCTTCAGCAGACTTAATTGTTCCTGCCTGCGGCTCTGAAGAGAGCAGCAGATCTCCCAGCACAGTGTTTGAGCTCTTCTAAGGGACAGACTGCCTCCTCAAGTGGGTCCCTGACCCCCGTGCCTCCTGAATGGGAGACACCTCCCAGCAGTGGTTGACAGACACCTCATACAGGAGAGTTCTGGCTGGTATCTGGTGGGTGTCTCTCTGGGATGAAGCTTCCAGAGGAAGGAGCCAGCGGCAAACTTTGCTGTTCTGCAACCTCTCCTGGTGATACCCAGGCAAACAGGGTCTGGAGTGGACCTCCAGCAAACTCCAGCAGACCTGCAGCAGAGGGGCCTGACTGTTAGAAGGGAAACTAACAAACAGAAAGGATTAGCACATCCAGTCAGAGATCCCATCTGAAGGTCATCAACATCAAAGACCAAAGGTAGATGAATCCACAAAGATGGGGAGAAACCAGCGCAAAAAGGCTGAAAATTCCAAAACCCAGAATGCCTCTTCTCGTCCAAATGATCACAACTCCTCGCCAGCAAGGGGGCAAAACTGGACAGACAATGATTTTGACAAATTGACAGAAGTAGGCTTCAGAAGGTGGGTAATAACAAACTTCTCCAAGTTAAAGGAGCATGTTCTAACCCAATGCAAGGAAGCTAAGAACCTTGGAAATGGTTAGCGGAATTGCTAACTAGAATAACCAGTTTCGAGAAGAACAGAAATGATGCGATGGAGCTGAAAAACACAGCACAAGAACTTCGTGAAGCATACACAAGTATCAATAGCTGAATTGATCAAGCAGAAGAAAGAATATCAGAGATTGAAGATCACATTAATGAAATAAAGCGCAAAGACAAGATTAGAGAAAAAGGAATGAAAAGGAACGAACAAAACCTCCAAGAAATACGGCACTATGTGAAAAGACCAAATCTACATTTGATTGGTGTACCTGAAAGTGACAGAATGGGACCAACTTGGAAAACGCTCTTCAGGATATTATCCAGGAGAACTTCCCCAACCTAGCAAGAGAGGCCAACATTCAAATTCAGGAAATACAGAGAACACCATAAAGACACTCCTCGAGGACAGCAACCCCAAGACACATAATCGTCAGATTCACCAAGGTTGAAATGAAGGAAAAAATGTTAAGGGCAGCTAGAGAGAAAGGTCAGGTTATCCACAAAGGGAAGCCCATCAGACTAATACTAGATCTCTCTGCAGAAACCCTACAAGCCAGAATAGATTGGGGGCCAATATTCAATATTCTTGAAGAAAAGAATTTTCAACCCAGAATTTCATATCCAGCCAAACTAAGCTTCATAAGTGAAGGAGAAATAAAATCCTTTACAGACAAGCAAATGCTGAGAGATTTTGTCACCACCAGGCCTGCCTTACAAGAGCTCCTGAAAGAAGCACTAAATATGGAAGGGAGAAATAAGTACCAGCCACTGCAAAAACATACCAAATTGTAAAGATCACCAACACTATGAAGAAACTGCATCAAATAACGGGCAAAATAACCAACTAGCATCATAATGATAGGATCAAATTCACACATAACAATACTAACTTTAAATATAAATGGGCTAAATGCCCAAATTAAAAGACAGACTGGGCCGGGCATGGTGGCTCACGCCTGTAATCCCAGCACTTTTGGGAGGCTGAGGCGGGCAGATCACAGGGTCAAGGAGATCAAGACCATCCTGGCTAACATGGTCTACTAAAAAATACAAAAAAAAAAAAAATTAGCTGGGCATGGTGGTGGGCACCTGTAGTCCCAGCTACTCGAGAGGCTGAGGCAGGAGAATGGCGTGAACCTGGGAGGCGGAGCTTGCAGTGAGCCGAGATCATGCCATTGCACTCCAGCCTGGGCAACAGAGTGAGACTCCGTCTCAAAAAATTAAAAAAATTAAAAATAAATAAAAGACACAGACTAGAAAATTGGATAGTCAACACTTATCAGTATGCTGTATTCATGAGACCCTTCTCACATGCAAAGACACACATAGGCTCAAAGGGAGATGGAGTAATATTTACAAGCAAATGGAAAGCAAAAAAGAGCAGAGGTTGCAATCCTAGTCTCTGATAAAACAGACTTTAAACAAAGATTAAAAAAAAAGATAAAGAAGGGCATTACATAATGGTAAAGGGATCAACGCAACAAGAAGAGCTAACTATCCTAAATATATATTCCCCCAATACAGGAGCACCCAGATTCATAAAGCAAGTTCTTAGAGACTTACAAAGAGTCTTAGACTCCCACACAACCATAGTGGGAGACTTTAACGTCTCACTGGCAATACTAGATCAATGAGACAGAAAATTAACAAGGATATTCAGGACATGAACTCAGCTCTGGACCAAGTGGAACTAACAGACATCTACACAACTCTACATCCAAAATCAACAGAATATAAATTCTTCTCAGCAACACATCAGACTTATTCTAAAATTGACCACATCATTGGAAGTAAAACACTCCTCAGCAAATGCAAAAGAATGGAAATCAAAACAAACAGTCTCTCAGACCACAATGCAATCAAACTAGAACTCAGGATTAAGAAACTCACTCAAAACCGCACAACTACATGGAAACTGAACAACCTGTTCCTGAATGACTACTGGGTAAATAACGAAATTAAGGCAGAAATAAATAAGTTATTTAAAACCAATGAGAACAAAGATACAACATACCAGAATCTCTGAGACACAGCTAAAGCAGTATTTAGAGGGAAATTTATAGCGCTAAATGTCCACAGCAGAAAGTGGGAAAGTTCTAACAACACCCTAACATCACAATTAAAAGAAGTAGAGAAGCAAGAAGCAAACAAATTCAAAAGCTAGCAGAAGACAAGAAATAACTAAGATCAGAGCAGAACTAAAGGAGACAGAGACACAAAAAACCCTTCAAAAAATGAATGAACCCAGGAGCTTTTTTTTTTAAAGATTACCAAAATATATAGACCACTAGCCAGATAAAGAAAGAAGAAAAGAGAGAAGAATCAAATAGACACAATAAAAAATGATAAAGAGGATATCACCACTGGTCACAAGAAATATAAATTACCATCAGAGAATACTATAAATACCCCGATGCAAATAAACTAGAAAATCTAGAAGAAATAGATAAATTCCTAGACACATACACCCTCCCAAGACTAAATCAGGAAGAAGTCAAATCCCTGAATAGAGCAATAGCAAGTTCTGAAACTGGTCACAAGAAATACAAACTACCATCCAAGAATACTATAAATACCTCAATGCAAATAAACTAGAAAATCTAGAAGAGATAGATAAATTCCTGGACACATACACCCTCCCAAGACTAAACCAGGAAGAAGTTGAATCCCTGAATAGAGCAATAGCAAGTTCTGAAATTGAGGCAGTAATTAATAGCCTACCAACCTAAAAAAGCCCAGGACCAGATGGATTCACAGCAGAATTCTACCAGAGGTACAAAGAGGAGCTAGCACCATTCTTTCTGAAACTATTCCCAACAATAGAAAAAGGAGGGACTCCTCCCTAACTCATTTTATGAGGCCAGCATCATCCTGATACCAAAATCTGGCAGAGACACATCAAAAAAAGAGAATTTCAGGCCAATATCCCTGATGAACATCGATGCAAAAATCGTCAATAAAATTCTGGCAAACCGAATCCAGCAGCACACCAAAAAGCTTACCCACCACGATCAAGTCAGCTTCACCCCTGGGATACAAGGCTGGTTCAACATACACAAATCAGTAAATGTAATCCATCACATAAACAGAACCAATGACAAAAATGACACAATTATCTCAATAGATGCAGAAACGGCCATCAATAAAATTCAACACCCCTTCATGCTGAAAATTCTCAATAAACTAGGTATTGATGGAACGTATCTGAAATTAGTAAGAGCTATTTGTGAAAAACCCACTGCCAATATCATAGTGAATGGGCAAAAACTGGAAGCATCCCCTTTGAAAACCAGCACAAGACAAGGATGCCCTCTTTCACTACTCCTATTTAACATATATTGGACGTTCTGGCCAGGGCAGTCAGGCAAGAGAAATAAATAAAGGGTATTCAAATAGGAATAGAGGAAGTCAAATTGTCTGTTTGCAGATGACATGATTGTCTGTTTAGAAAACCCCATCGTTTCAGCCCAAAATCTCCTTAAGGTAATAAGCAGCTTCAGCAAAGTTCAGGATACAAAATCAATGTGCAAAAATCACAAGCATTCCTCTACACCAATAACAGATGAATAGAAAGCCAAATCATGAGTGAACTCCCATTCACAATTGCTACAAAGATAATAAAATACCTAGGAATACAACTTACAGGGGATGTGAAGGACCTCTTCAAGGAGAACTACAAACCACTGCTCAAGAAAATAAGAGAGGACACAAACAAATGGAAAAACATTCCATGCTCATGGATAGGAAGAATCAATATCGTGAAAATGGCCATACTGACAAAAGTAATTCATAGATTCAATGCTATCCCCATCAAGCTACCATTGACTTTCTTCACAGAATTAGAAAAAACTACTTTGAATTTCATATGGAGCCAAAAAAGAGCCCGTATAATCAAGAAAATCCTAAGCAAAAAGAACAAAGCTGGAGGCGTCATGCTACCTGTCTTCAAACTATACTAGAAGGCTATAGTAATCAAAACAGCATGGTACTGGTACAAGGACAGATATATAGACCAACGGGACAGAACAGAGGCCTCAGAAGTAAGGCCACTCATCTACAGCCATTTCATCTTTGACAAACCTGACAAAAACAAGCAATGGGGAAAGGATTCGCTATTTAATAAATGGTGTTGGGAAAACTGGCTAGAATGCAGAAAACTAAAACTGGACCCCTTCCTTACACCTTATACAAAAATTAACTCAAGATGGATTAAAGACTTAAACATAAGACCTAAAATGATAAAAATCCTAGAAGAAAACCTAGGTAATACCATTCAGGACACAGGCATGGGCAAAGGCTTCATGACTAAAATACCAAAAGCAATAGCAACAAAAGGCACAATTGACAAATGGGATCTAATTAATCTAAAGAGCTTCTGCACAGCAAAAGAAACTACCATCAGAGTGAACAGGCAACCTAAAGAATGGGACAACATTTTTGCAATCTATCCATCTGACAAAGGTCTAATATCCAGAATCTACAAATAACTTAATCAAATTTACAAGAAAAAAACAACCCCATCAAAAAGTGGGCTAAGGATATGAACAGACACTTCTCAAAAGAAGACATTTATGTGACCAACAAACATATGAAAAAAAGCTCATCACCACTGGTCATTAGAGAAATGCAAATAAAAACCACAATGAGATACTATCTCACGCCAGTTAGAATGGCGATCATTAAGAAGTCAGGAAACAAGAGATGCTGGAGAGGATGTGGAGAAACAGGAATGCTTTTGTTGGTGGGAGTGCAATGGTTGGTGGGAGTGTAAACTAGTTCAACCATTGTGGAAGACAGTGTGGCAATTCCTCAAGGATCTAGAACCAGAAATACCAATTGACCCAGCAATCCCATTACTGGGTATATACCCAAAGGATTATAAATCATTCTACTATAAAGACACATGCACACGTATGTATATTGCAGCACTGTTCACAGTAGCAAAAACTTGGAACCAACACAAATGCCAATCAATAATAGATTGGATTAAGAAAATGTGGCACATATACACAATGGCACACTATGCAGCCATAAAAAAGGATGAGTTAATGTCCTTTGTGGGGACATGGATGAAGCTGGAAACCATCATTCTCAGTAAACTAACACAGGAACAGAAATCCAAATACCACATGTTCTCACTCAAGTGGGCATTGAACAATGAGAACACATGGACACAGGGAGGGGAACATTACATACCAGGGCCTTCAAGGGGTGGGGGTTAAGGGAGGGATAGCATAAGGAGAAATACCTAACATAGATGACGGGTTAATGGGTGCAGCAAACCACCCTGGCACGTGTATACCTATGTAACCTGCACATTCTGCACATGTACCCCAGAACTTAAAGTATATATATGTGTGTATATGTGTGTATATATGTATATAGGTATATGTATGTATACGTATATATACATGCATATGTATATAACATGCATATGTATGTATACATGCATATGTATATAACATGCATATGTATGTATACATGCATATGTATATAACATGCATATGTATGTATACATGCATATGTATATAACATGCATATGTATGTATACATGCATATGTATGTATACATGCATATGTATGTATACATGCATATGTATGTATACATGCATATGTATGTATACATGCATATGTATGTATACATGCATATGTATGTAACATGCATATGTATGTATACATGCATATGTATATATACATGTATATGTATGTATACATGCCTATGTATGTATACATGCCTATGTATGTATACATGCATATGTATGTATACATGCATATGTATGTATACATGCATATGTATATGTATGTATACATGCATATGTATATGTATATATATGTATATGTGTGTGTGTGTGTGTATATATATATATGTAAGTTTGAAAATCAATAAATTCCTTCAGGGAGCTAAAGAAAAAAAGAAGACGATTAAAGCTTAAAAAAAAAAAGGAAGTAAAAAAGAGGAAAATCAATGAATTATAAAATAAATGTATAAGAAAGTTGGCAAAAACATGAACAATTCCCTGGTAAATCTATCAAGGATAAAAGAGAGATAAATACAAATTACCAGCATCAAAATAAATAAGGAAACATCTCTACAATTCTTAAAGATATCAAGGCAATATAACAAATATATGTAAATAAATTTTACAATTTGTCAAATCAGTCAAAAAAAGAAATACAAAATCTGAAATTCCTGTAATCGTTCATTAATTCAATTCCAGCTACCTTGGCTTTCTCTTGGTCATTTCTCAAATGTGAGCAAGCATCGTTACATCTTAGGACCTCTTGACTGGATTTCACTTTGCCTGGAACATTCTTTCCTTAGATGTATTTTCCAGATCATCATCAAAACTATATGCAAATATCACTTGTCACTTTCTTCAGTGAGACGTTTCTTGATCACTCTGTTTAAAATTATAAATTTCCTTCTCCCCTGGAACTCCCAGATTATCCCTTATTTGTATGGGCTATTTTTTCTATATCAGTGTTATCTTTTAATATACCAACTAATTATTTAATATGTATATTCACTGTGTCCATCAAAATGTAAGCACAACAATGACAGGAAATAAAACAATATGTTAATTCCCAATGTGTAAAACAGTTTCTGGAATTCTTTGTGGGAACCTGAAAAATATTTAGGTAAATAAATTATGAGTCCAGGTATGTTTCGTACAGTGTAGCAATAAAAAATTTGAAAATGCATTAATATGCATCTCTCTTCTATTTCCATGTAGCTGATGTCTTTCTAGTCCTCTAAAGGCTTCTCTCTGATGGCAGGTGAGGAGGAATTAGGATTAGTGAACACTTTTGGAACTCTATTCCATGTCAGTATAGGATGGCTCAAGAAGAAAAGCAGTGAAAATACTGAGTAATTAGGCAGAGAGAAGGGCTGAGTTATTCCTGAGCCCACGTTGACTCCGACTGCCATGGAAGTCAGAGAGGTGGGCAGTTTAACACAGGGAACCTATGGATGATGTGCCTGAAGCTCAGCAGTGTCTTCAGCAGTACAAGCTAGTAGGGTAAGCATCAGGGGAAAGATAAAAAATTGTGGTGTAGATGAATTGAATAGGTAGGTCAGCCAATATGCTTGAGTTGCACTCGCCAACTGCATGGTTGGCCACCAAATCCAACAGTGTGCTCTGGTTGCCCAGAAGTAAGGGAATTTACTGCAAAGACCAAAAAAGTTTCAGAGAGTAGTGAAAGAACCTGTGATTGCTGACCTACACAAAGTCCCCCTCCCAGCTCCTTGGAAAGCACCAGATGAGGGGTTAGGAGGGGCTATTTGGAAAAAATGGGTATTTAACTAAAAAAAAAAAAAAAAAAAAAAAAAAAAGAATAAAGCAATTTAAACTAGAGGGAAAATAACACAAATTGACAATTTTAAGTTTTGATTTTCGTGGAATTAAGTGAAATAGAAACTTATGAGAAAGATTTAATACACTGTAGAAAGCTAAATGCTACATTTTCTTTGCCTAGTTTAGTATAATTTTTTGCCCTGCTCCGTGTATGGAGACAAAATTAAGTACAGATGGAAATACCTATATTTTTAAAAGTGTGTGTACACACATAGGTCACTTCTACATCTTTGGCAAGCTTTTATATAAAATATTAATATGGTACAGGAGGAAGAAGATGAAAGATGATTCAAGTAAATGTTTAGAGAAAAAGTGAAAGAAAGGAGATTCAATCACAGGGACAATGGTATGTAGGAGCTGCAGTGGTGATTTCTAAATTCTGCTCTTTGAAATGAGAAGGATGTCATAGTAAAGAACACATTCCAAAATAGGGTTTGTTTCTGCTGTTATTGTTTTATACTTCCTTTAAGCTTTTTTACAAACTACACCACCGAGACCCACCCACCCCCTTCCTCCCCGCATTAAGATGATGAGATGGATTGCTTTTATATGGAAGGAAGAATGTTAAAAAAATTATGTCTGCAGCTAGCTTTTGTGCTCCTGTTCCAGATTTATCCTACTTCACATTCACATCTTATCCCTCTTCAGAAAATATAAGGGTAGATTATTGGATGGCTTTAGAAGATAAACCCTCAAATCCTTAGAGAGTTTGAATTAAGACAAACTCTGATATACATTATTGTAGTTTTGACAGATCATAATAAAATACCCCATCTGAAATTTTTAATTTAGATTTCAGTGTACCTCGGAAAATATAATGTTTATGACACATTCAAAAAGTCATACATGGTAGATTACACAACTAACTCTTGTAAATCAGTAATGGGAACACCACAGTCTACACAGAAACAGCTGAAAATTGGTATTCTCATTGTTATGTTAATTAAAAGAAAGATAAAAGTCAGAGTTCTTAGACTTTCTATATGACTTTGCTCACAAGCTAAAGAAGTTATTTAGGTTTAATGATTTCATCTGCCTTGGAGATTAACAAACTGTCATAACTCTAAAAAATAGGTAAGATGAATCACAGTTAAAAGATTTTCATGAAGTAACTTTAAGGATACAGCTGGAAAAATTTAAAAGTGTTCTGATTGCACATAAATCAGGAATTCTGGCTGACACATTTTTACAATGTTATAACATAATCATATCCTGAAGGCATTAAATAGGGACAATTAAAAATTAAACATCATGCTAGCAAAAAGCTGTACAAATTGCTTTTTTAGTATACTAGCAAAAGCATTGACAGCATTCATTTACAACTACAAACCAACTCAAACTTCCAAACAGTTGGACACAATATTTTTACACCATTCCATTCCAATTTTTAATCATTTTGTTATTCTTCACAACTTGCTTTCTACTCAGTGTGATCAGCATTTTTATTCAAGTAATCTATAAACTGCAGAAATATAAAGAAAATAGTTATAATTTCAAAGCAATTATACCTACAAATATCTGAAGCTCTTAAATATTACTATTTAAAATATAAAGTTTAATATAGTTTTTGACATAATTTGTTAAATAGAATAAATATTTAAATTCAAGTGACTCAAACTGTAGATGTATTTTTAAGACATCAATTTTTAGGTTTGTACATTGAGGAAATTGCCATAGTAAATAAACACGTTAAAATTTTTTTCAAGAATGCTTTGATACTTAAAAAAATTTCTGATTGGAACTTAATAATAGATGCTTTTTTACCTTTTTCTGCATTAAGTATAAAGAAGGTCAAATGAGGAGAATAAAATTTTAAGAATTTATATATACATCCAAACTCATCAAATTGTATAAGCAAAACAGGCTTATTATAAATTAATTTTGCCTCAATAAAGATGTTTTATTTTTAAAAAACGACCTGCCTAAAAATAATAACCGATGCTCTTGTATCAAATACTGTAGGGTTTGAATCCCAGCCTCAGTTTTAAATCTGTGACTATAAAAAAGTCAGTTTTCCAGAAAACCAAACATTGCATGTTCTCACTCATGGGTGGGGGTTGAACAATGAGAACACATTGACACAGAGAGGGGAACAACACACACCAAGGCCTGTCGAGGGATTGGGGTGCGAGGGGAGGGAACTTAGAGGATGGGTCAATAGGTGCAGAAACCACCATGGCACATGTATACCTATGTAACACACCTGCACGTTCTGCACATGTATTTGTTATTTATTTATTTTTAGAAGAAATAAAGAAAAAAATGCCAAAAAAAAAGTTAGTTGTCTTTTCTGACATTCAGTTTTCCCAACGGTAGAATTGTGATAATTTGTCTTAGGAATGCTAAGTAATTTAGATACATATTTCAAGCATATATTGGCCAGTCTAAAATATGATAACCATTAAACATAAACTGTGGCTTTCTTTATTTGTAAAATGAAATAATCTCTTATTGCATTGAATTCTCCAAGGGTTAAAAGAGGTGACATATTTTAAAACCCGTGGTACCTAGTAGATGCTTAACAAGTATTATTGTTCACTGACAACATTGGGTAAATGTGTGATGAATACAAAGCTGCCATTTTCCAGAGTTTATCCCAACAACTGAAAAAAAATATGAGGACTTTGGGGGGGGTTTCTAAATTCAAATGGTCTAAATTTCCCAAGGATATAATCAACATATTTTAATATTCATTCATATATTATTTAATAGCACCATCAAAACATTTTTAATAGAAGCAAAATGCTATAATTAAAGTCAATTGTTAACAGTAAAGAATCTTGAGAAGAGAAAAATCTCAAGAACAATCAACTTTGACAATGTATCCAGGTTTTATCCCTATTGCTAAAATAGAAATATAAAGTGTCCAATTAGGTTTTGGCCAGTGCCTAATAAAATATACAAGACAGCCAAAAATTAAACATGATTACATTCAGCTTTGCTTTTCTTGTGAACCATAGGAAATATTTTCTTATCAGAAATTCACTTCTATTCAGAAATATATAGATATGGGATGCTCAGGTGACTATGCTATGTGCTGAAGAGACAGACATGCATTAAGTAAGATCCTTGATCACAAAGAGATTAGAATCTAACTGGGGAGACAGAATGAATAAAATGCAAGTTATAAGAAAGGCATACTGAAATGTGATGCATGGTAGGCTGAGAAACAACCTAGGAGATCTAAAAGAATTTATTTAGAGTTCTGAAGAATGGGTCAAATGTGGAAAAGGAATAAAGGGAGAAAGGAACAACAAAGAAATAGCTCTCCACTTGGAATTTCTAAAACAATGTATTTGAACAGAGAAACTCACTAAAATCTGCAAAAAATACTGGTCCTAAGCAAGGCATCATTTATGAGAGTATGTTAATGTCAATTAAAAGAGGTACAAAACTGGGAAGATGGATATTTTTAAAAGGCTTCTCAAGTTCATGGAAGGATTAGAAAAAGGGATTGGCAGGTGAAGTCTGGGATGGATTTCAATATGTACTCCCCTGTAGGCCCTATAGATTAGATACCTTTGGAAAGGGCACAACGTGCACAAACCTTTTGTGGAATACACAGTTGTAATGCTAAAAGCAAATCTAACAATCACATAAAATTTCTTACTCTTTTTTGTTTTGTTCTAAGTTTAATTTTTAAATTCATATACAGTAACACTATCTTTTTACTGTACTGTCCTATGTATTTTAACACTTCTATTGATTTGTGCAATGACCACAATAATCAGGGGACAGAACATTTCCATCACACCCCAAAACTTCTTTGTGCTATTCCTGTAAACTTACAGCCTCCCCTCTCCCTCATCAATAGTAATCACTCATCTGTTCACTATGTTTGTTTTTTAGAAAATGACACATAAATATAATTGTACAGTAAGTAACCTTTGAGACTATCTTCTTTCCCTCAGCATAATGCTTTGGTATTCTTCCAAGCAGTTAGATGGATCACTAATTCGTTTCTTTTCATTGCTGAATAGCATTTCCTTGTACGGATGTACCACAGATTGTTTATCCATTCACCTGTTAAAGAACATTTGGACTGTTCCTAAATTTTGGAAATTATGAATAAATCAGATATAAACATTTGTGATCAGGCTTTAGGTGAATGTAAGTATTCATTTTTTTGAAGTAAATGCTCAGGGGTGGGATTGCTGGGTCATATGGTAAGTGCATATTTACCTTTAGGATAAACTGCCACACCATTTTCCAAAGCGGTTGTGAAGTTGTCCGTTCCCAGCAACAATGTATGAGAGTTGAGTTGTTTGATTTCTTAATGTTGAGTAATTTACATATTCTGCATACAAGTCCTAGTATCTGGATGTGCAACTTGCAAATCTTTTCTCCAGGGCTATTACTTGTATTTTAATCCCTTAACAGAACAAAGTACTTTTGTTGTTTTTTAATATTGATGAAATCCAGTTTATCATTTTTCCTTTCATGGACCAAGCTTTTGGTGTCATATGAAAGAACTCTTTGCCTAATCCAAGGTCATCAAGATTTTCTCTTATGTTTTCTACTAAGTTTTTATAGTTTTGCATTTTACATTTGGATTAATAGTCTTTTGTATTAACTTTTGTATAATGGTCACTCTTTTGCATACTGATATTCAATTTTTTAAGCACCATTTTTTGAAGAGATAAAACTTTTCATTGGATAGCCTTTTTACCTTTGTAGAAAATCAATTGGCCCCTATTTGTGTGGATCTATTTCTGGAATCTCTATTTTGGTCCATTGATTTATGTATGTTTTCTTTCGCTGACAGTACACTGTCCTGATTACTAAACCCTTGTTTTATAAATGATATAATGAGTAGTATTTCTCCGAAACGATTTTTCTATTCAAAATTGTGTTGATCATTCAGTTGCATATAAATTTTAGAATCATCTTGTCTATATCTACAAAAAAGCACTTAAATTTTTATTTGCATTATGTTAAATGTATAGATCAGTCTGAGAAGTGGTATATCCATACCATGCTGTCTTCCACTCCATAAACATGGTATTTCTCTCCATTTATTTAGATCTTTTATTGCTCCCATCGGCATTTTGTAGATCCTAGTATACAGATTTTGTACCTGTTTGGTTAAATTTATACCTACATATTTCATTTTTTCATTTTGGAGCTCTGATTACACACACACATATACTCACACAGAAACACATATATATCATGTCCTAGTGTTTATACATATACATATATATACATACACATATACACATAAACATCCATATATGCACACACATATACATGTACATATTTAAAATTTTGGTTTCTGAGTATCCAATTCTAGTACATAAAAATACATTAGATTTTTGTGGGTTAATCTTATATTCTTTGATTCTGCTAACCTCGTTTATTAGTTTTAGGAGTTTTTTCATACATGCCTTGATATTTTCTATGTAAACAATAATGTTTTCTGCAGAGACAGTTTTATTTCTTCCTTCATGTTTGTTATGCCTTTCATTTAGTTTTCTCACCTAATTGCATACCTGGGATTATTTTTTCCTAAGAGGGATGGAGTGGACAGCCTTGCCTTGTTTCAGTCTGAGTCAGAAAGCATTCATTTTTTCACCATTAAATGTGACATTAACTGCCTTTTTTCTTTTCAGTAGATGCTCGTTATCAGGTTAAAGCAGTTTCCACCTATTCACAGGTTTCTGAGAGTTTTTTTAATCATGAATAGATGGTGAATTTTGTCATAAGCTTTTTCTGCATCAGTTGATATGGTCACATGCATTTTCTTTAGACTTTTAATGTATTTGATTGCACGGATTGATTTTCAAATATTGAACCAACCTTTATTTCCTGAGATAAGCCCCACTTGATTCTCTTCTGTTATTCGTATATTTCTCAATTCAATTTGCTAATACTTGTTTTTATGTTCATGAGAAATATTGGTGTATAAGTTTTTTTTTTTTAATTTTTTTCCTGTACTCCTTAGTTTGGTTTTTAGTATCGGTAAATCTAAGTATCCTTGACATTTGTTTTTTGAAAGATCTAATGTAAAATTTGTATTATTTCTTCTTTAATTAACCAATGAAACTTCTTTAACTTAATTTTTTCTTTAATTTACTAATGAAACATCCTAGTGCTGGGGATTTTATTTTTGGGTGATTTTAAAATAAAAACTCAAATTCTTTAATATTTAATAAGACTGCTCAGATTATCTATTTTATTTTGGATAAGTTTTGTTTGAGGTTTTCAATGAACTGGTCCATTTAATCTAAACTGTCAAACTGATGCTCACAGAGCTATTTTTATTATTCCCTAATGATTATTTTAATGTCTATGGGGTCTATAATGATATCTTCCCTTTCATTGCTGGTATCAGTAAACTGTTTCTACTTTCTATTTTTCTTTGTCATACTTGCTAGAGGTTTGAAATTTTACTCACAATTCCACAAAAAAATTTGTTTCCACTGATTTTCACTATTGCTATTCCATTTTGATTTCCCAGGAGCATAAATCAATAGGAGCATAAATCAACAGAAGAACTGATTTAGGAGAATTCTTTTGGAGAGTCAATAGGAGAATTATCCGAAGAAATAGGGGAATTCTCCTACTGATTTATGCTCCTATTTTTACTACTTCTTTCCTTCTGGTTGATATGAGTGTGTTTTGTTTTGCTTATTCTACCTTTTCAGCCAGTTTAGGTAGATTCTTAGATTATTGATGTGAGATCTGTCCTTTTTTATAATAAGAACATTTAACCCTATACATTCCTCTCTAAGCATGGCTTTTTCTGCATCCTCCAATTTGTATGTTGTCTTTTCATGTTTGTTCAGTTCAAAACACTTAGTAATTTCCCTTGAAATGTTTCATTCAACCCATAAATTATTGAGAATTTGTCATTTTCCAAACATTTAGAGAACATTTTCCTGCTATCTTTTTGTAATTAATTTGAAGTTAAATTCCATTTTGCCCAGGAATATACTTTGTTTGATTTAAATTCCTTTAAATTGGTAAAGGTTTGCTTTATGAGCTAGAAAATGTTCCTTTCCCTTTGGAAAAATTTCCATGTCATTTGAAAGGCATGCATATTTTGCTATGGTTGGGTGGAGCAGTGTGTAAAGGTTAGCTAGCGGTGGTTTTCAATTTTTCTATATCACTGTTAAGTTCCTGTTTACTGGTTTTATCAATTACTTAGAGGAGTGCTGACATTTCAAATATAATTGTGCATTTGTCCATTTTTCCTGTTAGTTTGTCAGTTTTTGCTTCATGAGTTTTAAAGCTCTATTGTTAAGTGCTAAAACATTTAAACTACTATATCTTTTTGGTTAATTGATCCCTTAATATTATGTAATGTCCCTCTTAATTCTTGGTAATTTTCTTTGGTCTGAAATTTACATCATCTGATATAAATAGTCACTTGAGGGTTTTTTTGTTTTGTTTTTGTTTTCTACTTTTTACTACTTTTTCCACAGTATATCTTTTTCATCCTTTTACTCTTAACCTGTGTATTATAGTTGAAGTGAGTTTCTTTCAGATAGCAAAGATGGGGTCTTTGAATTTTTAATCAGTTCTGAAGAACTCCTTTTATTTGGCGTGTTCAAACTATTTATATTTAATGAATTATTGAAATGTGAAAATTTGGGCCTAACATTTTATTATTTTTTTTGTTGATGTTGTTTTTACTGTTATCCTTTCTTCTGTTATCCTTTCCTGACTTCTATTTTTTTTTGAATATTTTTTCAATATTAAATGATTTATTTAATTATTTATTTATTTAAGAGACAAGGTCTTGCTCTGTCACCCAGGCTGGAGTACAGTGGTGTCATCATAGCTCACCGTAACCTCAAACTCCTGGGTTCAAGTGATTCTTCCACCTCAGCCTGCTGAGTAGTTGAGATTACCAGAACACAATACCATGCCTGGCTAATTTTTAAACTTTTTTTGTGGCAACGAGGTCTCATTATGTTACCCAGGCTGGTCTCAAACTCCTGGCCTCAAGTGATCCTCCAGCCTCAGCTTCCCAAAATGCTGGGCTTACAGGCATGAGTGACCATGCCCAGTGTATTTATTGTGTTTTAAATTTCATCCTTCTGTATATATTTTTAGTGGTTGCTTCCCATAGGTTTTACATTACATAATATTCACCCTTAAAAGTCTACTTAGAATCAGTATTTTGCCATTTCAAATGGAATATTGAAAGCTTAATTAACAACATGAAAGTCCCTTTATCCCCCCCATGTATTACTGTTGTTGTCTTATGTATTAAATCTACTATACATCATGGACTCCAACAGACAATGTTACAATTTTTGCTTTCAAATATCAAGGCTATTTAAAATATTCTGGGGTTGAGAGTAGTCTATTTTATTTATCCAGATATTTGTCATTTCTTTTACTTTCTGCATTCCTGATGTTCCAAGTTTCCTTTAAGTATCATTTCCCTTCTGTTAGAACTACTTCCTTTGGCAATTCTCTTAAAGCAGCAATTTTGGCTATGAATTCTCTTAGTTTTTCTTCATTTTATAATGTCCTTATTTTACCTTTATGTCTGAAAAATATTTTTTGAAAATATAGAATTCTACATTGACAATCCTTTCTTTCATGGATTCTGGATTTCATGGTTTGTCATGAGAAATCGGCTGTCATTGGAATCACTGTTCCCTTATAAATAACAGCTTGTTTTTTGGTGTCATTTTTAGTTCATCTTTAGCTTTCAGCAGTTTGATTATGATGTCTCCAGCTGTGCATTTCTCTGTGTATTTCTTGTGTGGAGTTGCTCAGATTGTTAAATCTGATGGTTTACATTTTTTTCCAAATGTGAGAAGTCTTCAGTCATATATTTTTTTTCTTCTCCTGGAGCCCATGATAACTACTGTGCCTCAGGAACCAGTGAGTTTCTGAGGCTCTGTTGGTATTGTTTTCCCAATCTTTTTTCTCTTCATTTATCAGATTGGATAGTTTCTTCTGATTTGTCTTAAAGTTCACTGACTCTTTTCTCAGTCAGCTCCATGCCGCTATTCAGCTTATCCAGAGAGATTTTATTCCAATTATTTTATTCTTAATTCTAAAAATTCAATTTGCTTTTTCTTTCTATTTATTTACTAAGACTTTCTACCCTTCCATTCATTTGAAATATGCTTGCCCTTACTTGTTAGATCATCTTTATAATAAATGCTTTAGTCTAGCAAGATAGTTCCAAAATCTGTGCCATCTCAGAATTGGCATCTGTTGGGTGTCTTTTCCCATGCAAATTGAGATTTTCATGTTTTTATATGTAAAATAATTTTGAATTGTGTTCTAGACATTTTACCTATAACATTAGGAGACTTATTTAAATCTTATGAAGAATGTTAATTTTTTTAGCATAAAATCAACCTAGTTTGGTTCATGCTATAAGTACCAAGCTTACAAGGCTTCTGCATGTTTTGGTTAAATTGTCAATTTTCAAGGCCTTTGCATTGCTATTGTAATAGCTCTGTTCTCAAAGAAATTTTAGAGTCATATCCACACATACAAAGCTTAAGGTTGAGCACAAGTTGGTAAACAGCTTTGAGGTCACTTTCCTAAGCCCTTCCCTCTCCATGCTCTTTTTAGCACCTTCCACTTCCATGCAGTTCTCATTTCAGTCCTGCTTTCAGAAAGTATGGAGTTAGTTACCTCTCTGCTGTGTTCTCATAATTGTGTCTGTTTCCACGTACAAGCAGACGGAATCAAGAGATGAGAAGCAATGGCGTCTACCCCACCCTCATGGGATTAAAGCTGTTCAGATCAGAGAGGAAGATTTATCCAAATTTTTATGGCTCATCTTCCTGCCACTGTTACTACCCCTGCTGCTGCTATCATGGGATTGTAGAAGATGGGAGATGGGGCAGAAGAGAATGTAGACATTAAAGGAAGGGCTTCTCCTACTTTCTCTGAGCATCAGGGCCCCTTCCTGGTCCTTAATCCAGAATGGGAGGGCTTCTCCTAGTGTTTTATCTCTACAGGCCCTAATGACAACTTACAAGTGTGGGCTGTGTTGAATCCAAGATGGAGAATACAAAAAGAGAGAAAAATTATAAACTCACTGCTGGTTTGGTGGCACTTCAAATTCATATCTTCTTCCCAATCAGCCTGTTACTTTTACTTTTAAAAATCCTCAAACAGGTGTTCCATTCTCTCAAGTTTTATAGGTGCATTCAATGGGAGAGAGAAGGGTGGAGTGTGTTTACTCCAGTTTACCTGAAACTAGACAGAGATAGTTACTTCTCTGCAAAAAATAAAAATAATAAACCAACACTAGCATCTTATAACTCAAAGAAAACTACCTAGGGAATTGTATTTTTTTTTCTATGATGCAAATCAAACATTTCCATTATCTCAACATTCTTTAGAGTTATTTCCACTGTCCAACTACTTAGAGGACAGGATTGGGAAGGACCTGGAAAATGCAGAGACAACTTTGGTATATCACTAGATTATTTACATATTAAAGTCCCAAAGCACTGCAATATTTGACAAAAGGATTTTCTTCTGTATGGGCTTATACAGTTTCTATATTTTGTCATGTAATAATTGATAATATTCTATACACCATAGTAGAACTAACTTACTAGACATCTGCTTTAAAATAATATAAATTGTATTAATATTATTAGCATACTAATGATTAAACAAAAAGGAAAAAAACAGATTTGCCAATTTTCCCCAATACTGTTGCTTAAAAAAATGCTAAGAAAAATTTCTACTGAGTTCAAAATAGAGTTTTCTGATCAAACCAACATCATTAAAATTTGATGGCAGACCTTTTTTCCCTTCACATCCAGATTTGGAAGAAAATACTAAGGCTTCTCTACGTTTAAGAGATATGTATCAATACATTTATTCTTGTAAGCTATGATTGAAAAAGAGAAAATGTTGGCTCAGTATAAAAGGGAGACAAATAGGAAACTTTTTAGGTTATCTGGGCAACAATAATGAAAGGCTAGGAAAAAGGAAAACATTTAAAGAATATATAAATAGGATCATTTTAGGCACCACTCTGTTTCTAGCATCTAGCACCTAACACAAACTGGGGCACAGAATAGGGGTTTCAAAATATTGGAGGAAATTGAATAAATGATAAGAAAGAGAAGTGAAAAGAAGGTCATCTGAAATGCAAGAACCAATAAAAATTGAGGAAAATGGATACAGTAGCACATTTCATATTATCTTCAAAGTATATTTCCAGGCCTCTCAGATATGAGAATTTAGTACAAGATGAAGGTTATTACTCTCTGTGTATCGAATATATCTGAGACCCAGACCATCATAATATGCCAATAGCCAATGCTTTGTGGCCATCTGGATTAAATGAAAACAAAGTTAAGAGAAATGGTATAGAATCAGCTTCTAATACATGTAGCAAATGCTCATAGGTTTATTCCTATTAAGTCTAATTATAATTATTGGGAGATTAAATAATGAAAAATCTAAATTATAGAAATAATTGTGATGGTTAATATTTCTGAAGTAAGTAATTTTAAATTTATTATTAAAAATTCTGATTAGTGTGTTTAATGTCTTAAACATGTTCATCAACAATAGAGTGACCATAGGGCTACTTTGCCTAGGGCACCCCAACTTCTGCTTTTGTCTAAGCATAATTATGTCTCTTTTAACTTTTAAAAGTTCCTTAGTATGAACTACAAAATATATGTTTACCTTATCTATAAATAAACCTCACAGGCCTTTTTATTTCAAAGCTAATGTCATGTGCAGGCCCAATCTGACTCCACTGGGTTTTCTTAGCTTCTTTGCTGGAGGCCCAGAGACTTGCATTTCCTCTATTCCAAGCTGGCGCCATCCACATTACCTCCTTGAAGGACCAGTTTTCCCGACCCCTTTCCTTTCTGTACCACAGTCAAGTGTTTAGAGCCATATCACCTTAATATGCTTTTGTTCATCACTGATGGGACAAGGGAAACGAATACTAAATATGGAGAAATTGGAATGATTACAGAATTGTATTAAGTCCTTCCAAAATCCTCGTAAAATCCTTTTGCTGTTTTACTGTCTCATCGGATATGATAAATGAAAATCTCTTCGAATTTCTCCCCTTAACTTTTGTTTCTTAACAAACATTTTCTTCCTTCTTATTCTGTCCTCACCAAGGATCATGTATATACTTGCATCCAAGGTGGACTTGCTTTCTTCCCATATATAAGCCCCCAATTAATATGAAATAATATGCATCCTTTAGTCAGAATGAGCTAGTTTTCTATTGCTTCATAGCAAATTACCACTAACGTAACAGCTTAAAGTAACACCCATTTATTATCCCACATTACTATAGGTCAGAAGTCTGGGTGGGCTTGACTGGGTTCTCTGCTTAAGGTCTCACAAGGCCAAAGTCAAGATATCATTCAGGCTGTGCTCTTGTTTAAAGGTTTTGGAAAGTATCAGCTTACAAACTCATGCAGGTTTTTGCTACAATTCAGTGCCTTGCTTCTGCTTTAAGAGTTTCACCTGGAACGCTGTCTCTACTAAAAATACAAAAAATTAGCTGGGCTTGGTGGCACATGCCTGTAATGCCAGCTACTGGGGAGGCTGAGGCAGGCGAATCGCTTGAACCCAGGAGGCGGAGGTTCCAGTGAGCCAAGATTGCGCCACTGCACTCCAGCCTCGGTGACAAAGCGAGACGACGTGTCAAAAACAAAAAGTTTCACCTGGTTAGATCTCCATGTCTTAAAGTAAACTGAAAAACTTTAATTACCTCTGCAAAATTCCTTCACAGCAGTACTTAGATTAGCATTTGATTGAATAGCTAGAGGTCAGAAATCTTGGGATTGCCATATTTAGAATTCTGTCTACCACACTGAATATATTCTATTTGCATATCTGAAGCTTCCTGTGTTAATCACTGAGCAGTGCATTATAACAACATATCTCTCACAAATGTGAAGACCTCTAAATATTCAAAAATTTTTCAAAAAATATTTTTTATAAAAGTATACCCATTGAAGGTGGGCACAGGCTTCTAATATGCTTGCTAATTTCTTCTGCAAAAGTATATGTCCCACTAGACTGAGTGGGCAAAAATCTGATTGTCAAACTTGAATCCATCATGGAGCTTGATATTAGACTTTGAATATATAAATCCCCAATGAATGTATTGGAACTCCCTTGAATACTTAATTACACTACCAATTCAATTAGAAACTAAGATTTATGTAGACAAAAGTTAACCTATTCTTTGCCTAGTCCAAAGGCTTAAAAATGTCAAAATATTACATATTAAACTAATAAGGCTTTTCAGTACAAACAATATAATTCTATCAAAAAAGGTATTGAAGTAAAAAGATGACCTCAATAATTGCTTTAAGTATTTTAAGTCCCTGAAATTCTCTATGGTTGAGGTGCCATAATGCAAAAAAAAAAAAAAAAAAAAAAAAAAAAAAGCCAAATTGCTGTTTAATAAAAATTAAGCTATTTAAAAATGAGCTTAACCTCTTCTCACCTAGCAAAAATGATTACTTCTGCTGAAATGTGGTATGAAGAATGTACTGATGTTTGGAAAGGGAAGGGTCTGGAGATTCTCACAGTACAGTGTTGACATAAAGGGCTATTTAAATATGTTTTAGTGTATGGATATGCTTGTTTTTGGCAGTTGCTTCCTGGGTGGTCTGTATACCTGTTTGACAATATGTCAAGTACATAAAATCAGAATATTCAGAAGCATAGAGAAGAATAACCTGGATCATTCCAACCTGCTCAAAGACAGAAAAAAAAAAAAGTTAGGATGTTGAAGCAACTAAGTTTCCATAGAATGCCTGGAGAGTCAGAGCATCATAGAGCTGGGAACTTGGTGGTAAAGGATACACAGCCTCTCTCATCAACAAGTATTAGAGGAATATTCACAGCAGGAAACTTATTCAATCAGCATTTATCTTTGCCAGCTTTAAGTATTTACCAATTTTCTATACGTTAAAGTCCTTAAAAAGTCTCATGAAACACGTGTACACACACCCACACACACACACACACGCACACACACACGTAAACACTGACTATCCCCATTGATTATCAATCATTCTCAGCTTATGGCAGAATTGCTCAAAGAGGGTTATGCAGAAACCTGGGATTCCATAAGACCCTTTCAGCGGGTCTTCTAAGACCTTTTCAAGAGGTATATACAAAGTTAAAACTGTGTTGACATTTGCAGTGATGGTGCCAAAGTAATGGTAGGTAAAATTGCCTAGTCAAGGCAGTGGCACCAACTTCACTGTCAGTCATTTTATTCACTGCCGCTTACTCCCAGGAGGGGTACCATGACAATTTCACTTCAAAATTTCCAGATGTAGCAGTAACATTTATTCATTTTATCAAATCTCAACACTGGAGTATATACATTTTAAAAATATTTATGTGTAACAAAAAGGAAGTATGGATAAAGCATTTCTGTTGCAGGCTAAAATATGATGTCTCAGTTAAAAGTATTGTGAGATTGTTTGAGTTATGAGCTGAGCCAGCTGTGCTTTTCATGAAGCATCATTTTTTCATTGAAATAATAAGTGACAAACAGTATTCAGACTTGGAAATCTGAGCAATACTTGCCTAAAAATGAACAAAGTGAACCTGTCACTCTGTGAAAACCAACTGATGGTATTATGACTATTTTTCTTGCCAAGAATAAAATTCAAGTTTTCAAGTGAAAAATTAGAATATTGGAAAACTTTCATCTGTCACCATGAGCTTGACAGCTTCTCAAAACTTAAATACTTTTCTGATAATATAGATGGTGATATTAACAGATAGATTAGATAGATAGATAGATAGATAGATAGATAGACAGACAGACAGACAGATAGTAGGGTGAAATGTGTCAACATTTAGAAGATCTACCTGACTCAGTGAACTAATATATTCCAATCAATAGATAATTGATACTAAAAATTCATGCAGGGTTAAAAGATCCATTTAAAGTGTAAGATATACCAATAGATATTAATATAATAGAGTGTGAAAGTTCATCCTATGCTTTCAGATTCTACATTGTCCCATTCCACAAACTTTTAAAACACTACGACATGGGTTTTAGAAAACACACAATAATCTGAAAATAGTCCTCCATTTTTCAACTACATTCTGGGTAAGGCCACATTTTCCTCATACAGGTCAACCGTAATAACATACAGAAACATCTTACATGCAGAAGCAGATATGAAATTCAGCTGTCTTCTAGAACCCAAACAAAGAAACTCTCAAAAATATAAAACAAAGCCATGCCTTCTCATTATTTTTATTGTTCTAGATAATATAGCTAATTTTTGTAAAAATTATGAATGCATGTCCTTTATGCTAACATTTGATGAGTTTTATTAATTTTAAATAAATCAAAATGTTTTTAGAATTTATCTATTTTAATTTCTAATACAGCAATAATTGATAAATGTAACCTACATGAAAATCTATTTGGGATCTTAAATAATTCAAGAATGTAAAGGAGTACAAAGACCAAAAAGTTTAATAATTACTACCTTGAGGCATACAGACAATCTGAACATCTCTAAAACAGTTTCTAAAACTATTTTTTTAAAAAAACTTGCGGTGACATCTTAACTATAAAACCAATTATCCAAGTTAGTGTCACAACACATGTGAATGTTGAGCAAACTGGATTGTGTGACTAAATGTTGCTGCAAGATGTATAAACGTATGTATGTATAAAAATACATACATAAAGTACAGTAGTACTTAAAAAGTTTTCCTTGAAATTCTACTTCCAGCAGTGAGAAAATTCTGGTTGCAAATCACCTAAACATATAAATGATGGAGTAAAAATAACAAAAATCATCTTAAATGCATAGCTGAGTTCACTCTTAAGGGAAATCCTTCCATGGGCTGAAGGAAAAGCAGGGAAGAGTTCTGAGCTGGCACCGATGTGCTGGTTGCCTATAGGCATTTGCCAATCTCAGATCCAAAATGTTCAGCCTTAGCCATCGCACTGGGACAAAGATAATGCCTGTTCAAGGTGAGGTCTCAGAACTGAAACTTCTAATTAAAGTGAGTGGGAGAAGATACCATCTTTCCCCACCCTCCCACACAAATAACTAAACTCAATGAAATGATAAGAAAAACAACCTGCTCCCTAAAAAAAAGTTATAGCATGAAAACTTGTCTACTTTAACCTAGACTCTTTTTGTTTTGTTTTTGTAGAACAGATGGCATTAAAATAAGTTAGACTGATAGCTAAATCCTCAAGAGCAACAATGGATGCCAAAGGACAGGTCAACTAAATCTTCAAAATGTGCTGAAAAAACAAAAATACCAAATAGGTATCCAGAATCCTGGGATTTTATACTCACTTAAAATATCTTTCAAGAATTGAAGTAAAATTAAGACATTTTCATACCAAATAAAACTTAAGTGTGTGTCCCCAGTAGACTTTTACTAAGGGAAATTCTAATAAATATTGCTTCAATAGGAGGAAAGTAAGATTAGGGTAGAGAACTGGTTTGTAAGAAAGAATGAAGAACTAATAAAAACTAATAAAATAATAAATATGTGAATAAATCTAATTGAGCACTGACTGTAGAAAAACATAACATCTTGTGTGTTTTAAAAATCAAATAAGTTGTTTTAAAAAATGGTAACAGCCTACAATAAGGACAGGGGATATAGAATGTTTTAAGGGCTTTATATTCCTGAGAGAAAAGAAAAGATAAACTTTGGACTTGGATATATGTTTGCATTTCTATCATAAACATGTCTTTAATGCATATAGGATTCTCTAAGGTGTATGTGTAAGAATGTAATTAATGACGTCAAGTTGTACAAATGCCAGTTTTACTAAATACCGCCCAAAGTTCTCCAAAATGATTACACCAATTTAAATTCACTCCTGAAGCACATTGTTTCCATAGATTCACATACTTGCCATCACTTTATAATGTAAGATTTTAATTTCATCAATCCCACTGGTAGAAATCTGCTTGTGATCTGAATGTTCATTTCCTTTACTACTAATGAAGTTGGGCATCTTACCATTTTATTTTTTTTAAATTCACCCTTGATGTATTATCTTCCAAAAATGGTCTTTGGAGTCTTTTGCCCTATTTGGCATGTCTACTTCCTTGTTTGTTTCTTACTTACTGATTTAGAAAAGTTGTTTTTATACTCTGGGTTCTAATACTTCGTTGGTTACATGTATTGGAAATACTATTAATATACATCAATAATTGTAAGATTCACCTTATTTCACATTGTAATGTCTTCAATAATATCTGAGAATTAAAATTAGTCATTGTCTTATTTATTTAGTGATACATAAAGTAATGGTATGTCTTGAAATCAATGAAAATTGAAGATACTTTAAAATCCATGAAATATGGTATCCTCTCCCTGACAGAAGCTTGCTTTTGTTCACTTTCATTACTATGTCTTTTAATATGCATACATTTTAAATATTAGTATAGTTTCTTTATGATTAACATTTCTGTGTACTCTCTAAGAAATCTGTCTCTACATCAAAAATAGACTCCTCTTTTTGCAAATTTAAACCATATGAATTAATCTCAAATTTTTTTCATGTGAATAACCAACTTAACATAATGTATTGAACTATGCCTTACCCAGTGATCTGCAGTATACATCAATTTCCAAATACGGGCAACTGCATTTTCATATTTACTGTGTACTATATCTTGGTATCTGATAGCGCAGGTTTCCTTCCTTCCCATATTCTTTCTTCAACAGTACCTTGGCAATTTTCAGACCTATGTTCCTCTATACATCTAGAATCATCCTATCTAGTTCCTTCAAAACTCTCGTTAGAATTTTAATGGAATGCATTGTATTAATAGATCAGTTTGAGGGAAATGAACATTTGTATCATACTTAGTCTTTCAGACCATGAGTAGAGTGTGTCTCTTCATCAAGGTCTTCTTTAATGAATTGTAATATAGTCTATAATATTGTCCATATGTCTTACATATTTGTCATTAGATATATTTCAATATATTTCATATTTTACATAAAATAAACAAGTTTTAATTTCTTACTGCCTATTACCAAAATAAAATGCAATTGGTTATTGCATATTGATTTGATATCTAACCACCAATTAAACTCTCCTACTATTTCTCATAATTTAATTCTATAATCTGTTTTTTCTTTATGTAGATAATACAATTATCTAGTTTATTGTAATGCCTAAAATTTTCAGTGCATTGTCGAATAGAAGTGGTGGTAGCAGAATTGTTTCCTTGTTTCTGATTCTGAAAGGAATGCTTTTAATGCTCCACTGTTTAAAAGGAAAGATATTTACAAGTTGTTTTGTAAGTGACTTCTACTGGTTAATAAAGTTCCTACTTTTCCCTACTTTGCCAAGAGTTTTTATCATGAATGTGTTTTGAATCGTATGAAAGGCATTTTCTTTATCCAAACAAGATGATCATATGGTTTTTATCTTTAATTGGAATATATAGTTACATTTTAAAATGTTCTAATGTTAAACTACCCTTGCATTTCTGGAATAAACCTGCAATAAAATAACCGTACTTGGTTATTTAAAAAAAAAAAGCATTGTAAGATAATATCTGCTAATATTTGGTTTTGACTTTCTTAATTTCTTTCCTAATAAAGAAGGGCTTATCATTTTTCTATTTTACTCTGTCCTCTTAGGATTTAGTAAGACATTTATACAGTTTTAATCCCTCCATTTTCTATTTTCTAAAATAGTTTGTATAACATTGAAATAATCCATCTTTGGAACATAGAAATCAACTACAAAAATCATCAGAGCCTAGTATTTTTGTAGGTAGATTTTATTTTATTTTTATTTTATTATAAGTTTTTTTGAGACAGGGCCTCACTCTGTTGCCAAGGCTGGAGTGCAGTGCCACCATCTCGGCTCACTGCAACCTCTGCCTTTGGGTTCAAGCGATCATCCTGCCTCAGCCTCCCAAGTAGCTGGGATTACAGGTGCGTGTCACCATGCCCAGCTAATTTTTTTGTATTTTTAGTAGGGATAGAGATTCACCATGTTGTCCAGGCTTGTTTCGAACTCCTGGCCTGAAGCAATCTGCCTGCCTCAGCCTCCCAAAGAGCTGGGATGACAGGCAGGAGCCACTGTGCTTGGCCATGGGTAGCTTTTAAAGAATTGATTCAATTTATTTAACTGTTAAAAGAAGAGATAGGCTTCTTTTTGGCTAATCTCTCAGCTAGAAATAGTTAACTATAATTAATCATGTTTGTTAACAGAACCTGAGTTTGTTACTCCTTATATATATATTGATATATCATGGTACCAATTACTACTTTTTATCTAATCTCAAGCTCTTTACCAGTTCTCAAAACTAACCATAGAAACAGAATTGTTGATGCCACAGTTTAAAGATTTGAAATCACCACGTTTCTTTATTCTGTCTCTAAATGATGGAGGCAACATTAACTTAGAAAGTGTTCTGGTTTTCCATGGCTGCTTGTAATATTGCAAATTCAGTGGCTTAAGGTATCCAAATTTATTTTCTTGCAGTTTTCTAGGTTAGAAGTTTGACACAGACCTCACTGGCTAAAATTAAGTGTTGAAAAGGCTGTTTGTGTTCACTTATGTCGGCTCTAGGGAAGATTCTATTTCCTTGTTTTTGCATGTTCTAGAAGCTGCTCACATTTCTTCACTAGTAACCCCCTCATTCTTCAAACCATCCATAATGAGTTGAATTCTTTTCATATTGTATCTTTGTCTTTCTTTAGTAATCATGTCTCTCTCTGACTCAGAACTTTTCTGCCTCACTCTCCCACTTTTAAGAACTCTTGTGACAACACTGGGCCTACCATGATAATACAGGATAATCTCCCTATTTCAAGGTCAGTTGATTGGCAGCCTTAATTCCATCCACTACCTTAATTCCTTGTTGCTTTGTAACCTAACATATTCATAAATTCCAGGGATTAGGGCAAATACACTCTTGAGGACCATTATTCTGCCTACCACAAAAATTAAGGCAACTTCATAATCAATAGCAGCAAAGACATAGTTGCCACTTGCACAATGAAATATACTTTATTTCCCTTGAAATTTAAGTATACCACTATAGTTCATTCAATCTAAGATTTTAAAAACTTTGAATTAAATTCTGACAACCCTGGTAAGCCATTCATTGTGAAATGAATCCTAATTTCAGGGATTTAAAAGGAAAATGCACATATGTTTTTAAATTGATATTTTTATGGGTTAAAACATATAATAGCATGTATTTTCTTCCATGATCTACATACCTACCTACTGACCTACCAAACCATCTACATAACTATATCAACAGGAAAAAGTGTGTAATTGAGAAGGTGGTAAAAATTATTTTTACTTTTTATCCCCCATGTAGCTTTTCAAATATAAGCTTAGTAAATAACTATAATTTATCAACGGAAGCACTTGCTTAATAATATTCTGTAACATTAACATAGCCTAACTCATTTAAAATGCACAAACCTTTTGACTCAGCGAATGAGCACAATATCCTATTGTTTTAAAGTTGAAATATTGGTAAATAAAATTATTTCTAAGTTTGTGTTTGTCATTTCCAATTTAATTCTATATCTTCATCTGAAGACATTGTTCTCACATTCAGTTTTCTAGTTGTATTTTTATCTATTGTATAAAAATGCTTTATGTTATAAAAGAAAGGTGACAGTACAGTCAGAAGATCTGAGGTAGAGTCTAGCACTATCATTTACTATCAGTGATTCTGGGAAAATCTGTAACCTCTCCATGGGGAATAAGAGGATGTGATAGAAACTGGTGTAGATAAAATGCCAGTTAACTAGCTGCTTTGCGACTGTCACAGTTTCACAGTATTCTGTGAGACAGAAGATGTAGCCTCTATTTTAAAGGTGAGGAATCCAAGCTTTCGAGATATTAGTGTGCCTAAATTCACATAGTCAATAAGTAGCATAGCCCTGATTTAAATCTAGACATCTGACTTCAAAATCTATGATCCTTTTGTTTTTCGGGGCTTTCTTCATCTGTAAAATAATAATGATAACAAAATTAGAGAGTTCAGATTTTGAGGGAATTAAATGAAATAATGTCCATGAAAATACTGTTTGAATTACAGTGCAAAGCATAAATCTTACCATTGCTTTGAAAATACAAGCATTCCTCTCCATTTATAACTCACATTAATAATATAAATTCAAATCCTGTAAGTGCTGTTCTTTCCTCTTACTATACCTAGGAGAATAGGGAGAAGCATCTTAAAGTTATCATTCAACCCTATATGATCCAAACTAATAAATACTAAATCCACTTCTTCCCTTTCTCTTTCCTCTTTCCATATTTTCATTATAGAAAAAAAAAGTAAAATGGCTGACTTCACATCGGTTATAGATAAAAGAGAAAAGAAGTAAACAATGACTTAAAAGCATCTGTCAAAAAATATATCCCTTTGGATTACATGAGGAGATTTTAAAATGTGTACGAATAAACATTTTATTGATATTAACCCTAAATCACTTTGGCTTTGTTTTACTAGAGAGTGATAGCTGTTAAGATGATTGATAAGCTATATATATGCTCATTTAATTTTTTAACAAGTCACAGAGCAGTTTACCAGCATTTTCTCTTAATAACAATAGAGAGGTTATTAATATTGCGCCATATTTTTCTTGCCCTGTAAATGAAAATATGAACATCAGGGAAGATTTTTATGCCTTAGGCTACAAGTAACGTAAAAGTCTTAAACTGGCTTAGTAATAAGGATATACTGACTCACATATTCAGAAACCCAAACATTAGACTGGGCTCCAGGGTTGGAGGATTCAACAATATCATCCAGGAGAAAGAAACCTTCCATCTCTTCATTCTGCAGTATATGATGTCAGATTCATCCTAAGGATGGTTTCCTTCCTGATTATAGTGGTCAGGGTTGCATTCTTCCTTCTTTATATCCAGTGGAGGCATATATGATCAAGCTCTAACCATCAAAAATGCTACCTTTTTCAGCTTGTTGAGACAAATATAGGGAACAGATCATATGTCTCAACCAGGGCAACGGCATGTGCTGACTGGCTTAGGCCTAGGGTCCTGAAACAATCCCCATGAGAGGCCTAGACTAATCATAACCCAACCCCGTAGGGCTACCCTTTCCTAACATAGCATTGCAGCTACACAGTGGTAGATGCATGGATGATGAGGTGGCAACCACAATGTATATGTCTCACAAATATCTTTATAAATCTTATAAATATACAGTTATCCCTTTGTATCCATGGGGGATTGGTTCCAAAATCCATAGATGCTCAATTCCTTTTTATATGATGGAGTGGTATTTGATTATAACCTATGCACATCCTCTCCTATACTTCGAATCATCTCTAGATTACCTTTAATACCTAATATAATACCTAGCACTTACAAGATAAGTGCTATGTAAATAGTGGTTATACTATATTACTTTTAATTTGCATTTGTTGTTCTCGCGGCATTTTTACTTCTTATTTTTATTTAGACAAAATATTTTTGAACCACAAGTGGTTGAATCCATGGAGATGGAGTCCATAATACAGAAGACTGACTGTATATGACTCCAGACATAGGCATAGGTAGTGTGACAAGAAGGTTTTTGTGGGGTTTGGGTGAAACAGATTAATTTGACTTGGTTGTTATAAGTTTTCATTTTACCTCTCTTGAAGAAATATTTCAGATTTTTACTCTGTCAAGACTGCATAGGGAAAGATCCCATCTGTATTTGGGCTAAAGGAAAAAAATCTGCCATAAGATACGGAAGGGAGAACTAGGCTTTAGTGATGTCAGAGGTGCTGATGACAATCTAAGGAATCAGCAAAACAGAGAGAATTCAGGAAGGGCACTGGACTTTTCACACCCTATGCTGTAATATTTAAAACTGATTTATTTGAAGATCTTAATGAACAGGACAAACAGAGCCAAAGATTCAATAAATTGCTTTCCTGCCAAATCTTACATACTCTGATTATCAGAACACACTGAGGTACTCAATTATTCAAATGTGTTTTAAATTAGAAAATAAGATTTACATATACTATATCACAAATATACACACAATTTTGAATTAGTAGATTTAGCAAGATGTGAAGTTCTGTTGTTATCAAAACAGAAATTGGTTCTTCTTATTAGTAGCTGCTTACAGGCTATAAAGAGTCAGTTCGTGTGTATAGCTATGGAAGATGGCGCCTGAGTTGCTGATTTCTCACATGTGCTCAAGCAAGGCAAGATGTTGAGCTATCCCTATCAAACAAGGTTTTGGGGGCAACATTGCTGCTTACATGAAAGAAAAGGTTATTATTTTGAGACAAGCTTTACTGGTAATCAAAAGCTTCCATGGTTAGGGTAACAAAAACCAGATATAAAGTTTTAAATTCTGGAGATTCAGACAGGAAAAAAAGAAAACTGGGGGAAGCAGGCAAGAGAGTCAACAGTAGGAAGATGGTCCCTACATCAATTCCGCTTTTCCTTAGGTGCCCAGCTCTTTTCATGCCGACAATTCCTTCTGAACCAAATATTCCCTTGATTCCATCATCATCCACTTTACATTATTATAACTACTTTCCATCATAAGTTTTATGAATAATACATGTCAAAAATCCTTACATTATCTAAGATTTTAAACATATGAGGAGGTTGATGAAAAATTAGGTTAATGGAACTAGTTAGAATTATCTTTTAAAATACTAATATCCCTATGTTCTGTTTCTACACCCTTTTATTTATTATTCACTTTATAAAAAAACAAATGACACAACAAAATGGTCAAGTTAAAATACTGCTCATCCTATAGAAATGAACCCTACATGATATGCCAAAATTAGATTACAATTCTTAAATGAACCTTACCAATAATATATTGTTACACACAGCTATGTAACTTAAAATTAAATATATATATTTATATATAAAGATTGGGGTATCTTTGGATAGATACATTTATATTTATATAGATACATTTTAAAACATGAAGATATATGTGACCATTTTCTCAAAATTAGAAGAACAGTGGTTTCATGAATTCTGTTGGCTATCTGGTTCTGTTTTTGGCACTTTAGATATCTAATACAAATGGTGAAAAATTTGCCACTTCATGTAAGAAGAATCATACTGAATCAAGCAGTTTATTTCGACACAGTCTGCAAAGGTCTTTAAGCATACATAACTCAAAAAATAATCTGTTATCCTGCAAATTAGTCAAACATAATGTCATTAATATATTTTGTCTTTGGTTATTAATAATAATAAAATTTTATTGAACCCATGTGTGTATCTCTGAGAAAATAACAAAAAAGGACTAATTATAGCCTTAAAGCATCACTTAAAGATGGTCTCCAATATATATAGTTGATACATGTCTTTTACACTGAAGTGCTGACAAATGATTAAACATATAGGTAGAAAATATGTATGTCTGACATTTTGAAGTTATTCCTTTATAACCAGAACACAAATAATTTCCTATACTTTAACAAGTGATATGTTCAAGTTCTCCAGAACTCCAAAAGTGTGAGAATTTTCACACTTACCAACAGTATCACATGGTTCATCTTTGTGCACACAGAAATCTTTCCTAGAAAGAAAAATAGAAAACTGAAATAAAGATAAATTATTTTGTACAAACAAGACATCATGTGACTCATTTTTAATAGTTATATGATTAATTGAAGCACATCTGTCATCTCCAAGAATCTAATAAAACTGTGAATAAGATTAATTTTTAATTCTAAGATATGGAAGATTAATTAAATTTTATAGCACATGATATAATTAATCCTCAGACATTAGACAGTTCCCATATGATGGACAATATTTCAAAAGTAAGATCCCATCTTGTTTTGAATTTTACAGTATTCTATTGTTTTATTACAAAAAAAATCTGGTATTGGGACAAGGCTTTCCATTTGAAAAATTACTGGAAGATACCTACTTTATGTAACACAAAAATTATTTCCAGATCAAAGATTTAAATGTAAGAAATACAACTTAAAACAACATCATATTTTCTATCATAAGACTGGCAAAATTTTTAAAAGACTGATAATCATTTTATTAATGGTATAAGGAAATTATTATTTTACATAAATGGGATCTAACTATGTATAATATTTTACAATTTTTACTCTTTATCTGAAATTATATCTTAGCATTCCTAAGAATGCTTCACTCTTGTTATCAATTATTTAGGATTTCATAGAGCAAAATTTAATAGACCTTAATAAGAGTTATGAGATTTGGAGGCAGAATATATGAAAGCAAAACTTTTAATCTACCTCTTACTAGCTATGTGATCTTAGGCAACTTATTTAAACTTGTTGTTCCTCTGTCACCTCATCATAAAGATAGAGGTAGTAATAATATCTACCACCTAGGTTTATTGTTCAATTTAAATGATTTAACATGTATAAAACCTTAAAAACTTAGGTTACTGTGGAAGGGAAATGAATTAACACATATAAGGTATTTAAAACAGCGCCACACACAAAGTAAGCTCTAAAAAGTTAGTTGTGATGTTTTGGTTGGGGATTTTTTTTATTGCTGCTATTAGTGTATCATAACATAAGCAACTTCTTAGCAATAAGCTTTTAGGTTCTATACCATTTTTACTATCACAAACAATATTACAATAGGCTTTTTGTGTGTACATAAATGAGAAATGTAAAATTATCTTTTTAAAAAAATTTCCTCTCTTTGTTACAGGATCTGAAAGCTGTATCTAAATGATAAAAAAAATGACTTTTAAAATTAAGCACAATACTTTTGCCTATTCACCAATGAAGTCTACATTGATCTTTATAATGGTTAGCTTTCAATTCACATCTTGCTTGGCTCATCAGCAGCATTTGTGAGTTAATACATACATATATCTATATATGTATACATATGTATATATAGATATATGTATAAATGTATCTCTATATGTATATATATACAGATATGTATAGATACATGTATATGTATATCTAGATACATATATACATATACAGATACATGTATATGTATATGTAGATACATACATATACAGATACATGTATATGTATATATAGATACATACATATACAGATACAGGTATATGTATATATAGATACATACATATACAGATACAGGTATATGTATATATAGATACATATATACATATACGGATACATGTATATGTATATACAGATATATGAATGTGTGTGTGTGTTGGTAAATGTTCCTTGCATATTAGAAATGTATATTTAATTTTTTGGAGTGCAGTTCCATATATGCTCGTTATATTTAGCTCTTAAAAGCTCTGATATACAATTGCTAAGTAGAATAATCAATACTGGATTGATTTTTACATTGTACTGACAAAAGACTGTTAAAATTCCATTGTGCTTATAATTTTTTGATGTTTCCCTGTGATTCTAATTTTTGATTTGTTTATCTCAAAGTTTATTGTTTATTAAGTACTCGGTCTCTAAGTTTGATTGTTTATTTTGAACTATTATTTTTATTATTGTGTAAAATCTATATGTTTACTTTGCTAAGGTGGATTGTGTCTGATACTAACAAATATTAATATACCGTACTGCACTAATATTTGCTTGTCCTATCTCTTTCATTTTGTTTTCAACATCCATTTTCTCTGAGTTTCTTATAAAGAACACATAGTGAAATTTTAAAAAGCTAGTTATATAATATCTTTTAAATGAATTTAATCCTTTTCTATTATTGATATGTTTGGATTTCTATTATTTATGATTTCTATTTACCAAGTTATATTTCTTTTTTATTTTATTTATTTTATTGTTATTATACTTTAAGTTTTAGGGTACATGTGCACAATGTGCAGGTTTGTTACATATGTATACATGTGCCATGTTGGTGTGCTGCACCCATTAACTCCTCATTTAGCATTAGGTATATCTCCTAATGCTATCCCTCCCCCCTCCCCCCACCCCACAACAGTACCCGGAGTGTGATGCTCCTCTTCCTGTGTCCATGTGTTCTCATTGTTCAATTCCCATCTATGAGTGAGAACATGTGGTGTTTGGTTTTTTGTCCTTGCGATAGTTTGCTGAGAATGATGGTTTCCAGTTTCATCCATGTCCCTACAAAGGACACGAACTCAACATTTTTTATGGCTGCATAGTATTCCATGGTGTATATGTGCCACATTTTCTTAATCCAGTCTACCGTTGTTGGACATTTGGGTTGGTTCCAAGTCTTTGCTATTGTAAATAGTGCTGCAATAAACATACGTGTGCATGTGTCTTTATAGCAGCATGATTTATAATCTTTTGGGTATATACCCAGTAATGGGATGGCTGGGTCAAATGGTATTTCTAGTTCTAGATCCCTGAGGAATCTCCACACTGACTTCCATAATGGTTGAACTAGTTTACAGTCCCACCAACAGTGTAAAAGTGTTCCTATTTCTCCACATCCTCTCCAGCACCTGTTGTTTCCTGACTTTTTAATGATCACTATTCTAACTGGTGTGAGATGGTATCTCATTGTGGTTTTGATTTGCATTTGTCTGATGGCCAGTGATGATGAGCATTTTTTCATGTGTTTTTTGGCTGCATAAATGTCTTCTTTTGAGAAGTGCCTGTTAATATCCTTCACCCACTTTTTGATGGGGTTGTTTGTTTTTTTTTGTAAATTTGTTTGAATTCATTGTAGATTCTGGATATTAGCCCTTTGTCAGATGAGTAGGTTGCGAAAATTTTCTCCCATTTTGTAGGTTGCCTGTTCACTCTGATGGTAGTTTCTTTTGCTGTGCAGAAGCTCTTTAGTTTAATTAGATCCCATTTGTCAATTTTGGCTTTTGTTGACATTGCTTTTGGTGTTTTAGACATGAAGTCCTTGCCCATGCCTATGTCCTGAAAGGTATTGCCTAGGTTTTCTTCTAGGGTTTTTATGGTTTTAGGTCTAACATGTAAGTCTTTAGTCTGTCTTGAATTAATTTTTGTATAAGGTGTAAGGAAGGGATCCAGTTTCAGCTTTCTACGTATGGCTAGCCAGTTTTCCCAGCACCATTTATTAAATAGGAAATCCTTTCCCCATTGCTTGTTTTTCTCAGGTTTGTCAAAGATCAGATAGTTGTAGATATGTGGCATTATTTCTGAGGGCTCTGTTCTGTTCCATTGATCTGTATGTCTGTTTTGGTAGCAGTACCATGCTGTTTTGGTTACTGTAGCCTTGTAGTATAGTTTGAAGTCAGGTAGTGTGATGCCTCCGGCTTTGTTCTTTTGGCTTAGGATTGACTTGGCAATGCTGGCTCTTTTTTGGTTTCATATGAACTTTAAAGTAGTTTTTTCCAATTCTGTGAAGAAAGTCATTGGTAGCTTGATGGGGATGGCATTGAATCTATTTATAGATTCTAGATTCAATGCCAAGTTATATTTCTTTGTTTTTCTTTTTCTCTTTCTTCCTTTTATTTTTCACTCACTTTTTTTGGCTACTTTGAAAGTAACATTAAATTGTGGTTGATGTATGATTCCTTTTACTTTCTAAAGTATGATATATTTGTTCTCTATTGCTGCTGTAAAAATTTCATAAATTTGGTGACTTAAAACAACACAAAACTTTAACTTACAGTCTGAAGGCCAGAATTTTGAAATGGGCTTTACTGCACTAAAATCAATATGTGAGCAGTATCATGTTCCCTCTGAAAGCTCTAGACAAGAATATGTTTCCTTGCCTTCACTAGCTTCCAGAGGCTACCCAGGTTTCTTGACTGAGGGCCTCCTTCTATTTTCAAGGTCAACGATTGCATCACTCTGCCCCCTGCTTCCATCCTCATATGACCCTCTCTGACTCTCCACTCTCTCTCTTTTCCTCACACCAGGATAATCTCGCCCCCTCAAGATCCTTAATACAATCACATCTGCACAGTCATTTCTTCCATATGAGATAACATATTTTCAGGTTCTGGAAATTAGAGCACAAACATCTTTGCAGGGGATGTTACTTTTCCTGCCTACCACATATCCTTAGAATGTCTAAAGCTCTTCCTCCTGAAAAAGGCAAGAATATAACATTCTTTTAATCCAATCTCTCCCTTCAATTTCTCATGTGTTTTTAATCTGAAATTATGGTTCCATCTTGATTTTTCAAATCTAAAATTAGACTGTTTCTTTTAAAAACCATCAGGGCTTATGTAGCAATTTGCCTATTTATTTAGCAATTTATTTTCTCAGTTATAATTTACTTTCTAGACATCTCACTATTCTTTTTCTTTAAGTACATTCTTCAGCATCTCTTCCAATGAGGATCTATCTATGAATGGTAAACTTTGCTTGTTTTTTCTTTTGCTTTCATTTTTATTGTTTTGCATGTATTCCTAACTGAATAGTAACTGAGTTGTTATAAAGTCAAATTTATTGACTCTCAACACACTGAAGATACCATTTCATTTTATTCCAGCATTCATAAATATTGATTAGAAGTCTCTGATTACAGTTTTTGCCTTTTTTTCATGCATTTGCTTTCTGCTTACTTTTTTAACACTCTTTCCGTCTTTATAATTCTACAGTCCCACGAAGATGGGTCAAGGTACTGATTTTGTTTTTATTTATCTTCTTTGGTACTTGGTATATTTTCAACTTAAAGATCCATGAACACTTAAAAATTCTTACCATTATCTATTTAGTTAATCCCTCTGACATTCCATTCTCTTCTCCTAGAACTTCTTTAGGAATATGATAGTTCTTCTCATCCTGATGTCTGTAGTGCTCAGGCACCTTTGTGTATTTGCATCTCTTAACCACTCTATGTAGCCTGCTGGGAGAATCCCTCGGATCTATCATCCAATCCACTAATGCTCTCTTCAGATGGATCTAATCTGCTCTTCAATTTAGAAATTGAAATTTTAAGTATACGTACCATATTCCATATTTCTTCCTGAGAACATTTATTTTCATCAGTTTTCAAATCAACTGTTTTCCTCCAAAACATCTTATTCTCATATTTTGAAATTTTTTATTGTTTTTAATTAGGTGGACATGCTTGTTTTATAATCCCTGTTAGTACTTTTAAAAAATTATTATTCTTTAATATGCCTCTGGGTTCTTACAATGGAATATGTTATCATTGGTCATTTTGGAATTATATTATGAACTCAGTCAGTGGGATGTTAATTGTGATTGCCTCATGGTGTAAGTTGAAAGAGAGTCCCTTCAGAGCAGTTTTGCATATGCTTTCACTAAGTGCTTCAATTTTGAAATCAGATTCATGGTAATGAATACCCAGAGGAAGCATTTTTGTCCTAACCTGGGGTGATGGATGAGGCAGAATGTTTCTTTGTTCACAACCTGTGCTTGCTGGCAGAACTTTTACCAGTTCATACTTTTATTAAGGATCTAAGTATCTGCAAATTCTAGTTGTGTGTAATCATTTCAGTTCCACTTCCCCACTTTGCACAGACTCATTAAAACATAAAAACCTAGATTTTTTTAGTTCAAAAAACTCCCTCAGGGAAGCTACCACATTACCTTAGATGCTTACTAAACTTGTTGCCAGAACTTGCTTTGTTTTTGGCTCATCTGTGCATGTGAAAGTGCGCTTATTGTATTTTTTGCTATGGTTTATAGATGTTCATAATGGGAACATTTTCTGATTATCTAGACAGCCAGATTCTCACATAATTAAAAGAACTGGACTTAATCTGTGACCTACCATATAGGAATGAAGTGCAGTAAAATGATACGTTAGTTTATTGTTAGCATTAGGTCTAAATATATATAGAAACAAGCCATAGGCCTTTTTTATTATTACATTTTATATCATGCAGCTACTTTCACCAAATGCTTTAAAAGACTGCAGAGCTGCCTCAATAAGATGTTCAGTTGATATTTAATAGTTTTTCAAAAATGTCTTTCAACAAGTGGGGATTATTTTACTTATAAATTATTGTAAAAAATAAGTGATTACTACAATATTGTTATTTTTCTTCCAAATGGTTGGAGATAGAAAAAAATATTTGTTGCTAGCCATGAGTATAAGATAGGGATGAAGTATTTTAATATCAACATTAATTATTAAAATTGTTCTCTGTTTCTCCTGGCAAATTCTGAAAGAGATGACTATGCAAAACAAATATAGACTCAATTATGAGAGTAATGTGGAAAAGGTAGAGCTAAAAGAGAGAAGATAAAACATAACCTTAAATAATATCTTTTCAATACAAGGCACAAAATGAACTTAATATAAACTTAATTCATTTAAATCACACCCGAAATTTAGGAATATATTTACCATTCTCTAGTTATAAATAACAAAAATAATCCAAGTATGATAGGTTATCACATGAATTGCTTCATGAAGTATCAGTGGAAGATGTATTATTCCTGTGGTTCTCTTAGCTGAGAACACTTCTCCAGTATTTCATTAGGACTTAAGCAAGGCAAAGACTCAGGCCCGCTTGCATGTTATCCCTTCTCTCTTTCCTTACTTAATTAACTCCACCCTCAAATACTTGGCTTTAGTTTGTTTTAGTGGCCATGTTTCCCCTACCTCTGTTTGCCTTTATAATGGATCCAGAGGAAACTTTGCTCTAAAGAGGGCCTGCTGCCCACTGCAAAGCTCACCTCATTATACTGGCAAGGGAGCAGGTTTTCCCTAAAACACAGTAGACATAATGTAATGTTACACTGTGCTGTCTACTGATTACTGTATATTTCCAGACAACAGAAACAGTATAACATGTTTTTACCAGTTTGTACAAATTTTAGTGTTTTTCTCAAATATGCTATTATTTTTGTATTCTAGTAAATCCAAAAACTAGTTAATCCAGGCTGGGTGCAGTGGCTCATGCGTGTAATTCCAGCACTTTGGGAGGCCGAGGCGTGTGAATCACTGAGGTCGGGAGTTCGAGACCAGCCTGACCAACATGGAGAAACCCCGTCTCTACTAAAAAAAAAATACAAAAAATTAGCCAGGTGTGGTGGCGCATCCCTGTAATCCCAGCTACTGAAGAGGCTAAGGCAGGAGAATCACTTGAACCCGGGAGGCGGAGGTTGTGGTGAGCCAAGATCATGCAATTGCACTCCAGCCTGGGCAACAAGAGCAAAACTCCTTCTTAAATTAAAAAAAACAAAAAACAAAAAACTAGTTAATCCATTCTTGATAATTTAAAGATGGCTGTTAGCACTTGGTACACTAATCTTCACTTCTTTTGTATATAGATGATATAATCCTATCAGGTTGCTTCCATACTCCTTAAAAGTCTACTGACCCAACAGAATGGATGTTGAAAAGTAGATGCATTTTTTGGTAAATTATTAAAAAGTAAATAGGAAAGAAAGCAAATAAATTTTGATGAAGTAAATAATTTGATTGTCAGTATTGGGAGTTTTAATATTTATAACTTTTATTGTAAATATATATATCTTTCTGAAAATATGTACCAAAATTAGAGGGAAAACTCTAGATAAATGACGGAAGATACATCCAAATTTTATCTCATAAAACATAATCACTATAGCTGTCCTACCCTAAACTTTTCCCATGGTAAGCAGCATGCAACTAGTTTTTCCAAGCAGTCACCATCCCCTTCAATATACAAGATACAAAACAGGAAACCTTGTAAGTCTGGGCAAGACAAGGCTGCTCTCAATCAGAACATTTATTCCCAGGGTTATAATGGAAGGTTTTTGCGAAGCCAAATGGTTCCTTCATAGTCCTGAGGTAAATCCTATCCTTCCCCAACTCTAGTCCCTAGCATCTTTCCACTGGGAAATCACCTTCTATTGCATCATATTTTCTGGTCAGTGTGTTTCAGTGTATTCTAGTCATCAGCTTCCAATCATAGGATTATCCCCCCACATTGAAACCCATGTTCTCAGAGGATGGAAAAGAGATAATATAGTAAAATATGAATGGCTCTGAATCATCCAAACTCAGTAGATGAGATGCCTAGAGCGTTCCTCTTTGCTATCTTTCCTGATGCCTGATTCTTCAGTTCTTCCTTTGATTCTGAGAATATCGAATCAAAATAAGCCAACTATTTCTTCTGTTGCTCAACTTAGGCAAAGTTGATCTCTGTGGCTCAAAACAAATAATATCCTAATGATAAAGGAAAATAATTTCTGCTGGCAGCAAAACATATTCAGAGTCTCAATATAACTATAGATGAAGATGAATGGAAAGGTTTTCTAGCATTATTATTATAAATAAATGACAAAATATCATTTCTCTACATAGGAAACTATAGAAATCAAATATTTACGAGAACACCATGCCTGGTGGTAGAAGTTGTATACTGCATAATTCTATGGACACATTTATAATACACAACATAAATGGCTCCCTCTACTGTTGTGTAGTGTACGGCCTATACAACTGAATATTGTGGGATACATTAAGTGTCTCTAATATGCCATGTACTAAATAAGGGGAAGGACACAACAGAGATAAATAAAATAGGCTTCTACTTGAAAGGCACAGAAGTGGATAAAACATATCACCTCTGTAATGTGATAAGGGTCTCAGGAGCAGTGAGAAAGAAGTCTGGGGAGTTATATTAAATAATGAATAATTCTATTATTCAATTGCCTTTGCCAGCAGACAAATGGAGAAAGAAACACCCAAAACAGATGATACTGAATAAAATGGCAATGCAAAAAATTAAAGAACCACATAAAATCAAATCTTCACCTTAGGGTCAAGAATCACTCAGATGTAGGGGGAAAGGGATTTGGGGTGATTTTTCTAAATATATAATACATCATATCATGATGCATGAGCCTGCAACATGACTATTTGATTTACATAATGTGAATCATGGGACTTCATCTGTAACTAAACAACACGATAAAACTATGACAAATGCACTGCTTATTGTCAAGGGCATTTAGAGTCCACCACATAGCCAATTTCTGTTCACTTAGCAAACAAATGAAAAAAGCATATTACAAAAAAAAAAAAAAAAGAAAAAAAAATCTAGTTATTTCATCCAGAAACGCTAGAAGTACCTCTCACTAAAATTGAAGAATAAATTGTCAGCAGCATTATAAACCAAAGATCAGATGATAATTCTTAATCTTCAGTTCTCCAATAATCAACTTCTTTGCAGAAGACCAAAGTAATGTATTCCTAATTCAAAATATTCAAATATTTATTTTATGGGATGGGGATAGAGATTATTTGCTGACTAGACCTTTGATCGTGTGGATTCAAATTCTCTCATTTTTGGCTCATGTAGACCGTGCACCCGAAGTCTGCATCACAGAGTTTCATTATGTGAGTTTATAGAAATGACACTGTTAGACTTTGGCAACTGGGAAGGCCAATAAATTTTGCCTAAGTTCTGATTTATGTTGAAAAAAATGAAATGTAGCCTTTAATTTCCAAGAATGAAGATGCATCTGAGAATAAGTCTCACTGTAGAGTTTAATAGTGCCTGGGGATATACCTATAAATGATTCATTCAAAAATTATTCTGTAATTTGTATTAAATCAAGTTATTTTTGCAATTTCTATGTTTTATTAAATTTTCTCTTACTTGCCAATGGCATTAGTTTGAAACTAACTTTCACATGTATTATACATAAACCAAAAGCATTTCTGCAAATAGGAAAGGCAAAGCTATCATTAATAAAATTGAATTTTAAAGAGTATTTTCAAAGGGCATAAAGATATATGCCTTCTCCATGATTTCAATAAGAAATGTGAAAATTGCACTAAGAAATCATAGAGTTGAGAGTTAAGAGAACATGTTTTGTGTTTTTGTTACTATGAACCCAGAAGCATAACTAGGTCAGCTTTAAACTATTTACTTTATTGTACTGCACAGGACAATTTGACAAATATATGACCTCAGATAGGTTTGGATTTGTAGAAGCATTATGCATTTTAGCTGAGACCAAACTTGATCCCTGAGCTAAAATTTCTTCCTATTAATGTATGCACATAACCCCCAACATTTACTAGTTATCTACGATGAGCATTTACTAGAAACTGAGCCTGGTTCTGAGTTTACTCTGCCAAATATGGATAATAACATGCAATCCAGGGAGATTAACATTTTTTCCTATGTTATTCTATTTTTCACAGCTTTCTTACAAAGCTAAATAGCTGATCATCTTTACCCTAACTAGAAAGGGATATTTTTTCCTTAACTACATGAAGCACTCATTTAATCTTTATTAACCAAATGGTACTAGGTCACTTAGGAATAAAATATTCTCTTTAGTGGGGTGATTTTTCACTATTATGGCACTGGAAACAAATATGGAGAAAGGGTGATCCTCCACAGAAGCCTTGTCCCACAAGTGAGTAAAGGGAGAACAGTTTGCCAGTATTCATCAGTATTTTATATATGTGTACCCTTTGACAGAGCAAGTACTTTTTAATCTACCCTAAATAAATACTATTACAGCACATGTTTACAACCATATATAAACATATTTATAGAACATTTTCTCTAACAGCAAAAAATTAGAAAGTTCTATAAACAGATAAGTAGTTGAATAAATTAGGATACTTTTATTTGATATATAGTATGTCAGCTCCCCCTCACAAATGATGCAGACCGATATAGGAATGCATCAGTTTCCGATTGCTGCTATAACAGATTACCATGAACTTAGTGGCTTAAAACAACACAAATTTGTTATCTCGTCAGAAGTCAAGTGCAGGTCTTAATGGAACAAAATAAAAGTGCCATAGAGCTGCATTCCTTCTAGAGGCACTAGGGTATAATCTATGTCCTGGCCTTTTCCAGCTTCTAGACATTGCTGGCATTCTTTGGCTTTTGACCTGTTTTTCTGTCTTCAAAACTGGGTTTATAGCATCTTCCAGTCCTTCTCTGACTTTGAACTTCTGCCTCCCTCTTCCTTATTTTAGGACTCTTGTGATTACATTGAACCACTCAAATATGCCAGGATAATGTGCCCATCTCAAGATCCTTAATCACATTTGCAAAGTCCCCTTGCCATGTAAGATGGCATATTCACTGGTTCTGGAGATTAGAACGTGAATATTTGGGGAGGAGGGACATTATTCTGCCTCCCACAATAAATAACATAAAAATACTTGCCAGACATAATCGTAAAGTGAAAAAGCAAACAAATAGAGAAAACTGTGTATAGCATGAAACAATGTTCTTTACATACACACCAACTCTTAACATTGATTACCTTAGGGTTGGAGAGCGGGAGGAGAAGTTGGTAAAAGTTAATTTACTATGTAAACACTAAGGTGTTTCTTTTACTTTTACCATAAGAATATGCTTATAATATGACAATATATTTAAAAGTTATATTTAAACTTTTGCCATGAGAATATGCATTACTTGGAAAATAAAACCATATTAGGCTACATTTCCAAGAAAAGTATACAAAAATAAGCAATTGTTTGAAACAGACTTTTAAGGGAAAATATGGATTATAAAACAGTATGTAAGATGACTTCAACAACATAGATAACATTCTGTTTCCTAAGTGGAGGGGTAAACAGGCAGTTGTTAATTATATTATTATTTATGCTCTTTGTATATATGAAATATATCACACTATGCTTTCTTCTTTTCCTTTTAATAGAATTCTTGTGTTGCATCGCTAGGGAAAGCTAGCAACAAGGGAGGCAATAATGAAGAGTGGTCAGTTCAACATGCTAGTTTTAAGGTTTTTAACACTAAAAAAATTGGATGCAGAAAATTCTAAAGCTTTTTTTAGAGTTTTGAAAGAAAAAATGGCATTGGAAATAAGGAATAAAATCAATGCCACAATATATTTTGTTGGTGAGAAACAAAACTTGTATGTAGACTATGATCCCAATAATGTAACTCCATGTATTTAATTATATGCATACATAAGAAATACCACTGATGAAATATACTTTAAAATGTTAACTATACTTTTTCCTGTGTAGTGGAACTATAAGCTAATTTTTATCTTTATTCTTGTACTTATCAGTTTTCTGTAATATATATTGCATTTGTAATAAGAGAAAATTATAAATCAGTAATCAAATTATGATTATCATCTTCTTTAGTCTCAGAAGCAATATTTCTCAAATCTATTACTGTTAAGAAGGAAGAAAGACTTGACCAATGCAAATGTTTAACCTAGACTCACCTCAAACCTTATAACCATAAGTCCCCTCTCCATCCATGCAAATCTTTCCATCCCTTCTACCAACTTCAATTTACTACTCTTTTTTTTCTTTTTTTTTTGTGAATTTATTATTATTATTATTATTATACTTTAAGTTTTAGGGTACATGTGCACAACGTGCAGGTTTGTATACATATACATGTGCCATGTTGGTGTGCTGTACCCATTAACTCGTCATTTGGTATTAGGTATATCTCCTAATGCTATTCCTCCCCCGTTCCCCCATCCCACAACAGGCCCCAGTGTGTGATGTTCCCCTTCCTGTGTCCATGTGTTCTCCTTGTTCAATTCCCACCTATGAGTGAGAACATGCGGTGTTTGGTTTTTTGTCCTTGCCATAGTTTGCTGAGAATGATGGTTTCCAGCTTCATCCATGTCCCTACAAAGGACATGAACTCATCATTTTTTATGGCTGCATAGTATTCCAGGGTGTATATGTGCCACATTTTCTTAATCCAGTCTATCATTGTTGGACATTTGGGTTGGTTCCAAGTCTTTGCTATTGTGAATAGTGCCGCAATAAACATACGTGTGCATGTGTCTTTATAGCAGCATGATTTAAAATCCTTTGGGTATATACCCAGTAATGGGAAGGCTGGGTCAAATGGTATTTCTAATTCTAGATCCCTGAGGAATCACAACACCGACTTCCACAATGGTTGAACTAGTTTACAGTCCCACCAACAATGTAAACATGTTCCTATTTCTCCACATCCTCTCCAGCACCTGTTGTTTCCTGACCTTTTAATGATTGCCATTCTAACTGGTGTGAGATGGTATCTCATTGTGGTTTTGATTTGCATTTCTCTGATGGCCAGCGATGATGAGCATTTTTTCATGTGTCTGTTGGCTGCATAAATGTCTTCTTTTGAGAAGTGTCTGTTAATATCCTTCACCCACTTTTTGATGGGGTTGTTTTTTTCTTTTTTCTTTTTTTTTAAATTATTCTTATACTTTAAGTTTTAGGGTACATGTGCACAATGTGCAGCTTAGTTACATATGTATACATGTGCCATGCTGGTGTGCTGCACCCATTAACTCGTCATTTAGCATTAGGTATATCTCCTAATGCTATCCCTCCCCCGTCCCGCCACCCTACAACAGTCCCCAGAGTGTGATGTTCCCCTTCCTGTGTCCATGTGTTCTCATTGTTCAATTCCCACCTATGAGTGAGAACATGCAGTGTTTGGTTTTTGTCCTTGTGATAGTTTACTGAGAATGATGATTTCCAATTTCATCCATGTGCCTACAAAGGACATGAACTCTTCATTTTTTATGGCTGCATAGTATTCCATGTGTATATGTGCCACATTTTCTTAATCCAGTCTGTCATTGTTGGACATTTGGGTTGGTTCCAAGTCTTTGCTATTGTGAATAGTGCCGCAATAAACATACATGTGCATGTGTCTTTATAGCAGCATGATTTATAGTCCTTTGGGTATATACCCAGTAATGGGAAGGCTGGTTCAAATGTTATTTCTAGTTCTAGATCCCTGAGGAATCGCCACACTGACTTGCACAATGGTTGATCTAGTTTACAGTCCCACCAACAGTGTAAAAGTGTTTCTATTTCTCCACATCCTCTCCAGCACCTTTTGTTTCCTGACTCTTTAATGATTGCCATTCTAACTGGTGTGAGATGGTATCTCATTGTGGTTTTGATTTGCATTTTTCTGATGGCCAGTGATGATGAGCATTTTTTCATGTGTCTTTTGGCTGCATGAATGTCTTCTTTTGAGAAGTGTCTGTTCATATACTTTGCCCACTTTTTGATGGGGTTGTTTGTTTTTTTCTTGTAAATCTGTTGGAGTTCATTGTAGATTCTGGATATTAGCCCTTTGTCAGATGAGTAGGTTGCAAAAAGTTTCTCCCATTGTGTAGGTTGCCTGTTCATTCCAATGGTGGTTTCTTTTGATGTGCAGAAGCTCTTTAGTTTAATTAGATCCCATTTGTCAATTTTGGCTTTTGTTGCCATTACTTTTGGTGTTTTAGACATGAAGTCCTCGCCCATGCCTATGTCCTGAATGGTATTGCCTAGGTTTTCTTCTAGGGTTTTTATGGTTTCAGGTCTAACGTTTAAGTCTTTAATCCATCTTGAATTAATTTTTGTATAAGGTGTAAGGAAGGGATCCAGTTTCAGCTTTCTACATATGGCTAGCCAGTTTTCCCAGCACCATTTATTAAATAGGGAATCTTTTCCCCATTGATTGTTTTTCTCAGGTTTGTCAAACATCAGACAGTTGTAGCTATGCAGCCTTATTTCTGAGGGCTCTGTTCTGTTCCGTTGATCTATATCTCTGTTTTGGTACCAGTACCATGCTGTTTTGTTTACTGTAGCCTTGTAGTATAGTTTGAAGTCAGGTAGTGTGATGCCTCCAGCTTTGTTCTTTTCACTTAGGATTGACTTGGCGATGCGGGCTCTTTTTTGGTTCCATATGAACTTGAAAGTAGTTTTTTCCAATGCTGTGAAGAAAGTCATTGGTAGCATGATGGGGATGGCATTGATCTATAAATTACCTTGGGCAGTACGGTCATTTTCACGATATTGATTTTTCCTACCTAGGAGCATGGGATGTTCTTCCATTTGTTTGTATTCTCTTTTATTTCATTGAGCAGTGGTTTGTAATTCTCCTTGAAGAGGTCCTTCACGTCCCTTTTAGGTTGAATTCCTAAGTATTTTATCTCTTTGAAGCAATTGTGAATGGGAGTTCAGTCATGATTTGGCTCTCTGTTTGTCTGTTATTGGTGTATAAGAATGCTTGTGATTTTTGTACATTGATTTTGTATTCTGAGACTTGGCTGAAGTTGCTTATCAGCTTAAGGAGATTTTGGGCTGAGACAATGGGGTTTTCTAGATATACAATCATGTCGTCTGCAAACAGGGACAATTTGACTTCCTCTTTTCCTAATTGAATACCCTTTATTTCCTTCTCCTGCCTGATTACCCTGGCCAGAACTTCCAACACTATGTTGAATAGGAGTGGTGAGAGAGGGCATCACTGTCTTGTGCCAGTTTTCAAGGGGAATGCTTCCAGTTTTTGCCCATTCAGTATGATACTGGCTGTGGGTTTGTCATAGATAGCTCTTATTATTTTGAGATACGTCCCATCAATACCTAATTTATTGAGAGTTTTTAGCATGAAGGGTTGTTGAATTTTGTCAAAGGCCTTTTTCTTGTAAATTTGTTTGAGTTCATTGTAGATTCTGGATATTAGCCCTTTGTCAGATGAGTAGGTGGCAAAAATTTTCTCCCATTTTGTAGGTTGCGTGTTTACTCTGAAGGTAGTTTCTTTTGCTGTGCAGAAGCTCTTTAGTTTAATTAGATGCCATTTGTCCATTTTGGCTTTTGTTGCCATTGCTTTTGGTGTTTTAGATATGAAGTCCTTGCCCATGCCTGTGTCCTGAATGGTATTGCCTAGGTTTTCTTCTAGGGTTTTTATGGTTTTAGGTCTAACATGTAAGCCTTTAATCCATCTTGAATTAATTTTTGTATAAGGTGAAAGGAAGGGATCCAGTTTCAGCTTTCTACATATGGCTAGCCAGTTTTCCCAGCACCATTTATTAAATAGGGAATCCTTTCCCCATTGCTTGTCTTTGTCAGGTTTGTCAAAGATCATATAGTTGTAGATATGCGGCATTATTTCTGAGGGCTCTGTTCTGTTCCATTGGTCTATATCTCTGTTTCGGTACCAATACCATACTGTTTTGGTTACTGTAGCCTTGTAGTATAGTTTGAAGTCAGGTAGCGTGACGCCTCCAGCTTTGTTCTTTTGGCTTAGGATTGACTTGGCAATGCGGGCTCTTTTTTGGTTCCCTATGAACTTTAAAGTAGTTTTTTCCAATTCTGTGAAGAAAGTCATTGGTAGCTTGATGGGGATGGCATTGAATCTCTAAATTACCTTGGGCAGTATGGCCATTTTCACGATACTGATTCTTCCTACCCATGAGCATGGAATGTTCTTCCATTTGTATTCTCTTTTATTTCATTGAGCAGTGGTTTTTAGTTCTCCTTGAAGAGGTCCTTCACATCCCTTGTAAGTTGGATTCCTAGGTATTTTATTCTCTTTCAAGCAATTGTGAATGGGAGTTCACTCATGATTTGGCTGTTTGTCTGTTATTGGTGTATAAGAATGCTTGTGATTTTTGCACATTGATTTTGTATCCTGAGAATTTGCTGAAGTTGTTTATCAGCTTAAGGAGATTTTGGGCTGAGATGATGGGGTTTTCTAGATATACAATCATGTCATCTGCAAACAGGGACAATTTCACTTCCTCTTTTCCTAATTGAATGCCCTTTATTTCCTTCTCCTGCCTGACTGCCCTGGCCAGAACTTCCAACACTATGTTGAATAGGAGTGGTGAGAGAGGGCATCCCTGTCTTGTGCCAGTTTTCAAAGGGAATGCTTCCAGTTTTTGTCCATTCAGTATGATATTCGCTGTGGATTTGTCATAGATAGCTCTTATTATTTTGATATACGCCCCATGAATACCTAATTTATTAAGAGTTTTTAGCATAAAGGTTGTTGAATTTTGTCAAAGGCCTTTTCTGCATCTATTGAGATAATCATGTGGTTTTTGTCTTTGGTTCTGTTTATATGCTGGATTACGTTTATTGATTTTCGTATGTTGAAGAAGCCTTGCATCTCAGGGATGAAGCCCACTTGATCATGGTGGATAAGCTTTTTGATTTGCTGCTGGATTGGGTTTGCCAGTATTTTACTGAGGATTTCTGCATCAATGTTCATCAAGGATATTGGTCTAAAATTCTCTTTTTTTGTTGTGTCTCTGCCAGGATTTGGTATCAGGATGATGCTGGCCTCATAAAATGAGTTAGGGAGGATTCCCCCTTTTTCTATTGATTGGAATAGTTTCAGAAGGAATGGTACCAGCTCCTCCTTGTACCTCTGGTAGAATTCGGCTGTGAATCCTTCTGGTCCTGGATTTTTTTGGTTGGTAAGCTATTAATTATTGCCTCAATTTCAGATCCTGTTATTGGTCTATTCAGAGATTCAACTTATTCCTGGTTTAGTCTTGGGAGAGTGTATGCGTCGAGGAATTTATCCATTTCTTCTAGATTTTCTTGTTTATTTGCGTAGAGGTGTTTACCCAATACAGCAGCACCCAGATTCATAAAGCACGTCCTTAGTGACCTACAAAGAGACTTAGACTCCCACACATTAATAATGGGAGACTTTAACACCCCACTGTCAACATTAGACAGATCAATGAGACAGGTAGTTAACAAGGATATCCAGGAATTGGACTCAGCTCTATACCAAGCAGACCTAATAGACATCTACAGAACTCTCCACCCCAAGTCAACAGAATATACATTCTTTTCAGCACCACACCACACCTATTCCAAAATTGACCACAAATGGGAAGTAAAGCACTCCTCAGCAAATATAAAAGAACAGAAATTATAACAAACTGTCTCTCAGACCACAGTGCAATCAAACTAGAACTCAGGATTAAGAAACTCACTCAAAAACCGCTCAACTAAATGGAAACTGAACAACCTGCTCCTGAATTACTACTGGGTACATAACGAAATGAAGGCAGAAATAAAGATGTTCTTTGCAACCAACGAGAACAAAGACACAACATACCAGAATCTCTGGGACACATTCAAAGCAGTGTGTAGAGGGAAATTTACAGCACTAAATGCCCACAAGAGAAAGCAGGAAAGATCTAAAATGGACACCCTAACATCACAATTAAAAGAACTAGAGAAGCAAGAGCAAACACATTCAAAAGCTAGCAGAAGGCAAGAAATAACTAAGATCAAAGCAGAACTGAAGGAAATAGAGACACAAAAAACCCTTCAAAAAATCAATGAATCCAGGAGCTGGGTTTTTGAAAAGACCAACAAAATTGATAGACCACTCGCAAGACTAATGAAGAAGAAAAGAGAGAAGAATCAAATAGACGCAATAAAAGATGACAAAGGGGATATCACCACCGATCCCACAGAAATACAAACTACCAATTTACTACTCTTAACCAACTTTATTATGGTAAAACTTACATAAAATACACACAAGTTAAATGAGAAGATTGGTGAATTTTGACAAATGTATAAACCCACATGTATCCAAAGCAATATATGCAATATTTCCACCACTACAGAAAGTTCCTTCTGCCTTTTTGCAGTCAGTTTTCCCACCTAAAGGTGGGAACATTTGTCACACCACAGATGAATTCTGCCTATTTTCAAACTCTATATAAGTGGAATCATCTTCTGATCAGTTTCTAATTTGGCTTTTTCACTCAGTATAATTTTTTTTTTTTTGTGGTGGAGTCTCACTCTGTTGTCCAGGCTGGATTGCAGTGGTGCAATCTCCACTCACTGCAACCTCCACCTGCCAGGTTCAAGCAATTCTCCTGCCTCAGCCTCCCGAGTAGCTGAGATTACAGGCATAAGCCACCACGCCTGCCTAACTTTTATATTTTTGGTAGAGACGGGGTTTTACCATGTTGACAAGGCTGATATTGAACTCCTGACCTCAAGTGATCTGCCTGCCTGCCTAGGCCTCCCAAATTGCTGGGATTACAGGCGTGAGCCACCACACCCGGCCTCAGTATAATGATATTCATATTTATCCATCCATGTGGTTGCATTTATTAGCAGTTTGATGAAGAGTATTCAATTGTATGATCACACAATACATCCATTCACCTGTAGATGAAAATTTATTTACAAGTTTTGGCAATTATGAAAAATTATGAAAAAAATTATGAAAGCTTCTATAAATTTTCAAGTGCGATTTTTTATGTGAATAACATTTTTGTTTTTCTTGAGTAAATATCTAAGAAGCAGATGTGGGCTAAATGGTAAGCAAATGTTTAACTTTATAAGAAACTACTCATTTTCCAGTGTGGTTGAACCATTTTATAATCCCACCAACAACTGAGGAGTGTTCCATATCCTCACCATCATTGAGTATTTTCAATTTTTATAACTGAAGCCTTTCAAGTGGGTGTGAATTTAATTTGCATTTTCCTGAGTACTAATGATGTTGAGTATCTCTTTATATGCTTATTGGAGATTCATATTTCTTCTTATTTTTAAAAGGTTAACATATTTTTGTATTTGTATATGTGTATATACACACACACGTAAACATTCTGGATACAAGTTCTTTGTTAGTATATGCATGAAAACTATTTTCTCAAATTCACAAAAGATGTGAACATCTTTTGAATGGGAAATGGTTTTCATTTTTAAAAATTCCAGATGATTGTCAATATTTCTTGATTAGTACTTTTTTTTATCCTATCTAAGAAATCATTGCCCTCCTCTTGTTCATGAAGATGTTCTTTATTTTTTTACTACAATAGAGTTTTAGTTTTCATGTTTAATTCTGTGATCCTTTTTGAATTAATTTTACACATGTTAAATAGGACTGATACTCATTTTTTTCGCAAAGGTGTCCAGATATTCCATTTGTACCATTTGATGTATTCTAATACCATCTGCTGAATAGATTATTTTTATAACTGAATTATGTTGGCAGCTTTATTAAAAATCAATTGACCCTATATATCTGGGTTTATTTCTAGACCGTTTATTTTGCTTCATTGATTTGCATGACTTTCTGCCAAAACCATACTATCTTGATTTCCAAACCTTTATAGTAAGTTTTGAAATCATATCGTGTAAGTCCATCCAATTTGTTCATATACACACACACACATATATATATATAAACATTTTCATTCCTGTGACAGAATGGGAAGATTTTGGGGTTTTTTTGTTTGTTTGTTTGTTTGAGACAGAGTCTTGCTCAGTCGCCCAGGCTGGTGTGCAGTAGCGCAATCTTGGCTCACTGCAACTTCTGCCTCCCAGATTCAAGCAATTCTCGTGGCTCAGCCTCCCAGGTAGCTGGGACTACAGGCATGCACCACCATGCCCAGCTAATTTTTGTAATTTTAGTAGAGATGAGATTCTGTCATGTTGGCCAGGCTGGTCTTGAATCCCTGGCCTCAGGCAATCTGCCCACCTCAGCCACCCAAAGTGCTGGGATTACAGGTGTGAGCCACCACACCTGGCCTCAATTTGTTCTTATTTTTCAAAACTGTTTTGATTCTTCTAGGTCCTCTGCCTTTACAAATTAGTACTGGAGTCAGCTTGTCAATTTCTACAAAACATGCCTGAAAAGGTTATTTCATTGGGAGTATATTGAATCTATAAATCAATTTGAAGAAAACTGACATTTAATAATATTTAGTATTCCAATGAATTAATCTTTATTTAGATATTTAATTTCTCATAACAGTGCTGTATAGTTCTCATTTTAGAGGTTGTACGCATATTTTACTAAAATTCTTCTTAAGTATTTTATGGTTTTGGAAGTCACTATAAGTTTTTTTCCAATTGTTCACTTCCAGTATATATAAACATAATTGGTTTTTGAAAACTGATTTTACATGATGTGGCCTCGAAAACCCAGTTATAAATTCTAGCAAATTTTTGTTAGATTTCTTAAGATATTCTTTGTACCATTTCATATCATCTGTGAATAAGAGACATTTTTCTTTTTATTCCAAATATGTATGCTTTTCCTTTTTTTTTTTTTTCCTGCTTTACTGCACTGGTTATGATCTTCAGTACGATATTGGATAGAAGTGGTAAGAGGGGACATCCTTACCTTGCTTTCAGTTGTGAGGAGAAAATGTTCAGTTTTCTCCTTTTGCTGTGATATTAGTTGTAGATATATGTTTCGATAGATACCCTTTCAGAGATTAAGATAGTACCTCAAGAACTCAATAAGTATTTTTGGTTGATAGGATTTCTTTATTTTACTTTCTTTCAATACATTAGAAATGTTGTTTCACTGTCTTTTGAACTTATGGTTTTTCGGATGTGAAGTCAGTCATTTATTTGAACATTGTTCCTCCTGTTCAATGTTCCCTCTGCTCCCCCCAACGCTCAACCCACTGGCTGATGGAAATTTTTCTGTTTTTCTTTGGTTTTCAGCAATTTTCCTATGATGTGCCTAGGTCCATATTTGTTGCCTTTCATCAAATTTGCAGAAATTTTTGCCATTATGTCTTCAAATAATTTTTCTTACCCATTCTTACTCTCTCCTTCGGAGACTCCAATTACAACTACATTAATCTGCTAAATCCAACATCTAGGCTATCTTGAGGTCAGTTTCTATTGACTAATTCTTCCCTGACCATGGGTCACATTTTCATGTTTCTTTGCTTGACTAATTTTTATTATACTCTGGACATTGTGGATGATATATTTTTAGAGATTTGCTATTCTGTTATCTTCCTCTGAAGAGTGCTTACAGCTGTTTTAGGAGGCAGTTCAATTACTGGCTCATCATCCTGCACTTGGATAAATTTGATTTTATTCTTTGGTAGGGGAGATCTATCAAAAATCCAAGATGATACCCAAGCCTCTGTAAATTGGTGGTATTCAACCTCCAAGCTCTGTCTCCCCTAAGGCTAAAAATGTTGATAAGGTGTCACAAGATTGTTCCACTCTTGTGCTTTGAATTTGCTTATTCCTCTTATCTTTTTAAATTCTGAACTCCATAGCAGCAATCCTATGGTAAATTTGGGGCAGTTTCCTCTATCTGTTTATCTTCAGACCAGCTCTTGCCAAGTTCTCACGTACAGTCAGCACACGCACTTCATGGCACCTCTCCATGCCTAAGACTTTTATCTATGGTGTCCTCAGCAGGATCACTGTGCTCTACCTAGATTCTAGCTTGCTACGCTAGTTAAGAATTTTTTCCCAAGGAAAAAGCTGGGTTGACTGCAATGTTTGCATAATAAATTTCCCTTCTTTCAGGAATTGCAGTCTTATGCTGTTCATTCTCCAATGACTAAAAGCAGTGACTTCTTATTTTCCAATGTTATGATTGCTTGTTGCAGAAACTCAATATCAGTTTTACCTACTTAGCCGAAAGTAGAAGTCCAATTGTGTTCCTGCATACAGATTTTTCAACCTTATGAATTATTTGCCTTTAGTATTAATTACAAGAAACTACAATGATTTCAATGATTTCGTTTCAGAAAATCATGTGTAATTTACGCTACTGTGATGTGAAACGCTAACACTTTTGATGACTAAAATTAAATTGCTAGTTCACAATGCATTACTTATTTTTACCAGCTTTAAGCAAGACAAATTATGTATAATTATTATAGTAATCATGTAGAGCATATTGTTGCTCATTATTTCACTTACATTTATTTACATATTATACTTAATGCTATATTAAAAATATTTGTTAGTAGTACATTCACAATGTAGCTTATAATTAATCAGTCAGAGAATTAATTGAAATTGTTTCTCACATGGAGCCAGAAAGTTTTTCAATTGCTGAATTTAACATATTAGGTTACTTTATATGGTGATGACTGAAAAACATACAGTCTACGTTCATAATTTGGAACTTACAACAAAATTCACCATAGTTTTAGCTTATCGTTATCAATGACTATGCCTTTGAGGTCAAAAATTTTGGGTAATTTTTTAGAATTAACTAACCAAATTTTTTGTCAATATGCCATCCAATATTTAGCTGTTTACAAATCAGTTATTATGAATTGAGGGAGATGACTAACATCATTATGCCAAAATCACTCTTGAAACACGAAATCTGAAATAAAAACATTATCTATTAAGGGATTAATGGGATCAACAGTGCAGTGATTGAATTAGGAATGCCATTTAATTGGCATTGGAAAATTTACCTTGTTATAAGTATAGCTGCATCCACCGAAGTCATGTCTTCCCCCCAGTTTGTTGACATCTCTAAATGTATATCATTCTTTTTGCCAAATTCTTCATGTTGCCACTTACAAAAACTCTCTAGCATTTTTTCTCCATGATGCCCAATATATAGTTCTGGCTGCAAAAGAACAGCGCTCATCACAAGGCATATTATTCTTAGGTATATACAAAACAACAACAACAACAACAACAATAACAAAGGCACTCTTGAATTACTAAAGCAAACTGCTGACCATAACATTAATTAGAACCTGGAAGACATGCAGGTTTAATTTACCCTGAGCTTAAAAGCTTAAAACTTGGTGAAGGTGTAATAATTACAAAATTTGTTTAATGGTATTCTGAAAAAGCAAAGAGGTTCAATTAAGAATATGGAACTTTTATACTTAAATAACTTGTTTCTACAATTTAAGAACAACATTTTCTATGTAGAACACCATTTTCTAAAGTGCCAGTTAAGCAGCATATCAAAATGATGTCACAGAATAGTTCCCATTTAAAATAAATAAAAAGTGTTAAAAGTAGACATCTAAATAATAGAATAAAACTGTCACTTAAAATGACTTCTTAAAATTATACTTTGGAAAGTTAAGATTTGTTTTCAGGATACTTGGAAACTAACATCTTATTTTTTAAATAAGATCGGGGCATTAACCAAAACTAAAGGCCAGTTTTATGTATACTTTAAGTGATTCAGTGGATATTTCTGGATTTTTAAGCACATCCTTAACATTCCCTTTACTTAAAAGTTTCTGAACAAAATTTCTCCCCCATTTAATTTAATAAAAAACTCAAGACTTTCTTACTGGAGTTTCATGGAGCAGAATAAGCTTTATCACACGAAGATTGACCTGCACACCCAGACTCTTGTGTTGGAAAAGGTTAAATACCTAAAAACAAATAAAAATAAAAATCCTAAAATTAAACTGAAAATCATCTTAATTTTTCTCAAGGCCCATACATGGAGACGTCTCAATTTAGTTGAGAAATCTTTTTTAAAAAAAAAAGCTTGTAAAGCAAAGTAATTTTTTATTTGTTACATTGAATTTAAAAGAAAACTTAGTATTGATTTAACTTGTATTAGAAAATATATAACTGACACACCAAACCCATGCTTTCAGAGATATTTCTACTTAGAAAAGACTGGTTGTTAGGCAGTGTTATCTACCACATATCGCATTTTAGAGGAGTGCTCAGGAGGTAACGGAATATGGACAGAAATATCTAAAGTGTAAAAAAAAAAAAAACTCTGTTCCCCAGGAAAACAGCCAAATGATAGCAAAGATAGTAAAAAATGGGACTATATTTATCCTTACATCAGCCATTCTTAAATGGTAATTGACTTATAAATGGACATTTGCCTTGAACATTTATTTCTGTTTATTCTCATTGAAGAATCACTCTTCACTACAACCTTCTGATTCTTCCTTGAATGAGGTTTGCCCAACAGAGTACACAATTAAGTCAAAGGATTAATCTGGTAATAAGCATCCCTAACATGATAGATACTAGGATTTCTACAATCAGAAATCATCAACTCCAGTAGGCCACCTGTGATTTAGTTGGTTAAAATTTTAGCTCATCAACTAGAATCATATCTGACATCAAATTTTACATACGTATATAATAGGTCAGTGGATTACCAACATTCATTTTTATATCACATCATAATTAACCTATGGTCCTTTTGTGGGGCCACACATATAAACATATATTAAAATATTTATGATAATTTCACCAAATGTATACCTCTATCAAAATATCTTATGTACCCCATAAATATATACATCTACTATGTACCAACAAAATAAATAAATAAATAAATACATGCATACATACAGACAGACATAAATACATACATAAAATGGGGCTAGAAACATTTTTTTAAAAAAGGAAAAGAACAGTACCAAAAAAAGAGAGAAAAGAGTAACATAGAAAGAGCTTTGCCACATCAAAATTAACAAGGGTTTACAAGATGTGAATTTTTATTTTGATATTGCTTTTGAGATGGATCAATTTTATATACCTAAGTATTTTTTTACTGATGACAATAAGAGAAAGGAATAGTAATGAGTTAATTTTAAAGAATTTCATTATAAATACTCACACGTCTTCCTTAGAGTTTTCTTGAAAAAATTCCAAGCGCACTTTAAAGTTTGCCTACCATATTTAAGATGGTTAGAATGAATCTCCTGGCTGCATCTGCTCCATGATAGGAAACCATTGTTGGGTCTGCAACCACTACAGTCTCTATGTTGTATTCTTGAGGTAATTTGTATGAATATCGTTTCCCTCTTCCACTTTCTGCTATTTTTCTAGACCTAGGTCTTCCTTTATCTGCAACAGAGAATTGAATTTTTCAATGCACCTTCATATTGGCAAAGTGAATAATATTAAACATATTTAATAATGAGCAAACCCAAATAAGTTCCCGACACACATAAAATCTTAAAGAGCATTTGGCTTTGAAATATGACTTTAGAATGAGACAGACTGAACTTCTCCCACTTACTAGTTCTGCCATTTTAGCAAACTAACATCACTCAGTCAGCCTGAGTTTCCTTATCTGCAAAGTGGATAATGATAACACCTACCTTTCAGAGCTGTTGATGGCTTATAATAAGATCACATTAGTTAGATTTCTAGCAAACAGCTCCAATATAAACAAAATAACTCAATAAATAAAAGATACTGCAATTTTCTTTTTGACATCAATGGCAAAATAAAGGTCTTGTAAGTTGAAAGAAGTGCCTGAAGTGACTGCCCCCACACATCCTAATTTCAGGCAGATGCTCCTGATTACTAAATTACTATGCATGAATTACAAAGGATTCAGCTCCACTTTCCATCAGGATCTTACAGAAGCTATAACTGCTTGGGAATATAGATTCCTCAAATGAAGCCAAATCAGAGCAGAAACAAAAATCATGTATAGGTTTGCCTACATAAAAAGTAAGAACTTCCGTTTATTAAAACATGTCCAAATGTTTTATTGTTCTATTAAATGTTTAATGTTCTATTAAAACATTTCCACTATCGTAGTGTAAATCATGCCACGAAGTGACAGAAGATAGTTGCAATACTTTTCCAGAATAAAGAAATAAAGAGCTATTCTAAATCAATGACAGTCTAATTGAAAAATGGGCAGAACTTGAACAACCATTTCTCACAATAGGATATCTAAATGCCTAATAGCATGGGAAAATGTTTAACCTCACTGGTCTTCAGGCAAATACAAATTAAAACCAAAATACATTAAATAAATTAAAATCCCTGGAATAAGTTAAAATTAAAGACACTTACTATATCAAGTGCTGACAAGACTGTGGGGACAAATAGAAGTATCATATGCATACATGCTGAGAGATTAAACTGGGATAAACACTTTGTAAACCTAGTTTGCAGGGTCTACTAAAGTTGAATATTTGCATACCTATTAATCAATGATCTAAAACATACAGCCATCAGAAATGCATACAAATCGCATGTACAAACTATTCAGAGTGGCACTATTTTTAAAATTCAAATAATCATCAATAGTATATGGATAAAGAAATGTTAGAATAGTCATATAATGGAATACTATATAGCAATGAAAAGGAACCAGCTGCTGTAACATGTGAAACTATGGAAGAATCTCACAAATAATGAGGTTCATCCACATAATACTGACGAAAAGAGGCCAAGTACAAAAGATTAAGTAGTATGATTCCATTTAAAGACACATCAAAGCCTGGGAAGAAATGCTCTTAAAAACCAACTCAGTGAATATCTTACGGTAGGAGAAATTAGAGCCTGGGCATGGGCACAAGGGAGATATCTGTGGTGTTGATATTTTCTTTTCCTTCGTTTTTTTATTTTCCCTTCAAGTTCTGGGATACATGTGCAGAACGTGCAGGTTTGTTACATAGGTGTACATGTGCTATGCCACTTCACTGGCTGCATAAATGTCTTCTTTTGAGAAGTGTCTGTTCATATCTTTTGGCCACTTTTTGATGTTTTTTTTTTCTTGTAAATTTGTTTAAGTTCCTTATAGATTCTGGATATTAGCCCTTTGTCAGATGGATAGATTGCAAAACTTTTCTCCCATTCCATAGGCTGCCTGTTCACTCTGATGATAGTTTCTTTTGCTATGCAGACGCTCTTCAGTTTAATTAGATCCCATTTGTCAATTTTGGCTTTTGTTGCAATTGCTTTTGGTGTTTTAGTCATGAAGTCTTTGCCCATGCCTATGTCCTGAATGGTGCTGCCTAAGTTTTCTTCTAGGGTTTTTATGGTTTGGGGCTTTACATTTAAGTCTTTAATCTATCTTGAGTGAATTTTTGTATAGTGTGTAAGGAAGGGGTCCAGTTTCTGTTTTCTGCGTATGGCTAGTTTTCCCAGCACCATTTATTAAATAGGGAATACTTTCACCACTGCTTGTTTTTGTCAGGTTTGTCGAAGATCAGATGGTTGTAGGTGTGTGGTGTTATTTTTGAGGTCTCTGTTCTGTTCCATTGGTCTATATACCTGTTTTGGTACCAGTACCATGCTATTTTGGTTACTATAGCCTTGTGGTAGTTTGAAGTCAGGTAGCATGATGCCCCCAGCTTTTTTCTTTTTGCTTAGGATTGTCTTGGCTATATGAGCTATTTTTGGTTCCATATGAAATTTACAGTAGTTTTTTCTAATTCTGTGAAGAAAGTCAATGGAAGCTTGATAGGAATAGCATTGAATCTATAAATTACTTTGGGCAGTATGGCCATTTTCACAATATCGATTCTTCCTATCCATGAGCATGATTTTTTTTTCTCATTTGTTTGTGTCCTCTCTTATTTCCTTGAGCAGTAGTTTTCAATTCTCCTTGAAGAGGTCCTTCATGTCCCTTGCAAGTTGAATTTCTAGGTATTCTCTATAGTCTGATCCCAGTGGTAGCTATTGGTTATGTTCACACTGGGAAATTTCAGCAGTTGAACATACTGTTTCTGCAATTTCCTGTATGCACACGGTGCTTCAATAATAAATTTATGATTATAACAGCTTTATTGAGGTGTAACTTACATGTCACATTATGCAGCCATTCATGTGTACAATTCAATCAAGTTTAAGAATTTTCTACAGTTGAAGAATAATCTCCATGGTATATTGTTAAATCAGCTATCACTTGCCCCTCTCCTTGTCATTTATCATATTCTGTTGATGTCTCTAAGCTGCTATCATCTTTCCACAACTTGCACTGTTGACTGACACCTTTTATATTTCTTTACTATTTAATATAAATTCAGTGAAGTCTCTTCAAGAGTGGAGTGAAACATGTATATTCAATTAGTCATGATTCCCTGTATGTCTCTAACTCTGTTTTGAATTCAGGATATGTGTTCTCACAGTTCTAATCTATCTTTATGGTTTCTGATAAATTCCTTGAGTCTTATACCAGGTACCTGGGTTTTAGCTTGCCTATTCTATTCTATTATTCTCTTCTATTCTATCCTATTCTACTAACCACATATCCTACCTTGCTTTGACCTCTAACATATTTTCATTTTTACAGAATTAATTTATCTTCTGTTGGATTCTTTTTTTTTTTTTTTGAGATGGAGTCTCACTCTGCCGCCCAGGCTGGAGTGCAGTGTCGCGATCTCTGCTCACTTCAACCTCTGCCTCTGGGTTCACGTGATTCTCCTGCCTCTGCCTCTCAAGTGGCTGGGATTACAGGCATGCACCACAATGCCCAGCTAATTTTTGTAGTTTTTGTAAAGACGGGGTTTTGCCGTGTTGGTCAGTCTGGTCTCGAACTCCTGACCTCAGATGATCTGCCTGCCTTGGCCTCCCAAAGTGCTAGGATAACAGGTGTGAGCCACTGCTCCCAGCCTTATCTCTTGGATTCTTGACCTACTGTTTCCTTTGTATTATGACTTCTATGCCCACCTATCAGCTCTGTGATCTAATAAGAACCGGATCCCACCACAATTGCTGGAAACTAATCCTATGTAGACTATCCCCATAAGTTACTGTTTCTCATTTTTTCTAGCAATGATGGAGATTTTAAAAATATGTAATAAATCCAGTTTTACTCAAATATCATGTATAATCAGTTAACAAAGTTAACTGAAGTGTTATAACAATTAATGCAAATATTCCTTATTTATATCATATAACAAGTCAATGCAAGATGACAAAAACAATACTAGCCATCTGAATCAGAATCACTATAGTTAAAAGTAAACTTTATGGATCCAGATTCAGTACCAGCCGTTAATACCAAAGACCAAACTGATCATATATATATATATATATGTATATATATATATACACACACACACACATACAACTACGCATACATATGTTTATATATTATGTGTGTGTATATACTTACATTCTAACATATATACATATGTGCGTGTATATATATATATATTTTTTCAACATCACCTTTCTAGATGGATATATAATTGGCCTTGAAGGGAAATGAGAATCTGAGTATTATCCAGCACATATTCACCAACTGTGACAAGTGATAGCTTCTCACCAGTGTCAGCTTCTGCCAAGTGAATGAGATTAATATGGATACGTCCAATAACTAAAAAGAGACACCTCCTTCTACTTAGATAATTTTCCACATTTTCCTTACTTTCTTCCAGTTATCACCTTCCTGTCTTCATTGCTGGATGAGATGCTGTAGTAGAGACTATTAATTGTCTATCAGTATTCATTCTCCCTTTCTTACTTTTAGTAATAAAAAAACTCCTTAACCACATCCCCACTCAACCACTGCTTTTTGGTTAGATGTGTGGCTATGCACCCAGAAACATTTCTCAGTCTACTGTTCAACTGAGTGTAATTATGTGACTGACTAGTAAAACACGGAATTTGAACAGAACTAGTATGTAAAACTTTTGGGTCACCCTTTAAAGAAAATTGCTTGCTCCTACTTTCCTTCCTTCATCCTATAGGCTAGAAGCTAGACAAAGTATAGAGAGCTTAGGTGGACATTGGAAGATAACATTTCTGGGGGATGTTAAACCAATTCTTTGGGGTCAAAATGCATAGATAAAAATCTTGGATTTGCTACTTACTAGCTTTGGGACTGTGGGACAAAAACTTACTTTTCTACTTATTTGTTGTATAGATAAAAATTGTATATGAATAGGAATATGTGAGCATGTATATGTAACTTGCTTATTGCAATGTCTAATTCATATATTAAATGTGAAATACATTAGCTACTAGGATGACATTTTTAATATGGAAATGAATCTTCATATTTATTTGATCTCTAAATGGGAACATGCACACTTACATGGGTTTAAAGGTACACCTAGATGTATACTCTGTGCTCTTGGTAAAAATTTTGCTTTTAACAAACTATTACATTTTGATTATCAAATAAAATTTACTAAAACCTAGAGTAAATAATCACTGGTCATACTAAAACTATTTTTTGATAGTCAGAACTCAAGAAAATTCCTACAGCAACTATTTTGTTACTGCAATATTTAAGCAATCTAATAATGCCACAGCCCGCATGAAAATCTCTTCCTTCAAAGATGTTTTCCTTTGTAAAAGAGAAAACTGGATTCCATTCTAGAAGGCTATAAAATAGAAAGCTATAAGCATATAAAATATATCACTATAGTGACCATGTCATTCACAGTATCACTGGGATAACCTCACGGAGTTCAGAGAAGAGACAAATTAGGGCATGGAGCTGGCATCACAGGAGAGAGAAAAAAGGTGAGCTCTCATTCAGAGCTGAGACTTAGGGTCCTGAGTGATGAGCTTCAGCAGGTAAGAAAAACCATGCAGATTTAGAAAATGAGATAATAAAATACAACAATTTTACAACTTTAGACTCTTTAGAAATCATGCAAATGAATCTCAGAATCATAGGCATCTACTCCAATTGGCAGAGAAATGACTCGTCCAAATACATACAACTGGATAGCAAAATATCTGGTGGAAAAAAATGTATTTATCTCAACTCTTAACAGAGTAAGACTCTGAATAATTATTGTCCAAATAATAATAATTAGTGGAAACAAATTCTTCCTCAAGGTGTTTACAAACATTGTTTATCTTTCCTATCATTGAAATGCCATCTTACTCTCTTAGGTTTCACAAAGAAGATTGTGTCTTCCCATATTTTTGTCTATAGAGGCTGACTTTTACTCATATTTATGTGTCCAGGGTATGGCATGCAGTAAATAATATTTATGGAATTAACGTGAAGAAACTTTATATCCAGCATTTTACTAGGCTCCCTAGTGTGTAACACCACATGCACAAAATGCAATGGTAGCACTACAAAGCAATAGCTTGGAAAGGCTTAGGGAAAGTAGCATCCAGGGGGATTCAGAAGGACTTCCCTAAGGCACTAAGTCTTGGAGGATGAGAAGGTTAAAGGAAAAGAAGAGAAAGTTTTGAAGAAAACCAGGAGACTTAGAGGCAGGAAGGAGTATGGTACATGGGGATAGAAATGAAAGATCTCTATAAACTCAGATGTTTCTCTAAATATGCATAAAAATCACATTTCGGGGTCCATGTTTAAAATGCTGATTCTCTTGGGTCCCGGCCTCAGTATCTCTGACTTAGTGCATCTGGATGGGATCCAGAAATCTTCATTTTAACTTTGATCCCCAGGTGATTTTGGTGCACTTAATCTACTTACCATATTCAGGTTGTTGTGTGCCTAGCTGAAGAGTATGAATTTTACTCTGAAGTTGTGAAGAATCCCAGAAAAGAATATTATCAAATGCACCTTTTAGAAAAATTGGAAACTAGATTATGAGAGGGTTAGATGGAAATCAAGAAGACACAGAGAAGGCAATAAACTGCAGTAATCCAAGCAATATATAAATTGGCTGTAGAGTCAAGGGTCCAGGGTCTCCTGGTATGCAAAATGGCATAGTGGGAATCACATCATCCCTTGTGTATTTTTTAAAAATCTTTCAGCTTCCTGTCTCTTTTTTTTTCCTATAAAATGAGAATAGGGAGGGCAGAGCAAGATGGTGGAATAGAAAGCTCCACCAATTGTCCCCACTGCAAGGACACCAAGTTAACCATCTACACAGAAAAAAAATACCTTCATAAAAAACTGAAAATCATGTGAGCACTCATAATACCTGGTTTTCACTTCATATCACTGAAAAAGGCACTGAAGACGGAAAATCAGTGCTGAATTGCTGATACCACCCCTCTGCCACCCCAGCAGTTGTAGAGTGGTGCAGAGAGCATCTCTGGGTGCTGAGAGAGGGAGAATACAGCAATTGCAAGGCAGTGACCTCAATGCTGTCCTGTTAGAGCAGAAAGGAAAACCAGATCAAACTCAGCTGATACCCACCATAGAGAGAGCATTTAAACCAGCCTTAGCCAGAGGGGAATCCTCAATCCCACTGGTAAGAAACTGAGTGCCTATAAACCTTGATACTGAGGCTACAGCACTCTGAGCCTCCAAGAAAACTTGAAAGGCAGGCTAGGCCATAAGGACTGCAACTCTTAGGCAAGTCCTAGAGACAGTGGACTAGGAGGTACACACAATATACTGAGACACCAGCTAGGATGGCCAAGGGAGTTCTGGCAACACCCCTCCCCTAACCTCAGGCTGCGTAGCTGGTGGCTCCAAAGAGACTCCTTCCTTGTGCTTGAGGAGGGGAGAGGGAAACGTGCGGAAGACTTTGTCTTACATCTAGGATATGAGCACAACCACACAGGATAGGGTGCCAGTTAGAGTTGTGAGGCCTCCATTCCAGGTCCTAGCTCCCAAAAGACATTTCCAGACATCCCCTGGGCCAGAAGGGAACCCACTGCCTTGAAGAAAGGAACCCAGTCCTGGCAGTATTTGCCACCTACTAACTGAAAAGCGCTGAATAACCAGCAGTGACACCCACGTACTACATCGAGGACTTTGGGTGAACCTTTGAGACTTACTGGCTTCAGGTACCAGCAGAGCCACAGAGGGATAGAACACCAAGTGAACTTGAAATAATTAAGAAGACTCAAGCAGGAATTCTGGAGTTGAAAAATGCAATTAGCATATTGAAGAGTGAATTACAGTCTTTTAATAGCAGAATTGAACAAACAAAAGAAAGAATTAGTGATCCTGAAGACAGGCTATTTGAAAACACAGTCAGAAGAGACAAAACAAAAAAGAATAAAAAACAATGAAGCAAACCTACAGGATCTAGAAAATTGCCTCAAAAGGGCAAATATAAGAGTTATTGGCCTTAAAGAAGAGGTAGAAAAAGAGATAAAGGTAGAAAGTTTTTACAAAGTAATAACAGAGAACTTCCCAAACCTAGAAAAAGATACCGATATCCAAATACAAAAAGGTTATAGAACACCAAGCAGATATAATTCCAAGAAGACTACCTCAAGGCATTTAATAATCAAAATCTCAAATGTTTAAGGATAAGGAAAGAATCCTAAAACCAGCAAGAGAAAAGAAACAAAAAACATACAATTGAGCTCCAATACACTGGCAGCAGTGGAAAACTTACAAGCCAGGAGAGAGTGGTGTGTCATGTACTGTGCTGAAGTAAAAAAAAATTTCCCCTTGAATAGTATATCTGGCAAAAATACCCTTCTAACATGAAGGAAAAATAAAGACTTTCCCAGACAAACAAAAACTGAGGGATTTCAGCAATACCAGACCTGTCCTACAAAAAATGCTTAAGGAGGTACTTCATTCAGAAAGAAAAGGACATTAATGAGTAATACATAATCATCCGAAGGTACAAAACTCACTGGTAATAGTAAGTACACAGAAAAACACAGAATATTATGACACTGTTACTGTGGTGTGCAAACTACTTTTATCCTAAGTAAAAAGACTAAACAATGACACAATCAAAACTAATAACTATAAAAACTTTCCAAGACATAGTCAGTACAAAGATATAAATAGAAACAAAAAAAGTTTAAAAAGTTGGGGTACGAAGTTAAGGCAGAGAGTTTTTGTTGGATTTCTTTTTGCTTGTTTGTTTATGGACATACTGTTAAGATGTTATCAGGTTAAAATAATGGTTTATAAGATAGTATTTGCAACCTCATGGTAACCTCAAACCCAAAAACATATGGTGAATACACAGAGAATAAAAAGCAAGAAACTAAATCATATCATCAGAGAAAATCACCTTTGCTAGAGGAATACAGGAAGAAAAGAAACAAGGAAGATATGACAACAAAAAAACCAGAAAACAAATAACAAAATGGCAGGAGTATAAGTCCTTACTTATCAATAATAACATTAAATGTAAATGAACTAAAATATCTAATTAAAAGACATAAAGTGGCTAAATAGATGAAAAAGTAAGACCCATTGATCTGTTGCCTACAAGAAACACACTTCACCTATAAAGAGACATATAGACTGAAAATAAAAGAATGGAAAGAGATATTCCAGGCCAATAAAAACCAAAAAAGAGCAGGAGTTGCTATATTTATATCAGACAAAATAGATTTCAAGACAAAAACTGTAAGAGACAAAGAAGGTCACTATATAATGATAAAGGAGTCCATTCAACAAGAGGATATAACAATTTTAAATATATATGCAACCAACACTGGAGCACCCCTATAAATAAAGAAAATATTATTAGAGCTATTGAGAGAGAATAGGCCACAATACAATAATAGCTGGAGACTTCAACACCCCACTTTAAGCACTGGGCACATCTTCCAGACAGAAAATCAACCAAGAAATATCAGATTTAATCTGCACTATAGGCCAAATGACTCTAATAAAGATTTACAGAACATTATAACCAAAAGCTGCAGAATACCATTCTTTTCCTCAGCATGTGGATCATTCTCAAGGAAAGGCCATATGCTACATCATAAAACAAGCATTAAACCATTCCAAAAATTGAAGTAATATAATATCAGGCATCTTCTCTAACCAAAATGGAATAAAACTAGAAATTGATAACAAGAGGTAATTTTGGAAATTATGCAAATACAGGGAAATTAAACAATATGCTCCTGAAAGACCAGTGGGTCAATGAAGAAAGTGAGAAGGAAATTGGAAAATTTCTTGAAACAGAGATAATGGAAACAAAGCATACCAAAACCTTTGGGATTCAGCCAAAGCAGTACTCAGGGGGAAGTTTATAAGTGCCTACATCGAAAAAAAAAAAAAAAAGGAAAAATCTCAAAAAACCTAACAAGAACTAGAATAGCAAGAGCAAACCAAACTTAAACCTAGAATAAAAGAAATAATAAAGATCAGAGCAGAAATAAATGAAATTGAAATAAAAAATACAAAAAAATCAATAAAACAGAAGGTTGCTTTATTTGAAAAGTTAAACAAAATTGATAAACCCTTAGCCAGACTAAGAGTAAAAGAGAGAAGGTCTAAATAAATAAAATCAGAAATGAAAAAGAAGACATTACAACCAATACTGCAGAAATTCAAAGGATCATTAGTAGCCACGATAAGCAACTATATGCCAATAAGTTGGAAAATGTAGAAGAAATGGACAAATTCCTAGATATATACAACCTACCACAATTGAAACAGGAAGAAATCAAAAATCTGAACAGATAGCAAGTAACAAGATTGAAGCCATAATAAAATGTCTTCCCGTAAAGTCAAGTCCAGGACCCTATGGCTTCACTGCTGAATTCTGTCAAACATTTAAGGAAGAACTAATACTCATCCTAGTCAAACTATTCCAAAAAATATATAAGAGGAGGGAATACTTCCAAAGTCATTCTAGGAAGCCAGTATTACCCTGATACAAAAAAAAAAAAAAAAAAAGAAAAGAAAAGAAGACACATAAATTAAAAAAAAACTACAGGCTAATATTTCTGATGAATACTGATGCAAAAATCCTCAACAAAATACTAGCAAACTGAATGCAACAATACATTAGAAAGTTCATTCATCATGACAAATTGGAAAATATCCCTGGGATGCAAGGATGGTTCAACATTTGCAAATCAGTTGACATGATACATCTTATAAATAGAATGAAGGATAAAACCATATGATCATGTCAATTGATGCTGAAAAAGCATTTCATAAAATTCAACATCTCTTCAGTATAAAAACTGTCAAAAAACTGGGGATAGAAGGAACATACATCAACATAATAAAAATCATACACCACAGGCCTACAGCTAGTATCATACTAAAGGGGAAAAACAGAAAGACTTTTCTCTAAAATCTGTAACACTACAAGGATGCCGACTCTCTCCACTGTTATTCAATATATTACTGTAAGTCCTAGCTAGAACAATCAGTCAAGAGAAAAATATAAAGGGCATCTACATTGGAAAGGAAGAAGTCAAATTATCCTTGTTTGCTGACAATGTAATCCTATATTTGGAAAAAACTAATGACTCCACAAGAAAACTATTAAAACAGATAAATTCAGTAAAGTTGCAGAATACAAAATCAACATGCAAAAATCATTAGCATTTCTATATGCCAACAGTGAACAATGTGAAAAAGCAATTTAAAAATATAACCCCATTTACAATAGCCACACATAAAATTAAATACCTAGGAATTAACCAAAGAAGTGAAAGACCTCTATAATGAAAACTATAAAACACTGATGAGGGAAATTGAAGAAGATACCAAAAAGTAGAAAGATATTCCATGTTCATGGGTTAGAAGAATCAATATTGCTAAAATGTCCATACTACTCAAAGCAATCTACAGATTCAATACAATCCCTATCAAAACACCAATGACATTCTTCACAGAATTAGAAAAAAAAAACAGTCCTAAAACTTATATGGAATCACTAAAAGACCCCAAACAGACAAAGCTATCCTCGGCAAAAAGAACAAAACTGGGGGAATCACATTACCTGACTTCAAATTGTACTACAGAGCTACAGTAACCAAAACAGCATGGTAGTGGCATAAAAACAGGCACATAGACCAATGGAATATAACAGAAAACAAAGAAACAAATCCACATACCTACAGTGAACTCATTTTTGAAAAAGGTGCCAAGAACATACACCGGGGAAAAGATAGTCTTGTTGATAAATGGTACTGGGAAAACTGAATATCCATTTGCAAAAGAATGAAACTTTATCCCTATCTCTCACCATATACAAAAATCAAATCAAAATGGATTAAAGATTTAAATCTAAGACCTCAAACTATGAAACTATTACAAGAAAACTTTGGGGAAAATCTCCAGGACATTGGTCTCAGCAAAGATTTCTTGAGTAATACACTACAAGCACAGGCATCACATGTGATGGGATCACATCAAGTTAAAAAGCTTCTGCACGGCAAAGGATACAATTAACAAAGTGGAGACAACCCACAGAATGGGAGAAAATATTTGGAAACTATCCATCTGACAAAGATTTAATAACTAGAATATGTAAGTAGCTCAAACAACTCTGTAGGAAAAAAATCTCATAATCCGATCAAAAAATAGGCAAAATATTTGAATAGACATTTCTCAAAAGAAGACATACAAATGGCAAATAGGCACATGCTCAACATTATTGGTCACCAAAGAAATGCACATCAAAACTACAATGAGATATCATCTCACCCCAGTTAAAATGGCTTTTATTCAAAAGACAGGCAACAACAAATACTGGCAAGGATGTGAAGAAAAGGGAACCCTTGTACACTGTTAGTGGGAATGTAAATTAGTAAAACCACTATGGAGAACAGTTTGAAGGTTCCTCAAACATTAAAAAGAGAGCTACCATATGATCCAGCAATCCCACTGCTGGGTTTATACCCAAAAGAAAGGAAATCAGTGTATCTAAGAGATATCTGCACTTCTATGTTTGTTGCAGCACCGTTTACAATAGCTAAGATTTGGGAGCAATCTAAGTGTCCATCAGCAGATGAACTGATAAAGAAAATGTGGTACTTATACACAATGAAATATTATTCAGCCACAAAAAGAATGAGATACAGTCATTTGCAGCAACATGGATGGAACTGGAGATCATTATGTTAAGTGAAAGACGCCAGGCACAAAAAGACAAACATGGGATGGTCTCACTTATTTGTGGGATCTAAAAATCAAAACTATTGAACTCATGGACATAAACAGTAGAAGGATGGTTAGCAGAGGCTAGGAAAGGTAGTGAGGAGTTTGAGGGGAGGTGGGGATGGTTAATGGGTACAAAAAAGTTAGAAAAAATGAATAAGACCTACTATTTGATAGCGCAATAGGTTAACTATAGTCAATAATAACTTAATTGTATATTTTTAAATAACTTAAAGAATTTAATTAGATTATTTGTATCTCAAAGCATAAGTGGTTGAGGGGATGGATACCCCATTTGCCATCATGTGCTTGTTTCACAATGCATGCCTATATGAAGACATTTCATGTGCCTGACAAATATATACACCTACTATGTACCCACAAAAAAATTTAAAAATAATAAGAAATGAGGATACAAATACTATCTACCTCAAAGGATTATAGAAAACATAAAAATAAAATAACACATGTAACATAACTACATGAACTGGCACATGGTACATTTTATAGAAATGTGTTTTCTTTTTTTTTCTTTTAGAGATGAGATCGGGTCTCACTCTGTCACCCAAGCTGGAGTACAGTGGTGTGATCATGGCTCACTGCAGCCTCAAACTCCTGGGCACAGATGATCCTCCCACCTCAGGCTCCCAAGTAGCTAGGACTATAGGTACACCACTGTGACTGGCTAAATAAATGTTCTTATTATAATAATAACACAGAAGTGGTAGAAAGAGATGACAGGCAAAATATTAGGAGGTAGACAGCATCATGAGTAAACTCAATCAGACTTAGAGGAACAAAGGCAGAAGGTTAGATTAATACTTTTTTTTTTTTTAGTTGTTACTTGTGTTTTGGTTGGGGGGTTTATTTTTAATTTTCAAGTGACTAGATAAATAGTCGAGGATATCGGAAGAGGCCTTTGGGAGGAGAGATGATGGGTTCAGTTTCAGATTTATTAAATCTGAGATGCTTGAGGACATCTGAATAGAAGTTACTATTACATATATATGGAAGTCAGGAGAAAAATTGAAATGGAGACACTTTGGAATTAATCAATGTAAAGCTGAACCCACATTGGCTTCGGATTATATCAACCTGGGAAAGTAGGTGGAATAGGAAGTAGAAAAAAAAAAGGAAGTCCTGAGAAATGCCTGTATTCAGGGGTAAACAGATGGAAGAAGACATTCCCATAGAAGAGACAGAGATGGAGATGTAAGAAATGTAAAAGGAGGATAGTTTATAAAATGAGAGGCTTTTTATCTGTACCAAGAGTGGTAGATAGATCAGGTAAGAGAGAGTTAGAAAAGTATATTTCCCTCAGTGTCCCAGCTGGTGACAGCTGTGTTGGCCCCAATCTGTCAGTTTCCTGTGTCCTTATTTTCATTTAAATAGGCTACCTGGAAGATTCTAGGTTTCTAAAGAATCTCAACTTCACAGCTGGCTCTGCCATATAAGTTATCCATTGTCTGTGAAAATCATGCACATTGAAGTAATCTTTTTATTAAGTTGCTCTCTTTGATGTTTTTATTATGTACAACTATGCAGAGCTCATTCTTCATCTCCTAAATCTTTAGACCATGTTGTATCCAAATGCATGTATAAAAACAACACAGTTGATACCGTACACTTCCAGTCAGAGAAGAAATGTAGAATTATTCACCAGTGCTCAGTGTGTGTTCTCTCTAATGCCCTCCACAGATTGACAGTAATCTCCACAATACTTATGGTTGGAGTATGGGAACTAGTTCAGTAGTGGCCTGGTTAAGTCAGCTCGAAGAATGGAGATAGATGATCTCTACATCCTGCCTAAACCTTTGTCTTCAGCTCCGTAAATCTCTTCTCTTTTCCTACTGAGTCTTAGACATACTCATGCGTTTATACTAAAATGTTAATACAAACTGATAATGTCACTTGAAGATAAAGTCCTTACCAGGGCACTCAAGTCCCTTCAGTTTCTGGTCCATGACCACTTTTCCAGGGCTGTGTCTTATCAAGTACAGAAACTTGGTTTCCGCTCCCTCGATGCCTTCTCATGCCTTTATACTTTTTCATGTGTTATTCCTTCTGCCTGAAATGTTCTTGACCCATTAACATGTAACAGCATGCACTAAAAACTTCATGTTTCTCATTTTTAATACATAATGTCACTTAATTCTGAGGAGAGTCTTGAGGTTGAAGTATCACTATTCCCATTTTGTATATGGTAAGTGAATCTTTTGAGAGAGAAAGTAAACTTCCCAAGATCACAGAGAAATAGGGATATGAACACAGGCAGTCTGATCCCGAAGTCCATTATCTCAACCTGGACTCTGTTCCCTTTTCTCCCTCTAGTCTTAATAAGTTTTACTTCATCTTTGAGACTCAATTATCCATTTTCAGGAGCTTGGGGTCTTGTATGCTAAGTCTATTGTAGTTCTTATCACACTATGGTGTAATTGCTGAGTTACCAGTTTGTTAAAATAATATATTCTTCACCTCTTGAGAATAGAAACTGTGTCATTTATCTCCACATTCCTGTAAGGTGACTGGTTGTGCTTACATTACGAACAAAAAAGCTAAGTTTCAAAAGTTACAGGAATTGCTCAAGATTACCTAGGCTGGAGTGAGACTAAAGCTGGGCCTTGAACCTGAGGCCTCTGACTCTAAAACTCATGTGCTTTCCCCTCCTTTACATTATGTTCTAGTACAATAACACAACAAAGTCATTTTAAAACAGGAAAATCCCTGTTTGGAAAAAAATATTCATGTAAGCAATACATATAAACATAATCTACCTAAAACCTTGAAAACACTAGAGAGTACAAAGACCAAGTTGAAGACAAGCAAACTTAATAATCTCATTTTCCAGAGTCAAATACTGCAACATTATCAAAATTTGGACCATGTTATTAATTTGTTACTGTAACAGCCTGAAGTAAGAAGAGAAAGGCTACAATTGGACATGTCAGTACCAGTAAATAAATATTTTATTTCACAGATTCCTAATTTTTAAATGATTTTTAAAATTCTGAGCCCTCAAAAAGCATCTGAAAATAGGTAAGCTCAGCAAATCATTTAGCTGATGATAGCTTAGCACTCCTTACATGCAAGTTCTTGGCCCAAGTAGGTCAACATTTACATGTAACAATCATGCCTAATATATATATATATATATATCTCAGAAACTTTATGCACAACATTTGCCAAACATGAACTCTGTATTTATCCTTTATTAACCTATATAATTCAGAATTTTCTAGAAACCTTTTCTCTATGCATAATGGCATACAAAGCCTGCTTTGTGTCATCAGAGTACATGAGTAATTAGAACAGCTGGAACTTAACAATTATTCAAAAGTTACACAGTGCAGATTTTCAGTATAACTCGTACAAAGCAATCTCCTTAAAGGGACTAAATCCAAACTATAGCTGTCATTTTTATCATTTCCCAATACAGAAGCTTTGCTTTTGCTTGTTCATAATGCTACACTTTTTGTTCAGCTGACTTTTTCTCCTTTATATCTACAGTGTTTGTAATAGAGAAGAGGGATATGTCTTATTTAAACTGGCTTGATTTTGTGGACACGGAATACTGTGACGTGGAGACAGACTCAACTGCTTTTGATGATGATTCTTGTACAGACTGACATCATGACTTTTTACAAAAGAAAATAGAAGTAACAGATTAATTTGAGATAAAAATATATTCTAAATAGAAATATATTATAATATTTTTCTGAATCTGAACACCCTAGGCAATCGATGATATAGACATCCTCTGGTCTCTAGAAATGTGATTTATTGTCACCATGCACATATCTAATCTGGCCTCAAATATCATAATCAATTTTAGAATTGATATCTTGATACAAGCTATACTGACAATTAAAATCTGCAAGTCAAATTTTAAAGTCCTTACACTGAAAATTTTTCAATAAATTTATATTTCCTCAGATTCTAACTGGAAATATTTCTTAGATCAGTAAATACCCTGAGATGTCTGGATTCCATGTCTAAAAATTTTTCCCAGGAAAACTTTTAATTTTTTTCTGAATATTAGCTATGACTTTCAGATCCTACTTATGTAACAGAATTCATTCATTTTCCTCACCATACTTGCAAACACCACAGATCTCTGCCTAAGGGAAGTAAGAAAGTACATGAAACAGTCACCCTCATTTTGTTCCTGTAAAGAACTGACAGACAAAAAGAGCCAAGGATTTGATGGTTGGGAATGTTTATGAGCCTCTGAAAAGTTCCAGACTTAAGGGATTTGAATACTGAGAACAAAATTCAAACGTATAAATCTTTACTCTTCTTCCTATTCTGCAGCTAATTTTAACCTCCAAAATGATTTTAGATGGGAAAAAGAAAATAAAGAAAAAGAAAGAAAGAGAAGATGAGGATGCTTCTAGTCCAAGTAAAGAGATATCTATGATGCTTTCACAGAGGTGGACTAAATTAAGGCTATGAGCTCACAGTATTCAGTTTCAGGGTATCTGGAATTATCTGTGTCATTTCTATTCCAGTAAAGTGAACAGTATCCCATGAGGAACACTTTACAATTCAAGTAAAGTATAGGATATATTATATGTTCATCTCTAAAGTCCTTTTGAGTTCTACTTTTTGATATTAAAATGTAGTGCTTCATAAAAAACTAAAAGATAATCCTATAATTGATACATTTAATTGTTACTAATTAAAAGATTCTACATTAAAAATAAATAAGTAAAGCTAGTAAATAGACGAGAGAGTTTTTTTTAAAGTAGTCATCTCACATTGAATATTTACTTAAAACTCTTTCAGGAGAAGGCATTTACCTGAAATGATACCACAGTAATGACTGTGAAGAGCTGACTTCTCTGTGACCTTTTCCTCCATGGACCTTTTCTGCCTATATACACGGTGTGGGTGACCTGTTATGGCCATTGTATCATTGAGTGGCTCAATAAATATGAAGTCCTCATTGAGCTGTATAAATCCCATCTGGAATATATAACACAAAAAGATATGTAAGAAATATCATTTGAAAAAATACTTTTAGATTCTTCCATTCATACATTCTGTTTTTGTTAACAAACATGCATACAGTCTTCTAGTGAAACTAACTTAGCAACCCCACTAGCAAGGTAACTATCTTCCCATTTTATTACTTCATCTTTATGTACTTTATTGCACTAACATAAACTTCATTTAGTTAGTCTTAATCCGTGTGGGTGGGAGGCTAGACGCCAGCAACAGATGCACAGTAAAAATTTTGGAATGTTAAAGGCTCACTTTGGGAGACCCATGGGGTCACTTAAATGTACAGCATGTACAGAAAGAGCAATACAGTTTTTAATTGCATACATGACACAGTCCAAATTTTTGACAGTCATTATTTAATAAAGTAATTCATATAACATATTAAGACAAATGCAAGAGACAAATGCAAGAAGCATCAAATTAATATATAAAATATTCTTAAAGTCTTCTACTATATATTTTAAAAGCCCTTGAAGAATAAGTTAGAGAAAAATGAAGCATTACTTACATAAACAAGTTTCATTTCACATAGTGACATGTTTTAAAAGTCATCCAATTGTGAGACAGAGGGTTAAAACTGTATAATACAGTTATGATCAATAAAAAGTACTTATAACAAGTAGGTATACTTGTAATATTTTGAGGCTAAGCCTAGTCATTTCTTCCTTTCCTTTTCTAGAATATAAATTTACATTATAACTAGGAAAGTATTCCATATGAAAGAACATGCTATGACTTGATCTTTTCCATTTTTAGTATTTAACTCTGTATAATTAATACATATAGATAGCATACATTCAACTATATTATCTCTTTAGCAAATAGTTTTGAATAAATCATATACTAAAACCTGTATTACTAATACCCAATCTGCTAATATCAAAGTTCTTAATTCTGTTTTGAATTATCAATATGAATTTTATGTATATTTCATTTCAATTTGATCCACTTATAAGTGGCACAATAATAATATAATTATTTTCTAAAGTGAAAATTAAACAAATACATATATCCTGAAGGAAATGTATGTTTTCTTTGGAAGTATAGCAGAATTTTTTTTAATTTATTTGAATTATTAGTATTGCATCTTCCACTGCCAATATTCTACCTCATTGCATTCTGTACCAAATAAAGTAAATCGAGGGTAAATCATAAAATCCTAATCAATCTCATTTTATTGAATGAGTTTTATCACTAAAAAATTATCAAGAACGAGAATAAGCAATTTTATCACCTCGATCTGTCCCCCTCCTCTCTCTCCCTTTCTTTCGCTCTCTCTCTCCCTCTACTGCTTTCTCTATGTCTCAATCTCTCTCTCTCTCTCTCTCTCTCTCGCTCTCGCTCTAGCTCTCACTCTGGCTCTGGCGCACACACACACACACACACGTACACAGGCACACAAATATATTCAGGGGTAGGGATAATGAAGAAAGATTTACTCTAATGAACCTTTAAAATACTAGACATATATGTGGGCCAAATATTTGTATAATTTTAATATGCCTTCAAATAACTTCAAGTAAGTTCTTTCATTTTCCATACATATTTTACTTCTCTCAGTCTGAAATTAGCTTGAATGTTAAGGTAATTACATCAAATCCAGCAGTTTTTCCCTTGAGCTTAATTTAATGAGAAACAAGAAAATATTAAAGATAAAATTATTAAATAATAGCCATTAAAGATGTAGTACATCTACACATAAGTTGAGAATAGGTGGTGTTGTGTTACACATTATTGATCTAGGCTAAAAGTAAAGAAATATGTTATTCTTGTCTTATGGATTAGTGTAATTCTGAGAGTCATTAAGTTTTCAAGGTCGCCAGTAAAATTGACAGTGAGGCTGATGATTAAAATAAGAATTATGATGCTCAGCACAGCTCAGGCAAACATGCTCAGTTTCTGAAAATCATAAATTTGTGATTCTATACATCCTTTCAACCAGGTTATAAACATGGTTAGGTTTATAACAATAAACCTTATAAAATTTAATTGCACACTATCACATAAAATTTAATGACTCCAAGAAAAGATTCTGAACTGGGTTCATAACTTACTGCTAGCTGTGTAACTATGGGAAAGTTACAGCACCTTTATCCAAACCCCAACTTCATAGGGTTATTTGGAGGATAACTTTTTAAAAATATATATATATATTAAAAATACACATATCCTTCTAACTAACAAGTTAGAAGGAACAGAAAGCAATGCTCTTATCATGGGTAATGCTCCGATACTGGCTAACTAGTCAATAAATGTTTGCTGTTACTTTAATTTTAATAAGGACAATCATAATAAATATAAGCATCCAAACATTTGAGTATAGGCTGAAAAACTCACAAAGTCCAAAGGATCTAACTTTATTAATTTTTGTATCCCTGTTAGCAGGTAAATTAGTCTGAAATAAATTTTATTGTTGTTTTGTTAGGATTTGGAAGCTTCTTCATTACATAACATTTTCTGTTGTATGAGAATTTTATCTACAGACACTTTTTGTTAAATGACGAGTTACTGGGTGCAGGACACCAACATGGCACACGTATACATATGTAACTAACCTGCACATTGTGCACATGTACCCTAAAACTTAAACTATAATAAAAAAAAAAACAAGAAAGCTACTTTTAAAAACAAGAAAGCTACTTTTAAAAAGGAAAAAACAAGTTGGAATAATTATAAGTGGTGACTCATTCATTCAATACATGTTTATAGTCTGACCACTGTGTTCCAACTCAGTTCACATATTTAGCACCAAGAGTCATACCATGAACTTTCTTTCTGGGCCTAGAATACTATCCTATGGCACACAAAGTGCCCTAGCATGAATATGTGTCATTCAAGATACTGGCTCATATTAAAGCAGAATTATAGGAAATCTTGAGGTTTTCTGTGTCCCCGCAAAGGGCTCACTTCTTCCATTAACAAAATAAATTGTTTTATCTGCAATGTGATTTTACAAGCTATGAAAGAACATGAACCCATATTAACCTTTCTGCACAAGTGCCCCTGTGCTGGGCAATCCACAATTAGGCAGCCTTTGCTTTACTGCAAATATCGTCCTCTGAATTTTAGCAAGAAATAAGATTATATGAATTAATATGACACAATGCACTATCTAAAATAAATGCATAGTATATAAGTGTTTTTCATATTTTCCTTTTTAAATTTTTCAAAATAATTTTAACTCGAGTCATTTCATGTAAATATCTGGATGTAAAATAAAGTTTAACAGTTTTCTAATTTATTTCTATCTTCATAGGCATTTTCTTATATGATGACATCTGTTCTTTTGTCATTTAATGTTATTTGATTTCTCAATTTAGTAAGAATTTCCATATTTTGCAATTAGCATTGCTTTTGTGAAAATAAGCTACCAGTCATTTCTTTTCTTACTGGTTGAAATTTCTTTTTCTCTATTTATGTGGCTCGGTGCTTTTTAAAATAACCATTAACTTTTATCTCCATGTAGATGTGCTGACACTAAAACCAACTTCTAATCAAAACATAAAATTTGATTTGGACAATGTACAGGGATGTTCATATATTGTTACTTTACCTCATTAATTATAAATGGTTCATTTATTCAAATTCAAGTTAACTATGGGCTATTAAATAGATAAACAGATCCTACAGCATATAAGAGCTAACTAAAAAGTTAGAAGGAACAGAAAGCAATATAATACTCTCCATTCTTTCCCCACTTCTACGGGGATGACTATTTCGCTTCAACTATCTCACTTCCAAATCATTGACATAACCAAAGTACTACTACAATTATCTGAAGTTTTCTCTTCATTCTTCCTTGCTCATTTATTGCAATTTTCTTCATGTTCCTGAACCTCAGATTTTTAGATAAAGTTTCATTGAACTGGCTTAAGGTATGTTTTGAGGCTCAGTTGAACAAATACATATTGAGAATTCATTAGGTACTTAATATTGTAACAGTCGTGATAAAATCCTATTTTTAAAAAACATGATCCAGCAATTCCACTTCTGGGTATATATTCAAAGGAAATGAAATCAGTATGTCAAAGAGAGATCTGAACCCTCATGTTTATTGCACCACTATTAACAACAGTCAATATGTGGAATCAACCTAAGTGTCCATTAACAGATGAATGGATTAAAAAATGGTGTGTGTGTGTGTGTGTGTGTGTGTGTAGACGGAATACTACTCAGACTTAATAAGGAAAATCCTGTCATTTGTGACAACATGGATGAATGTGAAGGGCATTATATTAAGTAGAATAAGCAAGGTACAGAAAGACAAATACTGCACAATCTCACTTACATGTAAAATCTAAAAAAGTCAGACTGATAGAAGCAGAGAGTAGAATGGTGGTCAGCAGAAGGAGAGAAAGGGAGTTTGGGAAGATGTTGGTTAAAGGATCCAAAATTTCAGTTAGACAAGAGGAGTAACTTCAAGAGATTTACTGCACGACATGGTGACTGTAATTAAAAATGATGCATTGTATATTTGAAAATTGTCAAGAGAGTAGATTTTAAATGTGGTCATCACAAAAAACTGATAAGTATGTGAGATAACAGACACATTAATTGATTTAATCTTTGCACAGTGTATACATATATCAAAACATTTTGCACACCAAAAATATGTGCATTTGTGATGTACGTATTTGTAATTTTTGTCATTCAAAGTAATTTAAAAATATATAGCATATCATAATAACTAAATGTCCTAAGTGCTCATGGACATGTGAAAGGTGATATATCATAAATTTAAGATCTGAGAAAGGTCCTGAGAGACAGCAGGATTTGCATAAGACAAGTGCAAGGATGCTCCTTATAGAGGAGGCATTATGAGTGGGGGCAAATGGGATGGAGAGTCTGGGCAACAGTTGGAAGATGTCTGGTTTGAGCAAAGAAATGGGAAAATATAGTCAGAAAATAAAATAAACTCATATAATTGAAAAAATATGACAATGTTCTTGATAGGACAAGGAAAGCCAATGTCTTGAATATCGAATATCTTAGGATATAAGTCTATTGTCCCAATATAAGGTACATCTGAGAATTAGCGAGACACTCGAAGAAGCAGAAGTGTTTCGGTTGTAAACAGTGGTAAGAGAAGTTGCTTAAAGGCTTTAGAATCAGTATATGCTTGTAAAAACATGTTAGACAAATGTCTGATGCAGTACATGATCTGAACTTCTATGTAAGGTTCTTTTTTTTTTGAGATGGAGTGTCACTCTGTCACCCAGGCTGGAGTGCAATGGCATGATCTTGGCTCACTGGAACCTCTGCCTCCTGGGTTCTCGTGATTCTCCTGCCTCAGCCTCCCTAGTAGTTGGGATCACAGGCACCCACTACCACCCACATATTTTTAGTAGAGATGGAGTTTCTCCATGTTGGCCAGGCTGGTCTTGAACTCTTGACCTCAGGTGATCCGCATGCCTCAGCCTCCCAAAGTACTGGGACCACAGGCGTGAGCCATGGCACCCAGCCTGGCTTTATTTTCTTAAGTATTTTCTCATAAGGTTATAGTTTATTAATATACCTCATTATAAAGCATTATGTAGTTCAAAGTGTAGGCATGACATATGGCTTGGCATAAATTATAATACCTCATGTTTTTCTTATGATATATTCAAATAAAATATCATTTCAGTATTACTGTAAATGGGAGTGATTTGTCATGCATTTGTGTATTCTATATCTACATATAAATCTGTATAAAACTACACTTCTGACACCATATCTATCCTATTGTCTTATCATCTTAAAACACTCTTCCTGATGATCCTTTCAATGTTTCCACAGTATGCTCAGAAAGATAAAATCCTTCATGAAGGTATACGAGGCCTATAAGGCTATGAGAATTGTATTGTCTGCCTCTCCAGTTTTACTTTTACTACTCAAACTTCATATATAACAATAACAGACAAACTTCTACTTTGTGAACAAACACATTTCAAAATAACCTTTAGCTGCATGATTACATCTTGGCATATTGCACATACTGCCTTCTCTTTCCAGAATGCCATTGTGCTTGTGAAGAGCTATCAATTCTTCAAAATCAAGCAGACCCTGTCCTTTCTCCAAAGTAACCACTGCCTTCCCTCTCTAATTCTACACCAGACATTTTCTGTTGTTGCACTAATATGTCTACTGTGGTTATAGTTTCATGTCTTTCTGATTAGACCATGAGCTACTTGAGGCTTTGGAATAGTACTCATCTTCATGCCTTCAATACATAAGGTCTAATACATAACAGGTGCTCAAATGTAGTCTTCCTTCTTGAGGTAACAGAAAATGTATCCATCACTACTCTGAAGAGCAGGTATTCACTCCACCTGTGATTTCATAAGAGGAAATTAGAATTTTATTTCTTCCACTGGGCATTTCCAATGTTGGCTTCCTTGTGTGCCCAAGTTGTATCTTTAGGAAAACTTTTCAGATGATCACATTGTTAACCTCATTCCATTTTCTTTCCTAGCCAAAGGGCTCCAAAGAGAATCATAAAACTCCAATGATAGAAGGAAAGTTAGAAATCATCTGAGCATTACAGGAGTTTTAAAATAATGAAAATCAATCCCTAGAAATGTTGCGTGGCTTGCCTAAAATTATACAGAGAGTTAATGTGAATGTCAGGCCTAGAGTGTAGGCTTCCCAATTTCCATGTTAATTTTCAGTTTTGACGCATCACGCTATCTTTGCTTGCTACTTACACTCTACTTAAACTTTTACTTACATTCTAGTCCCCACCCCCAAATCACCAAACTTCAGAAATTTTTCTGAGGTTGCTCACAATTTCCTTTTTTATTCCCCTCTCTGCAGCATTTGATCCTTGCCCACTTTTCTCCTCCTTGAATTTCCACTGCCCTGGTCCTTTTCGTTTCTAGAAACTATTTCTGTTCCCTTAAACAGGTCATGTTTCTCATCCCAAGGCTGGTTTTTGATCAGCAATTGTTCTCTGCATCTATCACACTCAATGGTTTTATAACCTCCTTTATGGAGATGATTCCCCAACCCCCTCACTCATAGTCCACCGCCACCCTTCAAGATTAACTCTCCTCTCTCACTTCCCTTGTTTCACTTCAGTCATATCATTATTCTTTCCAAAGTAGTGCCACCTCTCAAAGTTTGTATATCTGTTTATGGCTGTACCTTTTTTTAGTTACCCAAGCTAAAAATTATATGGACCTTTACTCTTTTTCAAGCCTATTTAAAACTATTTATAAGAAAACAATAATATAATAATAGGCCTGTTTACAAGGCATTTTATATGCATTATTTCATTTAATCTATAAATAAAGCCTTGGACACACGCTAATTTCATTCATTTTATAATTGAAAAAAAATAAGTCAGCTTCAAAAAGTTTTATTATCTCCTAAGATCACAAATCAGTATGTAGTAAAGACAGGATTCAAATGAAAGGCTGTCTGGTTTCAAGCACATACTGCCTTTGTGAAACTTTCTGCAAAAGGGTAGGCCTGCCATATAAGTGTTATTTCAAAAAAAATCTTCATCTTTAAAAAATTGTACACTAAGGGTTTGGACGTCAAGCATAACACCTCACAGATGGTAGCTATCCAAAATTTGATATCAATAGCCAGGCCAGGCCCCATCCCTCCCAAAGCAAAAGACAAAAATACTACATTAAGGCTCTGAACTTTGTCTTGAGCTGACTGTTCTATATGATCAAACTTCTTGGCTGCCAAAGGCACACTGGCTTTCTAAGTGGACTGAGGTTTCACCTCTAGGCTTCCTTCAGTGGTGGATGCCCCAACAGTTCTCCCATGGCAGACTTGGTAGAATATTTCAAGGTTTTTGTTTTTCCTTTTCCTTTCTTTTAATTCTCTTTTCTATTTTCTTTCCTACAATCTTTTCTGATCATACAACCAGAATTTAAACGTGGAACATAAAAATATGGTTTAAAAAATTCTTCTAAATCCTATCATACAGGATAATTACATATGAATGTATGTATATACTTCTAGTCAATTTAAATACGCATATATATTTGTATTGTATATGTATCTGTGTGTGGGCATACGTTTGCATGTACACACAGGCATAGATATATTTTAGAATTTTATATTCTACTTTGTCCCATTTAAGAAAAGCTTGTTTCTTAATAGCATTATGCGATCTTTGTGTGTTTTTTAATTGTCAAATAATAGTTTATCCTCTAAATATATCATAATTTTATTACTTATTTTTTCATCCAACTCTTTATTCAATAAATGCTTATTAGTATCAACTTTGTACAGTTAGAGCTCAGGGAACAGTAGTGAACAAGGTGGTCAAGGCCCATCATCAACTTACACTCTAGGAAAGAAAATGATGCACCATTTATCCAGCTGGGTCAAAAAGATCTATATTTGCTTCATAATCTGTTGCTAAGCCTTATGTTGATTACTTATAATCTTATTTCTGTCCGTGTTCTATTTTGCAATTAAAAAAAAGATGAAAATATAGCCAGAAAGTATCCCAACAGAAGTATCCCCAGAAGAAATGGTATTGCTCCTGTAGGGCAGAAGTCAAAGATGGGGAGAAGGGACAGGATATTTTCTTTCTTATAGTAAGCATTAGCTTTGTAAATGATGTACATATGACTTAGATTAATTTAAAAGAAAATTTAAAAGATACCCAAAGACTAAGGCAGGCGTTGCAAGTGACTACCTGAGAAGATGAATTCACCATCCTCACAGGAAAAGACTGAGATCCCCAGAGACTGAGGAGCATCTCTGAAGAAAAGAGTCTCCCAAGAAGCCACAAATGTGGCCCATGAAAGACTGTCCATTTAAAGCACTTGGCAAATGCGGAGCTCAGCAATAATATCCCAAAATGCCATCTGTCACCTAAGAACCTGCCCCTCCTTCTGGGTGTCCGTTAACAGTTCCAATGCTAGACGAGCCAGAAAAAGCCCAGTGCACTGAATAGGAGGACTGAAAGTCATAGGTGCAGAAATGACAAGGACTCTGACTTCATTCTCCCTTTTTCACTGGATGTAATTTCTTCTAAGAAAGCCTGAATGCGGAGGGCATGTGGCTGATTCATTTTAACTTTATGTGAATTTTGACAGTTTGATGATTATATAATAAATATTTGAAAGATTAAATAGAGAATTTTGTGACTAAATTTACCAGAAGTCTTCTCAGAACCTACAAATAAACACCAGAGATAAAACTAGGAGGGGCGGGCAAGAGTTTTATTATGACCCTTGAGTCTTATTTACTTAATGAAAAGCTATACATGTATAATATGAATTCAAGTAGTGCCAAGTACTAGGAATGGGTTACAGAGTGATGTAGAAATGGCCTTTTAAATGAGGGGACCTCAGAGAAGAGACTTCATGTATGGGAAGTGGGAATGTGAAATGGTTATCAGAAAGAAACCCAGGGGCATTCCATAGCAGATTCACTTACTAGATTCATATTCAAAAACAATCCCTGATGAATGTCCCCTTTGTTTTTTAAACCATCTATATTTTCTTGGACACTGCTTACAAATTTTATCATGGTGTGCTTCATGAGGGCTTCTTGTGGTATATATTTCAACACAGTCATATTTTACTTACATAATTACACAGGAACAAGTTCACTCCTACGAATGAAAAATATATGGCTGCTCTTCATTTTCTTGTAAACTGCTGGCCTTTTCTATCTTTTCCTTTGACATTTAATAGAGATAGAGATTTTAAAAGATTCAAAATGTGTCTTTTCAATTCTATCATATACAACATCACAAGTATGAGAATAAATAGAAGCTACTCTTTGGCCTCTGTGGTGAAGAAGTAAAAAGGAAGTGGTGAAGACTGGTCAAGTGGAAAATGAGTGCCCCATCCTCACATTTAGATATCCAAAATGACTGCTTTAGTTGTTGTTGCTCTTGTTCTGATAGTTATCTCATTTCTCATTGTATATTCTAATTTTTGCTCAATATCAACAGAAGCTATTTTCATATACTTTCTTGTATCCATTCACCTTACTGTAATCTTGTTACATGTAATAATTTGTAATTATTATTTTGGGCTATCTATGAATTCTTTAAATAGGCAAATAACATGTTAAAAATAGGGAGCGAATTTATTTTAAAATCTACTTCTTAGTTGTTTACCAGTCTAGCCCAAATCTATTATGTTCCATTGTAACTTCCTGATGATTATTTAATGTTCATTATAAATATACCTATTAAATACCTGCCATGCAGCAGTAGGCAAGTAATTGAGGATTCAAAGATGAAAACAGAATGACCCCTGTGTTCATGGACTTTGTATATTTAGTGGGGATGATGAGGGAAGGACAGACAAAAATCAGGTATTCAGAAAAATACACTTAAGAAATTCTAAATTGTAAAAAGCAGTATTAAAGAAACAAAGAAAGATCCAAAAAAAAAAAAATAGAATGAATGCTAGAGAAGCCAGAAAGGGTAGCTCAATAACTAAGGAGATGGCATTTGAAGCAATAACTAAAGTGAAAGAAGGAGCCTGCCATATGAAAACGAACTTAAATTGGGAAAAGATGGTGTCCCAGGTGAGCGATGCCATAAACCAAGGCTGTAATTCTGGAAGATATGTGGGAGAAACTCAACAAATGTACTTTATGTTCACAAAAGTGTACACTTCTAATTATCATTTATAACAACATGTTTGTGTCCCATGTGTATATGTCACAGCAAAACATATTTCAAAAAGTAACAAATAAAGAATAAGTAATATAGCTATAATACTTAGTACCAGAAGAAACAGGATTGCTTTTATAAAGCTTTCATTTTTCAAAATGAAAAATAAAGAATAAATATAGCTAGAATACTTAGTACCAGAAGAAATGGTATTGCTCCTGTAGGGCAGAAGTCAAAGATGGGGAGAAGGGGCAGGATATTTTCTTTCTTATAGTAAGCATTAGCTTTGTAAATGATGTACATATGACTTAGATTAATTTAAAAGAAAGATTGAAATGGAGAGACACAAGACGTGTTGGGAGGCTACTACAGTAATTAAAGCAATAAATAATGGTGGCATTAGTGTAAAGTCTATTAGGAAAACCTACATACAAGCCAAACTCAGTTAAAAACTGACAGGTGGTGTGGAGACTGAGGCAGTGATAGGAGTCATACATAAACAATGATGGCAGCAAAAACAGAGCAGACAGGTTGGCAGGACATGATTCATGTAGAGCTCTCAAGACCCTAAGCCATTTAGATTTTATTTGAAGTGTAATTGGAAGCAAATGATGGTGGATGGCATGATCTAATGTAAATCTGAAGAAAACCATTCTTGCTTTTTTTCAGAAAACAGATTCTAGGGTGACCAAAAGTAGAATGAGGGAGGCCAGTTTGAAGTCAGTTCCAATAATCCAGGTGCAAGATCACAGTGGCTAGGCTAAGGAGGCAACACAGGGTGACTGGACTAAGGATGTGGAAAAAAGTAAACAGATCTGACATTTATTTTGGATTCTCACCCAAACCAGATGGCAATCATCCAAATGTGTTAATGGTGTGATATTGGGACATGGGGGAACAGTGGCACAGAAGAATTGAGGATTACTCCAAAGTTTCTAGCTTTAGTACTTAAGAGGGAAGAGACAGCTGCCTGTAAGTGAGATATAAAAGTCAAATCATGGAGCTGAAACAGATTTTAGGGATAGAGAATCAAAGTTTCTGATGAGAACTTATCAGCTCTGATATATTTGTGAGACATCCAAAGGGAAAAGTCAAGTAGTTGGAGAATGAAGCTTAGTGGATAGTTTTATGCTAGAGACATCTATCTGGCAGTTGCCAAAATAATGATCATTTTTCAGTCCCTAAGACTGAATGATATTATTCGGTAAAAGAGGATAGAGAAAGAACAGAACAGGGCCTAAGATCAATCTCTGAGGACCCTAACACTGGGAAGAAGAGAAAGAACAAGCAAAGGAGATTATGGAGGAAGGGCTAGTGAGGTTAAAGAAAAAGTGAAAGCTTGTAAGGTTGATTTTTTTTTTCAAAAAACAAAATCAGAATTAATGCCTTCTCAGTTTGGCTTTGAAGAAAAGAAAAGAGTAAGCTCTCCTTTAGTTCACTCGGAGGAAGCTCCTGCCCGTGTCTAACCCACATTGCTCAGGCTTAAAATTTTAGTAGTGCTATGCAAGATGATCAAACACATGTGTTCATGCTGTTGTTAAATTCAATAGCAAGAGCTGAGCAAAGAAACATTTCCATGTCTTCATCCATCAGGATTCTCCAAAGTCATAACAACGTGGCTTCTTTTTGTTGCAAAAGAGAAAATTTTACATGTTCCATATTGTTAAGAGAAGAATTTAAATCTATTAACTAACTTTGACCTATATTATTTCTTAACCAGAAAGGTGGCTTCCAAATCGCCACCCACCCTAGCACTTAATGAGTTGGTGCATATTCAATTGTACACCTAGTTGTTAAAGGGTTAGTCACTCAGTGATTTTTTGAGCCATTCACCATGGTGATGAGCCTTTGCAGCACTTATCTCATGCAATTCCAGCCCAGTTATGTGCTTTAAGTAGAAGAGAATGAGACCACTGAGAAAGCTGCACAGCTGTGATTTGGGGAAGCACTCATCACTGCCAGGTCTTACTGGTGACCTCACAATTGACAGAGATGTTGCCAACCTCCTACATACCCCTAGAGAGTAGATGCAAATTCATTTTACCATGGAAACAAGATTAGTGGAGCAAACTACTCAAGGACCATAGCATTGGTAGTCAGAGAAATGGAAAATCTGCTGCAACTTATTTTCATGATTCAATTAAAGGTCAAATGAATACAATAATGTATTCAACAATATTTACTGAGTGTATACTCTGTGTTAATGTTCCAGATGCAGGAAATATAGCAATGTGCAAAACAGTCATTTTAATACAGGCTGACAATCTTAAATATCTTTACAGTAATTAAGAAATTTACTTATTATAGATTTCATGTCCTCGTTACCACTTGCACCATCAGCAAAATGTGGTGATGGTGTTGTGTTTTTCCCCCACTTAGAACCCTTGGATAATTCTCCCCAATTCCCATTCTAAATGACATAAATAAAACCCAAGAAATTATAATTATGTGTCCCCCCCTTAAAAGGAACAATGTACTTTGTACCAACAAAATTCTTTCTTTCATGGCCTGTTTCCCAATCATGACATTCCCAAATACAAATGTAGCTATGAAAGGAGAACTTAAAGAACACATTTGACCTTTTGTTCTTCCCAGCCTTTCCATACTCTCCCTTTTATACATATCCCACCAGTGAGAACAGAGGCTAAAAATCTAATGTAATCTCTTGCTGATTTATCAGAGGCTGCTATAGGAGATCATACACCTAAAGAGCTGATATAATATGGCATAAACCCTGAATCAATCCCAAAACACTCTGCATATACCAGACCACGTCAAGACTATTATGTCCATGCATGGCCATACATCACGTTTTAAGAAAGACAATTATAAACAGAAGAACATCAAAAGAAATTAGGGGTAAGTTGGTTCCAAATTCAACCCAAAGAAGGAACCATTCATCAATGTTACTGATAAATATTTAAAATTCTGTTTACTCCTTTCAGTCACCAGTAGAGCAATCACTACTCTGAGGCAATTCAACTCTCTACTAGACAGTGGTGACTATCCACTAAAGTTTTTATAAAAGGTCCAGAATGCTTCCTCACCATAACTACATACCCTGAGTTCTGATTCTGTATCTTAAGCACCTTTTTCTGCTTCAAATATATGACAAATATTCTCATGGTCCCGTTAGTATAACCATTTGTGATATGAGATGGGCTTATTGTCCTTCTTCATTCGTATTTTTCTTGGATGTTCTGTAGTGTATGAATGCTTTTCTTAGATTCAATTTCCTTTGATTCTAAATTATGGCAATGAATGTTGAATGAAAAATGTCTCTGGAATGAAGAATGCGTTGAAATAAGAGACTATAAGTATGCCTTTAGGAGCCTGGTGCAGACTGGCACAGGATAACAAAATGGAAAGTGTTTTAATTTATTGTCTTTAATCATTCTTTATTAGGGAATTCCTCAAACCTTCAGAAATGTACAATAATAGAGTGCTCACATATCCACCCTCAGTATTTAACAAATATTAATAATTATTTGCTACAGATCTTTAAAAAAAATAAAAAACAATTTATTGATTCAGTTGAAGTGGACCCTATACAACTTCCCAAAGCCAATTATCTTTCTTATGGCTCAAAAGTAATTACTACACAGAAGATGGTGGTATTTTTTGCACCCATGGTTTTTTACTCTCACTACATATGCTTTGCCAAATGTTGCAATGAAAATGACTGGACTTATTTAAAAGAGTTCCCTCTGGTCAGTATCAATATAAACTCTGAAGGTAGAACAAAAAGAATGAACCGATGTTTGGATGTGTAATTTGAAAGAAAGAAGAATTCACAATATGAGGATCACAATATAATTTTGGCCCATGTCAATATGGCCATCGATAATATAGAGAATAATGCAGGGAAAGCAGAATGGGAGATTGCAGGGGAAGAAGAGACCAATTCAGTTAAGAACATGTTAAACTTGGTGTGTCTATTAGATTTCATATTTAAATTTCATCTAGGTAGCTGGAAATACAATCATGGAGTTAAACAAAGAGGTCTGAACTAGAGTTATATGTTTTGAAGTCATTGGCAGATAGTTGGCATTCAGGCCATGAGACTGGATTAGATTACCAAGTGACTGTAGACAGAGAAGAAAAGAAGGCCTAAGACTGAGCACTAGTACATGCCAGTGTAAAGGATACACAGAGAAAACTAATAATCAATAAAACAATCTAAAAGGGAGCAGTCAGAGACGTGTGGTGTCCAGGATGGCCAATGACAAAAACATGTATCAAGAACGAAGGCATGATCAGCTATTTCCAGTGTTACTGATGATAAGCTAAGCACTGAAAATCAGTAGCCCCACAGGAATACTTTTCCCCAGCAGCTCCATAGCCTCTATCCTTCATAATTAAGTATTTTGAAATATAGATATTTCTCTGTTTACAATTCAAATGAAAAAAGTAAATATAACTACCATTCCATTATTTATTTCATTAATACTAAATGCAATATAATTTTTATGGAAGATGGGGAAAATATCCAACTTCAAAATTCATCATGCATACCTACGGACTTTATAATTTTAATATTAATGGATAGAATTTTTGTAATTTGAAAGGAAAATGAAATATAAAAAATAAAATATTTGAGAACAATCCACCAAGAACAAACAGAAATGTAACTAGGGTGTGATTCTTATGAAATAGACAATATGTGAGTAATAGTCATCTCTGTCTTCCATCTTCGTTGTCATAAAGAATGAGTTTATCCATTCAAAGCTTTATTTAAACTAATGGTAGAACTTCTCTATTATCCTTGCAAGTTTTAACTGCTATATGCAGCCAAGACGTTAAAAATATTTTTGATACTGATTTCCTCATTGAAGGAATTAATAACTATTCATAAATTATTTTTAGCATTTGTTAACAGAATTAGAAACATTAATGTTCTTATCTAAGAGACTGACTGAAATTATTGAACAGGTAGAGTCAAAGACAGAATCGTGATGCTTCCTAGCAATCTCTTTCATAGTTGAGATTAAATCTTCATTAAATAGCTAGAAATCTACCAAATACTCTCATCCTATGTGATTAAACAGTTACCTTTTTAAAAAATTACAAAGCATCTTAGTTGAAAGTTATTCAAAATACTGAAAGGGGAATTAACAGATGAAATGCAAAATGAATTGAGAAAACATTTGGTATACATATGATTATAGCACATCTGTTTTGCAAAGAGGCAAACACTAAGATCTTAGTAGCCAAATGAGTAAATGATATATATAATTCACAAAAAAATAAAAACAAGTAGAGAAACGGGTGTGGAATCATGATCATTCTTGGCCAGCAATTAAAAGAATGTAAATTCTAACAATCAGGCACAATTTCAATGTTTCAAATAGCAATTAAAAATAGCACATAAAATTATAACATATAGTTGATAAAAATGAAGTGAACCTGGGACCTTCAAACTTCACTGATGACTCATTAAATCAGTGCCCTCTGGGAAATCCTTGAAGAACCATGTTACTTACCCCTCTGGGTTCACAAATTACACTTCTTGTAATTTATTCTTGGGTTAAATTCAAAATTAGACCTCTTTTGTTTGTTTTATGAAATTCGACAGTATAAAAGTATTACAGAAAAATATATAGAGAAGATCTGATTATGAGTTTGGAGTAGGGAAGTTCTTCTTAAAGAAGCACATAAAGCAGCAACTATATAGTGTAATATTCACTTTTCATAATTTTAAACAGAAACTATCTCAACATCCACAATTAAGAAAATGGTAAACTCTATTATGGCATGTTCGGGAAAAACACATTATATAGTCTAAATCTGGCTTTACTGAAGTTTATGTGGCAATACTGCGAAATGTGTATGATAAGTTTCTTTAAAAATGGGAAAAGTTATATACACTATGATTTGAATTTATTTTAAAATAATACAGTCACAGGAAAACAGACTGGTATTTAAAGCAGTATAGCAAAATTCAAATAGTGATTATAGGTAATGAAAACATAAACAAGTCCCTCTTTTTTTTCAAATTTATTATGTGGTGTGGTTACACTATTTTCATTACATACACACATACACGCACACATACATACATATATACACATACACACACACACACACACACACACACACACTGACCTTTAATTATACAAGCAATACATCAGTACTCTCTGTCAAAATGGTTTTTCAAATTTATCAGTAAGTTTAATAATCTCTTTGACCACCAGTCTCAATCTTAGACCCCTCCACTTATGATACAGTTTGGATCTGTGTCTCCACCCAAATCTCACCTTGAATTGTTATCCCCAATGTTGGAGGTGGTGAGAGGCAACTGGATCATGGGGTCCGATTTCTCGTGCACGGTTTAGTACCCTCCCCTTGATACTGTTCTCACAATAATGAATGAGTTCTCGGGAGATCTGCCGCACATTTAAAAGTGTGTGGCACATCCCCCATATCTCTTCTTGCTCCTGCTTTCGCCATGTGAGATGCATGCTGCCCTTCACCTTCTGCCATGATTGTAAAAGTTTCCTGAGACCTCCACAGAAGCAGATATTGCTAAATTTCCTATACAGCCTGCAGAACCATAAGCCAATTAAACCTCTTTATAAATTACCTGGTCTCAGGTATTTCTTTACAGCAATGGAAGAACAGACGAATACAACTTATCTTCAAAAGTAATCATTATTATCAATTTAATGTGATTTCTTCCAGGCATGTTTATATCTTTATGCATACACATATAGGTACCCACAAGAAAATGCAAAGTATTGTGAGTTTTTTAAAATAATAATTAAGTAACATAATCTATGTATCACTCTGTAATTTGCTTTTTATTGAACCTCAGCAATACAAAAGTATTAAAAGAGAATAGTAGAGTGAGATTTGATTTATGACTTTGGAGAAGAAAAACCTTCTTAAGGAATGCCAAAGTGTGACAATCATATTGGATAGTGTCATCAAATTTGACCACATTAAAATGTAAAACTGTTTCATGACAAAACAGTCATAAATTTGGCAGACAGGAAGAAAATATGTACAATATATAACAAAGAAATATATTTTTAAAATAATTCTGATATACAAAGTTAATCGAGTAGAAGGATTCCAAATTAAATGATAGGAAATTCACAATAGAAGAAACCCTAATGGCTGATGACATGAAAAGATGGTCAACCTGACCAATAAGCAAGGAAATTAAAATGGAAACAATAACAGAATGCTTTTCACAGTCATCTACTTGGAAATAAAATTTAAAATTAGACAATTAATTAGAGGTAATTGGAAAAACAGGTACTCCGAAACATTATCAGTGGCATAAAGTGATAAAAACACTCAGGAGTGGCCCGGCCTGGTGGCTCAGCCTGTAATCTCAGCACTTTGGGATGCCGAGGCGAGTGGATCACAAGGTCAGGAGATCGAGACCATCCTGGCTGACATGGTGAAATCCTGTCTCTACTAAAAATACAAAAAAATTAGGTAGGTGTGGTGGCAGGCACCCGTAGTCCCAGCTACTTGGGAGGGTGAGGCAGAAGAATGGCGTGAAACTGGGAGGCGGAGCTTGCAGTGAGCTGAGATCGTGCCACACCACTGCACTCCAGCCTGGGCAACAGAGTGAGACTCCGTCTCAAAAAAAACACTGAGGGGCAATTCCACATTATCTCTAACAACAATATATGTTTATTCATCAGCTTGGCAGTTTCACTGAAAAGAATATTTGCACAAATGCGAAAGAGAACGAGGGAGTACAAAATTGGCAGTGCAAACTGTATCTCATAATTTACCAAAAAAAAAAAAATTGAAAAACAACCTAAGCGACCTCTGACTGTGGCATTTTAATGAAGTCGTTATAAAATACCTGTTTTACAAAGATAACTGAGAGCAGTTCAGTGTTTACTCTGCAAATTCTCTCAGTAATCTGGGAGAAACTGACACATCTGCACCAGAAAATGGGCTTATTTGAAGACTTAGGGTCTCTTGTCTCATTATTTACCTAGACTTTACTTTCCTTTGGCCAGTATTTATTCTATATTTCACAAGCAGGATAGTAGATGTATCAATTGAAATTATTTCTATATACCTTTGATTTTATTTGGTTCCTAGAAACAAATAGGAATTAGAGAGCTTTAGTTGCCTTTTATCACAATATTACAAATTAATTCTTATCTTATAATGTACTTAGCACAGCCCCTAGCAGGCTACCAATGCATATTCTTTTCTCACTTCTGTTTCCTACACATTCTTCTGATGTTTTGAAAAGCCACATAGGAAATTGGAGGCTATAGGAAAACAAGCCAATCAACCCCATCATCTCATGGGTGTGCATTTTACAGTTGATCACTTGGCCATGGGAAGTTACTATATCACTTATCTGTAAGAGAATGGGGAAGCATTAGAGTCCTGTTAGAAATCAGTTCCTGGATGGCTTTTCAGCACTTAAAATTTGAAAAGAATTTTGGGAGGAGAATTGTAGTGACAAAACTTCATTCAACTGCTCAGCCAACCAACAGACATTTCCTGGAATGCCGGGAGTAATTCATTTCATACATTTTCTTTCAGATCTGCCTAAAAACTTAATGTACAAATTGCCCATGAGTACAACATTACTTGGGTTAATTAAATTTACTATTCTGCATTAATTTAATTAATTCCAAAGTACGTAATAGGTAGTATTTTGAAAGTTCAGAAAATTATTTAATGCATGGAAGGAAACATTTTCTATCTCTACTTCTCATTTTCATTTTAATTAACAAATACGTTTACAGGATTTGCAATGATGCCAGATACTGTTCTAAGTATCTTACTGATTCTTAATAGGAATAAACTGAAGCACTGGGAGGTTAAGCAAATTGCTTAAGGTTACACAGCAAGTTACTTGAGGAGCTTGGATTTTAAACTGCACACTCTGGCTGCTGAGCCCACACTCTTAATTTAAGAGAGCCCAGAGTACTCCAAAAGTAAACTTTTTTGCTCTGGCCTTTCATTTTCACACATTAATGACTAAGTCTTTTTCCCCCTCAAACTTACTAATAGTAATGAACATTTTAAAAAATTGTTCAGTTTTAGCTATATGTAAAATGTACTTTTCCTAATTGGCAGTTTTTTGTTTTGTTTTCTTTGTAGGTTGTAGCATACAAATTTTGTTTTACTGTAGGTCAAATATTCATATATCAAGAATTTCATACAATTCAACTTAACCAGAGGAAACCTTATGCATAAAGGGAAAGGAAGAAGATGTGGCACTGGAAGACCAAACTCAGTATTTATTCTGTCACATGGGACCTGTATGTCTTTAAAGCAATTATATAACCACATTGGTCTTTATTTTTCTTATTGTTAACATGGGACTACTAAGACTTGTTGATCACTGCTATCTGAAAAATAAATAGTTTAATCTATAAAAAGTTCTCATCAACTATTATGTACAAAACACATACTATCTACTATTATCCCAAAGAACAGTGCCAAAGCCCTAATTACAAAAGATGGACACTTCTAAAACATTTACACAACTGATGATATGATTCCTAGTTCCTAGAAAATATAAAAACAAGCAATCTCAGGAAATTATAGCTAAATTGTTCATGCACCTAGAAAACTAAGAGCCAACTGTTCTTATTCTCATAAAAGATAAGATGGAAGATTTCAAATTATTAAGAAAGGAAAGGTTAAGTGTCTGCAGTTCTGTTTGAAAACTGAAGCCAACTGGGCCAATATATTTTTGAACAACATCAGCATCCCAACGTATGCTAAGATGAGATCACCTTAGGGACCATAAGGACCTTATGGACTAGCATGTTCCTATCAAGTGACAGATAAATACAAAAAACAGTATAGAAAGTAGAAATTCCATGTAACCCTTTGCTTCAGTAGTCATTATTTTCCTTTCACTTCCACCATGTCATTTTTCAGGTAATAATCTTTAAGATAAAAAGTGCCACAAATTGTTATAATCAAATGTATAAATCACATTTTACTTTTCATAATGGGCACTCAAGAAATGTGGGCCTTTGATGACAATGACTTCAGAATTATTTTCTATTGGCTTGGGTAGTAAACTGAGACTATAAAATACAGCTAAATAAGCTCAATTGTAACATTAAAAACCTGATCTTTACAGATCACTGAAGCTTTGTGGCATTTAAAAATATATTCTATACTTAGATTAATTTTCTTAAACACCACTCAACAATTTGAAAGAACCAAATTACTTTGTTTTTCAGCCTGAGGATCTGGGCTGGTGTTCGGCAAATATAAATGGGTATGAGTGGTCTGCGTAAAGTTTAGTCAAGAAAAAGGTAACAATAAGACTGAAATTAAAGTGACTCTTTCCTATCTTACAAATAACAGCTTTTTGTTCGTGAAATGAAATGACATATGTGAACAATTTGTACAACTATAAATCTCTATAGAAAGTACATTATTTACAAGTACAAATTTACACTATTCTTGTTCTATCTCACAAAGCCCTGCACAAGTACTTTATCTCTGAATAATTAAGATTTTCAATTCAACATAAAATCTTGGTGTATTTTCTTTGCTGTGAGTATTTATAGGGTCTCTTACACAAAAGAAGTAAAACCAGAGAGATAAAATCATACCACACACACAATACAGAATTACAACGTTACTTTCTTTTGATCTTGCAATTTATCTGTGATTTATTATTTATTCAACTTATCCCACATGTAGACTTCAAATCCATACATGGATATGAATCACTTCAGTTTAATTCAACAGCTATCCAAAGAAATATGTATATATGGCAATTCTCATTAATTCAATATGTACCAGAGTAAATTAATTTAGAATTGAAGACATATGTTTTGCTGAATTAGATTCTTAATTAGTAATGCCACAGACCTCTCCTACAGACAAACTGAAACTAATTATGTATAGAAAAAACACATCTAGAAAATATTACGCTATTTAGAGTTCAGTCCCTCAGTGCCAAGGAAACAGATCAACGTGTTCATTATCTTACATACATAAAAAGTAGAGAAACACAAAACCTCTAAATCCAGTTGCATTAATTAATTAGCACACATATATATGTACTTTCATGATCCACAAATAGAACTCTGATATTTACAAGTGGATTATATATTATACAAAGTGGTAAGCCAGGATTTCCCTAATATTATTATAAAAATATGTTTATTATAAAACACACTTGTTAAATTTAAAAATAGACCTCAAAAGCCATTGAGTGAATAAAAATATTTTTATTGAGGTGCTACAGAGTGTATTTTTGGGCAATATTATTAATTTTAGAAGTTTAAAATGGTAAGAGTTTTAAATTTATTGTCGAAATGCATTGTTGTTTACACAAAACATAGCATCATATATTGAAAAACTACCATCCTGCATTTTAAGCCCTGACTGAAATTTTTATCCATATCTTGGCAGTGCCCAAGTATTCCTTTGAAAAGAAGAAAATAAACTCTTTCATGCCTTAAAAAATGTAAAAAATAAATAAATAAAAAGACTAGGTTATACGGTCTTCTAAGGAAGAAATTATTCTGTTTTGGTTACCTCTAACTTTACCCTAATTGTTAAAAATTATTCTTGGAAAACATTTCTCATTCAAATTTCATATGTAGAAAGCTGAAATAGTATGTGAACCTGACAGGAAGGGGGTAAGAGGATGCCAGAAATAAAGGAGAGAAGGACTGTGATAAATGCATGTGCATGCACACTCAGTGGTTATTTTTGATGAACCGGCGTTGCATCCTGTGACCTTGCTAAACTTGTTAGCTCTAGTTGCTATTTTAGATTCCTTAACATTTTCTATGTACATGATCATGTTGTCTGCAAATAAGCACAATTTTACTTCTTTTCTTATCCTCCTGCTTCTGATTTTTAATTTATTTTACTGTATTTATTTATTTATTTTGCTTATTGTTGTGGCTAGAATCTTCATTGCAATGTTGAACAGAAGTGGTTAGAATGGACATCCTTGTCTTATTTCTCATAATAGGGGGAAGTAAGTGGCTTTTCAAAATTAAGAATGATGTTAACCATGGGTTTTTTGTAAATGTCCATTAACAGAGATAGTTATGTCTATTCCTAGTTTGTTGACAGTTTTGATCATAAATGACTGCCGAATTTTGTCAAGTTATCTTTCTGCATGTAATTCACACTATTATAATTTTTCTTTTTTATTTCATTTATGGTGGTGAATGACACTGTCAGATGTTTTTAGTATTAAACCACCCTTGCAGTGTTAGGATAAACTCTTTTTTTGTCATAATGTATTATTCTTTTTATCTACTGCTGGACTTGATTTGTTAATATTTGTTAAGGATTTTAGTGTCTATGTTCATGTAGAATTATAATGTAGATTTTTCTTATAATTAATCCATCTTTTTGGGTATCAGAATAATTCTGGCCTCATAAGTAATAATAGGGAGTGTTCCCTCCTTTCAAATTTCTTAAAGAATTTCTGGTACTTCTTCCTTAGATGTTTGACAAAGTTTACCAATGAAGTCATTTGGGTCTGGAATGTTCTGTGTGGGAGAAATTTTAATTAGAAATTCAATTATAGGCCAGGCGTGGTGGCTTACGTCTGTAATCCCAGCAGTTTGGGAGGGTGAGGCGGGCAGATCACTTGAGGTCAGGAGTTTGACACCAGCCTGGCCAACATAGCGAAACCCTGTCCCTACTAAAAATACAAAAATTGGTCAGGCGTGGTGGTGGGCGTCTGTAATCCCAGCTACTCAGGAGGCAGAGGCAGGAGAATCACTTGAACCTGGAAGGTGGAGGTTGCAGTGAGTTCAGATCAACCACTGCATTCCAGCCTGGCAACAGAATGAGACTCCATCTCAAAATAAATAAATAAATAAATAAATAAATAAATAAATAAATAAATAAATAAATTCAGACAGCTCCACCATGTTCTACATTTTTTAAATTAATTTTTAATATGTATTTTTCAAAGAATTTGTCCCTTTTATCCAAAGTTGTAAACTTTCTCAACATAAAGGAGTTCAAATATTTACTTATTATTGTTTTAATTTCAAAGAAACTATAGTGATGTCTCCCTTTCATTAATAGTTTGTATTTTCTCTATTTTTCTTTGTTCAGTCTAGCTGGAAATTTATCAATTTTATTGTTCATTACAGAATATTAATTTTTCTCCAGTGTTTTTCTGGGTTAAAAAAATTTCATTGATTTCTGCTCTTATCTATATTATTTCCTTTATTCTTTATATTTCAGGTTTAATTTCCTCTTTTTAAATTTAGGATGGACCCATCCTCTTTCCTAACAAAAGTATTTAATGCTATACATTTTCCCATAACCATTGTTTTAGCTGCATCCCACATGTTTAGAGATATTTTGCTCTCATTTGCATTAAGTTCAAATATTTTATAAGTTCTTTTGGGATTTCTTCTTTGTCTCATGTTATTTAGTAGTGCATTATTTTATTTCTAAATTTGAAGTAATATTTAAGGATCTTTTTGTTATTCATTTCCATTAAATCCCCACTCCTGCCTAAGATTACACCAATGTGTTTTCAGTTATTTCAAGTTTGTTGAGACTAATTTAATGGCCCAGTGTATAATCTATCTTGATAACTGTTCCATGTGTAATAGATATAAAATTTTCTTTAATTGTAAACTAGGTTAAGTAGGTTGATGGTATTGCTCTGTTTTCCCTGTTTAAATTTTCTTTTTGAGTTTCTGTTTGCTTGTTCTACCAATTACTGAGAGATGAGTAAAGATTAGAAGAAAAAATAATAGAGACTGAAAGTACCAGTAGTTGGTTGGTATGGATGTCAAAAACTAAACAGCTGGATGAAGTATTACAATCACCATGAAGAACAATTTGATGGCATTTAATAAATATGAAGATATATATCTTCACAAGCCAAAATCTTACTGATAGCTATGACCCAAAGAGAAACTCTTGCACATGTACACTTAAGACTTACAACAGGATCATCATTATTATATTGCTTATAATCCCAAAAATTAAGAAAATGAGAAAAAATGAACCTCCATCAATAAGGTAATGAATAAAATATTCAAAAATTATATAAACACTGCAGTTTAAACCGTAGGCTAAAACTACACGCATCCACCTGAACAAACCTTAAAAATATGATTTGAATTTTAAAAGGCATTCTAAAAGGATTTGTAAAGTACAACAAAATTTGTGCAAATTTTAAAAACAAAACAATGCTATGTACATTTTTATGGCTGCATATATGCCTAACAAAATTATAAAAATATGAATGGAAATATATAGGCAAATTTGGAATCGTTGTTACATCTGGGGACCCAGATAAAAAATTGGTTGGAGAGAAGTACCCTGAGGGCTTCAACATGATGTGCAGAATTTAAAATAAAGGTCTTAAGCAAAAATAATAAAATGTTAACATTCATGAAATCTGGGTGTTACCTATATTTATATCTGTGCTTTTATTGTGTAATCTAATAGTTTTATAATTCGAGATCTGGGTACAGCATTTAAAGACTAAAAGATTAACAGAAACATATAAAAAGGATGAGGATGTAATGCACAAAAGAAAAAATGTAAATTGTGGAAATAAACATTAAAAATTCACGAAGTATGTTTAAATTTAATAACTGTGTTAATATTCACTACGGATAAAGATATGAGGAAAAAGGCACTCTTAACTACAGTTAGTGAGAGTGTAACTTGATCTAGCATTTTTAGAAGTTGATTTGGCAGAATATATAAAACTTTTAATAACGCAAGCCCTGTGTCTCCCCACCCCCCATTCAAAGACATCATTTTCAGGAATATCTCTTGCAGGCATGCTCACACAGGCATGCAAAGATCTATGTAATTAGTTGTATATTGTGAAATTATTGTTATTTGCCTTAGTGTAAAAATGACACAAACATAAAAGCCTAGCAATATGGCCACCTTTCTTCATGGCCACAACCATGCACAACTGCTGCAAGAGCTACCCATAATGTAATCCGTATGAAGAGCATCTTACAGATTTTGGCTGTGCCTATGTCCACTTTCATGTAGTAGTATATCTGACACTAGTTGCCAGGCCCTTCTCCAAAATATTGGTTCTCAACTGGGTGTGATTGTGCCTCCTTCTTCACACACACACATACCAGGGAGAAATCTGGCAATGTCTGGATACATTCTGGGCTGTCACAACTGAGCATCTAGGGGTAGAGGTCATAGATGCTGTTAAATAGCCTACAATGCATGGGACAGCCCCCTACAACAATTATCCTGCCCCAAAATATTATTAGTACTTAGGTTGAGAAACCCAGCTCTGGAATAATTTATTTGCATTATTTCTTTAATCTCACCTATAACCATATGAGGTAGAAAATACTTTTCCTCATTTTAAATATGAAGCAACAGAGACTCAGAGAGATTAAATATCTTATCCAAAGTAACACAGCTAATAGGAGGCAGAGCTTCTTGCTCTTAAAAATGAAGTTACATAGGAAGCCTAGATAAATTATTGTGTTCTCATATGATGGATTATTATATGGCTGTTTAAAAAAGTAGATGTATACAAATATCATGAAATGATCTCTAGGTCACAGAGAAGATATTTGTAGTGTATACAGCTAATAAAAGATTAGTATTCAAGCTGTATAAAGATCTCTTACAAGTCAATAAACAAGTAAAAAAGTTACGGAACACATATAATATGTAATCCCATTTATATTATATGAGCAAAATTTTGTATGTGAAAAGATCTTGTTATTTATGACCCTATAATACCAAAATATAATAAGAATGGAAGTATCCTAAAAGGATAATTTTGTATAAGTATTCATTTAGAAACTCTCAACACAAAGATAACTGAAGAAATATGTGACATGGGACTGAGCATATGGTGATACTGTGAACATAGAAATGTGAATAAGAAGTTGGTAATAACTAGGAGAATGGCAGGGATGGTCATGGAGTGATATCATGGGACATTATTGATAGCACATGAATCTTGACAGGTCTTGCTTGTTATAAGTTCTGTTGTAATATAAACAAGTGCTTAAAACACTTCACTGAATTTTGCAAACATGTATGATAACTCATCTTTGTAGATCATTAATTTGTATAATTTAGATAATTGATTTTAAATAATTTGATTTTAGATATTTTGACTTTAGCTAATTAATTTGGGAACTAAGAAACCTATTTTCTGGTAGTTCCCTTAATTTGGAGAAAAACAGGTCCAAAATATCGCACATGAAATATCTTCTATTGTAAAATATATGGAACAGCAAAAATCCAAAGAGGAAGGTGGTAATTCAAACTGACTCCTTATAAGAGAATTTCATTGACTGGAAGGCCCTTTTTTCTTCTGTATACCTTGACAGATTTGAGATGGAAAGTTTGTTGGGTGAGAGAAGTGAAGAGGTGAATAATTATGCGTGATAGAGGGTGAAGAATTCAGAATATCTGGAAACAACACTGAAAGAAAAGAGGGAGAGCACAGATGGACAGGGAGAAAGCATGGGAGAAAATGAAGTACTAGAAGGCTGAGGTCTTCCAATATATTGTATTTTCAAACACCCTAGTTCTTCATCAAAATTTCCTATAATTCCTAAAAATGACTGGTCTGAAACTATTTTCTGGGAAAGCAGTGAAGTCCTTAAATGTTCTATGCTAGCTGATGCAGAGGAAGCAAAGGCAATGCATGCAGGTGCAGAGTGAGGGAAGGAGCTCAGAAAGGATGTCCATGCTTTTTAACTCCTTACCCCAAGCTTGGATAGAAATCTTGATTCAAGGCCTTAGACACTCGTGGGCTTCAAGGAATTTCCTGGAGATCTTAGGGCAAAAAAGCCTTCAAGTAATACCTGCACTCTATTTATACGTAGTGTGTATAAAGACCTCCATGAAAACACATCAAGCTGCTATCTGAAGTCACCTTTGGGGAGGGTTTGGGAACTGGGGATTCTCTTTCTATACTTACTTCAGTGTTGTTTTACTATTTTACAAAATAATCCTTTAATGTTTTGATTTAAAAGAACTGTCAGACTAGGTGAAATGTGGGCTAAACAAGCAAAGATCACCTGAGATCGCACCACTAAAATGCATTGTTAAGAAATGTAACAGTGTTACTACAACTATTATCAGACTATACCTGTACCTCCAGGTTCAAAAAGATAGGAAACTGTTAAGGACACTTGCGTTTATCCTGGGAGCAAGGGTGTTAATCAGAGGATGGTTAGGTAATCAAGGGTTGCTATGGTTTGGCTCTGTGTCCCCACCCAAATCTCATCTCAAATTGTAATCCCCAGGTGTCAAGGGAGGGGCCTGGTGGGAGGTGATTAGATCATGGGGGGTGGTTTCCCCCACGCTGTTCTAGTGATAGTGAAGGCGTTCTCACAAGATATGATAATTTAAAAGTGGCAGTTTTCCCTGCACTTGCACTCTCGCACTCTCTGTCTCTCTCTCCTGCCACCTTGTGAAGAAGGTGCCTGTTCCCCCTTCACCTTCTGCCATGATTGTAAGTTTCCTGATGCCTCCCCAGCCATGCTGAACCGTGAGTCAATTAAACCTCTTTTGTTTATAAATTACCTAGTCTCAGGTAGTATCTTTATAGCAGTGTGAAAACAGACTAATACAGGGGTAAAAGGCTGCACGTTGCTTTTCGTTTGTTTTGGCAAACATATACAGTCATGTAACAACCACTACAATTATTATATAAAATATTTTTATCACCCCTAGAGTTCCTGGTGCACTTTTATAATGAATTCTTTTTCCTCATTACTTGGTTTTTGTCAATCACTGATCCACAGTTTTGTCCTTCCTTCTTAGAATCTCATACAAATAGAATAAAATATTATGTAATTTTTGGTGTTTAGCTTCCATCATTCATCCATTTTGCGGAATATATGAGTATTTTTGCTGAGTAGTACTCTACTGTAGGACAATAACACATTATTGTTTATTTTCCAGTTTGAGGCTGTTATGAAAAAATCTGCTGTGAATCTTTGAGAACTTTTATGTGGATATTCACCTTTATTTCTTTCTTAATGACTAATAATATTATCCATCTTTTTCACGAACTTTTTTTCCATCTGGTATCTTCTTTAGTGAACAGACTGCTCAAGCATTTTGCCTATTTTTCATGTTGTCTGCCTTCTTATTAATGAAGAGAGTTCTTTACATATTCTGGTAACAAATGCTTTATCAGATATATCTTTTGCAAATATTTTCTCCCACTTTTTGTATTATGTTTTTATATCAGTGTCATTTGAAAAAGAGATGATTTTAATACTTAAGATGTCCAAATTATGTAACGTATTTTTCTTTTAAGGTTGTAGCTTTGTATCCTACCTAAAATATTTTTGGCTTATGTCAAAGTAGTGAAGGTTTTCTTCTAACGATTTATAGTTTATTCAAATTAATGTTTGTGGCTGTTGTGAGGTAGCTGTCAAGATTCATTCTTCCTATATTGATGTCAAATTCTTCCAGCACCATATGTCAAGGACTAGAATTCCTCCATTGAATTACATTGGTAACTTTCTTGAAAATCAACTAGCCATATTTAAGTAGAACTATTTCTGGATTCTGTCTTATGTTCCATATGCCTCCTTGTTCCAATATCAGATTATTTGGATTTTAAAGCTTTAACATTATCACTTCAATAAGATCATGTAAGTTCTCCAACTTTGTTCTTGTCGGAATTGTTTTGGCTTTTCTAAGTTCTCTGGAATTCCATAACTATAAACATATTTGTCAATTTCTACCCAAAAAGCTTGTTTTTATAAAAAATGAGTGTACCAAATCTATAAATCAATTCAGAAATAATTGACATCTTAAAATTGAGTTTTCTAATTCATGAGCTTTGTATGTATCTCCATTTATGTAGATATTCCTTAATTTCTGTCAATATTTTATAATATTCAAGCAATATTTTACAGTTTTTGGTATACAGGTGCAGGACATATTTTGTTAAATTTATGTTTAAGTGTCTCATATTTTTATAGTATTGTAAATGTGCTTATAAAATTTTAATTTATAATTGTTCATTAGTACTATAAAAAAACTCGTATTTATACATGAAACTTGTATCCCGCCATCTTGCTAAACCTCGCATGTTAGTTTTAGCAGGATTGTCTCTATAGACCATCATGTTTTCTGTGAATAAAAAACAGCTTTGCTTCTTCCTTTACAATCTGAATACCTTTTATTTATTTTCTTGCCTTAGTGAGTTCCTTGCTTCTAGAAGTACTGATGACATTGGACTGCACCAGGATTATTTTTTAGGAAATCTCCCTAACGTGATAATTTCTTACTTAAAAATTTTAAATATACCAACATCAGAAAGGAAATAGAAAGAGAAAGAGAAGATAGATGACATTACAAATCAGCAAATTTCTATGTTAAATTCTACTATTTCTACTCGTATACTTATTCCACATCAATTTCTACCCCATATCTTGGATCAAAGGATTAAAATGATGTGAATGTGTTATATATCTCTGATAAATAATACTGAAGCAACAAAGTATCTTCATCACATATACAAACATACACACCACACACACATACGGTTTTCACCTCTAGGCCTCATCAGCTGCCCCTCTAGGGTGACATTTAATCTCCCTCAGCTTCAGCATCCTTATCTATAAAACTGAGTGACTACACGTACCTTAGTGGGTTTCTGTGAAAAATTTGCCATACCTTATGGCAATATGTATATGGCATATAGCAGTGTTGAATAAACAGTGGCTATTATATTCTGGTCCTCTTTGTTTTTGAAAATCAATGCAAATGAAAACTACAGCACCTCCATTCATTGATTTTCCTCTTGTGATTTGATTTTTACTAAAGGTAGAGGTGGCCAGGTGCAGTGGGTTCATGCCTATAATCCCAGTACTTTGGGAGACGATAAGGAGGATCACTTGAGCTCAGCAGTTCAATACCAACCTGGGTAACACAGAGAGACCCCCATCTGTACAAAAAAAAAAAATGTAAAAACTAGCTGTGGCACACACCTGTAGTCTGGCAACTGGGGAGGCTGAAGTGGGAGGATTGCTCGAGCATGGGAGTTCGAGGTGGCAGTGAGCTATGATCACACCGCTGCACTCCAGACTGGATGACAGAGCAAGACCCTGTTTCTAAAAAGAAACAAACAAAAAAAGGTAGGGGTGCCACTTTCTACCTATCCTTGTAGGTATGATTAAAAGGAGAATCTGGTACTTTTCCCATTCCTTGCAGATATGTTCCTTGCTATTTAAAATCCACCACTGACATAGTACAGAAAGCTGTTTAATTATTTCATATATGTTTTAAATTTTACTAGCACCTTCAAAATGTCTAAGAGTATCCCACATTATTATTAAAAGATAAAATAAGCATTTGCAAACCAGATTTGTGCTAAGGAACTGATACTAAATTCTAGGTTATTATTTTATTAATGACAAAAAAATCACAATTGGTTTCCCTTACATAGGAACACCCTATAGAGCCCTTAAAATATAATTTCATTTCTAAAAACTAGATTTACACATAAGCATTTGTTCAAGCTGGTCAGCTGTTTTCTACAAAGTGTGTAACCTTACTACAGCCAAAAGAATTTGTAAATACAGTTTATAATATACTTTAAAAACCTATGTTATCATCATGGTTATAACCATTTATATTATTGTGATGGTTCTCCGCTTTCTCTTTCACTTATATTGAATTTTTTTAACTCTCTAAGGCTAATTTATGGAAATCAATTTAAGAATACTGAGAATAGAAGGGGAAACAGGCACTGAACACATGGTTGAATGTGTAACTTCTACAGTGAGAGGTAATGGAAAGAAATGAGAGAAGGATTAAGTAGACAGTTGATTATGCAGTTCCAATATAGAGTCTGATGTATTTTCTTACAAGCCTATGCTGAGTTATTAATAGGTTCAGAATGTGAACATGTAAGACCATGTGACCAAGGACCCAAAAATTGGACACTGTGCACTTGTGAAGACTTCACAGCCAAAGGCAAGTGCAGCCAAGTTATTAGAACACTTACTAAAATACTACAACAGAGCTAACTATAGGCAAATGCTTTGGAGACCTTTTAAACCATATTAATGTGCAGTGTTAGGGTGTCCCCAAGGATGCTTTAGTATGTTACTCCAAAGCATTTCAAATGAAAATAGGGGTTTCCATATTCTTAAACTTAAAACACACTCTAAATACACATCAGTGGCTTTATTTTTCCTCTTTCATCTTTCCACCCACTAACCTCCTTTATGATTGATTCTGCCTCCCTCATAGGAAGGTTGTATCAATTCACACAAATTGTGTAATCTCTTGGGGCCTGACAAAAGAAGGAACTACAGAAATTAAAAATGCAAAATACACAATCATGGACATTAAATTAGTAATGAAATCTATTTCTTTAATTTACTGTTTTATCAGCTAAGATTTGGATCTGACTTTCAAATGATACTTGGCTGTTTTCCTCTGACCATTCGAAAACATCTCTCCTGATAGAATTTCTAGTCATCATTTTATCCCTTCAAGCTCAAACTGAGTGTAAGACATACAGGAATAAAATTTTGATTTAATCTTCACCTACAGTCAACTTAAATAGAAGAAGTTCAAGCATATTATTTAAAAGATTATAAAGATTTCCTATGTATATCTATAGATATTATTAATCTAAAGCAAAAGACTTAAATATAACCATTCAGATAGCATTCCCTTTTACTTCCTGAGCCAAGTTTTTCCAGGGCAACAGTTGTAACTAGAACTTTATAAATGTTCACTTCCAAAAATGATAGTGATTCCACATTTGCTTTCATATCAAATTTCATAACTCCAGGATGTCATTAGTGTCATAACACACCTCTATGTAAGAGCTACTAAAATGAGAAAATTTTTCATTGGAATTAACTAAATACAGCATTTCTATCCTTTACTAAGTTTCTTTATCTCATTAATAAATTAATACTAATGGATTAACTATCTAAGGGTCTTTATTTCCCTACATTTACTCAATCATAATTCCTGTGGTCTGGAGACAACTCTTGAAACTTACATTACCAGAGAGGAGATATTGGTTTGGTTTTTAATAAAAAGTACTGTACTGATATCCTTGGTTCTGTTTAACTAAACACATACAATAATTTTGTACAAGCTTACATTTAGAGAATAACTCTGAATGTTTGTGAGTGAAATCCACTTCCTGAAAAGATTAGTTTGGGTTTTGTTCATTTGTCTGTATTTGTTTGCTTGATTTGAACCCTGACCCTAACAACTTTGGTCTTTCTCATAGCAGTAGGACTGAAATAAGAGTGGAATCTGGAGTCTGAATCCTGGGTTCATGTCCTAATCCTGCAAAAACACTATCTGTGTGATTTCCTATTTTGTATTCCTTATTTGTATGCCTCCAAATGAGTAGCTTGGATTACTTGTTCTCATAAATCCTTTATGGAATTTAAATCTTGTTAATGGTTTGAAATTGTTCATTTTAAATACTGTAATATGGACTACCAGTAGCTTATTTTGTTCTTTTTAATCAAGACTCCACTATTGTGTTTCAGGCCTACTGCTATGAAAAAGACCAAAGTTGTTAGGGTCAGGGTTCAAATCAAGCAAACAAATAAACAGCGTATTCAAAAACACACCCTACCAATTCCTCTAGTAATAATCATTTTCACAGAGAAAAAAAATAATCGGTTTTGCATTGTTTAAGATAAAATCTCTTCCAAAATGGAATTTCAGAAAACTGAATTTCAGATTAAGCTTAAACCCTCCTATCAAAGTCCAGGAAGTTTCTTTGAAGATACTGACAATCTGATCCTAAAATGTATATAGAAATATAAAGAGGCCAGAATGGCCAAAACAATTTATTTTTATTTTGAGATGGAGTCTCCTCTGTCTCCCAGGCTGAAGTGCAGTGGTACAATCTTGGCTCACTGCAACCTCTCCCTCCCAGCTTCAAGCAGTTCTCATGCCTGAGTCTCCTGAGTAGCTGGGATTACAGGTGCCCACCACCCTGCTCTGCTAATTTTTGTATTTTTAGTACAGATGGGGTTTCGCCATGTAGGCCAGGCCGGTCTCAAACTCCTGACCCCAAGTGATCTGCCCGCCTCGGCCTCCCAAAGTGCTGGGATTACAGGCATGAACCACTGTGTCTGGCAGGCCACAACAATTTTGAAAAGAGAAAATTAAAATTAAAGAACTTAAATTTCCCAAATTCAAAAAATATTATAAGCTACATAAATCAATACAGTATGGTATTGACACGAGGATAAATATAGATCAAAACAACAGTATAAGTAGTTCAAAAATAAACTCGCACATTTGCGGTCAATTTACTTTTAACAAAAATGCTATGGCATTTCATGAGGAAAGTATGGTATTTTCAACAAATGGTGCTGAGCTACCACTGGAGAAGTACATGCAAAGAGAAAAATGTACAGTCTCTTAACACCATACACCAAAAGCTAATGAATCATAGGATTGAATGTAAAACTTTAAATCATGGAAATTATGGAAGAAAACATAGGAGGAAGTCCTTGTGACTTTGGGTTAGACACTGAGTTCTTAGATACAACATCAAAAACATGTTCCATTAAAAAAAAGATAAACTAGATTTTTATCAAAAGTCTCAAAAATGAGCCTTAAAAGATACCATTAAGAAACTGAACAGATAGCGAGAGACTGGAAGAAAACATTAGCAAATCACTTGTCTGATAAAATATTTATATCCAGAGTATATAAAGAACTCTTAAAACTAAATAGTAGAAAAAAACTAATTAACAAGTTGGCAAAAGTTTTGAGTAGACATTTCACCAAAGATGACAAATATTACAATGGCTATGAACTGGCGTATGAACCTATGCTCAATATAATTAGTCACTAGGAAAACAGAATTAAAACCACATGAGATACCGCTGCACATCCACAAATGTAATCCAAAAGAGACAACAGAGGCACAAAGTAGATTAATGGTTGCCTGGGGCTGGAGATAAGAACAGAGTGACTCCAGATGGGTATAAAGGACCCTTTGAGTTGATAGAAATGTTCCCAAACTAAGTTGTGGTGATGGTTGCACAATTCTGTAAATGTACTAAAAACCATTGAATTGTACACTTAAATTGGGAGATTTTTGTGGTATGTAAACAAGTATTGTTGAGGATGTTGAGAAACTGGAATCCTCATACATTACTGGGGGGAATATAAAATGATATAGTAATTTGAAAAAAAGTTTGGCAGTATCTTAAAATACTAAACAAATTTACTGTATGACCTAGTAATTGCAGTCCTAGGTATCTACCTAACAGGAGTGAAAATACCCATCTACACAAAGACATGTACACAAATATCTATAGTAGCATTATTCATAATAGCCAAAAAATGGAAACAATCCAAATGCCCACCAACTGATGAATGAATAAGCAAAATGTGGTATTTCAGGACAGTGGAAATAATCCATGAAGAAAAAAAGAATGAACTACTGATACGTGCTACCACATGGATGAACCTCAAAAACATCATGCTAAGTGAATGAGGACAGACACAAATGACCAAATTTTATATGATTACATTTATATGAAAGGCAAATCTATAGCGACACAGAGTAGATGAATGGTTGCCTGGGACTGTAGATAGTAACACAGTGACTACAGATGGGGATAAGGGACCCTTCTAGCTGATGGAACTGTTCTAAAACTAGGTTGTGATGGTTGCACAATTCTGTAAATGAACTAAAAAACACTGAATTTTATGCTTAAACTGGGTGAATTTTAGGGTATGTAAATTATACCTCAAAAAAGATGTTGGAAAAAAGGGTATTCGCAATATCCTTTTTAATTTGTTACATTTTAAATACTGATTTACCCTGAAAAAATCAGCCTGACATATCCATGAACGTATCTTACTAATGAGAGATAATTAGCGTGCACTTGGAAAAATTTCTACATAGGAACTTTCATTTTAAAATATCAATTCAATATATTTTAAAATATTACTAAATAGAACCACCTATTTTGAACTAACAAAATTTTAAGTGGTGATCTACAGAGAAATTACCCATGTTAGCAAACAAAACGGGGCACTAAATAATTAAATTTATGAACAGGCAGCTATTTTCACAATGAGTTACTCAACCTTTAAATGTGTCAATTATATTTATATACAAATATTATTTCCATGATGAATTACTCAAACTTTCTATCTTGTAATAAAATTTTAAAGTTCTATTTACTTCATCTGTAAGAATATAACCAGAGTCAGACAACACAAACACCCTAGATATGTTAAGTATATACAATTTCCTCTGTCAGTAACTTAATTGCCTATCTATAAATTGGGCAGACTAACATATTTGTTGGTAACATAATAATCTTATAATGGAAATGTACCTATCACATTTTAGTTGCTAATACATAACATTCAAATCCCAATCATAATGGAGAAAGACCAAATGCATTAATCTGATTAGCTGATATAATCACCTGCCTGTCCACTGCTCTTGGCAGGTTAATTTTTTTTTTTTAACTGTTAATTTTAATGAGTTTTACAGGACATTTGACATCCAAATACCTGGAATGTGAATGAGTAGAAAAGACCTGCTTTTTTATTTTTATTTTTATTTTTTTGTCATTTGAGAGAGTTTACCATTCAATTCTTATGCATTTTCAAGGTCCTTTTAACCTGAACATACTGCACTGCTATTCCAGGATAGATAACCTCTCACAAAGAGTTTACAATTTTCTCTTCACCACTGATTTTCTAATATCCCACTACAATGTGCCTCGGTCTTCCTTTATCCGCATCTGAACTTGGTAGTATGGTTGGTCCCTTTCAGTCTGAAGGTATATTTCTTCTTGTATTTCTGATAAATTTTATTATAATAAATATAATAATATAATGTATAGATAATATATAAATATAAAATTGTATTTAAGAAATATAATAACATAAATATATAACTATAATAATATTGTGAAACAGCTGGAGTAATTCTCCTGCTACAATTTTACTGATAAAATTGCTGATGACTGAAACTACTTACTTCTATTTAATATTTCCAGATTCTAGAATAGGAAGCAGATTTCAACTGTTGCTTTCTTTTTATTTGAAGAGTGGGAAAACACTCATGCTGGCATTAATGTTCCATTGTGTTATCTTCCAACTAGTTCACATGTATAACGTGTTGATTAATAATTTTAAATCCATAGAATCCTTTCTAGCTCACTAGCATCTGAGTCGGTTTCTGGGAGGATATTATTAAGTAAGGACAGGACGTATCTAATTTTACCATTACTGGAACTTTCCAAAAAGAGTATATACGGACTAAAATTCATGCAAGATCCTTAGGGTATGAAGTTTAGTGGATGCAAATCCAGTAGGAAAGAATCTTGAGCTCTGCTGTTTTCAGAGCCACTGGAGTGGCTGCCCTCAAATTTTAGCTTGCATAATGAGATACCATCTCACACCAGCCAGAATGGCTATTATTAAAAAGTCAAAAAATAGATCCTAGCAAGGTTGTGGAGAAAAACGAATGCTTATACACTGTTGATGGCAGTTTAAGTTAGTTCAACCATTGTGGAAGACAGTGTAGTGATTCCTCAAATACCTGAAAACAGAAATACCCCATTCAACCCACCAAGCCCATTACTGGGTATATACCCAAAGCAATATAAATTGTTCTATTATAAAGACACACACGTGTGTGAGTTCATTGTAGCACTATACATAATAGCAAATGCATGGAATCAACCTAACTTTCCATCAATGGTAGACTGAATAAAGAAAATGTGGTACATACACACTATAGAACACTGTGCAGCCCTAAAAGAGAATGATATCATGTCCTTTGCAGCAACCTGGATGGGGCTGGAGGCCATGATCCTTAGCAAAGTAACATAGGAACAGAAAATCAAAAACCACATGTTCTCCCTTTTAAGTGGGAGCTAAATGATGAGAACACATGGACACATAGAGAGGAACTACAGACTCTGGGGCCTACTAGAGGGTGGAGGGTGGGAGGAGGGAAAGGATAAGGAAAAATAACTAATGGGTACTAGGTTTAATATCTGGGTGATGAAATAATTTGTAAAACAAATCCCCATCACACAAGTTCACCTACTTAACAAACCTGCACATGTACCCCTGAACTTGAAAGTTTAAAAAAAAAAGTACCTTGTATTCTTTTTGTTTATTTATTTATTCACTTATTTAGAGACAGAGTCTTGCCTGCCTGCCTGCTTTCCTTCCTTCTTTCCTTCCTTCCTTCCTTCCTTCCTTCCTTCCTTCTTTTTCTTTCTTTCCTTCCTTTCTTTTCCTCCCTACCTCCTTCCCTCCCTATCCCTCTCTTTCTCTGTCTTTCTTTCATTCTTTTGAGACAGGGTCTCACTCTGTCACCCAGGCTGTAGTGCAGTGGTGCAATCACAGCTCACTGCAGCCTCTAACTCCTGGCTTCAGGTCCTCCCACCTTAGCCTCCTGAGTAGCTGGGGCTGCAGGTATGTGCCACCACCCCAGGCTTATTTTTATCTTAGATTCTTTTTAACTTCATATTTTAGGTTTGTCATTCAATCTGGAAGCCTTATTTTTAATAGAGACTACCTCTACCAACTACCTCTACCTCACCAAACCACCCGCCACCACCCCCGCCCCCATACATCCCACCGCCTGATTTTGATCCTGATATCTACACATCACACTTGAAGAAACAGGACATCAAGGAGCATGGTCAAATGGCTGATGATGTAGCCTCACTGCAGAAGTGGTCTTATTTTAAGTAAAGCCAGGCTGAGGCTAGTAGACTACAAAAAGAGTTGAGGGCAAAATATCCTTATGTTTATCCTTTGAATGTGCTCAAGGAAAAAAAAAATATATTTAGATTTCATTTATTTTAAACGGAAAACAATAGAAAAGCAGAAGCATTTGGTAATGCCCAAACTGGCCTGGGCTCGCCAGCACCATTCCCTGATCATCTGAGTTAGAGTCTAAAGAGTTAATAATTTATTGCAGATATAGGCACATTAATTATGAGATGAAGTCAAGTTTCTCTCTCTGGAAAAGGGAGGCACTAAACTATGTAATCCCTAAGGTACTTCCCAACACCACCATGTAATAATTCTATAAAAATATCTGGGTAGCACTGGAATGGCTAAGCTCCCATTTTCTCACTTCTCTCAGTCTAGGGCTTGGCATCAGAATAATGATGAGATGGATGTGCTCACTATAGCTGCACCCTAAATGCACTCTGCATCAAATTATGGTTCTCACTTTGCTAAGAGAATCTTAAAACTTCCTTTTAGGAAACCTCCAAATCATAATTCAAGAGGGACTACTGGTTCTCCCACTGCTCCAAAACATATCCCACCTACCAGGAACCTGCAACTCCTCTGATTCTTCTTCATTTTGTAAATACAAAGACATAAAACCCTCTGGGTTAAAAATGTAATTGCAAATAAGTGGAAACATTCAATTGTGCATGAACTCAATAAACATGTGCTCTGTTTTAGTGTTGCATAAACATATTTTCAGGCTCATAAAGAATGTTGTTATTTAAAAGAATACTATATTTATGATTCAGTTAACAAACTTCAAATAAATGCATACAATTATTTATTCATTATTAAATAAAGAAAATTTATTCTCACAAAATTGGCCCATGTCTCAAATCTCTGAGAATGAAGACATAGGTTAATATATGATTAAATAGTTTATTTTTAATGTACGATGTAGCTTATTCGATCAGCATCACAATTCTGTTTATTCACTATGTAGCTTCCTTTAATGAAGATTGATGTATCTACATATTGCTCCTCTCATAATCCAGAAACTTCTCTCACATGTAACTATATTATCCATGCCACTCTAATGCTAAACTGGAAATCCACAGAATGCCATAAAGGTAGGTACACTTAAAAACCAGTTATTTTATTAATAAGGAGAGATTGAGTACTTACTAAACAAAATAACTGTGATGAACTCTAAAAGGATAAAAAGTTGAGACAAAGAAAATGGTTCCTTCAAAACTGTAAACACCTTGAAGCAAAGAACTGTTTATCTTTTCATTCTCCTGGCCTTCAGCATAATATACAGATACAACTAGTCCATTACTGCTGAATATCTAGAGAGTTCTAAGTTCTGCAATGAATATGTTTATACATAAACCTTTTGCACATATATAGATATTTCTCTAAAATTGACAACTATAAGCAGAATTGCTAAAAAGAAGGGTAAGCATAATTAATGTTCTAATAGATACTACACAAAAGTATATATTGACTCTGCAAATTTACTCTCCTACAAGGTGTAAGATTAAATGTTCCCCAATTATGCCCACTAGATAGTCTCAATCTGCATAATTTGTGCCAATCTTATAAACAAAAAAGATGTTTGAGAAAATTTGCTTTTTCTAGCTTACCAACAAATCTTCTGAAAATTGAGGTTTATTTTATATGTTTATGTCCTTTTCAGCATAAATACTAAAAAGTTAGTTGTTTATCTCTGGATGGTAAAATTACAGATTATTTATTTTATATATTTTCTAAATGTCCTATACTTAGAATATATTATTTTGTAATTAACATTTGTCTTTTTAAAATACTAATATATAAAGAACTTTAGAATTAGAAATAAAAATATATAATAGAAAAATAAGTAAAAGACGGCCTGGTGTGGTGACTCACACCTGTAATCCCAGCACTTTAGGAATCTGAGGTGGGCAGATCACCTGAGGTCAGGAGTTTGAGACCAGCCTGGCCAACATGGCAAAACCCCATCTCTACTAAAAATACAAAAATTAGCTGGGTGTGGTGGCAGGCACCTGTAATTCCAGCTACTTCGGAGGCTGAGGCAGGAGAATGGCTGGAACCCAGGAGACGGAGGTTGCAGTGAGCCAAGATTGCCCCACTGCACTCTGGCCTGGGCGACAGAGCAAGAATCCATCATTAAAAAAATAATAATAATAAATAAAAGATATGAATGGAAAGTCTACAGGAAAGGAAATGAGAATAAAAAATATAAAGACACTCAACCTCACCATAACAACAAAAAATGTAAATTGAAACTATATTATGATAACATCAATCTTTGGCCAGGCGCAGTGGCTCACGCCTGTAATCCCAGCACTTTGGGAGGCCAAGGTGGGCGTATCATGAGGTCAAGAGATCGAGAAAATCCTGGGCAACACGGTGAAACCCCGTCTCTACTAAAAATACAAAAATTAGCTGGGCGTGGTGGTGCGCGCCTGTAGTCCCAGCTACTTAGGAGGCTGAGGCAGGAGAATTGCTTGAACCCGGGAGGCAGAGGCTGCAGTGAGCCGACATCGCGCCACTGCACTCCAGCCTGGCAAAAGAGTGAGACTCCGTCTCAAAAATAATAATAATAATAACATCTTTTACCTATTAGATTTCACAAAGGTCAAAAATTTTAATAATAACGTCCATACTGGTAACAGGACATGGGAAAGAGAAACTCTCCTACTCTCCTGGTCTGAGACTGTAAAGTAGCACCATCTCTATGGGGTACAATTAAGCAATCTCTCTCCGAATTACCAATACACATGCCCTTTAACACAGATATACATTAGAGGCAAAACAGCTTTTCTACAGAATCCTATATATTTAGCCTTGTTCTTAATAGGAAAATATTGTATTCAATCAAATATCCAGGAACACCAAACTCATTAGGTGGATTACAAAAGATCCTTGCAATCAGATATAAGAGGACGTAAAAAAAGGGGAATCTCTTTACACACTCAAATGTGATAATACCACGTGTGTGTGTGTGTTAACAGTATGGGTTTTTAAAAAGCTGTAAGTGTATACATGTATATATATTTGTCTATGCATAAACTACCTCCAGATCAGACACTATAAGCAGATAACCCTGGTTACCTCTAGGATGGAAAACTAAGTACTAACCGGGGAATGGGTATTTGAGGAAGATTTTTCATTGCATACCTTTTTGGAGATTCTGTGTGGTAACATCTGAGTCCTTATAATTTTGAAAATGATTTTACTTTGGCCTCAGATTTGGATGGTATTTTGTGTGACCATATAATCCAGGATTTTAAATGACTCTTCCTCAGAATTCTGAAGTTACCTGATCCTCTGGCACCCAGTATTACTGATTCAATCCTCTAAAGTCAATCTGACACACATCCCACTGTAGATCATCTCTCCTCTATTAAATGCATACGATTTTCTCTTTCTCTTTGATTTTCTAATATTCTGTGAATGTATATCTAGATTTGGGTCCCTCTTATGCCATGCTGAGTTTTGTGGTTGGTCCTTCAATCTGAAGGTTTGTGTCTTATTTCTGATAAATTTGTTTCTGACGCTGAAAAAGGGGTCTCTTAACCTCTATCTAACTAACCTTGGTTATATCAACCAATTCAATTAGAACCACTGGTCTCTTAACTTCTCCCTAACTAATCTTGGTTATATCAACAAAATCAACTAGAATCGCTGACTTAATACGCCACACACCATCTGGAAAATATGTCACTGAGGCATACGGCATGCTGAATGCTCATAGCTAGCAGACACTTCCTTTGTCTTACAGCATACAACCATTTCCACCAGTCAGCCTGTGACAAGAGTCAGCCATATTTGTCTGAACACAGGTAGGTACAACATTCTGTAATTGTATAATTTAATCAATATTTAAATATTAAATAATTAAATCTGAGTGCAAAATACGTTTTTGTTTCTGTGAAAACTTTGGAAAAATAAGAAAGTTGTTTAAAAATTTTGCTATAATTTTGAAATGAAACAATTATAAAGAATAACAATTTTTAAAATCAAGGATTCTACACATAAACTGCTTTCCATGTCTTTATTTTTAATTCCAAATATGGAAACCTGTGTTGAAAATTGCTTTTGGTGTATGCTGAGCAAGGATCATCCAGAACACCACTTATCTCATCTACCCTCTACCCTCAAAGAAGTAATATCTGGCCTCACATCCAAAGTGTAACTGATAGGTAGCATATAACGGCATGTATTTTTACAATTCAGTCTTTATACTGATTTTTTTAAATGCATTCCTATTAGAGAAATATTTGATCTAGACCTATTAATCAATGGCTTACAACTATTTTATTATTATTATTTTATATTCATTTGGCCCTTGTATTATGTTCTGGGATAATTTCTGGGTTTGATCTTCCATATCACAAATTTACCTATCAACTCATCTATTGAGTTTTTATTCTAACAAAAATATAATTTCAGTTCCATTGTATCTAACCTTTTTTTTATGGATAGCAGTTTGTTCCTATTTTTTTAATTTATTTTTTCCATGAATATATACCTGCTCTTATTCTTCTGGGCATTAGATTTCCGTTATTCTATTTATTAATTTTTTGCTTCTTGTATTAATTAACAAGAGTTTGAGACTCTTTTAATATTATTTTCTTCAAAATGTAATATTCCTGGGTGTCAGCTCATCTTTTCTTGGTTTCCCTGCTCACCTATCTGTTGTAACTAGTTCAGTTTACTCAGCTCTCCTTGAGTTAGAGACAGATGGGACCTTTGACTCAGTGCAAGAAGCCAACAGCTCATCTTTTGAGAGTAGAGACTATTTCCTGGGTGTCACCCACAGGCCTGGGTAAGCTCTGCCTCTGTTCTCTGTTCCTGTGTTAGCGACACATATGTGGCTTCCGGTGCTTGGCAGAATGGGATAACAGAAAAAAGAAATCCTGCTCTTGTTCTAGGTACGTTTCTGCTCACTGCATTGCCTTTCCCTGCATGTACAGCGGCACTTCTGGCATGGCTCCTGCAAGTCACAGATGTTTTCTAAAGACTATATGTTTCCCTTAATCCAAGCCAAACTGTTTCAATCTTTCAGGAGATATTTGAAATATCTGATGTCCTGATGACATTCTCTTCTAATACTGCTTTATATTTATTTAGAATATCTTTTCTATCATTCCTAAGATTTTGCTTGAATGAAGAAAGTAGACATATGAGGTCAGTCTGTAATCTTAATTTTTTCATTTGGATGTTGATTGATTCCACTGGTTCTCCTCGTTATGTGTTTATTTCTCTTTACCCATTCCTGCCCTGACAGCAGCTTTCACACTGCTAACTGATATACTGCCTTGTCTAAATGGGAGTCACAAAAATATTTAATTGTTTAAAACTTTCCACAGAATACAATACTTTAATGCAAATAAGATAAAAAATAATTGAATTTACAAAAGGCTCCAGATTCGGTATCAAAAGCTAATCAAAAAGACTACTGTATAAAACTCTTAATTTAAGTAGGAAAAGGTGGCATTAGTTTTAGTATCCACACTTCATCATCTGGAAAAAATAATCTAAGTAGTCTGCCATGTCAATAGTCCATTAAAAAAAAATAGGCCAGGCATATACTAATATAGCTTATTTTGGCCCAGCGCTTATAAGCATGTTTTTAGAAAAAAAAAAAAAAAAACATTGTGTTAACTTTGAGCAAAGATAATTGTTGCACAGTTTCATGGGATTTAATTTATTGCTTTTGTGTGTTTTAATTTTTAAAGATGATTTTAAAGTATCATAAAGTACTTCATGTGTTGTATTTTATTATTCAGTGATTTTTATTGAGTGCCAACTAAAAAGTAAAGTGTTGGAAATGAAAAGAGATGAACAAGACAGTGTCATCAGAGCACTCATGGTATACCTGTATTTTCACGTATCTCAACCTATTGTATTTCCCTGTTTTCATTGGTAACTGGCAAGTTAGGTTGAGGGCCCTGTGAAATATATCGAGACTGCTTCATCTTCTTTTTGTATTCTCTATATCTGGAAAAGGCCTTAGTCATAAGAGTTGTTCAATAAATGTTTAATTGATTAGTTGTAGTATATTTGCATGCTTATAAGATCTAATATATGACTCAAATAAGACTGTTATTCAATAATACACTAATCAGAACAAACAAAAATAATAACACTTCACAGATCAATTGCTAGATATATAAGTATAATTTGTACATTTTATATAGAGAGAAATCCAGATATGAGATCCAGAAAGATTAAAAACTTTGAAGAGGCAGGCTTTGCCCCTGTATCCAAAATCTCCATTCTGGCACTTATCCTTTGATAACACAAGTTAGAGTAGTACCTGGAGAGTGAATTGGTCAATCTTATAAATGTTCACTTTACTGGATAGCTGATGTTCTATTTCCTTTGGTACAGACTTTTGGATCCTTTTAAATATTTGATAATCCAAAAGATATTGAAAAGTTCAGGTACCGGTAGGCAAAGCTTACTATCAAGAGAGGGTAAGGGAAGGTACAGTTAGTGAACTACCCTCTTCTCTGCAACTGACAATAAGAAAGCTTTCCCTGAGAAGAAAATAATTGTTGCAATCTCATGGCCGTTGCATTTATAAATGATTCACCATCTCTATATAAAGGCATCATAATTCCTCACATTAGAATTACAGGATCACAGAATTCTTGAGATACAAAGGAGGAGGTAAGAAGTTCTATGACTATTCAGTTAGAAAAAGCCCATATTCTTGCAGACAAGGCTTTTGAAGTTTGATCTCTAGACATTTTAAGATCATTTCTCTCTATTGCATCTTCTAGCCTAGTCATAGGAGACATTCTTTATCATTCCCTTGACAGGTCCTGCATTTTCATGCCTGCACTCAGTCTCCTCCCTCTACCTACAACACTCCAGCTTTTTCTGCCTGGTGAAATCCTCTCCATGTTTTAAAATCCAGTTCAACTTCTTCTGCTTTGGGAAGCATTCCCCACCTCTCCCAAGGGATTTTTACCTTAGCATAACATTTGATTCATCATGCTGGTCTGTCACTGTCTTGTGACTACTTGTGTCATTTCCACTTACACATGATATCTTTCTCTTAATTTGTGAGCCCCTAAAAGGCAGAACATTCTATCCCCTAAACAAGGGACCTATAATACATTAAATATCCAATAGAATTTTAATCCCATCATTCAATTTTTTAAATTAAATCATCTAATTATCTAATTTTACTTATGGAAACTGAAGCCTAAAGAGAGAAGGAGCTTGTCAATCATCAGGGAACAAACCTCTTCCAGAGTACAGATAACAGCTCACTCTTTCCTTATCCACCAGCTCATAAGGGAACAGGGCTGGCATGTTAGAGTCTAGAGTAACAAACCCACCCTTCTTGGCTATTTGCTTAACTTTTTTACTGAAAATCTAACTCCTAACACTGTATTGCTGGCAATGGCAGTTTTCCTCAATAACAAAGACTTCCCAGTTTAGAACATATATACATATGTAGCTAATAGGAAAAGTGAGTAAAAGTCCAACATGATAAACAGGGATGTATGTCAAACTCCTATATGAAAAACCTACTTATAATTCTTTTTTTATATATACTTTAAGTTCTAGGGTACACGTGCACAACGTGCAGGTTTGTTACATATGAAAAACCTACTTATAATTCTAACTTTGCTTCCTTAAGTATGGAGAGAAGGAATAGGTCATTTGGAAAATCTGACCAAAAGTGCACATTTCAACACAGTGAAATTCTTTATCCCCCATTGCTACTACCACACCAGGAACTTTCTATATGTGATTATTTAATCCCCAGCCAAAAGCTAGTGGACAATGAAATCTCCACAAAATGTTTTCCCCAGTGAAATGTTCAAACATCAGTTCCACATAAAACCTTTTAATAAAAGCTTCTCATGTAATTTTTCCATGCCAATTTTTTTCAATTATGCCTAAAAATGCCCGTATTTGAATATTCATCATTATGAGCACTGTCCAACAGTTTACATCATTTGAGTATGGGATCTTGGGTCAGGGGAGGTGGTAGTTTTGGGTGGCTTTGATTGTGCTGATATTTTCTGCTATCCACTGCTGTTGGATTTTCTCCAAATGAGCAGTTTGCTTCCATGCAAGTTCTTGTGGATTTCTCAGTGGCTCACTATGAACAGCAAAATGAAGCCACAAATCACAAGTGCATTTTTGATATTTTATGAGTTTTGTCTTAAACCAATTAATAGTAAAGCCTATGGTGGTGGCAACAACCATAAAGGACATGGTGGTGTTGCACAACAACGTGAATGTACTTAATGCCACGTACCTGTACATCTAAAAACAGTTAAAATAGTAAATTTTATGTTATGCATATTTGACCCCCCCCCCCACACACACACACACAAAGGTCAACTTATAGAAGCTTGTCCCAACCCCTGAATCATGACAGAGGGAGAAAAATCAAATGATGTTCTACATTGACAGAGCAAATGGCTTTTACTTTCCATCCCAACAGGCCTTTTAACAAGGCTCTCCACCTTGCTCCTTTCCTCCAAAGAGTGGAAAGAAGAAAAGGAACTACTGTCAAATGAAATGTAAATCACAGAACCATAACCCTTTGAACACAGATTGGATTCTAATGTCACCCATTACTCAACCTCCAGTCTCTCAGTTGAGTCCCTCCCAACTCCTATCTTTCACAAGAACAGTGAACAGGTGTCCAGTATGACTCTGGATGTGTTTAAATTCTAGACAACTGTCAGAGTAATCCCCTATAGAACTGTTCTTTCAACTTTGAAGTAGGTTATGAAAAAGCTGTAAGATAACAGATGAGGAACTGAGAGTGCGGCGCAAACACGAAGGAGATTCATCAGTGAGCCGACTGGTTGTCTTTCGAGTTCCTAAAAGACATCACGTGGAGCGCTTAGTTTAGAAAACTCTGGAGAACAGAAAGAAGTTGAGCCATTGGGAAGAAGTTACGAAAAGGCAGAGTTTCACGCAGTTTTGAAAGACACATAACCATCTGGAAGGAGAAGGCCATTTATCCACCCAATTAAACTTCCGATTTACACAACTGCCCTGGAGATGTTCCATGGGAGGCAAACGATGTAGACACCTGGGGGTGCAGTCTAGGGCGAAGCTCAAAAGGAGCACACTGAAAGGGGAGAAGGTGCATGCAAATCATCCTGACCTATGGGCAAGGAGAGGAGCAGCAGGGGAAAATGGAGAGCTAGGGAAAGAAGGCGCTTACCAGGCCACCTCCACAGGTGCTGAAAGAAGCCAGCGAGCCAGGGTGCCGCAGCACAGCTCCGGTGTAGAAGCAGCCTGCGTCTGGTGGCGCGGGAGGTTGCGGGGCGGATGCTGCCCCCGTGGGGCCGGGGCCGGGATTTGGCCGCTGTTCCACTGCGAAGCGCGGCGCCAGGAAGCGGCCGTCTCTCCGGAGCAGCAGGTACAGGTCCCGAGAGAAGGCCGGGATCCGCAGCAACACTTCGTCGCCATCCGGCTCGGCATGCTGGGCCGGGGGCGGGGACGGGGGCGGCTGCGGGGGAGGCGGCGGCTGCCACGAGGCCGGGGCGCCCGGGGACAAGGCGGCAGCCCCGCTGGATCCCCGCGGCAGCTCCTGCGACTCGAGCTCCTCGTCCTCCTCACCCTCCGACGGCGGCGGGGGCCGGAGCCGGGACTCTGATCGGCCCTCCACGGGCTCCTCCAAAGGCACCGGAGCCACAGAGCGCACCTCGCGTGAGCTGCCGGCAGCCTGCGCCCGGGCGCTTCCGCCGCCCCCAACGCCGCGCACCCAGCCCGGGTCCGCGCTGCCCCCGCTGCCGCCAGCCGGGTCCACCGGCTCCCGGCGCCAGAGCGCAGGAAACACGACTTCCCACTCCTCGCGATCGGGGGCGAACTGCAGCTCTGCGGGCGGGGCAGACAGAAGTGCGGGGCTTAAAGTGCCGCGGTTCCAGTAGCACAAACATTTCCAAGCTCACAGTCCATAGATACAGGGCGCTCGCGTTGAATGCAATGGAGACCACCCGTCTAGACCCTGAAACTCTTTGCAACCCCAGAAGCCTTGCGATCAGATTACAGACCCCAGCATTTTCAGAGTAAAAGTACGATTATATTAGGGGCGGGGGAGGGGGAATCAAAGTTTGGTGACCGCACTTCATTGTTGAAAAGAAAACCGATGCAAAGACTCCAGCACGAGTAAACGATTTCTGAAGTGTATGCTAGAGCAGAGCGTTGCTATCAACTTAGGTACGTTCTAATTTTCCTCCAGGTGCTGTAAACGTACCTTTGCAAATATTATTGCTCTAATTAGAAGGAAACTATTCCACATACGGTTAAAACGAGGCCGGCAGAAGTGTGCTTCATTTCCGAACTTGACCCCTTAACCTGCACCTCAAGCTCATTTTTATTGCTACCCACTGAGCCCTGCTCTCCACGCACCGGTTGCACCAGCCCTGCCGACCCGTACGTTCGCGGTCTCCGCTGGGATGGCTGGAAAGGAAGCGAGAAAGTCACGGAAGAACTTACCTGAAACGATCCCATTCGACAGGAACCCCAGCTGGTAAAGGAGGCAGCAGCAGCAGATGTGAGTCAGGCGCATCTCGCGGTTCTTCCCCATACTGCGCTCCCGCGGCCGCGGCTTCTCGCCCGGCGCACGCCTCCAGCGCGATCCACTCCGGGGCGCAGCGGCCTCCCCGGAGCGCTAGGAGGCCGGGCGGCGAATTTGCCCAGGCCCTTTGTCTGCCGGGGGAGGGGGTGTTGGGGTGGGGGGGTAGGCTGTGTGACTCCGGGAGGCCGCCGAAGCCCTGGCGGGGGTGGGGTGGGGTCGGGTTGGGGGAGGAGCGGGGGAGGCAGCCCCGCGGCCCCGCAGCGCTCGAGCTCCCTGGCGAATTAGGTGATGAGTCTATTTTCTGTGTTCTGGACGCTGCAGGAGTTTCCGAGGCCGAGCAGGCTAGTGCTGGAGCCCCACAAGACAGACCCACAGCCAGCCGAGAGCCGGGAGTGCTGCCTCTGGACAGGCAGAGGACTGCCCGGCGCGGGCAGGAGAGCTGTGGTGTCCGAGCCGAGGCTCGCCGCCTGCACCCGCGCGGAACGGGCGGAGGCTGGTGTCACAGTCTCAGCAACTTGGTGTGCCAAGCTCCGCACACTCCTCACGCTCCTTAGGACGCACCGCTGAAGGCTCTCACCCGCAGCGGCGCGGGAGGGAATGAGTAGGGAGATGGGAAGACACGACTAGAGAGGTGGGTTGTAGAGCAGAAAAGAATCAAGCACATCTGACCAGAAAAAGGGACCAAGGGGTGCCCGCCAAGCGTGACTTTGCGGGACAAAGGTCCCAGAACACCGTGCACGTGCTCAAACGCCGGTTGGGATGGGGTGGGGACCCAAAATCCCTCACCTGACTATTGATTGGCCACTCGGGAAGGCCTGATTTGCATCCATCCCCTGCCCCCGTGTGCAGGTAGAGGTGCCTCCCCCTTCCCATCCCACTCCTCAATCCAGCGCCTCTTTTTGTCAAATTCGCACATCACACAAGGCAAAAATTAGTGCAGACTTGACCACAAAACTGAGGCCTCATTTATCAAAGGCCTTTGATTTGTCTTCCCATCTTTTTCGGAATTTTCTAAGCCCAGAGATAATGTAATTCGTCATGGAATATGCTTTAAAGTTTCCCAGGACAGTAGGCACCCTTAGGTTTCAGAGCCTCTTTTCCTTCCTTGTCTTTCTAGCTCCCCATTCATCAGTACTATCAGTTTCTCTCCTTCCCCTACCCCACCCCATTACACACACACACACACACGAGTCCTAAAAGGAGTAAGAGTAAGGGAATCAACATTAAACATTATATTCTAAAGATCTCAGACCAGGTGAGATTATTTTGTCTTCTGTACTTTTTACTTGTACATAAAAAAATATGTTTTTGCTGTTTCTGTCCTCTTTGGGGCAATTCAACCCCATATATTTTTTTTCCTTTGTTGCAATTCTCTTCATGGTACCTACTCCCCTTTCCACAACTCTCCCTCAGCCACATCAAAGCGTTCACGTCCGATTTAAGGATGATTGATCTGAACTGCCATTTGCATCCTCTGGACTAGGCCAGACACCTAGAAATGATAATTAATGCAAATCAGTTTTTTTTTTTTAATTCCAGAACTGAGGTTGGTTCACCACTTCCTTTGTTATTTTACCTTCTGTTCCTTGTGTCAAAGGTGACTACTATGCCTTTAAGGGAAGCAGACGATCTTATTTCAAAGGAAAGCCATTGTTTGAATTAGCTGAGTCCTATAATACTTTCTTTGAGTTGTCCAGAGTTTAGAAACAAAGGCAAAAACACTCTAGGTGAGTTTGTCAAGAGTGATCTGCCTCTAAACGCTGTCTTATAAAATCTCTAATGCTGGAGTAACTAACGTGTGGGTTTCCAGATGCTCAAGAAATATCTGGGTTACTTAGAAACCTAAATGCTTTTTTTCATGAGACTCAATTTTACAGATTTAAAGCTAGGCAAAAAATCAGAGGCAGTTTATTTTTTGAGTATAGCAAGCTATTTAGATTGAAAGCTAATTTCAATGAAACACCTCCAGTAGGAGATGAGTCTTAACACGTTTCTCACACATATTTTAACAACAACAACAAAAAGCAGAACTGAAGGAATAATGCATATTAAATTGTATATATTTATTAGAGTACATTCATGATTTTTTAAAACCAAATGAGTTGTATAACTAAGTTAAATATACTCAGAAGCACAGTTACCAATGTAAGTTTGCATTGCTGCCTTTTTTTCCTACTAATATATAATCTTTACCAATCCTTCATGGTAAAGGTTAATATTAATTGTTATGGAAAGATTTGTCTAATTCCCAGATAACTCTTCTCTTTTTTACCTTTTGAAATACTGTTGTAATTTATTTACATATTTTAGAGACATTTATAAGTCATTTGGGTTTTAATGACTTATGTACTTATTTCTCCTACTAGACTATCAATGTTTTTGAAAGGTAGGAATGATTTCTTTTATATATCACCCTGACTAATTCAAGGATTTACACTGAATAGGTTCAGAAATTATCAGGAAATTCTCTCCAAGATGCTTTAGAAAGTGATAGAAATTGATTTCTCTATGGTATTTTGTTCCAATTCGAATTCCTTGATCAGGAGTTGCAACACTAACTCTGCTGGTGATTAGCAACTATCAACATGACTTATCTGGTTTACAGAAGGAACAGGCCTAAGAGAGAAATGTGTGGGGAATTTTTGTGCTCTAGGAGAGACTTAGATATGCAAGTGAGAGCGTCCGTTAAAGTGAATTCGAGTACCTATGTATATAAAAGAAAGAACTAGCCTAATTTGGAATTGAGTAAACTGTGTGTGGTGAAATAGAGAAAATAGGCAGGAGTGAGGCATGTGTGTGCATTACCAACCTTAGAGGAAAGAAAAGAGCAGCTGGGAAAAATATGTTGGTAAGACAGATCACTATATATGTCACCAGATGGTAGCTAGCACCAATAGAGAACTGCTTTTGTGTTCTCAGAATAAGGACAGAAGGAGAAGAGGTAAATGACAAAGCATCAGAGTAAGTGGAATCAACTGTTTTGGTGCTCATATTGCCATTTATAATCCAGGCTTCTCCATATAGAAAGTTGGCCTTGATGCTGTCAAATCTCCCTTATTCTCTTTACTCACTGGTACTAAGCCCCTCACAACCTAATCTTACCCTAGGTTAAAATTAACCTAAGCTAATCTTAAATCCACCCACCCTCCCCCGAGCAAATTCTTAAAATCTTGAGAAAATACAAAGAACCCTTTCACTGAGTTCCATGAAGATACCAACTCCCAGTAGAACTCACATCTAAATTGACATCAAGTCCTAAGCTAGTTCTGGCCATAATGGAATTACAGGGACCATAGTTAACTCTCACCTTAGGAAATTAGAAAACATAGTAAAAGTTTTTAGACATTGGACAACAGGCAGCCTAGGGTTATGACGTAGGAGAGAAGAGAAGTAAATGAATTGATCACTACAATTTCCCCAGCTTACAACCTGGAGGCAGTTTCAGGACTTAACACAGAGAGAAGAAAGCCAAACAGAGCCCTGAAGACAAGCTGAGTTGAGGAGGCAGAGAAGGAGGCTAGAATTTATAGGGCAGAGTATCAGAAAGGAGGGAACTACACAGAGAGTGAATCAGTTATCTATTGCTACATAACAACCTTAGCAGTTTAAAACAACAAACATTTATCATCTGACATAGTTTCTGAGAGTCAGGAATCGGAGCCTGGATAAGCCCAGGTATTTCTGATTAAGGCTGTCTCTCAAGTTTGCAGTCAAACTCTTGGCCAGAGCTATAGTTTCAGCAGACTTAACTGGAAGAAGAGGTTCTGCTTTCAAACTCACTTGGTTATTGACAGGAAGCTCAGCATCTTGCTACACAGGTTTTCCCATAGGGCTGCTCATTACATGCATTCCCCCAGAACAAGTGATCTGAGAGAGAGAGCACCCAAAATATAGCCATGGTCTTTTTAAACCTAATCTTGAAAGTGACATACCACCACTTCTATCATATTCTCATCATAAAAAACAAGTCACTAAGTCCAGCCCACATTCAAATGGGGAAATATCAAAGAATTTGTGGACATATTTTTAAAACCATCATTGTCTGCCTTGACCATAAATTACTAGAGAACTTCAAAAAGTATGTGGAAAATGGAAGTAAAAGGCAAAAATAAAAAAATATAAACTTTATTTCTCAACATAAGCTCCATCAAGTTCAAGACACTTTTGTAAGCCATGATACTAGCCTCTTACCCCATCCCTGAAGAACTGAAAGCTGTGGGGTATTTACCCATGTCAATGCAGTCTTTTTTACATTATTAACTGAAGGAAATTGAATGCCTTTTAAAGATGAAGGTTAGAAAATAAAATCAGAAGAAGCCAAATCAGGACTTGTAAGGTGGATGCCTAATGATTTCTCATCAAAACTCTCACAAAATTGCCCTTGTTTGATGAGAGGACTGAGCAGGAGCATTGTCATTTGGGGAAGGACTCTGGTGAAGCTTTCCCAGAGATTTTCTGCTAAAGCTTTAGCTAGCTTTCTCAAAGTACCCTTATAATAAGCAGATGTTATTATTCTTTGGCCCTCCAGAAAGTCAACAAGCAAAATTCCTTGAGCATCTCAAAAACTGTTGCCATGACCTTTGCTCTTAACTGGTCTGCTTTTGCTTTGAATGGACCACTTCCCCCTCTTGGTAGCCATTGCTTTGATTGTGCTTTGTCTTCAGGATTTTACTGGGGAAGCCAAATTCCATTTCCTTTTGCAATTCATCAAAGAAATGCTTCAGTGTTTTGGTACCACTGATTTAAAATTTCCATTGAAAGCCCTGCTATTGTTTGTAGCTGAGCTGGGTGCAATGGTTTTGGCAGCCATCAGGTGGAAAGTTTGATCAATTTTAATTTGTTTGGTCAGGATAATGTAAATTGAACCAATTGAGATGTCTCTAATATTCGCTATGACACAGAGAGAAAGGGAGAATTCTGGATGTTTTCTGGAAGAACTTTGAATTAATTGTCTATGTTCTGATTTCTATATGTATGTGAAGAAACCAGCTACAGCATAGGGTGAGTGGTGGGATGGGGAGGCATAAAGCATTAAAGGCCAAAGAATACTCCAAATGTGATGAGTTCCAACTGGCTAGAGTGGAAGGTCATCATAATACAAGGGGTATTAGATAATGTTCTTAGAAAAGCATCTGCTTAGTAATAAAATTAAATTAGCCTTGTAATTAAGGTTTCATGTGGGCCTATCTCAATAAGGCTTAAAAGATAGCTGCAAAATGGTTCATCTGTTTCCTAGTAATTTAATTTCCTGCTAGAACAAGGTCCATTTTACTTAATAATAATAATTATTATTATATATATAGATATATACTTTTTCATTTAGACAGGGTCTCACTTCGTTGCCCAGGCTGGAGTGCAGTGGCTCAATCATGGCTCACTGCAATCTTGACCTCCTGGGCTTAAGCAGTCCCCTCACCTCAGCATCCTGAGTAGCTGGGACTACAGGCATACACCACCATGCCTGATTAATTTTTGTATTTTGGTAGAGATGGAGTTTTGCCATGTTGCCCAGGTCGGTCTCAAACTCCTGGACTCAAGCAATCCACCTGTCTCAGCCTCCCAAAGGGCTAGGGTACAGGCATGTGACACCACACTTGGCTAGGAATAATAATATTTTAAAACAACAACAACAACAACAAGGTAAAGTTTTCATTCTCTGGAAATCCAATTATAAATTCCAAGCATGGGAAAACGATGACTCATAACAAGGAGAAAAGTCACTTAGTAAAAACAGATCCAGACATGACAAAAGTAATAAAATAAGCCAACAAAAACATTAAACAGCTATTACAGATATGCTGTAAATGTATATGAAGATAGAGGAAAGCATGAACCTGATCAAGAGTGACATGAAAAGACCCAATTTGAAATTATAGAGATGGAAAATACAATATTTTACATGAAAAATGTACTGGGTGGTATTGACAGCAGATTAGATACTGCCAAAAAAAGTATCTGTGAACTTGAAGACATAGCAAAAGAAACTAACTATCCAAAGTGAAGCACAGAAAGAAAAAGATAAGAGTTGACTTGAGTGTTGGTAAACTGTGGGATAATAACGAGATATCTAATATATGAGTAATTGGAGTTTTAGAAGAAGAGGAGAAATGGAAATGGGAAGAGAAACTATTTGAAAAAATAGTGGCTGAAAATTTTCCAAATTTGATGAAAACTATAATGTATACATGCAAGCATAACATACTTAATAAAACTATGCCAAGGCATATCTTAAGCAAATTGCTAAAAACAGAAAGGAAATAGAAAATGTGAAAAGCACATTATCTATAGAAACAAAGTTAAGAATGACAGCAAACTTCTCCTCAAAACCTATGCAAACAAGAAGACATATACAGTCATGTACCTCATATAAGCATATTTTAGTCAACAGCAGAACACATATATGACAGTGGTCCCATAATATTATATCATATTTTTAATTCACCTTTCTGTGTAGGTATGTTTAGATAAACAAATACTTAGGATTATTTTACAATTGCCTACAGTGTTTAGTATAGTAATATGCTGTACAGGTTTATAGCAAAGGAGATATAGGCTATACCATACAGCCTAAGTGAGTCATAGAATACATCATGTAGGTTTGTATAAGAACACTCTATGATGTTTAAACAGCAATTAAATTACCTAATGATGCATTTCTCAAAATGTATCCTCTGCTGGGTGCCATGACTCATCCCTGTAATCCCAGCAATTTGAGAAGCCAAGATGGGTGGATCACCTGAGGTCAGGAGTTCAAGACCAGCCTGGCCAACATGGTGAAACCACGTCTCTACTAAAAATATAAAAAATTAGCCAGACATGGCGGCGGGTGCCTGTAATTCCAGCTACTTGGGAGGCGGAGGCAGGAGAATCGCTTGAACCTAGGAGGCAGAGCTTTCGGTGAGCTGACATCACGCCATTGCACTCCAGCCTGGACAACGAGAGCCAAACTCCATTTCAAAAAATAAATAAATAAAAATGTAATTTTTCATCAATAAGTGTCGCATGACTGTATGTAGATATTCTCAATAAAATCCTTTAACAGATATATAGTTTGTAAATATTTTGTCCTAGTTTGTAGCTTGCCCTTTATTTACTAAATGATATCTTCAAGAGCAAAAGTTTTTAATTTTGATGAAGTCCAATTTATTAATTTGTCCTTTATAGAACATCTTTCTGGTTTTCTAAGAAGTGTTTCCTAAGCCAAGATCAAATCCTTTTCTCCTACTTTTTTTCTAGGTCTAAAATTTTTAATCTTAATTTTAGGACTATTATCCATTTTGACCTAATTTTGATAAATGAGGTAGGATAAGCATCAAGGTTCATATTTTTGTATATAGGTAGCCAACATTATTAGTAACTAGGACAATGCACGTTAAATGCAAATTGAACCCACAAGGAGACAACACTACACACCTATTAGAGTGAATAAAAATTATCTACATTACCAAATGTTTGCAAGGATGTGGAACACCTGAAACTCTCATGCATTGTTCATGTGAAAGCATTAGCGTAGACACTTTGGAAAACAGTTTGACAGATTCTTATGATTCTTAAATATACATTTACCCAACAACTCACCAACACTATTCCTAGATATTTACCCAAGAAAAATTAATGTAGGTATACACAAGACTTTCATGTGAATTTTATGTCAGCTTTATTTATAATGGCCCCAAACTAAAAACCTATATGTCAATCAACTGATGAATAGACAGACAAATTGTAGTAGATTGCAGAACATAAGTCAGCAATGAAAAGAACCACTGATGCACGCAAAAATGGATGAATTGCAAAAGCATTATTCTAAGTGAAAGAAGCTTCCCTTTATATGAAAGTGGAGAAAAGATGATACTGAAGTAATTAAAGCAGTTCAGTCCCAGGAGCTAGGGATGGTCTTGAGGGCAAAGAGGGAAAAGGGCTGTGAGGGAACTATTTTAGGTGATAAAAATCTTCTTTATCACAATTAAGGTACTCATTACACAACTGTATATATTTTTCACAAATCATTCAAATTGTACACTTCACAATGGTTAAATGTTTTGTATATAAATTATATCTCCATGACTCTATTTACAGAAAGACTTAAGCTAAATATGTGACACTCTCAGTGTTTCATTTTTAGCCATTAGTGACTAAATGTTAAGGGAATAGGGACCTTCCTCAAGATTCCACAGGTAAGTGAGAGTCAGTATCACCACCCAAATGCTCGAACCATGAACCTAAGAAGCCATCCTTGACTCATGCTTTTTTTTTTTTTTTTTTTTTTTGAGACGGAGTCTCACTCTGTTGCCTAGGCTGGAGTACAGTGGCGCAATCTCGGCTCACTGCAACCTCCACCTCCTGGGTTCAAGCAATTCTCTGCCTCAGCCTCCCACGTAGCTGGGATTACAGGTGCCCACCACCACACCAGGCTAATTTTTGTATTTTTAGTAAAGATGGGGTTTCACCATCTTGGCCAGGCTTGTCTTAAACTCCTGACCTCAGGTGATCCACCCGCTTTGGCCTCCCAAAGTGCTGGGATTACAGGCGTGAGCTACTGCACCCGGCCAACTCATGCATCTTTTTATCACTCACATCCAACCAGTCAAGTCATGGTTTTTTGGGTTTTTTTTTAAAGTTCTGGGATTCATGTGCGGAATGTGTAGGTTTGTTACATAGGTTTACGTGTGCCATTGTGGTTTGCTGCACCTATCAACCCATCATCTAGGGTTTAAGCTCCGCATGCATTAGCTATTTTTCCTAATGCTCTCCCCTTGCCCCCCAACCCACAACTGGCCCGATGTGAATTGTTCCCCTCCCTGTGTCCATGTGTTCTCTTTTTCTTTTCTTTAGCTCCTAAATTCCTGACCTCTCTCTAGTGATTCTAGCACTAAGCTGATGCAGTCATCTTTCCGTGGTACCACTGCAACACTTTGTTAACCTTTCTCCTGCTTCCACTTTGCTCTACCACATTCCAATCTTTACTCTGTGGCCATAGTGATCATTTAAAATGAAAATAATATCCTCTGATTAAAATCATCCAATCGTTCTCTAGTTACTCTCAGGACAAAATTCAAACTCCTTAACAAAATCTAAAGGCCCTGCGTGATCCCAGTCCTTTCGTATTTTCAGTCCCATCACATTCTATTCTTCCCTTTTGGATTTTTCTAAATTCTTATAGCATACTATAGTTTTTCCTGTCTCTGTGTATACATACCATTTCCTCTAATGGAAACGTGTCCCTTCTCATCCTGTAGATTAACAATGACAACTCCTCCTTATTCTTCACACACCTTTCTTCTTCGCAAGCATCAGAAGTACCAAGTTAGGTCTCGTTGCTGCTTTATGTCATTATAGCACATGGTGTTTCTATTCAGTCTTCACTGATATAGCATCTATTTATATTAGGCTGGTGCAAATGGCACCAAATGGCAAAAACTGCAATTACATTTGCACCAACCTAATAATTGTCATTTCAATACATGACTTTGTCCTACCCCCTCACCATCCCAAAATTCTACTCCCTAGATACAATCACTGTTAGTTTTGTGCCTTCCAGACTATTATGAAAGAAAAATGTATTGACGAGTGTCAGCATAATAATATACGACACACAAAATTAAAAGATAGAAATATATATAGGCTTCCCTCTCTTTTGCCTTCTAATGGACATGTTAAATCCTCCCTGCTCAGCACCTGGGCCAAGTAATGGGTGAAAAGAATGAAAGCTGGTCTTTCAAATCCTATTAGTATGAAGAGCAATATTTTTAAATGAAAATAAAAAATCTGGGAAGGAAGGAAAAAGAACAAGAAAGAAAATAGTCTGTGAAAACTGAGTTTTGAGAGTTTTATTGAAATTTTCGAGAAAGTAATACAAAATGTTGCAGGGGCAACCTCTATGCAGTGATAAAAGGGCTTTGGAAAAAGTGATAAATAAAAGAGATTATTACAAAGTTTTGTTATGAGTTATGCATATATGCATTTAAGGCATATGAAATTTATTTCTATGCTTATTGGGACAGGAGGAGGCATGTGGGACTTGCGTTTTATTTCTGAGCGTAGCACATGGCTGTCTCAGGTTTGTTTGGGTTACATATAAAACTCAATATAGGAATTTGTTCTGCCTAAATAGGTATTTAAGATCCTCTCAATAGTAAAAGAGGTCAAGATTAAAAATCTAAAAATGAGAATCCCCAACCTTCAAAACAATAAAGTATGTTATTCTCAAAGCAGTAAACTATGTTATAATAAAGTTCTCTGGCTTTATGAAAACATAAGGCCATATTTTAGGCCTTTCCACATACCACTTAGATCTTATATACAGGAATTTCACTGCTACTGAAAGTTTCACTCATAATTTACACAGAACTGTTGAGACTCCAATTCCAAGATTAAGAAATACTGATCCAGGGCCAAGAGCTCCCTGCTTGGACTTTTCCATTGCATTCCTTTGAGCTGCATCCCACTGAGTACCAATGATCATCACTATAATGATCATTACCTGAAGACTTAAAATCACTGTGTCTGACACAAATCTTAAGCTTCTTGCATTATACAATGTGATACCTTTCTCCCAGTTAGCAAGATGCTTAATTCCAATACTATTTGTAGTGTCAAGTCTTAGAAGGAATGCCCTCATTTGCTAAATAATCAATAAATGTTTATTGGATAATTGAATGACTGAAACTAAAGACAATGCCGTCCATATCCATGTCACTGTTTTCCCAGAGGTAAGAGGTTGACTCACGTGAGACTGATATAGGCCTTTTTTGTTTACAGTTCTATGATTATTTCAGGTATTCAAAATGTGTATGTGTGTGTGTAAGAGACAGAGAAAGAAACAGAGACAGAGAGAGACAGAAGGGTGAGTAAAAATGGTTATTAGAATTATTCTTAGACAAAAAGGGGTCCATTGGCAAAGAAAAAAAAGTTTGAACAGTACTCCCTTTATTTGTTGACTAGAGATGGGAAGGTAACCATTAGCATGAAATGAAAATAGAATTTAAAGTCGATAGGATATTGTGACATTTAATTTGTTAAGGTTTTGGCTGACCACTATTTGACCTCCTTTTCTCATTATGTGAATCCCACAGATGAGAATTATGGGAATCCCCTTCCCATGTTATGTATTATAGGAATCCCACAGGTAAGAATTGTGCTGGTTTGGGGTGGTAAATGGGGATTGATTTCCGCTAGAGTATTATAATAGTCTAGGTTTTCATTCTCATTATCCACTGGGGTACAGGTTTATGACCTCAGCTAATAGAATGTCCATAGGTGGCAAATCTGAAACAAGTAACACAAAGGTAAGAGCACTTTAGATTTCCTCTCAACAGGATTGTCCAGGGATTGTGGTGGTGATGGTGCCAGTAGTTTGTTTAGTATCCTGAGACAATGCACCAGCATCTTCACCAGCTGTTCCAGTGGCAGGGGCTTGGCTATAATGACAGCTTCCTGTGGTTTCTCCTTGTTTCACAGCTTGGTTTTTTTTAGCCTTCCATCAATTCTTTAATCTACACAATGACGTCATTCCATTAAACTGTTTTTTGCCAAGGTGAGCCGGAATCTAGTTCTGTTGCTACAAGTAAGAACCATGACTTAGACAAGTTAGTATCGGGGAGCAGGTTGCAGTCAAAGGGACCACAGAAAAATCCAGGGAGTTGTATGTAGTTAGAGTTGGAGGCCATGAATATTGTTTATATTTGTTACTGAGAATCTGTCAGTCCATGACACATCATGACAAAGATTTTCTTTAAATTATTGTCTGCGATCTCCTGGAATTAAATAATGCACTGAAAGCAGAATTATCTGCAACCATATATTTGCCATATAGAATATAAGAATTTTGGGGTCGGGTATCTACTTCTAATGGCCTTACAAAAGGCCAATGAGAGGCCCAGATTTCAAAGTTATCAGCTTAAAGCGCGTGCTGAAACTCACGGGCTTTCTATGAGTGGACTAAATAATCTCTAACTTCCATTCAGTTCAGAACTTCCTTGGTGTATTGGTGAAGAAAAAAATCAAAGGCCAGGAGATTGCGATGCTAGAGAGCATTAATCATATGAAATTTATGACTCTCAAGAAGGCCTAGAAACTACTCCTTTCTCCAAGGCCTTGAGAAATGACAGGAGTTGATGAGAGGCTTATCAGCATATTTAAAAATACACTAGTGGCTCTTCTTTGAGGCTGCCAGCGCTGATATGGGATGCAGTTGAAATGGTCTCCCTGACTCCAATGTGGCAATTAAAATCCTGGGTGACATAGTGGCACTTAATCTCAGAGGCAAAGTAGATTTGTTACTGGCAAGAGAATCCAAATGGCCTGACCCACAGAGATTTGGGTGGTTGCTAATATATCATAGGCTTGTTAGAGGCAAAATGAACAGGCAGCTTCCTAGAGCCACCTATTTTTTCTGAGTTAAAAAAACATAAAAACAAAACAGAACAAGAAAACAAAAATATCCTGTAGGTCTGACCACCCATTATAAGAGAAGATAATCGTTTTATTACTGAATTCTCAAACCTGGCTCAGTCAGATAGTCCACAGGCCCTTGAATGAAGGAAAACCTGGACAGCCCTGAGAAGACCTGATGATAATATTGTAAGTGAACCCTCCTCCTTGCCTGACAGAAGAGAACCTGGAACTACTAAGATCACTTTGCTTTGAGGAGTAGACTACTGCTCAGATCTTTTAGGCCTTATTGTTGCTTACTAGCTCCGAGCACACTAATACCTGAAGACTCAATATCCGTGGAAATTTACATGCTTGAGTGGGGACTTCTGAAAGTCAAAAATGTATTTTGATCTGAGTCTAATATGATAGGCCTAATGAAATCCTGAATCTATGCTGTATTCATGATAGTAACAAATATAATCCTCAATATAGCTGAAACACAACAAAAATATATTTTCTGCATTCATTAGGCAATGGTAACAAACAATATAAAGTGGTTCAAACATCATAGAAATTTATATCACAGTTTTGTAACAAACCAGGCAATGTTCCTTATGCTTTAGGAACCAAGCTCCTTTCTTCTTAGGGTTTACTCATCTCCTATAATCTTGTTGTCTGCACCCAGCCTGTGGAAGGGGAAGGCACAAAAGGAAGTAGACCTGTTTTCAAAATACCTTAAAGTGGCACACATAATGGCAGCTCACATTCTTTTGGCAAAATCTGATTATAAGGGAGGGTAGGAAATATAAACTAACATGTTCTCAAGGAAAAACAGGAAATGTATTTTGGTAAAAATGTTGCAATCTCTGTCACAATGCTATGCTTTTTCTCCAGTTGCTGAATGCGTACTATGAATAGAAATACTATGGAATTGGAAGATCAGGAGTTTTCCTGACACATAAGGTAAGAACTATTGTGATCAGACACCAAATGTAAACCATTAGAACTCCTTCTCCAAACCAAAATAATAAATCAAAGCAACCCTGAATTACTGAGGAAACCGCGGTGATTAGTGCCTCTGTAAAAGGCTTGGAAGATGCAAGAGTGGTGCCTTTTTTTTTCCACATTCCTACTTAACTCACCTTTGCAGATGACAGATGGCCCTGGAGAATAATAATGGAATGTTGTAAGTGTAATCAAAGTTAATTGCTATTCTAGATGTGATTTTTTTTTTTACTTTGGCAAACAAGTATAGCCTCCAATAATTAATACGCAGCTATGGATTTGGGAATTTTTTATCTTAAACTCTAAAAATCTACAGCAATAGAAACAATTCTGTTTATGGATTTCTCTGAAATTTGCTGTCATCAACAAACCACGAGTGCATTGTTGCAATGCTACAGCCCTGTCCAGGATAGTCCTGAAGATCCCCCACGGAATATCAAATCTACACCTTTTTTGTCCACCTGGCTGGAAAGAGGGATGGTATGAAATAAGTTTCTATACTGATTAATGAACAGCGGTTTATGGTTTCCCAAGGTTGTAAGAAATTAGGAAGGAACCCAATCAAAGGATGCTGAGAAAGAAACCCACATAAGCATTATGTACCTGAACTTTGAAGTGGCCCTAGAGTAGAAGACATTTGTGCCCCATATGCATACTCCTTAAAAGTCCACTCAATAAGTGGACTAAATAATCTCTAACTTCCATTCATTCTAACTTCCCTCTGTTAAAGAGGTGCTCATTCTTAGGTTACAGAGGACTGTACTCTTTGAAGACATCTGCCAGCCTCTTTCTTCACTTATTTGTCTTTGATCAATGAGAGTGCGAGCAAATATCATGGGTGACAATGTATGGAAGCTATTCGTGAACTCTCAAATGTCAGCTTTCCTTACTAAAGTTTACACAGTCTCTCTTATGGTGGATTCCCTAATATGCAAGTGACACAAATGTTATGTTATCAGGGAATATTTGAATAATCTTTGGTTGGGAAAGCCTTCTGAAATAATATAGAAAAACTAAAAGTCATTAAAAATATACTTCATTTTAAAAATGTGTGTATTATAAAATATCACACTTGAAAAGTAAGAAAAACACATAAAACAAAGTATTAATATCTTTAATGTAAAAAGAGCTCTTATAAATTAGTTTTGAAAGAGCAGTAGTCAAAAAGGAAAGTGGGTAAAGGATAGAATAAGCCATTGAGGGAACAGGAAATGCATACATGAAATAATCACATGAAAAATTTCTCAACTTCACCATGGAGAACAATATGGATTATAGCCAAAACATCTTGATTTGATTTTTTTTTTCACCCATTGAAATAAAATGAATACAGGAGTCAGTGGAAATGAGGATGTGAGAGGTGGGAGTAGTCATACCTTGCTTCTGCAAGTGCGTGCTGAACCCCCTTGGGAAACGGAACTGGCCATCTTTAAAAAAATTAAATGACACATGCTGCTGATTCAGAAGTATTACCTGAAGAAACCCATCTTAGAGATACATAAGTCAGGGCACATAGGGATATTGTGCAAGGATGTTTATTGCTCATTGTTCATAGTGGCATGAAACTAGAGGAAAACCACAATATTTGTCAGTAGGTGAATGAATAATTTATGGCTCACCTTATTATGAAAAATTCTCGATTACTTTTTAATAATGGACATTTTCTACTGATATGGAAAGGAGTATAAATTATATCCCAATATTTTAATGAATTCATAATGCAGTACACATAGTATTTCCTTTGAGATGTGTGTGTATATGCTTGTATGAGTATGTAGAAAGGAATTGGGGAATAGACAACAAACTGTTGAAACACCTGAAAAGATGGGAATGTATGTTGGGCATCAAAGAGAGCTTGAGGGAGAGGAAAGCTTTTTAAATAATATTTTCTATCATGTCATTTAATCCTCTATAACTTAAAAAAATCTAAAGAATTTTTAAAGGATAAAATCACAAAAGTGCTCAATGCGTCTCTGTTTTTCTTTACTTTTACATAATCGACTCATTAATGTTTATTGAGTGAAAGTGCAAAGAGAAACTCAGTCATTCTAGAACAATTTCCTTGTAAGAGAAGACTTTAAATAATACCACAAATTGTTCAGGAAAAGCTCTTATTTTTTTCTACTGTGATTTGGCTGTTAATTATTTGGGCATGTGTTTTAAACCTATGACTGATGATGCCCTTGAGGATTTTTTTTTCAGCTTGGGAGACATTTGTTTTAAATTTTTACAATTTAACAAAAATATACTTGATCCATAGAAGAAACTACCCTGGCTGGAATACCTCTTACTACATTAAGTTCACATATGACTATTTAAATTAGAACCAGAAACGTGTGCTTTCCTATTTCTGGAAAGCCTTTCAAATGTTATCTCAGGATAAATAAGCTCATAAAAATTGAAGATAGATTATAAGCTGGATTTTCATCCTAGAAGCATACTTATATGTGCTAGATCTTGATTTTTGTTTAAATGGCTTTGTGATGGTATAGTTCTCTTCTATGAAGGTAACAATGTATTTCTGTTTATCTAAACAGTAATTAATATCAAACTCATGATTTCCAAATGTTCAATGTCTAATTCTACTCTATATTTATGTGCTTAAATAAAAGATTTGTTTAAAATTATAAATATACATATGTATGTTTGAGATTACTTCAAACAAAGACTTTAAAAATAACGTCTTAAGGCAAACTCACTTTAGAACAAAATCCACTTCAAATACAATACAGAAAACTTGTTAGGTGAAACAAAGATATCAACAACTGTGAACAAATAGTGTTGTTAACGGGTCTTATTTCCTTCTTTTCTTCTTTTTTGTTTTCCAACTATTATAAAATAGAGCCCCTTTACTGACAATGAGATAGGATAATTTTAGTAATTAGTATATTTCATTATTTACCAATGTTTATGAATTTAATGTCAAATTCTTTCTGCAAAAAGTTGTCATGGACTTTGAGCGATACCGCCTTAAACAATTGTAAAGGACTTTATATGTTATAAATTAGCTCATGAATTATTTAATGTAAACTAGCTATGAGAAACCTGAAAAAAATATACAGTAGGGTATTTATTTTATATAAGATGTTTTACAAGAATAAATGGGAGGAAATGAAGAGAAAAGAAAGACAAATTTATAGACGGACCTAAGCCCCAAAGCCTAACATTAACTGGTATAGTTTATTCAACTTTCCTTGGCTGTCTAAGTTCTATATTATAGCGTCCCAGGGCAGGGGCTGTGCCTGCTCACTGTCAGCACTTAACAAATTACAAAGAGTATTATTAACAGCAGTACCTGTGGGCAAAACTTGCATGATTATTGTATTTTAACAGCACTATTCCACAGAACATTAATTGAATTGTCATCCAAGTTTTTCTTGATCTTGTCTTATGTGCACTCTGCTGAGTAGAAATGCTTAAGTTGATCATTTATACTTTCCAAAATACAGCTTAATGAGAAAGCGATTTAGTAAATTTCTGGAGGCTGTTTTATATCATGTGGAGTATTGTGTTCTCACAGAACAACTTAATTTAACAGAATTCTCCAGGAAGTTTACCTTCGGCTGTAATAGAAAATTATTGCTGCCTGAAAGGTTGCATACTTCCGTGATATGCAGAAATTTATAGAATAAGTAACATTCTTAGTTTCAGACACAAAGACCTTTCCCGTCTTTGCACCCCAACATGTCTACTCAAAATTGGGCTATATGAAGAAATTAATTCAGCTATTTTGATTAAATTTAATGAAGTTAAAAGGTACATTTTCATATTACACACACAAACACATACACATGTCTTAAACACTACTGAGTCAGTAAAATAACTTTATGTTGGATTTTCTTGTTTTTATTAATTTTATTACTCAAGCAGTCCAAACGAGATACTAGTAAGTTAAAAACACTTGATAGGTCAAATCAGTCTGAACTTTCATATTGGTAGAAGTATGAAGTGCTAAATAACTAAATTTCATTTTTAGAGATCTGAAAATTGAAGTGCATAGAACACTTCATCTCTGTTACTGTGTTTTTTATTTCTAGTATTTACATTTGATTTGATTCTTTCCCCATAGTTTGCATCTCTCTGCTAAAATTACCCCTGTTTTCTTACATATTGTATAACTTTTCTATTAGGACCTTTAACATATTAATTATAGTTATTCTAAATTCCCTGTTGGTTATAGCATCTGGGTTACATCTGAGTCTTGTTCTGATAATTACTTTGTATCTTCAGGCTGTGTTTATTCTCAACTTGTCAAATGCCTTGTAATTTTGGTTGGAAGCCAGACATGTTCTATAGCAGAGCAGATTTTGAGGCAAGTGTATTTTATGCTTGGAGGTGAGCATACTTTTCCTTCCTCTACAGCTTTAGTGTGAAAGTTTGTAGTGATCTAGTCAAAAGTTGGGTTTGGGTTGAAGTTTGGTGTTGCTATGGTCATGCTCAGTGATTAAAGGCTTTGTATGCCTTTAGTGATACCACATGTTTAGGTGTGGGCTAATTTATCGGAGAGTGCTTCTCAATGTCTGCTCCCTGATGAGAATCTGTCTCTTGCCACTCTCTCAGTTGTGTTCCACTGTGATTTTCACTCAATGTTTGTTACCTAGGTGGTGGGAAGCTGGGAAGGAAGGGTGTTCTCTAATGTACTCGTTAAGCCTTAGTCTTGGCAGTCTCTATGAGCTTGTGGAGTGTGGCCTTTGCAATCATTCTCATCCCTCTTCTAGCTGTAGTACTGGGACTAGCAAGTATTCCTGCCCTGCCTCCAGGTAGAGCTTTTAATTTTATTTTTTAAATTCCCTTTTCCTAGTTGCAAGAGGTTTCTAGTGCCTTAAGGTAACAATTGTTCTTTCTGTTTCCCCTGAAGATTATGGCTTTTTTCTTTAAGGAAGACTGGTGAGATGGGTCTGTTTGGAATTTCTAAGAGTGGCAATTGTTCCTCTCCCCCAGGTGACTTTGCTAGGGAAGCTTTCTCAGGATTTCCCTTAATCTTCACCTTGAACACGTGCTGGGATTCAGGGAGGACAAGCTGCAGCTCCCAGAAGCTACACATTCTGATGCCAGCCGTGTTTGGTCTTTGGCAATTTGTTAGAACATTTTCACTGCATCTTCTTATTACATTATATAGCATCTGGTTGTGTATGCGCCAGGTAAGCAAAGGCTTTTTTGCTCTTAAGTTGGTCATTTGGTCTTTTGCAGTATTTGGTGAGATCCTCTGCCAGTAGATTGATCACTCTGTATATCTTCAAACAGTGACGCTAGCTGAGACCCTGTATACAGGAAAGACAAACCCAAACTCTGAATGTCTATTCTTTTGATAACTAACTGCTAGCCTTTCCAAATTTAGTCAATAAGCCACTACCTGGTCAGTGGGCTCCTCAAGGAATGGTGCCAAAATGGGGATTCAATGTTGGTCTTCATTATTATCTGTTTGGACATTTGACATTGGCCTTAGGTAGGTCATCTAGTAGGAGCACATGCTGTTGGGCACAGAGATGGTCTCCACATCTGCCTTTTAGGCCACTTTGTGCATATGCCCATTGTGCCAGCACTGGAGTGACCAATGATATGGGCTGGCTGACACCACCAGCTGGATCCTTTTAAATTCATGCCTCTTTTATGGGGGATGTTCTGTCATGGGTGTTAACATATGATATAACAATATTCACACTGTGCTACTTCCATATGTCCATCCATATGCCTCTATCTCATACCTCCCGTAGCTTTCTTTCCAATCTTTTCCTTTCCTTTTTTTCCATGTCAAACATCCAAAGCATTTTCCACTGCCAGTGAGTCTTCAGGCCTTTTTTTCTTTTTACACAGTGTAGATGACCAGACATATAATTTGAAGCTTTGTTAATTAACAAAGTTTTTCCTACCTATTGTCCCCACTGTCTCAGGGCACCCCTGCATTAGGCTGTAATTCAGCTACCATCCATTATGCACCCATACACTAAGTCAGCCCCCAAACAACCTTAGGCGTGATCTGAGGGAAAGCTGCTGGTACAACAGTGGTGGGTGCCACGGGAATTGGGGCTACTTTTCATAAGCTTGTAGGATTTGTGGTGTTAACTTGACTAGGTTGAAGTTAAAATGAATAGGTTGAATTGTTTGTTTTCAGTGTTTCAATAGGCACTGAGCCCATTCTGCTTCTGCTGAAAGGGAAACCCAGGTGGTTTTACTTTTGATTAGAATGATTAGACTGCCCCAGGTGTGTCTGTGAAGGTATTTCCAGAGGAGATTGGTGCGTGTCAGTGGATTGAGTAAGGAAGATCCGCCCTCAATGTGGGCAGGCACCATCCAATTGGCTGGGGGACCAGATGGATTGGAGAGAGATGAAGGGTGAGAATTTCTCGCACACTCTCTCTCCTGGAGCTTGGCAGCGCTCGTCTGTCCGTGGATGTCAGAGCTCTAGGTCTTCCACCTTTGTACTCTAGGACTCATACCAGCAGTTCCTAGGCTCTCCAGCCTTCAGCCTTGGACTGAGAATGTTACCACCAGCTTCCCTGATTCCCAGGCCTTCGGACTTGGACTGAACCACACTACCGGCTTTCTTGGTTCTTCAGCTTCCAGATGGCCTATTGTGGGATTTCTCAGCCTCTGTAATTGTGTAAGTCAATTCCCCTAATAAGATCCTTTTCATAGATCTCTCACTGTATCCTATCGGTTCTGTCTCTCTGGAGAACACTGGTTAGAACAGATTGCTTTGGCTTCATATTGCTCAAGCTTGATCCCAGATGTTGCACTTCAGAGTTATGATGAATTTTGCTGCAACTGCCCAACTTATAAGTGGGTGGGTCTGACAAGATCCAGCTCATGATGGGCTACTATGGCTATGGGCTATTATTTACTTAATGTCCTATAGTCAGGTGCTCCATCTCTACCAGGAAGGACTTATATACCAGTGGTTGTTTCTGAAAATACATGTATAATTCTCATTGCAGATGGCATGTCCATGCCTACAGCCTCACAGGTCTTCACTAGTGTTCTTCCAAGGGGCTTTGCCACAAACTATACATAGCTTCTTTTTGCACCATGGATACCTCCAACACTATAGGGTCTGCTGGGTCATATGGCCTAAGCTTGAACCTGCTGCAGAAGCCTTTCCTTCTCTGAGCCTCATTCAAATTAAGCAGCCATTTGCATCACCTGGCCTATGAGCTGGAGCTTTACCTCCAGGTGTGCTATATGCAGCCTCTAAAGCTCCAAGGGGCCCACCAGGTGTTATGCTTCCTTCTTTGTGGTAGAACCTGCAAGAGTCAATTTATCTTTTTAACATGTTTAAAAGATGTCCTAGTATGCTCCTGATCAATGAACCCCTACAATTTTGCAAGTTTGTTAGGCATAGAGTTTATGTTCTGCTCTCTGGAGCTCACATGACTTACAAAAGATTCAGGAATACAGGTAACTTTTTGCTCGTCTGACCTGATCAACATGAATTATCACTGTAATAGATCAATGTGATGTTCTGGAGGATGTCCAGAAAAATTGAGACTTCTTTGTGATGTATTCTGACAGGGGGCTGGAGGGCTAATACAGTTCTGGGGTAAAACTCTAAGTCCATATTGTTTATTTCATGTGAACACAAAGTGTTTATGATCCTTCTAATTGAAATAGAAAAGAACATATTTGCTCCTAGATTGTAGCTGAGAGGAGCTGGAGCTGAGAATCACGGCCTCTTCAAAAACTTCTGTGGGACAGAGGCTAGAAAACCTGTCCCATTGGCACAAATGGATGTGTCTCCCAGAAGTTCACTGTTTGTCAAGATTGCTCTCAGGCTGTAGCCAAGAGGGTGGAAGCTGAGCTTCAGGGCCCCTTAGGGATCTGCTGTGGAATGGAGGTTGGCATGCCTCTTATGGTGGCACAGACAGGTGAGTCCATCAGTTCTCTGGATGGGAGAGATTACTCGCAGCACAGAGCAGGTGAGTCTGATACAAGGCCCTTCAGGATCTGCTGTGAGACAGAGGCGGGGAAGCCTGCCTGGGGACTCAGTTGGGCAAATCTGGCAGATCTCTATACCTTCCTGATAGTTCCCAGACTGCAGCAACAGGGACCGGATCCAAGACAGGGCCATTTCAGGATGTGTGGTGAGACAGAGCAGCATACTTGTCTTTGTGGCACAGAAGGGCAAATCTTTCTTGGGGTCCTTGTGTGAGTCGTACTAAGCTGGGACCACAGACAAAGGGGGCAAAAGTCAAGTTACACAGAAACTTTCAGGTCTGTTTCCAAGACTGAGGCATTAGTGTGTGTGCTTTCTCCTGGACCCCTTGTGGATAGTGTTGGCAGCAGGCATAAGGCCAAACAGGGCATGGAATGGGGCCATTTTCAAGTCTGAACCCAGGAGCAGGATTAGTATGTCTGCCACCTGGATGCAGGTCTGCACTCTCTTTTTTGTTTTTGTGTTTTGAGATGAAGTCATTCTGTTGCCCAGGCTGGAGTGCAGTGGGACGATCTTGGTTCATTGCAATATCCACCTTGCAAGTTCAAGTGATTCTCCTGCCTCAGCCTCCTCAGTAGCTAGGATTACAAGCATGTGCCACTATGCCTTCTTTTTTTTTTTTTTTTTTTTTTTTTTCATGGAGTAGAGACAGGATTTCACCATGCTGGCCAGGCTAGTCTAGAATTCCAAACTTCAAGTGATTCTCCCGCCTCAGTCTTTCAAAGTGTTGGGATTACAGGTGTGAACCACTGTGCCCAGCCAGGTTTCTACTCTTAAAATGGCCCTCCTAGGTCTTGGGATCCACTGAGGTCTCATAATTTCTTACCTGAATCCCAGGCTCTCACAAAAAGACTTGTTCATGCACCAAAGTAGAATTCTTATTGCTGTGGGGGTTATACAACCAAGTGACCTCCTATTCTGCCACCTTGCTCAAGAAGCCTAAAGTCTCCTTTTTAAAAAAATAATAATACAGCTATATTCAGTTTCTGCCTTGAGGTATATATTGTTTTCTTTTATATATATTTTATTTCTATATATTATATATATACACATACATATAAAATATATATTTTTAAATCCCCTTAATTTCAATCTTTTGATTTAGAAGTAGCATATAGCTGAATTTAAAAATTATTATCTACAAGTTCAGTGTGTCTATCTTTTAACCAATAATTATTGATAAATTTTGACTTATTTTTTACTGTCTTATTTTGAAATTTCAGTCATCAAATTTTTTCTTCTTTTCCTTCTTTCAAACTATATTGACTAAATATTTTAGTAACCCCTCTTATTGGTGGGAAGTTTCTCATTCTGGTTCTATTTTTTAATCTTTGTAATTTTAACATGCATGCATGACCTGATGTTTAAATGAATCAGCCTCTCCATTTAATACAGGGACTAAGGATTCAGTAATTTTTATTTCTCACAGTAGTGCATATTTGTCATGTTTTTGGCTCCCCACCAGCTCCAAACATATATTTAAGAAATGTTCTTTCTTTTGTCTATGTCCCCCCCAAGGTAGAAGTAAAAAACTCATTTGCTAGCCTTTCTTGTAGCCGGAGGACATGTAACCTATTGACAGTTGAAGGTAGTAACACAAAGTGGCAAGTGCTACTCAGATTCTCCATTCTGCAATGTTCTCTATAGGCAATGTTCTGACTGCTGTGTTCAATAAGCAGTCTTAATCATGCAAGCTCTCATGTCTATCCGAGGTATAGCAAAAATGGGTTGCTAGTATGTCATTTCTCCATTGCTGATTTGGGTGTTGTAAAGCTTTAACAGAAGACATGTAGTATGTTTAGAAGAGTGGCTCAATGGAGATTAAGTATTACTGTTTAATAATTAGGAGAACATATCCATATGTTTTGTAATATGTTTAGTTTTAAACTAAAAAAGATACTGCATTAATACAGTTCAAAAGTTTTAGCAGTAAAGACAACAACTTTTCCATCAAAGACAAAACTTAGCTGCAAGTTAGAAATGGGGAAAATCACATTTTACATTGAGATTGAAAAAGATTAGATCAATTAGTGCAATAGTGTTTTGAAGTTGAAAGAAGTGGGATGATAATTCTATTCCTTCGTTTTAGACATTAGGTAAATGGTATCTAGTTTAGTTCACTTCACTCAAGTAGTGAAGAGATATGTCTGAATTGGGCCCTCTTGTTCTTATATTTCCAGTCTCTATTCATTATATTTTTCTTAATACAAATGAAAGCGCAAGATGCAACAGGATATTTCTAAAATGAGTATTGAAAGGACTATGTAACTAATCAAGCAGGAAAATTAGGAATAGCCTTGCCATAGAGCCAAAAAATAAAAATAAACTCAGAAAATATTTAAATTCAACATAAAACCATTGTTTTTCACAGCAGTTATGAGGCTATCAGATACAACTTTAGATTGACTGTTCTTCCTAGTATTAACAAATCATTAATACTAAACAAATTATTTAATATTAGGAAAAGTAGTCAAAGTTTGATAGCTTTACGATAGGCACTTTCGCTTTTCGGTGAGATTTTGATCTAGTCCTAACTATGCATGCTTTATCCTGACCTTCCAGAATTCTGTCCTTAAGAGGTAGAAATCTAGCCATTTAAATTGTGTAAGTTATTGGAGCCTTCTCTTACCTGCAGTTTATGGGAAAGACGTGCCATATTCAACAGACCTTAACTAATGGCCAGGTTTCATGGTGATATCATTACCAATGAATGGAGAGGAGGGTCTTTCATAGCTTCACATGTTTCACCAATGGTTTTACAATAATTATAATGCCTATTAGAGTTGCATTAGTATATCACTGTATTTTTACCAAAGAAGTTTTTCAGTATTTTTTCTTCCAATATGATGATATTCATATCTTGACCTTTTTTTTTTAAATGGCCATTAAAGAAACATGATTATAAAACCTCAATGAAAAAAGTATTGGATCATTTTAAGGATGGAGTATATGGTAGGAGGAATTTAGCAGTACCCAGTGATGTCTATATTTTAACCCTGGAACCTATATAAATGCTACCTCTCAGAAAAGGGACTTTATAAATACCACTATATTAAGAACCTTGAACTGGGCAGATTATCTTAGATTAGCAGGGTGGACCCAATGTGAAGACTTGGTTTTATAAAAGGGGAGACCCTTTCCCCGATTAGGAAGATGTGACAATGAAAAAAATAAGGGTCAGAGAGATATAAGATTGCCGGCTTTGAAAGTGGTAGAAGGTGGTGCCTTAACACTGGAAAAGACAAGGAAATAAAATCTCCCTTTGAACCTCCAGAAAGGAACAGAGCTCTGATGAAACCTTGATTTTGGCTCCATGAGAATTATGTTGGACTTTTAACCTATAGAACTCTAAAATAATAAATGTATTGTTACAAGCCGCTACATTTGTGGTAATTTTTTATGGCATCAATAGAAAACTAAAACAGAGTATAAAGAAAGCATAGGAAGTAATTCAAATATAAATTCCAACTCTACAATTCCAACTGCAGGTTACACTAGAATAATTAAAGTCAGGAGATATTCTGCTAATCCATGTTCTTTTTAAACTCCCTGTAGGGCCTTCAGAGTGACAGTTCTATGGACAGGGGTTTACTCCTATTTACCATGGAAATATTGAGCTAGATGTACATTAAATCCCTTTCTACTTGAACAATGAGTTATTACATAAATGTTTTATGGATACAGTCTGATACCATTGATAGAACAAGGACTATTGTTTCTTCCAAATGTTACCAATGAAAATTACAAAGATATAAAATGAATTTCTTCCAGCAGTTTAGGAGGCTAAGGTGAGCAGACTGCTTGAGCCCAGTAGTTGGAGACCAGCCTGAGTCTCTACAAAAAATTTGAAAATTAGCTGAGTATAGTGCTGAGTGCTTGTAGTCCCAGCTACATGGGAGGCTGAAATGAAAGAATCACCTGAGCCCAAGAAGTTGAGGCTGAATGGACTGTGATCAAGCCTCTGCACTCTAGTCTGTGCGATGGAGTGAGACCCAATCTCAAAAAAAAAAAAAAAAAAAAAAGACAAAATGAATTTCAATCATATCAATTTTTACTATGTTGGGATGGTGAAAACAATTGGGTTTCTCAGGCAAATTTGACTAGAGTAATAATATAGCTGAGGTATAATATTTTGTAGAATGCAAATATTGATGGATTTGCATTAAATCAATAATGGAAAGATCCTGATTAGAAGCTATATTATTCTTAGTAACAAAATAGACAACATAAATACAACTAGCTATTAGAAATGGAACCCTATGAGGGTATTTTTTTTACTTCATACTAAAAAGAATACAAAGAGGTGAACATTAAGTTCCCTTCTTATACTTGATCTTAGCCAAAAGGCGAAGGAGCAATAAAATTCCCTTCTTTCCAAGTCTCTCCCTCTGGTTTCTAGTATACTATTTTATATCCTTTTTATACTCCACTTGGGTAATATTAAGCAACAAACCTAAAATAAAGATGTCTTATTTATGAGTCTTGGGAAAATCAAATGTCATGTGGGAAATTACCTTAATGCAATGGTAACCTCCAAGTAAAGTACCAGGAAAGTGAACTCAGAGGTCACAGAACAGAAAGGCTCACAAACAAATGAATGTTCTCGAATCATATTTAGAACACTAACAGGAAGAAAGAGCAAAGAGACAGAGGTAGTTAATACATGTAGGATAGCATACGTGGGGTGAGAGGACCACATTTCCTGAATCTTGGGGTATGTTATGTTCGTATGTCCTGCCTTTCTGTCTTCTACCTTCCGCCCTGATGGTGTGGTTACTGGTAAGTTTAGATGTGAGAAAAAGGGCCCACAAATGGAAGGTGGCCCAGGCCAATGACATAAACTTTCTCTTATGAGAGAAACACAGGGACAGTACCTGTCAGATCTGTAGCTTGTCAATAACCTGCTGAACAGTTTTGAGTTTCATTTGAATTTCTTGGGCAGGGGTGATATGAGGCCAGAATGAGGGGGTCTCCAATGGGTGACCAACTAAGTACTCAAGAATATTGAGTGTTTCATATGCTTCATGCATATTTACTACATTCTCAATATTTAGTATATCCTAAATCTTTTGTACACAGGGACCTTATGAATATTAGGTACCTTCTGATCTGTCCATTATTTTCTGTGTTCAACATTTATATTCTAATCCCTTATCTTTAATACAGCCTATGATTTCTACCTATGTCTAACAAGGTCTTTGCTTATAAGCTACTTTTTAAATACTTAAAACATGAAAAATTTTTATATTTTACAAACCGTCGACCTATTCACGTTTCATAACAGAATTGAGTATTCTGAAAAGTACATGTACATTATACCTAGCCTCAGAATTTCCTTTTGTGTAAGTTAACATGACATTGTTACAAGGCTGCCATCCCTGTGGTTAAATGTGATTACATTAGATTTGGCCTGTAAATCAAGAGCAGTTAGTTATCAGTGTAAAAACTGCATAAGGACTGCACATCTTCTTTTTCTTAGCAATCTGAACTGTAAGTAGCCAGAAGTCGTTTGCTTGTGATATGCCGTGGCTGTGTCCCCACCCAAATCTCATCTTGAATTGCAGCTTGCATAATTCCCATGTGTCATGAGAGGGACTTGGTAGGAGGTAATTGAATCATGGGGACAGGTCTTTCCCATGCTGTTCTTTTGATAGTGAGTAAGTCTCACAAGATCTGATGGTTTTCTAAAGGAGAGTTCCCCTGCACATGCTCTCTCTTGCCTGGTGCAATGTAAGATGCCTTTTGCTTTCTGCCATGATTGTGAGGCCTCCCTGGCCATGTGTAACTGTGAATCCATTAAACCTCTTTTTCTTTATAAATTACTCAGTCTTGGGTATGTCTTTATTAGCAGCATGAGAACAGACTAGTACAAGCTGGTAGTGGGAATAGATAGTGATGAGAGGGAAAAAGAGACCATGAAGTAGCAGTGGACAGGAGTAAACAGAATCTGTGTATAAGTACAAGCCAAAAACACCTTCACAGAAAAGAGTGATATTGGTTTGGTAGCAGCAATATAAGCCAAAGATGGAGATATACAATGTGAAGAAACAAATAAAGTAGCCGATAACTATGAACAAAATGGGTATTCGTAGGTTTCTGATTCTGAGGAGATAGTTGGTAGGGTTACTTTGGATGTTGAAAAACTAGCCAGTCCCCAGATTTTCTGAGGCCTTGCTATTCTACGACTCCGGTAATTTTCGTGATAGCTAGTTTAGGGGCTTTTTCTATATTGGCATGAGACATAGTCCAGTGATTAATATTCCTGTTGGCTAATTTTGTATATATACTGTATTGAAAGAACTTAACTTTTTCGAGATGTACGCAAATAATGACCTGAGTATTTGCATAGTAAGAATTCTCTCAACTTTGTTAGCTGCAGTGTTATTACAATGTACCACATAAGTCCATATAAATTTTTAAAAAGCATCAAGCAATAATATTTGACATATAGATTGTTTATACGTTTTTTAAGATTAGTATTACACCAAGATGAATCAAGCTACTGTCATATTTTCTTGAATCCTTCAATATGGCGTTAGTCTTAGGAAATTATCTATGAATATAGAAAGAAGTGTGGCAAAAATGCTGGATGGCTGCTTAACAGTTTGCTGAATTATGATATCCAGAAATGGAGAGAAAAACTGAATTGTAGAGGAATAAAGAGGCTCAGACCAATCAACCTTTTGTTTAAAGACTATACCCTGTTTTGTTTACACTATTATCTCCTGTTATACCTTTCTTCTATGTTTTTTCCTGATCACCCATAGCTACTTGTCTAGCTACCCTTCCATTAAAGGCCAGCCTAATTGTTATCTACTAAAGGAGTCTTGTTAGATTTCCTAAGGTAATAATTACCTCTCCTTTCCAGGTATTTTCCTAGGGCTCTTAAATACTTCCATTATGGCATTTATTATAGGTAACTGAAATCCATTATTTGTTATGTGTGTATCTTCCACTGACTAGGGGCTTTTAAACAGAGGTGATCATGTCTTTTTAAATTCTTATGTCTATAATAGCTCTAATATGATCTCACAGAATATATTTTAATAAAATAGGTATAACTGAAATAATATATGGGATATGTTTGCTTTAATTGAGGAGAATGAACAAATGAAATATACACCACAATTACAACTATTCTTTATTTGCTCTATATTTAAGCTGTACATTTTAGAACTCTGCTAATGGAAACTACTGATTCTTGGGTTAATCAGGTATTTTCTTCTTGGAAGATGATGTAAAAAGTTAGGGATGTAACTGATCAGATATAAAATTTAAGAAACCCAAGTTTTGAACATATCCTTGCCATTTCTTTAAGCTTGAAGTTAATGTTATCAAAATGTTTACCAAATATGTCAGGATTATAAATGCAGTCAAATGTCAAAGTTTGTATGTTGCTCCTATCCCTTTCATTCCATATAAGAAAGATGCTGTTTAAAAAGCTTTTCAGTTTACATTTCTAAATGACTTCAGTATTTTTAAACACTAGTTGCATAAATTGCTTTTAGACTATAAAACTTTGCATTCCAGCTCAGTGGCCATAGTTGCATATCTGCTTTATGATAGAAGGATGTTTATATCAAGATCAAATAATCTGTTACCCTTTTCAAAATTGCTAACCAGAGTGCCATTAGTACGTCTTTGTCATTTCCTTTCTCTCTCCCCTTCTTTGTTGTTCACTTTCTTGTTCTTTGTCTCCCAAGTCAGCAAATCAAATATACATAATTTTGTGATCACTTTCCTGAATCAATTTAAATCTTACCTGGGAATCAAAAGCATGAAATAAAACCCAGCAGAAAACATTTTATTTAACTATTGAGTTGTTTTATATTTGTGTCTATTTCTAATATTTGGAAAATTTAGCATCTTAAGTGTTTGTTACAATTCTTTTTATTATCCCCACTAGAGATTGCTGGATGAAAATGGCTAATTTAATACATATCGTTAGAACTCAAGATCACTATTATGTGCCTTCAAAATTCATAAATGTTTATTTGGGATAACCCATTTCATATAAACTGAATTAAACACAAAATTTATTTTTAGTGTCTATCAATTCAAACAATCAGCATATGAACAAAAAGTATATTCTTTACCTTTTATCTAATTGCCCCTTTCAGAAGAAACAAAAACAGTATAAAGACTAAATTACTTAAATTATTTTAAAGTGAGACACATTTCCATGCAAATATAAAGTAGTTCTTTAAGTGAAAAAAATGAAATCCAATTTTTATTTCTTAAATATAAGTAGAAAGTATTTGATATCTTACAGCTGAGAATACTGAGCTATAAAATATCTCATTTTACTCTATGATTTTGTGCAATTCTACATAACTTCTTTAAAGCATCATGCCAACAATATTAAATTTATAAAACGAGGGGTTCCAACTATCACATGACTTACTTCAGCTATTTGAACCATATCCCATTAGCTAAAACTGCACAAAATAGGAATTTACCTATAAGCTAGATACTATTATATACTCTTAAATCTGAAGATGAATGAGGATATCAATTGTCTGAAGTCATACATTTTATAACTAGCAGAACTAGGATTCAATCCTAAGTAATCTAGCTCCACAACATCTTGGGGTAGCTTTTGATTATTATGAATTCAAAAGTTCCTTTGAGCTCATGAAACTTGAACTTGTATTAATGAAAGTACTTTCTCATTTCACAGTTTCTAAGAAATAAGTTGGAGCATGGAGCTCCTAGGTAGTTCAGTAAAGTGATGCTAAAGTGACAATTTTTCTTCATATACAATGAAATTCACCACTTTGAAGTGTAAAATTTGGTGGTTTTAGTGTATTAACAGAGTTATGCAAATATCACCACAATCTAACTTTAGAACATTTTTATCACCCCATAAAGCAACCCAAGGAAGTACTCAACTTCAGTAGTTGAGTACTTCTCATTCCCTCTTTCTACACCTCCTAGCCCCAGCTACCCCTTAGTCTACTTCCTGTTTCTCTAGATTTGTACATTCTAGACTTCTTATATAAATGAATCATATACTATGTAGTTTCCAGTGACTGGTTATTTCACCCAACATGATATAGCACATATATTGCTTCATTTCTTTCTATTCCCAAATATTTCATTTTATAGGTATACCATGTTTTGTTTGTCCATTTATCATTTGATGGATGTTTAGGTTGTGTCCACTCTTTGACTAGTATGAATAATGCTATGACTATTTGTGTACAAGTTTTTGTGTGGATGCATGTTTTCATTTGGGTAGCCAGATTAATCTGAGAATTTTAAGAAGAGTGTCCATGATTATAATTCCCACTTTATTTCTTTCTTTCTTAGGAATGGCATGAACATCGTCACAAGGGGGGAAAGCATTACAAAACTTAAATCATTTTTGTACTTGACTTGATTTCTTGATTTTGATGCCATATATAAAATCTGAAATCCTGTGTAGTCAGTAAAACTGTCATTGTTCTAATGATAGTGTAGTAATTTGGTTTTATCATTAAGGAGAAGATACAGTTCGAAAGGAGCAAAGAACAAAGCATGTAGATTAAGTGACAATGTATTGCCCTAGTTTTTTTTTTTTTTAATGAGCAGTAACCTTGAGTTACAATATGATTGTCTGGAATCAGAAACAATGTCATGATAATACTGGTTGAAATATATCTCCAAAATATTAATAATACTAATAAAATTAGCACAACAAAGAAGGACAAAGATCAGAAATAGAACATGGCTGGTTCAAATGGGAAAACTTAATATGTGAAGTGATGTGATCCAGAGTTGATCTGAGACAACCGTGGGAGACCTGGGAGCAGTTCTGCCATTGCTTCTTCTGCTGCTGTGTTCTTGGCCAATAGCAATTTCTTCATCATTCTTGGCTGCCATTTCCTCTCCAAAATGAAGACAATAGATTAGAAAATTTTTATTTATTTATTTATTTATTTGTTTGTTTATTTATTTGAGACAGAGTTTCACTCTGTCGCCCAGGCTGCAGTGCAGTGTCGCAATCTCAGCTCACTGCAACCTCCACCTCCTGGGTTCAAGTGATTCTCCTGCCTCAGCCTCCCAGGTAGCTGGAATTACAGGCGTGCACCACCACGCCTGGCTGATTTTTGCATTTTCAGTAGAGATGGCATTTCACCATGTTGCCCAGGCTGATCTTGAACTCCTGACCTCAAATGATCTGCCTGCCTCAACCTCCCAAAGTGCTGGGATTACAGGCGTAAGCCACTGTGCCTGGCCCTAGAAAACTTTTAAATAGTCAAGTGTTGTACACACCAAAAGTCTTTACAGTAATGTGTTTAGATTTTCTGAATCAGTATTCAGAATATAGAGTATTAAAGGATATTTCAAACAGACAATTGTGTTCCCTACTTTAATAAATTTTCTCCACTTCTCTTTCTCAATATATAAAAAACTTATAGTGTATAGTATAACTATATACATTATGTACTATATTATTATATATTATTGTGTGTATATATATGTGTGTGTGCATAAATACACACACACACACACACACACACACACACACACACACACACACAATCTGTAGTTAGTAATTCAGTTAATTTGTTTTTCAACTCCTAAACACAGGATCAGAGATTTTTAGAGCTGGAATGAATCTCAGAGATCATTTGGTGAATGCAACACTCTCATTTTAGAGACTGCAAAGAATGGTTATAACCTGTGCAAGGACATATCCTAGGGAGCAGGGTTTCCCCGACTAGAATTGGGGCTCTTGGTTCTTTCAACTCACGACACTTTTTTCTCATAGTTCCTGGGAAACCCACTGACTCAAATAGCTGTAGTTGCAATATAGTTGAATCCTATATAGAAGAGAGGGAAGTTTAGTTTTCCAAAATGGAAACCAAAAATCATTACCTGCAAAAATCTAAAAGTTGCTGACACATGAGGAGGGTTTCAGAAACAATTATCACTTGATAAAGCTTCTTCCTTTTTCCATAGCACCTGCAGCATCAATCAGTGTGTAATTCTGCCCCTCACATACATACACACACAGACATGCACATGCACACACATAAACACTTGTACATATTTCCTTCCAAGAAAGCCTCAAATATTCCCTCTTGGTGCTACTGCTATTGAAAACAATACCAATAAGAAATTATTTAGCTGTCAGTAGTTGCCTTCTAGTTATTCTCTGCCACATCACAGTGTTTATTTCCTTCATAATAAGTTTTACAGTTTGTAATGATCATAGATATTCATTCACCTGTTTACTATTTATTTATTTATATATCTGTTTCTTCAACTATAATGTTCATTGGGTAGCAAGAGCCCTTCTTGTCTTGTTTATTGGGCATTAGGAAGGCTTAGCACATTTCCTGGCCCATAATCAATAAATATTTGCTGAATGAAAGAAATAAACATTATCCTAGTAAGGAATATGCATAGCAAAAAGTGAGGAACCCCATAATTCTGCATTTCAACGCATGTCTGAATATGTTTAGACATGAATATCGACATCCAAATATTTTGGGTGCTTATGTTTCAGCACAGTGAGATGAATTGTGTTGCTATTGCTAACCTCTTTTTAAAGATGCCATTGTTGATGTTTGACTAATTATTAACAGCATAAACTTGTGGAACTTTAACGTTAATGCATGAAGTATGTCTTTATTGAATGCTGTAGGTTCATTAGGTCTGTATTCAAATTTAGCTCTGCCACTTCCCACCTGTGTAACCTGGGATGTGTAGATTCACCTCAGTGAGTCTCTGAATTTACCTACAAATATGGATATCCCATGTAAGATTTTCTACAAGTTCTGGTATAAGAATATTCAACATGTTGGTACATTTCTTCATTTACTATAAGCAATTAACATTAATGTTGTTACAAAATGGGTGATAATAAGCATTGAATAGAGTAGGTGTTCAACAAATGTTTTGATTTTTATTATTACAGATCTGTGGCAACCTCAACAATTTACACCGTATTAACAAAACGTGGTCATGCCAAGCTGGTCATCCTGTGATGATGTGTACGTCAGTGTGGGAAGCATGCAGATTTTTAAATCTTTTTTAGAGCTCCTTTTGCCCTGCTGCCAAGGGCTACCCATGGTCATGTAGGTCCTTCATGGTGTGGTATAATCTTTTGCCAGGCTTTACCCAGCCCAGAAGAATAGATTTGAAAGTAGTGCAGAGACTGGCTTTCAGACCCCTATTATCAGCCTTATTGGTTTTCATGTTTTGCCAAATACAGCCTAAGCAGTGAGAGATGTATTGAGTTCCTCACAACAGAACATGTTGAAACATAAGCTACACATTTAATTGGAAGAAGGCAATATAGACAGGATTCAGCCTTTACTGCTTTGCTTTTAAACTCAAATAATAGTGGTATTTGGAAAACATCACAAAGCTCTGCAGTTATTTTCCATAGATGTTGACTTTTTTTTTCCTAGAAGTGATTATAATATTGCCAGTTGATCCTGAGATTACGCATGTGTTGAGGAAATACTAATCAGAAGTATGTCAGTCCTTCTTGCTTCACAAAGCTTCTGTATCACTAAGGTTTACACTGGCTTTATCTCTGACTACTCTCATTACTTTAAAGTTTCCATCAAAGTGTGTAGTGTAGTATCTTGCCAGATTCTGCCAAGGAGAATCTTTGAAGTATTTTGGTCTTCTTAGGAGCTTACTGATCATTTACTTAGGAGAGTGATGACAGACTGCTCTGTTATTCTTCAGTGCTATCTCACTAACCCTGAATAAAGTGAACCACTCTGGTGGTTTTCATGTTAGATGATGATAATGACAGTTGGTTTGCCCAGGATGATAGAGAGCTCTGCATTCTGGCGGTAATCTTCAATCTTCTGTTCTCTGTCAGCCCTAACAACTCACTCACTTTTCAAACATTTATTCTTACATAACAAGCAAAATACCTGTTATAGGTCACAGTTCCTTACTACAGACTATTATAACTGTTAATGTATTAGGAAAATGACAAATAGTCATGATATTTGTAATAGATATTGCAGGACATAGAAGTAAGTAAAAGTAGGGCATAAGGGAATAAGTAGTCATCTCTGTCTGCATGGGCAAAGGATCATTTCATGGAGGATTGATTTACAAAGTGAAAAATTGGCTACAGTTCTCCACGTGAGGATGAGGGCCAGAAGGTCAGCTATTACTGAGGCCTGAGCTTTACCAGCTTCCTCTAGAGGCAAACAGATGGAGGTCTTGGGCACAACAGGTTGGGGTGCCTGAGCCGGGTAATAATACTGGCAAGACAGGGTAGATTGTTTAAATCTCAAGAATTATGCAAGCTAGTTGATTAACATAGCCATTATTAGAGATCATATTAAACTTATAATTAAGCAAATTAAAAACAAAGGTAATAAATATTCAAAACTTATAACTTCCCAATGATTTTAACTATACTGTACTCTGTATGCTTGTGAGGTTATTTCAACTTGATTAGAGTAATAGAAATACTATATAATTCTATACTACTATGCATCTTTCCAATTCCTCCTATAGTGACATCATGTTGGTAGCTTGAAATTGGTTATGGAGAGGCCAGGAAAAATCATGCCAGGAAAAAATCAGCAAACACTACAAATCAGATTTTTATTTGTTGTTTTGTTGATTGGTTGTCTGGGCCTAAGAAAGTGGTGGAGAAAATGTTAATAATTCAGATTACACTTAAGTGTGCTGTATCTAAAGTTTTTATATTGTGAGTAGTACAAAAATTGAAATACGCTATATGTATTTGAAAACTGTTGTCTGATTCAGTTGCCATTAATGAGTGAAGTTCTAACATACATCACTGTTCATTTTCATCATACCCATAAATATAACTGAAAATATTAACATTCATGTCAGAAACTACAGTTGCTTATGAACTATATTTTTGTTCCAGATACATCAGTTTGGCAAAAATCAACAAAATATCTGTTAGAATTCATTGGCAATATGGAATTTACAAGAAAGGGTAATGCACATGTTGTTACTTATAAATTATGTGCTGTGCACTCTTTATATCAGTAAAGCATAATAACCTTATACATGTATGTGTCTGTATATACTTTTTATCATGGAAAGCAGGTTGTTAAACATTTATAGACTCACCAATGTGCGTACCCATTATTGTGCCCAACACACTGAATAGGAAGCTCTCCCATGGTAGGGAGAGCCATTTAGTGATTTAAAGCAGAAAATTACATGATTTTATATGCAGTTTGGAAAAATCGTTTTAGTTTAAGGACAAGGAAACAATGTAGGAGATGATTTATTTAGCTCAGGTAATAAATATTGAGTCCTTTATGTTTAAATGGGAAGAAAATGAAGGGACACATCTGTGAGATATGTTCTAGTCACAAATGTAAAAATATCATGGCTGATGAACTATGAAAGAGAGGCAATAGGAAGATGGCGCTCAGATGTATGGCTCAGAAGAATTACTAGAGAGCAAAGTAAATAGGTAAAGTAATCATCGCTTTAAAATAGCACAGTTTTCTGGAGATGATTTAGTAGCTTAATTTAGAACCATGTTTGAAATATTGAGACATTTAAAGTTTCAAAAATGTGTAATCAGAGGTAACAAATACAGTAGAGAAATCATAGCAAAAGCAGATTCACAGAAGGTAGTGGGGCTGAAGTTAGATTATTTGCTATGCCAACTGTAACGATTCTGTTTCAGTCATTAGTTTGTACATAACAAACTACCCCCAAATTTAACAGCTTCAAACAGCCATGATTTGTTACCTCTCATGATTCCTAAAGTTGGCTGGGTTCATCTGGGAAGTTCTTCAGCTGAACCTGGAATATGCTAGAAAGTCTAAGATGGCTTCACTGATGTGTCTGTGGCCTCACTTGAGATGGCTGAAGTAACTGGGACAGTCTTGGTCTCTCTTCCCCCTCCCCCCACGCCCCGCTCCCTGCTTTAGAGTCTCAGCCTTTAGGGAGCCAGACTTCTGCAAATGGCAGATGGTTTTCAAGACAGCAAAAGGGGACTGTCCAAGGGCTCTCAAGTTCTGGGCTCAGAAGTCCCAGAACATTCTTTCTGCCCATTCTATTTGACTGAAGTAAATCACAAGGCCAGCCTCAGTTCAAGGAATGGGGCCATATACCTCACTACTTGATAGAAGTCACGGCATGCATGAATGAACAAGGATGGGAGAAATTATTGCTGACCACCTTTGTAGACCGCTTACCCATATGTTCTTCTTTTGTGCCACTTGAGTACTTTTAAGAGCTGGCCTCTTTCTTATTTCAGTCCAAGCAGCTCCAGGATTACCATCATTCTCCACAGTTCCCATTTACATACAACAACAACAAAAATGATTCAGTATCTAAAATCCATGAATGAGATCCCACCCAAGTGCTGGTCTCAGGAGTCAAGGAAATGCGTAACTATACCTGACAGCAAAATCTGGATTAGGATGTGGGAAAGTGGCCAAGGGAAAATGAGCACACTACAGATCCTTATCTATAAGAAGCTGCAAGAAGCAGAACTTATTTAACTTTCCACTCAAAAGTCTGAGTACAAATGTCAGAACAGCTTCTTTCCATTTATTTGCTTCAGCACCCAGACATCTTTAGATCACTTATAGCCATGAGGTATCAAATAACATGGGAAAGGGGGGGGTGCTTTTTTTGTATTAACAACTAGCTCTTTGTTCACTTTTGAATGTGCCAGAGCAATACCTTAGTATGCAGAGAAATATTGTAAACAGGGAAACCTTTTGCAAGACAAGTTTTCAGGAAACATGCTGGCCTCATTAAACCTCTATGGCATGTCACATAGCCTTGTTTGAGTGGATGATTCTTCTTGCTGGTTACGTACAAAGAAATGGCCAGACATTTGTGTTATTCTTCATGGTGTTCCGAAGTAAGCTCTGATTCTCTACTTAGATAACTTTTATTAAGCATAATTTTATTTTTATTTTTTGCTTTCAACTGTACACACATAGTCTGATTTTGGTATTTTAGAATTAATTATTAGACAACTAATTTCTACAACAAACAAGCCCATAATACAAATGATTCATATATGTAAGAACTACATAATGTATGAATGGAAACAGATTGAAATTTTTGTTAATATTTTATAATTGTAATAATTTAATTGTAGTGGCCTTGTTGTAGAAGTCTCTATTTATAGTGATGTAATATCATTTATCTGGGTGTGAAATATCAAGCTAGTCATTTTGGGATTATTTCCTAGAACTAACAAATGACTTAAGCAAACAAGAACTATTTATACATTGAACATGAATATTGACTAGTTTGTGTAAATTTGTAACTTGAATTTTAGTGGAAAGGTTACTAGTTTGGCCGCTGAATGAACCTACTATAGCTAGATGTGAAACTTTGAGCTAGTAATTTAACTACTTTAAAATACATTTTCACAATTTTCCATTGTTAAGAGAATAGGACTAGATTACTGTAACAGTTCATCTCCAGCTCTAAAATCCTATTATTCATTGGTTTTGATAATGAGTTAGAAGTTACTAACAAAGTCCAGTACAATTCTTCAGAACAGTTGAATCTTTCTATAACTTATGTAGCTAAATCATTTAAGAGGCTTCAGAGGATCAAATTGTCAGCATTAAAAGATTAGAATCTGATCTCCAAATGAGTCTCTTCCCCATTTCAGTGAATCTTCCCTTGTGATTCCAAGACATCTCACTTTTCTAAATAGGGATATTAAGTGGCAAACTAACTATCCAACCCTTTAATTGAAGACAGTGGGAAATAATGGTTTTTCAGAGGAAATGTTTCCATTATATTTACACTTAACCTGCTTATCAATCTAAACTTCTTTAAATTTAAAACTGCAAAATTGCTCTAAGTTTAGCTTGATTTTTATTTTATAAAGACTTTAATTCTTCTCTTATTGATGCTTATGGCTTTCACTATTTTTTGACCACTACCGACATGACTTTTTAAATGAAGTTGTATGCAACAAAAAACATGTTTGGAGACTAGAGAAAACAACAAACAACGGGTCACAGGAGGTGGTCTTCTGTTGAACAGCCTCCAAATCTGAAGCAACCTGTTTACTATAGCATGCAGACTAACAGCCTTAATGGACTTTGGAATTATGTAGACCTAGGTTCGAATCCTATCCACACTTCTTCTTAGCTATGTGCCTTTGGGAGAATCACTTCATAACTCCAAACCTCATTTTCTTTTTGGGATGGCATTAGCAGCATGTCATACACTATTATTAGAATTAAGCAATAAAATACATCTAAGGAGCCTAGGACTGAACTTGATATATAGTTTTTGCCCAAATATTTATTATTATTTGGGAAAATTTATATCATTGAAGCAAGGCTCCAATGGATCTTTCACTAAAAAGCCAATGTAAATGAAATCTCATGAATGCCAACATGATATCTTTATGTTTAGACTCATTATTATAAAAATTATTATAAAAATTTTTTGCTAATCATGTTTGTAGAAATGAAATAGAGGGAAGATATTGGGCTTAACTACTTTCAAGGCATCGATAAGATAAATTATTACATATATTAGAGATATATGTTATACCAGTAAGCCAAAGATTTTATTTTATATGGAAGAAAAAAATGGCTAATGTGAGTGAAGTGAATATTAGCGATGTCTGAATATGAAGAATCATCACTATTTTCTTTAGTAAAGAAAACCTGGCCAGACAAGGAGGCTCACACCTAATCCCAGCACTTTGGGAGGCTGAGGCGGGTGGATCATAAGGTCAGGAGTTTGAGACCAGCCTCGCCAACATGATGAAACCCTGTCTCTACTAAAAATACAAAAATTAGCTGGGTGCATTGGTGCCCAGCTACTCAGGAGGCTGAAGCAAGTAGGAATTGCTTGAATCCGGGAGGCAGAGGTTACACTGAGCCAAGATTGCACCATTGCACTCCAGCCTGGGTGACAGAGCAAGACTGTCTCAGGAAAAAAAAAAAAGAAAACAGAAAAAAAGAGAAAACCTAACAGGGATTAGACAAGCCTTTTATTTACGTACTTAAATTTTCTTATTATGAATGTAATATATTATAAATAATTTTAATACAAAAAAACATACACAATCAAATATTTTAAAATCCACTATCTAGAGATTACTGCTATGAATACTTATTCCACATAGTTTGTATTTTCAGCTCTTATTTTAATGTTATAAATAGTTGTTTGTTTTACATATATACACTTAAATATGCTGTTTGGTTTTCTATCATGACAATGTATCAAAATTAATCTTATTTAGTAGTTGATATATAGCTAATGTTTTATTAATAACATGTTGAAAAACATTCATGCTGATTAAATTACATGCATAACTTTATTTTAAATTCCTTTAAAAATGGCATTCATGAGACAAACAGTTGATCATATTTAGGGCTGTAGATAATGTATAACAGGGCTGTTCAGAAGATTCTTTGAATTATTAAAACAATAATCTTGGGATTATTGATCTAGGTTTTTGTTTTATTGTTGACAATTATATATATTTATGGGCTACAATGTGATGTTTCTATCCATGTATACATTGTGGAATGTTCAAATCTGGCTAATTAGCATATATCTTTTACCTCAAGTATTTATTTGTGATGAGGATATTTAAAATCCTCTCTTTTAGCTAATTTGAAATATATAATACATTATTATTAACTGTGGTTTCTGTCCTGTACAATAGAACACCAGAACTTATTTCTTCTAACTGACCAACGTCTCTCCTTTCCCCATTTGTTCCCCACCCCCTACAGCCTCTGCTAACCCCCAATCTACACACCCCTTCTATGAGTTAGACTTTTAGATTCCACATATTAGAGAGTTCATACCTTATTGGTCTATCTGTGTGTGGCTTATTTTGCTTAATATCATGTCTTTTAGGTTCATCCATGTCAAAATGACAGAATTTTCTTCTTTTTTAAAGGCTGAATAGTATTTTATTGTGTATATATATCAAAATTTTAAAATCCAATCATCTGTTGATGGACACTACAGTTGTTTCTAAGTATTGGCCGTTGTTAACGCTAGAACAAACACAGGATTGCAGACATTCCTTCGACATACTGATTTCAATTCCTTTGGGTATATATCCAGTATTGGAATTAATCCTATGGTAATTCCATTTTTTTGTATTTTGAGGAATCTCCATATGGTTTTCCAAATGGCTGTACTAATTTACAATACCACCCACAGTGTATGTAAGGGTTCCCTTTTCTTCACATTCTCACCAACACTTATCTTTCATTTTTTGATAGTAACCAATCTAACAGGTGTGAGGTGATATCTCATTGTGGCTTTAATATGTATTTCTCTAATTATTAGAGATATTGCACAATTTTTTATATATTTGTAGGCCATTTGTAATTCTTCTTTTTAAAATATCTGCTCAAGTCCTTTGTCCATTTAAAAAAGGGTTGTTTATTATTTGAGTAGTTTGAGTTCTTTGTACATTTTGGATATTAGCCCATCCAATGTATGATTTACAAGTATTTTTCCCAATCCGTGGGTTGTCTATTCGAGTATTGTTTTCTTTGCTGTGCAGAATATTTTTAGCTTGATACAATCCCACTTGTCTATTTTTGCTTTTGTTGCCTGTTATTATAGTGTCATATTCAAGTCACTGCCCCGACCAATGTCACGGAACTTTCATCTATGTTACTTCTAGTGTTCTTATAGGTCCAAATCTCATGTTTAAGTCTTTAATTCATTTTGAGTTCATTCTTCTATACGAGGTGAAATAAGGGTCTATCGTCATTCTTCTGCATGTAGATATCCAGTTTTCCCAACACCATTAACTAAAGAGATTGTCCTTTCTCCATTGTGTGTTCTTGGCACCTTTGGTGAAAATCAGTCAACCATAAATGTGTGGGTTTATTTCTGGCCTCTCTCTTCTATTCTGTTGGTTGATGTGTCTGTTTTTATGCAAGCATCATGCTATTTGATTACTATAGCTTTGTAATAGATTTTGAGATCAGTCACTGTGATGACATATGAATTTTAGCATTGCTGTTTCTGGGAAGAATGATCTTGAAATTTTGATAGAAATTGCATTGAATCTGTAGATTGCTTTGGGTAGCATTAACATTTTAACAAGATTCTTCCAATTCATGAACACAGAATACCTTTACATTTATTTGTGTAATGTTCAATTTCTTTCCTTAATGTTTTATAGTTTTCAGTATACAGAACTTTCACTTTCTTGGTTAAGTTTATTCCTAAGCATTTTATATTTTCAACTTCTATTGAAATTGAGATTTTCTTAATTTATTTTTCAAAAAATTTGTTAGTGTAGAGAAAACTACTGATTTTAATAAGCTGATTTTTATATACTGCAACTTTACAGATTTTATCAGTCCTAACAGGTTTTTTATTGTGGAGTCTTTAGGATTTTCTATATATAATATGATGTTGTCAGCAAACAGACAATTTTACCTCATCCTTTCCTATCTGGATGCCTTTTATTTCTTTCTCTTGCCTAGTTGCTCTCGGTAGAACTTCTAGGACTATGTTGAACAGAAGTCATGAGACTGGGAATAATTGTCTTGTTCTCAATATTAGTGGAAAAACCTTTCTCCTCACTGGTGAGTGTGATGCTAATTGTGAGCTTTTAATATATGACTTGTTGTCTAGCGGTACACTCCTTCAATACCTAATTTATTGAGAGTTTTTATCATGAAAGAATGCTGAATTTTGTCAAATACCTTTTCTACAACTATTGAGATGATTGTATGATTTTTCTTTTTCATTCTGTTGTGGTGAATTACATACATTGATTTGGGTATGTTAAACGAAACTTGCATTCCTGGAATAAATCCCAACAACGATGAATGATCCTTTTAATGTTCTGTCGAATAGGGTTTGCTAGTATTTTGTTGAAGATTTTTGCATCTATGCTCATCAGGGATATTGGCCTATAATTTTCTTTCCTTGTAGTGTCTTTGCCTAGGTTTGGTATCAGTGTAATGCTGGCCTCAAAGAATGAGTTTGGGAAGTGTTCCTTCCTCTTCAATTTTTTGGAAGAGTTTGAGAAAAATTAGTATTATTTTTTTTAAAATGTTTGGTAGGATTCATCTGGTTCTGGGCCTTCTTTGATGGGAGATTTTTAAAATTTTTCATTCAATCTCCTTACTCATTGTTGGCCTTTTCAGATTTTTAGTTTCGTTATGATTCAGTCTTGGTAGGTTGTATTTTCCTAGAAATATTTCATCTTCTAGGTTGTCCAAATTGTTGGTATATAGTTGTTCCTAGTTGTCTCTTATGATCTTTTGTATTTCTGTGTTATCAGTTGTAATGTCTCCTCTTTCGTTTCTGATTTTGAATCTTTTCTCTTTTTTTTTCTTAGTTTAACTAAGGGTTGTAAATTTTGTTGCTTTTCAAAAAACAAACTCTGTTTCATTAATCTTCTTTATTGTTTTGTAGTCACTGTTTCATTTATTTTTTCTCTTTTCTTTGTTATTTTCTCCTTCTTCTAACTTTGAGCCTAGCTTTATCTTTTCCTAGTTTCTTGAGGCATAACTTTAGGTTGTTTACTTGAGATCTACCTTCTTTTTTGATGGAGGCATTTATGGCTATAAAATTCCTCCTTAGAATGTGTTTGCTGAATTTCATACATTTTGGTGTGTTGTGCTTCTATCTTCATTTGTCTCGAAATTTTAAAATTTCCCCTTTAATTTCTTCTTTGATCCAATAGTTGTTTAGAGGTACATTGTTCAATTTCCATATATTTGTTAATTTTTTGTGACCTAACGCAAACTGTCCTGGAAAATGTTTCATGTGCACTTAAGAATGTGTATTCTGTTGTTGTTTAGTGGAATGTTCTGTATATGTCTGTGAGGCTACTTCGGTCTAAAGTATAGTTCAAGTGCAGCATTTCCTTATTAATTTTTTTGTCTGGATGATCTAATGTTGAAAGTGGGGTATTGAAATTCCCTACTATTACTGTGTTGCAGTCTATGTCTCTTTTCAGATCTCTTAACATTTATATACATAGGTTCTCCAATATTGGGTATGTATATAATTGTTACATCGTCTTGATAAATTAAACTTTTATTAGTATATAGTAATCTTCTTTGTCTCTTTCTACAGTTTTGATCTGAAGTCTATTTTGTCTGATGTAAATATAGCATTCTTTTTTTGTTTCCATTTACATGGAATATATTTTTCCATCACTTTACTTTTAGTCTGTGTGGGTCCCTAACAGTGAAGTGAGTCCATTGTAGACAGCATATAGTTTGGTCTTATGCGTTATCCATTTGTCTACTCTATGCATTTAGATTGGAAGATTTAATCAACTTATATTCAAAGTAATTATTGATAGCTAATAACTGAATTGCACTACTTTGTTAACCATCTTCTGGCGGTTTAGTAGTTCTTTTGTTTCTTCCTTTGTTGCTTTTTCATGGTTTGATGGCTTTCTATAGTGGCTTTTGCTTTTTTCTTTTTATCTTTTATGTGTCCATTATAAGCTTTGTTTTGTGGTTATCCTGAGGCTTACATAAAACATCTTATAACTGGCTATTTTAAACTGATAACAACTTAACTTTGATCACATATGAACTCCACACTTCTAGTTCCTCTTCTCCCATGCTTTGTTTTTGATGTTGCAATATACATTTTTAAAATAATTTGTATCCTTAACAAATTATTGTCACAATGATTGTTTTTAATAGTTTGCCTTTTGACCTATATACAAGAAATATAATTGATTTGTCAATGGCTATTACAGAGTTAGACTGCTTGAGATTTGAAAATATTCTTATTTTACCAGTGAGGTTTGTAGTTCCTGAGTTTTTATGTTACTATTTCACATCCTCTTCCCTCAGCTTGACGAACTCACTTTAGAATTTTTGTACGGTGGGTCTACTTCTGATAATTGTGTCAGCTTTTGTTCATTTGAGAAAGTCTATTTCATCCCTTCTCTTTTTAAATACAGGGTTGCTGGGCATAGTATTCTTGGTTAACATGTTTGTCTCAGGATTTTGGATATATCACTCCATTCCCTTCTGGCCTGTAAGGTTTTGCTAAAAAATCCACTGATAATCTTCTGAGGAGTCCCCTGATGTAGCAATTTTCTTTTCTTTTGCTGCTTTCAAAACTCTTTAATTTTTGACAATTTCATTTTGATGTGTCTTTATGTGAGCCTCTTTGGATTCATCTTATTTGGTGTCTTTTGTGCTTATTGGATCCAGATTTCTGTTTTCTTCCTCAGGCTTGGACTTTTCTGCCACTATTTCTTTGAATATATTTTCTGTTCATTTCCCTTTCTCCTCTCCTTCTGATACACAAATTATATATATGTTGTTAGGCTTGATGATGTTCCATGTCTCTTAAACTATTTACTTTTTTTTTCATTCTTTTTACATTTTTTCTTCTCAGATTATATGATTTCCATTACCTCTTTTTGAGTTCATTGATCTTTTCTTGTACTTGATCTATTCTGCTGGAAAACCCTTCTATTGAATTTTTTAGTTGAGCTATATTATTCTTCAGCTCTGTTTTCTGTTTGGTACTGTTCTTTTCTTTTCTTTCTTTCTTTTTTTTTTTTTTTTTTTTGAGATGGAGTCTCACTCTGTCACCCAGGCTGGAGTGCAGTGTCATGATCTTGGCTGACTACAACCTCTGCCTCCTGGGCTCAATTGATTCTCCTGCCTCAGCCTCCCAAATGGCTGGGACTACAAGCAAGTTCCACCCCACCCAGCTAATTTTTGTAATTTTAGTAGGGATGTGGTTTCACCATGTTGGCCAGGCTGGTCTCGAACTCCTGACCTCAAGTGAGCCACCTGCCTTAGTCTCCCATAGTGCTGGGATTACAGGTGTGAGCCACCACACCCGACCTTGTTTGGTATGTTTTAATGCCTTCTCTTTGTTGAGATTTTCACTTTGTTTTTGTATTGTTCCCCTAACTTCAGGGAGCAGCTTTACGGCCATTGTTTTGAATTTTCTATTGGGTAAATCACATATCTTTACTTTACTCAGGTCTATCCCTGGAGATTTATCTTGTTCTTTTATTTGAATATATATTGCTTTGTTTCTTCATTTTCCTTAACTCTCTGTTGGTTTTTGCATATTATATAATATAACTGTCTCTCCCAGTCTTGACAGACTGGCCTTCTTTAGGAGAAGGATCTCACTCATCTGTCCAGCCAGAGATTTTTAAGTACCTCTCAAATCTTTGGGTTTGTCCAGACTGCTGTCTCTGTTTCTGGTGACTCCTTATCCTCCAGGTGTGCCATGTCCTGTTTGTACTGAGACTGGTAAGGTAGGAACCAAACTATTATAATAAATGTAACTGGAAATGGTAGTATGCTGCACATGTGTCCCAGTTTCTTATATCTTCATGGTGAAGTTAAGCACAGGTGTTTATCTTTACATTCTCTGTACTACGCCAGGGAAAGGATCTGTGGCAAATACCTGTACTAATGTTCGACTGTATGCTCTGACCCTGGGGAGATAGATGCTGACAGTGTGCCTGTTGTGTGTCCACCTCTTTGTTTTCTGTGGTCTATGGCTAATCAGAAATGCAAATCATTGTTGACTCCCAGGTCTGGGTCAATAAGGAGATAGTGCCTTGGGTGGGAGTTATAGAGGTTGTGGCATTTGTTCATGGCCAATCTCCTCCCAGGAGCTGGGGTTATTCGATGTGTGAACAACATGGGTAGAACTGGATTTATCATTGGGATAAGCTGACGGAAAGGCTCATGAAGTGTCAAGTTTCATTCTCGCTGCTGAAGGGCTACTATATATTGAGCTTGTTCACTCTGCAATGCAAGTTTGATAGAAGTTTGGTTCATGCTCAAGTGTGTCTCTACTTTTCCTACCCCTTCAATATGGACATTTTCTCAATTGCTGAAGGTGTAGTTTTTCCACTGGTCTCTGACTTTCTCCCAAAGGGAATTTATCCATGAACAGATGTTTACTTGGTATATCAGTGGGTAGAGGAAAAGATAAGAGCTTCCAGTTTCATCATTTTCAGAAAAATAGTGTAACTACGTCAAGTGCTGCTGAGAATCTGCACAATATGAGTAAAAATCTAATGGAATTTGGAAAAGTGGAGGTCACTGACAAGAACAGTTTTGTTAGTAAGCTGGAGATAGAAGCCAAATTGGAATGAACTGAAGCTTGGATGGGTAGTTAGGAAATAGAGGCAAGATATATTAATGTGTTTTCCATAAAATTTTGCTATTAAGGGAAGAGAAATAAATGAAAATCTAAAGTAAAAGGAAGTGGGTCAAGGGGACTTTTTAAAAAATAAGATGTGTGTTGTTAGAGTTAACATTTCTTTTTCTTTTCTTTTCTTTTTTTCTTTTTTTTTTTTTTTGAGACAGAGCCTCACACTGTGGCCCGAGCTGGAGTGCAATGACGCAATCTTGGCTCGCTGCAACCTCTGCCTCCCAGGTTCAAGCAATTCTCCTGCCTCAGCCTCCCAAATAGCCAGAATTATAGGCGTCCACCACCAGGCCCGGCTAATTTTTTGTGTTTTTAGTAGAGATGGGGTTTCACTATGTTGGCCAGGCTGGTCTCAAACTCCTGACCTCATAATCTGCCTGCCTCGGTAGAGTTAGCTTTTCTACAGGAAACAATGATTTGTAGGAAGGGAGATAAATGAATCAGAAGTGGGAGGTGGTAAACAGTGAATGAAGTTCTAGAGACATTGAGGAGAGGAGAATAGTAGTTTTGCTTTGACATACTCAAACAGCACTGCTATCAAGTAATAATAATAAAACAGGCTTTTCAACCACAGAAATTTGCTAATTTCTCCCTAGTTTCTCCTAAAATCCTTGATGTAAAAGTTGGTGAAGCTAACTTAGAGCACATAGTTGAGGTGGTGTCTGCAAATACCACTTGTGAGAATGTGAACATGTATAAGACTCAGCAGAAGTGTGGTGATAAAGATCAAAGTAGAAACAGTACTGTTAATAACATGCATACCTTTTTTACTGTTTCTGGAGAAATCACAGAAGCATCTAGGATAAACGTGAAGCAATCCTAAGCAGACTTCAGGGCTACAGGCTGAGAGTAAGCAAAACAAATGTCCTTTATATCAAGATAATGTAAAGTACTATAGACACAGAACAGATGTGAAACAAATTTGCTTTGTTTCAGGATGTGTGGCAACTATACCTATTCAAATAATCAGGCCAAATCTTTCTATGAACACAATCCATGAAAATATATTTATTCACATTTACTGACATTGCATGTTAACCCAAACCAGGCCTTTAGTGGTTTCAAAAACTCCAACAAATTTCCCTCTTATTTGTGCCATGAGAGAGGTATGGGGTATGTATGTGTGTGCCATTTAAAAACTTAAAATTAGGCCTGGTGTGGAGGCTTGTAACTGTAATTCAAGCACTTTGGGAGGTGTCGGTGGGAAGATTGCTTGATGCCAGGAGTTTGAGACCAGCCTGGACAACATAGTGACACTCTATCTCTACAATTTTTTTTTTAATTAGCCAGGAGTGGCGGTGAATGCTTGTAGTCCCAGCTACAGGGAGGCTCAAACAGAAGATCACTTGAGCCCCCAGGAGTTCAAGGCTTCAGTGAGCTGTGATCGTGCCACTGTACTCCAGCCTGGGAGACAGAGCAAGATGCCATCTCCAAAAATAATAAAAATTAAAAACTAAAAATGAATGGAGATTACATGTGTGAAAGTATGTAAGCCAAAGCCTGGTGTATAGCAGACATTTAACAATACGCTAAATCCAAACCTTTACCTCAAGGGAGATGAGGCAAGGAAAAAGGGGACTGTGAAATTTGAGTCTTTGTGAGAACTTAGATGGTTAGGATCCTCATTAAAAATCTGTCATTTGATTTTAGTTCATCTGATTTATCAAGAAGAGCAAATATTAAGTACATCTCATAGTGTCATAATACTGGGGTTGAGGGGTGTGAATCAACAAAATGAAACCTTTCATAGACTTGAATGTGAGCTCATTTTTGAGGCCATTCCATTTTGTATGTAATATTGTTTTTGTTTAGGTTAAATGCTAAGTGATATTCAGTGTGCCTGATTTATAGAATTAACTCTATAGGAATAATTGTTTATTCAGAGTATTTTTTAAATTCTGGATATTTTGACTCACCTTATAGGAATATGAGTTGAAGTACTAATGAGAGAAGCATGAATCCCTGTAAACTATTAATAGTACTTTGAAAAAGTATTTAATCAACTTTTCCTTAATGAAAGTGAATGAGTAGCTTCCTTATACATTCAGAAATAGAATGTTAGTAGGCAGTGTTTAAAAGCAGCCTTGGCTGTCACTAAAATTTTATGAATGAATTTAATGCATACTCAAGTTGTATGTAAGATAGAGTTATCTTAAATATGTGTTTCTAACTCTTAAAGTACACAGCAAGAATTAAAGATTTTAGGGTTTTAATGAAAACCTAAAGCCTATCTTTAAGTAGAATATGTGCTTTGAGTTATGGCTTTTATACCAGAGATTATTTTTTTCCAAATTCTTCTTTCATTGCTATGACATAATCTATATTATATCACTGACTGTAGGTTATATTAATCCTAAATCACAAAAATATGACTATGATTATTTTGATGATTCTAATATTTTAGAAAAGTGAGAGAAAAGCTTATGGATGCATCATGAGCCAGGGATTTACCTGCTAGTTTTGATGCATAGTGAGGAGACTGAGGGGAATAGTAGGGTGCATGGAGTGTGAAAGGGCAAAATCTTGGGAATTCAGTCCTCCCATTTGCTCTGCCTCAAGAATATTCAATGAGTCTGCCAAAGCAGGTGACAATATATCCATCACTCTGACTCTGCTATAGAAAGACATATGTAGCTTCATTAAAAAAAAAAAATGCTTACAAGACAATGTCAAGTCTTGAGATTCCAAAACTTTCAAAAACACTAACAGGGTTATATAGACAACTTGTGTTCTGAGATATTATGCCACCGTTTCTTAGACATCTCTTATAAATTCTCATATTAGCAATGGTACCTAGATACATGACATAACTTAGAAATCATTGTGTTAAGTCTGTTCTGCAGTCACAAAGGATAGGAATCACTGAGCGCATAACACTTGAGCTCCCTGTCTTGCAGCTGCCAACCTGCTGTGACGAGCCAATGACATCTTCTTTGAAGTTATCACTTCATCAGCATTCAGTGGCTGAAGTTTTCCTGGTGTGCCCTATGCTCTCACTTAAGCTCACACCGAAAGGGGAGGCACTTGATGTAAATGAAACGGCTGAAGGATCTTCTTTAGATGTGACAATATGAAAAGAATGTTTGTGGACGTGGTTAGGGAGTAACCTCAAGGGCAAATTCCAACAAAATTTACTCTAACACAATTAGAGGCAAAGACGTTTTGAACAAAGTTAAGTGACCATGGATTTGGATCTCCTAAAAGAATTTAAGGCATTGTCTATTATTTTTAGGGAAGTTTGGTTATTTTTTATAATTGTAGGAAAGTACAGTGGAAAGATTACATATTCCATCTTCAATTTCCTCTACTGTGAAGAAAATCTCTTAGCAAATCATAAATTTTAAAAATCTCACACCTGAAAGATTTGACCTAACTGGTGAATTAAGCTATTAGAGGGGAAAATGATCTAAACTTTATGGTATTTAATGCTATAGGGACAATCAGCTCAAGAAGAAATCAAATATTCCTATATTCCCTAACATGTTTGCCCAGAGATATCAGGTAAGAGTACCTCTGAGTGAAAATGTGGAAGATTTTCATGAAGCCCATATCTTAGAGCAGCCCCACTTGTCCTTTCTCTGAAAATTTATGGTTTCAGGCAAAAACTAAACAACAAACTTAGTGGTTTTCTCAGGTGTTATTTCAATGTGCAAAGCATACATATTCACTTATCTAACAGAAGTTAAGAGTCACATGGTGTTTAAATTACAACATATACTTTATAACTAATTGTCAAACATTCTCATCAGGTTTAGTAATTATTTCCACTTTTCAATAATATAGAAAAACTTCACCCCTACAGTGTCAGTTTTGAAAATTCTAGGATATTGGATGATATAAAAAGCCATCAAATTCTCCCCGACCTGCTTCTCCAGCCCATCTCTGATTATGACCTTTGGCATCTATGCTCTTTACTGTTCAGCAGCATTCAGCCCCCCGGCCATTATCCAAGCATGCTTAGTCTCTCTTTCATCAGAAACTTAGCAAACCTATCATTTCTGCCCAGAACATTTTCTCCAGTTAGCTGGATAACCCCAATACACCTTCTATCACCCCTCCCAAACTTTTATTCTTGCCATCACTTTTCATAGAGTTCTTTAGACAGGGCTCATCATTTTTTCCCTTTAACTCTCCTAAAACCTCATGCCTTTATTAGAGTATTTATCACATCCCATTCTAATTATTAGTGGCAAGGTCAACCATCATGTTATTTGCATCTCTTCTTGGGGCTGTCATTATTTTAATAGTGATAGCATGGGGTCATGTGGTGCCGAGAGGCAACTGGTCTTATGGGACCAGAATCTGCAAGATGCCATCTCCTCTCTCCTCACATTTCAGGGGAATATTATCTGAATCATCCCCTTGAAGCCACATCACTAGTTCGAGGTGAGGGGAAAGTGTGGGGCCCTCTGATGGGGCCAGGGATGGGAAATTTTGTAGCATTCCAACACACCTCTACTAAGATGTTCTCTCTTGCCTTCTTCAATTGCAGAATCAAAATCTCTTCTTTTGTAGTTTCTTTCTGGATATCATCACAAAAATAGGGGTATGTTCACATCCTTAGTAAGCCCTAAATGAGTACCATACTTGGTTTCAAAGTCTGCACATAGTTGCTACCAATATTTTTTGCTTTTAACCTTCGAGGGCTTCATCTAAAGCTGAGACAGAAAGTTATTTAGAGAAGTATAGTGTTCCCAGGCAAAAAATTCTAGAGAAAGGACCCTATGTCTTCCATATAACTTCAGTGGAATTTGGAGGCATACAGAATGCAGTGTGACCCAATTGGGCAGAAAGAACTAGTGCACTTGCACAGTGTCTCTCTGGCAAGGAGATGCACATAAGAAGGGTATGGGCTAGACAGTCCTTAAGACTGATTGCAAGAAGAAATGCTTACATCTCAGTGGGTCACCCATAGTAGTACAAGCTGGGTCAGTGCGCGCGCACACACACACACACACACACACACACACAGATTTGAGGGTCAATTCAGAACCTAAACTGATCTATATAGTGACATCGTTTGGGCCAGGAAAATGCCCTTTGGGGGACAATTTAGGAAAAGGCCACCACCTCTGGATTGATGTCTCCATGTAGGGCACAGGCTGGAAGCAGAATTCAGGTTATCTTGCAGCCCAGACTTTTCTGGGCAGTGTTGTGTGATTATTTTTTAAAATTTCCTTCTGTCAACATACTGAGAGAACTGTAATAATGTATTCCTAGAACACTTTTTAATAATAGAGGCAGGGCCTCACTGTTACCCAAGCTGGAGTGTAGTGGCTTGATCATCACTCACTGCAGCCTCAAACTCTTGGGCTCAAGCAATCTGCCCACCTCAGCCTCTGGAGTAGCTCAGACTACAGATGTGTGCCACCACACCTGGCTAATTTACTTTACTTATTTTAGAGACATGGTCTTGTTGGGTTGCCCAGGTTGGTCTCAATCTTCTGGGCTCAAGCAATCCTCCTGCCTCAGCCCCCTGAGTAGCTTGCCTAGAACACTTTTTAACAATCTAAGATAAGATTTTAAAAATAAGAATATAACCAAACATCACTTTATTTTAAATACTCATTAAAGTTAATCATCAGCAAGGGAGATGTATTAGTCTGTTTTCACACTGCTGCTAAGAGACTGGGAAGAAAAAGATTTAATTGGATTTACAGTTCCGCATGGCTAGGGAGGCCTCAGAATCATGGTGGGAGGTGAAAGGCACCTCTTACATGGTGGTGGCAAGAGAAAAATGAGGAAGAAGAAAAGCAGAAACCCCTGATAAACCCATCATATCTCATGAGACTTATTCACTATCATGAGAATAGCACGGTTAAGACCGGCCCCACGATTCAATTACCTCCCCCTGAGTCCCTTCCACAAAATGTGGGAATTCTGGGAGATACAATTCAAGTTGAGATTTGGGTGGGGATACAGCCAAACTGTATTAGGAGAAAACATTGAGAATACATCCTCAACTCCATGCTATCCAAAAAGATGAATCACAGTGTCATAGAGATGTTCGAATTTAAGGATTTCAGGCTAGGGCCACAAAATAGACATCCCTCATAAAGCCACAAGTGGCTAGCTGCTTAAATGAAAGATGAAGAATAAACTGTCATAAAAAGCATTTCTATTAGTGATCTGTACCATATGTTTCTAAAATAAGAGTCATTTTGAAGTTGATACTTCTTACTAGAGAGGCATTCTTAAGAGCATAGTTAAAAAATTGATTACTGTGTCCATTTATATCCTGAAGCAGTAGGGCTAGCATGATTTTCATACCTGAGGGGTACTGCCTTATTCCTTATGTGTAAATATATTAAACCTAGAATTATTATTATTAGACCTATAGGTCATTTTAGTGTGGGCATATCTTAGGTTGTTATATTTATATCAAATTCCAAGGAGGCTTTTCCTTTGACAATCTCTAAATTCTTTATAATTGCAACTCTGGTAACCATGAGAAATTGGGATATAGTCAGAGGAAACTGGATGGATTTTAATTGTTCACCCACAGCTTCTGTACACTTTTGAAATAATTCACAGAATTTCAAACAAAAATACACATTTTGATATGTCCCCATGTCTTATAAAATTACCAGGTAAATTACTACGTTGTCCTATAAGTACAGTTACAGAAGTATTAATATTATAGTATTTATTCAACATTATAACTTTAAAATTTTTATAATCCCTTGATATTCCCAATAAGTTTTTGCATCAACTCATTACAGAGCAAGCACTAGTCAACGAGGTAACTATTACCTATGTCAAAGCAAGCTATTACAAAGCAAACACTAATCAATAGGTAACTATTACCTATGTCAAAAAAGAGACCATATTCTATTCCCAGAAGCTCCCTCCTCCCAGATGTTACCTTTTCCATCACTGTCAAAGAAACTATAATCTTGACTTCTAGCACTTTAGTTCTGCCTATTTTTTTGAACTATGTGTAACTAGAACCTTAAAGTATGTTCTTATCTTTATATGGTTTATCTTGCTCAACACTGCTTTTGCAACTCAACCATGTTGTCTGCAGCTTGTTTATTCATTCACATATTCCATTGTATGACTCCATAAAAACTTATTAAGCTATTTTATTATAAATAATGCTGCTATAAACATTTTACACACTGTTCTTGCTGCTCATATGTATGTTATTCTTAAGTATGTATATAAGAGTGAAATATATTTGCAATATGTAGAACTAACAAAAATACCTGTTTGGGTTAGTTTTGTTTTTGTTAATCCTCCTGGTCTGGGAACTTCCTTGTTGCTTTCCTAATAATATTTTTTTGATAAACAGAAGTTCTTAATTTTATTCTTGTCCTATTTATCAACCTTTTTGTTTACAGTTAGTGGGCTTTTTTGAGTCTTGTTTATAGATTACATGTGATTTGATATCTTATAATCTTTGCATGTGTGTGCATAAATTTTACTGGCCTATATAAAAATCGCCAGAGTTTGGCGACCATGGTTTTATCAATCTGATGAAACCAGGGAACTATTCCTGGTTTTCTATTCTCTAGATGATATTTTGTAAATTTTTGTTACTTTTTACTAGAATGCTTGGAAATAGTTAAGGGTCTATTCATTTTTTTCTATCTCTTCTTGTGCCAGTTTTCTAAAGTTTTATTTTTCAGGAAAGTTTTTCACTTAATCCAAATGTTTAGATGTGTTGTCATGAAGTTTTTCATAATCTTTTCTAATTATGTCTTTTTTTCCATGTGGGTTCTCTGGTTATATCACTATTTTTATTCCTGACTCAGGTTATGTATGCCTCTATCACTCTCAGTAGGGATTTAGTTCACTAGCCTTTCTAAAAGACAATTTTGGCTGTGTAGTTGGTTGGCTTAAAATATTATTTATCTTTATCTAATTTCCTTTCTTCTATCTTACATTTAATTGGCTCTTTTTTCATGCTTTTTGAGTTCATTTAAGATCATTTATTTTTGCATTTATTCTTATACTTTTTTAAATTATACTTTTAAGTTTTAGGGTACATGTGCACAATGTGCAGGTTTGTTACATATGTATACATGTGCCATGTTGGTGTGCTGCACCCATTAACTCGTCATTTAGCATTAGGTATATCTCCTAATGCTATTCTTATACATTTAAAGTTAGGCATTTCTCAGCATGGTTATTGCTGTCTCTCACTTGTGTTGACATGTAATATTTTCCTTATTAATCACTTCAAGACATTTTTAATTTTTATTGTGACTTCTTTATTGCCCCATAGTTTATTTAGAAGTGTGTATCTTGATCTCTGAATGTGTATATCAAATTCCAAAGAGGCTTTTCCTTTCACGACCTCTAAATTCCTTATAATTGTGACTCTGGTGACTATGAGAAATTGGGATATAGTCAGAGGAAACTGGATGGATTTTAATTGTTCACCCACAGCTTCTGTATACTTTTGAAATAATTCACAGAATTATTAGAGATCAGAGAACCTGCTCTCCGTGTTTTCCATCCTTTAGAAATGGTTGAGACTTCACTACATGGAAAATATATTCTTAACTGTTTTATGTATTTGAATAAAATGTCTATTTTGCTGTTGTTCTTCCACACAACTGAAAACTCTGTCAGGCTTTCCTGTCCCTATGCAGCCACTTTCTATTCTGCTTCTCAGCCTCTTTGTTGATAATATTTGCAAATGCCTTCAGAGAAAAAATGTATAATCTGGTTGCTCAAGTCCTGCCTGAGACTTCTCCAAATCCTTCAAACATATTTTAAAAATCCTTCTAGATTTTCTAGTTGTTCTCAGTTGGAAAATTGGTCTCCTCCAAGTTAATCTGTCATAGAGGAAGTGGTCCACATGTATATTTTTCCTAATATTTGTCTATAAATTATGTTATTGAAGGAGGTGTTTACAATATTTTCTTTATAAACATTCATGTGTGTTTATATGTGTGCAAAAATGTCCCCTAAATTCACCACTTATTTTGAAGGTACTCTATCTGCCTTTTTTCTTTTCTTTTGAAACATTTCAAATACAGAAAAGTTACAAGGTCAGTAAAGAGAACATTTTTTCCTGATCCATTTAAGAATTACTTACACCCAGGTGTGGTGGCTTACGCCTGTAATCCCAACACTTTGGGAGGCTGCAGCAGGCCGATCTCTTGAGTTGAGAAGTTCCAGACCAGTTCCAGACCAGCCTAAGCAACGTGGTGAAACCCTGTTTCTACAATAGTAACAATAAAATAATACAAAAATTAGCCAGGTGTGGTGGTGCGTGCCTGTAGTCCCAGCTACTTAGGGGGCTGAGGTAGGAGGATGGCTTGAGTCCGGGAGTTAAGGCTGCAGTGAGCCATGTTTGTGCCACCGCCCTTCAGCCCTGACAAAGGGAAAAATAATTAAAAAAAAAAACCAAAAAGAATTACAGACATAATGCCCCCTCATCCCTGAATACGTTCTTGTGTATTTCTACGAACAAAAACATTCTTCTGTATAATCACATTACAATCATCAAAATCAGAAAAATCAACATTGACACATAAGTGCTTTATAATCCTCAGGCTCCAAGTTTTTTCAGTCATCCCTAATAATGCCCTTTATTACAAAAAGAACCGTTTCAAAATCATGCATTGCATTTGACTATCATTTTCCCTTTTTTTCCTTTTTGAGACAGAGCCTTGCTCTGTCACCCAGATTGGAGTGACAACTCCAACTTCCAATTTATGTGCTTTTTTTCTCTTAGTATTTATAAATAAACTAAAAATTTTTATTATATATAACAATATATTATTAAATTATATAAGCACACATACAAAATATAAACCACAATAATTATCATTTCATACCATTCAACTTTATTTAGATTTACTCATTTTTAGCATTTTTCTGTCTCTTCCTACCATCATGAATCTCTAATTTTTCATGAGATCTTATGTATTCCTTCTGAAGAGGTATTTTTCTTAACAATAGTAGATTCTACTAGTGATAATTCTTTCAGAATTTGTTCACCTAAAAATAGTTTTTTCACCTTAATTTTTAAAGGCATATTTGCTGTACATCAAATTCTGGTTGGCAGTTGTTTTCTTCAGCACTTTGAAAATATCAGTGAGCTGTCTTGTTTTGTATTGTAGATATAGTACTCAGGTTTTAAATTAACTGTCACATATTAAAATATGAACCCTAGGGTTTTTTTTAAACCTTCCAATTGCTTTACAGTTTTGTCTTTGTTTTTAGTTTTCAGCAGTTACTGATATAATTGTGTATTTTTTTGTATTTATCTGGCTTGTTATCACAGTCTTTTGGAAAATGATTTTATGTCTTTCATCTATTCAAATGTGTTTCTGTTCCATTTCTCTTCTGTACTTTAGGATTACAAATACCATTATGTTAAACATTCTTATTCATCCCTTCATATCTTTTACCACTTCTTGTTTATTTTATTTTTGTCTTTTTGTATGATATCTCCCCTTAGTTCTTTCACTGAACAAATTCTCACCTGCTTTTAAAATCCATTGAGACCTCCATTACAACTGTTTTATTTTTCACTGCTAGAATTTCCATTTGTTTTTATAGTTTGTAATTTTCTTCTGGAAATTTCAATCCTGGTTATTATTACTTCACACAAGTAGTATAATTATTCCAAAATTTGTGGCTGATATTTGGAGTCCCTGTAGATCTGTTTCTATGTTTTATTCTTGCTGCTGGCTTTCAGTCATGCTGCCTTAACTCCTTGTGCATCTGGTTATGATTTTGGGTAGTTTAAAAATTTTGTTTGAAAGTTGTTTGGAGAAATCATTTGAGAATGAACATGTTATATTGTTCCAAAGTCTTTTTATTGTGCTTCTGCTAGCTATGTGGGGTCAGTAGAAATCTGGGGTTGCCTCAATCCAATCTGAGGGATTGAGATTAGTTGAACATGAACTGTATTCTCCAGAAGAACCTTTCTATATAGAAATCACTCTTACCCTGGAGTGGGGCTCTTTGGAGTCCCAAACTTAAGTGAAAGTGATTCTATAATTCCTCTCCTTTTGAAGGTCCCTATACTCCAATTCTCAGCTTCCTGTCTATGCCAGACTGTAAAAATGCATACTTCATCTCTGAGTTTCTTGGCTTTGCTGTTCAGTAATGGCAAATACTTTTGGGGGGAAACAACCCCAAGTCTCAGGCTTACCTCAGTAGATCTCTATCGTTTCTTCCTCAGATTCTGGTTTAGCAAATGTTAACTATCTTTTCCACTCTCCAGTGTTTTCAGAACACATTATTTTTCCCCCCAGGTTTTCCAGTTATCCTCATGAAAGTTTTGGTCCAAATTACCTAATCTACTTTACTAGGAGTAGAGGGGCTTCCAACAATTTGAATTATTATATCATTTAAATATCACTTGTGATTGCCCCACTTTGAATTTCTGATCCTTAATCAATTTTAAATTTGTTGTATTATAAAACACACCCTTAATTCCAATGGAAGGTATTAGCACATTAAAAAATCAAATTTCTGTCTTTATTTGCAAAACTGTGATCAAATATAGATGTATTTTTTAATGAAAATTCATTGTATTCTTAATTCACCATCCATAAAATCTGTTAATTGGAAGTGTTCGTGAGGGTCAGCCTAATACAAATGTCTGTTAACGTTAATCCATATCTTTCTATACATTAGATGAGTGACTTTGGGCATGTTTTCACTTACGTGTACTTTATTTTTCTCATAGATAATGTATAATAATGATACTTCTCTTACTGTTTAATTGTTAAAATGTAAATATGTTTTCCACAAAGTAAGTAGTCAACAAGTTTTTTTCTTTTTCCAAGACTGGAAGATTAGGGTTTTTTCCTTTCTATAATTATTTGTCCATATGTTTGGATTGTTAGAGGAAGTGATACAAATTTCTACTTGAGGCATCATCAAAATGTGTGTTCAAATTGTTGCCTATCTAAGTGAACCATTAGAGGGAAAAATGTACATGAACATTTTAATCCCGGTTTCAAGCTAATTCTGTCATTATTTTTACATGTTGAAAAATGAAAATGTATGTTATGCACATCAATTGACTAGTTATCTTTATTCTTCTTGGGTTATATCAATATCATCAGTACCCTAAGGTGTTGCTGCAACTTCCCATTTTTCTCTTTTCTAATCTAACATATATAAACTGCTTTATTAAATCTACCGTTTTCTTGCAGGTTCTCTCTTATTGTATTGAGACATATTTTTCATAGAAGTAAGAAGGAAGTGAAATTTGTGTGTAACAAGTAATCAAACTCTTTTATATTTAGGAGAGAATTTTGGTAATCCATCAGTTATTTTATTTTATTATTATTTTAGAGACAGTGTATTGCTATGTTGCCCAGGCTGGTCTCAAACTCCTGGGCTCAAGTGATCCTCCTGCCTCAGCCTCCTGAGTAGCTGGAACTACAGGCATATACCACTGTGCCCCAGCTAATCCATCATTTCTTAAAGGAACAGAAGCTAGTTACAAAAATGCGTGTGGCTATGAGTATAATACAGATACATATGTTTATACTTCTAGATTTTAGAAACTTGAATTCAGTACATGGTGGTGAGTCTTGGTAGGCACATTTATGAACCCTTTCTTGAATTTGAATGGATCTAATTTTTCACAAGACATTAATATTTACCTAAATTTAAAATAATTAGAAAATATTTCAAAATGCTTATGACTTTGTCATTTCATATTTTTTATTTTAAATAATTCTATAAACCACTTGGAAACATATTCCTAGTTAATGAAATTCTTGCCCACTCTTATTAATAAGATTATACATTTGAATGGCAATATAAGCAACAAAAAATGCTTTCTATGACAACTAGTAACACAAAATTAACATATATTGAGTGCTAATTATACACCAGGCACTAACGGCACTTTTACACGTATTATATCACTTGATCCCCGATACAAATCTGACGTATCTGAGTTGTGAGCTGCCGAATGTACAGGCAAATAAACAAATACAGACAACTCCCAGATATAGCTTTTTTGTTTTCTTTTTTAAATCAACTTTCCTGGCTATCCTCTAGTTTTTTTGTTCGAGTCAGTCACATGCCACCTAGTGATATTATAAAGAAATACAACTTATTTAGTAATATCATACATTTTCCTTTGATGGATACTTTTCCTGTAACACCTTTCCATTCTTTCTCTCCCTTCCCTCCCTTTCTCCCATTTCTTTTTTCACATATGGAAAGTCAGTTAATTATATGGTAGGAATGTAATACTTAACCATTTATGTTTGCTTGCCCCAGGCAACTCTAACATCAGAAGTTTAAGCTACTAATTAACAGATAAAAATCTCAGCTTTATAGTCATAAAGAAAAAGGAAATGAGAAGAAAAGAGGTCAAGGGAAAAATTTAAGTAAATATATTGAATGTCAATCACAGTCAGATATAACACAAAAGAAAAGTACTTCTAATTCAGTGTATTTTTAATCTCACTGAATGTATAATACATAGCATTATATCTTGTGTTACATTTCCTGTCCCTTTAAGAAATCCTAATTATTAAAATTCTTAAGTATAAAAATTTTCTCAAAGGAATAGAAAAACCTTAATTTCTTTTTAAAATGTCATTTGACCAGGCTATTTCAAAAGTTAGCTGCCTTATCTACATCTTCCTTTTTCATATTTTCAAAAGAGAAAATTTATCTAATTACAGATTGAAAGAAAAAAATGCTATTGTTGTGATGTCCATATAATGTAATGAACCTGCCACGTATATTTCTCTATATGTTCCTTTTTGCCTCTATTTAAAAATGAGTTGATCCTGCTTCGAGCCAGTTCACTTATCACATAAAATAAATGAGGACAAGACCTAAGGCTGTGTATTCAAGGCCTGAAACAAAACTACAGTAGCAGCCTCAGGGTACAAGATCTTGAGTTACTTTCCAAAGGAACAATGTCTTCATTGCATATTACATACAAGTGTTGCATGAGACATCATCTGTGATAGGTTATTTGGGAAAGTGTCTTTGCCACCCAAAATATCCATCTAACATGCTAGCTAGACTCTCAGATTTTTTTCATTTAGAAATTCAGTTTGAAGTGATACAATTAAAAGAGAGTTCACTGTTTAAATGAGCCCAGAAGAAGTAGCAGGTAATGCATACATATAAAAAATGAGTGTATATATAAAAAATGAGTGTCTGCTCACCAGCAGCACATCCTTTCCTCAAGGCTCATTTCGTAGCAGGTCCTAGAGTCTGAAATAATATGGGAAGAGGGAGAACATGCCAGAAAAACATATTTGCCTATTTGGTATTTTTCCTCGAATGGCTATAACCTCTTACATACTTAAGAATTTAAGCCTGCAGCAAAGCTTCCAGGCTTCAGGCATGCGCTAGGTGAAGAAAGGACTACAGAAAAAAGCCAGCTTCTGTCTAAAAGCTGAGTGACAGGGGGAAGAATTGGGAGGTGCCAAAGTCATGTGACAGCTCTTTGTGGAGGGCAGGTATGAGGAGAAAGGTAACAGCATCAGACCACATACTATCTGAGGTATGAGTGCTGTTAGCCTCAGATCCTGGCTTTAAATTAATGTAATTAAATTCCTTAGGGCACTGTCCTTAGAATAACAATATATCACAACCTTTGAAAGAAGGAATGCATATAGACCAGGAAGAGAGAAGCAGATCTAAATATCATACTAAAGAAGAAGTATTAACACCAATTTCATGACTGTTCATGTTATTCCATATAAAACCAGTTTCCATACAATTTTTTAAAATCAGGCTCAAGTTGTCTCCATGAAGATGAGCAACAGTTTATGCCAACGATGTAGGTATTTTACAGATGTGTATGAGTTTCAAAAGATGTTCAGCCTCCAAATGGTAAAACATTATGTGCGCTAGTAAAATATGCCAATTTAATCAACAATAGTGAAATGATGAATATTTTTATATATAAATTATATAATAAGGAAATTAAGTTGCTTATCTCATTTGTGATGTTTCCGTAAAATTGAAACTTTTCTAAGTCTATCTCTCTTGCATACACATAAACATCATGCACACATATTTCCTTTTTCATCTTGAATTTCTTCTAAATATGCAGACTTCACAGGCCTGGTCTTGATGCCAAAATGAACCCCTTTCATTTGCTGATTGAGATCTGGCTCAACAGCCAATGTTTCCTGCTGGGTCTTTACAGAGGGTGCATTCACATTTTATCCTAATTTATTCATTATCAAACATCAAACCTTAGGAGGATAAAACAAAAAGCTAGTGAACAATGCAGGGAGAATGTGTTGGTTTGTTTTCATCTTCACTCTCAGATGAAAGAATTCTTCAGTAGCATTGCCTATTCTACCAATACATCATCCAGGTAATTGGGGGGCTTGAGGGGGGAATGACAGGCTGGGCCAAATCAACCTTCTGCATCCACTGGCACACACAATAACCTCCAACATCAAAAGTATCTAATGAGAACTTGAGAATCCAGGGCTTTATATTAGTTGACCCAATCTTGTAATTAAGTATCAAAACTCCCCATGCTTTTTGTGAACATTTACAAGCTGCATGGCAAGATCTCAACATACACAAAACAAAAGACCTTAGTCATACTTTCCTTCTAGGAGGAAAGCTTTAATGACAGCTCTGGACAAAAACCAGATTTCTGTATCAAAGACCCCAGTTTCTAGGTTAGTTTTGCTGCTTTGAGGTTGAATAATGAATAAGCCACATATTTTCATTTGTTAGAAGAAATATTACCTTCCTTTGGGGTGTTTAAGAAGGTGGATAAAATCGTAACATGAAAGTTGCTTTGTAAAATGTGAAGTATCTTACAAATGTTCAGTCTGTGTATTATTATGACAAATGGTGATACTATTGCTTATACTTATCAGATAAAGCAGCAAAGGCAGTAACATTTTCTATCATAATTGGCCCCACATAGAAACGGTTGCAAACTTGTCATTATTTGACAATACTGTGGTGATACAGTTTGGCTTTGTGCCCCTACCCAAATCTCATCTCTAATTGTAATCCCCAGGTGTTGAGGGAGGGACGTGGTGGGAGGTGTTTGGATCATGGGTGGGGTGGGGGAGGTCGGAGTCAGTTTCCCTCATGCCCTTCTCATGATAGTAAGTTCTCACAAGGTATGAAAAGGTATGACGGTTTTGTAAGGGGCTCTTCCCCCTTTGCTTGCTTCACATGTTCTCTTACCTGCTGGCATGTAAGACGTGCCTGCTTCCCCTTCTGCCATGATTGCAAACTTCCTGAGGCCTCCCTAGCCATGTGGAACTGTGAGTCAAACCTCTTTTCTTTATAAATTACCCAGTCTCAAGCAGTTCTTTATACCAGTGTGAGAACAGACTAATACACTTGGTAGACCAAATATGTAGATTTTCTGCCCTACTTAAAATTCCAACATTAGACATTCTCTGGTTTAAGACACTGAATAATGTCAAAGGTACCATGACACTGTGAAGAAGAGATAAACAAACGAATGTTGTAGTCTCTTCTGATTCACCTTGATAAGAATTCACAGACAACTCTCACAGAGAGGCACTGTTTTTTGCCCATAGTGGTTGTGAATTTACCTTCTCCTCTTTGTAGTGATAAAGGAGGTAAATTCATAACCACTGTGGGCAGAAACCAGGTGAATCTTCAGAACCTTGCTGGATAGAGGTTTGCTGCATTGTCTCACCAGTGTTGACCCCAGTTTTAGGCAACAACATTGCTGTTCCTGTTCCTGTCTAATCAGCTAACTGCAGACACACCATTGAGGTTCTTGAAGCTAATCTTGTGTCATATTTTTGGCTTTCTTGACCTTTTGCTTTAATAATGCGTGTTTTACTGCAAAGGCAGCTCAACAATGGCCTGGCCGTCAAATCATTCAATGGATTCCCCATTCTCCTCTACCACCTACTGGTATCTGGGATTCTTGAGCATTAGAACAGGTTTTAAATATCAACTCAAAAAGATTTCTGACTCTACCTCTCTCACTTTCTACTGATCCTCATAGTTTCATAAAGCAGTTTGTTTACTTAATGTGGCTGTCTACAAAAAGGGATAATCTCCTCTGGCCACTTCCTGGCTAAAAAAAAATCAGGAAGAAATGAGGGTTTTATTAATTTATTTGGGATGTTCAAGATTCTGATCTATTTCTGGATATGATGATTTTCTCTTTCCCCTAACAGCAACCCCAGACCCAGTTGGTTGGTACAATCTCCAGATGGTAGTCTGGCCAAAAGAGTACCTAAGGAATTTAAATTTAATTCTGGTTTGGTTACCTGGCTTCTCATGTTGGACTGACATGCTTCTAGATGATAAGTACAATGACAACTTAGTTGAGACTGCTGCACGCCAAGTGGCTACATGTGGCTGATTTGTGACAAAATGGGATAATACGGTTATCTATTTTATAGAAGTGCCTCTGTTTCTCTATACCTGTTCCTTCTGGACAAAAGATCTGTTTGTGGTGATATCTGGAAAATAGGTGAAGTTACAGCAACTAGAATTGGACACTCTGATTTTGTGACAGTAGAAGGATAATAACAACTTTGGAACCAGGAGAGAAAATACCTCAAACTCCAGGAGTAAATAGGGAAGTAAGGATATGTAAGACAATACAATAATAAGGCAAAAAGATTTATGATAATATCTTGAGCCAGGATAATGCATGGGAAATTTTAAAATGCTTATTTCTGTGAGTTAACTCTAAGAACACTCTGGAATGCAGTAGGTAACAATTTTAAAAAGCTAAGAAAATAAAAATTGAGACACTTGGATGACCCTGGGTCATAGCAGTAGGTTAGAGCTACTGCTAACCATGGTGGCTTTACATATGGGACAGGTACTCTGCAACATACTTGGAGAAGTCAATTCAAAAATATGGAAAAATAGGGAAGAGATTTCTTACCCCACACACAGTTCTTTGCTCTTTTAATTTTGTTGACAAACTCTAAAATATTTAAAGAGGCTTATTCTGAGCCAATATGAGTGATCTCAAGAGGTCCTGAGAAAGTGTGCCTGAGGCAGTTGGATTACAGTTTGATTCTATACATTTTAGGGAGATAGGAGTGATAGGCAAAGATATAAATCAATACCTGTAAGATATGCATTGGTTTAGCCCAGAAAAGCAGGACATCTCAAAGTGGGGGCTTACAGGTTATACGTGGATTCAAAGATTTTCTCATCGGCAATTGGTTGAGAGTTACGCTTTGTCTAAAGACTTGAAGTCATAGAAAGAAGTGCCTGAGCTAAGATAAGGGGGGTTGTGGAAGCTAAGATCTTTGTTATGTAGATGAAGCCTCTAGGTTGTAGGCTTTAGAGAGAAGAGAGAGCCTTTACAGATAATAGATGGCAAATGTCTATTTTCACACCTTAAAAGGTATCACACTCTTATTTTTATTTATTTATTTTTGAGACTGAGTCTTGCACTGTTGCCTGGGCTGGAGTGCAGTGGCGTGATCTTGGCTCACTGCAATCTCCACCTCTCGGGTTCAAGCAATCTCCTGCCTCAGCCTCCCAAGTAGCTGGGATTACAGGTATCTGCCACCACACTTAGCTAATTTTTTGTATTTTTTGTAAAGACAGGGTTTCACCATGTTGGTCAGGCTGGTCTCGAACTCCTGACCTGGTGATTCCCCCACCTCAGTCTCCCAAAGTGCTGAGATTACACAGGCATAAGCCCCTTTCCCCGGCCGGTATCACACTCTTAATCTCTCCTAGATCCATGACAGGTCTGGCTACATGAATGGTAATTCTGTACAGATAAAAATTTCTCCCACATAAGATGGCTTTACAAGGCCATTTCAAAATATGTCAAAGAAATATTTTGGGGTAAAATATTTCAAATTTATTCAGAGTGTGCTATTTGTCACATGAAGCTATATCAGCATCAAGCTAGAGTTTGTCCGGTCAGTCGTACGGTTTTGTTGTTGTTGTTGTTTTGAGATGGAGTCTCGATCTGACAGTCGTACGGTTTTTTTGTTGTTGTTTTTTTGAGATGGAGTCTCGATCTGACACCCAGGCTAGAGTGCAGTGGCGTGATCTCGGCTCACTGCAAGCTCCGCCTCCCGGGTTCACGCCATTCTCCTGCCTCAGCCCTCCGAGTAGCTGGGACTACAGGCACCTGCCACCATGCCCGGCTAATTTTTTGAGTTTTTAGTAAAGACAGCGTTTCACCGTGTTATCCAGAATCTCCTGACCTCGTGATCTGCCAGCCTCGGCCTCTCAAAATGCTGGGATTACGGGCGTGCGCCACTGCGCCCAGCCGACCTCTGTTTTCATGTTAATGTTGGTCAATTTTGTACTAACTCCAAAGGAATGGGATATAATGAGGCGTGTCTGATGTCCCTTCTAGTCATGGGTAGGAATTCAGTTTTTCAGGTTTCTCTGAGGTTCCCTTGGCATAGAGCGGGTCTGTTCAGCCACCTGGGGGGACTTAGGGTTTCATTTTTGGCTTATAATTCTTTTAGCCCTCTGGAATTAGCTTATGTTAAACAGATGTCAACTTTAAGAGGAAATCAATTTAATATTCATTTAGAGATTAAGTTGATTTTCTTTTTTAATGTGGATAAAAGAAGGTAATGATCCTTTGGCCTTAAAAAGAGGAAGGAGTTCTGGACAATTGAAGAATTCCCTATAGTTGACTAAAAAGTCATAAAAATACATCTTAGTTTTTTTTTTCTTCTGTGTTTTAAAAATTTAGAGCAGTATAGATCCTTATATAGACATGTTTGTATTTCTGTGCATTCACACATATATGCGTATATGTACGTACACAAATATACCCCCATTTACTTTAAATTATTGACTGAAATATTGATATTTTAATATATTTTATTTTAAACATACTTCAACAACTAGAAATTTCGTACTTTATTTCCATGTTTAAGATTAACCAGAAATTTAATGATATGTAGTTTAAATATGTCACACTGGAAAAATATAGCCATGTAATTACTATATAAGACCAGAATGTGCTAAAATAGTGGATTTAAAATTGTTTTTATGTTTAAAAAGCAGTTTGAAAACAACTGTTACAGAGTATAGTGTATAGGATCATTGCTACCTTTTAGGTCTTCATCTTATTTCACGAATTAGCCTGTCCATAATTTTTGTCTGAAGACATTATAGTATGATATCCTTGTATTATCTCTTAATACACGATGTACCACCTGTTCGTTTTACTTGTTTCCTTCCCTCTTCTCTTCCCTCTTTCTTCTAAGAGTTAGCAAAGCTCTTCCTATGCCATTGAGAAATACTTTTTCTTATACAAATCACAAAATATTCCTTATAAAAATGATTCCATAGTTAATGCAGAATGTCAATCCAGGCACTATAAAGACCAAAAGATTAAATAACTTTCAAATATTTATAGAGGAAATGCTTTAAGAATTTTATAGGATTTTACTTCTTTTTCTTGGGACCACAGGTTGATTCTTAACCTATTGCTTTTCAATTAATTTTCTCTACTTTTAGACATTCAACAGGTATAGAACTTTTGGTTCAATGGTTGTAAACAACTGTAAATATAATACAAGTGTATAAGCTAGACATCAGTGGCATACGTACAAAAATAAGAAAATAGGAAAGCAAAATTTACTGAGTTGGGAGCATCTAAAAAAAATCAGTCTCTGTGCTGGAGACTTCCAGCTTTAACATCATTTTATTTCCTGAAAAAATACTTTTAATAAGAATGAGCTTTTAGATAGAATAGCTTCCCATACAGTTCTAAATAAAGTTTTGGATATTTGTGAATATACTGGGTCTTACTTAAAATCATTACAAAAATTCATGCCACAAAATCTGCCCACTGATGGTTAAGTACTTTAGCATGACTCACATTATATCACCACTGTTCCTTTGGGAAGAAATGCTTAAACTTTGGCAAAATATCCACAGCATTTAAATATTTATAATACAAGGGTCAAGCTGTGCCCCATATCTGATGAAAAACTTCAATAGAGTTTTAAGTTACTACTCAATTTTCAGCTACTCATTCAGATCACGTTTCCGTTACTTTCTGTTACTGTTGAAATTGATGAACGATTCTATGCAAAGGAAGCCTTTCTGAAGAACTCTGGAGGTTTTCACGTCTTTCCCTTCTGTTTCTTCATTAAGGTAGTTTCTTCTGAAACCTAATGAAGCAAGCACATTTAGGAGAAAAAAAGAGACTAAATTACTTATGCCTAACACTTTCACTCGAGGATCCAGAGTATAGTTCTCTTTCTAAAAAAATGGCTGATATAAAAACTGAGCTTCATCTGGAATTACAGGACACTTCTTCACAATAGGATAAAAAAAGACTGGATGCAATGAAAGTGTAACATTCTTATACTTGCCATACTGCCTTTCAAGAAAGAAAATTCCGTGACAAAATCAAAACCCCAGGACTCAGGAGTTCAGAGTTCCTATTATTGGTTTAAAGGAGTCTTTAAAAATATTAATATTTATTCAAGGTATCTTAGTTTACCAGCACAGTGATCATATATCTTTCTGTACACATGGATAGCATCATGAAATTATAAAACTTAGATTATACAAATGCTTTTTCTTACACATAATACTCTTAAAACAACAAAATTTAAGAATTCTAAAAAAGTTTTAGGAAAATTCCTTCTTTGAATTTAAAATATTACATTGCATGAAAATAACCACAACACTATGGAAAATAATAATTTACTTTTTCTCTTCCCCAACTCTGAACATGATTCTCTACTGTAAACTTTTATTATAAAAGTTTATTGAAAAGTTATAGTGTGTAGTTCCAGAGATTTTGATTTATATATAAATAAATGGCTTTATCCCATACCAAAATAACATTCACGAGCTTTCACATTGCTCACCAATGGCCTATGCTTTCCTAAATTCAATGTATATTTTCAGTACCATTTCACATGGCTTTTTTCAACAGCATGGACCTTTGCTGAAATTTATTTATTTGAAATATCTTCATCTTCCATTACCTAGATTATTTTTGCCTATAACATTAACCCACTCCTCCCCCAATGTTATCTATTCCCAGATAGAGGATCACATTCTCAAAACCTGTCATTCTTTTCTTTAAAAAACCTATTAAAGTGATAAGTTTACATTTGTTAGTGAAGTTATTTGATTAGGAATCCTTCACCACAGCAGCATAGAGGAGGACAATGTATATATGCTTTGAGCTAAGTTGTCTTCTTAGCAAGTGGCAGGGTATCTTCCCTGAATTTAGCAAGAATTTAATGCATCTTCATTATGTGAATAAATGAATGAGTAAAAAAACTCTTTAACAGAAATCAGAGGACATGGATCATACTATTCGGAACCTTGTACTATTCTCTTCATTACACATTTTGAAGATATTTTTAAACTTACTAGCGGCTTGTTTGAAACATCTTATCTTTCCCTAAGAGCTTCACTTTGAGGGCTAGATATTGCTGGTTTGTATTTAATCTATTGCTTGAGGGTGGGCATGAGGACATTCACTTTGGGCTAGGATAGGTGCCAACTTAAAGAGACTCTTTCTGGTAATTGTAACCATTTGGGCTTCAACAAAGAGTAATGATAGTAAATCATTACAATGTAGCTTATGAAAATGGTTGGGTTCATGATGATAGTCAATGAAAAAAGAATCATCTCTATTTAACAAAACTATTAAATCAACTTTCCTTTGAAATTTGGTAATTTAAGAGAAGGAATAAAGAATTTATTCTTCATTTAAATAGCAACTATATTTTAGGTTACTAAATAGCTTTGTTTCATAAGAGAAAGCTAGATAATTCTATAACATAAGTAGGAGGACTAATCAATTTTTACAAATCCTGATGACTATAGATTGTAGTAACAATTATCAATTGGTGTTGAAACCGTAAGATGAAAAGTTTGCCAGAAACTGGATATTTGTGTGGCACCAATGTCATAACACAGAAATCTATTTTTTTTTACTTGCATGAGGAAAAACTTGACTATACAATAGTCCTTAAGATAAAGAAGCAGCAAATTAAATTCATGGTGGTGTTTCTGTCTCTTGTTTTGGACATTTTGAGACTATTAGAAAAACTTGAATAAGGGATGATGATAATATATTAAAAATTATTTTAAGTGAGATGAAAATATTTTGGCTATATAGGAAAATATATATATAGTTTTAGGAGACGGGGGGTCTTCTGTCACCCAGGCTGGAGTAGGTGGCACAATTGTCTCACTGAAGCTTTGAACTCCTGGGCTTAAGCTGGAGGCTCCTCTGTCAGCCTCCTGGAAAATACTCTTATTTTTAAAAAATGCATACAACAGTTAAACAAGAAGAAAAGCAAAATAAAGGTATTTTCTGATATACTTAAATTGAAGTTTATTACTAGCAGATCATAATATAAAGCAGAAAGAAAAATGACCCCCAAAGAACTGTACGAGGCACAAAGAGTGAAGAATGGAGATAGAGAAAAGCTACAAATCAACCTTGACTTATAAAGTAATAAGAGTAATGGCTAGACTGGTTAAAAAGATGAAAGTCAGAAATCAAATAAACAATAGTAAATTGGAAATTTTAGTTAGAATGAGGGATGAAAGGAATTATGGGGCTCTAAGGCCTTGTTTCTTAAACTCTATTCCACGGAGCAGGAGAGTCAGATTCACCTGGGATGTAACTAGAATTCAGTCTCTCAGGTCTGCCCCAGACCTACTAAATCAGAGTCAGAAGTCTAACAGATTCTTTCAGCGTTTTGTATGGATATTAAACTTGAGAATCATTGGTCTAAACTCTGGAAGAGGATAGAGATATTCCTAATATATACTTTAAACAATGCTTGTAGAAATTATTAATGTAGTCAGTCACTTTATGAATAAAATATATCTTAATTTTCAAAATAGAGGGAGGAAAATGAAAATAATAATTTAAAAGGCAAGGAATGTATGAAAAAATATAGATTAGCAAGATGAATAGAAAACAAAAACCATGATAGACAATATATACTCAAATATATGAGCGTAAGCCATAGGTCTTTACAAATTCTTTTCAATGGTGTTCAGTGTTTCTCATCCCTCCGAGTTTGGAGAGGCACTGATGGCTCATAACTGAATGGTGAGAGTTAAGAGTTTTTCTCAGAATTGTGTCCATTCACTTTATCCCTGTATTCCTACCTGCTGATTTGAGGAAGACAGAAATCTCAAAGTAAAGGTCATGGTTGATTTCTGAACTCTTTAGTCTCCTCTTCTTGCAGTACACTATGGACTGATGATGAACCTCCTCCTTCACTCAATAGCTGCTTTGTTTGGCATAGCTTTTAGTATTTACTCATTTGGGGTAAATTTGTAGGTTTTGGAGGTAGTAGAGATTGGGGAAACTTTAAGCTTTCTTTCGTTTTACCCCAGAATTCCACATTTGGTTTTAGATAATAATTGTGTGTGTGGGTGTATATGTGTATACTTATTATACAACAATGGGTAACATATATATATATATAGCGGCACATATATATGTTATCCATCATACATTTTATATACATATATAATATATGATATATATATATATAAGTTATTCATTGTTGCATAATAAATTACCCCAAAGTTTAGAAGCTTGAGAGAGAAAACATTTATCTCACAATTCCTCAGGGTCAAGGATCAGGGTACAGCTAAACTGGGTGGTTCTGGCTCAGGGTCTTGCATCAGCTTTCTGTCAAGATGTTGGCCAGAAATGGGATCATCTCAAGGTTTGGAGCTTAAGGATCCGCTTCCAAGCCCACTCTTCTGATTGTTGTCAGGCCTCAGTTCCTCATCACATGGGTCTCCTCACAGGGGAGCTAACAACATGGCAGATTATTTCTCCTGCGGTGAATGATGAGAGAGAAACAGACAGAAATAATCAAAACTCAGAAGGGACACATATTTCAGACATATTCTATTTGTTAGAAGTCACTAGGTCTAACACATACTCCAGGCTAGAAAAATTAAGTGTTCCTATTGAAGCCAGGAATATTAAACAATGTATAGACATAGTTTTAATAGTAGCACAATGTATATAAAGGACTATGATGATGATGACTAGTATTCTGTGTTTTATTAACTGAGGATAAAATAAGATAATGCAGTTATTACAGTGTAAGAATTATAAATCCAAAGTGCCAGGTATGTTCCTTCAACAATTTTATCTTCTTATTACAAAAGAGATTCATGTTTATTATATTGAAAAGCACAAGAACATAGAAATAAGAACATGATATCTGTATTTTGAACTTTATGGTATCTTTTCTACCACATATTTTTTATATGCATAGTATGTGTTAGGAAGTGTCGCCCTCCCCCAATCCATACCTCTATTCCCAGTCTGTCTTCCCAGAGTCTTATAATTTTACATACTTTCACATCCATGGCTTCTAGTAAACATAAATCTAAAAGATATAAGAGTTAAATAAAAACAACAACACTTGATTAATCTCCAATGGCATTGCTTTTCTTGTTAAAGATGAATAAATATGAGCTGATGTGTAATTTTGGCTTTTTATACAGTAGGTTAAATGGTAGATTTTCTTATTTTTCATTCTAGTTTGGATTTAATTAAGACAAGCATGTCAAAGAAAGCCAGAAAAAACAACCAAAGATAGCACCTAATCGTCATCTATCATAATTACGCTTACGACAGTGCTAATCTTATGGAACACTTGGGGCCTGGCAGTGACTGAGTCCCACTGAGCCCTCTCAGTTGTACTTTGCCCATTGTTCTGACACTTCCCAGCATAAATCTCCAGAGAAGACATTTTTAGATACTTATTTTTTTCTTGGCACTTAGATGAATCCATTTCAAGGTTTGAAAGAAAAGTATTTTATAACAAATATTATCAAATCTGTAGATGTTAAATAATAGTCATAGTAAAAATATATAGATTGCCCAACTTCTCAATATTGTTATCACAGACTCATTTGTTTGCATGTAACTAGCAGATATATACATATACTGGTATAGAGGATAAAATAAGATAATGAGGTTATTACAGTGTAAGAATTATAAATCCAAAGTGCCAGGTATACCATTTTCATTCAATATGTTCCTTCAATGATTTTTTTTCTTTTTACAAGAGATTCATGTTTATTATATAGAAAAGTACAAGAAAAATACAAAATTAGCCAGGTGTGGTGGTGCATGCCTGTAATCCCAACTACTAGAGAGACTGAGGCAGGAGAATCACTTGAACATGGGAGGCAGAGGTTGCAGTGAGCTGAGATCGCGCCATTGCACTCCAGCCTGGGCAACAACTGCGAAACTTAGTCTCAAAAAAAAAAAAAAAGTCTACTTGAAAAGTACAAGAAAATAGAAACAGAAAATGATATAAATAATATCTGTATTTTGGTAATTATTGTACCTTTTCTACCAAACATTTTTAAATACACATTTTTATATGCATGTGTATATATGTATGTTATTGCTATTTTCTGATTATGGGAAAGAAAGATACAATTTTATATGCCTATTTTAGGAAGGGTAATAAATGCTAGGAATTGTATTGAGCTCTTGTTGTAGACATTTGAAATATAATAGTGGCTTAAATTTGATTTCAGAACATCTCTTTTCCTCACATAACATGAGTTGCTATGGTGGCTCCATAAAGTTATCAGGACCCAGGTTGCTAATATCTTTTTGCTCTATCATCTGTAATGTGTGGCTTCCATCCTCAAATTTACCTCATACTCACAAGATGGTTATTGGATTTCCACTATCATTACTGAAGTCCAGATAAGAACATGGTGAAAAGTGAAAGATCCTCTACCAGTTCCAGATTTCTTAAGGAGTTTTCCCCAAAGCTCACACAACAGCTTCTTCTAACATATCAGTGGCCATATTCATAAGCAAGGGCAGCTAGAGAAATGCAATTTTTTAGATGAGCACATTGCTGCATCCAACAATATAGAGATCTTGAAAACGTTCAGGAAGCAGAGAATAGATATTAAGTAGGCATCTCTAGGTCATGGGGACTGAAGGGAACAAACTGGGATTGAGTGAGAGTAGAGTCTGATTTTACATCACCTAGTCAGGAGGTAGGGAGGGTGAGCACTAATATTCTTTAGATGGCACCATCTGTAATAGATGCTTGATGGCCATGACGTCACATAAAACTCCATCCACTTAAATGTTGAGGTTAATGGTAAATTATGAAAACATTAAAATAGCAAACATCTTAAAATTGAAATCTCTTATAAAGACACAGCATTGGCGTGTTTTCTTTTATTTTAATATGATGTTATGTAAGTTTCTGATATGTAAAGATGTCCAAGCTGTTCAAATGAGCCTCGCTATTTGGTTGTTAACAACAGTCATTTTTTTGCAATCTACTATTTTTCCAGAATTATTAAGTTTTTTTTTTTTTTTTTTTTTTTTTTGGAGACAGTCTCGGCCTGTCACCTAGGCTGGAGTGCAGTGGCACAATCTCATTCACTGCAACCTCCTCCTCCAAGGTTCAAGCATTTCTTCTGTCTCAGCCTCCCAAGTAGCTGGGACTACAGGTGCATGCCACCACACCTGGCTAAGTTTTCTATTTTTAGTAGAGACAGGGTTTCACCATTTTGGTCAGGCTGGTCTCGAACTCCTGACCTCAGGTGATCCACCAGCCTCAGCCTCCCAAAGTGCTGGGATTACAGGTGTGAGCCACTGCTCCTGGCTTCAGACTTCCTTGAAGATTTCTGAAATTGGTTTCTGGAAAAGAGTAACCAGCAGAGGACACTTATTGAAGAGGGAGTGAAATCCTGGCACCATTTTACATTTACATAAAATTTTAAACTAAAAACAAACAAGTTAGGTATATTTTTTGAGATGGAGTCTCGCTCTGTTACCCAGGCTGGAGTGCAGTGGTGCGACCTCGGCTCACTGCAACCTCTGCCTCCCGGGTTCAAGCGATTCTCCTACCTCAGCCTCCGGAGTAGCTAGGATTACAGGTGCATGCTACCATGCCTGGCTAATTTTCTGTATTTTTAGTAGAGAAGGGGTTTCACCATATTAGCCAGGATGGTCTCAATCTCCTGCCCTCGTCATCTGCCTGCCTCGGCCTCCCAAAGTGCTGGGATTACAGGCATAAGCCACCTCACCTGGCCTATGTATATTACTTTTCAAAACACATAACACTTCTGCTATACAAAGAGGTAATTTATACTTATTACATTGATAAGAAAAAGTTTACTGTAGAATTGTAAGCAACTTGTATAATAACAGCATCAAATACATTCATGGTATAGTTGGTTTCTCAATGTAGATCTTCCAACTGCGTGATTCTCACCAGTGATAATCAGGAAACTGAATCATTTTCTCTCAGAAAATGAAACTCAAGACAAAGTCAAGGCACCTAAATTCATAGGAACTAAAGAGCAACAACATCATCATGAAAGCTGAGGCTCATTAATTAAGAGAAAATTGAGCCCTCTATATTGACTGGCCTGGGGTTACATAAGAGAGCAGGTTGGACCTCCTTGAGCCATGTGACTCCTCCAGTGTCAATAATCATTTGGAATATGTATGTTGATGGTACAGACACTGACTATTGGTGGCGGAGGTGGGAAGAGCTACTCAAACAGAAAATAACAAGGACAACATTATGACCTAAGTTATATTTTCATTTTGTAATATGGAAGTCTCTGGAAAGAGAGCCTTTTATACTCAAATTTTCATTGGATAGAAAATCTGATTGAAATTTAACTAAACTGGTCATACAAAAAAAGCAACAATTTTCAGTGCATCTGAACATTTAGAAGGCAATAGTGTAAAAAGACAGCATAGTGAAATTACTATCGGGTTACCTCTTTCAATAGGCTGAAAGCAAACTCTTAACATCTGCACTTAAACTGTAGAATTCAGCTATCCATTCATAGTTTTATTGTTCGTATCATAAACAGACCTAATGTAATTAGTCAAGAAAATGACTCATCAGTGGCCACAAATCAGTCATGGGCTGCCATTGTTAAAATGCAAACATAATACATATTCATGCATAAACAGGAAGGTAGACTACATCATTGCTTTGTCAGACTACTTTTTATAATGAAGGCTTGACAGATGTTATAAACATCTTTATACATACATCACCATTTTCTGTGTGAGGGGAACTTGGAATGAGCATAGAGGAAACCATAATAATGATTTTAGCCCTTTTTGAAGGGCTAAAAAGGCTGATAAATGATATACGACTGAAATATTTAGTTTTAAGAATAAACGATGCAAGGGTACCTAAGTGCATATCTTGAAGTAAATTATATGATTATAGATTTTTGAACATATGTTTTAATTAGTGAAAGGAGGAAATACACATAAGACATAATTAAACATATAAAATTATAAAACTACAAAAGCTATTAATGTGTATAGTTGCCAATAAGTATAGTTGCAGAGTTTGCTTTCTTAGCTTACCTTATAAATAGGATAAATATTCACCAAAGAAGAGCTTGTCGGGTGAATAATTAACTTTGCACTGTGATAAGAGTGTAGAATAGCTGCAGTAGAGTGACGAAAGATGTAGTTGGGATCCATATTGTAAATGGCCATGTAATACAAGCTATGTGGTTTGGAAACTATTCTGTACACAATGCAAAAGGTGGAAGATAAATTAGAGAATGACATGATTAGTCTTCTTTAAGACAATAACTTCAACAGAAACTTAATCATTTATTTTATGGGATATAAATTTCATTACATTTATAATATTGTATTTTTTAAATTTATGAGTCTGTTTTTTAAAGATACATAAAGTTAATATATCCAGGGGCATTCAGCTGGAAATTATTTGTTTTTATTTTTTAATTTATTATTATTTTTCTTGAGACGGAGTCTCACTCTGTTGCCCAGTCTGGAGTTCAGTGGTGCGATCTTGGCTCACTACAACCTCCGCCTCCTGGGTTCAAGTGATTCTCTTGCCTCAGCTTCCCGAGTACTACAGGCACACACCACCACACCTGGCTAATTTTTGTGTTTTTAGTAGAGATGAGTTTCACCATGTTGGCCAGGATGGTCTTGAACTCCTGACCTCAAGTTATCCACCTGCCTCAGTCTCCCAAAGTGCTGGGATTACAGGCATGAGCCACCATGCCAGGACTATTGGTTTTTAAAATACTAAAACATGTGTTAATTGTTAGTTAAATACAGTTGGCCCTCTGTATCTGTTAAGTTCTGCATTCATAGATTCAACCAATTGCTGATTGAAAATATTCAGAAAAAAATGGCATCTGTAGTGAACATGTACAGACTTGTCATTCCCTAAACAATAAAGTATAACAAATGACTTACATAGCATTCAGATTGTATTAGGTATTTCAAGTAATCTAGAGATGAGTGAAAATATATCAGAGGATGTGCATAGATTATATGCAAATGCTACACTATTTCATATCAGGGACTTGAGAATCTGCAGATTTTGCCATCTGCAGGAGTTCCTGGAACCAATCCCCCCAGCATACAGAGGGATGACTGCATTTCCTGTCCTTTTCCTTAAAAAAAAACAACAACAGTTTTCCTCCTCTATGATACCATGCCAAGCAACTTAATCATAATAGGTTTCATACATAAATGGAATTGCCAGCTTAAGAGAGCCCCAGAAAGTCTTTCTCAGTCTCCTACTTATAATCTAGTTACAGTTAATTTGGACACAGGTTTACTTTATCTTTAAATCAACCTTATAACTTTTAGATCTCTGCAAGATACCAGATTCCCGTGGGTCAAGAATTCTATTCATACTGGCAGGATTATTGAAGCTAAACCCATCACGTTCAGAGTGATTCATCTAAACATTTACCAAAAGCTGCACACCACCACTTGAAATCAGAATAACAGAAATAAGACCTTTCTGGAAAGACTCACAGAAAAGAGACCTATACTTTGAAGTAGCTTTTCTAATACTCTCTAACCTGTCTTTTAAGATACCATCAGAAATTCATTCACAGTCATAGGGCTGTCAATAGGATATACTCTGCTCTCCATTGGTACTAAATCTAAATACTAGTCTCTTTTCAACTCCACCTGAAACCTATTTTATAGTTTTGGATTGAGGTTCTGCTTTCTTTGGCATATATTTATGTTTGAACAGTTCATACTTGTTTACCTTGAGAGAATCAAATATATGCAGACTGTCATACCTCGGATATTGAATGAGGCTCTGTCTTATTTTTCATAAGTTTTTAATCAGGATCTCAAGGACCTCAAGTTCTCCAGTAATGGTATTCTCATCCAATATGTGGATTATTTATTGCAAAACTCTGAAGATAATGCAAGCTCTAAAAGCTACCTTCTCCCCAAAAAGGAACATAACGTGTCAAGAAAAAAACACTTGTTTCTCACCTTACTTGTGTCATGACATGTCTTGTGGAGGTAAATCTCTTACCTCTAATTGACTATAAGTCATGGAAAAGTTCCCTAGGTAGGTAACTAAAAGACAACTCTGCAGAATTCCAGTTCTCATCAGCTTTTGTAAGACATTGAATTTCTGCCTTCTCTGAAATCACTTTACCTATTTATGGTCACAACATGAGACTGCATTTTGCAAACTCACGTCAACTCCCTACAGTAAGTTTGCTTAACTGCATAAACTTTTCTCTCTGAGTAAACCAGCCAGTCAGCCTTACAGCTAATTAGTCTCTCGATATGAGCTAACCCATCTTTCTTCAAGGCTATAGAGGCTTCTGCAAAACACATGAAGTTTCTGCTGACATAATTTTAGGGTCTTGCCTACATCTAATGATCCCCTGACAGAACACGTTTTGCTGCTTAATGAAAAATACTTATTTCATCACAAGATGGCTTACATTCCACGAAGTGTTATTATATTCTCCTTTCAATGTTACATCAAGTTTTGCAAATATATTTTATAAGAAATCCACAATATTACTTTGAATAGAACTATAGTTTCTAAAAATAAATTTGAACATAGTACTTTTCATTTGGGTCTTCTACTTTTGTTATCTATTGATCAAGAAATGTGGTTTATGATGATCCTATTTTATTATCTGTGTTTCATGAGCACTTGAAAAACTAATGTTGAAATGTACTAAGACATGTAAAACATATAGAAACACATAGCATATGGTATATTATGTACAGTCTCTTAAATTTTCTATTTAATAACTACATCCTTTTATTATTTGTTGTATCCTGATAAAGGGAAAATAAAATCTCTACTCTTATGTGTCTCCTACTCTTCATAGCTTTATGACAAATTATGTTTTGTCATTTTGTAAACAAATATTCATGACATAATACAAAGCAAATTATATTATTTTTCATTATAAAGGGTTCTTTATCATTTTTCTAATATTTTTCCATGAATTAAATATTTCTGATATTTCTAACTTCTGCTTTTACACTCATCTGTCTAGATTTGTTCATCATTTAACTTTCTACAGTCCTTAAACATTTTGTTCCAGATGAATTTCTTGTTTATAGAAAATAGCAGGGTTGCTGTGTGATCGAAGCTTCCAATCTAGTAACTTTCTCTTTCCGCATTAAAGAGTACACTTATTGTCTCTTTGTTTATTTAAATGATAGATATGCTTGCTATTAGTTTTGCATCATATTTGAGGAAATGCTGTCTAATGCTAAAATACATTTTGATAGATGGCTTGTGTTCTTGTTGGGTTTTGGTGTATTGTTTTCTATTCTGTGGTTCTTCTGCAGCTTATCTGTAGAACATAAACCAATCTGCTTCACTAGAATATTGAGGAAATTGGAATACAACACTCATACTGTTTCTCTTTACTTCCTGATTTTTGTCAGTTACTTTATATTTTCTACGATGTCAATGTTTATGAAGGTTTTTGTTTTCTTCTTTAAATATAATATTCATTATTTCTTAGCATTAGTTCTATATTTAAATGGATTCAGTGCTTATTATCAATGCTCATACTGTGTTTATTTAACTTTAGATAGGCCACAATTTATTCTCATGAGGATTTTTAATAGTATTGAATGCTATATTATGGGGTTGTTCTAGTATATTTTTAAAATGTAAGACTGTTGTCTATAATAAATGAGAACTTGGCTTAAAATTTAAAATGTGTTTTCACACTGAAAATATACTTTGATCTATAATATCCATATATTTTCAACTCCTTATTGTAAAATTTTTAAATTTTTCTCAAAACTAGAGGGACCAGTATAACAAACATATGGAATATTGAATGTGGAAAACTTTAACTTCAGCTTAATTATTTTTCCTGTATGCATTTTTTGTTTTTTTGTCCCAAAGTTATTTTTTAATTGCTTTTTCCTGAGGCACTCAACATTATTTAGTCTGCATATTTAAATATACCTTTATTTTAGGGAGGTTTCTTACATCATATTTGAAATAACTTTTTTAAATTGGTTCTAGTCCTGTTCTCAGACATCAACATTTAATGTGCTGAAATTTTCTGTCTTTTAAAAACAATTTTCTTTTATATAATACAAATTTTTATAGCTATTTTTTCTTTTCATCATACCTACTTTCTTTAGGCATCATTTATAAGTATAGGCTAATGAATAACAACATGAGCTCATCCATACATAAGCATTGATGTATGCATTTTGTTTTATTGGCAAAGGGCAAATAATGAGAAATATAAGTTTTTTCATAATTAAAATAATTGTATGCCATGCTCTACATTCTAAATGCAGAAAACTCAATCACAAAAGGATAGCCTTCATGTTTTATTTATTTAAAGGCATAGCCTCTTTTGTTCTCCTGACCTAATACTGTAACTCCCTTTCTTTCAAACGTATATCTGAATCGCCTTTCAGCTATTACTTTACCTTGTTAACTGGGGTAGCCTTTATTTTCAAAATATGTGGTTGAATTACTTCAAATATTAATAAAAGACACTGATGTATCACTCATGCAAGGAATAAGTATTTAGAAGAAAGTTGATTTTGTTTGAAGTAATATTAACTGTTGAATAACTTCATTTCTTTAATACATTAGGTCTTAAAGTAAAAAAAGTTTCCTTTGATCCACACAACATCCGTCGGTTTAAGGAGTCTAGCACTGTGTTTTTCCTTTCTTATCTTTGTATAGACCCCATGCTAATTTCATTCTGGTTAATACAAGGAGGCCTTTTTTCTTGCCAGTTGTTTCTTAAAAGATGGTGTGAGAAACAAGTTAGGCAGGGGAATGAGCTGGGTCAGCAGATAGGAAACTACAGATGGAAACTTGAGCTATCACTTTTCTACTGAACATTTACCCAACGGACTGTGGCTCAGTCCGTTCCAGGCTGGCAGGAAAACACTGGGCCCCAGGGAAGATGACCAAGTTTGGTGTGGTGATTTGGCAGTAACTTCTCTTCCTGTGGTCAAAACCAGAAACTATAGAGCTGCTTGCTGTGCTTTCCTCAGACTCTTTGACACACAGTCAACCTGCGCACTGCCTCAGTCATCTTTATCTCATCTTCATCTCATCTTCTTCTCTCATATGCCAAATACGAGTCAGGAAGGCTTCCCTCAACTACCATTTGAAGTGAGGGTTCATTGGACCCTCAGATTATGGAATATATGTTGAAGGGCTTTGCAAGATGTTAATGATCTGCATCTGCCTTTGAATTTATATTACCACCAACCTCATTTTTCACTACACTTGTATCCTCTCCTTGATTAGTCGTACCTGCTTTCTAGGTTCATCAGAAACAATAACTAGCATATGTTGAATGGTTACTTAGTGCCAGGCACTGTTCTGAACCTTTACCCTCTGATGTAATGACATAATCAATCTCAAAGAGATTAAGGAAATTGGCCCATATCACACAGCTAGTAAAGGATGCATTAAGAATTTGAACTCCGGCAGTTTGCCTCCAGAGACTCTGCTGTTAATCACTATATATTCTACAATTTCTTGCACTTGTTTGTTTTTATTTGTTTTAGGAGGAATATCAGGACATAGATGTCTTTATTTGAGAAGTTGTTTTTACTAGATACCCTCTTACATCTTTAAGAATGAATGTCCTTTAAAGTTTTCAATGTCCTGAATATGAAAAAATGGATAAGAGACATTCAGAATATCAATCTACAATTATATTCTACTTATTTCCATAATCCTAGACTCTTAAGGTAAACTCCAGGCTAGAAAATGTTTAGTGGTTCCATAGTTTTTATTTTCTTTATTTGTAATATAATATTTTTTGTAGAGTGTGAAATAGTTTCAAATAATAATTCAATACGGTCAAGTTAAGAGACTAAGGAAAGGAAAATTGGTTAAAAGTAGACAGATTCTAATATACAACTTATACCTTTATATAAAATACATATTTATAACACTAAGACATGCTTAGTAAAATGATTTATGGCCTTTTCACACAATGGAATATAGTACACATTTTAAAAGGAATATCACTTATATTAACCACAAGATCTCTAAGACTGATTGTGGGTTGCAAGGAATAATTTGCAAAAACATGGGTACTATGACCTGATCTGTATAAAGGTGTTTGTATAGAATACAGTCAAATGAGAATATTTTCATAGAGAAAGATTGAGAACTGCATGAAATACAATATTGATTGTAATTATGCCTTGGGGAGATTTCAGATTTTTTTATTTTTTGTATTTTAAAATTTCTGTGAATTATTTGTATTAGCAGAAAAGATTGATGTAATTAGGATACTACTTTGAAAACACTGCATTTAACTCAAGCCACAGGCAAAGAAAAGTCAGTACATCGAACAGAAAACTCTCGCCTACCCAGGAGACAGATGGAAGTATTTCTAAGGACAAAAGGGAAGACAATATTCAGAGAGAGTGATATAGGGAGCAAATAGTCAGATGTACTTTTATTACCCAGTGTGGGCATGGGTAATGGTTGGAAAAGTCCAATAAATTTAAGAGAATCTCAGAGCAGTCAGTCTCATTTTTCACTGTCCTAAAAACAGAATGGAAAATTTAAATCCATTTTTAAAAGTCTGTATACAGCGTATACTAGCAGAAGAGTGGGCTGCAAGTGGCTGAGGGAGGAGCTTTCTACTAATTCTCAAAAGTTCTGATGTCCTCTCAGTGGGGATGTGAAAAACAGCTATCGATTAGGCCAGTGGTTCTGCCTTGAGGCTGCCAGGGTGAGGGATGATTGATGAGAGAATTCTACTTGAGTTGTCCATGGAAGGTACTGGTAAGGCTTAGGAGTGTCTAGTAAAAGAAAGATCAAAGAGAGGGCCAGGTGTGCAGGAAGAATTACTGGAAGCCAGCCAAGACAAGTGAATGAGTCTTGAGCTTACCACACCACACAGCAGTGGCAGGTGTCATTTGCACGTTCAGTGATGAGGCAGAGAGAAAACTGCCACAGAAACTCGTAATGATTCAGGGGACAGCACAAATCATAATACCTATACACTTAAGCACCATCTTAAGGAGCAGAAAGGAAACTAAGTGATACAAACAATGAAAATCTACCCCAAAGAGGATGATTTATCCTGAGATTCTGTGAACAGGAAATGTCTGCAACAGCCTCAACTGGGAACATAAATCCTCTGGGTCTTTATTTTCAAGGAAGTAATGGCTGAAGAGCAAATCTAGAGCAATTACAGAAATCAAAACAGCTATAGTTTATTCATAAAGTAGTACTATAAAATATTAACAATTATGCAGTCTTAGAAAATTTTTTCTTTTTCATAGAATATCTAAATGATAAGTGATCAAGACTGATAACAAGAGATTAAACCCTTCCAAAATAAGAGATACAAGTATCCCAAAGGTGAAAATAACCAACATTCTAAACAGCTACCACAGGCTAGGCTTTGAAATAGGAAGGGCTGAGGGTCAGGCTCTGGTGCTTGGTTAGACCTAATTCATAATGGTAAACTCTAGTAAATGATATTGGTCAAGGAAAACTAACCAATTCTCCTGTGAAGGAGAGTTGAAGAGCATTACTATCTCTCACTAATCGGAGAACCAGGCCTCAAAATTGGATAATTGGCAATTTCGGAAACTAATATGACTGAGTGCCTTAGATCAAGGTGGAGGGTAAGATTTCCAGAAAACAGACCTGGAGATCTCAAGGAAATAAGAAGTAATTCAGGCTAACAAAGGCCTGAAATGTTAGGATTCCTTTGGAACCCAGAGATAAGAACAGATTTCATAGGACGTAAATTTTAATAACACAGTTCAGTATGTGACCAGAGGTCCCAAAGACAGAAATATTGTGGATATGCATAAGATTTAAATATATTCATAGTTTTCCAGATGCAGTAATGTTTCTATTGGAGTTGAGCACTGTATACTCTGAACTAGAATTGTATAACTTTAACATGCCAATTGAGCAATATTTATCCAGTCAAACATTTATTTGCTTGTAACTTGACTTACTTCATTTTTAGCTTCACTTTTTATCTGAGTAGATAGTTGCTGAATTAAAGACTTTAATTTCCATCCCCAATGCAGAGAGAAATATCAATGCAAAGTGACCAGAAGGAAAGTGTGTAACTTGATAATTTCAATGTGTTCATTCTACTGTTAGGAATATCCATTGGTATTCCTCTTGCTGAACTACTTATTTTCAGAGGAAAAGTTTGAAAAGTACTGTTTTAGAAAATTTTACTGTACAAGTTCAAAGATTTTAAACAATGAAACCTAGTTCATTAATCCTTTAGCTGGGAGAGACAGTTAATGATGATCACATTTTTGTGCCATCATTTTTTCATTTTTACATTCAGTGTATATAACTTTTCCTTGTTAAGAAATAGGCACATCCATTTATTGAGAATGCAAGAATAATGCATTGTTTTGCAAATATTTAAATAGATATTAAGTTTTATGGCAGGTCATATAGTGTTATACTTATTTTACAGAAAAGAACTGAGTTTTGGAAAGCGAAGAAATTGACCAAAGAGTAAGCGAAGCATTGAAAAGTACATATTTGAAATTGTCAAGCTTTAAAATTATGTAACTGGAAAAAAAGGTTTACTTAAAATGGAAAGAGAATATTTTGTTCTCGTGTTTTCCCAAAGGAAAGTAAACCACTATCATAACCATCCAATACACAGAACTTCATCAAAACTGGTAAAAATTTCCAATATCAATCCATTATTGATATTGGAAATGTATTATGAAACAACCTTTCAAATTCTTATATAAACTGTTTATACAACAAAACAAACACTTGCATTTTAGAAGTAATACACAACCCTTCCCAGAAATATTCACATATACTTAGACACTGCTTTGTTTTAACAACTATCACAAAAACTTAAAATAGGCAAAACTTTTGTTGAGTCTTTAGATTATTCATCATATACAAGGTCAGGTAAATTTATAGCATGGTATGATCTTGCCAACTAGCCTGTGAAGTTGAAACTCTTATTCCTATCTTAAGAAGTTCAGCATAGAAGGATTAAGTAATTTGCCCAAGGATGCTCACCTAAACAAAGTTGAGATGTAAATTAATTCCAAACCAATTTTTGAAAATCTGCACTAAGATTATACAATTCCAAAAGAATTGTTGACTATTGTTGACAACATGCAGGATTTAATTGTATTGGCTTAGACTTAATTCATCTCGTCTTGGCTTAGTTTTATATCCTTGGGCAACAAATTTAGTCCTTCTAAGTTTAACATCTATAAAATAGGAATCTAGTTCCAACTTCATTAGGTTATGGGCAATATTAATTATGATAATGTATGTTTGTAAAGTATGGGCACCTGAATATACCAATAAGTGGTAAAAGGTTATCAATGTTATTAATTTGACCTGACTTTTGAAGTAATAATTCAGTTGTCTACTTGAAAATATGGACAAGTTTTCCAAGGGAGAAATGTCAAAGAAAAGATTGTATTTTAAAATAAACTAAAAAACTTCCATATTAATGCATAAGGACCAATAGCTTCAGGGTCCAGGAAAGCAGATATTCTGTCTTTTGCTAAGTATTACATCTTTGTTCATTGTTTATCACAGTACCTGCCACATGGTAAGCACTCAATAAAGATTTATTAAATTGACTGATCTCATGAAAAGGAAAAGAAAAAGGCAGAAACTATATATGTTAATAAAACTTATGATAGTTTTTTAACATGTAGGAATATAGTCACTGGCTTTTCCTACAGGAAATTATTAAGGCAATATGAAGGCAAATTAAACAATAGGAAACTCACTAGAAATCTTACAGGAATTTTAATCTATGACACTCCCTTTTTGAGAATATTACTGGGCTAATTGAAGAAAGCTGAATCCTGAAAGCTCAGCTAACTTTGAAAATTTGTCAATGTTAATTTTCCAGTATTCCATACTATTGATATTACCTTTCTTAATGTTCACAAACACTATGAACTATAGAACAACTTTTTTTCAAAAAGAGGTCTTCTTGGAGCATAGTACATACCTTTCCACAAGTATCAGAAACCTAGAAGCTATACTCATAGGTGCATTTTATCCCATAAGAATTAAAATTTTATTACTCATAAACTTAGAGAAACCTACTAGAAATAAATTAGAAAGGACAAACAGCAAACTGGCAAAAATATTTTGTTACGTAGATAATAATCAAGGGGCTTTTTGTTGTTGCTGCTGCTGTTGCTGTTTTAGCCTAGCAGGTGCCAAGGACCCAAGAGGAATATTGGCATAGACGTTATTCATGAGAAGTTCTTCACAGAATGAGAAAAGTAAAGGCCACCAACTTATGAAATGATATTCAAACATATTCTTAAGACATTTAAAGCGAGCCCACAATAAAATGCCTTTTATTAGTGGTCTGGCAAAACATAAGATAGGTAGTGAAATAGCCTTTGACAGGGTGTGAGAAAGTAGTCCTTTTTTTTTTTTTCTTTTGGAGATGGAGTCTCACTCTGTCACCCAGGCTGGAGTGTGGAGTGCAGTGGCACGATCTTGGCTCACTGCAACCTTCAACTCCCGGGTTCGAGCCATTCTCCTGCCTCAGCCTCCCGAGTAGCTAGGACTACAGGCGCACGTGGCCACGCCCAACTAATTTTTTTTTTTTTTTTTTGAATTTTTAGTAGAGACGGGGTTTCACTGTGTTGCCCAGGCTGGTCTCGAACCCCTGAGCTCAGGCAATCCGCCCTCCTCGGCCTCCCAAAGTGCTAGGATTACAGGCATGAGCCACCATGCTCGGCTGTCCTTTTTATATATTGTTGATGAAATAGGACAACTTTTTGAGGGGCAAAACGGAATATATATCAAAAATTTGGAATGTCCCCAAACTGGCCAAGGAATTTTATTTCTAAGAATTTACCATACAAATAGCCTAAGACAAATATTCATATAGGTAATTTGCAGTGCTTCTGCAAAAGAAGGAAATAGTCCTGGAACTAGAACTAGTTGAATAAATCATAATATCTCTATACCATTTTATACTTTGCAGCCAATACAATAAATGTCGTAGCTATGAAAAGTTTACAATATTTGTTAGGTGACGATAGATAGAAAGTTTCTAAGTATTGCATGTAGCATGATTCTATTGGTAGATCTGGAAGGATGTAAAATAAAATAAGACCATGGGGAGTAGTGGAGAATAAGATGGAGAATTTTTAATATTTATGCAATACCTACTTGTAGTGTTACCTTTTATTCACAAAGGCAGTTATTAACAAAGGCAGTTACTACTTGTATTTTTTTTTTAAGAATGAAAGCCATCTGTCAAATTAAACTGGAAAATTGTATTCTGTTTTTAAAGTATATAATCTTTTATAATTTTAAGATGATGCTTTTTTTTTCTTTCAGCAGCGAGTAAATTTAGCAAGGGTTTAATCTGAAGCCAATGCTCTTACAAAAGTAAATGTACTATTCTGAATTCACACAGTGACCTGAAAATAGTATGTAGTATGGGTATTTATAATTATTATTTATGACATTCAATATAGGAATTTTTTCAAGGTGAAAAATTCTTCAGTGAAAGCTAATTTGAAACACATATTTCCTAACACCTGTAAGAAATCTAAAATTTGTGTCATCTTTCTTCAAAGAAAGATCTGAGATCTTGCGAAAATGTGAAAAACTAATAGAACATTTTCCCTTTGCCCTAAATTGCTAATTTATTTGAAATGTTAGATTTTTCTTTATGTAATAGAAATATAAATAATCACAGTAGTATTCAAATTTATCCATGTTTTAATTCAAAAGTCATTATGTATTATTTCTTCTGCAGAAAGGACATCCTGATAAATGATTTCAACATGATAGCACATGAAATCAGTCCTTCCAAAACTATTGGTTTTGCTTAGTTACTATGTAGCCTTCCTGTTATAAAATTATTTATATTTTTCAACTGAAAACATATTTTAAACATGCAATATTGACATAGCAATGAATTTTATAATAGTATAAAACACCTATTCTAAAAATCTCAAACATAAAATGATTAAAATTAATACCCTTCTATTTTAAAATTTGTACACTTCCATTGGCATAGGCTAACACATAGCAGGACAATATAATATACTGTAGCATCAAACATTTTCAATGAATTCCAGAACAAAACAAGGAAAAAATATTTTTTCAATGATGGAAAACACATTAAAAATGTTTGCTGTTTTTAAGGGGTTTTTTTGCCCCCAAAGAAACATTTCAATTTAAGCTTCTTAGATATACTGAAAGTATAATATCCAATGTTATTTCCTCATGTTTGTAACTCAGGCACTCTAATTATCTTGCCTGAGGCAGTCACACATCCTTTCCGAACCTTCAGAAGGATGAGAAATGGAGCCAGATGCCATTTCCCTTCTCTTTATTCCACTTGTCTTATTTGCTTGGAGCTCCTTTTGAAGCTAAGAAGGAGTAAGAATCTGGCCCTTTGTTTCTGTATGGATAGTTAATCCCCCTTAAAGAAATTCCTCTGATCAACCCGCTTCTAATTAAGATTGGACCTTTTCTTCCTGCTTCAGAACTTTTCCATGGGACTTAGGAAGTCTGGTGAATATTATACACTAAGAATAAACACACAGTGTTGATGTAATTGGCATTACAAAATAGCTTCTCCAATTAACATTTCCTTCAATTTTTGAAAATTGCAGAAAACTTCAAAATCATTTTTTGTTATGGCTGTGATTTTTTTTCTTCCTCTGTATAAATAAAGCCCCATCTCTGAAAAAGCAGAGCCTCCTTAATTATCCTAGTGGAAAATTAAGAACAATAGTGTTACATTTGATTGGTGGGTTTACTGGATGTGACCAAAATCCAGTTAGATGAGTTCCAATTAGATCTGATCCAAGAATAATTATATTATCAATGTTTACATATAAAATAGAATGTCCACACTGTTTTAAACAGGGGAAACAGGCATATAGTTAGGCAACAAGACAAGACTTTATGAGTTTTTTTTAATCATGTGAACTGATATCTAATGAAAGATTTACTGGGCTTGGGTTTAGAGTCATGAGTTCTAAACCTGGATCTATTAGTTATCTCTGCTGGCCAGATATCATCTCTGTGTTATAATTACTTTTTCAGTCAACAAATTTATTCAATGTACGTGGATTAAGCTGGCATACAGTAGGTCAGTAAATGGTAGTTTGTTTTCCTTCTTGTGAGTGTGGGGTCTCTTTCTCTTCACTCCCATACACTACTACACTACCACTTTTAAAACAGATTTGATCACAATTCTGTTTGCTTATCTAAATGCATCAAAGTACTGTGAGCTCTTAGGCCCAGGGACTATGGCTTGTGACATTTTCATATCCTGACCACTGGAACCCAGGAGACTTGTATACTTATTGATCTGAATAAAATTGCATTGATTAATTGTCAAATACTCTTTTTGTCTACACAGGAACCATTCCCTTTTTTACCTTCCCAACAGAACCCTGCTTTTGTTTGAATACCAATGTGCCTAGCCTCAGAGTCCAAGCCAATTATTTTGGTATCATTGGCAGTAGTTGCTGTAGACACATTCCTCACCAGTAAAATATAAAGGGGAGTCTCCTGGAAAAGAGCTCCTGGAAAAGAAATAAAAGGCCAGATTGAAGCAAAGAGCACACCCCTAAATCCTGCTCTGCTCCTTCTTAATTGAGATGTTATGTAAGGATATAATTCTTAAAGGTGCAGTGTCCATGCTGTGACCATGGGAGAGCATATTGCTGTAATACAGAGATTGGCAGATGAGAAAGCTATAAAATATGTAGTTCCCTATTTACCCCATTACGCAAATATATCAAACCTGAGACTGCCTCTGAATGTCTTCACAATGAATGTTATTTGGCTGAAGCTGCTATGTTTTCTGTTATGAACTGCAGAGTGCATTTGTCTGAAAATATGAATGATCACGCTGACATGGATATGGAGATTAAGGCTGGTATCTGCACCAGGCTGTTTGACCTTTGTCCTTGGATACACCAGAAACACTGTATTACTCAATTTATACAAAATGAAGTGCCCATCCTCCCCAGAAGCCCACCTTTTCTACACCATTTGAAAGTATTTCCTGTTTCATTCACTGCAGCAAGGAACCTGGGTAGTATCATAGATCCCACCCTATCAATAATCCTCATCAAATTCTGAGGGTTCTGCTTCCTGAATTCCTCTTGAATGTGATTTCTGCTCATTCCACCTGTCACTATCATTGTTTAGATAATTATAATCATGTTTATTTTCTCTCCAAATCCTGTCTCACACTGGGCCTTCTTTTACATGTATAAGTGTTTTCTGTCTGTCCAAAGTGCACATTAATCTTCTGAAGATACTGACCAGTGAAGCCATTTGAACCTTGGCTTTTCTTTGTGGGAAGATTTATAATTATTGTTTCTTTACTCATTTTTCACCTATTTAGATTCTCTATTTCTCTTCTTGAGCAATTTTAAAGTCATTTTTGTCTTTCTAGGAATTTGTTATCTAAATGTCTATTGACATGAAGTTGTACATTACTGTATTTCTGTAGGATCAGAAGTGAATTGTTTGCTTTCATTCTTAACTTCAATAATCGGTATCTTCTCCATTTTTTTTGGTCAATCTTACTAAGGTTTGCCATACTTGTTTTCTCCCCCAAATAACCAACTTTTGGCTTCATTGATTTTTTTCTTTTTTCTTTTTCATTGATATGCATTTTAATAACTATTTTCTATTTTTATCTTAATTTATTTTCTTTCTGCTTGCTTTGATTTGATTTGCTCTTTTCCTTTTAGTTTGAAAGTTCTGGTTATTGATTTGAGATATTTTCCTATTCTAACTCATGGTATTCAATAACTAAAATACTAAAAAATCCAATAAACATATTCACAATTACAATGTATTGAAAAACTGATTTTTTATAAATGGATTGTCATTCTTTTTTCACAAATTGATTTAATTAAATGTTCATTTATGTTTAAAAATATTTTAAGGAAAAACCCATCTTTTAATTCTATCTAGAAGAAGATTCTGCCTAATTGTTAACAGAAAATATCACAAATAAGTAAATACCATTACATTTTCACATAGAAATGTTTTCTGGTATCAGGTAGAAGCATAAACATTTAAGAATAAAAAAATAGAAAGTTTAAAGATGGTGCTTTGTATAAATAACATTCAAGTACAACTTCAGGTGCAAATTTTTGAACAGTTGTGTCAGGGTCCTTAAGACCAATCTCAAGCTCAATGCTTCTCTTAAAGGACATATGGTTATTGTTTATTACCATAAAATAATACAGATTAAAATGGGTAAAGGCAAAATGCACATAGGGCAGAGGCGGGGAGAGACCAGAAATAACCTTGCAGTTATCTTCTCCCAGTGGAGTCATCCAGACAACACTTAATTATCTCAGCAATGATGTGTGACATCATATAAAGAGCATGGCCACCCAGAGGAGCTCACCTAAACGTTGGTGTTCAGGGCTTTTATTGAGGGTCGGTTACATAGGCATGGAGAGCCCATGAGACTGACTTTAGCTACCCAATCTATAGCCAACACCCAGAGGTAAAACTGACACAGTGTGGCCCAGAGCCCCAGGAATACAAAGACACTCTTACCAGGTGGGATACTCCTTATCCCTTACACAGCTTATCTCCTAGAAGCCAGTCAAGGGTCAGCCCGTCCTTTGGAATATGAGGGTTTGAACACCCCAAATCTTCTGAGTTAACACTTTAGTTCACACTTGTAAGAGATACGTCTATGCTTTTATGAATATGAGAATATTAAAACCATTAGTGTCTGTGACACACCCGAAACCAATTCAGGGCACTTCAGGGCCTGTTGGGGAAACTAAGCTTATTAATTTTTTAGCATTTCTGCTTTTCTATGAATCATTTTTGGCTTAAATTTTTTTTCCCAATAACCAAAAGTAATTTTCATCTCATAAATTGGATATGTACTTTTTTGTTATTCAGTTGTATGTAATTTTTAAATTTCTGTGATAAATTCTATTTGACTCATACATTGTTTTAATGTATCCTTTTTGACTTTCTAAATGTGCAGATTTTTATTAGGGTTATTATTATTACAAGGAATTCAACAATTTATTTGTCATTCCTCAGAACCTGATCTGTCTTTTCCCTCTTTTTGCTTTTCAATAAAATGTAATGTTATTGCTTTTGTTGTTGCTGTTCCATAGCCTCACTACAATGTATCTATCTTTCTTGAGATACAGTGGGATCCATGAATCTGAGAATTGGTATAAAATGTCTCAGCTAATATATGCTCAAATATTGTTCCTTAACTAGTCTCTATATTTGCTCCATCTTGAGCTAAATATTAAATGAATGTTTGGCCTTCACAGTTTTTGTTCCAATTCAAACTTTTTAAAAAATTTAGATGTTTAAAGAGATAATTGACATGACACAAATCCACCCATTTAAAGTGTACAATTCAACAGTTTTTAGTTTATTCACAAAGTTGTGTAAGCACCATCACAATCTATATTTAGAACAATTTTCATCACCCTCAAAGAAACCACAAACCCTTTAGCAGTGATAACAATCCTCCCTCAAATCCCAACGTAGGGTTCTCTTTACAATGATGACACATTTTTCTTAAGCTGATTTCAAGATTTTCTCTTTATCTTTGGCTTTCAAACATTTTAATTGTTATGTGTCTAGATGTGGATCTTTTTGAATTTTTTTCCCACTTGGAGTTCACTGAGCTTCTTAAATATGTAGATTGGAGTTTTTCATCAAATTTAACAAGTTTTAAGCCATTATTTCTTCCAGTACTTTCCTGCCCCTTTCCCTCTCTCCTCCCTGGCACTCTATGTGTTTGTTGGCACACTTAACGGTATCTCATATTTCACTGATGCTCCTCATTCTTCTTTCTTAATGTTCATCAGATTTGCATACTCTCTATTGATGTATCTTCAAGTCACTGATTCTTTCATTTAGAGCTTACGTTTGCCCTCAAGTCTCTCTCTCTCTCTTTTTTTTCTTTCTTTTTTTTTTTTCAGATAGACAGAGTCTAACTCTGTCGCCCAGGCTGGAGTGCAGTGGCACAATCTTGGCATCTTGGCTCACGGCAACCTCCACCTTCCAGGTTTAAGCGATTCTCCTGCCTCAGCCTCCCAAGTAGCTGGGATTAAGGCACCCACCACCATGCCTGGCTAGTTTTTTTTTTTTTTACTTTTTAGTAGAGATGAGGTTTCACCATGTTGGCCACGCTGGTGTCAAATTCCTGACCTCAGGTGATCCACCCGCCTTGGCCTCCCAAAGTGCTGGGATTACAGGCGTGAGCCACTGTGCCCAGCCTCTCTGGTCTCTCTAATAAAGTTTTTAGTTCAGAGATTTTACTTCGAAAACATTTCTTTTGTTTTTTATTTTCTTTTATTTTTTTTGAGATGGAGTTTCACTCTTGTTGCCAAGGCTGGAGTGCAATGACATGATCTCACTCACCGCAACCTCCGCCTCCTGGGTTTAAGCGATTCTCCTGCCTCAGCACCCCCCAATGCTGGGATTACAGGCATGGGCCACCACGCCCGGCTAACTATGTATTTTTAGTAGAGACGGGGTTTCTCCATGTTGGGTTAGGCTGGTCTGGAACTCCCAACCTCAGGTGACCTGCTCGCCTTGCCTCCCAAAGTGCTGGGATTACAGATGTAAGCTACCACGCCCAGCCCCAATTTTTTAAAAATAATTTCTTTCTCTTTATTGATACTCTTTATTTGATGAGGCATTGTTTTAAAACCTTTCTCAAATTCTTTACACGTGGTTTCCTTTAGTTTTTGAAACATATTTTTAAACATATAAATTTCTTCTGAAAATTGAACATCTTGGATTCATGGTGCCACTTTTAACACTGATTCCCCCAGTTGCGTTCATGTTGTTGTTGTTGTTGTTGTTTGCTTGGTCAATTGTTTGTTTAGAGACTTTGGCTAAACGAATTGTGTGAAGTCCATTTTCCCTGCAGTGTGCCGCCTTTGGTGTCCCTGCTCAGATGTTATTTTTTTTTCTTTTTCTATTTTAAGTCTATATAGAGGTGGTTCTTCAGTCAGCATAAGCCACTTTTTGGCCAAGTGTTGTGCTTAAGCTACTTTGGCCAGTTAGACTTTACCTTTTATCCATAGATGGCTATGTGGCTCTGAGGCTGCTATCAAAGTTCAAAGAGTTTACATTATTGTGAAACATTCTGTTGGGACAAGATACCTGGATTTTCTCTCCAAGTTTCTAACGGTACTAACTTATATTCCTACCAACAGTGTATAAAAAGCCTTTCTCCATATCCTCTCCAGCATCTATTTTTTGCCTTTTTATAACCATTGTAATTGAGATGATTTCTCGCCGTGGTTTTGATTTGCATTTTCCCAAATATTAGTGGTGTTAGGCATTTTTTCATATACCTGTCAGCCATTTGCATATCTATCTTTCAGAACTGTCTATTCAGATATTTTGCCCTTTTAAAAATTAGATTATTTGGTTTTTGTTGCTGTTGAGTTGTTTGAGTCCCTCATATATTCTGATTATTAACTTCTTGTCAGATGGATAGTTTACAAATATTTTCTCTCGTGCTGTGTTTCTTCACTCTGTTGATTGTTCTCTTTGCTGGGCAGAAGTTTTTTAGTTTGATGTAATTCCATTTATCCATTTTTGTTTTAGTTACTTGTGCTTTTGAGGTCTTACCCAAAAAAATTTTTACCCAAACCAATGTCCTGAAGCACTTCCCCCAATATTTGCTTCCAGTAGTTTCATAGTCTCAGGTCTTACATTTAAGTCTTTAATCCATTTTGATTTGATTTTTGTGCAAAGATAGGAATCAAGTGTCATTCTTCTACATAAGAATAAACACTTTCCCATCACCATTTATTAAAGAGACCGTCCTTTCCCCAATACAAGTTATTGGTGCCTTTGTAGAAAATGAGTTGGCTGTAAAAGTGTGGACTTTTTCTGTGTTTTTGATTTTGTTCCATTGGTCTATGTATTTTTATGCTAGTACCATGCTGTTTTGGTTGTTGTAGCTTTGTAGTATACTTTGAAGTCAGTTTGTATGATCCTCCAGCTTTGTTCTTTTTGCTAAGAATTTCTTTGATGATTCAGGATCCCTCATGGTTCCATACAAATTTTAGGATTATTTTCCCATTTCTGTGAAGAATGCAATCATTGATTTCATCATATCTATAGGCCCTATAGGCCACTTTAGATAGTATTGATATTTTAACAATATTCTTCCAATCCGTGAACATGGAATATCTACATTTTTTGTGTGTGCTCTTCAATTTCTTTTATCAGAATTTTATAGGTTTCATCGTAAAGATTTTTCACTTCTTTGGTTAAATTTATTCTTAGGTATTTTATTTTATATAGCTATTGTAAATGGGGTTGCTTTCTTGATTTCCTTCTCAGAATGTTTGCTGTTGTTGTATAGAAATGCTATTAATTTTTGTATGTTGATTTTGTATCCTAGAACCTCACTCAATTGATGTATTGGTTCTAACAGTTTTTTGGTGGGGTCTAGGTTTTTCTAAATAGATGATCATGTCTGGAACCAGGGACAATTTGAACTTCTTTTCAGTTTTGATATCCTTTATTTCTCTTGCTTAATTGAGCTGGTTAAGACTTCCATCACTACGTTGAATAAAAATGGTATGTTCTAACTCATATGCGGAAGCTAAAGAAAAGTTGATCTCATGGAATAAAGTATAAAATGGTAGTTACTGGAGGCTGGGAAGGGCATGTGTTTTGGGGGAAGGAATGAAGAGAATTTGTTTAATGGGTACAAACATACAGTTAAATTGAAGGAATAAATTCTAATGTTCAACAGCAGAGAAGGATGACTGAAGTTAAGAACAATAGGTACTATATATTACAGGTATGCATTATGCATTTATACTTAAGGTTGTATACATACAACCAAGTTTAATATCATTTACAAGGTGACTTTTGATTATCTGATATTTTTTGTACTGATTTTTCGAAAAACCCTTTGATTGTCTATAGTTACAATAGAAAATATTTAGTTAATTCCAGTGGTTGGTTAAGAAAGGTGCAGTATATGTGAAGACATTTACAGGGTCATAGTTTTGTGTATGTGCATTGCCATATATAAGATAAAGTACATATGTACGATATGAAAGAGATAATACTGTGCTTCTCCTTTAGCTCTATGTTTTTACTAGAGTTAATCATAATAATGATGAATATGACTTTTTTTGTAATTTTAGTTGTCTGGAGAACATGGTGTTTTAAAAACTTAAGCTTTTTGCTTATCCATATACCTTTCTCACTCTTACAGACACATATTTAAATACATACATAAAAATCCACAGAAACAACACACCTACAGTTTAAAAACACACCGCTGTATTCTAAGTCTTAAAGTTTAAGTCACCAGGAAATTTGATGAGAAAAAAAGATATTCCAAGAAATGTAAATAGAAAATATAATATGCATGGTATGGAATGAAGGAGGGCAGGTTTGGGATGTTTCTGATACATGATGAATGCCTTTATTTAAGTATACTTCTCCTTAAAATTTTATTTGACCCCTTAGGGATAGAAACAGAGCCCCATACACTTTACATTCATAACCCCAGCACATTTTGTAATACATCATGTCCAAGAAGTGTTTCACAATTATTTTTAAAATCTTCCTGTGAATAAATTACTGATAAACCTGAAATATTGCCTAACATTTAAAAAATTAAATATGTCTAAATTTCCTCTCCATAATTAGGTCTTTATAAAATTACTAGAAAACATAGCCTATGCTCATATTTAAAGCTTACATTGGCCATGCAAAAAAATGATTTATAATTATTCAATTTATTAATGATGCAGTATGAGATATTAAAAATTTGCATAAGTTTGGTATGCATTATAGTTTTTGCCTATTCAACACATGATTTTCATTAAATTAAGAGGTATATTAATCACATAGTAAAGTATGCATGATTTTTACTGAAAAAAAATGTCCTCAGATAAAACAGCAGCCACAGGTGTTTTGAAATAAGTTGGCCAGTTTAAGTACACCTAGGAATCATCTCTTCAGAGGCTTTCTAACTTTTTGCCAACGTATGAATTATATTCTCCAAGATGGACTACAGTTGAATTTTAAGGAAAAAAAGGAAGAGCTTGTTTTCAACATAGTATGGTCTGACTTGGAAGAATTTTTTTCTTAAATATAAAGCTCTGCCTGAGTTGAGAAATATCTAGTCCTAAATCTTAATTCATCTCTTCTAGAAGGACTCTCAAGCTGGTAAATGTATTATTTTTAGCTAAACTATTTTGAATTTTAACTTTGTACTGATTTCCACTGTGTTTTCTAGAATTATCTTGTCAAACTGCTTTCCTAAAAGCACACTAAGTAGAAATAGAAAGATGGTTTTCATCAATTTTTTTCCTTTTAAAAGCCAATCTGCTCGTGCACAGACTCTATGTTCTTACCAAATAGAATTACAAATTAAAGTGAAATATTCAAATAATGTTAGTATAACAATTATTCTTGGGATTACTATGTTTTCATATTAGATTTTGGAATTTAAAAAAATTTATTCGATTGACTCACTAATGATGTAGTTTAGTCTACCTAAAGAAATTGTATACGATTTCTAAAAAAACTTGTATACAGTTTCTGGAAGATTGTAGGGGTCCAACTGATTTAACAGAGTAACACTGCTTCCAGTTATACTTCATTATACTCCATGCACTTAAAATAGGAAAAGGATGGCAACAATATTAGTGTTTGTTTTTCCCACATGATAAAGATTAGATGACTTTAAGAGCTAGTGAGGTAAATTCCATTTGTTTTATTTATTAAGCAGAGTTTTAGTTGTGATTCCTCATTCCTTCTTACTCTAAAAGAGGAGAAAATAGTACAGGGTGCCCCTCAAGCTATTAGTCAAGTGACCTAGTTTCAGTTATCCCTTTTCTGGGTTGGGCCAACACTGATTTTTCCCAGATGACCATATTTTCTTTTATTCCCATACAGGCATTCCTAGAGTTTTAAAAAGAAAGTGTGGAGTTCCTCCAAAATCTGTGGTCAGAACACAAATATTTTGAAATAGTCTCCTTCCTAGCCTGCTGTAGCTATCAGCATCACCAGTAGTCCTTTTAAAAAGAGAATCTTTGAAAGATCATTAAGAAGAATTAAAAAAAACCCACAAAGTTTTATAATCCATAAATCTCTTTCACAGGACAATCAATTATACACAATTCACATGCTTTCAAATATTTTTCCTATGACTTTAGAAGTCTAGGCCTGTTACTGGTGACACTCAAAATAATTGTCATGATTTAATGATAAAGTCACTTGAATACCCAAATGATGTAGAAATAGAAAAAATATTTTAAAAAGGATAAAACTACTTTATTTATAGGAAATAAAGTGCCTATCTTTTCCCTACTGAGAGAGGAAGAAACACGTAGGTCATTTTAAACTTCTGGTGGATTTGACATTAGAAGGGAGATGGCCAGGACTGGTGAAATTCTTTTTGCCTCAAAAGGAAAAGTGGAAAGGAAAAGAAAGCTATGGGTTTTTTCCTAATTAATAAGCTCTGGGCTAAAATCCCATACAGACTAAGTATTATACATACACATCTATAAATATTACTAATTACTTTTTTCTTCATTCTTTCCTCTTATATAGTAAAGTGGTGATGAACAACATTACAATTTGGTGTTTGAATTACAGAGCATTCAGGTGGAGAATGTAACTAAATTAGAGGTGCTGAGATATGGATACAATGCCTTGGCGATTTTTGTCTCTCTCCTCTTTGAATAGATCATGACAGCATTTTTTTTTTTTTTTTGGTATAAAGGATGCTTCATATTGCATGGAAGCATATATCTGTTGTTTTTTACAAGGTCTAACATGTAGAAAGTTGGGAATGACTAAATTGCATTAAAGTGTCTTGCAAATGTTTTTGCTTAAAGTCCGTATTTTCATACTGTTATAAATGTCTTAAATATTTTCCCACCCATTTCAAGGGTAAGTTGAAAATATGGCTCCCCCTACTGACTAAACTCAATACGTTCTTCCATCACTGATGCAAATAATCTTAACTTTTATCTCAGTAGTTTGCAGGTACCTGCTTTGTAAACTCAGAGACTGATGCCAATGGAAAGTCTAATGATGTTCCACAAAAGTGACGCTGTAACAGAAGACTTGCAAGGTACCCAACACCACAGCTAGATACATCCCTTTGAGGATAATTGATGGCTTATTCTGGGATCTGGTGGAGAGATCTCCCATCACTGAAGAAAAATACTTCTGAGAACTGAAATAACTAGTATGCTATGGATAATGTCAGATACTCCCATAAAGCTAGAGCCACTCATCAGAGTCTACTGATAAAATGATACACGTAGGAATATGTTCTCAAATTGGGCTGTGTGTGTGTGTTGGGGGTTGGGAGTGGTGGTCAGGGCATTGTTAGAGAGATCATTGTATCCATGAGCAGTTTCCAGCCCTCTTTTGGGAACTAGTGATACAATCTCTAGAACTGTTGGCTCCTGAACCCTAAAATTTGTCTCTTGCTAAAGTAAAGCAAGCTTCCTGGTGTGTTCCTAAATTCAGGAATGCAGTTTATTTTGGAAATATGCCAATATCTTTCCTGTGTTTGATAAAGACCTTAGGCAAGGTTCCCCCCACCCCGCCCCCCACCAAGAGTAAAGCTATAGAATGGGCAGCATTGAGATAAACATATCTGAAAGTGCAAAGAGCACTGGGCTCTTCCTCAGAAAAAATGTTTTACATTTTATGAACTCATGGGTGGTGGCCATTGCTTTGCTTTGCCATGTGTTCAGGCAAATGAGCCCTAGATGATCATATAATTAAGAATAAATCTGTGTAGGGAATGTAGTTTTGGAAATCCTGTAGGAATTCCAAGAAAAAATTAAAGGGGGGGTGTGTACCTACTAAACAGAAAAAATCAGCTACTGGCTCAGAAGGGGACTAGAATGCAAAAGCTGACAGCTTCGTTTGGATCTTAGAAGTAGCTACATCTGGCCAGGCGCAGTGGCTCATGCCTGTAATCCCAGAACTTTGGGAGGCCAAGGCAGATGGACCATGAGGTCAGGAGTTTGAGACCAGCCTGGCCAACATGGTGAAACCTCGTCTCTACTAAAAATACAAAAATTAGCCAGGCATGGTGGTGTGTGCCTGTAGTCCCAGCTACTCGGGAGGCTGAGGCAGGAGTATCGCTTGAACCTGGGAAGGCGGAGGTTGCAGTGAGCTGAGATTGTGTCACTACAGTCCAGCCTGGGCAACAAGAGCGAGACTCCGTCTCAAAAAAAAAAAAAAAAAGGTAGCTACTTCTATATCTCAAGTAGACTGCGAAGTGCTCAAGCTATGAAACACTGCAAAGAGTAACTACATATTTATCATATTATGAAGCTGCTAATGTGGTAAAAGATGTACAGAATACCAACAGGAAATAAATATGTGTAAGATTTCTTCAAGACAATAGTTGACTGTAGCTGGCAGGCTACGTAGGATCCTTGCCAGTAGCTATAAATGGCTTCAAATATGTTCTGACTAGAATGGGCATATATTTGCTTTTGGACTCCCTTTATCCTGTAAAGGATGCAATAGCTGAGATACCATAAAAATTTTGTAGTGGAATGTTTATAAATCTGGCCAGGCTATACTTCATTAAATAATATGTATTTTGCTAAGACGCATAACATAATATGAACTTATGTCTCTTTTCATGCTCAAAGTAACAGTTTACTTGAGAGCTAGATTCGGCAATTAAAAGTGAGGTTAATGATAAGTGGGGGTTGTGTGAAGGGAAGGCTGGCTTGATTGGATGAATGTATATTTCACCTGAATGACCAAAAGTGAAGAAAGAGGAACTTTGTTAAGGTTTCTCCTGTGTAAAATGAAATGAGGGGTAGGAGATGATACAGCCACAAACTCTACCTTTCACACCTTGCAAATTCTTTTTTCTTGTCAGATCCAGGTGTACTGTGTCTGAGACTGCCCATGCATGTCACAACAAGAGAGGCATTGCTGTGCTAATTCACTTCCTCGAAACCTTAAGGAAATGACAGACTGGATATAGTCTTCACCACATGCGTTTAAACTAAGATGAACTGTAGGTATTGGACACACTTCTAGTTATTGGAATTGTTCCATTGTTTTTTAATCTGTGCCAGGATGAAAAAAAAAATTCTGAGAAGGCTTTATCTGTCCTGTGGGTGGTTGTGTAGAGATTCCACCCAGCATGGCTGAGCCTGGACTAACACAGGTAATGAGTAAAAGAAAGAAAAAGGAAAATTTTGGCAGAAGAGAAGTGATACTTAAACAGGTAATGATGTATGAAAAAAAAGAACATCTAATTTTCTTAGCTGTTTTTTCAGATGTAGTGCCAAGTGATGGCCACTGCTGAAAGAAATATCTGGATTTTTTTTTTCTGCTGAGAAGGGTATTTGAATGAAGCTGAACCCTAAGACTTACCCAAGAAGTTGCTGTGGATGGTTTGGGGAAGATATCAACCAGCATCCCTTGATGATGATGATACTTTTAGCTGAAGACTTGCCTGAGTAACAGTGGTTTGTAATTACCATTTGGACTGTGTTTTTTTGTTTTGATTTTGGTTTTCTTACTTTTACACTGAACTGGACTTACTGTTCCTGGCAGTTGGCAACTGATGTACTGGATTGCTGTAAACCAGGATGTGGCCTGTTAAGGTAACTAGCTGAGTATGAGTATGAAGGGAAGCATATATCATTATCACCTGCTTTGTATCCTTAAAAAACTTTAAGGTGTGAATGTATATGGAATACTACACAAACAGTAGCTCAATTAATTAGATATGAAAAATGGTAAATATCGTCATTATACGGCAGTCACATATCACTGGTGATTTGCCCCAGGAACATTCAAGGTGGCAATTGTGGAAGCCTATGGTACACATACAAACGGAATGACAATAAGAAATAGTATATGCTTACTGACAGTGTCCTGAGGCACTTCATACTTCTGGGAATACCAAATATACTTGATTCTTTGTTAGAATTTCTATTTCTCTACTCATCTGTTCTTGCATGTTGTCTTTTCCCATTACAATCCTTGCACTTGTAGTTGTTTTAAATTCAGTCTGATAATTCTAACATTCCTACTGTATCTAACTCTAGTTTTGATGCGTATTTTTTGCCTTTTAGTAGGTCTTGTAATTTTTTGTTGAAAGCTAGACTTGTACTGGGTTGAAGGAACTCCAGTAAATGAACCTTTAGTGATCTATGGTGGTAAGATGTGGAGGCAGGGGAGGTGTTCTGTCGTCCTGATTAGGTCTCAGTCTTTTAGTGAACCTGTGTCTGTGACTATCACAAGTGCTTAGCAGTGCCTCCCCACCCCCACCTTACATTCCAAGGTGGCTGGAGGTGGCGGGAGTTGGTAATTCCTCTTCTCACACACGGAAGGCTAGAGAGAACTGGAGTTGGGTATTCCCTTCCCCAAGGATACTTCGGCTGTGGTAAAATACCAATAAGTTAGCCTTTGGTGACACAGTTTCTCCTGAGGGTATTTTTTTCTCTCTCATATTCACTGTGCATTCCAGCAAAGCTCCAAGAGGTAATCACAAAGGTAGAAGGGCTTCTTTGAGTTTTTAACTCATAGACTTGTCCACACTGAGCCTCCAGCAATTTGTCAATTATGATTCAGGTTATCCTACTCTGGTTCTGGTTTCCAGAGAAGTTTCTGCTCATTGGTGTCTGCTAGAGTATGCTGTGATTCTCTGTATCCACCTGTCCACCAAACAGGAAGTCCTCCACAATATTCTTGAATTATACGTGTGCGATAAGTACTCAGAAGCAAACACTGATGGTATTTTACTCAACACTGGCCCTAACATACTGACAGGAAACTGGGGTTTGGGAAATTGGTGTTTTAAATCCCAGGGAGTGAATTAAGGAGGAAAGTTAGCTTTAGGAAAGTTGCATATGCAGGTGAATATGTCTGTCCAAACCTTTAAAAAGCTATGACTAATTGAGGCTACCTTGGGTAAAGGTATAGTCTAATTTGTAGAGAAATATTCAATACATTTGAATATCCAGAAATTTGTGAAACTGTGTAATCGCAGTTAATGTGTGTTTTTTCCCAACTGTTCCTTGGATGATAGAGACCCTGGTAGTTGTTTTAGTATGTTTACTTGCATGTCACAACATTGTAGAAGTTTCTGTGCTAAGAATTAAAAAGATGGAGGAAAAGTAACAAAGATATTGACAAGGACTGGCAAGAAACTGCAAGTTAGAGATCAACAGATGATTTCATGGTCTTTCCTCTAGCTTCAGGGATACTTGAGTATTTGACCTTTGGCTATATTGTCTTAGTAACACTAACTCATAGAATTAATAGAAGAATACCCCAAATTAATTGGAGATAAATCAGAATCTGTTTGAGGATAATGTCCCTTAATAAGCACCTACACCTCATTCTTGAGATTGTCATGTAATGGAGAATCAGTGTGTATAAGGTTCAGCTGCAATTGGAAACTGGGTAATCATTATGTTCATCAGAGAATGGCATGTGTCTAGAAAGGTAACATCCTGAGGCAACCTCAGAATTGATGGCTTTCTTTAGCAGAGACTGTCCATGTCCACTTGGCCTCATGTATTCTAATGACACATGCCCTAAATATGGCAGGCATCACACATGCCCAGAGTCATGATATCCTCAGCTATGTTGTTGCTACATTGTTGCTTGTTCCACAGTCATTCTTAAAACTGGGTAAATTTGGCACTAGGCGAAAACTAATGTGTTTCATGAGTATGATTGTCCAAAGCCATTGTTGCTGAGAGAAAATTGGGACAGAAGGACACTGTAGTGGATATATTAAAAATTGTTACTTTTCTCCATGGGTGATGGAGTCATAGAACAGACAGGAATTACGTGATATGCATTCTGCATCATGGATGCCTAAAAGTTTAGTTGTTCAATAACTCGCTGTTAGCTAAATACAAATTTATGTTACTGACCCAACCAATATTTATTGAGTACTTTCTATATGATATATATTGATGTAAGGTTGCAATGTGGAATTAATTGATATGGTCTGTCCTAGTGAAACATTCACTAAAATAATAAGAATATGCAAATAAATAAAAGTTATATCTCACATTGTAATCAAGGTTTATCTAATAGGAAACAAAATCTTAATACAGCACATTTCAGAGTAGAATTTAATATTGAAATAAAAGACCCACTGTACTTAATGATGAAAAATAAATTTAAATAAGTTTTTTTTTGAAAAAAGGTAACTTGGCTGGGCGCAGTGGCTCACGCCTGTAATCCCAGCACTTTGGGAGGCCGAGGTGGGTGGGTTACCTGAGGTCAGGAGTTCGAGACCAGCTTGGCCAACACCGTGAAACCCAGTCTCTACTAAAAATACAAAAATTAACCGGGTGTGGTGGCGGATGCTTGTAATCCCAGCTACTTGGGAGGCTGAGACAGGAGAATGGCTTGAACCCAGGAGGAAGAAGTTTCAGTGAGCCAAGATGGCGCCACTGCACTCCAGCCAGGGTAACAGAGTGAGACTCTGTCTAAAAAAAAAAAAAAGTATACTTCTCTTCTATAAAAGTGCTTGAGATGAAGAAGCAGAAAGGTTTGGATACTATGAAAGCGTAATGAATATGTAAACTTCAAGAACAATGTGCTTATCTACTTATGTTGAAAGTGCATATAACTTCTAACATAGCAGTTTTACATCTAGAAATATAATCTAGAAAACTCTCTTATATAAACATTGTCATATAGCCATATAAGATGTTAGATTGGACATCATAAACTTGCCGTATTTGACTACGTATTACTTGCATTAATATGCAACACTAGTTAAAATAAATGAAATCTACATGTCTTGACATAGATAAATGTAAAAAGCAAAACAGTAAAAAAAGATTACGAAAGAAATAAACAGTGTGATATATTTTAATTTAGAAAGAAAATGTAGAAAGCATACAAAGCAATACCATGTGTTGTTAATGATATGTATGTATGTAGTAAAAGTATAAAAACCTAAATGGGTGAGATACACGTACTTTTTTTAAAAAAATAGTCAATGAATAAACTAGAGTGTTTGCCTTTTTGTGTATGTTTCAGAAAAGAAACTACAGGGATTTAAGTGGAGAGACAATAAAAGAAGAGGAGAAATATTCACGGATAAAGAGGAGGAAAAAGTACTAAAAATAAGTATAATATTGTCAAAATATATCTCATACATAAAAATAATTCAACTCTCTCAGGTCAGGGTGACTTTGACACAGGTCTACAGGATCAGGAGAACAAAAGTAACACACAGTTTTTGAAAGATCTTACTTAAATTTATTTTAAGAATATAAATCAGCAAGTCAAGATTTTATTGTATTGTTGAATTTTGAAAATGCTCTATTTATCTTCCTTGAATTTATTTTGACTTGCTAGCATATCTTTCTCTAAATTTTCTGAAATATTTCAGACTTTAATTTATAACTGTTTTCTTTTCTATTTCTTTCCCCTTCCTAGACTTTCTTTTATTCTGTTATGCTGTGAACTGTTTCATTTCTTAGACATTTTTACATGGCCACAAATTTTAGTTGGCATAGTACCAGTGACAAAATTATCTATATCTTGTATGCCATTTTTTTGTATAGCTATTTAATATCTACTGTATCTAACAGCTACCAAAGAAGAGGATGTATAAATAATATCAAAGACAGTAAAAACAAGATTTAATTTATCCTAAATCTAGTATTAAGATTTCTGGTTAAAACAAATTCATCTAGTTTTAGCCAAATCTCAGAATGACTCAGTTCATTAATTTCAGATACAACAGAAAACAAAATGCATTGCAAGTATAAAGTAAAGGATGAAATCTTACTCATGACATGTTGAGGAAATTAAGATTATTGCATTTTAATGCTATAGTGAATTAATATACTTAATTTATTTTTATTATCTTAAAATTGCAAATTACGATTCTGATATTTTTAAAACTTTGTAAAAGTAAACAGGATTAATCTAAAATAGGTTATAATTAGTACTAAATTTTTAAGCATACTTATGTTTTAATTAATAATTTATAGAATAAACTAAATTTTTTCTTTTTGTAAATTATAATTGCATATAGGAAGAATTCATTTCCAGACTCATAATTTATTATAACAGTGTATCCTTAGAAGTTATATGATTTAATGTCTCTGCATGGTGTAAGCATCATTGTACATTTAGTTTCAAGCAATCAAAAAAGTAGGATTAGAATTAGACAATGTATTAATACATGCTGCATTCTATAAAAATCCAAAAAAAAAAAGAAAAAAGAAATTTGAAAGACAAACCAAAAACTTGAAACAGAAAAATGACAAAATAGGTACCTTGCAGCTGATGGAGTTAGGCAATTGTGAAGCAAAAATAAAGTAGAATGTTGTACTAGAATAATAGTGGAGCATGTGTTAATTTGTTTGTAAGTAAAGTTAGTTTGTTTTTTAAAAAAATTTGTAGGTACATGCATGTTTTGATGCAGGCATATAATGCATAATTACCACTGGTAAATGGGGTACCCATCCCCTCAAATATTTATCCTTTGCATTGCAAACAATCCAATTATACCTTTAGTTATTTAAAAATGTACAATTATATTATTGAGTATTGTCACCTATTGCTATTGTGCTATCAAATACTAGACCTTACTCATTCATTCTATCTATTTTTTTGTACCCATTAACCATCCCCACCTCTCCCCCACCATCCTTCCCAGCCTGTGGTAACCACTCTTCTATTCTCTATGGGTTCAGTGTTTTGATTTTTAGATCCCACAAATAAGTGAGCACATGCTATGTTGTCTTTTCGTGCCTGACTTATTTTACTTAACATAATGATCTCCAGTTCCTTCTATATTGTTGCAAATTACTGAATCTCATTCTTTTTTATGGCTGAATAGTACTCCATTGTGTATAAGTACCATATATATTTTTTTATCCATTCATCTGTTGATGTACACTTATGTTGCTTCAAAATCTTGGCTATTGTGAATAGTGTTGCAATAAATATGGAAGTACAGATATCTCTTTGATATATTGATTTCCTTTCTCATAGGTATATATCCAGCAGTAGGATTACTGGATCACCTGGTAGCTCTTTAGTTTTTTGAGGAACCTCCAAACTGTTCTCCATAGTAGTTGTACTAATTTCTGTTGCCATCATATATGAGGGTTCTCTTTTTGACATATTCTCACCAATATTTGTCATTGCCTGTCTTTTGGATATAAGCCATTTTAACTGGAGTGAGGTGACATCTCATTGTAGTTTTGATTTGCATTTCTCTGATGATCAATGATGTGAAGTTGAGAACCTTTTCATAAGCCTGTTTGCCATTTGTATGTCTTCTTTTAAGAAATGTCTATTCAAATTGTTTGCCTATTTTTAAATTGGATTATTAGATTTTTTCCCTATAGATTTGTTTGAGCTCCTTATCTATTCCGGTTATTAATTCTGGTTATTAATTCCTTGTCAGATGGGTAGTTTGTAAATATTTTCTCCCATACTGTGGGTTGTTTTGTCACTTTGTTGATGGTTTCCTTTGCTGCGAAGAAGCTTTTCAGGTTGATGTGATCCCATTTGTCCATTTTTGCTGTGGATGCCTGTGCCTTTGGAGTATTGCTCAAGAAGTCTTTGCCCACTACAATGTCCTAGGGAGATTCCTCTAAGTTTTCTTGTAGTAGTTTCATAGTTTGAGGTCTTTAATTATGTAATTCATATTAATTTGATTTTTGTATATGGCAAGAGATAGGGGTCTAGTTTTATACTTCTGCATATTGATATCCAGTTTTTCCAACACTATTTGTCTTTTCTCCAGTGTATATTCCTGGCACCTTTGTCAAAAATGAATTCACTGTAGGTGTATGGATTTGTATTTGTGTACTCTGTTCTCTTGGTCAATGTGTCATATTTTTTATGCCAATACCATGCTGTTTGGGTGACTACAGCTCTGGAGTATAATTTGAAGTCATGTAATGTGAGTCCTCCAGTTTTGTTTATTTTGCTTAGGGCAGTTGTAGCTATTCTGGGTCTTCTGCAGTTCCATATAAATTTTAAGGTAGTTATTTCTATTTTTTGTGAAGAATGTTATTGGCATTTTGGTAGGGATTGCATTGAATCTATAGATAGCTTTGGGTAGTATGGACTTTTTTTTTTTTTTTTTTTTTGAGATGGAGTCTTGCTCTCTTGCCCAGGCTGGAGTGCAGTGGTGCAATCTCGGCTCACTGCAAGCTCTGCCTCCCAGGTTCTTACAATTCTCCTGCCTCAGCCTCCTGAGTAGCTGGAACTACAGGTGCCTGCCATTGCGCCCAGCTAATTTTTTTTTTTTGTATTTTTAGTAGAGACGGGGTTTCACCATGGTCTCAATCTCCTGACCTCGGGATCTGCCTGCCTCGGCCTCCCAAAGTGCTGGGATTACAGGCGTGAGCCACTGCACCCAGCCTAGTATGGATTTTTAACAATATTGATACTTCCAATCCATGAACACAGAATATTATCCTTTTAAATTTTTTGTCACCAGTGTTTTATAGTTTTCTTTAGAGATCTTTCACTTCTTTGGTTAATTCCTAGGTATTTAATTTTAATTGTGGCTATTGTAAATGGGATTTCTTTTTTAGATTGTTCACTTTTGGCATATGGAAATGCTACTGAGTTATGTGTGTTGATTTTGTAACCTGCAACTTTACTGGACTTTATCAGTTCTAACAGGTTTTTTTTTTTTTTTTGTAGAGTCTTCAGGTTTTTCCAAATATAACATCATATCATCTGCAAACAAGGACAATCTGATTTCTTCCTTTGTAAGCAAAATCTTTATAACTATGAAATAGCAGATGAGGAAATCATTATGCTAATGCTACAATCCTGCTTCTGCTTTTGATAAACTATCAAACTAAATAAATATGTTTTTAATCTTTAGGTTAATGAAACTTTTTGGTCTATTTTCACTAAATAATATATTTTTGCTTTCATTAAGAAAAGGAAACTTTTCTTGCTTACTAGTTCATTAGCTAAATTTCTGCAAGTGATTTTTGAAAATAAAGAAAACGTACCTGTTTCTAAATGACTTATTTATACTTTATCAGATGAACTTTGGAGAAGTTTCCTGTCTGTAAAAAGGAGTCTCCCATCAGCCTTTGCAGGGAATTTGTGAGTATTACAGATATTTTGGGCAAAGTTGTGGGTACATAGGAAACTATTAAGTTTATCATGTTTATTAATAATTTATGGTATTATTTACATTATATTCAGACATATATGTTTTAAAAATCAAGTTGATCAAATGTTTGTTGACATGTTTTTACTTTCTTGGTGTTTTTTATTCTATTTTTCATGAAAGCCTATTTTTTTTCACATGTTAAGTTTGACCCCCTCATCATTTTACCAGCCAATGTTTCCTCCAGTTTTTCTCTGTATTTTAATGGATTTTTATCTGTTACATCCTTCTCAATGCAAAAGCCATTCCCTTCCTTGTAATAAAATTCAACCTATTGTTGGGTTTTATTACTTAACACTTTTTCTGTTAACTACAATCCAATTAATATCTTCCATCTCTACTAGATATCCTTTACCTTATTTATGTCCTTTCGCCCTTTGTAAAGCTTTTAGTGGAAAAACTAAATATGTACATAATAATATAATGAACTTCCATATACCTATTGCCTATTTTCAAAATTGTTAGTACATTGCTAATATTATTTACAAATAAAACACATCAGAATCTACTGGAACATAAGTGACCTCAACATAATTATAGGATACAAGATAAATATTTAAAAAATCAATTATATGTCTATATACTAACTATGAACAATTGAAAGGAATAATACCATTTACAATAGCATGTTAATCAAAATATTTGCAAGATCTGCACTCTTGATACAAAAAATTTTTTCATATTAGAGAAAACCTAAATGGGAAAAACAAGACTTTCTTCATAATTTGGAAGACTCAATATTGTTAAGATGTCAATTCTACCCAAGTTGATCAATATATCCAACAATCCTAATTGCTTTTTGTAGAAATCGATATGCTGATTATAAAATGTCTATGGAAATACAAGCGACCTAATAACCAAAATACCAAATACCTAAAAATCAAACTTTGAAAAAGAAAAACAATGTTTTGTAGTTAAAACACTAGTCTATAAGTCCTAGAAACAAGAACTTATAATACTTGGTTTCTAATGTTGCTATAAAGCTATTTTAATCAAAACAGTGATATTGGCATAATAATCATAGGTTAGTAGAAAATAATAAAATCCAGAAATAGACCTGCACGCGTAAGGTAAATTGATTTTTGACAAAATTTCCAAGGCAGTTCCATAGGGAAATTAAAGTCTTTCAACAAATATTGCTGGAAAAAAAGTATTCATCCATACATATGATGGAAAAAAAATAAATTTAAAAATACGTACCTGAGAATATATGCAAACTTTAACCCCAACTGGGTAGTAATAGCCCTTTTAATAAGAATATTATAAATAATTGAGCTAAAAAGGGGAAATTCCATGACTTTGGGTTAGGCAAAGATTTCTTAGTGTAAAAAAGCATAATCACTAAAAGAAAACTATTGATAAACTCAATATCATAACAATTAAAATATTTTGCTCCTCAAAAGATTCTGTTTAAAAGTGAAGAGTTTAATCTGATAGAGTACTCTATATGCAAAAAAACCAAAACTAATAACTCATTAGTAAGAGAAAAGTTAAAAATGGACAAAATAAAAAAAAAAAAAGAAAATAAGTATGTGGAAAAATGTTCAGTATCATCAGGGAAATGAAAATGAAAACAAAGGTAATGCAAATTACCATACTACAATACCATATATACCCACAATCACTGTCTACAATGTGAAAGTACCTGGCAATAAAATTGTTGGCGAAGATGTATGTACAATAAGCATACAATCCATGTGTCTATTTGAATATTCTAATTATTTCAATATTCTAATTATATAACTGTTTTAAGGACTTGGCAAATTTCAAGAAAATTCAGAGAAACAAGGAAATTTGGAAGGCAACAAGTGAACAAAATAAGAAAATTAACAAGGAAATGGAAATAATTTTAAATATCAAACAAATTCTGGGGCTAAAGAATGAAATAAAAAACTCAGTGGGAGTATTAACAACCAAATTGATCAAGAAAAGAATCTGAACTAAGGAATAGGTTATTTGAAAATAATCAGAGGAGAAAAAAATGAATGAAGAAAGCTTACAGGATTTATGGGACAGTATCAAAAGAGCAAATTTTCAAGTCACAGGTGTTAAAGGGGTAAAAAGCTTATTTAAGGAAATAGTAGAAAACTTTCCAAACCTGGAGAAGCATATAAATATCCATGTAAAGGAAGATCTAAGGTCTAATCAGATCCAATTCAAATGGGACCGTATCGATATATGTTATAATCAAATAGTTAAAATTAGGAGAAAATAACATACAAGGAGGTACTAATACGACTAGCAACAGATTGCTCAGCAGAAAAGGCTATGAGAAAATAGGGTGATATCTAGTAGTTAAAATGTTGAAGAAAGTAAACTTGCAACCAAGAATATCATACCCAGCAAAGCTGTTCTTCAGAAACAAAGAAGAGGTAAAGATTTTCCCAAGGAAAAAGCAGAGGAATTTAATCACCACAAGACCTGTCTTGCTAAATGCTAAATGGAGTTCTTCAAGCTGAAAGAAAAAGATTCAAAGTATAACACTCACTGGTAAGTACACTATCAAATTATAATACTCTTGTACTGTAAGGGTGGTGTGTAAATCATTTATATCTTTAGTATAAATATTAAAAGACAAAACTGTTTAATAGCTACAATAATTTCTTGAGATATTCAATGTAAAAATATGGAAATAGAGACACTGAAAATTCAAAATGTTCAGAGAGGAGCGAAGTAAAAGTATAAAGTCTCTTCTTTGGTATTAAAGTTTTTATCAGATTAAAATAACCTGCTATAATTGTAAAAAATTTTTGTAAGCTTCATAGTAACCACAAAGTGAAAAATCTATTAGTAGATACACAGAAAAAAAAAGTAAGGAATCAAAGAATAGCACTAGAGAAAATTACTTAACCACAAAAGACAATAAGAGGAGAAATGGAAAACAAGAGCAAACTAAGCACAAAGTTCGTAGGAAGAAGGAAATAATAAAGGTGAGAAAAGAAAAAAATAAACACTAGAAAGTTAATATAATAAATCAATAAAACTAACAGGTTTTTGAAAAGATAAACCTTTAGCTAGACCAACAGAAAAAGAAGACTCAAATTCCAAAAATCCAAAAGGAGACATTAAAACTGATACAACAGGGGAAAAAATCACAAGAGACCATTATGAACAATTTATATATCAACAAACTGAATAACCTAGAAGAAATGGGAAAATTCCTAGAGATATGCAACCTACCAAGATTAAATTGCAAAGAAATAGAAAATCTGAACAGACTAATAATGAGTAAGGATATTGAATCAATAATAACATGTCTCCCAACAAAGAAAAGAATGGGAACTGATGGTTTCACTGCTAAATTTTATTAAACATTTAAAGAAGAGCTAATATCAGTGCTGTTCAAATTGTTTCAAAAAATTGAAAAGGAGGAAATCATTCAAAACTGATTTTATGAGGCTAGCATTATACTGGTACCAAAGTCAGACAAGGACACTGTGAAAAAAGAGAACTGACAAACACAGATGCAGACATCCCCAACAAAATATGAACAAACTGAATTCAACAGCACATTAAAAAGATCATTCATTATGATCAAGTGAGATTCATCCTAGAAATGCAAGAACAGTTCAACATATCCATATCTATAAATGTGATACATCACATCAACAAAATGAAGGACAAAAAATAAACAATCCTTTCAACAGAGGCAAAAAAAGACTTGGACAAAATAGAATATACTTTCATGATAAGGAAAAACTCAACAAATTAGATATAGAAGGAATGTACCTCAACACAATAAAGACCACATGTGACAAACCCACAACTACGATACTTAATGTGAAAAAGTTAAAAGCTTTTCCTCTAAGATTCAAAACAAGTCACAGATGTTCGGTCTTGCCACTTCTAGTCAACATAGTCTTAGAAGTCTGAGCCACAGCAATTAGACAAGAGAAAGAAATAAAAGCACTCAAATAGAATTGGATGAGGTAAAATTGTCTGTTTGCAACAACGTGATATTATATATTGAAAAACCTAAAGATTTCACCAGAAAAACCTGTTAGAATTACAATTTCAGTGAAGTTTCAGGATACAAAGTCAACATACAAAAGTAGGTAACATTTCTATACACCAATACTAACTATCTGATAAAAGGAAACAATCCTACTTGTAAGAGCTACAAAAAATACTTAGAAGTAAATTTAACCAAGAAGATAAAAGATCTCTACACTGAAAACTATAAAACATTGATTAAAAAAATTGAAGATGACACAAATGAAAAGAAAGATATCCCATGTTCATGCATTGGGTGAATAAATATCACAAAAATATTCATGCTACCCAAAGCAATAAACAAATTCAGGTAATCACTATCAAAATACCAAAAATATTTTTCCAGAGAAACAAAACAGCAATCTTAAAATTTTGAAATACAGAAGACCCCATATAGACAAAATGACCTTGAACAAAAAGAATAAACCTAGAGATAATCTACTACAAAGTTATAGTAGCCAAATTGGCATGATACACATATGGAACAACAGAGTCACTTATTGTTCAGAGATAAATCGATATATTTACAGCCACCTGAGTCTCAGTGAAAGTGCCAAGATACACAGTGGGGAAAGGACAGTTAATAAATGTTGGTGGGAAAACTGGATACCTGCATGCAGAAGAATGAAACTGGACCCGAAACTGTAAAACTACTAAAGAAAACACAGGAAAAGCTCCACAATATTGGTCTGGGCAGTGATTTTTTTTTTTTTTTTTTTTAGATAGGACCTCAAAAGCAAAAATAGACAAATGGACTGCAACAAACCAAAATGCTTCTGCACTTCAAAGGAAAGATACAACTCACAAATTGGAGAAAAAAAATGTTTGCCAATTATACACTAGAAAAGAAGTTAATATCCAGAATATACAAGGAACATACAACTCACAGATTGAGGAAAAACATTTGAAAAGTATTCTTTGGATAAGAGATTAATATCCAAAATATATAAGGAACTCATATCAGTAGGAAGAAAACAGATAACCCAATCAAAAGTGAGCAAAGGACCTGAAGAGCCATTCCCAAAAAGAGACATATATACAAATGACCAACAGATACATGAAAACATGATCAATATCATGAGTCACCAGGGAAGTCCAAATTAAAACCATGATGAGATATCACCTCTTATCTGCTAAAATGGCAATTATAAAAAAGATGAAAGATAAGTGTTGGTGGACCCTTGCACAAGCTGTTGATGGGAACGTAAATTCATGTGGCCAATATGGAAAATAATATAAAGGTTCCCAAAGAAATTAATACAAGTATTTTATAATCCAGAAATCCCACTACTGGATATATATCCAAAGGCAATGAAATCATTACGTTGAAGAGATGTCCACACCTCCCTATTCACTGCAGCATTATTTACAGTAGCCAAGATATGGAATCAAACTAAGTGTTCATCAATGGATGAATGGATAAAGAAAATGTCGTCTATATACATAATGAAATACTACTAGTCATAAAGAGAAGGAAATTCTGCCATTTGCAGCAAAATGGATGAACTTGGAGAATATCATGTTAAGTGAAATAAGCCAGGCACAGAAAGACAAATACTGCATGATGTCACTCATATGTGGAATCTACAAAAGTTGGTCTTAAAGAAGTAGAGAGTATATCAGTGGTTATCGGGGGCTGTTGTGGTTGGGGAAGTAATGGTGAAAGGATACAAAATTTCTATTTGGAGGAATAAGTGACTATAGTTAATATCAATATATCTTATTTGTGAAAGAGATGTTAGTTGTTCTCACCAGAAAAAAATAACTTTATGAAGTAAGTCATATGTTAATTAGCTGTATTTAGTCATTTCACAATGGGGCCTTGTGGGCTGTGGGTTGGACAAGCTTGATGTAATATATTTATCTAGCCAGGTATCTAAATATGTATCTTAAGGATGACTGCCTCAATTTCCAGCCCCTCAATTCTGTTTCTGCTCAGCTCTGCTGTAATTACCTCCTTTAAATCTGCTCACAGGCTGATTCAGAGAAACAATTTTCTGAGAATTGACTCAGAATTCATTAGGATTGAATAGATACTGAAAAGATATAAATAGTTAAAGTTGGATGTTACTTAATTTACTTGAGAATGAGTATTTTATGATTGCTTTATATAAGTAAAAGACTTTTTTGTTTCCTTAGCAGAAAACAGCCTCTTGAAATATCTTTTCTTTCTCAATTTCTCCTCTCTCTGCCCCACCCATTCCCATCACCGTAAGACTTAAATCAGTCTGTAATCTGTCCTTCAGCTCTATGTGTTATATGATAAATGTGCTAATAACCTTGAATTCTTTCCAGTCCTCCTTGGCTTCAGATCATAGGAACCCTTCTTAGGAAAGAAAATGGACTTTCAAAGATTAGAATTACCACGTAACAGATAGACGGGAGCCAAAACCCACAAGCCTTGAGAAGAGATAAAAAATACTGATTTCTGTGATGTCTTCCACCTTCCAGTTTTACAAAGAGTTACTTCCCCTTCTCTGACAGTTACAGGTCAGCTGCTGCTCCTGGAAGCCAGCAGGTCTTCCTCCATCATACACAAGACAAATACATGCAAGGCAGTTTCTAACAGGTCAGCACTGTTTATAAGTTAACTCTAAATTGCTTCCCTGGCCCAGTTTTAAGCTCTGCATTCATACTTATCCCTCATTCTCTAAGTCTCTGACCTGAGATTATTTTTTTCTGGTTTGTGGGTCTAGGTGTCAACTCTTGTAATATTTACTGTTCCCCAGATTGAAGCATTTATCATCCTAGACTATAATTTCTCTTGCCTACTTTGATAGCCCCAGGGTTTCCCTAAATCAGCCTAATACGTGAAAGAAAGGAGCTATAAAGATGCTTTTATACATTACAGCAGAATAATTCCTGAATGAGACTCTACTCAATTACAGAAAAATTCAAACCCAACATCTTTTGCTGTTATACCATGTACTGTGAAGCAATACACGATATTTCTTGGTTAGACTGTGCTAAATGAAAGCTTGTGAAGAATATATGATTATGATCATTGCTCTAAAACACAATTTGAGAGACTAAATTTTGGGAAAAATTCCAACACCTTGAGCTTTCTACCTAATAAATAAGGAACTTAGACATAAACAGGAAATATTTCTTTACTTTTGGTTTCCTGTTTAAAACTTTTTGACTCCTTTTCTGTTGTTGAATTCACTGTATCAGAGAATGAATGGTCGTTTCTGACACCCCTGATGATTTACAGAAAAATGCTTCCTAACTTCTAGAATTTCAGTCTCAACCCAGTGCATTCATGTGCCTTACTACTTTCTTCACATATTCTGTTATATGTCTCACAGGCATTTCAGGTTTGTTTTCCGAATCTGACCCCTAGACCTTTACCTATTCCCCAAACCTTTTTTTCTGTCTTTTTTATCCAGGTATACCTATTGTCCCACTCACAGAATCTGAAAATTGTGCTGTCCTTACCATTGCCCTCACAAAAATTCTATCCCACTTCCAAAATGTATTTCAAAATCATCTACTTTTCCCAGTCTCCACTCTAATTCAAATCACTGTCACTTACATCCTGGACTGTGCAATAGCCTCTTTTGCCATTTTTCCCCTTCTATGTACTCTTGCCTCCCTCCGATCCATTATCCACATAGCAAGGGCAATCTTAAAATTTAATGATCTTCTCTGCTGGAAACTCTTCAGTAACTCCCTGTTGCGTGTTGGATATGACCCACATCTTTAACATGGTCAGCAAAGCCTCACATAATCTGTCCCTTAACATTTCCATATTGATTTTATAATATGCTCCCAGGAGCTTGCCGCAATCCAGCATGTTGGTTTTCTTAGTTACTTTAAAGCACTCAAAACTTTCCTCCATTGTCCTTAGGCCATGCTGTTCCTCCGGCCTGGCACACACTTCCTTCACTGTCTTTACCAGTCTAAATTAAAATACCACTTCCTGACACATGTACATTTACATTTTTAAAAATTGTTTTGCCTGATAATTCTTGCTGGAGGATTTTCCCTGGCCAACAAAAGCTAGTCGGCCCATGTAAGAGGCAGGTCACAAGTCCTAAGGAATTAATGCTTCCTCTCCTCCCCATTTCAGGAACAGCCTCCAACCTATGACTGATGGGAGTGAGAGGCGACTACCCCAGCTCCCTCAGCTGGAACAAAGAGTATTGTACTTTATCTCTAAGTGTTCCTAGATGGACTGAGCCCCAGTTGCCCAAATGGTAACCTATTTAATAACATACCTTGAAAAGAATTTCTTCTCTTCCCTTTTTTCATGTCTGCAATCTTTTATCAGTGCACCTCCCAAATAAGCTCCATGTATCTTCTTCTCCGTCTTGGATCAACTTCTAGAGGATTCAAGCATAAAGTACAAGGAATTTTGTTATGAAGGCAGAATCATTTATTTAACAAAGTCCTGTATACCTAAAAGCATTACTAGGAACTCATTCTGCATGCTCACTATGTACATTTTGATCCAAAAAGAATTGACAATTTAGAATTATGCAGTAGTGATGCCCATGTAATCTGCAATTATTCATGTATCTCTGTATGCAAATCCGTGTGTTTATGTGAGTTAAATATGTGACCATTTTAACTACGTTTGTAAACATATGTATGAGTTAAAGACTAATTATTGATGGATATATGTATCTGTACAAGCGTATGTTTGCATGAGTTATCTATATGGCTACTTTATCTGTGATTACTTACATGTTTGGATTTTTAAAAAATATTATTTTGATTGTCTCATGCTAGGAAAACAGGGTTTAAAAACCTGTTTAAATGCCCTTTAATAATATTCTACCTTGATAAAACAAATTAGATATAATATTGAACTATTGAGTACCAGGTAGCCAATCAACTGTTTTGATTACTTATAATACCAAATTTGTCTTCCTAAGTAATGGAAAACACTGGCTATAAGTAAGAACAGAGGCAGCAGCAGCAGAGGAAACACTTGAGTAGAAGATGCCAAAAGCTATCCCTATGAATGTTTGTGGTTGTTTGTTTTCTCCATTGGCAGGCCAGGCTGGCCTTCAAAAATGCTCCTAGGTCAGCTTTCATTATGGCAAGGGAACTCCATGTCTCTAAAGCTCATCTTCTGAGGTTTGTTGACCTTGGAGAACTTGGGTGTGGTCATTTATAAATAAGTTAGTGATATAGACATAATTTATAGGTCATCTTTTAATATAAAGTTAACAGGTATAGTCCATGGCACGTTTCCACAAATGGTAAAAAATAGGTAAGCTTTTTGAGAGGAGGGAGAATCAACCCAGATAAGGAGTTAAAACTTAAAGAAACAAATTAAATAAAAGTCTATCTTGTTATATTAAAAGGTAAAGTAAAATACTGCCTATTTCTCTTTTTTCTTTTTTTTGAGAGGGAGTCCTGCTCTGTCGCCCAGACTGGAGTGCACTGGCACGGTCTCGGCTCACTGCAATTTCTGCCTCCTGGGTTCAAGCAATTCTCTTGCCTCAGCCTCCCAAGTAGCTAGGACTACAGGCACTACAGGCGTCCCACCATGCCCAGCTAATTTTTTTGTGTGTTTTTAGCAGAGACGGGGTTTCACAGTGTTAGCCAGGATGGTCTCAATTTCCTGACCTCATGATCTGCCCGCCTCAGCCTCCCAAAGTGCTGAGATTACAGGCGTGAACCACCACGCCTACTGTCTATTTCTAACTAAATATCTACCATTAACGACTCACTACTTTACCTTTTAATCTAACAAGATAGACTTTTATTTAAATTGTTTCTTTAAATTTTAACTCCTTATGGGTTGACTCTCCCTCCTTTCAAAAAGCTTACCTATTGTCTCCTTACACTTAAGATTGAGTTTTAGGAAGCTTATTGTAGCAGGATGGTTGGGGAAGGAATTCTGGTACATATGCTATGCATTCTTGGTGACCTCCAGTCCTCTGTGCTGGTCCCTTGGTGATCTCCAGGACTACATGGTATACATGAATCCTGAGCTGAGATCTACCAATATGTGCCTCATCCAGCTGGTCTTTTGGACTGTCCTACCAGTACTGATGATGAAGATTATAATCCCTAAAATTTGTATCCACTGATGGCCTCCTTATGGATCCAAATGTTAATTGCCTCATTGATTTTTTTTTAGCACTGTTATGTCCCAACACTAAACATGTGGGAATTCCCAGGCCTGGCACACTATGTGTAGGCTGTGAGGATCAGGGCTCTATCTCATGCCCATGCTTATAGGCACTGCCATCTGTCATTATTCTTCCATGCCATGCTGGACATGGTAGTGAAATGTAGCATCAGTTGGCTGTTCTTAATGTCTTCCTTAACTTCTCCAGGTTTTCTTTCATAGTGTTTGTCATCTTCCCCTCTAATTTTTTCTAGATCCTTTCTTGTATTATTCTCTAACACAAACTTCCCATATGAAACATCCTGTTTATACTATGCTCTGATTTATTGTCAAATCCTATACTTATATTCCCTGAGGGGATTCTAAACTATAAATATATTTGAGTTTAGAAACTCCCTTTTTTCCTCAGCAAAGATTGGTTTTCAATAATAATTTCTAGCTATGATTCAAAGATCATTTGGGAAATCAAAATTTTAGCCTGGACTGTGTTTATTTTATTACAACAAAAACACAAATGCTCTTAAAGTAACAGATGTCTCTGACTAAGAGAAAGATCACATTCAAGAACAAAAAATAAAAAATAACATTACTATATTTCAAAAATAGTATTTGTATTATTTTAACAACAAATCATGCAAAGATTTACAACACTTCCATAGCCCTACCTAGATTTTGAAGGTTGCTCACTTTGGGATGAAGCAGTGTTTCTAAAAATGTTTTTGTTGTTCCAACTCTCCTTTTTCTTGTCAGTTGACAATAATTTATGAAATCCTACACTCACAAATTACAAATAAGACTGGGGCATTTCCTTAGGTCATGGAGCACTTTAGTGGAAAAACCAGAGATTTTCTTTTTTATTACTTAATGACTAAAAGCAACCCACCCCAAAATGAGAATCTACTAGGGAAATTTTGTAAGAAAAAATAGCAACCAAGAGTTTTTCCTAATCTTTAGAAAGCAATGGTTTGTTACAAGATTGACTATAAGTTTTGGTGCATGATGGATTTAGAAGTGTGAAACAGTTATTGCAAAATTGAAAGAATTGGCCTTATTGTTAACAATATATTCAACTGTTAAGAATCTTTAGAACATATTGCAGTAGCTATCTGGCTACCCACTAGAGAAAAAGGACAAGATATTAAAGGTTTGGAGGGCAAAAATAAAAACCTAAATAATTTAGAGTTTTATTCAACACATACCTTTTTAAATAAACCTCTGGAATGTGATTACATAAAAATCTTACACAATTTCTTTAGAACATATTCATTTCCTTTGCCAAACTCGGTTATTTTTCCTTTTCCTAGTTAACCTTGCTCCTCCAACAGACAAGAAATATGGAAACAAAACAAATATGATCTTCTAGGTTAATCATAATTATGAAAAATACTTTTGATACTGATTTCCAGTTTATATCCATAAGACCTCAGATTTTGAATTTCACTTCAAAACAAAGAAACTCAACAAGAAATTAAACAATGGAAGAGTATTATGTTTCTCATTTTTCAAATAATAAGAAGCTAGTAGTTATGAATAGCAGATCAGAGTCCTTTTAATTGTGTTAAAGAAAATGCTTTACTTTCTGCTTACATCAAAACTATAAAATTACTTCATAAAATCCAAATGCATATAACTCAACTATAACAGCTACTACATTATATTGCCCTTGTGTAATTTATGCCAAATATTTCTCAAATTATAGATTTTAATTTACCTCTTTAAATTAAATCTTACACCAAGAATATGCATCAAACATAAGATATTTGAGTAAATCCTGGTATTTGAATAAATTTAATTGGATTTTATTGATGGTATGGCCTGAGCTTGAAAAAGCCCCTAATATTTCTATTTCTAATGTATTCTCCTGATAATTTGTTTGAAGGTGTATCTATAAAAGATACACTTGTGTTACCTTAAATGGTTACAGGATAAGAGACTTGGTATGTTAGAGAAATAGAGGACTTCACTCTTAGGTTACTCTTTCTGGACAGAATGCAGGACAGTCAAATAGAAACTTTCTACAGTTAGCATTTTTATAACATAGGAAATCTTAGGTTGTCATGGAGGCATTTAGGTAAATTGATTTCCATGGGCATATGCAGAACTTTCGGGTAAAAAACAGAAATTAACATAAATTGTCCAATCATTCTAATGGTGCCTTTAGATCCATATTTAGGTAAAATACGTTTGTACAGCACCAAAGCAATCTTGTAACATCCTTTCTTTTCACATAAAACTGGGGCACACCAGGGGGGCCTAAATGGGAAGACAAATGGAAAGAAAAAATATAAATGCTTAAATGTTTAGGAGCACATCTTCTTAAATAACCTCCACTTGTCTACTGAAGTGCCTAAGCAGTAAATGCATAAAACTGATGATGTTTATGGTGGCCATGGCACGAGAGCATAAAAACACAACAGCAGGGAATGGGTGGTCCTGGGGGAGAGAGAGATTATGGCAAGTTAAGCAAGAGAAACCTTAGATCGAACTGCCTCAGGGAGCTGAGGAGCCACATCATAAAACCAATCTGAGCCCAAAATAAAATTGGAAGGAAAGTCTATCCTAAAACACTTAACATCTAAAACATATTCGAAAAACTGTTACTGAACCAAAACCAAAGCCCTTAGAAGTAAGGTTCAAGCAATAGGATGCAAATAGCCTACAACTAGGGGCAGGGATAGATCAGGTAAACATTCTTGAACAGGTACTACATTGTTTAATGTATGACAGTAAGAGCAAAGATAATATTGCTCATTAGTTCACTCATTCAGCAGGTATTTATTTACTGAGTTCCTGCTGCATACCTGGTAAATTCTAGGCCTTGAGAATATATTGGCAATCAAAAAAAAAAAAAAACATTGTCCTCATGGGGATTAAACTTTAGTTGTGAGGACAGAAAATAAACAACAAAAAGGGCAGAACATGCAGTGTGCTAAGTGGTGATAGGTGCTATGGAAGAAACGAAACACGTTGAGGATAAGAAGTACTGTGTGAAAGGAGTAAGATGCAATTTTAAATGGCATAGTCAAAGTTTTCACTGACCTGAAAAAGGTAAGCAAGTCATGCACATTTCTTTGGAAGAGAGGTCCAGACAGAAAGAATATTAGGAGTAAAATCCTGAGGCAAGAATATGTTTGGCTTGTTTCAGAAAGAACAAGAAGGCTAATATAATTGGAATGGCATAAAAGAGGTGGGAGACAAAATAGGGCTCAAGTGATACACAGTTTTGTAGACTTTTCTAAGAATGTTAACATATGCAAAAGAAGTTCTCCATGTCTTTCGTTGTGAATGAGATGAGAGACTATTGGAAGATTTTAATAGATACTGAGATGATATTTTTTAGGGGACCACTCTGGCTGCTAGGCAAATAACAGATTATAGGGAGGCAAAAATAGAAATAGGGAATCTAGATAGGATGATATAGCAACAATCCAAGTAAGAGAAGATGACAGCAGGTGGTGATAAAGGAGGTGATGAGAAATTATCAGATACAAAAGCAGGGTTTCCTGACTTTGGCACTACTAAAATTTTGGGGTGAATCCTTATTTTTGTTGTGGAAACTTCCTTGTGAATTGTAGGATTTTTTTCATCTTTGTAAGTTATAATTTACTTTTAAATTATTGAGGTACATATTAGTTGTATATATTTATGGGGTATATAACATGTTTTGATATAGGCATGCAAAGCATAATAATCATATCATGGAAAATGTGTATCCGTTCCTTCAAGCATTTATCCTTTGTGATACAAAAAGTCCAAGTATACTCTTTATTTTTAAATATACAATTAAATTACTGACTACAGTGACCCTCTCATGCTAGCAAACACTAAGTCTTACTCATTTTTTCGATTTCCTTTTGTACGCATTAACCATTCATACCCCTCTCCTCCACTCCCACTACCCTTCCCAGCCTCTGGTAACCATCCTTCTACTCTCTATCTCCATGAGTTCTATTGTTTTCATTTTTAGATCCCACAAATAAGTGAGAAAATGGGATGTTTGTTGTTCTGTGTCTGGCTTATTTCACTTAGGATATTGACCTGCAGTTCCATCTATGTTGTTGCAAATGACTATTATTCTTTTTTTATGGCAGAATAGTACTCCATTGTATATATGTACCACGTTTTTAAAATCCATTCATATGTTGATAAACACTTAGGTTACTTCCAAATTTTGGCTATTGTGAATAGTGCTGCAATAAATATGGGAGTACAGATACCTTTTTGATACACTGATGTCCTTTCTTTTGGGTGTATTGATCCAGCAGTGGCAGTGCTGGATCATATGGTAACCCTCTTATTAGTTTTTTGAGGAACCTCCAAATTGTTCTCCATAGTGGATGTACTAATTTACATTCCCACAAACTGTGTGTGAGGGTTACCTTTTCTTCATATCCTACTCAGCAGTTGTCATTGCCAATCTTTTGGATAAAATCCATTTTTACTGGGGTGACATGATATCTCATTGTAGTTTTGATTTGCATTTCTCTGATGATCAGTGATGTTGAGCAGCTTTTCATGCCTGTTTGTCATTTTTTATCTTCTTTTGAGAAATGTCTATTCAAATTTTTTGCCCATTTTAAAATCAGATTATTAGATTTTTTTCCTAGAGAGTTGTTTGAGCTCCTTATATATTCTGGTTATTAATTCCCTGTCAGGTGAGTAGTTTGCATATACTTTCTCCCATTCTTTAGGTTATCTCATTCCTTTGTTCATGATTTCCTTTGCTGTGAGGAAGCTTTTTAACTTGATGTGATCCCATTTATCCATCTTTGTATTGGTTGCCTGTGCCTGTGGGGTATTGCTCAAAAAGTCTTTTCCCACTACAATGACCTGGCAAGTTTCTCTAATGATTTCTTGTAGTAGTTTTATTGATTGAAGTCTTTGATTTAATTACTTTTATTTGATTTTTGTATATGGCGAGAGATAGCAGTTTAGTATCATTCTTCTGCATATGGATATCCATTTTTCCCAGCAACATATATTGAAGAGATTATCTTTTCCCTTTATGTTCTTAGCATTTTTGTTGAAAATGAGTTCACTGTAGGTATGTGGATTCATTTCTGGGTTCTCTATTCTGTTCCATTGGTTTATATGCCTGTTTTTATGCAAGGATCATGCTGTTTTGGTGACTATGGCTCTATAGTATAATTTGAAGCCAGGTAATGTGATTCCTCCAGTTCTGTTCTTTTTGTTCACAATAGCTGTGGCTATTCTGGGTCTTTTGTGGTTCCATGTAAATTTTAGAGTGCTCTTTTCTATTTCTATAAAGACTTTGTTTGGTATTTTGATAGAGATTGCATTAAATCTGTAGGTTGTTTTGGGGTAGTATGGACATTTTAACAATATTGATTCTTCCAATCCATAAACATGGAATGTCTTTCCACTTTTTGGCGTCCTCTCCAATTTCTTTCATAAGTGGTTTACAGTTTTCATTATAGAAATCCTTTACTTCTTTGGTCAAATTAATTCCTATGTATTTAATTTTATTTGTGGTTATTGTAAATGGGGTTACTTTTAATCTTATTTTCAGATTGTTCACTGTTGTCATATAGAAATGCTACTGATTTTTGTGTGTTGATTTTGTACCTTGCAACTTTGTTCAATTTGCTTATCAGTTCTAATAGTTTTTGTGTGTTTGTGTGGAGTCTAGGTTTTTCCAAATATAAGATCATATCATCTTCAAATAAGGATAATTTGACTTCTTCCTTTCCAATTTGGATGCCCTTTATTTCTTTCTCGCATGTCATTGCTCTAGCAACTATTTCCAGTACTATGCTGAATAATAGTGGTGAAAGTGGACATCCTTGTCACGTTCTAGATTGTACAGGAAAGGCTTTCAGTTTTTCTCCATTCAGTATATTAGCTGTGAGTCTGTTGTATAAGGCTTTATGTTGAGTTATATTTCTTCTATAACCAGTTTTTGAGGGTTTTAACATGAAGGGATGTTGAATGTTATCAAATGCTTTTCCAGCATCAGATGAAATGATTTTATGGTTTTTGTCCTTCATTCTGTTGATAGGATATATCACATTGATTGATTTGCATATATTTAACCATCCTTGCATCTCTAATAAATCTCACTTGGTCATACTAAATGATGTCTCTAATGTGTTGAATACAGTTCACTAGTATTTTGCTGAAGATTTTTACATCAATATTCATCAGAGTTATTGACCAGTAGTTTTTTTAATGCATCTTTGTCTGATTTTGAAATAAGGGTAATACTAACCTATAGAATGAGTTGGGAAGTATTCCCTCATCCTCTGTTTTTCAGAATGGATTGAGTGGGATCGGTATTAGTTGTTCCTTAAATGTTTGGTAGAATTCAGCAGAGAAGCCATCAGATCCCAGGCTTTTCTTTACTGGGAGACTTTTTATTGTGGCTTTGTTCTCATTACTTTTTATTGGTCTGTTCGGGTTTTGCATTTCTTCATGGTTCATTCCTGGTAGGTTTTATGTGTCTAGGAAATTGTTCATTTCTTCTAGATTTTCCAACTTATTGGCATATAGTTTCTTATAGTAGCCACTAATGGTCCTTTGAATTTCTGCGATGTCAATCATAACATTTCCTTTTTCATCTCTGATGTTATTTGTCTCATCTCTTTTTTTGCATAATTAGTTAAAGATTTGTCAATTTTATTCAACTTTCAAAAACTAACTTTTGTTTATCTTTTTTTATTGTTTCATTTCAATTTTATTAATTTCAGGTATAATCTTTAAATGTCTTCTGATTATTTGGTTTTTGTTTGCTCTTCCTTTTCTAGTTTTTTAAAATGCGTCATTTGAAGCTTTTCTTCCTTTTTGATGTAGGCACTTAATAGTGACAGACTTCCCTCATAGTACTGCTTTTGCAGTATCCTGTAGGTTTTGATATGTTGTGTTTTAACTATCATTTGTCTCTAGAAAAATTTCAGTTTCCTTCTGAATTTCTTCATTGACCTACTGCTCATTCAGGATCATATTGTTTGATTTCCATGTATTCGCATAGTTTCTAAAATTTCTTTTTATTGATTCTTAGTTTATACCATTGTAGTCAAAGAAGATGCTTGATATTACTTCAAGTTTTTGAATGTTTTATTACTTATTTTGTGACTTAATTTATGGTCTATCCTTGAGAAAGATCCATGTGCTGAGGAAAAGAATGTGTATTATGCAGCTCTCGGATGAAACATTTTGTAAAAAATCTATTAGGTTCACTTGGTTTATAGTGCAGATTAAGGTTGATGTCTCTTTATTTTCTATATGGAAGATCTGTTTAATGCTGGAAGTGAGGTGTTGAAGTCTCCAACTGTTATCATATTCAGGTCTATCTCACTCTTTAGCTCTGATAATATTTGCTTTATATATCTTGGTGCTCCAGTGTTGGGTGCATATATATTTAAAATTGTTATATTCTCTTCCTGAATTGAGCCCTTTATCATTATATGGTGACCTTGTTTCTTCTTATAATTTTTGTCTTGAAATCTATTTTGTCTGACATAAATATAGCTACTCCTGCTCTTTTTTAGTTTCCATTAGCATGGAATATATTTTTCCGTCCCATTATTTTCAGTCTGTGTGTCTTTATAGGTGAAGTGTGTTTCTTTTAGGCAACAGATGATTGGATTTTGTTTATTTAAACATTTATTTTCAGTTTGGGAGCACATGTAAAGTTTCGTTATATAGGTGAATTCATGTCGTGGGGGATTGTTGTACTGATTACTTTATCACCCTGGTATTAAGCCTGATACCCAATAGTTACTTTTTCTGCTCCTCTCTCTCCTCCTACCCTCCATACTGAAGTACACCCTAGTGTTTGTTGTTCCCTTCTTTCTGTTCATGAGTTCTCATCATTTAGCTTCCACTTAATGTGAGAACATATAGTATTTGGTTTCCTGTTCCTGTGTTAGTTTGCTAAGGATAATACCTTCCAGCTTCATCCATGTTTTCACAAAATACATGATATTTTTCTTTAGCCAATCTATGTCTTTTGTTTGAAGAGTTTAGTCCATTTATAATAAATGTTATTGTTGATAAGGACTTCTGCCATTTTGCTATTTTTTTTTTCTGAATGTTTTGTGGTCTTCCTTCCTTCTTCCTATCTTCCATTTAGTGAGGGTGATTTGTTCTGGTGATGATTTAATTTCTTGTTTTTATTTTTTGTGTATCAATTGTATTTGTCTCTTTTCTTGGCTTGAGAGTACTATGAGGCTTTCAAATACTATGTAACAACCCATTATTTTAAGCTGATAACAATTTAATACTGTTTATTATACAAAGAAAACTAATACAGACTCTTCTACCCCTTAATTTCCTCCCTCTGCTTTTTAACTTTTTTGTTTATATCTTACTATACTGTCTTCAAAATTTGTTGTAGATATTTTTGATGGATTCATTATTTAGCCTTTCTACTTTAGATAGTAGTTTACACACCAAAGTTACAGTATTACAACATTCTGTTTTTCTGTGTACTTACTATTGCTAGTGAGTTTTGTACCCTCAGGTGATTTCTTATTGCTCATTAACAATCTTTCCTTTCTGTTGAGGTACTCCATTTAGCATTTGTTGTAGGACATGCCTGGTGTTGATGAAATCCCTCAGCTTTTGTTTGCCTGGGAAAGTCTATTTCTTCTTCGTGTTTGAAGATATTTTCACGTCTATACTACTCTAGGATAAAAGATTTTTCCTTCAGTACTTTAAATATGTCATGCCACTCTCCCTGACCTGGAAGGATTTCACTGAAAAGTCCGCTGACATACATATTGGAGCGCCATTGTATATTATTTGTTTCTTTTATATTGCTGCATTTACAATCTTTGTCCTTGATCTTTGAGAATTTGATTAATAAATGCCTTGAGGTAGACTTTTTGGGTTAAGTCTGCTTGGTAGATCTATAACCTTCTTGCATTTGAATGTTGAATTTTAAAAATTCTCTGTTATTATTTCTTTAAATAAACTTTTGATCTCTATCTCTTTCTCTGCTTTCTCTTTAAGGCCAATACCTCTTACATTTGCCCTTTTGAGGCTATTTTCTAGCTCCTGTAGCTGTGCTTCATTGCTTTTTATTTTTTTTTCTCCTCTTTGTATTATCAAGTAGCCTATCTATCTTCAACCTCACTAATTCTTCTGCTTGATCAAGAGACTCTGATGCATTCTTCAGTATACAAACTGTTTTTTGCAGCTCCAGAATTTTGCTTTTTATTTATTTCAATCTCTTTGCTTAATTCATGTGATAGAATTTTGAATTTATTCTCTGTGTTATCTTGAATTCCTTTGAGTCTCTTCAGAACAGCTATTTTGACTTTTCTATTGGAAAGAGCATATGTCTGTTTCTCCAGTATTGGTCCTTGGTCCTTATTTAGTTCATTTGGTGAGGTAATGTTTTCTTGGATTGTCTTGATACTTGCAGATGTTTGTGTCTGGGCATTGAAGAGTTAGGTATTTATTGTAGTTTTCATAGTCTGGGTCTGTTTGTACCCATTCTTCATGGGAAGACTTTCCAGATACTCAGAAGAAATTGAGTGTTGTGATCTAAGCCTGAACTGCTTTAGGTCTTGGACAATATCTGGGAGAATTCTCTGGATTATTGGGCAGAGACTCTTGTTCTCTTCCCTTACTTTCACCCAAACAGATTCTGTCTCTCTGTTCTGAGCCACATGGAGCCAGAGGTAGAGTCACACAAAGCTCCCCTAAGGCCACCATCACTAGGACTGTGCTGAGTCAGACCTGAAGCCAATACAACACTTGATCTCACCCAGTGCCTGTAGTAACTGCTCCTTGGCTACTGCCTATGTTTGTTCAAGGCCCTAGGGCTCTACTATCAGCAAGTGGCAAAGCTAGCCCAGCCTTTTTCTTTCTCTTTGGGGGAGCAAGTTTCCCCAGACCCCAGGTAGGACCAGAGGTGCTATCAGGGAGCCAGGGACTAGATTCAAAAACCTTAGAAGTCTTACTGGTATTCTGTTGTACTGCAGCTGAACTGGCACTCAAACCACAAGATGCAGTCTCTCCCACTGTTCCCTCCCCTTTCCAAATGCAGAGGAGCCTTGCTCCATGGCCACCACCAGCAAAGGCCCATGGGAAATACTGCCAGACTACCAGCAGTGTTTCCTTAAGGCCTAAGAACTCTTCGCTCAGCTTGTGGTGAATGCTGCCTGGCCTGGGACTCACCCTTCAGGGCAGCGGGTTCCCTTCTGGCCCAGGGCAGGTTCAGAAATGTCACCCAAGAGGCAAGGCCTAGAATCAGGGACCCCAAGAGTTTGCTTGGTGCTCTACCCCTCTGTGACTGAGCTGGTACCTATGGTGCAAGATAAAATCCCTTTTACCTTTCCCTGTGCTTTTCTCAAGCAGAAGGACTCTCTCTCACCATAGACATCAAAGATGGGAATGTGCTGAATTTCACCTGAAGTCAGCAAGTCTGTCTCACCCAAGGCCCTCAACATAGTACTTGCTTATTGCTGCTGGTTCTTCAAGGCCCAAATGCTCTTCAGTTAGCAGGTGATAAATCCTGTCAGAACTGCCTCCTTCCCTTCAAGAAAGTAAGTTCCCTTCTGGCCCAGGGTGTGTCTAGAAATGTCTTCCAGGGACTAAAGCCCAGAAAGGAGGCCTCACCACTCTGATACCCTATCCTGCTGGTATCTAAGATGCAAGACCAAGTCCTCCCCACCCTTCCCTCTCCTCACCTCAAGCAGAAGGAAGGGGTCTGTTTTAGAGCCATGAGGTGTGTAGCCTTGGATTATGGGAGGGATGATGCCAGCACACCCTTAGCCACCCCACCTTGTTTCTCAGTAGGTTGCATGCCCCCTTCACATGGTGCGCTGGCCCTAAGTTCAGTTCAGCACTAGGACTTGCCTTGCAGTTGCTATCCTTGTGGTCTACCTTGCCTTTCAAGTTTACTTAGGGCTCCAGAGTACTTTCACCTGCTATGATGAGGCTTTTGTGGGAAGTTAAGTTCTGACCACTAAGATCCGTGATTTCCCTCTGGCTCGGGGTTGTTTGAATGCTCCCTCAGTGGCAAGGCACCCCCTGAGTTTGGTCTGGGTTTTCTTTCTGCTTTAACAGGGCAGTCCTGGATTCAGTGCCTCGCATTTGTGGTGCTCTCCCTCTCCTCATTGCAAGGAAACACTCTCTGCACCATGCTGCCCCTGCCAGGGGATGGGTGGGAGACGGATGGTGTCAGTGATTTAAGATTTCTTTCCTACCTAAGTGCCTCTTTCAGGAATATAAAGTTAAAACCAGGTACTGTGAATACTAACCTGATTTTTGTGGTTCTTATGAAGGTGCTTTTTTTGTGTAGACAGTTGTTAAATTGGTGTCTTTGTGTGAGAGACAATTGGTGGAGCCTTCTTTCTCTGCCCCAACTCCCTATAGGGTATTTAGTAGCATTCCTGGTCCATACTAATTAGATGAAAGTAGCAACTGCTTTCACCCTCATTTGTTGCAATTAAAAATATCTCCAAACATTGCCAAATGTCTTCCCAGAGGAAAAATCAACACTGGCTTAGAATGACTATTGTAGATATATTTTATAGGCAAAGCCAAAAAAAAAAAAAAAAAGGACTGGAAAGAGATGTGTCCAGTATGATGCATTAATTGGAAGACAGTTAAACTTTTGTCACTATCAGACAAAGCAAATAATCCAGGGTGTGTTGGTGAGCATTGTTCAATGAGGTAACCCAGGAAACAGCTTTCGGGGGTGGAAGCATTGCCATACCAAATATATCTGATTTATTAGGTAGCTCACAAGAACTGAAACAAATTTTTAACTTGTAGAAAGGCCAAAGAACATATGAAGATTAAACAACATCAATTTTAAGAACACAAATCTCAAATTGCATGCTTCACTTTCATTCCTCTCTCAATGGAGAAAACCTAGCCATATGGCTACATGAAGTGACAAGAGTTTTGCAATTTACTCTCAAGCTGGAAATACATGTAGGCAGTCAAAATGTGGGTAAAGAAAAGTCTATAACTAAATAAAAGTTTTGATAATGAGGGATAACTTGCTGTCTGTTCCAACAATGTCTTAAAATTTTTGTCTGATCAACTAAAAGAATCCTGTTTCCTTCCTAGGAAAAACTACTGGTAGAATATGTTTATCAAAGGTAGTAATGGTGCAGGGAAAGGCCAGGAGTTCAGTTTTTGAACATATTAAGTTTAAGATGCTTGTTTGACATCTAAATGGGGAGTGTTTTGAAAGAATGACCCAAATAATTTAGGATAGAGTTTTAAATTTCAGAACATGAGCTTGTGAAATGGATAAGCTCACCAAAGGGCTGTGTGTTTATGACTAAAGGATTCTAATAAGTCTTAGGATCCTCTGATGCTTCTAATTGAGGAAGATGAGAAAGAATTAACACATGAAACTGAGAAGTAGCAGTAAGTAGAATGGAAATTATTGTAGTGTCCCAGAAGCTTAGTGAAAAGTGCTTTAAGGAAAATAAAATGATCAATTATGTTAAACCCTGCTAAGTCAGTATGAAGAACTAACCATCATGATCTTAGAGCAATTTTGGTGGCATGGTGATTTTGAAAAGGAAGTAAGAGAAAATATGAAAAGAGAACTGGAAACAACTGTCATGGTTACTTATCCAAGGAGTTATACTGCAATCAGAGCAGAGAAATGGAACAGATGTCTCAGGGTGGGGGTGGGGGCAGTAAAGAGGTTTTATAATCCAATAAATGCTATAAAATGTTTGTTTGAATATTCATATGAAATATCCAAAAAAGGGAAAATTTATAACTTTTGCTATTTTTCCCAGTACCTCAAAACTGAACTAGCTTGAGTTCTGTTATAAACACCATTTTATTCATTCTTTTTATTTAAAAAGTTATATGTTATAAAAATTTGTATTTTCATTTAGAAAATGAAATACATAAAACTTTTCTATTTTGAATTCTATGTAATATTATTTGAAATAGTAAGATTGACATTCCATCAATATATACTAGCATGCCCATCAACCACTAAACATTTTCCCCTAATCTGATCATCTTTGGATCTAGCTATATGCTGCTTACAACAGACAAAATCATAAAAACACAGAAAGGATGAATGTTAAAGAATAGAAAAAGAGATAACAAACTATGCAGTCATAAAAAAGGATGCATTCATGTCCTTTGCAGGGACATGGATGAAGCTGGAAACCATCATTCTTGGCAAACTATCACAAGGACAGAAAACCAAACACTGCATGGGAGTTGAACAGTGAGAGCATGTGGACACAGGGCAGGGAACATCACACACCAGGGCCCGTTGGTGGGTAGGGGACTGGGGGAGAGGTAGCATTAGGAGAAATACCTAATATAAGTGATGAGTTGATGGGTGCAGCAAACCAACATGGCACATGTATACATATGTAACAAACTTGCACATTGTGCACATGTACCCTAGAACTTAAAAGCATAATGAAAAAAAAGATAACAAGCAAATATTAACAAAATAAAGACTGGCATAACTATATTAATATAAAAACTAAGACAAAATCCATATTGACAGATTTAAAAAGGTGAATAAATAATGAAAACAATTCAAAATGTTAGCCTCAAAAATAAATAGCAAAAATTGACTAAAATGCAGGGAAACAGACAAATGCGTCATAAAAATTTTAATAAAATACCTCAGTAATTCATAGAATATGTGTGCACACACACACAAACTTCATCTAATGGCTATAAATGGAACACTACACCTAATAAATGAGAACATATTTTGTAAAGCACAAATGGAACATTTGTTAAGTAAAGTATTGACCACATACTATACCTGCAAATTTTAAGTGTTAAAATCTGACCACAATTAAGTTAGATATCAATATTAAAAATTGTTAAAATATTCCATTTTTTGAGAAATTTAAAAATAATATAGTTCTAAATAATATGTGGGTCAAAGAAGATAAACCAGTGACCTTTTTTGATTAAATGATGTCTATTAGTATGCTGTTTATTTAGTCTTTTTTAAACTTTTTTTTTTTTTTTTTGGAGACAGAATCTTACTCTGTCAGTCACCCAGGCTGGAGTGCACTGGCACAATCTTGGCTCACTACAACCTCCACATCCAGGCTCAAGTGATCCTCCTGCCTCAGCCACCTGAGTAGCTGGGATTACAGGCACATGCCACCGCACCCAGATAATTTTTGTATTTCTAGTAGATACAGGGTTTTTTCATGTTGGCCAGGCTGATCTCTAACTCCTGACCTCAAGCGATCAGAATAGTTTTGAAAAATAAGAACAAATTGAGGCCAAGTACAGTGGCTAATGCCTGTAATCCCAGCACTTCGGGATGCTGAGGTGGGCAGATCACTTGAGGTCAGGAGTTTGAGACCAGCCTGGCTAACATGGTGCGGTGGCTCACACTTGGCCATTTTTTAACATCATCTTAGAAAAGACTAATATATGTAACAAGTCTGTGGCATGAATAAGAAAAAAGAAAAAATCAACATCATTAGATATAAAAAATATACTAAAGACATATTTTTAAAGTAAAATAAAATAAACATAAGTAATTAGTGTTAAAAGCAAATGCTTTAGCAATAAATTTGAAAGCTTGTTACATTTTAGAATAATGCAATTTATTTCAACAGGCTCAAAAAGATATAGCAAAAAAGAATATCCTATATCTATTTAGGAAATCAATAAAAAATCCATAGGAGTGAGTTTCTCTCTCCTCCAAATGAAAATCTGGACCCATATAATTTTAGTGGTGAGTTCTTATATCCATTCAAAAAATTAATCCCAAAACAATATAAGTAAGTTCTTCTATAGAGCAGACAATTAAGGAACAGAAAATCAATGAGGCTACTACTACTATAACTTTGATACCCAAAACAAATGAGGTAATAAGGGAGTATAAAATTATTATCCCATCTAGTTTTAAAAACACAGATGGAAATAGCTCACATAAAATATTAACGCACTGAATTTTGCATAATATTAAAAAAATCATCTTGCCAAATTGATATTTTTTTCCAGGAAATGTAGAGAAAACATTAAATACAAAGGTATCTAACATTAGAAAAATTGATGAATGCAATTCCTGGTTAAGTGACATAATTCCTAGTTGCTTTAATAAACCTTCTAGATTTTAAAATTATAGAAATGACAGACCATAAGTAAAAAGAAAGCAGTAACTACTGTGTTGGTATCATGAGTTACATTGATACAATTTATGATTTTGTAATATCCTCACATTACAAAATACAACTGTATTTTGTAGAGAAGTTTTTAACTATGCTTACATATGAAATGGATTGTGAATTTATCTCTTGTAATTCATTGAATTTAAGTTTCAAATATACAACAGTATCACAACAGTATTTTGATATCCTGTATCCAGAAACACCTTTTTTAAAGCATTATCTGTGCATGCAACATTTGCTAAAACTCATCTGCAGAACCGTGTTTGGCTGATGCTATCTTGGAAATGCTTTCCATTTACAAGCCAAGGTTTTCAAGAGGATTTGGTCTATCTGAGTTTTCTTGTGCCAATTTTTGCATTTCATATATTCCCCCCAAAAATGTTTCTTTTCCACCTATCATTTCAATTATTACTATATGACTGTTAATACTATCTTTAAAATAACTTACAACTTCTGCTACTTTATAGCAATTCATTTTATATTTTCTTTTATTTTTCTGTTTATTTCTCAATCTCAAAACAATTGTCTTTTATTAATGTTTTCAAAAGTACCAAATTTATGTTGTAAAATAAGACAAAGTGTCTATTTTTCAAATGCTTTAAATTATTCAGCACTTTTGTTTTTACAAAACAAGATTGGCTGAAATGATAAGACACATAAGTCTCTAGCATACACTTTACAAAGTAAAGTGACATAAATACCATAAAAACAGACTACAAAATGAAAACTATTATAAGGATGCTATTATTTATTCTCCAAAAAATAGGAATCATGAAACTTCATGCATTTAACATTATAGATTTGAAATAATATATACAGCTAAAACTGACAGGGACTACTAGAAAAATAATTATTATATTACAAAAATATATAAATCTAAGAAATAAACAGATCAAATAGACCTCAATTGAGCAAGAATAAAGAAGATTTAAATAACATTCTTAAGATTTATCTGACAGATAGGTCTGTACCCAATAGAGAATATATTCTCATTTAAATGTATGTTGGACATTAATAAAAATTGACTACAATGTAAATATAAAATTCCAAAACCTTGATACATATAAGTGACATTTATGTAACAAAAATAACATTTGTAATCCACAGAAAGATAGGATCTCTCATGTAAATGTAGGTCAGGGTATTGTTAGCTGATCTAGGTTAGCCTCTTTGAGGGTAACTAAAATTACTTGGTTTTGCTCCACATATTTCATTCACCAGGGAGCTAACTCAGGCATGTTCTCATTATAATAGCAGAATCTGAGAGAGTCAGAAGAAAACATGCAATGCCACTTGAGGCTAGGCTGGGAACTGATACACTGTTCATTTCTATCTTATTTTATTGGCCAAACCAAGCTAAAGGTCAAACCAAGATTTAAGGGATAGGGAACTAGACTGCACATCTCTTTATTGAGAGGAGTTAGGAAGTCATATGGCAAAGGATGCATACAGGGAAGGGTAAAGAATTGAGATGATTAATACAATCATTCTTCCATATGAAGACTAGGAAAGACAGGCAATGTGGGTCTTAGCACTAGTAGGTCCATGCAATGCTTGTAGAAATAATATGAGAAAGATTATCTATATGTAACTTCCCCAAAACAAATATTACACAATAGGATGGAAGATTATGGGGAAACACTTTCTTCTCTGGACAAATAACACAAAGATTTTTGTAAAGCTAAACAAATGAAAAATCCAGAATTTGTCACAAATTACAGAATACTATCTTGATAAAGCATAAACACATAGGTATTAATATGATTTCTAGTTACTCTACTAATATTTCTCTTTTCCTTTATGCTTTCCACTTACTTTTCTCTCAAAGAACAGTGAAGGAACTTTAAACATACCATGATATTTTAGTTTTTTCAGGAAAAAAGTTATTCAAACTGCTTCAGAGTATTCCATGAACAGTAACAGGTTTTCATTGTTGACATATCTATGACTTTATTAATAATAATGTTGTCCCTTCTAGGGGAAATATCTACCTTTAGCTTGGTTTCTTCATCATTTAATTAAAATCTCTGCAGCAAAAGCTTTGTGCATGGTATGGTTAGAATAGGGGAAGTACTGAATGTGCTCACTGAGTACTGTGAATCAATAAAGAATTTTAATAATGGGTGATGAATATAATAGTATCACATAATGGTTTCACTATATTTCATGACACTTCCACCTATGTATTCTTGATTATTCTTCATTTATGCCATGACTCAATTCAAAAAGGATTTGAAGTCTTGAATAATCTCTATTTATTAAAGTATTTGACAACATTAAGAGCCCATTGTTTTATGATTAACTACTGATATTTAACACTGGAAAGAAAGGAAAAAAGAATTGTCATTCATCCCTGTGCTATATCATAATATAAATAAAAGAATGCAAAGTGAGGTTGTGAAAAAAGTCCTAACGTAATATGAAAGAGTGTTTTTGATTAAAATTGGGACTCTCTATACAGGAGAATTGTTAATTTCATGCCCTCTGAAATATCAAAATAAATGAATTATACTCTACATGTAAAAAACACTTTGCTTTTAGAAAAAAAATTTTAACACCCTGCATAAAAGATTAATAGATATAGCCAAGTGCATCTGGCAATGTGAGTATAGTACCTGTTCCAAATGCCAGCTGGATTTGTAATTACATCTTTGGAGAGTTTGAAGACCTGAATGGCTGCACTGGATATAGTATATATGATTTCCTGACAGCTAGTGCTACTTATCAAATATTAACTCTCCTTTAAGTAGAGATACTATTTTATATATACTATATTTAACATATATATGAAAGAAGATAAATATCCTTCTATTAAATTAATTCTCATCATATAAATATAATTAAGGGGGTCTTCAAGATGTCTGACTAGAGGCATCCAGTACTTGCCTCTTCCACAAAGAGCAACCAAAATAGCAAGTCAATAATCACACTTAAAATAGCCTGAGAGAAAACACTGGAATTCAACAAAGAAATGACAGAAAACACCTGAGGCATGAATGGAAAGGGAAGCAGTGCAACCAACTTGGCTAGGATTGGCTGGCAGCCAGCAAGGCTCCCCAGTATGGGGGAAGCAGAGATACCAGCAGTCTACATTCCCACCATGGACTTTTGTGATCCTAGCCACAGAAGAGGCCCTATACCCAAATACAGGCCCTGAGGTAAGTAGTATAGCAAGCTTCCTCTAGTCTATACAATGGTGTTGCTTCAAATAGGGAATTCACACTGAGTCCCACACACCTCCTGAGACCTAAACAGCTGCAGTATGTTGCCATTTTGAGAGCCCAGACATCATTCAGCTCTGGGGCCCCGTGGTCCCTGCATCTGCACATCCCTGGAAACCTCCACTAACATTCTTCCATGTCCATCCAGAAGGCTGTAGTGGCATGATGACAGCTGGACCCAGCAGTGTAGCAGGATTCCCCAGCGCCATAACCCTCACTGTGTCCTATACCCTAGGGAATGGTCTGTGCAGTGCCTCAGGGAGGCTGTCCTCAGGACAAAGGGAGCCAAAGTGCATACTCCCCAGAGTCTGAAAGCTGCCTGCCTGGGTCCACTGCCAATAAAAGCAACACCCACGTCCCCAGCAGCAGGGCTACAGAACATTTGTGTGTGTCGCAAAGACAGTCCCTCCCTGCCCACTGCTGCTGCTACCTGAGTATGCTGCCCAGGGTCTTAGGGATTGCCCCACCAACCACAGCCTGTAGCCAGGTACACCAGTAGGGAGTCTAAGAACAGGCTTACCTGGCCTGGCACCACCCTCCAGTGCCTAAGCATGACACTCTGGGACTTGGGCTTTACCCTGTCCTGTATGTCATTCTGGGCATGCATGCACACCAACAGAAGGCCTAACAACAGGCCAAGAACACCTGCTGCTGGTGGCAAAGCACACCATCTGGGATACTGAGGATTTCCCTGCCACATCCAGGGCTGGCTAACCTAGCCTCCTACTGTTGCTGCCACCACTGGCACCCAGATAGCCTGCCTTATATTTTGGAGCCATCATCACCACCAGTAGATGCTGATTAGGAACCTGAGGATTTTCTTGCCACTTCTACTGCCATATCCCATGCCGTGCATGTTGCCTGGGAATCCAAAAACCAAGCCCCTGCCTGGCCCACTACTGCCACTGTTGGCATCTGAGAAAGCCACCTGGAGGCCTAAGAGTTGGCTCACCTCAAGCTGCTAACAATAGTGCCCACCTGGGGGCCCAAAGACAAACAGGCTTGGCCTGCCGCTGCCACTATGGGGCCAGAGGACTAGTCCACCTCATGTCTCCATCCCCACCTCAGGCTTGGAAAAGCCTCAAATCTGCCAAGAACCCTATGCCCAGTAATATGGTTTGGCTGTGTTCCCACCCAAATCTCATCTTGAATTCCCATGTGTCATGGGAGGGAGCCAGTGGGAGGTAATTGAATCATGGAGATCATGGGGGCGGGTCTTTCTCATGCTGTTCTCCTGATAGTGAATAAGTATCATGAGATCTGATGGTTTTATAAAGAGGAGTTCCTCCCTACAAGCTCGCTCTCTTTGCCTGCCTCCATCCATGTAAGGCCTGACTTGTTCTTCCTTGCCTTCTACCATGATTGTTGGGCCTCCCCAGCCACGTGGAACTGTAAGTCCATTAAATCTCACTTTCTTCCCAGTCTTGGGTACATCTTTATCAGCAGCATGTAAACAGACTAATATAGTAAATTGGTAACAGTAGAGTGGGACGCTGCTGAAAAGATACCCAAAAATGTGGAAATGACATTGGAACTGGGTAACAGGCAGAGGTTGGAACAATTTGGAGGGCTCAGAATAAGACAGGAAAATGTGGGAAAGTTTGGAACTTCCTAGAAACTTGTTAAATGGCTTTGAGCAAAATGCTGATAATAAGGACAATGAAATCCAGGCTGAGGTGGCCTCAGATGGAGATGAGGAACTTGTTGGGAACTGAAGTAAAGGTGACTATTGTTATGTTTTAGCAAAGAGACTGGCAGTATTTTGCCCTGCCCTAAAGATTTGTGCAACTTTGAACTGGAGAGAGATGATTTAGGGTATCTGGAAGAAGAAATTTCTAAGCAGCAAAGCATTCAAAAGGTGACTTGAGTGCTGTTAAAGCCATTCAGTTTTATAAGAGAAGCAGAATGTTAAAGTTCAGAAAATTTGCTGCCTGACAATGTGATAGAAAAGAAAATCCCATTTTCTGAGGAGAAATTCAAGCTGGATGCAGAAATTTATATAAGTAATGAGGAGCCAAATGTTAATCACCAAGACAATGGGGAAAATGTCTCCAGGGCATGTCAGAGGTCTTCACAGCAGGCACCACCAACATCACAGGCCGGAGGCTTAGGAGAAAAAATTGTCTCATGGGCCAGGCCCAGGGTCTCTGTGCTGTGTGCAGTCTAGGGACTTGGTGCCCTGTGTCCCAGCAGCATCAGCCATGGCTGAAAGGGGCAAATGTAGAGATTGGGCCATGGCTTCAGAGGGTGCAAGCTCCAAGCCATGGCAGCTTCCATGTGGTGTTGAGCCTGCAAGTGCACAGAACTCAAGAATTGGGGTTTGGGAACCTCTGCCTAGATTTCAGAGAATGTATGGAAATGCCTGGATGTCCAGGCAGAAGTTTGCTGCCGGGGTGGGGCCTTCATGGAGAACCTCTGATAGGGCAGTGTGGAATGGAAATGTGAGAGTGAAGCCCCCACACACAGTCCCTACTGGGGCACTGCCTAGTGTAGCTGTGAAAAGAGGGGTACCGTACTCCAGACCAAAATGGTGGATCCACTGACAGCTTGCACCATGCACCTGGAAAAGCCACAGACACTCAACTCCAGCCCATGAAAGCAGCCAGGAGTGAGGCTGTACCCTGCAAAGCCACAGGGGCAGAGCTGCCCAAGACCATGGGAACCCATCTCTTGCATTGGTGTGATCTGAATGTGAGACCTGGAGTCAAAGGATATCATTTTGGAGCTTTCAGATTTGACTGCCCCACTGGATTTTGGACATGTGTGGGGCCTGTAGCCCTCTTGTTTTGGCCAATTTCTCCCATTTGGAATGGCTGTATTTACCCAATGCCTGTACCTCCATTGTTTCTAGGAAGTAACTAACTTCCTTTTGATTTTATAGGCTCATAGGTGGAAGCGCCTTGCCTTTTCTCAGATGAGACTTTGGACCGTGGACTTTTGAGTTGATGCTGAAATGAGTTAAGACTTTGAGGGACTGTTGGGGAGGCATTATTGGTTTTGAAATATGAGGACATGGGATTTGGGAGATGCCGGAGCAGAATAATATGGTTTGGCTCTGTCCCCACCCAAATCTCACCTTGAATTCCCATGTGTTGTGAGAGGGACTCAGTGAGGTAATTGAATCACGGAGATCATGGGGCAGATCTTTCTTGTGCTTTTCTCATGATAGTGAATAAGTCTCACAAGATCTGATGGTTTTATAAAGAGGAGTTCTCCTGCACAAGCTCTCTCTCTTTGCCTGCCTCTATCCATGTAAGATGTGACCTGCCCCTCCTTGTTTTCCACCATGATTGTGAGGCCTCCCAGCCATGTGGAACTGTAAGTCCATTAAGCCTCATTTTCTTGCCAGTCTCAGGTACATCTTTATCAGCAGCAAAAGCATTCCCAAGAGGGACATTTATAGCAATAGAACCTACATCAACAGAGTAGAAAGATTTCAAATAAATGATCTTAAGGATGCATCTCAGGGAACTCAAAAAGCAAAACAAACCTAACCCAAAATTAGTAGGTAGAAAGAAATAGCAAAGATTCCTGTCTACCAAAGTGAACCAGAAAGAAATAAAAAATCTGAAAAGACCAATAATGGTTAATGAAATTGAATCATAATAAAAAGTCTCCCAAGAAAGAAAAGCCTAGATTCTGATGCCTTCACTGCTGAATTCCATCAAACTTAAGAAGAACTATTACTAATTATTCTGAAACTATTCCCAAAAAACTGAAGAAGAGAAAATTCTCCCTAACTCATTTTATGAGGTCAGAATTACCCTGATTCTAAAACAAGACAAGGACACAACAAAAGCAACCTACAGGTCGATATCCCTGATGAACATAGATGAAAAAATTTCTTATCAAAATACTATTATACTGAATCCAACAGCACATAAAAAAGATAATACTTTCTTATCAAGTGGGATTCATCCCAGGGATAAAATGATAGATCAATATCTACAAATCAGTAAACACAATTCATCACATCAATAGAATGAAGAAGAAAACCAAATATCTCAATAGATGCAGAAAAGCATTTGATAAAATTCAATGTCTCTTCATGATAAAAACTCTCAACAAACTAGGCATATATGGATCATACCTCAACATGATAAAGGGCCATATAAAACAGACCCACAACTAACATAGTGAATGAGGAAAAGATCAAAGCTCCTTTTCTCTAAGAACTGGAAAAAAGATGAAGATGACTATTTTTGCCAGCCCTATTCAACATAGTAGTACTTGAAGTACTAGCCAGAGAAATCAGGCAAGAAAAAGACATCCAAATTGAAATAAAGGAAGTCAAATTGTCCCTCTTTGCAGATGAGTTGATCTTATATTTAGAAAAACTGACCAGGTGCGGTGGCTCATGCCTGTAATCCCAGCACTTTGGGAGGCTGAGGTGGGCAGATCATGAGGTCAGGAGATCGAGACCATCCTGGCTAACATGGTGAAAACCCATCTCTAATAAAAATACAAAAAATTAGCCGGGCGTGGTGGTGGGCACCTGTAGTCCCAGCTACTTGGGAGACTGAGGCAGGAGAATCATGTAAACCCGGGAGGCAGAGCTTGCAGTGAGCCAGAATTGCGCCACTGTACTCCAGCCTGGGTGACAGAGTGAGACTCTATCTGAAGGAAAGGAAAGGAAAGGAGAGGAGAGGGGAGGGGAGGGAGAACCTAAGCACTCCTCCAAAAAAACATAAATCTTAGATCTGACTTAAAAATTTAGTAAAGTTGCAGAATACAAAATCAACATACAAAAATCAGTGGTGTTTCTAAACACCAGTAATGAACTAGCTGAAACAAATCAAGAAGGAAATACTATTTACAATAGGTACAAAAAATATGAAATACCTAGGAATAAATTTAACCAAGGATATTAAAGACCTCTGCAAGGAAAACTAGCAAAACCCCATCTCTACTAAAAATACAAAAATTAGCCAGGCATGGTGGTGCACACCTGTAGTCCCAGCTACTTGTGAGGCTGAGGCAGGGGAATCACCTGAACCGGGGATGCAAAGGTTGCAGTAAGCCAAGATTATGCCACTGCACTTCAGCTTGGGTGACACAGTGAGACTGTGTCTCAAAAAAAAAAAAAAAAAATTGAAGAAGACACCAAAAATTAGAAAGACGTCCCATGTGCATGGATTGAAAGAATATTGTTAAAATGACCATATTGCCCAAAACAATCTACAGATTCCATATATACCACTTCAAAATACCAATGGCATTCTTCACAGAAATAGTAAAACATAAAGCCAAAATTCACATGGCACCAAAAAAGAGCCCAAATAGCCAAAGAAATTCTGATCAAAAAGAACAAAGCTGGAGTCCACACACTATCTGATATTCAAAATATATTACAAGGATATAGTAACAAAACAGCAAAGTATTGGTATAAAAACAGATATACAGACAATTGTAACAGAATAAAGAACTCAGAAATAAATTCACATAATTACAACTAACTGATTTTTGACAAATGTGCCAAGAACACACATTCAATAAATTACACTCTTTTCAATAAATTGTGGTGGGAAACTGGATATTCATATACAGAAGAATGAGACTAGTAACCTATCTTTTACCATATATAAAAATCCACTAAGTTTAAAGATCTAAGCTTATGACCTAAAACTATAAACTACTAGATGAGAACATAGTGAAAACCCTCTAGGACATTGGTCAAGGCAAATATTTTATGGCTAAGACCTCAAAAGCACAGGCAACAAAAATAGACAAATGGGACTATATTAAACTAAAAAGCTTCTGCACAGCAAATGAGACAAAATTATGAAGAGACAACCTATTGAATGGGAGAAAATATTTGTAAACTATTCATCTGTCAAGGAACTAATGCCCAGAATAAACAATGAATTAAAAAATAGAAAAGTAAAACACACAATCCTATTAAAAAGTAGGCAAAGGACACATAAACAGATATTTCTGAAAAGGAGGCATACAAATGGCCAATAGGTATATTGAAAAATGCTCAGTATCATGAATCATTAGGAAAATGCAAATCAAAACCACAATAAGATATATATAATTTCTATAATTATTTACCATAAGATATTATTTCTATCACATTGCCTTTAACCAAAGATTGAAGACAGGTTCTAGAAAAGAATAAAGGGGAATAGCTCACAGATTACAGAAAAATGTATGAGATAGTTTGATTAGTAGCCCTGTTATATCTCTGTCACCACAGCTACTGAGCAAATGTTTCATTTAATCTATAAATCTATAATTGAGGAAGGAAAGCATTTCAATGGGACAGGTGAAAAAGGACAATCAATTCAAAATTAGATATAGAAGAATTTCTTTCAAAACCAGTATGCTGGATTCTCCTAATGCTAAGAAAAAGATTGTGAGTTGTAGATCTACAGTAAATTAAAAGGTAAAACATGACAATGATTTGCAAAAATATGTCTAAGAAAGTTGTGTTTTAATGAAAATTCAAGTGAAGGGAAGGTTTTATTTTTTTATTTATTTCTTTTTTCTTTTCTTTTTTTTTTTTCAGATCGAGTCTTGCTCTGTTGCCCAGGCTGGAGTACAGAGGCATGATCTTGGCTCACTAGAACCTCCGCCTCCTGGGTTGAAGCAATTCTCCTGCCTCAGCCTTTCAAGTAGCTGGGACTACAGGCGCACACCACCACGCCTGGCTAATTTTTGTTATTTTAGTAAAGACGGGGTTCCACCATATTGGCCAGGCTAGTCTTGAACTCCTGACCTTGTGGTCCACCTGCCTTGGCCTCCCAAAGTGCTGGGATTACAGGCATGAGCCACCACACCTGGACAGTGAAAAGAAGTTTAAGCACCAAAGTGGTCTCCTTGGGGTCATGTGTCATCTTTCTCCAGTGTATTTGAAAAAGCAAGAGGGTTTGTCTCACAAGAACTCATCAGTTATCCCCATGACAGATCTCTGCTGACCCTCCTACTCCCTTCTCTGTGGTTGGTTACTTCTTACTTCACCCACAGAGTTCACATGGAATTTCAACCCTGGCTCTCGCTGACCCAGTGTGTGCCAATGCTGACCTCTCCAGAATGGAAATATGAAGATGGTACCATTTCTTTCAACCCTGAACTTCATTCTACATATAGAAACCTCCACTTTACTGAATGTTTGAAAATATCTAGAAAGCATTACAACATAAGACGTATGGAGGAGGAAGAGGGTACCTTTAAAGTTATGCTAACTGTGACTCTCTTGGGAATCTAAGAAAAATAATTAAAAGTTTGCCTTCCACAAGAGAACATCTCATGGGAAACTCCCTGTTTTTAGAGTTTATTTTTCTATGTGGAGATCTAATCTACATTCTTTCAGAGGTGGTCGTGTCCTTAATTCTTTGGTACAAATCTCCACCACTCCTCAGGAGGTCCTAGTTCCTTCCCTTCAGAGGGATCAGACCTACTCCTTAAGCCCTGTAGCTCATTCATTCCCCCAAATTGAATTCCTGAGTAGAGAATAGTAGTACATCAAGGTGCTTTAGCAGGCGAGTATAGTAAGTGCTTGGTACTAGACTCAGGAAACATCAGTCTAGTGTAGATTTTGAGAGCCAAACTATGGTCTGCTCTAAGTTTCTCCACTTTTGTGAAGTAAAGACATGCTTTCCTGGTCTCCCAGTAACAGCCAGAGTATATACATATGTATATATATCTATAAAACGTGTGTGTGTGTGTGTGTATATATATATATGTTTTAACTGTAGTTATACACACACACAATTCTCATAATATGAATGTAAAAAATAAAATGTTTTGATTTTAATTTCTCTAATGACCAGTGGTGATGAGCTTTCTTTCATGTTTGTTGGATGCATAAATGTCTTCTTTTAAGAAGTGTCTGTTCATATCCTTTGCCCATGTTTTGATGGTGTTGTTTTTTTTCTTGTAAATTTGTTTAAGTTCTTTGTAGATTCTGGATATTAGTTCTTTGTCAGATGGATAGATTGCAAAAATATTCTCTCATTCTGTAGGTTGCCTGTTCACTCTGATGATAGTTTCTTTTGCTGTGCAGAAGCTCTTTAGTTTAATTAGATCACATTTGTCAATTTTGGCTTTTGTTGCCATTGCTTTTTGTGTTTTAGTCATGAAGTCTTTATTGTGGCACTGTTCACAATAGCAAAGACTAGGAAACAACTGAAATGCCCATCAATGATAGGCTGGATAAAGAAAATGTGGCACATATACACCATGGAATACTATGCAGCCATAAAAAAGGATGAGTTCATGTCTTCCGCAGGGACATGGATGAAGCTGGAAACCATCATTCTCAGCAAACTAACACATGAACAGAAAGCCAAACACCGCATGTTCTCACTCATAAGTGGGAGTTGAATGATGAAAACACATACATGGACACAGGGAGGGGAACAGCACATACTGGGGCCTGTCGGGGGGTGGTGGGCTAGGGTAGGGATAGCATTAGGAGAAATATCTAATGTAGATGACCTGTTGATGGGTGCAGCAAACCACCATGGCACATGTATACCTGTGTAACAAACCTGCATGTTCTGTACATGTACCCCAGAACTTAAAGCATAACAAAAAATAAATAAATAAAACGTATTTCTGTAAATTAAATGTTATTTTTCCAACGAAGATATTATATAGGTTGAGAAAAGTTTATTTCCGTTCGTTCAAACATGTCTTTCCAGACGATGCATAGAGCAGTATTTTTCAGTGTGCTTTGGGAACCCTTGGAGATCACCAGATCAAAATTATTTTAAAATATTAACAAACGTTATTTGCCTTTTCTACTGTCATCATTTTATAAGCGTACAGTTGAATTTTCCAGAGGCTAAATAGCATCCATTGTCATCATTGTTCTGATAGCCACTGGAATTTGTGTTGTGTATTCTTATGTCTTCCAAGATTTTCTAAAGTAAGATTTTTAGGGGTCTTTATTAATTTTTAAGAGTATAAAGAGGTCCTGAAACCAAAACACTTGACAACTACTGGCATAGAATATTACTGATACAAGATCACTCATTTCTACTTCTTTAAGCCATAGAATGGTCCACTTTTAATGGACTCACTTCAGGTATATCACAAATGGTAAGAATTTTCAAATTACACCTTTTCTTTGTCTCAAGTATATCAAATATGTGCCAGGGTGTTCTACACAAGTCTTTCTAAGCCAGCAGGATAGTTTTCCTTTAGCCTAGAACTTGGATTTTTATTCTCTCCTACCTAAAAAGATTTTCTCCTCCTAGATTTATATATTACTATATGTGTGTGATGTAATACATAATTACATATATTTTTAAAAATAATATATATGTAAACTATATGTATGAATGGTTTTATACTCTCTCTATAGTTTTAAACTAGTCTTTTTGGCCAGGCACGGTGGCTCATGCCTGTAAGCCCAGTACTTTGGGAGGCCGAGGCGGGCAGCTCACCTGAGGTCAGGAGTTTGAGATCAGCCTGGGCAACATAGCAAACCCCGTCTCTACTAAAAATACAAAAATTAGCCGTGCATGGTGGCCCATGCCTGTAATCTCAGCTACTTGGCAGGCTGAGGCCGGAGAATTGCTTGAACCTGAGAGACAGAGGTTGCAGTGAGCCGAGATCGCATCATTGCACTCCAGCCTGGGCAACAGAGAGAGAGACTCCATTTCAAAAAATAAAATAAAATAAAAAATAAAGTCTTTCTGTTAAAACTAACCATTCTTGTAGTAGACTATATATAAAAAAGTGATGAATTTCTGTAGATATGTCAGCTGTATAATCCTTCAACATTTATATTTTATGGAACAATAATTTTATGATCTAAAGACATAAACTCTTAATTAGAAAATAAAAACTCAAAGTTTGAGCACATTTAGTTTTTACTCAAAATGAACTATAATACCTAGCTACTGAGAAACTATCAAGGCTATCATTTCTTTTATTATTATTATTATTATTATTATTATACTTTAAGTTTTAGGGTACATGTGCACAATGTGCAGGTTAGTTACATATGTATACATGTGCCATGCTGGCGTGCTGCACCCATTAACTCATCATTTAGCATTAGGTATATCTCCTATTGCTATCCCTCCCCCCTCCCCCCTCCCCCCACCCCACAACAGTCCCCAGAGTGTGATGTTCCCCTTCCTGTGTCCATGTGTTCTCATTGTTCAATTCCCACCTATGAGTGAGAATATGCGGTGTTTGGTTTTTTGTTCTTGCGATAGTTTACTGAGAATGATGATTTCCAATTTCATCCATGTCCCTACAAAGGACATGAACTCATCATTTGTTATGGCTGCATAGTATTCCATGGTGTATATGTGCCACATTTTCTTAATCCAGTCTATCATTGTTGGACATTTGGGTTGGTTCCAAGTCTTTGCTATTATGAATAGTGACACAATAAACATGTGTGCATGTGTCTTTATAGCAGCATGATTTATAGTCCTTTGGGTATATACCCAGTCATGGGATGGCTGGGTCAAATGGTACTTCTAGTTCTCGATCCCTGAGGAATCGCCACACTGACTTCCACAATGGCTGAACTAGTTTACAGTCCCACCAACAGTGTAAAAGTGTTCCTATTTCCCCACATTCTCTCCAGCACCTGTTGTTTTGTGACTTTTTAATGATTGCCATTCTTACTGGTATGAGATGGTATCTCATTGTGGTTTTGATTTGCATTTCTCTGATGGCCAGTGATGGTGAGCATTTTTTCATGTGTTTTTTGGCTGCATAAATGTCTTCTTTTGAGAAGTATCTGTTCATATCCTTTGCCCACTTTTTGATGGGGTTGTTTGTTTTTTTCTCGTAAATTTGTTTGAGTTCATTGTAGATTCTGGATATTAGCCCTTTGTCAGATGAGTAGGTTGCAAAAATTTTCTCCCATTTTGTAGGTTGCCTGTTCACTCTGATGGTAGTTTCTTTTGCTGTGCAGAAGCTCTTTAGTTTAATTAGATCCCATTTGTCAATTTTGGCTTTTGTTGACATTGCTTTTGGTGTTTTAGACATGAAGTCCTTGTCCGTGCCTATGTCCTGAATGGTAATGCCTAGGATTTCTTCTGGGGGGTTTTATGGTTTTAGGTCTAACGTTTAAGTCTTTAATCCATCTTGAATTAATTTTTGTATAAGGTGTAAGGAAGGGATCCAGTTTCAACTTTCTACATATGGCTAGCCAGTTTTCCCAGCACCATTTATTAAATAGGGAATCCTTTCCCCATTGCTTGTTTTTCTCAGGTTTGTCAAAGATCAGATAGTGGTAGATATGCGGCATTATTTCTGAGGGCTCTGTTCTGTTCCATTGATCTATATCTCTGTTTTGGTACCAGTACCATGCTGTTTTGGTTACTGTAGCCTTGTAGTATAGTTTGAAGTGAGGTAGCGTGATGCCACCAGCTTTGTTCTTTTGGCTTAGGATTGACTTGCGGATGCAGGCTCTTTTTTGGTTCCATATGAACTTTAAAGTAGTTTTTTCCAATTCTGTGAAGAAAGTCATTGGTAGCTTGGTGGGGATGGCATTGAATCTATAAATTACCTTGGGTAGTATGGCCATTTTCACAATATTGATTCTTCCTACCCATGAGCATGGAATGTTCTTCCATTTGTTTGTATCCTCTTTTATTTCATTGAGCAGTGGTTTGTAGTTCTCCTTGAAGAGGTCCTTCACGTCCCTTGTAAGTTGGATTCCTGGGTATTTTATTCTCTTTGAAGCAATTGTGAATGGGAGTTCACTCATGATTTGGCTCTCTGTTTGTTATTGGTGTACAAGAATGCTTGTGATTTTTATACATTGATTTTTTATCCTGAGACTTTGATGAAGTTGCTTATCAGCTTAAGGAGATTTTGAGCTGAGACACTGGGGTTTTCTAGATCTACAATCATGTCATCTGCAAACAGGGACAATTTGACTTCCTCTTTTCCTAATTGAATACCCTTTATTTCCTTCTCCTGCCTAATTGCCCTGGCCAGAACTTCCAACCCTATGTTGAATAGGAGTGGTGAGAGAGGGCATCCCTGTCTTGTGCCCGTTTTCAAAGGGAATGCTTCCAGTTTTTACCCATTCAGTATGATACTGGCTGTGGGTTTGTCATAGATAGCTCTTATTATTTTTAGACACGTCCCATCAATACCTAATTTATTGAGAGTTTTTAGCATGAAGGGTTGTTGAATTTTGTCAAAGGGCTTTTCTGCATCTATTGAGATAATCATGTGGTTTTTGTCTTTGGTTCTGTTTATATGCTGGATTACATTTATTGATTTGCATATATTGAACCAGCCTTGCATTCCAAGGATGAAGCCCACTTGATCATGGTGGATAAGCTTTTTGATGTGCTGCTGGATTCAGTTTGCCAGTATTTTATTGAGGATTTTTGCATCAATGTTCATCAAGGGTATTGGTCTAAAATTCTCTTTTTTGTTGTGTCTCTGCCAGGCTTTGGTATCAGGATGATGCTGGCCTCATAAAATGAGTTAGCGAGGATTCCCTCTTTTTCTATTGATTGGAATAGTTTCAGAAGTAATGGTACCAGTTCCTCCTTGTACGTCTGGTAGAATTTGGCTGTGAATCCATCTGGTCCTGGACTCTTTTTGGTTAGTAAGCTATTGATTATTGCCACAATTTCAGAGCCTGTTATTGGTGTATTCAGAGATTCAACTTCTTCCTGGTTTAGTCTTGGGAGGGTGTGTGTGTCGAGGAAGTTATCCATTTCTTCTAGATTTTTTAGTTTATTTGCATAGAGGTGTTTGTAGTATTCTGTGATGGTAGTTTGTATTTCTGTGGGATTGGTGGTGATATCCTCTTTATCATTTTTTATTGTGTCTATTTGATTCTTCTCTCTTTTCTTCAAGGCTATCATTTCCCATGTACTTTGAAAGTAAACAGCCAGTCAACACTGACTATTCAATTATAGTTTAACAGTGAAAAAAATAGCTCTACATTTTAGTTTTGGATTCCCTTTGGACTTCCTATATTTTAGAAAACCTTATGAAAAGCAGGAAGAAAAAAATGTAGAACTATATCAATGACGTAAAATTCATCTGTGAAGTTGACTTCTGGTATTTCTATTCCATATGCCTTCTTTGTGTACCAAAATGTTTCCTGCTATTTACTTAGAAATCACTTCTCTCCTTGACTACAGGACCTACCCATTACTTTATCCCACATCTTCAGAGGCAAAGCATAACTGAAGATCTTGTAAAACCCAGCTTCTTATTCAGACTCTACCACTTTAAAAGTTACCTGCTGATGCCAGATGTGCTTAGAAACTGCTAAAAGTGGGTCACAACCAAAAAATAATGGGTCAATACAATCATATTTAGGAATTATGAAAAAAAATTTACCCTTTTTACAATGACCACTTTAAACATAATTTTAAAATCAGCTTTGTTCTATGATCATTCAAGCATTATAAACTTAGTTGAAAGTTACTTCAAAGTCTTTTTCCACTGGCTTTTCATTTTGTTAGTGTTAATGCACAGAATAGAAATAGCAGGCATGATTTAGATAGAACTTAAAACAGAATCTACACAGGTCTCAAGGGCCTGTATCTTAGAAAAAGCACAGAAATATTAAACATCTCCTACTTTATACCTTTTACCTCAGTACAGTAGTTAAAGTAAAGGAAGATTCTATACCTACATTGTGAAATGGTTTCAGTCTCTCTCACTTTCATTGACACGTTTCAGGGTACCAGCCAAGTCAAAACCCTATTCTTTGAATTGAACTTTCATACACATTCTCTGCTGAACTTTTGATCCCATGTGTTCAAGTTCATGCTTTCCTGATGACATCTGAATCCATCAAGGATAAACACCTAACTTAGCATGTTCTATAAGTGAAGTCTGAACCCACAGCATGCAAATCTCCAATGTCAAAGTCACATCCCTCATGTCCCTCACAGTGTGACTAAGGCCTGGAAATGGGGATATTTCCTAAGGCCTGGAAATGGGGATATTTATGTGGGTGCACCTGAGAAAATTTAATAAAATCTTCTAACTAGCTTTTTAAATACTTGAACACCCATGGTTCTCTGAACCCTCTTAGCATGCAGGATTGTACTCCCCCAACATCTAGAATACATAAAGAAACCTCAGTTGAGGCATATATCTTACAAGAATTTGCTTGCACTCCTCAAAATCCATCCCCCTCTCCTCTTGACTGATATACCAGTAATGAGGATCAAGCTTAACATAGCCCAACTAAGAAAGCACTGACCATACCAAAAGGGATTATTCACAGAAGGATCTGCAGGGCCAGGCAAATAGGTTCCAGCAAGAACTGAGAAAACATGCCTGGGAATGATACATGATGGTGCTAAACCAGAGAGCAGAATATAGCTAAATAATGGAGAGTTTGCTGTCTGGGAATGTTCTCCCATGATTCAGATTCAAAGCACCTATAACAACTCCTGAAAAGGGTCCTAAAGAGGCAAATGTGCTAGAACTGCCTAGGCATTGTTGGCAAAGAAAACATAAGGCTCACAGATGTATTGTTCTAGAATGGATCTATTATATATGACTCAAGAACATATCAGCTTACTACATTCACCATGAGGATAAGTAAAGCACTCCCTTCACTAGCCCATAAAGAAATGTGCTAGTGAAAAGGTCATGACATCACTGAGAAGCTCAGTAATGGCTGTCATCTGCTGGAAAAGATTGATAGTAGGGATGGTATTATGGAACTGGTATTCCTATTGACAATTGAGATGATAGGACTCTGGAATAGAAGATGCAATATAGCAGTATTTAAATATAAGATTCAAATTTTATGGAATTACTGTAGCCAGCTCCAAGGCCAGAATGCTAACTAGGGGACATTGACACATAGGGATCCATGATGATGGCTAATAGAGACAAAATAGATGAGAAACCAAGAAGGTTGCTGCTTGATATAAACTATCACTCCCCCAATGGAAAGAATCAGGATCCCTCATTTTCTCAGTTTCTAATCCTGAGCAAGTTCTCAGAGCCAGTGTTCATGGATTGACAGAGGATTAAAGTTTAAGGACTGAGTATATAATATACTATATGATACTAAAGAAAGTGTGCACAATTGGTCTATGGCCATTCACCAAGTAATTTAACACCAAAGAAAGTGTCTATATATTTTCAGGGCTTTTACATACAGGAGCTAATCTACCATTGACATTAAAAGGCCTCAAATGCTTTTATAGCTCCCCGCCCCCCACAATTATGTGGGGGGACATAAGGAGGCCAGATAATATATTCCTGACCCAGATATATCTTACAGTGAAGTCAGTAGGGCCAATAATTCACCTGATACACTTAGTAGCTGAAAAAATTCTCCTTTTTTTTTTTTTTGTCTTGTGGAGTAACAGCAATTGTAGTAGGATATTCCAAATGGATGACTCCAAAACAGTGACCTCTGATCATGTGGTTAATCAAAATATAGGTTTTGGGGTGAAAAAGCAGAAACATTTGTATTCTTAATAACTTAAGGTCTTGGCTATGTCATGGCCTCCCCTTTAAATTGAAGAGCACCTCATATCAGCCATCACTAAGAGAAGCACAGAGCTTGGCAGGCTGCTCCAAGTTTTGGAGGGAATATATACCCTTGAGAATAATACTCAAATCTATTTTCACTGCCAGTTTCTGGAGGGCACCAGAACAATGGGAGGCTGTTTGGGTCATATGACCCAGCAGTTCCCACAATGCTAAATATCTGGGATTGATGGAAATGCCATATAGATTCTCTGACATGCCACAATAGGACATTTGCAGTATCAACCACTAGGACTTGGATGGCTGTTCCTTCAGGAAACTGTCCCTGGCAGGCTACCTGGCCCTAGTACAGACTGAAAAATCAAATGCCTATGCATCGTAGCTAGCAATTATGAGCTGTGAGCTGTCACATCTACAGAGTTATAATATTGACCGGGCAAAGCAGTTATACATTGTACTGTAGGATTAGAACATTTGGATCAGACTTTAGAAGGTCCTGAGGACAGAAGTAAGTTACAGAGTTATCTCAGACCCTATCAACCTCATGTCATCTATCTCTGTTGTACTTATGACTCTGTTGTCTTCTATCCATGATTTCATCAGCGTAGGGATTGAGAGGTTCCTAATAACTACTTGAACAGAGAAAGAGAAAACATAAAACTGTTTCAAAAATGGGTCAGCTCAGGCGGGGCCAAGATGGCTGATTAGACGCAATGGTGATCAGAGACTCCCATTGAAAAGAACCATAATAGCGTGTGAATCCTGCACTGGCAACCAAGGTATCCAGGTTCTGTCATCAGAACTGACTAGGCGGCTGACGTGACCCACAGAGAGGAAGAAAAAGCAGTGGGGTGAGGCAGTCCACCTGAGAGCCACACGGGGCAGGGGAGTCCCCACCCCCTAGCCAAGGGAGGTGGTAAGTGAGCTTGCTACCCAGCAGGGGAAACCATGCTTTTTCCATAGAATTGTGTGAGACATGGATTGGAAGATCTCACTGGTGAACCCACACCACTGGGGCCTAGGGTCCCAATCCTGGAGCCACGCAGATTCTCAACAGCCTGTCAGCTAGAATCTGCTTATGCCTGCCTAGTACCTGGTGTGAGGGCCAACCAGCACAACAACTGTGGCTGCCTACTGTCTAAGCCTTTGAGCTCCTTCGGGGTGGGGCAGCAGTCAGCACGGGGATTGATAATTGCCTAACACGCTAAGCTCCCTGGGCAGGGGAAGTGCGGCATCCATCTCTATAGCTCCAGGCTGTGCTTTTCCCCTGCTGCAGCCAGGCAGGCTGGTTGGCTTGGTCCCAAAAGGTGTTCCCTGGAGCGCAACACACTGGCTGTGGCAGACTGCAGCCAGAGCATCTATTCAGGCCTGACCCAGATCCATCCTTCCTCACTGGGTGGGGCCTCCATGCAAGAACTCCAACAACTCTGGCCAGGGACTCAGGGACAGAACCCTGATCTCCCTGGACCTGAGCCTCTGGGGAAGTGGTGGCCGCAGTCTCTGCAGACCAGCAGACTTAGTCCTTCCTCCTGGTAGTTTTGAGGAATCCGGGCAGCCCAGACGAATGGGTTTCCCCCAAGCGAAGCACACACCCTCCACCAAGGGACCGTCAAAATACTTAGTTAAATGGGTCCTGTTCCCCATGCCACCCAACTGGGTAAGACCTTCCAACAGGGGTTGTCAGACACCCTATACAGGAGCAATCCTACTGGTATCAGATTGGTGCCCCTTGAGGTCAGAGATCCAAGAAGAAGGAGCAGGCACCCATCTTTGCTGTTCTCCTGCCTCCCTGAGTGACATCAGCAGGCGTGGGAGTGAACCAAATGAATAGGGCATGATGTGAACACCCAGCAAACTGCAGCAGCCATACAGAAGAGGGACCTGACCATTGAAAGAAAAACACACAAATGAAAAGCAACAACAACAGCATCAACAATAAAAAAGTTCCCACAGGCCGGGCGCAGTGGCTCACGCCTGTAATCCCAGCACTTTGGGAGGCCAAGGTGGGCAGATCACGAGGTCAGGAGATCGAGACCATCCTGGCTAACATGGTGAAACCCCGTCTCTACTAAAAATACAAAACAAATTAGCAGGGCGTGGTGGCAGGTGCCTCTAGTTCCAGCTACTCAGGAGGCTGAGGCAGGAGAATGGTGTGAACCCAGGAGGCGGAGCTTGCAGTGAGCTGAGATTGCACCACTAAACTCCAGCCTGGGCGACGGAGCAAGACTCCCTCTCAAATAAAAAAAGTTCCCACAAAAACTCCGTCCAAGGGTCAGCAGCCTCAAATATCAAAACTAGAAAAATTCATGAAGATGAAAAAGAATCAACAAAAAAATGCTGAAAACTCAAAAGGCCAGAGTGCCTCTTCTCCTCCAAATGATTGCATCACCTCTCCAGCAAGGGCACAGAACTGGATTGAGGATGAGATGGATGAATTGACAGAAGTCGGCTTCAGAAAATGGGTAATAAAAAACTCCACTGAGCTAAAGGAATATGTTCTAACCCAATTCAAAGAAGCTAAGAAACTTGATAAAAGGTTTGAGGAGCTGCTAACTAGAATAATCAGTTTAGAGAGGAACATAAATGACCTGATGGAGCTGAAAAACACAGCACGGAATTTGTGAATATAACACAAGTATCAATAGCTGAATTGATCCAGCAGAAGAAAGGATATCAGAGTTTGAAGACCACCTTGCTGAAATAAGGCATGCAGACAAGATTAGAGAAAAAAGAATGAAAAGGAACAAATAAAGCTTCCGAGAAATGTGGAAATACGTAAAGACTGAATCTACAATTGATTGGAGTACCTGAAGGAGGCGGGGAGAATGGAAACGAGCTGGAAAACACTTCAGGATATTATCCAGGAGAACTTCCCCAACCTAGTAAGACAGGCCAACATGCAAATTCAGGAAATACAGAGAACACCAAGATACTCCATGAGAAGATCAACCCCAAAACACATAATCATCAGATTCTCCAAGGTTGAAATGGAAGAAAATATGTTAAGAGCAGTCAGAGAGAAAGGCCAAGTCACCTACAAATGGAAGCCCATCAGACTAACAGCAGACCTCTCAACAAAAACCCTACATGCCAGAAGAGATTGGGGGCAAATATTCGACATGCTTAAAGAAAAAAAAAATTCAACCCAGAATTTTATTTCCAGCCAAGCTAATCTTCATAAGCAAAGGAGAAATAAAATCCTTTCCAGACAAGCAAATTCTGAGGGATTTCATCACCACTAGGCCTGTCTTGTATAGGATATAGTAAATTTCTCTTCAAAGTTTAGCCTGTTAACTTCCTTTAAAATTCAAGAGGGAGAAAATTGTTAAGTACAATGAGTTCTGAGTCCCTCTACAAAGAACCAATATGTTCGTATGTTCAGCTTCCCTGTTCTTTGTTCTCCATTTTAAAAGTTTGACTTCCTCATTCTTTACCTCTCTTTGCCCCTAGTTTCAGTAAATAACACCCTTCTAGCCTCTATCACCTGCTCTGACCTTAGTCACCCTTGGTTCCCTGCTCTGTTCTTAGTCATCCTTAGTCACCTGCTGTGTAACTGTCCCTCCTGTCAAAACTACTCACCCCACCACTCTGGCTCCTACCCTCACTCTCTTCAAAATAGCCAGTCGGGATTAGCTTAGACTGTGCCATCCAACCCTAGCCAATAGGGAAAAGACACAGCAGTAGGGACTAGCTGTGTTAGGAATAAGACCCCCTTCCCCTCCCTTGTTCTGTGTGCTCTTACCATTGCTCCATCCACGAGATGCACCCTTCTATAGAAGTAAATTGCCTTGCTGAGAAAACTTTTGACTAAGTGTTATTTTCACTTGGCAGCACTGAGCATTTACTTCTATCACTTGCAAGAGCTCCTGAATGAAGCACTAAATGTGAAAAGGAAAAAGTGGTACCAGCCACTGCAAAAACATGCCAAAAAATAAAGACCAATAACACTATGAAGAAACTGCATCAACTAGTGTGCAAAATAACCAGATAGCATCATGATGACAGGCTCAAATTCATACATAACAATACTAACCTTAAATGTAAATGGGCTAAATGCCCCAATTAAAAGACACAGACTTGCAAATTGGATAAACAGTGAAGGCCCATTGGTGTGCTGTATTCAGGAGACCCATCTCATGTGCAAAGACACACATAGGCTCAAAATAAAGGGATAGAGGAATATTTACCAAGCAAATGGAAAGCAGAAACAAAACAACAACAACAACAACAAAAACAAAAACAGAGGTTGCAATCCTAGCCTTTGACAAAACAGATTTTAAACCAACAAAAATCAAAAAAGACAAAGCAGGGCATTACATAAAGGTAAAGGGATCAATATAACAAGAAGAGCTAACTATCCTAAATATATATGCACCCAGTACAGGAGCACCCAGATTCATAAAACAAATTCTTTGAGACCTGCAAGGAGACTAAGACTCCCACACAATAACAGTGGGAGACTTTAACACCCACTGTCAATATTAGGTCAACAAGACAGAAAATTAACAAGGATATTCAGGACTTCAATTCAGTTCTGGATCAAGTGGACTTAATAGACATGTACAGAACTCTCCACCCCATATCAACAGAATATACATTCTTCTCAGTGCCACATGGCACTTATTCTAAAATCAATCACATAATTGGAAGTAAAAAACTCCTCAGCAAATGCGAAAGAATGGAAATCATAACAAACAGTCTCTCATACCACAGTGCAATCAAATTAGAACTCAGGATTAAGAAACCCACTCAAAACCACACAATTACATGAAAATTGCACAACCTGCTCCTGAGTGACTCCTGGGTAAATAATGAAATTAAGGCAGAAATCAAGAAGTTCTTTGAAACCAATAAGAACAAAGAGAAAATGTACCAGAATCTCTGGGATGCAAATAAAGCAGTGTTAAGAGGAAAATTTCTAGCACTAAATGCCCACATTAGAAAGGTAGAAAGATTTCAAATGAACACCCTAACACCACAATTTAAAAAGAGCTAGAGAAGCAAGAGCAAACTAATCCAAAAGATAGCAGAAGTCAAGAAATAACTAAGATTAGAGCAGAACTGAAGTAGACAGAGACATGAAAAACCCTCCAAAAAATAATCAATGAATCCAGAAGCTGGTGTTTTGAAAAAATTAACAAAATATACTGCTAGCTAGAGTAATAAGAAAAGAGAGAAGAATCAAATAGGAACACAAAAAAGATAATGGGGATATCACCACTGACCCCACAGAAATACTAACTAACATCAGAGAATACTATAAATACCTCTACGCAAAGAAACTATACCCTCCCAAAACTAAACTAGGAAGAATTGGAATCCCGGAATAGACCAATAACAAGTTCTGAAATTGAGGCAGTAATTAACAGCCTACCAACAAAAAAGCCCAGGACCAGATAGATTCACAGTCAAATTCTACCAGAGGTACATAGAGTAGCTGATACCATTCCTTTGAAACTATTCCAAACAATTGAAAAGGAGGGACTCCACCCTACTCATTTTATGAAGCCAGCATCATCCTGATACCAAAACCTGGCAGAAACACAACAACAACAACAACAACAAACTTCAGGCCAATATCCTGATAAACATCTATGTGAAAATTCTCAATAAAATACTGCCAAACTGAATCCAGCAGCACATCAAAAATCTTATCCACCATGATCAAGTCAGCTTCATCCCTGGGATGCAAGGCTGGTTCTACATACACAAATAAATTAACATGGTACGTCACATAAACAGAATCAAACGCAAAAACCACATGGTTATTTCAATAGACACAGAAAAGGCCTTTGATAAAATTCAACATCCCTTCATGATAAAAACCCTCAATAAACTGGGTATTGATGGAATATATCTCAAAATAATATGAGCTATTTATGACAAACTCAAAGCCAATATCATATTGAATGGGCAAAAGCTGGGAGAATTTCCTTTGAAAACCAGCATAAGACAAGTATGACCTCTCTTACTACTCCTGTTCAACATAGTATTGGAAGTTTTGGTCAGAGAAATCAGAGAAGAGAAATAAACAAAAGCTATCCAAACAGGGAGCAGAAGTCAAATTGTCTCTTTTTGCAGATGACATGATTCTTTATTTAGGAAACCCCATCATCTCAGCCCCAAAACTCGTTAAGCTGATAAGCAACTTCAGCAAAGTCTCAGGATACAAACTGATGTATAAAACTCACAGGCATTTGTACACACCAACAGTAGACAAGCAGAGAGCCAAATCATGAATGAACTCCCATTCACAATTGCTACAAAGAAAATAAAATACCTAGGAATACAGCTAACAAGGGATGTGAAGGACCTGTTCAAGGAGAACTACAAACTGCCACTCAAGGAAATAAGAGATGACACAAACAAATGGAAAAACATTCCATGCTCATGGATAGGAAGACTCAATATCATGAAAATGGCCATATTGCTCAAACTAATTTATAGATTCAATGCTACTCCCAAACTACCATTGACATTCTTCACAAAATGAGAAAAAAACTACTTTAAATTTCATACGGAATCAAAGATGACCCCGTATAGCCAAGACAATCCTAAGCAAAAAGAACAAAGCTGGAAGCATCATGCTACCTGACTTCAAACTATACTACAAGGCAACAGTAACCAAAACAGCATGGTCCTGGTACCAAAACAGAGATATAGACCAATGGAACAGAACAGAGACCTCAGAAATAACACCACACATCTACAACCATCTGATCTTTGACAAACCTCACAAAAACAAGCAATGGGGAAAGGATTTCCTATTCAATAAATGGTGCTGGGAAAACTGGCTAGCCATATGCAGAAAACTGAAACTGGACCCCTTCCTTACACCTTACACAAAAATTAACTCAAGATGGATTAAAGACTTAAATGTAAAACCCCAAACTATAAAAATCCTAGAAGAAAACCTAGGCAATACCATTCGGGACACAGACATGGACAAAGGCTCCATGACAAAAACACTAAAAGCAGCCGGTCGTGCTGGCTCACACCTGTAATCCCAGCACTTTGGAAGGGTGAGGCAGGTAGATCATGAGGTCAGGAGATGGAAACCATCCTGGCTAACAGGGTGAAACCCCGTCTCTTCTAAAAATACAAAAAATTAGCCAGGTGTGATGGCATGCACCTTTAATCCCAGCTACTTGGGAGGCTGAGGCAGGAGGATTGCTTGAACCCAGGAGGCAGAGGTTGCAGTGAGCCAAGATCATGCCACTGCCCTCCAGCCTGGGCTACAGAGTGAGACTTCATCTCAAAAAAAAAAAAAACAAAAAATAAAAAAAAAAACAAAGCAAAGCAAAACAAACAAACAAAAAACACTAAAAGCAATTGCAACAAAAGCCAAAATTGACAAATAAGATCTAATTAAACTAAAGAGCTGCTGCACAGCAAAAGAAACTATCATGAGAATGAACAGACAACCTACAGAGTGGGAGAAAAGTTTTGCAATTTACCTCTCGGACAAAGATCTAATATTCAGAATTTACAAGGAACTTAAACAAATTTACAAGAAGAAAACAAACAACCCAATCAAAAAGAGCTAAAGATATGAACAGACATTTATCAAAAAAAGACATACATGCTGCCAACATATGAAAAACAGGTCAACATCACTTATCATTAGAGAAATGGAAATCAAAACCACGATGAGATACTATCTCACACCAGCCAGAATGTTGATTATTAAAAAGTCAAGAAACAATAGATACTGGTGAGGCTGTGGAGGAATAGGAATGGTTTTACACTGTTGGTGAAAATGTAAATTAGTTCAACAACGGTTGAACTAATTGTTGAACACTGTTGAACCATTGTTGGACTAATTTAAGTTCGAATTCCTCAAGGATCTAGAATCAAAAATACCATTTGACCCAGCAATCCCATTACTGGGTATATACCCAAAGGGATATAAATCCTTCTATAAAGACACATGCATATATATATTTATTGCAGCACTATTTATGATGGCAAACACATAGAACCAACCCAAATGCCCATCAATGATAGACTAGATAAAAAAGTGTGGTACATATACACTTACTATGTGGCCATAAAAAGGAATGAGATCATGTCCTTTGCAGGGACATAGATGAAGCTGAAAGCCATCATCCTCAGCAAACTAACACAGAACAGAAAATCAAATACTGCATGTTCTCACTCATAACTGGCGGTTGGACAATGAGAACTCATGGACACAGGGAAGGGAATAACACACACCAGGGTCTGTTGGGGGGTGAAGGGCAAAGGGAGGGAACTTGGAGGATGGGTCAATAGGTGCAGCAAACCACCATGGCATGCATATACCTATGTAATACACCTGTATGTTCTGCACATGTATCCCAGAATTTAAGTACATTTTTTTTTAAATGGGTTAACTCTGTATGTCGATACTGGTCCAATGTGGATTGTAGATGTACTGCTGCCCACTGGTAGCACTCAAAGCAAATGTGTGTTGGTGTATGCATGATGGGGCATTTTCCAGTGGGCAGATCTTAAGTGTTACTTGTTATTTAGTTTACGGGTAAAGAGGAGAAACTTTGGATAAGAATATCTACAGATTCCTGAGCAATGGAGAAAAGTTTGGCTGGATGATCTGAGGACTGGAAGGAAATATTGGAAGGCTGTGGACAAGTTGGTCTGGTAAGAGGAGTACCTGTTCTTGCCCATTTCTCTATTGGATTGTCTTATTTTAATTTTTCATTGATTTGTAGAATTGAATATTTGTATGTCTTAAATATGAGTCCTGTGTTGCAATATGTACTATAAATATCTTTTTCTACCAAGGGGTTTGTGATTTCTCTCTCCCAATTGTGTAATTTGATCAACAGAATGCTTTAATCTTAAGGTAGTATGATACATCAAGTTTCTATTTTCCTTTAGAATTTGTATTCTTGTGTACTGTTTAATAATTAAAAAGCTTATCCACCATGATCAAGTGGGCTTCATCCCTGGGATGCAAGGCTGGTTCAACATATGCAAATCAATAAACGTAATCCAGCATATAAACAGAACCAAAGACAAAAACCACATGATTATCTCAATAGATGCAGAAAAGACCTTCGACAAAATTCAACAGCCCTTCATGCTAAAAACTCTCAACAAATTAGGTATCAATGGAACGTATCTCAAAATAATAAGAGCTATTTATGACAAACCCATGGCCAATAGCATACCGAATAGGCAAAAAACTGGAAGCATTCCCTTTGAAAACTGGCACAAGACAGGGATGCCCTCTCACCACTCCTATTCAACATAGTGTTGGAAGTTCTGGCCAGGGCAATCAGGCAGGAGAAAGAAATAAAGGGTATTCAATTAGGAAAAGAGGAAGTCAAATTGTCCCTGTTTGCAGATGACATGATTGTATATCTAGAAAACCCCATCCTCTCAGCCCAAAATCTCCTTAAGCTGATAAGCAACTTCAGCAAAGTCTCAGGATAAAAAATCAATGTGCAAAAATCACAAGCATTCTTATACACCAATAACAGACAAACAGAGAGCCAAATCATGAGTGAACTCCCATTCACAATTGCTTCAAAGAGAATAAAATACCTAGGAATCCAGCTTACAAGGGATGTGAAGGACCTCTTCAAGGAGAACTACAAACTACTGCTCAATGAAATAAAAGAGGATACAAACAAATGGAAGAACATTCCATGCTCATGGATAGGAAGAATCAATATCGTGAAAATGGCCATACTACCCAAGGTAATTTATAGATTCAATGCCATCCCCATCAAGCTACCAATGACTTTCTTCACAGAATTGGAAAAAACTACCTTAAAGTTCACATGGAACCAAAAAAGAGCCCACATTGCCAAGACAATCCTAAGCCAAAAGAACAAAGCTGGAGGCATCACTCTACCTGACTTCAAACTATACTACAAGCCTACAGTAACCAAAAGAGTATGGTACTGGTACCTAAACAGAGATATAGACCAATGGAACAGAACAGAGCCCTCAGAAATAAAGCCACATGTCTACAACTATCTGACCTTTGACAAACCTGCCAAAAACAAGCAATGGGGAAAGGATTCCCTATTTAATAAATGGTGCTGGGAAAACTTGCTAGCCATATGCAGAAAGCTGAAACTGGATCCCTTCCTTACACCTTATACAAAAATTAATTCAAGATGGATTAAAGACTTAAATGTTAGACCTAAAACCATGAATACCCTAGAAGAAAACCTAGGCAATACCATTCAGGACATAGGCATGGGCAAGGACTTCATGTCTAAAACACCAAAAGCAATGGCAACAAAAGCTGAAATTGACAAGTAGGATCTAATTAAACTAAAGAGCTTCTGCACAGCAAAAGAAACTACCATCAGACTGAACAGGCAACCTACAGAATGGGAGAAAATGTTTGCAATCTACTCATCTGACAAAGGGCTAATATCCAGAATCTACAAAGAACTCAAACAAATTGACAAGAAAAAAACAAACAACCCCATCAAAAAGTGGGCAAAGGATATGAACAGACACTTCTCAAAAGAAGACATTTATGCAGCCAACAGACACATGAAAAAATGTTCATCATCACTGGCCATCAGAGAAATGCAAATCAAAACCACAATGAGATATCATCTCACTCCAGTTAGAATGGCAATCATTAAAAAGTCAGGAAACAACAGGTGCTGGAGAAGATGTGGAGAAATAGGAACACTTTTACACTGTTGGTGGGACAGTAAACTAGTTCTACCATTGTGGAAGACAGTGTGGCGATTCCTCAGGGATCTAGAACTAGAAATACCATTTGACCCAGCCATCCCATTACTGGGTATATACCCAAAGGAATATAAATCATGCTGCTATAAAGACACATGCACATGTATGTTTCTTGTGGCACTATTCACAATAGCAAAGACTTGGAACCAACCCAAATGTCCAACAATGATAGACTGGATTAAGAAAATGTGGCACATATACACCGTGGAATACTATGCATCCAGAAAAAATGATGAGTTCATATCCTTTGTAGGGACATGGATGGATGAAGCTAGAAACCATCATTCTGAGCAAACTATCGCAAGGACAAAAAACCAAACACTGCATGTTCTCACTCACAGGTGGGAATTGAACAATGAGAACACTTGGACACAGGAAGGGAAACATCACACACCGGGGCCTGTTGTGGGGTGGGGGGAGGGGGGAGGGATAGCATTAGGAGATATACCTAATGTAAATGATGAGTTACTGGGTGCAGCACAGCAACATGGCACATGTATACATATGTAACAAACCTGCACGTTGTGCACATGTACCCTAGAACTTAAAGCATAAGAAATATATATATATTTAAAAAAATTTCTCCCTAGCCCCAGTGTCAAGGAGATAATTTGTTTTTGTCCCGAAGGTTTAGTGTTACACATTTCACATTTAGATCTACATAACATTTGGTGTTAATTTTTATGTATAATGTGAAACCATGTTTTTCTTTTAATATGGACATCCAATTGATCCAGTACCATTTATAGAAACATCACTGTTTCCCCACTGCACTGCACACTTTATCATAAATTAAGGGACTGTATAAGTGTTGGATTTGTTTCTGGACTTGCCCACAGAATCAATGGGACTATCTCTCTTTTCTTGCGAGAATAGCAAGATTTTTTAAATTATTACATCTTTGTAATAGTTCTTGGCATTAGGGTCTGGAGCTTCTTTGTGATTGTTTTTTTCCTCTTCCTCCTCCTCCTTTTCCTTCTTCAGTTGCCAAATCTATTTTATTATTTAGATTTGACATCAATTATAGAATCAGCTTGTGAATTGCAACAAACAACTACTGTTATTTTGATTTGATTTCAATTAATCTATACATCAATTTGGAGAGATGTATAGATTAGACTGAGATGTATAGAGAAAACTGGTATCTTTGCAATACTGAGTCTTGTAATACATAAACAGGATATATTCTCTTTTATATTTAAGTCTTTTAATCTTTCAGTAATGTTCTGTTGTCTCAACATAGAGGTTTTGCATATATTTTGTTAATTTGTTAAATACGATTTTAAAGTAACAACTTTTTAAAATTCTATATTGGTTGCTGATATAAAGAAATAAAATTGATTTATACATTTTGATTGAATCATCTCAAGTTCTGTCTTCATTGATTCCCTTTTCTCTTAAAAATAGATTACATTCTTACATTTCTCTGTATCTTGGGTAATTCTGTATTCTATCTTGGGTTTTATCTAGGTTATATTTTAAAGAGATTTATTTCTGTTAGATTCTTCCAAAGACTGATATTTTGTTTTAGCAAGAAATTAACTTGGTTGGATGTAAGCAGCCATTCTGTCTCATGAGCAGCAACTCAAATTCCAATTCAGTTCTTTCAAGCTTAACGAGGCTGTTTAGAATCTTCTCTGTGTACCTTTGTTCAGGTATCGGCCATAGATTTGGGCAAGATTTTTATCTTCCCTTTTTAACTTCATTGTTTCCCAATGTTTTTGATGGCCCTGAACTCTATTCTCTGTTTCTTCTGTGGATTTTCTAGTAAAGTTTTAGTCATGCCACCTGACTGGGGCCTGCCCTCAGGCTAGAAACTATGAAAATGGAAAATGCACTCTTGCTGTTTCTTTCTTTCCACATCTTTTAGTCTTTCTTGAATATTTTTCAGGTAGTTGTAAAGTTATTTTGTTCACAGTAGTTGTTTTAGGAATGGTTAAAATACTGGTCTGATAGGAGCTTTCTCATCCTATCACAGTGTTTGTAAAGTTAACTTGACTAATCTATTTGACTTCTCCTATTTTTTTCATTCTTGTCTACTTTTTGTTTACTTCAGGTAATTTTTGATTGACCTTACAGACCTTGTGTCTAAAAATACTTGGGGGCTCTGAATAATCTTATTTCCTTCAGAGAAAGATTCCCCTATGCTTTGGTAATTAACAGAAGGAGGAAGATCACCTTCATCCAATCAGGGATTAAGCTGACTTGGGCTGGATTTTACTGTCATAAACTTCTGTCTACCTGCTCCTAGACTATTGCTCTTCAGGGTTCCCAACTAAGAGCATGGGGTATTTACTAAGACCTCTTGAGGACAAATCTCTGATTTTTTTTTTTTTTATCTCGCCCAAATTCCTATCTAAGGGGTCTGGGGATTCATGCCCTACAATCAATTCTCATCAGATGGGTTTCATTTAATCCTGTATATCGTGACTTACATTCCAATCTGACTATGGCATAACATGGAAGAAAATCAGAATATTTAACCCCAAAACATGTTTCTCTGCCATATCTTGAAATGGTCCTGCAAAGCTGTCTGCTGTGGGAAAAATCCACATTCTTTGGAGAATCCCCTTTCCTCTTTGTTTTCTTTTCTTCTTTTCCAGATCCAGGAGATAATCAACTAAGAGCCAGGCACCCTGTTAGGTCTGATAAGAAACATTTTACAACCTGCTCTTTCCAAAGTCTGCTATCTGAGTGCTTCCTCTGCTCAGTAAAACTTGGTGTCCACCATCTTTTAGCTTAACCTGAACATTTACTTTCTATTGCTCCCAGGTCTTCAGATAAACTCAACCAATTGTCACCCAGAAAACGTTTCAATTTACCTGTAGACTCGAAGCCCCCTCTTTGAGTTTTCCCGTCTTTCTGAACCAAACCGGTGTATTTCTCTTCTTTTCTTTTCTTTTTTGAAACGGAGTCTCTGTCTCTGTTGCCTGGGCTGCAGTGCAGTGGCGCAATCTTGGCTCACTGCAACATCCGTCTCCCAGGTTCAAGCAATTATCCTGCCTCGGCATCCAGAGTAGCTGGAATTACAGACACGTACCACCATCCCTGGTTAATTTTTGTATTTTTAGTAGAGATAAGGTTTCAGCATGTTGGTCAGGCTGGTGTTGAACTCCTGACCTCAAGTAATCTGCTTAAATGTATTTGATTGATGTCTCATGCCTCCCTAAAATACATAAAACCAAGCTGTACCCTGACCACCTTGGGCACATGTTCTCAGGACCTCCAGAGGGCTGTGTCACAGGCCATGGTCACTCATATTTGGCTAAGAATGAATCTCTTAAAATATTTTACAGAGTTTGACTCTTTTCATCAACAGTCTTTTAGTATTTGAGTCTTTTTCAGGTAGTTGTGGAGTTATTTTGTGCACAGTTAGTAGTTGTTTGAGAAATGGTTAAAATATTGGTCTGATAGGGGCTTTCTCATCCTATCACAGCATTTGTAAAGTTAACTTGATTAATTTATTTGAATTCTCCTGTCTACATCTTTTTCTTCTTGGTCTACTTTTTGTGTACTTCAGGTAATTTTTGATTGACTTATATATCCTGTGTCCAAAAATATTTAGGGGCTCTGAATAATCTTATTTCCTTCAGAGAGAGAGATTCCCCTATGCTTTGGTAATTAATAGAAGAAGAAAAATTACCTTCATCCAATCAGGGATTAAGCTGATTTGGGCTGGATTTTACTATCATAAACTTCTGTCTACCTTCTCCTAGGATATTGCTCGTCAGGATTCCCAACTAAGAGCATGGGGGTATTTACTAGGACCTCTTTTCCTTGGCTGATCCTAACTCCAACTTTTCCCTCCTTAGCACTGGGTAAAAAACGCCGACAACCTTTTCAGAGGCTTTCTGCTTAATATCTAAGTCTCTTACCCAGTGTAGTTTAAGAATTCAGCCAGTTCCCTAAGGAAAAAGCTATGATTAAAGGGCACATTTTTCTGTTCCACACTTCTTTCCAGGATTTTGGCCTGGAAAGTTTGGCAGATGTAAACTTAATGTGTCATCTCTCCACCACCCATAGAATTGCCTGAAACTCCCTTGTCTTCTCTGCTGTCATCCAGTTTTATTTGCAGCCTCTTGCTTTGCCCAGATAATTGACAAAAGTACCTAGAAGTAAAATAGCATTCTGTGGTCAGCATTTTTGGGGAGAATAGGCCTTATATAGGATATGTGATAGTTGCCAGGAAGTTCTTTGTCATATACCCAATGCATCTGTGCATTAATTAGAGATTATCCCAATTCCTTCCCTAAATTGTAAATCAGTTTCGACATTTCTATCCAAGTTTAAAATCACATTGTTCTAGCCTTTAATCATTCCTTTTTGGTAATATTATAAAAATAATATGAACCTACTTTCCTAATTGATTTGTCTAATTTAACCTTTGTAGACAAATTATTTATCTCTATGTTTCCAAACTATCCCTTTCATAATTCTGTTTTGCTCAAGAACAATAGTGGGCCACTATGGTATTAGGGATCAAATTTTAAAGAATTAGTTTAGCACTGCAGTCTCATTTCTAAATGGACCTGGCACACCTCATATCCATCTACCATGCCAGCCCCCATTCCCACACCACTTGATTTCTCTAGCTTTTCTGTGTTGCTTAGAACATTTTGATCCATTCAAATGGCTATATCCTTTCAGTGTACCTAAAGAATGAACTAGTTAAAACTTAAAGAGACCTTCAAATTATAGCATTCTTTCACTCAAAGATTCAAATTATTTTGAGAAATGAGGGAGAGCTTTTCTCACATTTGTGTCCCCAGTACTGGAGAACGAATTTTTTTTTTTCCTGTTGAAAACCTTAACTGTTGGTTGAATTGTAAGTTGTATCGCTAAGTCTTCTGCAAAGAGCTGAGTCTTTCCTGAACAATTCTAATCATGACAATCACTCTTTCTTCATTTTATCTTTGATACAATAATTAAGAAATTACAAAACTACCCTATTACTCAATTTATACCCTATTATAGCTACTATCATTATAATTATATCCCAAATTTGAATGTGGGCTTTATGAAGGTAGACTAGCACATGTTCTGCTATTCTCTTTACTCCTCCCTAAATGAGTTTCATGAGGTTTTCATCACCTGAGGATCCTCAGTGAATGTGTGGGTGACCGGATGGAGGAATGCATAGGTGAATTAATGAATGCTTAACTAATTGATGTCAAATGGAAACATTTTAACAATGTTTCCCAAATACATGGAATTGTTTTGTTTTTGTTTATTTTTGCTTGCATATCTGCACTTTACCTGTTAGTCCATCATAAAAAATTAATTTATTTAGATTCTTTCCTGCAAAAATAAAATGCAGGAATTAGTTGATGCCGTTTTGTCTTGGGTTTTTTTTTTTTAATTTCGTCTTGTTTGTTTCTGCTTTTTAACAATGTCATAAGAAATAATGTTCCATAGGGTGGTAGAATTAGGTAAAATTTAAACACTGACTTTTTTTTTAATAAAAGGAAACTCAATTTTTTAAGCCCTATGAGTAAACACGGACATTGTTGATACTTATTTTTTTAACTTCCAACTTTTCTAAATTATTCTTCTAGTTTTCATATTATTTATCACAGTACAGTAATAGTTACTAGACCATAACCTGCGCCATACTATTTTATGTAAACATAACACAAGTTAGATTTTCCATAAATAATAATCATAGTCTTCACAAATTGCTTAATATTTTCCATATTTATATTAATGGATACAGGAATGAAAACTTTCAAAATGTATAAAACATGTCTATATCATTAAAACAATGTTTCCAATGTCAACTACTTTAAAATCGTATTTTCTTAGAATTTAGCTTATTATACAGTCCTCATTACATATGTCTGTGTGCATCTCCAGATCAAAAGGAAAAGCTAGAAGTTTAATTATTCCAAAATATAACTTAAATTACATACTCCCATTACAAAAAACTGAGCACCAGTAAAGAGAAAGTGTCCTTTCCCTGTATCTCTGCCTCTAACTTGGCCGCCTTCCTACTACTCTCATTACTGGGAGTACCCATGAGTAAATGCTTTCTAGACTTACATAAATATATTTGGATAAATACAAATATTTAGTTTATGCTTTAAAAAGTAATGCTTGGTGAAGCCAAGATGGCCGAATAGGAACAGCTCCCAGCATGAGCGATGCAGAAGACGGGTGATTGCTGCATTTCCAACTGAGGTACCAGGTTCATCTCACTGGGGAGTGTCAGACAGTGGGTGCAGGACAGTGGGTGCACTGCAACAAGCATGAGCTGAAGCAGGGTGAGGCATCGCCTCACCCAGGAAGTGCAAGGGGTCAGGGAATTCCCTTTCCTAGTCAAAGAAAGGGGTGACAGATGGCACCTGGAAAATCAGGTCACTCCCACCCTAATACTGCACTTTTCCAATAGTCTTAGCAAACGGCACACCAGCAGATTATATCCCACACCTGGCTCGGAAGGTCCTACGCCCACGGACCCTTGCTCATTGCTAGCACAGCAGTCTGAGATCAAATGGCAAGGCAGCAGTGAGGCTGGGGGAGGGGTGCCTGCCATTGCCAAGGCTTGAGTAGGTAAATAAAGCGGCCCAGAAGCTCGAACTGGGTGAAGCCCACCACAGCTCAAGGAGGCCTGCCTGCCTCTGTAGACTCCAATTCTAGGGGCAGGGCGTAGCCAAATAAAACGCAGCAGAAAACTCTGCAGACTTAAATGTCCCTGTCTGACAGCTTTGAAGAGAGTAGTTCTTCTCCCAGCACACAGCTGGAGATCTGAGAACGGACAGACTCCCTCTTCAAGTGGGTCCCTGACCCCCGAGTAGCCTAACTGGGAGGCACTGAGTAGGGGCAGTCTGACACCTCACATGGCCGAGTACTCCTCTGAGACAAAACTTCCAGAGGAACCATCAGGCAGCAACATTTGCTGTTCACCAATATCTGCTGTTCTACAGCATCCGCTGCTGATACCCAGGCAAACAGGATCTGGAGTGGACCTCCAGCAAACTCCAACAGACCTGCATCTGAGGGTCCTGATTGTTGGAAGGAAAACTAACAAACAGAAAGGACATCCACACCAAAAACCCACCTGTACATCATCATCATCAAAGACCAAAGGTAGATAAAACCACAAAGATGGGGAAAAAACAGAGCAGAAAAACTGGAAACTCTAAAAATCAGAGTGCCTCTCCTCCTCCAAAGGAACGCAGCTCCTCACCAGCAACAGAACAAAGCTGGATGGAGAATGACTTTGATGAGTTGAGAGAAGAAGGCTTCAGACGATCAAACTACTCCGAGCTAAAGGAGGAAGTTCAAACCCATGGCAAAGAAGTTAAAAACCTTAAAAAAAAAATTAGACAAACGGCTAACTAGAATAACCAATGCAGAGAAGTCCTTAAAGGACCTGATGGAGCTGAAAACCATGGCATGAGAACTATTTGACAAATGCACAAACCTCAGTAGCTGATGCAATCAACTGGAAGAAAGGGTATCAGTGATGGAAGATGAAATGAATGAAATGAAGTGAGAAGAGAAGTTTAGAGAAAAAAGAATAAAAAGAAATGAACAAAACCTCCAAGAAAGATGGGACTATGTGAAAAGACCAAATCTACATCTGATTGGTGTACCTGAAAGTGACGGGGAGAATGGAACCAAGTTGGAAAACACTCTGCAGGATATTATCCAGGAGAACTTCCCCAATCTAGCAAGGCAGGCCAACATTCAAACTCAGGAAATACAGAGAATGCCACAAAGATACTCCTCGAGAAGAGCAACTCCAAGACACATAATTGTCAGATTCACCAAAGCTGTAATGAAGGAAAAAATGTTAAGGGCAGCCAGAGAGAAAGGTTGGGTTACGCACAAGGGGAAGCCCATCAGACTAACAGCTGATCTCTTGGCAGAAAGTCTACAAGCCAGAAGAGAGTGGGGGCCAATATTCAACATTCTTAAAAAAAAAGAACTTTCAACCCAGAATTTCATATCCAGCCAAACTAAGCTTCATAAGTGAAGGAGAAATAAAATCCTTTACAGACAAGCAAATGCTGAGAGATTTAGTCACCACCAGGCCTGCCCTAAAAGAGCTCCTGAAGGAAGCACTAAACATGGAAAAGAACAACTGGTACCAGCCACTGCAAAAACATGCCAAATTGTAAAGACCATCGAAGCTAGGAAGAAACTGCATCAACTAACAAGCAAAATAAACAGCTAACATCATAATGACAGGATCAAATTCACACATAACAATATTAACCTTACATGTAAATGGGTTAAATGCTCCACTTACAGGACAAAGAATGGTAAATTGGATAGAGTCAAGACCCATCAGTGTGCTGTATTCAGGAAACCCATCTCATGTGCAGAGACACACATAGGCTCAAAATAAAGGGATGGAGGAAGATCTACCAAGCAAATGGAAAACAAAAAAAGGCAGGGGTTGCAATCCTAGTCTCTGATAAAACAGACTTTAAACCAACAAAGATCAAAAGAGACAAAGAAGGCCATGACATAATGGTAAAGGAATCAATTCAACAAGAAGAGCTAACTATCCTAAATATACATGCACCCAATACAGGAGCACCCAGATTCATAAAGCAAGTCCTTAGAGAACTACAAAGAGACTTAGCCTCCCACACAATCATAATGGGAGACATTAACACCCCACTGTCAACATTAGACAGATCAACGAGACAGAAAGTTAACAAGGATATCCAGGAATTGAACTCAGCTCTGCACCAAGCAGACCTAATAGACATCTACAGAACTCTCCACCCCAAATCAACAGAATATACATTCTTTTCAGCAACACACCACACCTATTCCAAAATTGACCACATAGTTGAAAGTAAAGCACTCCTCAGCAAATGTAAAAGAACAGAAATTATAACAAACTCTCTCAGACCACAGTGCAATCAAACTAGAACTCAGGATTAAGAAACTCACTCAAAACTGCTCAACTACATGGAAACTGAACAACCTGCTCCTGAATGACTACTGGGTACATAACGAAATGAAGGCAGAAATAAAGATGTTCTTTGAAACCAACGAGAACAAAGACACAACATACCAGAATCTCTGGGACACATTCAAAGCAGTGTGTAGAGGGAAATTTATAGCACTAAATGGCCACAAGAAAAAGCAGGAAAGATCCAAAATTGACACCCTAACATCACAATTGAAAGAACTAGAGAAGCAAGAGCAAACACATTCAAAAGCTAGCAGAAGGCAAGAAATAACTAAGATCAGAGCAGAACTGAAGGAAATAGAGACACAAAAAATCCTTCAAAAAATCAGTGAATCCAGGAGCTGGTTTTTGAAAAGATCAACAAAATTGACAGACCACTAGCAAGACTAATAAAGAAGAAAAGAGAGAAGAATCCAATAGATGCAATAAAAAATGATAAAGGGGGTATCACCACCGATCCCACAGAAACACAAACTACCATCAGAGAATACTAAAACACCTCTATGCAAATAAACTAGAAAATCTAGAAGAAATGGATACATTCCTGGACACATACACTCGCCCAAGACTAAACCAGGAAGAAGTTGAATCTCCGAATAGACCAGTAACAGGCTCTGAAATTGTGGCAATAATTAATGCTTACCAACCAAAAAAAGTCCAGGACCAGATGGATTCACAGCCGAATTCTACCAGAGGTACAAGGAGGAGCTGGTACCATTCCTTCTGAAACTATTCCAATCAATAGAAAAAGAGGGAATCCTCCCTAACTCATTTTATGAAGCCAGCATCATCCTGATAACAAAGCCGGGCAGAAACACCACCAAAAAAAGAGAATTTTAGACCAATATCCCTGATGAACATCGATGCAAAAATCCTCAATAAATTACTGGCAAACCGAATTCATCAGCACATCAAAAAGCTTATCCAACATGATCAAGTGGGCTTCATCCCTGGGATGCAAGGCTGGTTCAACATAGGCAAATCAATAAACGTAATCCAGCGTATAAACAGAACCAACAACAAAAACCACGATTATCTCAATAGATGCAGAAAAGGCCTTTGACAAAATTCAACAACCTTCATGCTAAAAACTCTCAATAAATTAGGTATCGATGGGATGTATCTCAAAATAATGAGAGCTATTTATGACAAACCCATAACCAATATCATACTGAATGGGCAAAAACTGGAAGCATTCCCTTTGAAAACTGGCACAAGACAGGGATGCCCTCTCACCACTCCTATTCAACATAGTGTTGAAAGTTCTGGCCAGGGCAATCAGGCAGGAAAAGGAAATAAAGGTCATTCAATTAGGAAAAGAGGAACTCAAATTGTCCCTGTTTGCAGATGACATGATTGTATACTCAGAAAACCCCATTGTCTCAGCCCAAAATCTCCTGAAGCTGATAGGCAACTTCAGCAAAGTCTCAGGATACAAAATCAATGTACAAAAATCACAAGCATTCTTATACACCAATAACAGACAAACAGAGAGCCAAATCATGAGTGAACTCCCATTCACAATTGCTTCAAAGAGAATAAAATACCTAGGAATCCAACTTACAAGGGACGTGAAGGACCTCTTCAAGGAGAACTACAAACCACTGCTTAATGAAATAAAAGAGGATACAAACAAATGGAAGAACATTCCATGCTCATGGGTAGGAAGAATCAATATCGTGAAAATGGCTATACTGCCCAAGGTAATTTATAGATTCAGTGCCATCCCCATCAAGCTACCAATGACTTTCTTCACAGAATTGGAAAAAACTACTTTAAAGTTCATATGGAACCAAAAAAAAGCCCACGTTGCCAAGTCAATCCTATGCCAAAAGAACAAAGCTGGAGGCATCATGCTACCTGACTTCAAACTATACCACAAGGCTACAGTAACCAAAACAGTATGGTATTGGTACCGAAACAGAGATATAGACCAATGGAACAGAACTGAGTCCTCAGAAATGATACTGCATATCTACAACTATCTGATCTTTGACAAACCTCACAAAAACATGCAATGGGGAAATGATTCCCTATTTAATAAATGGTGCTGGGAAAACTGGCTAGACATATGTAGAAAGCTGAAACAGGATCCCTTCCTTACACCTTATACAAAAATTAATTCAAGATGGATTAAAGACTTAAATGTTACACCTAAAACCTTAAATACCCTAGAAGAAAACCTAGGCAATACCATTCAGGACATAGGCATGGGCAAGGACTTTATGTCTAAAACACCAAAAGCAATGGCAACAAAAGCCAAAATTGAGAAATGGGATCTAATTAAACTAAGGAGCTTCTGCACAGCAAAAGAAACTACCATCAGACTGAACAGGCAACCTACAGAATGGGAGAAAATTTTTGCAATCTACTCATCTGACAAAGGGCTAATATCCAGACCTACAATGAACTGAAACAAATTTACAAGAAAAAAACAACCCCATCAAAAAGTGGGTGAAGGATATGAACAGACACGTCTCAAAAGAAGACATTTATGCAGCCAAAAGACACATGAAAAAACGCTCATCATCACTGGCCATCAGAGAAATGCAAATCAAACACAATGAGATACTATCTCACACCAGTTAGAATGGAGATCATTAAAAAGTCAGGAAACAACAGGTGCTGGAGAGGATGTGGAGAAATAGGAACACTTTTACACTGTTGGTGGGACTGTAAACTAGTTCAACCATTGTGGAAGTCAATGTGGCGATTCCTCAAGGATCTAGAACTAGAAATACCATTTGACCCAGCCATCCCATTACTGGGTATATACCCAAAGGATTAAAAATCATGCTGCTATAAATACACATGCACATGTATGTTTATTGCAGCACTATTCATAATAGCAAAGACTTGGAACTAACCCAAATGTCCAACAATGATAGACTGGATTAAGAAAATGTGGCACATATACACCATGGAATACTATGCAGCCATAAAAAAGATGAGTTCATGTCCTTTGTAGGGACATGGATGAAGCTGGAAACCATCATTCTGAGCAAACTATCACAAGGACAAAAAACCAAACACCACCTGTTCTCACTCATAGGTGGGAACTGAACAATGAGAACACATGGACACAGAAAGGGGAACATCATACACCGGGGCCTGTTGTGGGGTAGGGGGAGTGGGGAGGGATAGCATTAGGAGATATACCTAATGCTAAATGATGAGTTAATGTGTGCAGCACACCAACATGGCACATGTATACATATATAACAAAGCTGCACGTTGTGCACATGTACCCTAAAACTTAAAGCATAATAAAAATAATTTTTTTATTTAAAACTTGAAAAAAAAAGTAATGCTTGCACATGGTAAAATTAAGACTATTGAAACAAACAATCAAACATAGGCTTCTTTCCCAAACGAGACTTCAAGTCTGTCTTCAATAAAAATTAAAAACATGCATATGTATAACTGTGTGTGTGTGTGTGTGTGTGTGTGTGTGTGTGTTATATGTTTATAATAGATATGGGAAGATATAGGTGGAAAGTATCCTAGATGAATTTAAGAAAATGGGAGCAAAATACATGAATTTTCTCAGACTCTGCATTTTTTCCTCAATAATGATCTTTCCAAATCAGCACATATTTACAGAATAATGGTGTTTTTAACTATTACATTGCAGAGTAGCATCATAATTTAACCAACCAGTTTCTGACTGATGAACACCTAGGTTCTTTCAAGTCTTTTGTCATGACATACACTGCATCAGTCAATGTAGTTCTAAGTACATCTTTGTATACATGAGTATGTCTGGAGCAGAATTGTGAAATTAAAGGATGTGTACATTTTTATTTTCATATATACACTGCCAAACTGTTCTGCAAAGAAGTTATAACAATGGTTTTGATGTCTTTTCACTCATATCTTTCTCGATGTTGTATATTACCAACTGTTTTTCTGTGAGAAGTTGTCTAGGGTAATAATTTGGAGTTCAAACTCTGGTGGTTGACTGCTTAGGTGTAAAAATTAACTCAGCCATTAGTAGCTATGTGTTTCACAGCAAGACACTTACCGCCTCTGTGCCTCATTTTCCTCATTTGTAAAACATTTGCTCAATCAATATGCATTTATTGAACATAAAATTTTGCAAAATTCTGTTCTAAGGACTGAGGATCCAACTGAACAAAACCGACAAATATTCCTGTATCATGAGTCTTAAAATCTACAGAGGAATAATAAATAACTACCCCTCAGAGTTCTTGTGAGAAATAAATGGATTAATGAATTTATTTAATAAATAATTTAATTTATTAAATTTAAATTATTTATATAATTTAAATTTAATAAATTAAATTATTTATTTTAAATTAAATATATTTATTTATTTTATATTAATGAAATATATTTATTTATTTAATACAAAAATTATTTATTTTTATATTACATATAAATTATAATATATAATTATTTATTATATGATTAATAATTTTATTAACTAATAAATAATTTAATTTATTAAATAAATTAAAGTCTGTTGGTTGTAGATGTGTGGCTTTATTACTGCGTTTTCCATTCTGTTCCATTGGTCTATGTGTCTCTTTTTGTACCAGTACCATGTTTCATAGTTACTATGGCTTTGTGATATAATTTGAAATCAGGCAATGTGATGCCTCCATATTTATTCTTTATGCTTAGGACTGCTTTGGCAATTTGGACTTTTTTTTCAGTTCCATATGAACTTTAAGATTGTTTTTTCTAATTCTGTGAAAGATGACATTGGTAATGTGATAGGGATTATGTTGAATCTGTAAACTGCTTTCAGCAGTATGGTCATTTAAACAATATTGATTCTTCCAATCCACGAGCATGGGTTGTTTTTCCATTTGTTTCTGTCATTTACAGTTTTTTTTTATCAGTGTTTTATATTCATCCTTGCAAAGATCTTTAACCTCTTTGATTAAATGCATTTCTAGTTTTTTTTTATTACTATTGTAAATGGGATTGAGTTCTTGGTTGGGTTCTCAGTGTGAATGTTATTGGTGCGTAGAAATGCTACTGATTTTTGTACATTGATTTTATATCCTAAAACATTACTGAAGTCGTTTATTAAGTGTAGGAAACTTTTGGAGGAATCTTTAGGGTTTTCTAGTTACACATTCAGGTCATCAGTGAACAGAGATAATTTGACTTCCTCTTGTCTGAACAGGATATGTTTTCTTTCTCTCTCTTGCCTGATTTCTCTAGCTAGGACTTCCAATCCTATGTTGAATAGAAATGGTGAGAGTAGACATCCTTGTCTTGTTCCAATATTTAGCGGGAATAATTTCAACTTTTATCCATTAAGTTTCATGCTAGCTGTGAGTTTGTTATAGATAGATCATTCTTACAATTTTGAGGTATATACCTTTGGATGTACCTAGTTTCTTTAGGTTTTTTTTTTTTTTTAATCATGAGGGATGTTAGAATGTATTGGATGTCTTTTGTGCATACATGGAGATGACTAATTGGTTTTTTTTTAGTTCTGTTTATGGGGCAAATCACATTTGTTGATGTGCAAATATATCCTTATATCCCTGGAATAAAATCCACTTGATTGTGATGAATTATCTGTTTGAGGTGCTGTTAGATTTGGTTTACTAGTATTAATATTTTGTTGAGGATTTTTACATTTACGTTTATCAGGGATATTGGCCTGTAGTTTTCTTTTTGTTGTGTCCTTTCCTGATTTTGATATCAGGATGATACTGGTTTCATGGAATGACTTAGGCAAGAATACCCTCCTCTGAGATTTTTTGGAATATTTTCAATAAGTTGGTATCAGCTCTTCTTTGCATGTCTCGTAAAATTCACCTCTGAATCCATCTGGTCCTGGGCTGCTTTTTGTGGGAAGATCTTTTAAATTACTGATTCAGTTTCATTACTCATTATTGGTCTGTTCGGGATTTCTGCTTTTTCCTGGTTTAATCTTGGGAGATTATATACTTCCAGTAATTTATCCATTTCCTCTAAGTTTTCTAGCTCATGTGCATTGAGGTGAAATCATGTTCCCTGCAGCAACATAATGGAGCTGGAGGCCATTATCTTAAGTGAACTAATCCAGAAAGCTGCATACCACATGTTCTCACTTATAAGTGGAAGCTAAACAATGGGTACACATGGGCATAAAGGTGAATAAAATGGACAAAAATAATGGACACTAGGGACTCCAAAAGGGGATAGGGGGAATGGTGAAAGGGGAGATAAGGGTTGAAAAGCTACCTATCAAATACAATGTTCACTATTTGAGTAATGGATATACTAGAGGCCCAATCCCCATCAGTACATAATCTATCCATGTAACAAACCTACACATGCACCCGCTAAATCTGTATTTTAAAAAAACATAAAATGTTAGAACAGAGTCTGACACATGGTAAATGCTTGGTAAATGTTTACTATTATTAGTATTGTTATTAGTACCATGATTACTCCAACATGAGAAATAATGGTATCTGAATGTTTTCATTTCCACTGTAATAATTGTCAGCAATATTGAATATATGTTCATATGTTAGAAAATATTTGAATTTTTTATGTCTTAGCTCATCTTTCCATTAGAAAGTGGTCTTTCTCTGAGTGCTCTGCGAAAACAGTCTATACATGTAAAAATATTCTTTATATAACAAATCATTGCTATGTATAAATTTAAATATTTGACATCTGCAAATGTAGCATCTTTTAATTGCTATTAGGTTAGTGCAAAAGTAATTGCAGTTTTTGCCATTACTTTCAATGTTGGTATATTTTTATAAGATCATTGTTATATTTCTGCATGCTATATTTTTAAGACAATTTTTAGAGCAGTTTAGGTTCATGCAAAATGGAGAGGAAAAGAGATTTCCCATATACTCCCTTCCCCACGCATGCACAGTCTCTCCCATTATCTAAATCCCTCACTAGAGGGTACATTTGTTACAATTGATGACCCTACATTGACACATCAAAATTATAGTTTACATTATAGTTCGCTCTTGGTGGTGTGCTTTCTATGGTTTTTAACAAATGCATTTTCACATGTATCCACCTTTATGACAAAGGCTTCTTTCAGTTAGTAATACGCATTTAAGTTTTCCCTATGTCTTTTCATGTCCTGATAGCTCATTTTTTTAAACCACTGAATAGTGTTCCATTTTCTGGATGTACCAAAGTTTATTTATCCATTTACTAACTTTTGGACAACTTGTATGCTCCGAGTTTTTGGCAATTATAAATAAAGCTGCTATAAACATCCATGTGCAGGTTTTTGTGTAGACATAAGCTTTCAACTCTTTTGGGTAAATACCAAGGAGCATGTTAGGTTGGCTGGATTGTATAGTAAGAGTGTGTTTAATGTTTTAAGAAACTGCCAAACTCTCTTCCAAAGTGGCTGTACCATGTTGCATTCCCACCAGCAATAAATGAAAGTTCCAGTTGCTCTATATCTTTACAAGCATTTGGTATTGTCAGTGTTCTGGATTTTAGCCATGCTAATGGGTGTGTAGAGGATCTCAGTGTTGTTTTAATTTGCATTTCCTTGATGATATGATATGAAGCATCCTTTCACGTGCTTGTTTGCCATCTATATATTTTCCTTGGTGAGACGTCTGTTAAAGTCTTTTGGTCTTGTCTTTATTTATTTGAGACAGGGTCTCACTCTGGCTCCCAGGTTAAAGTGGAGTGGCACAATTTCGGTTCACTGCAGCCTCAACCCCCTGTGCTCAAGCAATCCTGGCACCTCAGCCCACCAAGTAACAAACTACAGGCATGCCCTACTAAGCTCAAATTTTTTTTTTTTTTTTTTTTTTTTTTTATAGAGACAGGGTTTCACCATGTTGCCCAGAACAGTCTCGAACTCCTGGGCTCAAGTGATCCACCCGCCTTGGCCTCTCAAATTGCTGGGATTATAGGCATGAGCCACTGTGCCCGGCTTTTGGCCATTTTTAAATCGGGTTGTTTATTTTATTATTGTTGACTTAGCTATCTTTTAAAGAACATAGTTCTTAATCTAAGATGATAAAAATCCATATTTAATTTTGGAATTTTAATATTTTTGTATTTTTATTTAATGCTGTACATGAATTTCAGTTCACAAAGTCAAGAGTATAAAATCATAATTTTACCTTTTCTTGGATCAACTTATGAATTCCTATCACACTTGGTTGATGGGAAACCTAATCCCAGTCTTTATGTTTCATTTTTGTCTCCCTGGGATTATAAAAGGTTCTAGGAACTCCTACACTGCCAAAGTTTGAAAAAATAGCCCATGTTATCACCAATTCATTTGTCCATAGAAGGTTCTCCTCCACTTAGCACAGCCCAGCAGAAATCACAGCTTACAAAATGCCATGCTTAGGACATAAGAATCTTTTGTTTTAAAACCACCCATGACTTCATCTACCTAGACGCATTCTCCAGACGTTTCCTCTCCTCTCTTGCTGCGTTATTAAGGGCATGTTAAGAAAGCCTGAATAAGCATCACTCTCATGTCTCTTTTCTTGATCTTATTTCTACTTCTCTCAGTGCTGAAGAATTTCTTTTCATTTTGAGAAAATCTACACCAATCCCTGATTCTGTCCCAGACATTTTATCAATCCCATTTCAAGGCTTAAATTTTTAAAAAAACAAAGCCAAAATTTTTGCTTTACTCAGACAGCTGGGTATAGCCTAAAAAAAAACTATATCCATATCCCTTTTCTTAGGCACTGAGCGGGAAGACTCACTAAATACTTAAATAGGGCAGAAAGAGTGAAATACAAATAGAAAAAAATCCATAAAAAGCTGGATATTTAGTTATAAAACAGTGGAAATTAACTCTAGCTACACTAAGCAAAAAAAATAATTTATTAAAAGGATGTTGAGTAACTCCTAATCTCCAGGAAACCTGGAAAACCTAGAAAAGAAAGTCAGCAGCATCTAAAATCAGGCCATGATACTGGATCACTATCATTATCACTGCTACCTCCACTAAGCCGAGGCTCCTCGGCTTATACTGACTCATCACTGGCCACTGGATACTACCACTTGAGCTGCTGTGCCACTGCTGCTGTTGAAAAGTGAACGTTGCTGCCACAACCACTACCATGTTGACTGTAATGAACATATGCTGGCTCAATTGCCTTTATGTCATAAACTATTGACTGGAAGTCTATGATGTGGCAATGGATTCGTAGAATTTAAGTCATGGGCTATCAATGGAAAAGAAACTACCAAAGAGAGTATTAGGCAGTTTTAGCTTTTATACAGTGCAGTAGTCTCAGAGACACAAAGCAAAGGATTACCCAAACACAAGATAGAGAATTATATGATTGGTACCCTCTAAAATGATAATTGTCCATTATAATCACTCACCTTTGATGCCCCAAAAGAAGAGTGCTAATTTTTGTTTACAAACAAAAACAAAAACAAAGAAAAAACAAAATACCATTTTCTGCCTAATTCAAGCAGCCTTAGTACAACAACAAAAACACACACGACTGCTCTCTAAAAGTCATCAATCTGAAATCCCATCAATTTTTGCTTCCAGATCCAAGCCCAAGATCTCTGGGAGATATACACTCCTCCTATGGTTCTATCATACTTTCATGTGATTGTTTTATAACATATGGAGACAGCAGTAAACTCCACCACCAGCACCATACTCTATATGAAAAAATAAATACAGCAAGGAAGAATATGCAAGTATGTTCAACTGACACTGAAAGCTTTTTGCATATTTACGGTTTATTTCCTCTACGATTTATTATATGATATTTTGCTTCAGCCAGCACCTCAGCTGACTAGGGTTCCATACCTGGTGCCAGATATCCAAATATCAATTCCTGAGTGAACTGAGCACTTGTTGGTCCTACCTGTGGTTGCTGTAGTCTGCATTAACCATTTTTTTTTTTTTTTTTGTCCTCAGACAGAGTCTCACTCTGTTGCTCAGGCTGGATTGCAGTGGCACAATCTCCACTCACTGCAACCTCTGCCTCCCGGGCTCAAGCAGTTCTTCCTGCCTCAGCCTCCTGAGTAGCTGAGATTACAGGTGGCTGCCACCACAACCAGCTAATATATGTATTTTTAGTAGAGATGGGGTTTCACAATGTTGGACAGGCTGGTCTCAAACTCCTGACCTCAGGTGAACTGCCCACCTCTGCCTCCTAAAGTGCTGGGATTACAGGTGCGAGCCACCGTGCCCAGCCTCCATTAACTTACCTGACCTAGAGACTGTAAGGGGCACTTCAGGCTATGCCCTGATTTTATTTACAATTTCCCCTGCATCTACAACTCAAATGTCTTTTGACTGTCTGGTTTAATCACCTCACTCAACAACACACACCTGCTTTTTATCTATTCTCCCAGAGTCATAAGATCCTATAATGGGCAAATGGCTGTATTAGCTTCTAATTCAATAGAAACACATTGGGGTCTCCTGGTGGAAGCATTCTTTTGGGGGAGTAATAAGATCCAAACTGGCAGATCCCAAGTCACAAGACTTTTGCAAGCAAATCGGTAGATAGAATTGTGAGAAATACCACTCTTATTTCCTCACTTTCAACTCCAGTTCCTTGACCAGTATATTGTAGCCATGTTTTGATTAAAAGCTCAAAGTATTTTTATTCCTTGAGCGTACCCAACTGGAAACATCATCAGCTTTCAAGTATACAAAACTGTCTTCAATGCCCATTCCAAATGTCCAAATAGCTATAGTTGTAGCTGTATTTTAGTACAGGACTACAGAGAAAACTTAGTAAATTCTATGAACAGTAACCAATTGCTATATCATACATATATATATACACACACACACATATACAGAAACATATACATATATAAATTAATTGCTCAGAAACAATTTTATATAAGGCCAGGAATGATGGTGCTGTAGAAGCATGGCGAGCAAGGAAATTACACACAAATTTAGAATGTTTCCATTACAGTATAACAGCTGTCCCTTCCATCAGGGGAAATGCTGGAGAGCCAAAGAGGAAAAAATATTTGCTGGAGTTACTGTTTCAATGATTACTATGATTTTGGTTAATCCAGAATTTATAAGTTTTATTTAAGAAATAAAGTATATAATTTACTTAAAAAGTAATCTATTGTATAATTTAACAAGTAAAGTAGGAATCCAGCTTTTTTTTTTTTAAATAGCCAGCCAGTTGTCACAGCAGTATGGATTACATACATTTTTTCACTATTGCATAGGAATTCTATCATTTTATACTAAATTTCTGTTTTTATTTATATGTGCTTCTTTATTCTCTAATATGTTCCATTTGGTATCTGCTTGTTTCTTAAGAAGCCAGGGCAAAAGTTTTAAAATAAATTTTATAATCAACATTATAGATGACAAATAATACTTTCTCACTGCATTATACATTTACAGATTATTTTTGGTTATTCTTATGTGTTTATTTGGCTGTAGAATTAGCTTGACTACTTTCGGAGTCCTGCAGGTATTTTTGTTGGAATCACATTAAATTTATGGATTAAGTTCAGGAGAGTAGACATCTATAAAGTACTGAGAGTCTTTCTATCCAAGAAAAGTAGATGTCTTTCCATTAATTGAAGACTACATGTCTCCTGCCAGAATTTTATAATTTTCTTTACATAAAGTCTACACACTTCATGTTAGGTGTATTTGCATTTTATATGTTTATGTTCACTTGTAAATAGTATGTTTTCATCTTTAAAACTACTTGTACAAAAAATTAAGGTTTGAATAGTAGTTTGTAATAGGACCTCTTACTGAATATTGTTACTGTTTCGGTATTTTTTAACAATGTTCAAGTTATTCCCTTAAGTTGTCCAAGTATGCAATTATCTGCTAATAATGAAAATGTCTGTTCCTTTCCAGTTTTATGTCTTTTCTTGCCTTTTTAATGATCATAAACTATACATTCAGAGTAAATGTAAATGATGGCAGTGTTAGTGGGCATCTTTGTATTCCTGGTTATAATGGAAATTATTCTTGTTTTTCAGTATTTATTGTACAATCACATGTCACTTAGTGATAGGGATATATTCTGAGAGATGCTTTGTTAGGTGATTTCATCCTTGTGTGAACATCGTAGAATGCACCTACACAAACCAATATGGTATAGTCACCTACACACCTAAACTATATGGTACAGCTTATTGTTCCTATGCTATAAACCTGTACAACATCTTACTGTACTGAACACGGTAGGCAAATGTAAAACAATCCTAAGTATTTTTGTATTTAACATATCTAAATAGAAAAGGAGGCTGGGCATGGTGATTCGTACTTGAAATCACAGCACTTTGGGAGGCCGAGGTGGGCAAATCACTTGTGCCCAGGAGTTAGAGACCAGCCTGGGCAACATGGCGAAACCCTGTCTCTATAAATATTATAAAATTAGTTGGACGTGGTGGCACTTGTAGTCCCAGCTACACGGGAGGTTGAGACAAGAAGATCCCCTAGGCCTGGTGAGGTCCAAGCTGCAGTGAGCTGTGATTGTGCCACTGCACTCCAGCCTGGGTGACAGAGTGAGACCCTGTCTCAATAAACAGATACATAATAGATATATATTAATAGATAGAAAAAGTACAGTAAAAATATGATATTATAATCTTATGGCATCACCATCGTATATGTGTTCCGTTGTTGACAGAAATGTCCTTGGATGAGGTACATGAATGAATATATCTTGTTTGCATAAATTTTGATAAGAAGTTTGTTGGCATTCTTTATTTTGTTCCTCTAGCTAATGTGTCTTATTCCTCTGGCTTCTTTTAAGATTTTCTGTTGCTTTTTTGTTTTTAGCAGTTTTTTAAAGATATGCCTTGGCATAGTTTCATTATGTATATTATGTTTGCATATATATACATTATAGTTTTCAGGCTATATTGTAAAGCTTATTGCTCCTAGGCTACAAAACCTGTACACCATGTTACTGTGTTGAATACGGTAGGCAATTGTTACACAGTCATAAGTATTTGTGTTTCTAAACATATAAAAAGTACAGTAAAAGTAAGGTATTATCATCTTTTTTTTTTTTTCTTTTGGAGACAGAGTCTCACTGTCTCCCAGGCTGGAGTGTGGAGTGCAGTGGTGCAATCTTGGCTCACTGCAACCTCTGCTCCCAGGTTCAAGCCATTCTCCTGCCTCAGCCTCCTGAGTAGCTGGGACTACAGGCACACACCACCACGCCAGGCTAATTTTTTTGTATTTTTAGTAGAGACGGGGTTCCACCATGTTGCCCAGGCTGGTTTTGAACTCCTGAGCTCAGGCAATCCGCCCACCTTAGCCTCCGAAAGTGCTAGGATTACAGGCGTGAGCCACCGTGTCCAGCCAGGTATTATAATCTTATGGGACCACCATCATACATGTGGTAAGATGTTAACTGCATCATTATGCAGTATAGGACTGTATATAATTTTGGCTTTCAGTTTTGCTATATAGTTATTAAAAATCAAAGACATAAGCATCTACTTATGTTTTAGTAAGTTTATATTAAATTGGGAAATAATCAAATTCTTCTTCAGCTGTCATTGAGGTGACCATATAATTTTTTTGCCCCTCACTCTTCAATAGGTGAAGTATACGAATTCATTTTCTCATATTGTAACATTCTGACATTTCTAAAATAAGCCTCTTTCTGTCATGGCATATTGCTTTTTAAACTTATTTCTAAATTATGCTTATAAGTTTCTTAAAATTTGTAAGTACAATGGCATTACAGTTTTATTTTGGGGCTCTTTTTAAATTTTGCTGTTTATGTTGGAATAAACCTTAAAATGAACAGGAGTTTTACATCTCTCTTTATAAATTGAGATACCTTAAGTAACATTAAAATTTTTATTCTTGAAATAAACCATCTTTGAAATTGTTGAGTGTGCTGATTTTGCTTTTATTTATATGAATATGGGTAATGGATCAGACAAGACCTGATCTTTTCAATACTTTTATGTTCAAGTTTTACCTCCTTAATTCCCCACTTCATATTAAGATAATAGAATACCAAAAAGCAAGAATTCCCACATACATTTATCAGTGGGATTTAAGGCAATCTTTAAATTTTCTTCCATCTGTTCTAATTGCTATAGATTTAACGTTTTTTCCACAAATTTAAAAATCCAAATTTATTTGCATTGTGCTTAAGCTATTATTCGCTAATATTTCTTTTCATTTTATATCTGTGTTTTACTTTCTATTTTCATTTCTAATGTTAAAAAATTATGACTTCTTTTTAAAATTAGACTATAGAATGCATTATCTAATTTATAGGCTTTGCTTTTCAAAGTATCCTACATTTACCAATTCCATTTTCAATCATCTTTAATTTTTTTCTTTAAATATTTACTTCCTTTTAATTTTTCAGTACATGTCGTGATTATGCTTTTTTATATTGAGTGCTAATTATATGTAAATTATATCATTCACTTTTAGAATCAAAGCAATAAATTTTACTTTGAACACAGATTTATTTCTATTTGTAAATTTTATATGTAGCTTATCCGTGACTCATTGTTGTCTTGATATTCTTCAATTTCAGTACTGATTTCATTTTTAACCAAAACTTTTAAAAAGATAAATTTTATATTTAAATATATAAATGTTAAAGCAAATATATAAGTGCTTTGGCATTTGGGATATATGTGGTTAAGGTTTCATTTTTTTTTTACATTGTTAAAAGAATGTGTCCTGTGTTTTTGCATTTTATGGTTATATTTTAGTAGGGCATAACATACAGAGTATCTTATTCCTATTGACTTGTATTCAAGTTGACTTACTCTTCTGTGCTCTCCATTCCTGTACTGAGCTCATCCAGGGAACGTTTATATTTCAGCTATTTTATTTTTAGTAGTGAAATTTTCATTTGGTTCTTTATTATAACATGATTTTTCTGTTGTGGCCACCTTTACTTCATAGAGCAAGGTAATAATAGTTGCTTTAAAAGTCTTCATCTAATGATTCCAAAATCTGTGGTAGCTCTAGTTTTTAGAGTCTGTTGGTTTTTACTGATGTTTTTCTAGTCCTTCATATGTTCCATAATTCTGATTATATTCTAGGCATTTTGAATATTTTGTTATAAGACCCTCGGTCTTGTTTAAATCTTATGAAGAATATTGATTTTTTTTTTTTTTGAGACGGAGTCTCGTTCTGTCACCCAGGCTGGAGTGCAATGGTATGATCTCGGTTCACTGCAACCTCCACCTCCCGGGTTCAAGCGATTCTCCTGCCTCAGCCTCCTGAGTAGCTGGTATTACAGGTGTGCACCACCATGTCTGGCTAATTTTTGTATTTTTAATAGAGACGGGGTTTCACCATATTGGTTAGGCTGGTCTTGAACTCCTGACCTCGCAATCCACCCTCCTTGGCCTCCCAAAGTGCTGGGATTACAGGCGTGAGCCACTGCGCCTGGCAATTTGTTGTTGTTTTAACAGGCAATCGGCCTGGTTAGGTCCAGGCTGTAAGTTCCTTCCTGTGCTCTGTGCTTCCAACATCAGTTCATTTACCAAAGCCTTGTAGTGCTGTTCAGGTCTGTCCTGCATGTGTGCCACATAATGTCCATTCTGGGACCTGCACAGTGACCTACCCAAGTAGTGCAGGTCTCAAAGCCTTTGGCATGCTGTTTTAGGTCAGATCCAAGCATTTGTAGGTTGGGAGTTAGCTCAGAAGTTCATACATAACTCTATAAAATCACTTTCTTGAGCTCCCTCCTTTCTCTTTGGCACTATCTAGCTCTCAAGGACATTTTTCCTGGTCCTATGACTAGAGAGACAGGGCTTCAGTTTCCTCTCTCTGCCAGATATTTTCTTTGACCAGTTTTGCCTCTGGGGCTGAGCAACATGAGGATATAGGGAAATAAAAGAGCAAAGGACGTTCTCTCCTATGTTCTCGAGAATATATTTTTCTGGCCCAAGAGGAATGTTCCCCTCCCTCTTTGTGTTAGTTTCCTGCATGGCTACTCCTATCATCTCAATAACATAGGATTTTCTAGGTTTGAGATGAGAGAGAATAAACCAAACAAAACAAAAACCAGAGGATTTAACCACCTCTCTCTGACCCTCAGGGGCTGGTTTTCTTGCTTCTCAGACCAGAAATAGAAGCTTTCTCCTGGAGATTTTTCCTTCTATACCCAGTGTGCAGTTTTCAACTTCAGGCTGCCTTTGAGTCCAGGTCAAGCAATATTAGAGTTAAAAAATAAAGGAAAAGCAAAGAAAAATGAAAACACAGAAACACCCCAATTTAATACTAAATCAAATTATAGCTTTTTTCCTAATCTATAAGCTACGGTTTATTTTTAATTAATAAACTTCATTTTTAGAGCAGATTTAGGTTCACAGCAAAACTGAGCAGAGAATTCCCATATATCTCCTGTTACTGCACTTGCACAACCTCCCTCACAATCAACATCCCAAACCACAGTGGCACATTTATTATAATTGATGAGCCTGTATTGACACAATCATTATTACTAAAATTCCGTTGTTTACATTCGGGTTCATTCTTGATGGTGTATATTCCATGGGTTTTGACAAATAACAACATATATGCATCGTTATAGTAGCATACTATGTGGGTGTATAATGGGGTATATAATCTCCACCCCAAGGGGAGACATTACTCTGATTTTTCCATCTCATGTTTTTCCCTGGCAATTGCTGTGAGAGAATGTGTTTTTGGAGTTGAGTAGGCAAGTGGTGTGCATGATATGAAAAATCAAAAGAAAAGAAAAGAAAAAAAAAGCCACCAAACCCCACAAACTTTCTGACCCAAAGCACTCATCAGTTTTAGCCTGTCTATGCAGTGATCGAGGACTTTTCCTATAAGTGAGAAGATCCTACCTCAGTTTTCAGCTGGGTTTTAGATCTGCAAGAAGTGCTGCTCCAGTCAGCCTTGGGAAAATCAGTAGAGGATTAGTTAGACAGCAGAGCAACCACTGGAGGGCACTCCTGAAATCTAGAGGTTTCTTCCTCCCAAGAAAAGGGTTGCTGGAGTCCCTGCCTGAGGCTGTGGGTTTGTTTAACAAGGAGTAGTTTCCCTGCCCTAAAAATCCTGTATAGTCTGTCTGTTTATTCCTCCTTCAGCCCTAACCACTGGTGACCACTAATATTTTTACTGTCTCCATAGTTTTGCCTTTTCTTTAATTTCACGTAGTTGGAATCATCCAGTATGTGGTTGTTTCTTATCAGTGTCTTTCACTTAGTAATATGTACATAAGTATCCTACATGTCATATTGTGCCTTTACAGCACATCTCTTTTTAGTGCTGAATAATATTCTATTGCCTCAGTGTACCACATCTGTTTTATCCACTTGCCTACTTAAGTACACCTCAGATGCTTCTACGTTTTGGCAATTATGAAATAAAGCTATCATAAACATCCATTTGCAGGTTTTTGTGTGGATATGTTTTCAACTTTTTTGGATAAGAACCAAGGAGCATCATTGCTGGATTGTATGAAAAGACTATGTTTAGTTTTGTAAGAAACTACCAAACTGTCTTGCAAAGTGGCTGTACCATTTTTGCATTCCCACTTTTACATCCTTACCAGTAGCTGATGCTGTAATTGTGTTGGGTGCTGTTAATGGCCATTTTAAGATGTGTGTAGAAGTATCTCATTGCTCTTTTTAATGTGTAATTGTCTGGGGATGTATGATTTTGAGCATTTTTAAAATATGCTTATTTGTGTAAATCTATGTCATTTTTGGCAAGGTTTCTGTTCATGTCTTCTGTCCATTTTTTAATCAGTTTGTTTATTTTCTTACTGTTGAGTTTTAAGTATTCTTATATTTTGGGTAAGACTCCTTTATCAGATTTGTTATTTGCAAATATTTTCTCTTAGTCTTTGGCTTCTCATTTCATTCTCTTGACATTGTATTTGCAGAGCATAAGTTTTTAATTTTAATGAAGTCTAGTTTATTTAGCTTTTTCCTCTACTTTTATTTTAGCTTCAGAGTTTACATGCACAGGTTACCTGGGTGAATTGTGCATCACTGAGGATTGGTGTACAAATGATTCTATCACAGAGGTAGTGAGCATAGTACCTGATAAGTAGCCTTCCAGCCTGTAACGCTTCCCATCCTCTCCATCCTCACATGCATGTGGGGGCTGCAGAGTGATTTACATGTCAGATAGTTCCATATAAGCATTTGGATTTCAGGTTTTTCTTAGAACTGAGCCATCTGTAACTTCAGGCTCACATCGTCCCCTCCTGGGCACCTCACTGGGGGCAGAGTGGGGACTGTTCTCTCACTCCTGTCCAGCCCCATTGTCCCCCTGGACAAATGGATACAATACTATTAAGGCTGTGAACTTAAAATAGCTCCATAGCTGACAGAGGTGCTGTCCGTGCTTCTGCTGCCTTTGAGAGGCCCCTGGCTACCGTCTATCCAGGCCCTGCCTCAGACCAGCACATTCCCAGCTGTGGTGGCTATGGTGAGAGACTCCATCTCCTTGAAAAAAGCAGAGGGAAAAGTAAAAGGGACTTTGTATTGCACCTTAGGTACTAGTTCAGCGGCAGTAGGATAGAACACACAGCGGGATCTTGGAGTCCCTAATTCTAGGACTTGGCTCTCAGATGGCATTCTTGGACCTGTCCTGGGCCAGAGGGAAGGCCACTGACCTGAAGAGTGAGTCTGAGGCAAGGTAGCATTTCCCACAAGCTGACTGAAGAGATTTTGAGACTTAAGTGACCATTGGTAGTAGCCTGGCAGTACACATGTGGGTCTCTGGTGATGGTGGCCAAGGGTAGGGATTCTTCTGCCTACAGAAACGGGAGGGAAGAGTGGGAAGGACTTTTATTTTGTGGTTTGAGTACTAGCTTAGCCACAGTAGAAGAAAGCACCAGGTAGATTTCTAAGGTATTTGACTCCAGTGCCCACCTCCCAGATGGCATCTCTGGACCCACCTGGCAAAACTCATTGCCCTGAAGGGAAGGACACAAACCTGGCTCACTTCACCAACTGCTGGTTGCAGAGGCCCAGTGCCTTGAGGTAATACAGGAGGTAGCCAGATAGTGGTTACAGTGGGCTTTGGGTGAGACACAGAGCTGTGCTGACTCCAGGTATGACCCAGTGCAGTGCCAGCAATAGTGGACAAGGAGTGTTTGCGTGATGACATCTCTAGCTCCAGGCAGCTCAACACACAAAGAGAATATCTGTTTGGGAGAAAGTAAGGGAAGAGAGCAAGAGTCTCTGCCTGGTAGTCCAGAAAATTCTTCTGGATATTGTCCCAGACCATCAAGGCAGTACCTCACAAGTCTGTAAGAACCACAGTGTTACTGGGCTTGGAGTGCCCCCTAAAGCAGATACAGCTTAGATGACAACATCAAGTCCTTTCAAATATCTGGAAAGCCATCTCAAGAAGTATGGCTGCAAATAAGCCCAGACATTGAAGACTACAATAAATACCCAACCCTTCAATGCCCAGACACTGAAGAACATCTACTAGCAACAGCACCATCCAGGGAAACATGACCTCACCAAATAAGTAAGACTTGGACAAATCTGGGAGAAACAGAGATACGTGACCTTTCCAACAGAATTCAAAACAGCTGTGTTGAGGAAACTCAAAGAAATTCAACATAACGGAGAAGAAATTCAGAAATCCATCAGAAAATTTAACAAAGAGATTGAAATAATTAAGAAGAATCAAGCAGAAAATCAGGAGTTGCAAAATGCAATTGGCATGCTGAAGAATGCATCGTAGCCTTTTAATAGCAGAATTGATCCAGCAGAAGAAATAATTAGTGATCTTGAAGACAAGCTTTTTGAAAATACACAATCAGAGGAGACAAAGGAAAAAAAGAATAAAGCATACCTAAAAGTTCTAGAAAATAGCCTCAAAGGGAAAATCTTAAAGAGCTATTGACCTTAAAGAGGAGGTAGAGAAAGAGATAGGGGTAGAAAGGTTATTCAAAGAGATGAAAACAGAACACTTCCTAAACCTAGGGGAAAATCTCACTATTCAAATACAAGAAGGCTATAGAATACCAAGCAGATTAAACCCAAAGATGATTACCTCAAAGTATTTAATAATTAAACTCCCAGATACCAAGGATAAAGGAAGGATCCAAAAAGCAGATAGAGGAAATTTTTTTAAAAAAATAGCATACAGTGGAGCTCTAACATGTCTGGCAGCAAACTTTTCAGTGGAATCCCTCCAGGCCAGGAGAGAGTAGAATGGCATAAAGTCCTGAAGGAAAAAAACTTATCCTGGAATAGTATGTCAAGTAAAAATATCCTTCAAACATGAAGGAGAAATAAAGACCTTCAGAGACAAACCAGAGCTAAAGAAATTTATCAATGCCAGACCTGTCTTACAAGAAATGCTTAAGGAAGTCCATCAATCTGAAAGGAAAGGACATTAACAAGCAAAAAGAAATCATCAGAAGGCAAAAAACTCATTGGTAATACTGAGCACACAGAAAAATACAAAATATTATAACACTATAATAGCGATGTATAAACTGCTGGTAAGTGGAAAGACTAAATGATGAACCAATAAAAAACAGTAACTACAACAACTTCTCCAGACACAGACAGTACAATAAGAGATAAATAGAAAAATACAGAAAGTTAAACAGGGGAACGAAGTTAAAGTGTAGAGTTTTCCTGAGTTTTCTTTTTGCTTCTTTGTTTATGCCATCAGTGTGAAGTTGTCATCAGTGTAAAGTAATGGGTTATAAGACTGCATTTTAAAGCCTCATCGTAACCTCAAATTGAAAAACATACAGCAGATATACAAAAAGTAAAAAGCAAGAAACTAGATCATAGCACTAGAGAAAATCACCTTTACTAAAAGGAATATGAAGGAAGGAAAGAAGAAGATCAGGAAACAAGATAAGGAAGGAAGGAAGGAAAAGAGGAAGGAAAGAAGGAAGGAAGGAAAGAAGGAAGGAAGGAAGGCAGGCAGGCAGGCAGGCAGAGAGGCAGGAAGGCAGGCAGGCAGGCAGGATGGAAGGTCGGCAGGCAGGCAAAACAACCAGAAAACAAATCACAAAATGGCAGGAGTCAGTCCATATATATCAATAATAACATCGAATGTCAATGAACTAAACTGCACAATCATAAGACATAGAGTAGTTAAGTGGATAAAACAAGAAAACACATTAATCTGTTGCCTAAAAGAAACACACTTTACCTATAAAGGCACATATAGACTAAAAATAATAGGATGGAAAAAGATATTTTATGCCAATAGAAACCAAAGAAAGATCAGGAGCAGCTATACTTACATCAGACTAAAGAGATTTCAAGATAAAAACTGTAAGAAGAACCAAAGGTGGTCATGATATAATGATAAAGGGGTCAATTCTGCAAGAGGATATATCAATTGTGGATATATATTGACCCAACATATAGGTGAAGTGTGTTTCTTGTAGGCAACAGATCAACGTGTCTTCTTTTTTATCCACTCATCTACTCTATGTCTTTTGGAGAGTTTAGTAGATTGACATTCAATGTTATTATTGATACATATGAGCTGACTCCTGCCACATTGTGATTTGTTTTCTAATTGTTTGGTTGTCGTCTCTTTTTTCCCTCCTCCCTGTCTTCCCTTCAATGAAGGTTATTTTCTCTGATGGTACGATTTAGTTTCTTGCTGTTTACCTTTTGTGTATCTGTTGTATGTTTTTTGATTTGAAAAACAATGAGGCTTTTAAATACTATCTTATAACCCATTACTTTAAACTGATGACAACTTCACAATGATTGCATAAGCAAAAAAATCAACATGAAAAAGAAAACAACAAATCTACACTTTAACTTCATCCTCCCACTTTTAAATTTTTTTTGTTGTTTCTCTTTATGTCTTATTGAACTATGTCTTTAAAAGTTGTTGAGGTTATTATTTTAATTGGTTCATCATTTAGTCTTTCTACTTAAGATAATAGTAGTTAACATACCACAATTACAGTGTTATAATATTCTGTGTTTTCCTGTGTGCTAATTTTTACCAATGAGTTTTGCACCTTCAGATGATTTCTTTTGCTCATTATCACCATTTTCTTTCAGATTGAAAAACTCCCTTAAGCATTTCTTGTAGGATAGGTCTGGTGTTGATGAAATCCCTCAGCTTTTGTTTGTCTGGGAACATCTTTCTTTCTCCTTCATGCTTGAAGGACATTTTCCCTGGATGTTCTACTCTAGGGTAAAAGTTTTTTTTTGTTTGTTTGTTTTTTTCCCCTCAGAACTTTAAATATGTCATGCCACTCTCTCCTAGCCTGTAAGATTTCCACTGAAAAGTCAGCTGCCAGCCATATTGGGGCTTCATTGTATATTATCTGTTTCTTTTCTCTTGCTGTTTTTAGGATCCTTTCTTTATCCTTGACCTTGGGGAATTTGATTATTAAACACCTTGAAGTAGTACTCTTGGGTTAAATGTGCTTGGTGTTCTGTGACAACCTTGTACTTGCATGTTAATAACTCTAAGTTTGAGAAGTTTTCTGATATCCCTTTGAACAAACTTTCTACCCCTGTATCTCTTTTTCTATCTCCTCTTTAAGGCCAATAACTATTGGATTTGCCATTTTGCAGGAAGTGTGCTGTTTACTCTCCAAGTATTTTTGTATTTCCCAGTTCACTTTTTAGATAGCTATTCCATACATACTCTCGAGGGTATTTAGTTCCATTCAGTTAAAGACATAGACTGGAAATTGCTTACTCCATTTTGACTGGAACTAAAACCTGTGATTATTTATTATTCATCATTATTCATGTTAGATCTATTTAGCAGCTAACATGTGCCATTTATTTTTTTATATGTGAAAGATGATATAGAATCATTAGTACTGTATCAAAAATGACATAATCATGATTCCTGCTTTTTTGGAACTTACACTGAGAAATTACCATATTGTAAGCAAAGATATGTCTTTCTTCTTTTCTTGCCAAATTTAAGCTGGGTCTTGCAGGATGAGGTTTTTGAAGATAAAAAAAAAAAGGTTGGAAGGCTTTTACAAATTAGTAGCCAGGGGACACAATCAATAGTGAAAAATGAAGACCTGTTTGGAGTATAGTAAAGCACCAATGTAGGGTATAAAAATGGGAATCAGAAGGTGAGTCTTTTGAAAGACTGCAAATGCCAAGCTGTGGAGCAAATTGCAATAACCAGATACAAGAGACTTTTTGTTGTGGAATCAACAGGTCTCATAAACAACAGGAGGTAGAAAGGAAGGAAAAAGAGGAGTTGATAATGACAACAAAAATTCTAGTCTAAGGAATGAGGCTAATCTGTGGTCATTTTAAAAAGTGATTTTGGTAGTTATCTAAGCTTGGACATTCAGACCCCCCAGAAAGGGAGGAGTTGGGACATTTTAATTTTTCTCCTTATGAAAATGAAAGCGAGGGCCATAATAATATTTAAAGTTTAGATAGTAAAAATAGTCTGACCCCAAATATAGTATGAATAAAAAATATTTTCCTGATCAGCATGACCCAGACAGGAATGTGTTCTAATTTATTAATATTGCCTCTCTAAGATACAGCAGTTCATAATTAGTAGATCACTTCAGTAGCTTATTTGGAGCACATAAGTTAGTAAGAAATAAAACCTGACCCTTTCCAAAAACTGGTGAAATAGTTTAAAGTAGCAGTCTCCAACCTTTCTGGCATCAAGGACTGGTTTCATGTAAGACAGTTTTTCCATGGCCAGGATGGTTTCAGGATGAAACTGTTCCATCTCAGATTGTCAGGCATTAAATTCTCATTTAATGCCTGACTCATTTAAGGAATGCACACCCTAGATCCCTTGCATGAGCATTTCACAATAGGGTTTGTGGTCCTATGAGAATCTAATGCCACTGCTGATCTGAAAGGAGGCAGAGCTCAGGTGGTATCACTTGCTGTCACCTTCTGCTGTGTGGCCTGGCTCCTAATAGGCCACAAACCAGTACTGGTCCATGGCCTGGGGTAGATGAGAAGCCAGTGTATGTCTGATCAAAAGGATCTGGCAGGATAACACTTTTTGAAGTCTAAATCCTTGCCATAGACTAAGCCTGCTGTAGTACTAGTTAGCCTCACATCTAAGACATTTTCCAAAGATAGGAAGGAAGAATCTGGAGGGAATAGGGGAAAAAGGAGATGGCTGGTGCTGAAAGAGGCAGAGGATCCTTATTGTCATTAGGAGGTGGGGAAATCAAAACAATTATATTTTCAAAATTGTCAATAAATAGGCCTTGACTTTTAGAATTTTTTTCTCTTTATATCAATTCCTATTGTCATTGGAGTATCTAATTCTCCTAAACCATGAACATGGGAATTAAAATAGAATGGATGCAAATAACTAAGGTCAGTCCATTGAAAAGCATCCTACAAAGCTAGTGACAGTATTAACCCAGGTAATGAAATAAGGGTAGAGCCTTTCCTGGTGGAGAACATGAGTTCGGATTTGGAAGCACTGTGGTTGAGAGATCTGATGCATATTAAGATGAAGATTTACAATAAGAAATGGAGAATATGGGTCAGGGTTTCAACAGAGAAGTCAGTGCTATAGTTCTACATTTGAGATTCATTGCCATACTGGAAATCTTAGGCATGTTGCAGATCACCCTGAGAAGATATACGGTGCAGGATTGGAATAGGACCTAGCGGAGAATTCTGAAAGTCACCAAAATTTAAGCAGCAAGAAGAAATGAAAGAATACAGAAAGGAAGCAAAATATGAAGAGCTAAAAACCTAAAAGTCAGAGTCCTTTCCTCTCATTGTTTTATGAGACAGACACATTATGATAGTGTTGACTTTGTTTTGCAGTAAGTGGACAGGAAAATGGAGACAAGAGCTCTACTTATAGATTAATTCCAGGAAATTTGACTATGGAAGCATGTCAATCACAACATTCAAAGGACACTGAAATTTTGGTGTTTTCATTAAGATAAATGGGAAGATACCAAAGGAGAGAATTCTATATGGTAGGGTGCCCTTAGTATTAACTGTTAGGGAGAAATTCAGGAGAATGAAAAGTGGAAATAGCCTTTGGGATTTGGAACGTAAATAACTGGGGATATTAGCATGACCCATGTTCACATTCCATGTTAATGGAATCTGAATTCTTAGGGAACTATCATTTTTCATCTCTCTATGCACAAGCAATATTTTTTTCTTCATATATAATAGAATCACTAAGGAGAAACCCCACTCATATCTCCCATTCCCTTTGTGGTTTGCTGGATATTGCATTGCATATTCTTGATACCTGTTGTTCCCTCCTGGGGCTTGGAGGTTGTTGGCCACCACTTCTGTCCCTCCAATCACAAGTAATGGTTACAACTACTTTTCCTCTGTGCTCCAATAGTAAATAATAAAAATTCTATTCATGGCACATGCAAATTGATGTCACAATTATTAATTAGTCTGAAAGAACTAGTTCATCATTTTGTGACTTTGTAATAGTACCCCTCTTCTCAGAACTCCTTTCTCAAAGTGAAGGAGAGACAGGGCATTATACCACCTGGACAAAACAAAGGGTGGTGCTTCCCCCTATGTGGTTCAGGAATTTGTAAACTTGGTTGGGTGGCAGTCCTCAACTTCACTGATTCCTCAGACCCCTCAATCCAACAGAACCAGAAATAACCTGCTGTAGAGGAATTCGAATACATCACCGGACACATGCGCTTTTTCATAGATACCCTGCAGAAGCTTTTACTCAGGGAGCTTTCCTGTAGTGTGGGTAAGTACCCTGTCTGGGAAGGAAGGCTATTTTGAAAACAAATTACTTATTCAAAATGATCATAACTGGAAGTTAAAGATTCTTGTGATTACTATTGAATATGGGGAGAAATTGGCTTCACCAATTTCATTCCACAAATATTTATTTTTCACTTGCTAGTGCAGAAGCAAACACAGATCAATGCACTTTAAGTGTTTGAAATGGAAACTCACAGTATTAGCAAGTTCTACACTTGCCATTATGACAAGCTTATCTCTTATTTTTACCAACAATTGTACTTTTAACACCTCATGTGAGCACAGATTGGATTCCAAGCTACATTTAAGACTTATGCATATGGTGTCCTTTCCCCACTTAATGTTTTGGTTTGTTTTGTTGGAGATCAGTTGGCTGTAAGTATTTGGCTTCATTTGTGGGCTTTCTATTCTGTTCCATTGGACTATGTGCCAGTTTTTATACCAGTACTATGCTGTTTTGGTGACTATGGCCTTATAGTATAGTTTGAAGTCAGTTCATGTGATGCCTCTAGATTTGTCCTTTTTGCTTAGTCTTGCTTTGGCTATGTGGGATCTTTCTGAGTTCCATATAACTTTTAGGATTGTTTTTTCTAGTTATGTAAAGAATGATGGTGGTATCTTGATGGGAATTGCCTATTCAACAAATGGTGCTGGGATAATTGGCAACCCACATGTAGAAAAATGAAACTGAATTCTCACCTCTCACCTTATACAAAAATCAACTCAAGATGGATCAAAGACTTAAATCTAAGACCTGAAACCATAAAGATTCTAGAAGGTAACATTGGAAAACCCCTTCTAGACATTGGCTTAGGCAAAGATTTCATGACCAAGAACCCAAAAGCAAATGCAACAAAAACAAAAATAAATAGATAGGACTTAATTAAATGAAAAAACTTCTGTACAGCAAAAGAAATAATCAGCAGAGTTAACAGACAACCCACAGGGTGGGAGAAAATCTTCACAATCTATACATCTGACAAAGGGCTAATATCCAGAATCTATACAGAACTCAAACAAGTCATCAAGAAAAAACAAAGAATCCCATCAAAAAGTGGGCTAAGGACATGAATAGATAATTCTCAAAAGAAGATCTACAAATGACCAACAAGCATATGGAAAAATGGTTAACATTACTAATTATCAGGGAAATGAAAATTAAAACCACAATGCAATACTAAGTCACTCCTGCAAGAATTGCCATAATAAAAAAATAGATGTTGGTGTGGATGTGGTAAAAAGGGAACACGTTTACACTGTTGGTGGGAATGTTAACTAGTACAACCACTATGGAAGATAGTGTGGAGATTCCTTAAAGAACTAAAAGTAGATTTACTGTCTGATCCAGCAATCCCACTTCTAGGTATTATCTACCCAGAGGAAAAGATGTCATTATACAAAAACGATACTTGCACATGCATGTTTATAGCAGCACAATTTGCAATTGCAAAAATATGGAACCAGCCCAAATGCCCATCAGTCAATGAGTAAAGAAAATATGGTATATATACTGTGGAATACTACTCAGCCATAAAAAGGAAACATATAATGGCATTTGCAGCAACCTGGATGGAACTGGAGACTATTATTCTAAGTGAAGTAACTTAGAAATGGAAAACTAAACACTAAGCTAAGCTATGAGGATGGAAAGGTATAAGAACGATACATTGGACTTTGGGGACTCAGGGGAAAGTGTAGGAGGTGATGAGGGATAAAAGACTACACATTGGGTACAGTGTATACTGCTCAGGTAATGGGTGCACCAAAATCTCAGAAATCACTACTAAATAACTTATTCATGTAACCAAACACTACCTGTTTTCCAAAAATCCTAGTGAAATAAAAAAATTTTTAAAAGGTTAAAAGACTCATGGACACCAAAATCTAAGCTTGTTTATGTTTCCAAGGCACAGATGGCCTTTAGAGCATCAGTAGTGAAATTAAAGAAAAAAATCTATTAGTTTTCTAAGCAACATAAACTCTTTGTAACTTTGTTTGTTTATTTTGTGAACACAATTTCTGATGATGGTCATAGGAATAATATCCTTCCAGAAAGGGCCAGCCAGAACAGGAGAACTGTAGTGCTTCTAATTCTGCAGTGACTTTGATTGAAAAATATTTACTATAGCTGTGTAACCCACTGGGTCATTATAAGTATATTTTAAGTAAACAATCTCTGCCAGGTGATTAGTTGCTTCTACTCAGGGGACTATATTATATGGCAACTGAGATGACTGATATTTCCTTTTCAAATGATATATAATTATTTTTCAGTTTTAAGAGATGAAACAACAAATTACCACTAAGTTATTTCTCTTATTCTCATTGTGTTGGTCTCAAGAGTGATTATTATCAGTTAGAGGCTTATAAACATTCTCTTTAGCAAAGTGAAGACTATACCCTTAGTTAGCAGTGAAAAAACAGTGAGCCAAAAAATAAGACAGATTTTTATGTGACTTATGTGATTTATACTTTAATGTCCACTTGTAAATCTATTTTCATGAACATCCCATGCCATTTTGGAGCTTATATATCAACACAGTAACACAGTGAGTACATTTAACAAAGGGAATTTAATCTCCTAATCTCATGGCAATTTCTCTTTTACTATATACTTAATATTTTCTACATAACCAGTGCTATTCTTATAGAAATAAGAAAATCAAAAACTAAGATGCAACAGTTCTCCAGGATGGATGTGAATACTATGTAAATAAGTATTAAAATAAATAAAAATAACTGATAAATGTGGTATATAAACAAACTTATCAAAAAGGCATAAAATGGATTCTAAATAAATGTTTCCTTATACTCAGATACGGCATCTACTGAAGTAGAATTCACATATAAAAAAGGAACACTGATTATTAAAAAAAATTATAGACAGTAGCTCAAAATTGAATGGAAACAAACAGGAAAAGATAATTCTTTAAAAATGACATTCTCGAAAAATGGCATATTCACTATAGTGAATATGTATCCGCTTAGTGTTTTCACTAATCTACCCACTTGAACAACAGCAAATGCAAGTTATGGAGTCAATGCTAGCAAAATTTCAGCAAGATGTAGACCCTGGAAGAATACAAGTTTCTCATGTGCCTCTGTTTTCTGGTTCACCATTGTCTTTTATTTGCAACACACCCCATTTTAGAACCTTGTTCTATACATGTGCAGCTAACAAAACTAACCAGCCAGCAAAAATCTCTATCACTACCCACCCCATGATATTATCCTATAAACCTATCTGATTATCATTGAATTTCCTTGCCTCAAAGGTTACAAAATTTTTTAACTAAACATTAATATATGGTTTTCTCCATCTAATAGTTTAATACAAGGAAAAATCAATGTAACAATCTGAAGCCCTTTGATAGATGGTGTTTAGAACAGTTTTAAGTTCATCTCCTCGTGGGATGAGCAATGAAATACTCGGTGCCTTTCCCATGTCATTTTTCTTAGCTTCCTGAAAGGACTGGTCTATGTATCCAGGACACCTATGGCAGGTCTTGTACAGATCAGGAAAATAAATGTGAAACAGATGGAATTAACATTTGTGAGCATCTACCATGTTCCACACACTGCTAGGTGCTTCTGACGTACATTACTTAAGTAATCTTAGTAATCATCACAAGCACTTAAGAATTCTATTATTAGCATCTTTATAGAGATGAATAAACAGATTTGAAAGATCAAGTGACTTCTTTTTGCTAGTATTAGCACTTTAAATCCTAGGATTTCAACTCAGTTTATATTGTTCCCAAGCCCAGGCCATTTCCACAAGGGTGTATGGACACTTAATTAAATAAATGAATATTGAAACAGATCATTTCAATATAGTTAATTAAATATACACACATGTTCATATATACACATAGGTATATACATATTTACACATATACATGCACACATACTTATGCATTTTCATAAAGAGCTATGGGAGAAATATGAATTAGGGCCCACCACAACTAGAGGGGAAAAATAGAAAGGTAAATAATCCATATGAAAGTCAATATTAATAGAAGAAATAAAACCATATGATCACCTCAATAAATGCAAAAAGAAATGTTTGATAGTAATCTAACACCTATTCATGAGTTTTTGAAAATCTCAACAAATTGGGAATTGAAGGAAACTTATTCAACCTAATAAAATGCATTTATTAAAAATCTACTGCTGACATCATATGAATGATAAAATACTAAAGGCTTTTCCTCTAAGACTAAAAACAAAACAAGGATGTCCTCTATCACTACTTCTATTCAATATTATACTAGAATTTCTTGTCGTGCAATTAAGCAAATAATAATAATAAAAGTCGTCCATTTTGGAAAGAAAAAATAGAACCGTTCTTATTTTCAGACATAATCTTGTATATAAAATATCCTAAGAAATCCACAAACACAACATTCAAAATAAAAAAAGACCCCAATGGAAACCAAAACACAACCCAAACTAATAAATAAATTCAGTAAGTTCAAAGGATACAAGATCAATATATAAATATCAATTGTATTTCTACATAGTGGTATTTGGTATTTATTCTAAAAATCTAAAAATGATATTAAGACACTTTCATTCACAACGTCATCAAAAAGAATAAAACAGTAATAAATTTAATAAAAAGCAAGCTGAAGTATACTGAAAACTATAAAACATTTTTAGAAGAAATGAAAGAAGAGCTAAATATAGACATCTCATGTTAATCTTTATCATCATGAAACACAATAGTGAATAGCATATGAGTAGAATGCTGTCTCTAATCACTAGATTCAACACTATTGATGATTCTTGCCAATAAATATGTGTGTCTATAGAAGAGAAAGAATACTGAGATTTTACTGACAAGTGATATGATCACATAGAATACTTAAGCGAGTACACGAAAAAATAATTTTTAGAGTCAGTATTGCCAGATACATGATAAAACACTAATATACAAAAATATTCTTCCAACCTGCCAGAAAACATATTTAAAATATATTTTAAAGCAAATATAGCAGAAAAGTTAGAAAATGTAGAAAATAACCTAGAAATAAATATTAATATAAAAGATACTAGAAAAGTTCTTAATGAAGAAAATTATAAAGCTTTATTCAAGTACATTTTTTAAAAAAGATCTAAAATAATAGCATCCTTTTCAGATATAGAAAAACTATCATAAAGTTACTATTTTTCTTAAATGTACAAAACAATTGCAGTTCTGATCAAAATATCAAGAAGACTTTATAATGAACTTAATAAATTCTTTCAAAAATTCATGAGTAAAAAAATGCAAGAGAAGCCAGAACTACCTAATATCAATGTTTATTATAAAATGGTGGTAATTTTAATAGTGTTGTATTTACGTAGGAATTAACTAGTCATCCCATAGAATAGAACAGACCCAAACATAAATGGGAATTTTTAAAAGAAGAGATGTTATTTTACACAAGTTGGGGGAGAAATAAATGGTGTTAAACTTTTATATGGATTAAATTTTGATGTCTAGCTCACAAACCTAATTCAGATACATAATGAGCTACACATAAGAAATGAAAATTACAAACTTTTGAAGAAAATATAGAATAATGTTGCTGATCTAGGAATAGGGCAGGTTCTCTTAAAAATAAGCTGTAAAAATTAATAAATTTTACTACACCAATATAAAAAATGTCTATATGTCTAAAGATATATTCAATGTTAAAAGACAGAGAACCATTTAGGAATGTATAAAATCAAACTGAATTAATCAAATAGGAAAAGACTAACAGCCAACACAAAAATACTACAATAATTTAGAATATTAATCATATACTAGATTCTCTTAAAAAATAAACATTTGATAAAGTAACATTCCTATTACTAAAGAAGATTTCAACTATACCAAAAATTATATGCCATTTAACACTACGGGCGAATACCAAAGTCTGACATCAAATATGGGTTAAAATATTCACTTATTTGGTGATTTAAAAAAGACTGGCTTAGCCTTTTTAAAGTATAATTTGGCACTGAGAAAATATAAAATGTAAATTACCTATGACAGAACAATCAAACCTATACAAGTATAACAAGGAATGTATTGGCTCACAGAAATGGAAAATCCAGTACATTTATCTGGAATTTAGGTATGTTTAAACCCAGGAGTACATCCAGTATCAAAATGCCAAAAGTGGAATTAGAGGTGAAGCAACACGGTGGAATAGAAGGCTCCACCAATTGCCACTCCTCCCCCCAACAAAGGTACCAATTTAACAACTATCTATACCGAAAACACCTTCATAAGAACCAAAAATCAGGTGAACACTCACAAGACCTGGTTTTAAGTTCATATTGCTCATAGAGGCATTGAGAGGTAGGAAAAACAATCCTGAATTGCCAGTGCCACCCCTCCCCCATCCACTGGCAGAAGCCTGCTGTGCAGAGAGAGAATCTGTGTTTCTGGGAGAATCTGTGTGTTTCACACAATTGTGTGACATCGCATTTAACTCAGAGCTGCCCTGTTGTAGCAGAAAGCAAAACTGGCCCAAACTCCACTGATGCCCACTCAGGGAGGGAATATTTAGACCAAATACTTAGCCAAAGGGGAATTGCTCATCTCAGTGGTTGAAACTTGAGTTCAGCAAGCCTCACCACCTCGGGCTGGAGTGCTCTTAGGTCCCTAAATAAACTTGAAAGACAGCCTAGGCCATGAGAATTGCAATGCCTACGGGTGTCCTAAGAGGCTGAACCAGACTCAGAGCCAGTGGACTGAGGGTGCACATTATCTACTGATAGCTAGGGGAGTACTGGCTCCATCACTCCCCTAATCCCAGGCTCCTTCCATTTGTTTAAGGGGAGGAGAGGAAAGAGTGGAGAGGTCATCATATTGCTTCTTGGATAACAGCTTAGCCACAGCAGGATAGGGCACTCATCAGAGTTGTGAGGCACTCTTTCCATGCCCTACCCCCCAAACAACATTTATAGACACACCCTGGGCCAGAAGGGAACAGGCTTCCTTGAAGGAAAGGACCCAGTCTTGGGTCCTGCTAATTGAAGAGCCCTTGGGCCCTAAATAACCAGCAGCAATATCCAGGTGGTACAATATGGATCTTGGGTGAGACTCAGACTTGCTGGCTTCCGATGAGACTCAACATATTCCCGGCTGTGATGACTATGGGGAGGGATTCCTTCTGCTTGAGAAAAGTGAAGGGAAAAATAAAGAGGACTTTGCCTTGCACCTTAGGTATCAGCTCTGCCACAGGGAGTAAAACACCAAGCAGTATCTTAGGGTCCTGATTTCAGGTCTTGGCTCTTGAATGGCATTTCCGGACCTGTCCCAGACTAGAAGGGAGCCCACTGCCCTAAAGGATATGTCCAAGACCAGTCAGGATTCATCACAAGCTGACTGAAGAGCTCTTGGACCTTAAGAGAACATTAGCAGTAGTCTGGCAGTACTTCCCACGGGCCTGTGGTCATGGTGACCTACTCTGCCTTTGCAAAAGAGAGGGAAGAGTTGGAAGGACTACACCTTGTGGTTTGAGTGCCAGTTCAGACACAGTATAATGGAGCAGCAAGTAGACTTCTAAGGTTTTTGACTCTAGTTCCTGTCTCCCAGACACCACCTCTGGACCTGCTAGGGTCTTTGGGGAACTCACTACCCAGAAGGGAAAGACAGGCCTGGCTGACTTTTCCACCTGCTGACTGTAGAGCCCCAAGGCCTTGAGCAAACACAGGTGGTAGCCAGGGTGTGGCTACAGCAGCACTTGGGTGAGACCCAGTGCTGTCCTGGCTTGAGATCTGACCCAGTACAGTGTTAATGGTGCAGGCCACCAGAGTGCTTGTGTCACTGCACCTCTAGCCCAAGTGGCTCAGAACAGAGAGAGAGAGAGACTCCATTTGTTTGGGAGAAAAGTAAGGAAAAGAAACAAGAGTCTCTGTCTGATAATTCAGAGAATTCTACCAGATATTGTCCAAGACCATCAAGGTAGTACCTCTATGAGACTGCAAGAGCCGCAACATTACTGGACTTGGGATGGCCTCTGTTGCAGATACAGCTTAGATCATAACACCCATTTCCTAAATACCTGGAAAGTCTTACGTAGAAGGATATGTACAGACAAGTCCAGATTGTGAAGACTACAATAAATACCCAACTCTTCAATGCCCAGACACAGAAAACCATCCACAGTATCAAGATTATCCAAGAAAATATGACCTCACCAAATGAACCAAATAAGGCCAAATAAGAAAAAGAGAGATATGTGACATATCAGATGCAGAATTAAAAATAGCTGTTTTAAGAAAACTCAAAAGAAACTCAACATAACATAGAGAAGACATTCTGAATTCTATCAGATAAATTTATTAAAAACATTGAAGTAATAAAAAGGAATCAAGTAAAAATTCTGGAGCTGAAAAATGCAATTGACATACTGAAGAATACATCAGAGTCTCTTAATATTAAAATTGATCAAGCAGAAGGAATAATTAGTGAGTTTGAAGGCAGACTATTTGGAAATACACAGTCAGAGGAGACAAAAGAAAAAAGAATAAAAAAGAATGAAGCATGTCTACGATATCTAGAAAATAGCCCCAAAAGGGAAAATCTAAGAGTTATTGACCTTAAAGAGAAGGGAGAAAAGAGAAGGGGCACACAGTTTATTCAAAGGAATAATAAAATAACTCCCAAACCCAGATAAAAATATCAATATTCAAGTATAAGAAGGTTATAGAAAAACAGGCAGATTAAACCCAAAGATGACTACCTCAAAGTATTTAAAAATCCAATTCCCAGATATGAAGGATAAAGAAAGGATCCTAAAAGCAGCAAGAGAAAAGAAACACATAACATACAATGGAGCTCCAGTATGTCAAGTGGCAGATTTTCAGTGGAATCCTTCCAGGCCAGGAGAGAGTGGCATGATATATTTAATAGTGCTGAAGGAAAAAAACTTTTACCCTATAATAGGATATGAAAATATCCTTTGAACATGAAGGAGAAATAAAGACTTTCCCAGACAGATGGAAACTGAGGAATTTCATCAGCACTAGACTTGTCCTACAAGAAATGTTTTAGGGAGTATTTTAATTAGGAAGAAAAGGATGTTAATGAACAGTAAGAAATCATGTGAAGGTACAAAACTCATGAGTAATGGTAAATACACAGAAAACACAGAATAATATGACATTGTAACTATGGTGTATAAACTACTCTTATCATAGGTAGGAAAACTAAATATGAACCAATTAAATATAATTGGAATGCTATGCACCCATAAAAAGGAACAAGATCATGTCCTTTGCAGGGACATGGATAGAGTTGGAAGACATTGTCCTCAGCAAACTAACACAGGAACTGAAAACAAAACACTGCTTGTTCTCCCTTATAAATGGAAGCTGAATGGTGAGAACACATGGACACAGGGAGGGGAACAAGGTACACAGGGGCCTGTTGGAGGCAGAGGGGTGGTGGGAAGGAGAGTGTGAGGATAAATAACTAATGTATGCAGGGGTTCAATACCTAGGTGATGGAGTGATAGGTGCAGCAAACCCATGGTACATATTTACCTATGTAACAAATCTGCACATCCTGCACATGTATCCAATAACTTAAAATTTAAAAAATGCAACATCATTTTAATGATAAAAACCATAAAAAACTAGGTATAGAAGGAGCATACCTCAATTTAATAAAAGCTATATATGACAGAACCACAGCTAGTATCATACTAATTGGGGAAAAGTTAAAACCTTTCCTCTAGATCTGAAACATGACAAGGATACCCATTGTCACCACCATTATTCAACATAGTACTAAAAGTCCTAGCTAGAGCAATCAGACAAGAGAAAGAAATAAAAGGCATGCAAATTGGAAAGGAAGAAGTCAAATTATCCTGTTAATATAGTATAATCTTATATTTGGAAAACCCTAAAGAATCCACCAAAAAATTTTTAGAACTGATAAACACATTTGGTAAAGTTGCAGGATACAAAATCAATACACAAAAATCAGTAGTGTTTTTATATGCCAACAGCAAACAAACTGAAAAAGAAATTTAAAAAGTAATCCCATTTACAATAGCCAGAAATAAAGTTAATTATGTAGGAATTAATGTAACCAAGGAAGTGAAAGTTTTCTACAATGAAAACTATGAAATACTGATGCAAGAAATTAAGAAGGACACACAAAAAATGAAAATATATTTCATATTCATTGATTGGCAGTTTCAGTATTGTTAGAATTTCCATACCACCCAAAACAACCTACAGATTTAATACAATCCCTATCAAAATGCCAGTGACATTCTTCATAAGAATAGACAAAAAAAATTCTAAAATTTATATAGAAACACACACACACACACACACACACACACACACACACAAAAACAGAATAGCCACAGAATAGCCAAAGCTATTCTGAGCAAAAAGAACAAAACTAGAGGTATTACATTACCTGACTTCAAATTATACTACAGAGCTACAGTAACCAAAACAGCATGGTCCTGACAGAAGAACACATAGACCAATGGAACAGAATAGAGAACCCAGAAACAAATCCATACACCTACAGTGAACTCATTTTCATCAAAGGTGCCAAGAACATATACTGGGGAAAAGACAGTCTCTTCATTAAATGGTGCCTAGAAAATGAGATATCCATATGCAGAGTGAAACTCGATCACTATCTCTCACCATAGAGAAAAATCTGATCAAAATCAATTAAAGATTTAAATCTAAGACCTCAAACTATAAAACTACCAGAAGAAAACTTTGAGGAAACTCTCCAGGACATTGTAGTGGCAAATATTTCTCAAGCAATACTCCACAGGCACAGGCAACCAAAGCAAAAATGGAGAGATAGAATCATAACCTAAAAAGCTTCTGCACAGCAAATGAAACAATGAACAATGTGAAGAGAAACCCCCACAGAATGGGAGAAAACATTTGCAAACTATTCATCTGATAAGGGATTAATAACCAGAATATATAAGGACCTCAAACAATTCTATAGGAAAAAAATCTAATAATCCAATTTAAATGTGGGCAAAAGACCTGAATAGATATTTCTCCAAATTTGTATGTCTATACAAATGGCAAGCAGATATACGAAAATTGCTCAACATCATTGATTAGAAAAATGCAAACCAAAACTACAATGAGGTAGCATCTTACCCCAGTTAAAATGGCTTTTATCCAAATAACAGTCAATAAAAGATGCTGATGAGAATATGGAGAAAAGGAACCCTCATACACTACTGGTGAGAAGTAAGTTGGTACCACCACTATGGAGAACAGTTTGAAGGTTCCTAAGGAAACTAAAAACAGAGCTACTATGTGATCCAGCAATCCTACTCCTAGGTATATACCCAAAAGAAAAGAAATCAGTATATCAAAGAGATATCTGCAGTCCCATGTTTAATGTGGCAGTATTCACAACAGCTAAGATTTGGAAGCAACTTCAGTGTCCATCAACAGACTAATGGATAAAGAAAACATAGTACATATCCACAATGAGGTACTATTCAGCCATAAAAAAGAATGAGATCCTGTCATTTTCAACAACATGGATGGAACTGAAGGTCACAAAGTTAAATGAAATAAGCCAGGTACAGAAAGACAAACATCATACGTTCTTACTCATTCGAGGGAGCTAAAAATGAAAACAACTAAACTCAGAGATAGAGAGTTGAATAATGGTTACTAGAGGCTGGGATGAGTAGTTGGGTTTGGGGTGTGTGTCAGTGTAGAGGAGGAATGGTTAAGCGGTACAAAAACATGATAAAAAAATAAGTAAGACCTAGTCATTGCTAGCACAAGAGAGTAACTATAATAAAAAATAATTTAATTGTTCATGTAAAAACAACTAGAAGAGTATAATTGGATTGTTTTAAATACAAAGAATGAATGTTTGAGCAGATTGATACCCTATTTACCCTAATGTGATTATTACATATTTCATGCCTGTATCAAAATATCATGTAACTCATATAGACACCTACTATATACCCATAAAAATTAAAAATAAACAAAACAAAAACAGAGGGTAGTGGTAGTGTTTACCACTCTTTTGGTTAATTTGAAAGATACAGTTTTTTACCAGGTGGCAAAAAATCTACTGACCCTACTATAAAACAGCTCTTTCCCAATAGCTTCAGCAAAACTCCTAAAGTGTACTTCAACCTAACGGACATCGTATGGTAACCAATTTGTCCCAGTTTGCTTAGGACTTTTCTGGTTTTAGCACTGAAAGTCCTGCCTCCCAGGAACCATCTTTAACCAGGAGGGTTTACTCAGGACTGTCCAGTTTCAAAACAGAAAATATTGTACTCTGAGAACCCTGTAAGTGCTATACAAACTGGGACCGTCGGTTGCCCTACAATATGGTGACATGATCTACAGCCCTGCCTAAAATGTATGAGCAGTTTATGAAAGGTTAATATGCTGAGCAAATAAAATTTTAAATTGCTTATAAGGCATCTATATTGCCTGTATGTACTATTCATTCAACCCAATCTTCCTGTATACAAGAAACAGTGCAGCTAGGAAAAATGTACACAAATCTTTAAACAAAGTGAGAGTTTTCAGCAGTTTTATCTTTCTCTTCTTTGTAGAGCACCATCCATAACATATACACACATTTTGCTGTGTTCTGTCTCTCCTGGTTTACTTGTTTTTTTAAGAAAATTGCCTAAATATGTCATCGAATGTGTCTTCCATTGTTGTTTCCAGGTTCTTACTCACACAGTGGTCTAAGCCTATTCTCGGTCCTGGCCTCTTTTCAGATTTCTCTCCTGGTGACTGTTTTTCATTAAACTTTAAATTGTCAACGAAAGCTAAATTTTGCTGTTTACATTAACGGAGCTGTTGTCATTTCTGAAATCTAACTCGCCCTGCTTTTAAGCCAATCTGCTTGCTTGCCTGCTTTCCTTGACCTGCGTCTGCTTTCTTCTTCCTGCAGTAAAGCAAAAAACCTGTAGCACTACAGGGTGATGAACTCCTCATCTTCCCATCATCTAGCTGATAACAAAGACTGATTCATAGTCTGCAAGAATTGATTTTTACAGACTTTGGAGAAAAATCAGAAGTTGAAGGTAAAAATGAGGAAACAAAGAACTGTTCATAGCACTGAAAAAACTGCAAATCTGGTAAACGCTGGAAGCGGTATGGTTTTATTTACATTTGTTGTAAGCCAGGAGAAGAGTCTAGCAAACTTTCTTAAAGGAAACTAAGTTGTCTGTTATTAAAGTAAAATTTAAAAAGTAAGTTTTAAGTTCTGGGATACATGTGCAGAACATGCAGATTTGTTACATAGGTATACACACATCATTGTGGTTTGCTGCACCTATCAACCCATCATCTAGGTTTTAAGCCCCGCATGCATTAGGTATTTGTCCTAATGCTCTCCGTCCCCTTGCCTCCTACCCTGACAGGCCCTGGTGTAAGATTTTCCCCTCCCTGTGTTCTCATTGATTAAAACTTATTTTTAAGCACCACAGGTAAAATTTTTTGCTTCAAGATTGGGAAGTCAATCCTCTTTTGAATGAGTGCTAACTCTGAAGCCTCCTAGAACATCAGCTACACTGAGTTATTTGAACTTTAATTCTTGAAAATGAAGTTTCTTTCAAAAAAATATTGAAATGAATACTATCTATTCAGGAGTTTGCCTTACAAGTTTCTAAAAGCTGAGAACCTCTCTTGGCTATGGTCAGCGAGAAGTATAACTGGAGTAAGGGTCACAGAAATGCAATGTTGCCGGCTTTGAAGATGTAGGAAGGGACCACAAGTCAAGAATGTAGGCAGCCTCTAGAAGCTGGAACAGGCAAGAAGATCGATTCCCTCCTAGAGCCTCCAAAAGAAAAACACAGCCTTGCTTACATCCTCATTTCAGCACAATGAGACCCATGTTGAACTTGTTACCTAAAGAACTACATGATAATAAATGAATGTAATTTTAAGCCACTAACTTCATGGTAATTTGTTATAGTAGCAATAGGAAACTAATATCCACTTATATTAAAATTTAACACACCAGTATCATGACAGCTATAATTCTGCCAATTTTTATGTCTATTTTCCTTTCTCCTCTTCCAGCATCTAACCTTATTAGAATAGTTTTGTCACAATATGAAAAACAAGTTTGTAGCTTATCTAATTTCCAATTTCCTTAAATATCAAGTTGAGATCAAGTTACTTTCTATATGAGGTTTTGGAATTTCAAAACTTCACTGTTGACAATAATCAAATCCTTTAATTCTATATATATTCTTAATTTAATTCTATAGGAAACATATTTACATGTCACACTGAATAACTTACATTTAAAATTCTACAAGATACAAATTATCCTCACATAAAGCAAATAATATAGTCAAATATTATCTGAAGATTTCATCAGTATAAACCAAATTCCTTTTAAAAGACAGGTATGTACAGATGATGGAAATAGATCCTCCCCTTCTAAAAATATGATACAGGAAGACACATCTAATATAATTCCAATAACATTTTGAAATCTAAATATATAGATATAATTTTTCTTTGGGACAGTCTTGCTCTGTCACCAGGCTGGAGTGCAGTGGCACAATCTCTGCTCACTACAATCTCCAACTCCCAGGTTCAAGTGATTCTCCTGCCTCAGCCTCCCGAGTAGCTAGGATTACAGGTAATTACAGCACACCACCACAGCCAGGTAATTTTTGTATTTTTAGTAGAGACGGGGTTTCGCCATGTTGGCCAGGATGGTCTCGATCTCTTGACCTTGTGATCTGCCACCTTGGTTTCCCAAAGTGCTGAGATTATAGGCATTATAGATAGAATTTTTAAGATGGCTATTTAACCCATTTATGCTGGAGGTTGCAATTTTTTGAATTGTAGACGTATCAAAAATCAGACCTTGGCAATAACCTTGAGCAGTAGGATATAAATAACTCCCACATGCTTAGTTTTCCAATAATGGAACACTGGCATATAATCACTCAACGGAACACTCACCTATTAGCCACATTGGTGGAAGAAAACAGCCCTCTTCTGAAGGAGAGGAGAGCTTTGAAACTCATTTCATCCTCTACTACACAAAGCCTTTCTCACCAAGGTTACTCAGTATTAGAATGTCTCCATCTCCATGAACATGGAAAAGATAAGGCCTTTTTTCATTTTTGGAAGGTTAGTACCAGAGCCTGGTTAAGAGTGAGAGATGTAAAGCTTTACTGAACTTTGAGTATTTGAATAAAATTACCCTTAACAGGTTCTACCATCCTAAGCAAAACAGCAAAAATGTTCCATATATATATATATATACACACACACACACAGACACACACACACACACATATACATATGTATGTTCATACCAAGGACACAGCATTTTTGTTGTTTTCTGATTTTGTATTAGTGTCAGCAAAGAATTTAATTAAGCAATAATTTTATAATAAGCAGTATTTTTATGATAAAGTACAAAGAAATCTTCTAAAACAGCTGTTGCCTTATTAGAAGACTGAATGGACCTCATCAAGAAATTTGATGCCTAGCAATTCCAAGATTGAAAGTGACTAGCCTTTCTAAGCACTGCACGTAGGCTTTTAAGGAAAATTTGTAAGACTACTTTAAGAACAGTGGGTTTCCACTATGACATGAGATTTAACTGATTCTCAGAAGGAAGAAGGGACTGTCACTCTTGTGCCTCACAACTGCAACAATACTAATAAAACCACTTTGAGAATATTCTTCTGCTGAAAATAAAGTAGAACGATTAGAGAACATAAACGTGAAAAGGAGGAATCTGCAAATAACACTAGAAGAAACCAAAGAAAATCATGCACAGGATAGAACAGTCTTAAAGGCTTTTTTCCAAAAATACACAAACTTTTTTTCAAATACTTTGAAGTAACACTACTTGGAAGGTGAAAGTTTTGTTGTTGCTGTTTATTGGCCTTGTTTTTCAGTCTAGTTCAACCAAAGTCGACTTCTATGCTTAGAGCTTTTACTCGTTTTACAGATATTTCAGGGATGATTCTGTAGAAAGATGCAGTTCTGTATCCCACTCCTGCCCCGACCTCCCACCACTCACACAAGGTATCAGCAGGGCTGCATTCCTTATAGAGGCTCTGAGGGAGAATACATTTCCTTGACTTTTCCAGCTTCTAAAGGCTGCCCTCATTTCTTGGTTTGTCGCCCCACGTCACTCCAATCTCCGCTTCTGTCATCACGTCTCCCTCTCTCACTTTAACTCTCCTGTTTCCCTCTTACAAAGACCCAGTCTTCCTATCTCAAGATCCCCAATTTGATTACATCTGCAAAGTCTTTCTTATCACAAGAGGTAATGTATTTACAGATTCTGGAGACTAGAATGTGAACATATTTGGGAGTCATTATTCACCTTACTACACGGTCATATCAAAACACAGTGGATATTTTTAGCTTGTATCACTTATTTGCTGTTTTTCCCCTAAAGTAGGAAATGGCTAAAAATGGGGAGAAGGGGTGAACAAAACTCCTTCAATTCAGTGTTCTTCTTAATTGAGTTCCAAGATATGTCTCTTTTCTATGTTTGGCAGAGAAAGCTACTTACATAAATAGACATGATGTCGAAACAATACCAGTAAGAAGAAAAGTCCAGATTCAAGTCTTGTAAGACAAAATGTTTTAATGATAAACTCTCAGAGACTTGACTTTACCATATAAAACTAGACTAGCCCAGGATTTTTGTCATCAATTTTTCTAGGACACAACAACATCTATAAAAGAAAAAGAAAAGGACAATCAATATCGGAAACAAAATAGCTACTAAAACCACAAAAAATGTTCTAAGAAATGTAAAACACAGGCTGATATGGTTGAAAAGCATTTTTCCTACATTGCAATAGACTCAGAAAGTATAAACTGCTCTTCTGATATTGTTGATATTAAATTCTGGAGCTGGACACATATGTAAGCCTTTAGAATCAAGTTTGTATACCCTCTGAGTGAGTAGGGGTAGAGAGAGTTTCAGGAGTGGGAAAGCAGGGAAGCAATTGGTCAGCCATGCTTCTTCTAGTCTCTGAATTTCCAGGATAATAAACCAGACAGACTGAACAGAGCATATGGAAGCAAATCTCTAGCTGCTGAGGGAGAGAACAAATACTTCCAATGGTAAAGCAAAGAAAACAGTTGCTGAATTTTTGGCAAATATTTTTTCCTCTTACAACAGCATTAGATAATGAAATTGTATGTGGATGAATAAACCATTCTTCAGTTCTGGAAAGGAAAACAACACACATTTCACCCAAATCTAACTTAGAACAATGCAGGTCTTTCATATCCTTAGGGAACACATTTCTCCTAAAGATATGCCAATTGCTGAGGTTTTATGGTCTTTTTCAGTGAGGTTGTCTTTTCTAAAGAACACCATCAGTGAGAATCTAAGAAGTCCTAAAACTACTCTCCATGACTGACAAAATCATATTCATAAAACCTTAGAAAATACAAGTTATTTGGTCCATTCTTTCAATTCTTCTATTAACATATGCTCTAGTAAATCCAAATACTCCCCTCTTTCTACTTGCTCCACATTTTCCAGTCCCTCTGCCTTTGCCCATGCCATTTCTGGTACCTGTAATTCCTTTCTTAATCATCTCCTTTCCCTGCCCTAATCTTCATCTGCCTGGTTACTAAGAGTCATTTCAGAAATTACCTCCAGTTTTATGTCTTTTTAGACCAGAACAGTACAGTGGTTAGGAGGAAGACTCTGGAGTCAGACTGAATTTGACACCTAGCCCAACTACTTTCTAGTCATGGATAAATTATCTCTACTACAGTTTCTTCTTCTATTAAATGACTATTAAAATTTCAACCTATCACAGGTCTATAGTGAGGATTAAATGAGTTAATACATGTAAAGTACTAGAACACTGAGAGACAGATGCATAGTGAGCTTTCAAGAAGGGTGCAACTGTAATGATCCCAAAGCAAACCAATCACTTCCTCTTCTCCCACTGCACTTTATTTGTTCTTCTTTACCAATCTTTCCAGTTTGAATTTGTTACTGACATGTAAATCTTATCTCCATGCCAGATAGTATCTTCTGTGAGCATAGAATAAAAGTCTTCATTTTTTTTATCCTTCTATAGCCCTTGCGCATGGTAATAATTAGAGAGCTAGCATTGAGTACACAATATGCGCCAGGAGTTATGTGAACATCATCTCATAATCTTCATAACAACCCTATGTGTCAAGTGATGTTAGTCATCCCTACTTTACAGATAAACAGGCTTAGAGAGAGTAACTTTCTTCCTATTACATAAATAATAAGGAATTTCCTGATTCTAAATTTCCAACTCTCAGTTACTATTACATATCTCCTATTCACTATACCATAAGTGTGTTGAATGATACAATTAATGATCAAATCTTTAAAGATTTTTTTAGCCCCTTCTTTGTGGGGTGGGACATTATAAATAATAATCCCCACCTGTCTTGGAAAGTCACATTTGACAATTTTTACTGTGAAGGATAAAATTAATAAAGTCTAAAGACTTGCATAATTGAGTCATAGGGAGGACCAAAGCATGTTTAATTTACATTGTCATACAGAGGCTTGCTATTCAGGGTGGTCCATAGACCAAAGGCATCAGCATTACCTGGTGGGTGGCTACAAATGCAGGATAATCTTGGGCCCCATGCCAGATATATTGAATCACAATATGTATTTTTATGAAATTACCAGTTTAAGGATCATTTTTAATAGGGGTCATGAACTAGCAATTCTCCAATTCTTAGGAATAGAATAAATGAAATTGGCTGGACTTAAAAAATTTCTAAAATAAATATTGAGATAGTGGAGTAAAATACAGAAGAATTTATATTGCCCTTCTAAAAATAAATATCGAGATAATGAAGTAAAATATAGAAGGAATGTATAATGCCTTTTTGAGAAGTTATTTTTAATTGATAGATATTATCATTTATCTAAGAAACCTCAGCTAGGAAAAGAGTTCTAGTCCCTGAGTATACGAAAGACTACAATTATTCTAGAATTAAAGCTTCCTGAAAGTAGGCTCTTTGTCTTGTTTATTGCTGTATTCCAAATGCATAGGAGAGTTTGTGGCACATAGCAGGGACACAACAAACATATATTGAATGAATAAATATTTTTGTCAAAAATCTTTGAGTAATCAGAATATATTACTTCTTAGAGCAATTGGAGTATATCCTTCAAAGAGTAGGATTGGGAATAGGAATAACTTCCAGGATTCTCCCTGCTCAAACTTGAAAGATGTGATTTCTTTTTAGTGTCCCAATATGGAAGATATTTTCTGCCATTGAGAGGCCATAAGGTGGTGAAGAGAACACAAAGTTAATACCTAAAAATGTCTTTCATAAGGGACAGCTATAAATTACATATGTGAAAGAAATATTTTTCTTGATGGCCTAGTATCAGTTCCATTTTCTTGTTTTAGAAGGCTCTTGGGTACAATAAACTCTGAATTTTGGTCTTTGAATGTTATTCCCAGAGTTTTGCTGAGTACAAGATGATTAATTCAGCACCCATTTCTGGACATCAGGGAGCATATCTCACAACAGGCCCATAACAAAGCCAGACCTCTAGTTCAGTTAGTACAAAGAAAACAGAAGTTTTCACTCCAGCATCTACTCACAGTGATGAAATCTTGCAGTGTGGTATATCTTCTTTCTGAATTAAGCCTCAAGGTCACAGATACAATCCTGACTGTATTATAGAGAACAACAATAAATATGTGTCCAGATGTCAAATCACAGACAGTTAAAATAACAAATGTAGATACCAAAGGCCTTGTCTCACTTATTATATGCTGGACAACCAAGATTTCTTAAGTATTAATGATAAATCTGGTTCACTTACCAACGGCATTCTTCAAATTTAAGAAGGTTGCTGACATTTAACTACTTTGCATTCACCATACGTGCTGTGAAGGAAGAAGTAATCTATTCTAGAAAATATGCTATTTCTGTTTTTCTATTATGTTTTTATGTTCTAGAAGTTTTGAAATGCTTTTAGCTAAATAGCTGGGTAAAAAGCAGGACAATTTCTATTATTGTCCCACAAAGCCACCTATATTAATGCAATTCATGACAATAACGAACAATTTTCATTTTTTTATACAACTTTACTTCTAAAGAAGATGATTTGGTGTGTGTGTGTGTGTGTGTGTGTGTGTGTGTGTGTGTCTATGTTTGGTAAAACTACCATTGCAACTAGAAATATAATTTACAAAAGAAATAAATTATTTTGTAAAAATTTAATGCTTGCAAAGGACTTAAACAGGGACATTGTTTTTCACAGATGTTCTTGGCATTTTCCTGATTGTGCCTGCCTCTGAAAACCATATGCTAACCTCTCAAATGACTCTCATGGGTAAAACCAGGGCAGTATTCCTGTGACAAGGGAAAACTGAAAATATCCGCAAAGGAATGAAGTAGTATTTCAATCTCCCAAGCAATGTAATTCCAAAGGTTGATGGATGAGAGGTCAAAAATGTCAAGTGCTCCAAAAATTAAATATTGCACCCATAAATCATTCAACTTGGGCAACAGCAAGAATAATAATGCTTGTCCTAACAATCACCAGAAAGAAGGGACACATTCCTGCCACAGTGACAATATTGCTTTCTTCCATAACTTCTAACAGCATGTTTGGGAGCACGGCTAGAACAAAGAATAGAAATATTCAGCATTATGTGTGGGACCCTATAATATTTTCAAAGAAAACAATTTAAAAAGCAGCCCATGTAGAGAAAAAAAGGCCATGCCCCCAAATCAAACAGGACTACATCTTTCTACAGTGAGATCTCTGAAATACCTATAAAGCAATAAGAGCACTGAGCATAACAGTCAACTTTGGCTGAACCAAACAAAAGAATTGCAAGGGCATAGGGGGTGGGACAGGACTGCTCCTCACCTGACATAAACCCACCAAGAAACCAAAACTCGTCAAACAGGTTCAAGGTAAATAACTAGAGGTCAGGTTAATCAGATAGATATCAGTCACTCTGTGCACACACAAAAGCTGTCTGAGGCTACTTACCTAAATGGGCTAATGTCATACGTCTATTCTTTTTTTGAACTAGAATTTTGATTGAAAGATAACACTGCTATTGGTATATACTTTAAAATTTTATATATGTGTGCATATATACATACAAACACAATCTTAGAAATATATAGTTCTTTTACTTCTTCAACAAGTGAATGAATGTCTACTGTATATACACACGTAGATACTATTCTGAACCTGTTCTCTTTTTGCTGAAAATATATTCTGAAGACATTTCTATGTTAGCATATAAACATCTGCCTTGTTTATAAGAAATTATCATATTGGTTGGATATCTCATAATTTACTCAATTAGCTATTAACACTAAAATTGTTTTTGTTTTTCACTATTAAAAATAATGCAGTGATCTTCTTTGCAGAGATATAGTTGTACATGTGTATGAATATCTGTAGGATAAATTTACACATATTGAATTATTATTTAAACTCTATTTTTGTTCTTAATTATGATAATAATTATTTAATTGCCCTTTCAGGAGAGTCAGTGAGTTTAATCCATCACTAAAACTGTATGAGAATGTCTGTTTACAATTACCCTCACCCACACTGTATTTGAGTTTTGATAAATCTGATAGCCAAAATAGGATTTCGTCTTAAAAAAAGACTTTATCTTGAAAATTATGAATAACATCAATCCCTGTTCGTATCTTTAAGAGTCATTTGAATTTCTTTAAATATGAATTTGGATTATCTCTCATGGATTTATAGAAGTCCATTATGTTACATATTTCAACAAACCTAAGACATCATCTATGGTACTATGCACCACGTAGGGGGAAAATAATCCCTGTCTATTAAATTAAGAAACAGTGCTTTCTTATCACATTTTTAATTTGAACATATTAAAAAATCCTTTTATATATGTAAATGGATGTTTTTGTTATGTTTCACTCTTCCACATATACAAAAGAACAAAACACACTTATTCAATTAAACGTCGGACTCTTCAGTATCATTTGGCATCACTGAGTCTTTCATATCCATGTTTTGCCCCATAATAGTGTCTGCTGTGCAATCAAGAGCACAAATATTAAAGCATTTTTTTAAACAGTCCCTAAAACAACTAAAAGTCACTGAGCCTAATCTACCCTTCACTCCAGCTGCAGGAAAGTTACTATACTTGTCTGATTTCCCACCAACCACTGGCCTTCCGAGTCATCTGTTTCTTACAGTGATGCCATTTTAGGAAGCTTCTTGACATTCCAATTTGAGAGACATTAAAATGTGGAAAAAATGTGAATTACAATTAACAAAATATTCAATAAGAAAATTGGCCCTTGCATTAGGTGTTGTATTTAATAAACATTTTTCGTAGAGTGGCATTTTTTATCTTGACTTTATTTGTGTCATGTAGAACATTTAAATTTTCATGTAGTCAAATGGATCTTTTTTTTTTTAATTTATAAGATAGAGATTTCCTGTCTGGAGTTTCCTCACTCCGTATTATGGAAAGAATGCCATAGTTTTTAACGAAGAGTTCTGTTTTTTAACTATTAAATTTGTGATCTAATAGGAGATAGGGTCTGTGTGTATGTTGTGTGTTCAATAGAACATCTAAGATAGAGTTTCAGGGTTTTTTCTAAGTAACCACCCAGTTAAATACCATAGTTATTATATACTAAATTTCTACATATGTGTGAGCTTATTTTATAATGTATCTTTTTATACACTGATCTATATTTTTATGAAGTGCAAGAAAATTGTCATAGTGAAATATTTTGAAACATTTAAAAATTTTTCAAGCCTAATGAACTTTCAATACTCCTTTTTAAGTTTTCTACATTATACTTCAGAGCTTATTTCTCCAAAAAAGCGTCTAATTCGTTTGCTGCAAAAATTACTTTCCTATTTTTGTCACAATATTGAACTTACATAATTTAGAGAGTTGCAATCTCTAGAATACCAATTTGTTGCCTAAAAACAATGAACTCATTCTATTTACAAACCTCATTCTATGGTTGAAACCGTTTATTGCACAAGTCATATAAATTATATTATTAAATTTATACCTCGGTATTTTACTATTTTATTGCTTTTGTGAAAAGGAGATTTTATCCCTCACATTACTTCACCAGTTATAATACATAAGGAAGCTATTAATTTTATAATCAGGCAAATGACTCTCAATTTGTTTTTATTTCTAATTTTTCTCCACTGGACTATTTGGTGTTTTCTAGGAATAAAATGGCATTTTTTAAAAATAAAAAATAATAATTTTGGCTTCAACTTTCCAATAGTGAAAATTCTTTGTAAATTTTTTTGAATATCATTTACTGATATGTCCACAATATTACATAAAATTAAAGATAAAAGTCACATTAATGGAAGCACTTCAAGTAGATCACTATTGAGCATGATACTGGAATTTGCTCAGACATGTATATTTTACCCAGTTAAGAAAGTATACATCTCTACTTAATTCACAGGTTTTTTTTTTTGGCAATAGAAGTAGAAATTTTCAGCACTTTCTTTCAATATAATCAATATTTTCCTTATTAAGATATGTTAAAACAATCTAGTAGAATCATATTAACAGCAGAATTAGCAAAAAGAAATAGAATATTGAACTATCCTTACAAGACAATGTCCTGACTTGGTTATGGTGTGTGTTTTTAATGCACAGCTGAATTTGTTAATATTTTAATTTTGGATTTTTTTAATGTGCAGCTGGATTTTGTATTATTTTATTTTGGAATTTTTGCAGTTATATCCATAAGTTATATTTATTGGCAGTGGTTTTTGTAATGCTTATGTGTTTAATTTTGATGCTATCTCTGCCAAGTTTTAATGTCAACATTGCTCTGGTTTTATATAAATTCAAGAGTTTTCTTTTTCTTTAGTGAATAGTTTCAACAGATTACCAGAACTCCCCTGTGAAATCAAATGAGACTGAAGCATTTGCTGTAGTCACATGTCCATAATGTTTTCAAGTTCTTCCAGGTAATTGTTCTGCTAAAATTCTATGTTTTGGTGGTCACATTTGATATTTTACCATTTGTTGGAAAAACAATTTTATAAAGGTTTTCCAATTTATTGGAATACATTTGAATAAAATATACTTTTATAATTCTTTCAATCTAGTTTCTGATTTTTACACCTCTGCTTCTTACTATCTGATATACCTTTTGATTCAATAGTGGTTTTAGGAATTGTTTTCACTTTTAATATATTGGGGTTTTCAAATAATCATGATTTTGATTTAATTAATTCTACTTTTTTTTCCAGTTATATCTAACTTTATCTTGACTAATTCCTTCTCGTTGTTTTCTTGGATTTATTTTGTTTTCCACAATTGTTATTTGATTCTAATTTTAATGCATTGTGTTCTAAGAGAACGAGGTATATTTTCTATTTAATAGAATTGATTGAAGTTTCCTTTATGACATAAAATGTGGTCAGTTTAATAAATGTCCCAAGGCAGATTAAATAAAGATGTATGGGGATGGGGAGTACAAGGGAAGTCTTTGTGAACTCAGCAAATTTGGGTATATTCTGAGTTTTCAGGATACACAATTACATACGATGCATGTTACTTCCCACTATGGAACAATTCCATGGCTTTCTCAGGCCCCCCACATTTCCCTGTTCTAAGTAAGGATCTCTTGATTGGTTCTTCAATTCTTAGAGGAAACTATGCCCAGGATACATCAAAATATATACAATTTTCAATGTTTCTTCATTTGGTAAAAATTTAGCACTACTTGGACACTGCTGTTTGAAATTGGTGGATTGGGTTTTGCTGTCTACTAGTTATCTAAGGACGGAGCTTTGTTTTTTATTTGTCACCTTAATTGATATATGAAATGGAATAAAAATGCTCTAACTGTTCTTGTGTTAGTTTGCTGAGAATGATGGTTTCCAGCTTCATCCATGTCCCCACAAAGGACATGAACTCATCCTTTTTAAATGGCTGCATAGTATTCCATGGTGTATATGTGCCACATTTTCTTTATCCAGTCTATCACTGACACGCATTTGGGTTGGTTCCATGCTATTGTGGACAGTGCCGCAATAAACATACATGTGCATGTGTCTTTACAGTAGAATGATTTATAATCCTTTGGGTATATACCCAGTAATGGGATGGCTGGGTCAAATGGTATTTCTAGTTCTAGATCCTTGAGGAATTGCCACGCCACACTGTCTTCCACAATGGTTGAACTAATTTACACTCCCACCAACAGTGTAAAAGCAAACAGAAAACCAGACACAGCGTGTTCTCACTCATAAGTGGGAGTTGAACAATGAGAACACATGGACACGGGGGTGGGGGTCATCACACACTGGGGCCTGTCAGGGGATGGGGGGCTGGGGGAGGGATAGCATTAGGAGAAATACCTAATGTAGATGACAGGTTGATGGGTGCAGCAAACCACCATAGCATGTGTATACCTATGTAACAAACCTGCACGTTCTACACATGTATCCCAGAACTTAAAGTACAATAATAAAAAAAATTACTTTAACTTTGCCATCTATGACTGGAAGTATCCCACTTTTTGCTCACTAAAATATTTATAAAATTTTTTCTTGATGCAGTTTGTGAATTTTTGAAACATTTAGTAGGGAGAAAAAAAATCTTGTCAAACTTTTCATGTTCTTCTACCAGAAAACACTTGGAGGCTTTCAAATCACTCATTAATTTTCATCTCCCATTAAGACATTCAGAAAACTTTCTAACATTATGGAAGACTGAATAGAACCCCATACCAATGAAGACATTACAGATAACATGTCATCATAAATGAAATATAAGGCCTAGCCAAGCTTGAAACCAAGAAAATTATCTAGGTGCCAGAAACAAAGAGGGACCTCAAAGTCAGAAAGGTAATAGGGAAATAATATAGAATGGTTCACAGGAATATGAGACATGCTACCTATTTAGGAATCTGGGCTTCATGTCAAGTGGGAAAGGTAGCTAGAATTAAACCACTTTCCTAAAAGTGAGCATCACCAAGGGTTACCTTATATGTAGAATAAGGACTAAAAACTCAACCAGCAAGCCTGGAAATTTTGCAAACATTGTGACAGGAGGTTAAATGGGACTTCTATTGCCCCAGAGTTGATAACCTGGCCCAGAGGTGGAAACACAGGCATTAAGCATCCCTCATTCTAAAAAGAGCCATTAATGTCTGGTGCTGGAAAAGTCCCCTGTTAATCTTTTTAAAGTTTCCAGAACTGGCTGTACTGGAATCAACCACCATCCCATACCAAATATAAATACAACACAAAGCAGAGCAATTAATGGGTGGTAAATTGAAGCCTTCAGTGTTGTAGGGACTGGGATATTCCTAATGAAAGGTATTATTTACACCTCCTCATAGGGAAGAAATGTAAGCTTAGTATTATCTTCATTTTTCATAGTAAAGAGTAAATGCATGTGGATAAATTATATCACCACCGATCGCACAGAAATAGAAACTACCATCAGAGAATACTATAAACACCTCTACACAAATAAACTAGAAAATCTAGAAGAAACGGATAAATTCCTGGACACATACACCCTCCCAAGACTAAACCAGGAAGAACTTGAATCCCTGAATAGACCAATAATAGGCTCTGAAATTGAGGCAATAATTAATAACCTACCAACCAAAAACGTCCAGGACCAGACGGATTCACAGTCGAATTCTACCAGAGGTACAAGGAGGAGCTGGGACCATTCCTTCTGAAACTATTCCAATCAATAGAAAAAGAGGGAATCCTCCCTAACTCATTTTATGAGGCCAGCATCATCCTAATACCAAAGCCTGGCAGAGACACACACAAAAAAAGAGAATTTTAGACCAATATCCCTGATGAACATCGATTCAAAAATCCTCAATAAAATACTGGCAAACCAAATCCAGCAGCACATCAAAAAACTTATACATCATGATCAAGTGGGCTTCATCCCTGGGATGGAAGGCTGGTTCAACATACACAAATCAATAAACGTAATCCAGCATATAAACAGAACCAAAGACAAAAACCACATGATTATCTCAATAGATGCAGAAAAGGCCTTTGACAAAATTCAACAGCGCTTCATGCTAAAAACTCTCAATAAATCAGGTATTGATGGGACTTATCTCAAAATAATAAGAGCTATTTATGACAAACCCACAGCTAATATTATACTGAATGGGCAAAAGCTGGAAGCATTCCCTTTGAAAACTGGCACAAGACAGGAATGCCCTCTCTCACCACTCCTATTCAACATAGTGTTGGAAGTTCTGGCCAGAGCAATCAGGCAGGAGAAAGAAATAAAAGGTATTCAATTAGGAAAAGAGGGAGTCAAATTGTCCCTGTTTGCAGATGACATGATTGTATACTCAAAAACCCCATCATCTCAGCCCAAAATCTACTTAAGCTGATAATCAACTTCAGCAAAGTCTCAGGATACAAAATCAATGTGCAAAAATCACAAGCATTCTTATACACCAATAACAGACAAACAGACAGCCAAATCATGACTGAACTCCCATTCACAAATGCTTTAAAGACAATAAAATACCTAGGAATCCAACTTACAAGGGACGTGAAGGACCTCTTCAAGGAGAACTACAAACCACTGCTCAATGAAATAAAAAAGGATACAAACAAATGGAAGAACATTCCATGCTCATGGATAGGAAGAATCAATATCGTGAAAACGGCCATACTGCCCAAGGTAATATATAGATTCAATGCCATCCCCATCAAGCTACCAATGACTTTCTTCACAGAATTGGAAAAAACTACTTTAAAGTTCATATGGAACCTAAAAAGAGCCCACATTTCCAAGACAATCCTAAGTCAAAAGAACAAAGCTGGAGGCATCACGCTACCTGACTTCAAACTATACTACAAGGCTACAGTAACCAAAACAGCATGGTACTGATACCAAAACAGAGATATAGACCAATGGAACAGAACAGAGCTCTCAGAAATAATACCACACATCTACAACCATCTGATCTTTGACAAACCTGACAAAAACAAGAAATGGGGAAAGGATTCCCTATTTAATAAATGGTGCTGGGAAAACTGGCTAGCCATATGTAGAAAGCTGAAACTGGATCCCTTCCTTACACCTTATACAAAAATTAATTCAAGATGGATTAAAGACTTAAATGTTAGACCTAAAACCATAAAAACCCTAGAAGAACACCTAGGCAATATCATTCAGGACATAGGCATGGGCAAGGACTTCATGTCTAAAACACCAAAAGCAATGGCAACAAAAGCCAAAATTGACAAATGGGATCTAATTAAACTAAAGAGCTTCTGCACAGCAAAAGAAACTACCATCAGAGTGAACAGGCAACCTACAGAATGGAAGAAAATTTTTGCAATCTACTCATCTGACAAAGGGCTAATATCCAGAATCTACAAAGAACTCAAAAAAATTTACAAGAAAAAAACAACCCCATCAAAAAGTGGGTGAAGGATATGAACAGATACTTCTCAAAAGAAGACATTTATGCAGCCAACAGACACATGAAAAAATGCTCATCATCACTGGCCATCAGAGAAATGCAAATCAAAACCACAATGAGATATCATCTCACACCAGTTAGAATGGCAATCATTAAAAAGTCAGGAAACAACAGGTGCAGGAGAGGATGTGGAGAAATAGGAACACTTTTACACTGTTGGTTGGACTGTAAAACTAGTTCAACCATTGTGGAAGACAGTGTGGCGATTCCTCAGGGATCTAGAACTAGAAATACCATTTGACCCAGCTATCCCATTACTGGGTATATACCCAAAGGATTATAAGTCACGCTGCTATAAAGGCACATGCACAGGTATGTGTATTGGAGCACTATTCACAATAGCAAATACTTGGAACCAACCCAAATATCCATCAATGGTGGGTTGGATTAAGAAAATGTGGCACATATATACCATGGAATACTATGCAGCCATAAAAATGATGAGTTCATGTCCTTTGTAGGGACATGGATGAAGCTGGAAACCATCATTCTCAGCAAACTATCGCAAGAACAAAAAAACCAAACACCACATATTCTCACTCATAGGTGGGAACTGAACAATGAGAACACTTGGACACAGGAAGGGGAACGTCACATAATGGGGTCTGTTGTGGGGTGGGGGAAGTTGGGAGGGAACGCATTAGGAGATATACCTAATGTAAATTACAAGTTAATGGGTGCAGCACACCAACGTGGCACATGTATACATACGTAACAAACCTGCACGTTGTGCACATGTACCCTAGAACTTAAAGTAAAATAAAAAATAATAAATAATAAAGGAAGAATAAAGAGGAAACAAAACAAATTATAGTTGGTTTTGATATAAAAATGCACATGTGTGCGAATATACACATTCTTATGCATGTAAATTATTATATTATCTGAGTATACACCCTTTCCAATTTGGCCTTATTGATCTATTTAACTAATAGAACAAAGGTTGGCAAACTACATATGGCCTTTGGGCCAAAACCAGATCACCAGTTGTTTTTGGGACCTCCAGCTGGATATGGTTATTAAAGGAAAATTTTTGCAGTCAATTTTGATGATGGGGCACATTAACTTTGAGCCCAATTAAGTGAAATGTCATCCCAGAAAAAAAGAATTCTGTTCTTCTCATCAGAATTGTATTACCAAAAAATTGTATTCAATTATTATATTTTGAATTTTGTCAATAAAAACTTGTAGAAATAAAAAAAAAAAACAAGAAACAGGGAATATGAGAAAGCAAGCAAGATATGAAAGACTAATCAAATATTTTAAAATGATACACAAATGAACGAGTGCCCATTAGCCCCATTGTGAAAAATAGAAAAATTTGAGTGTCTGATGAATGAATACAATTGAACGTACATTGAATATATTAAAAACTCTTTAGTTCATGATTATCCAAAACAAAATACTAATTCAATATCATTGGAAGAAGTTTGGTAATGAACTTAATAAATATAGAAGGAATGATAGGTAGTGTCTATTTTGTAACCCTTAAAACCTAATTTATTTAGGTAATAATTATCAACAGGTCAAACAGATGGAAGACTGATGGGAACACTTACAACAGAATTCTGATTGCGACTTGATTAATTGGAATCACGAAATGTGGGACAAGTCAATGTCAAGGGGAAGGTGAGAGGAAGTAGACAGGGGGACATTCTAGAATAAAGATCCTTAAGAAAAATCATCAAATGAAATGCATATATCTTGTCTAGATCTTAATTCAAATAACCCAACTATTTAAAAGCCATGTTGAGAAAACTGAGAAAATGTATGCCTTGGTTGTTATATAAAAATATTAATGGTGATATTATTAGGTGTGATATCATTGTGTTTAGGTAAGAAAATATACATATGTATTAGAGATGTGTAAAGAAAATACATAGGCAGAAAATTATATGAGAGCTAGAATTTTAAATGATTTAAGTACAAAATAAAAACAAAAAATGAATAGAACAAGAGGCAAAATAAAATTGGTAGTTATTGAATCTGGATGATGTGTATATAGGGAATGGTTCATTGATCTATAATTTTCACTTTTATGTTTAATTTTTAATTAAAACTTAAGATAATGTATGATGCTTACTAACTGCTTTAATCAATTGCCTAGCAGTTTAGAATGTTGGTTCATTACCAAAGCTAATTTTATTCACCTGTAGATACTCCTAAAATAGCAAGAAGATTTCCTAACAAGGCAAACTCAGTCTCTAGGCTTAACTTTGCAAAACGCTAATGTGAATATTGAAGCCAAACTCATCACCTGAAAACTTAAGAACAAGAACAAATTCTACTTGACAACATAATGGGTTAGTTGCTTGAATCAACTCTTCCACTAAAACCAGTAATTATTCCTTAATATAATACAGAAAATACCTTCTGAGATATGTCGATTAGTTGGTATGAGAGGAAGGGATTATCAGATTTTTTTTTTTTTTTTTAAGCAGGGACCTAGGGATGTAAGCAGAGAACTGCAACCTGCAGCACTCCAAAAGCATTTGGAGTGACTTTGAAAGAGAGTATAATAGTATGTTCTCTTCCACTGAATTTGAACACCAAGGACTACAGTTTCCTGTAGGAGTTACCTGGAAATTCTATCACTGCCTCAGGAATTGCAGAGAAAATTGACTCTTCAAATCTGGGTACAAAGTTGAAGGAAATTATCACCATTAATAATTTGGAAACAAAATCTTATTAAAAGCCCAAACTGAAATGATTCTCAGTGATTGGAGAAAGCTCAGGTAAGAATTGTGTTCAGAATGACTCTAATCCAGTAATACACCTGAGCATCAGGAAGAAGAAACAAAAGTTCTCTCTGGAGTAGCCCTTTCCTTTCAAGGCCACAAAGAATGCTCAAAAGTAAAATTCTAAGGAAAATAAACTTTATGCCCGACATAACAAACATTCAAGAGTCCTGTCAAAAGGTACAGCAATCAGAGGCTGGACGCGGTGGCTCACGCCTGTAATCCCAGCACTTTGGGAGGCCGAGGTCGGCGGATCACAAGGTCAGGAGATCGAGACCATCCTGGCTAACACGGTGAAACCCCGTCTCTACTAAACATACAAAAAAATCAGCCGGGCATGGTGGCAGGCGCCTGTAGTCCCAGCTACTGTGGAGGCTGAGGCAGGAGAATGGCGTGAACCCGGGAGGCGGAGCTTGCAGTGAGCCGAGCTCGCGCCACTGCACTCCAGCCTGGGCGACAGAGCGAGACTCCGTCTCAAAAAAACAAACAAACGAACAAAAAAAAGTACAGCAATCAACAGAAGCAGACTCAGATATGGCCCAAATACTGAAAGTGGAGATAACTATGATTAATATGTTAAAAAGCTCCAGAGAAAAAGGTATACAATTAACACGACTACGTTAAGGAATGCTACCAGAGAAAAAGAAATTATTTTTTTAAAAAAACTATCAAATGGACATTCTAAAAACAAAACACATTATAACAGAGATAAAAAATTACCTCGCCAGGTCCATCAGTAGAGTGGACATACCTGAGTAGAGTTAGTAAATTAATGATAAATCAATATAAATTACCCAAACTGAAACACACACAAAAAAAGGTGGAAAAATACAGAACAAGAGCATCTAAAAATTGTGCGAAATGATCAAATGGTCTAATATGCAGGTAATCAGAAACTGAAAGGAAGAAAAACAGAAGGAACATTTGAAGAGAAAAAGGCTGAGAATTTTGTCTTAAAAAGCTATCAATCACAGATCCAGAAAACTCAGCCTTATGGTTAAAAAATATTCTTTCCCCCAAATTATATTCAAACTGCTGAAATTCAGACATAAAAGGAAAACCTGGTAGGCCGTCCAAAAAAGACACAGTACTTCTAGAAAAACAATAAAAAAGGACCCCTTACCAGCAGACTGCACATAACATTATATATATAAATAAGCTCTTCAAGAAAAATGAACACAATCCAGACAAAAACTTCTGTCTATGCAAATTGTGAAAGTCTCTTAAAATGGTAAAAATGAAAATAAATATAAAATGTCTTCTTATGTTTAAGAAGACTTTATAATTGCTATAAATGATAATTGAGTGTCTAAAGTAAAAATAGAGGACAGTACTATGGGTGGACCAATGTGGAAGAGTAAGATGCAGTATGAAGGTAACACAAAAGGTGAGAGGTGAGGCCAGGCATGGTGGCTCATGCCTGTAATCCCAGCACTTCGCGAGGCTGAGGTGGGTGGATCACCTGAAGTCAGGAGTTCAAGACTAGCCTGGCCAACATAATGAAACCTTGTCTCTACTAAAAATACAAAAATTAGCCAGGCATGGTGGTGGTGGGTGCCTATAATCCCAGCTACTTAGGAGGCTGAGGCAGGAGAAATCACATGAACCCAGGAAGCGCAGGTTGCAGTAAGCCAAGATTGTGCCACTGCATTCCAGCCTGGGTGACAGAGCAAGACTACATCTCAAAAAAAATAAAAAATTAAAAAAAAAAAGATGGGAGGAGAATTTGAAATATACTGTTGTAAAGTTTTTACGGTACATAAAACGTAATAATGTTAAAAGACTGTTATTTTTTAAAGTTGTATATTGTAAACCCCAGGGAACCCACTTTAAAAATGAAAAAAGTGGTATAAATAATAAATCAATAGTAGAAATAAACTAGAAGCAATAAAATGCAGGCAGAAAAAAAGAACAAAGGAGAAATGAAGAAACAAACAGAATTATCTAGAAATATGGTAACTTTTAGCCATGTAAATAGATTAAATGTAAATGGTCCAAAAACATCAATTAAAAGACTGTCAGATTAGATTTTAAAATGAAGCAACTATATGCAATGAAAAACATTTCAGTACAGAAGTATAGTGAAAGTAAGACAACGGTAACAATGTATTGCTCAATCATTAATCAAGAGACACCTGAACTGACAATATTTAGATAAAAGAAAGTAGACTTCAGAAAAAGGAATATTACCAGGAATAAAGATGAACATTACATAGTGATAAAAGGTTCACTCACCAAGAGGACATAGAAATCCTAAATATGCACACATCTAACAGGAGACTTTCAAAATACATGAAACAAAAACTAATAGAACTAAAAAGAGAAATCAACAAATCCACAATAATGGTTGGAGATTTCAGCACTTTTCTCTCAGTAATTGACAAAAAAAAAAAAAAAAAAGAAAAAAGTAGCCAGTCATTAAGGATTATAGAAAGCCTGCAAAATACTATCCACCAATTTGGCCTAAATGACATTTATAAAGCAACCTACCAAACAACAGGGAATACACATTGTTTTCAAGTACACATGTCGTTAGGGTGGGTAAGGTAAAACCCTTATCTTTATTAATCCTGGGTCATCTCCAGGGTTCTCTCTCTTTAGGGAGACATGATCTCTAATTTCTAAGACATGTTTGTTGAACAGAAATGCCTTTTGCTCATGTGGCTTGAAATATGCAGGAATCTAAGAATACAGGGAGAATTGTTTCCCCACACCAGAATGCCAGAAAAAAAAATACTTCAAAGTATTGGAGTTGTAGAATTTGTGTTCTGTAATTATGATGCAATTAAGTTAGAAATCATTAGCAATCAATTAAGTCAAAGGTCAAAAGTGAAATTAGAAAACATTTTCTGTTAAAATGAAAGCACAAAGTATCAAAACGTATAGGATGCAGCTAATTTATGGAATTAAATGCTCATATTTGCAAAGAAAAAAATATTTCAAATAAATTGTTTTTACCTTGAGAACAGGCAAAAGAGCAAGTTAAACTCAGAGCAATTAGAAAAAGAAAATATACAGAAATTAATGAAATTATAAACAATGAAAATAGAGAAAAAACAATGAAAATCTGGTAGAGATCAGTAAAACCGACAAAGTTCTTGACAGATTAATCGAAAGAGAGAAAGAATTATGAAACACCAATATCAGGAATCGAAGAAGAAGAATTTTTTGTAGTTCCTAAGACATTAAGAGGATAATGAATAGTATCAAGAATTTTTTGCTCATAAATTTAACATCTCAATGAAATATGAAAACCTCTTAAAAGGTACAACCCACTAATGATCACTTATGAAGAAATAGATTATCTGAATAGTCCTATTTCAACCAAAGGAATAAAATTAATAGCTAAAATACTTCCAAAGAAATTTTAAGAACCACATTATTTCACTGATGGACTCCACAAAACATTAAGGAAAAACTAATACTGATTATATATAAACTCTTAAAGAAATTAGAAACACAAAATATTTTAAGAAGACCAATAAAAGATATAAGAAGAAAATGTAATGTTCTTCATGAGCATAAATGCAAAAACTCCCATCACAACATTAGCTAATTTAATCTAACAAAGTATTAAAAATAATGCTTCATGATTAAAAGTGATTTATCCTAGGACAATAAGGCTGGTTCGACATTCAAAATGCAGTCAATAGAATTTATTATAGGAGGAGACTAAAGAAAAGCCACATATTCATTTCAACAAATACAGAAAACTTTAATATTCAACATCCATTTATTATAAAACCTCAAATTAATAACAGAAGGAAACTTGATAAAAAATCTGCAAAAACCTTACAGCTCATATGATAGTTAAAAGGAAAGATGGAATACTTTTCCCCCTGATATCATGAATAAAACAATAATGTTCTCTTTCATTACTTTTCTGCATTGTCCTAGGCAGTGCAATGAGGCAAGAAAAATAAAAAGCTCACAGTTTGTTAAAGAATAAATAAAACATCTCTTTTCACAGATTACATGATTGTCCCTGGAGAAAATCTCAAGGATGTACAGAAATACTACTAGAACTAAAAATTGAGTTTAGCGAGCTTTCAAGATACAGAACCAATGTATCTCAGTACACAAATTATTACACAGATGTTCCTCAACTCAATAAACCCAGCATAAGCAGAAAATATCTTAAGTCAAAAACGCATTTAACACACCTAACTTTCTGAACATCATAGTTTAGCCTACTTTAAATGTGCTCAGAACTCAACGCTTAGATTAGCCTACAGCTGGGAAAAGTTCAAACTCCAAAATTGGAAGAACAGTTTCTAATGAATGTGTAGTATCACTTTCACATCATTGTAAAGTCAAAAAATTCTAAGTTGAACCACTGCAAGTTGGGAAACGCCTGCATACTAATTATGAAATAATTAAAATAGAAAGTGAAATTTAGACAAAAAAAGTACCATTTCCAGTGTCATCAAAATAAATGAAAGAATTAGGTAGAAATGTAAAACATACAAGTATATTAAATGAATTAAAGAAAACCAAAGTAAATGGAGAGATATACTCATTATTTGTAAGATCAATTCTTCCTGAATTAATATGTAAATTCAACACAATCCATTAAAAACCTGAGAAAGAATTGTTTTATATATTGATAAGCTTATCATAAAGTCCATATAAAAAGTTAGAGGAGCTAGAATATCCAAGCCAACACTGGAAAACAACACTGACAGACTCAATATTACTTGACTTCAAGACTTAATATAAACTGTAGTAACTATCACAGTGTGGAGTTGGTGTAAGCATAAACACATAGATTAGCTAGAACACAAGAGCAATCCCAGAAATACACACACACAAAAAAAACCCGAACCATACCTCACACCATCTACAAAATGGACCTAAGTATAAAGCCAAAATTATTTAAATTTTAAAATACCATTTATCATATCATCTAAAAATATGAGATACATGGGGGTACATTTAACAAAACAACATACAAGACCTATACAATATAATCTACCAATTATTGCAGAGACATAAAAGACAATCAAAATAATTGGAGAGGTAAGATTCAATATTATTAAGATATAATTTCTCCTCAATTTGATCTGTAAATTTAGCAAACTCCCAAAATTCCATAAGACTTACTCTTATAAAAACCCAGTTCTTAAGTTTATATGGAAATGAAAAAGATCTAAAATAGCCTAAACACATTTTTAAAGGAACAACGTTGTAAAAATTTTATTATTTAATTTCCAAATTACAATAATGCTATAGTTATCAGGAATGCATAAAGACAATTATAAATATCAATGAAACAAAATGGGGGGTTGTAAATTTATCCACACATATTTGGTCATTGGTTTTCCATTATGTTTTTAAGATAATTCAACATATGAGGGAAAATATTCCCAACAAACAACACTAGAACAATTGGATATTTTTATGCACAAAAATAGTAAATCTTGACCCTTATGTCACATCATATCAAAAAATTAAATGTATCATAGATTTAACATAAAAGTTACAGTTATAAAACTAAAACAAAACAGTGGAGAAAGTCTTCACAAACTCAAGTAAGAAAAATTGTTTTTATTTGGGACACAGAAAGCATGAATGATGAGAGACAAAATAAGTGCTTTTCAAAAGTCACCATAAGAAAATGAAACAATAAGACACAGGCTAGTGAAAACTATTTGCAATGCAAATATCAGTGTGTAAATTATAGTTCAGTAAAAAGTTTTAAAAACCTAAGCAAATGTTGACAATATAAAATAAAATGACACTAATGTTTTCTAGTTAATGTAAAGTAGACATTAATTATTGGTGATTAGTTAAAATTAATTAGAGCTGCAAGACAAAAATGCATAGCAATTTTGAGTTATTAGATTGATGAAGAGATAAATAAAGTCAACATTTTCTAAGGTCTTTATATTGTCTTCATGAGAATTCTAAAAATTGACTTTGGATTTTGATATGGTTTAATATGGAAGAGGAACTTCTTATATGAGAGAACTATAGTATATAATTTGCAAACTAGCAATGTGAAAAAATGAAGTGAGAAACAGTAGTTAATCAATTCAAAAATCAGTAAGTGAAAGAACGAGAAACCTACAACATGAAGAATGAAGAATACAAAATAAGTCTAAGATTGGCAGACTGGCTTTTTGAAAATCAACTTTAATGTACTTATAAGAAGACACATCTAACACATAACGTTGAAAGTAAAATGAACTAAGTTTTACCATGCAAGTTCTCACCAAAAGAGTCATAGCATTAATATGGAAAAAATAGACATCAAGGAATCAAAGTATTAATTAAAGATGATCGTTTCATGGTGATAATTCTATTCCTAAAAAAGATATCGATTCTTCATTTTTTTTCGAGTCTACATTTTAAACCTGGATGAACCTAATGATGCAACATCAAATTTATAAAAACCTAGTGAAAGGAAGAGAGTATTTATGTTCTTACCAAGTTGGCCAGGGTTCAATGCTCCTAAAATAGAATATTTTTTCTCCTGAAAAATGCCAACTACATTCCGCTAAAATCCACTTCTTTTTCTGATTTAAGGATTTTTCCCACTTACACATTGGCTAAATCACCTTGTGTCCACTTGGCCCCCCAAACCAGTCACCTTCCTTTTCACAAAAGCTCCAAAGATGGAAAGCATACAGGATGGCTATGTTTCACTCCATTCATTACTCCTACTAACTCTGTTAGTACAGTTCATTCCTGAACTAAAACCCTCTTTAACTGATGTTGCAGAAAAACTGTGACATAAAAAAGATCAATGTTGTGCCACTGAAGTCTAAAGATGAAAAATGAAATTGGAAATATTTATTTTGAATTCAATAGTGAACACACTGAAAAAGATTTAAAATGTTGATAGAAATCATTTTTCTTCTCTCTCTCTATACCTCTGTTTTTGTAACAGGCTAATCATCTGCCATAAAGCACCTGATCCACAAGGGTCTATAGTGCTTGTCAATCATAAACCAAAGAAACTTGCTGGTATTTGGGTGGTAGATAATCTTTAAATGATATGTCCACTAGCAGTGGCACAAATCTGGAGATACTTGAAATTTCTGCTTATTGTTCTAAATTTTCGAGTTTTACAATTTTTAAACAGTTATTAAAATGCATTAAGCACGATTATAAAAATTCAACTATAGCAACAGCAATCTATGCAGTTTTATGCCTTTTATATAATAAACATTGAAAAGTTGAAATAATTCAGTAAACTAAAAAGAATTCCTGATGTTAACATTTTTTTTCTGGCAAATCCTTTGGGGGATCCAAATAATTATTTGAATATAAATAACCAATTCATAATGTATATCATTTTGATGTTCAAGTTTTTGTATTATATACCTACTAAAACCATATTGGCTGCTGTAACGATCAAAGGATTAGATAATTTTTAAATCAGAATTTAACATGAAAGTTCATATAGAGTGATTTAAGCATTTTTCCTACATACTTGTTTTACTTTGGTGTGGTAAAAATCCAACTTAATATGTTTATCACAACAATGTGATAAACAATTTTTTTCCCAAGTCTTTACATGAACATTTTATCTTTGAGACCTTCACCTTCCTTTCCTGAAAAAAAAAAAATAGAAAAACTACTGATTAAACCTACCTTTCAACCTTTGTTCAGGAATTTGATAAAATTATCTCCAACTTCTCTTCATGTTATCATATCATTAAAACATTGAGAATACTGATTTTAATTTCCGTGATACACTTTTTTAAGATGCAAAATCCTCAGTCATGAAATAAATACCAAGCAAGAATCTTTGAAACAATCATCAATTCTCTTCTCAGAGATGTTGCTCACTCATTGGGTGAGGAAGAGCTTACAAGTCATTGATACGGCATGGCTCAAGCATTAGGGTTCTCCAGAGAAAGACAGCCAATATAATATTCATATTCAACACTGGCAATAGAAGCCTGTGGAGTAGCATATATACATATGGAAAAAAAAGCAGCATATATACATATAAGGAAAAAAAAAAGGAAAGCACAGATCAACAAAACATCTAATCCAGTCTCTCCTATATATATATACACACACACACACATATATATGTGTGTATACACACACATATATATGTATATATGTGTATATATATAGATTTATTATGAAAATTGGCCTACATGATTAGGAGGTTGAGAGGTCCCATGATCTGCTATCTGCAGGCTGGAGACTCACCAAAGCTGGTAGTGTCATTCTAGCTCGAGTCCAAAGGGCTGAGAACCACGGGAGCTAATTGGGTAAATCCAAGTCAAAGGGAAGGAGAAGAAAAATGTAGCTCAGCTCAAGCAGGCAGGCAGGAAGAAAAACAAAAAAGAATAAATTTCTCTTTCTTCCTTCTGTGTTATTCAGGCCCTCAAAGGATTGAATGATGCCAACCCACACTGGAGAGAGCAATTTACTTACTGAGTCCACAGATTCAGCCATCTGGGAACATCCAGAAATAATGCTTAACCAGATATCTGGGAATACTCTGGTCTAAATTGACACATAAAATTAACTATCACAGCTAGAAATGGAAGGATCAAGGGAATTTTAATCAAATCTCATATCAATGTAAAACAACAGCCAAAATCAGTAACTACCTCTCCACATTTCAGTAAAGCACACTAACATTAAGGGCTTAATTTAGAGTAATGACAGAAACAAGAGTCAAACTAGCTCAATCAGAATGTGGAGTCTCCACAAAATCAAAAGAAAAACAGCTTCAGGAATCAAAGGGATCACTGGAACCCAGGAGTCACACATAAGGACTCACTGCTCATCTCTGTTCTCTTCTTCCTGCACACGAGCTTTATGCTCTCCTATACATATTAGTTTGTTTTATACCATCAGGCGCATGGCCACATGAATGTAGATTTCTACATTCATACCTCAATTAGATAAGTAATACATGAAGGCAGCAAAATTACAAGAGCAAAATATAAAATGGAAAGCAAAAGACTTCCTCTCAAATTTTAAGAAAATACGCAAAGAAATTTTATCAGAAGGACAAGAATTTCCAAACTGTAAATGGTCAAAAGTGCCTAGCATAATGAATGAAAGAAAAAAAGATATTATGTGATTTTACCACGTGAGTGAAAAAGATCTCTAAATCTCTCAGGGCAGGGCGGGGAGGGGGAAGAAGAAGGAGGCATCTATGAAGAGAAATGAGAATTGCAAAGCCTTTTGACTTCTGAATAAAATGCTTGGTACCAGAAAGCAATGTGTAGTCCGAAGCCGAGAATTCTACACACATACAAATTATCACTCACAAGAGAAGAAAGACTAAAGATAGTAGTTTCAAATCCTTGCATGATTGAAAAAATATCTCCCATGCTCTCTTTCTTATTTACCAAAAAGCGTTTTTAAATAAGGGAATAAGGAAAAAAAAAAAAAAAAAAGGAAAGCACAGATCAACAAAACATCTAATCAAGGCTCTCCTTTTTGGTTTCCAAAATTTGATATTTAAACTACTGGAAATTGATTTAGAGCATATACCACATCTTGAAGAACAGACTAGAGAAGAGCAGGCAAAAAGAATCCCAAGCCAAGAGCTAGAGCAACAGGTCTAGTTTGGAGCAGGAAGATGTATGAGTGTGCAAGAGTGGTCCTCAGTAAGGAGAAATAAAAACTGATAGAGATTTTGAAACTGCATTTGAGCATTTGGGTAAATAACCACAGGGTGACTGACTGAGCCGTATGTGTATTTAAAAAGAAAATACTAAATATACAGAAAATAATTATAAGCAACATAAAAAATGAAAAGTTATAAAAGGCAAGGAAACAGGTATAAGCACATTCATTGAATCAGCAAGGAGCAATATTTTCATAAACACGTAAAACACTAAATTAATGATAAATGGTAATAAGGTTGTGTTGAGAAGAATAAGTAGGTGGTAAAGAAGTAAACCTTTACTCCAAAGAGAAGTCTCAGATAATATCTAAATATAGCAGTGCACACATATGATTTTTTAAAAAATTGATTTAAATATGAATGAAAATAAGAGTTGAAAGTGATTGCCTTCATAAAATTTATAGAATGGTTTATTAACTATGTTCACTTTGATAAGAATAAAAATTAAATAAAAAAGTTGTCTTCTTCACTCCATTTGTACTACTCAGAGACAACCACTGATAGCAGCGTCCATTTTATTCATTTTACTGCTTGCTATTTAAGTAATCTGCCTACATTGTACAGTTTGATTTATCAAAATTTGAGATGATTCTCATATGCAAAATATGAGGAATTTTGAATATTTGTGCTATCTTCCAATTTTTCTGCTCCTCTCAATTTTTTAGTTATATTATTGTTTATTCATATATTCAAAAACCTTTATTGAACCCCTGGCTATATTCCAGTCCCTTAGGATACATAAATGAACAAAATAAATATTTCTGCCATTTTGTAGTTTACATTCTAGAAGAACAAAAAATAAAAAAACATTGAATTTAAGCAAATAATATGCTAATATTAGAAGATGATAATGATGTATCCTTCTTAGGCCATAGATGTTGCAGTTCATCATTATTGCTAGGCACAGAAGAACCAAGAGATGCCCCAGTGAATCTCTTAGCTTCCAGACAAATGCTTCCCAGCACCCATTGTGTAGCATCACCCATGACTGATCATGGCAACCAGAGTCAATCATCCTGGCCAGTATGCTAACCCCTTTCTTAGTCTGATGGTCCACTGGCATGATGACTTGAAAGTGTCTAGGTGTGGTATTCATACCTGCAAGTTCAGTAGATCCTTTACTGTGTTCTCTGTTAGAAACAAGGTTTTGGAAATACAGAAATGACTATGGTTTCAGGCACAGAAATAGCATCTCTACACAGGGGCCACTGTGGGTGGCATTAAGAGAAGGTAATCTTCTATTCCTTTGGTTCCCAAAGTAATATATTCCAGTTATTGGGAAAACACTAACGTATATCCTAATATACGTTATATCCTAATATACTTGGTTTAGTACATGTACCACAGCCTGGAATACATCAGTCCTAACCCTCAGGGTTTTGTCCTCAAGCTGTTTTTTTTTTAACCTGAGCCTATAATGGATTATTTTGCCATTATTCTTCTGGGTTATGAGGTATATGGAAAGACAAATAGATCTCAAGTCATGAGCCAATTATCACATGTCTTGCATATAAAATGTGTTGTCTCTAACTATGTTGCATAAAATGTTCATGACATTCTTTAAGTTCTGGAAAGGTGAAGCTTGCAGAGGCACTGTGGACAGACAAGAAAAATACATGTCTTTATAAGAATAAAATTGCTGCCTTACAGATGGAAGAGATAATCTGCCACTAAGTGGCTAGATTATGTCCTCAAACGATAGTAATATATTAAGAAATCAGCATGGTCTCTGTTGCTGGCATGCTGGACATTCAAGTATCATTTGCTAGTTCAACTTTGGCAAGAAGAAGTCCTTGCTATCAGTCCTCACAGGCCATGGGCAGCACATTGCGCCAGCACTATAAGGGCCAAGTGCAAGGCTGGACTATCTCACAGGACAGGAAGTCATCCTATCTTTCCACTTATTGATGACTTCTCTGCATGTGTAGACTATCTGTTGGACATAAACCTCAAAAATCTACATCTTGTATCCACTCTCCTAAGACTATCCGCACTCCAATTTTTCAGACAAGCTTGTCTTGAATCTTCAGATTTTATTCCTTCAAGGCTTCTGACTAAACACTCTGACATCATTAGTCACTTGCCAGGTGTCCACATATATCCATACTACAGGCCACTTCATACATGCAAAATGAACTTCTAAGTATACTAGTCACAGCTCTTTCTCCTAGGGGAATTGCTCTTAGCCAAATGGACTGAGTGAATACTGATGGTGACAGTTTACTTATGGCTAGCACCAAAATGGTGTTCAGTTCTGACTCGTGTGAGAACTGGACTCAAGTGTTTTCTTCTCTTCAGTTGATCATAGGATGTAACCCAGAAGTAGGGTGACTTTGTACCCAGCTTTCCAGGGATAATTCCAGCATATGCCAGGTATCACAAAGTAATTAATAGCATTAAATTTTACTCTCAAATGCGTCTCAGTTTGGATAATTCATTATAAGGTCACTGTACTTATGAGACCAGAAATAAAACTGAGAAAGAGGCATCAATATAGCACAAGTACATGTCATGGACTGTATGTTTATGTAATTTACTGATATATATTTGAACCTGCTCAGCCTTGATTCCAAATACTCCATTCTACCTTTTGATGGATTGATGCTATGCTCATCTGTTTTTTGATAGGTATAATCAAATACAGGTCACGATAAAAGCTGCAGTTACATAGTTATTTGATGTTTCATGGTCAGACACTTGGTCTTTACCAAGGCTCAATAATATATCAAGAGCCACTTTTGAAATGGTTAACAGTTCTCTGTTGCAGAAGAAAAGGCCTTGCTGTAGAATTCTAGAAGTCTGTGACTCATCTCTTTACTGGGGATTGCCATAGATAACACAAAGCATCCTTTACTATCATGAAAACGTCTAGCACTATCAGATATTCTAGGGTATAAAACCTGCCATACACCTTCTCCATGCTATGGGACCCACTCTAAATTGACAGTCTTCCGATACACTCAATAAATGGCACTGAGCATTATTGCCAGGTATGGAATGTGCTGCCCTTGTTAGTAGTAAGTAGTAGGGATGATTTACCATGTTGCAGATTTCATTGATTTGGCTAGCCCCTGAATCTTCATGGGATTTATTGCTTATACTCTGGAATGTGTGTGCCTTTCTGGAATGCTACTATAATACTTGCCATCTCCTGCTCACCAGGTCCAATTAGCATGATATTATCAGTATAGTTTACCAGCATGATATTTCATAGAATATCAGTAATAAAGACCTCTGCAAACGTTGTCATGATAGGAGTCAGGGAGAATTAACATATCCCAAAACAAGAGAATAAATGTATCCTGCTTCTCTTCCCTTTTAAATGTAAATTATTGTTGATCTTCCTTATGGGAATTAAGAAGAATATATTTAACAAATAGTACATTCCAAATGTCGGAGGCTTTGTTGATTTATTTCAGTAAATATATTAGGTCAAGTATAGCAGCTATGATTGGAACTACTGTTCGAATCAATTTAGAGATATCCACCATCATCTACCTAATACACCTGTTTTTTCCCCGAGTGTCAATAGGTAAATTAAAAGGGGCACACTGGGGCTACTGCTCCTATATGTCTTTGAAGACTGGGATAATCTCTTGAAATTCCTTGCAAAATGTGATATTACTTTAGACTTAATTTTATTGAAAGAATGAGAAGTTTTCCATTTGGCCCTTCTTATTACTTGGCTCTTATTTGTTCTTACCTCACAGGTCCAGGGAAAAATACTAGGCTTTTATCAGTTACTAAGTGAATGAGTGCGAATATTCATGTGTGTATGTATGTATCCCCATTTCTCCATTATATACACTGGTACTCACTAGAATCACTGTAAGATTAACTCATGCTGAAACTCCATTTAACACCTCTATTGCCTCCTCTATAACCAGTGAATTATGATGAGATTTCAGATCTTCTAGTAGTAGTGTCAGTTCAGAAATCATATACAAGAACCCTCAAATAGTCTGAATAGTCCACTTACTTCAATACACAGTTAACCTGGTAAATGACTGTACTTTCCTTTGAGAAAGGATGAGAAATGTTTATCATATATACTTTTGTGGCCTTTACAAGATCCTTTCAAAAGGATCTTCCACCAATCCATTCTGGAAGAGTGACCTGGATATCACCTGAAAACTTGATGAAGAATGAATTTTTTCCATTGCAGTGGCTGATATTGGACTTCTGCAGGCAAATTCTAATACGCATTTGTCACACAAGCCAAATCACACCCAAATTAGTCATTTATCTATCTCATGATTGGAACACTAGAATTTATTACCCATCTGCAGATACCTGTGGGTCAAGGAATCTTAATTATTCTCACCTTGTATCGGATAGTTAAGTGCCACACTAAGTTAAGTCTCTGCAATTCCTGAAGAATATCATTCCATTGACACAAACGCAGGAATCAATATATCTTCTGGAGTCAATTTTATACTTCAGAGAAAACCATCAGGCTTCTCAGAGATGCTGATGCTCATTTTCAGTACAACATTCCACTGCCTAGTGAATCCAATCTGTGCAATGTACTACAGTGGAAGGAGTTTGGGCTTTGTAATTATGTGGGCAATATTTTAATACTGACTCAGCTGTTTATTAACTGTAATATTAACGTCTATGAGTTTCAAATATGGAGATTAGAATATGTTGCTTTGCTTTCAAGGATCAAAAAAAAACTTTAGCATAATGCCTAAGATACGTGCACTTACAAAATGATTTTCCCGTTCTTTGTAATAAGAAAAAACATGCTAGCTCTTCACTTTCCGTATCCCCCTCTTACCAGTTATACACAATCTATCCACGTTGTCTACAACTTTGACGTACAATTCTCAAAAACAGTGAAAGCATTAAGAAATCTCAGTGATTCCTTTCCCTCTTTTCCTGGTGTATTTTTCCATATTTTTCCAAAAATTTCACTAAGAGTAGAAGAATACATACCAATTTGCTGTGAAGGCTTGTCATACAATTTTAGCAAACTAAAATAAGAAAATGAAGGTATTGTAAGGATTTGCAGAAACTGGCAAAGATTATATATATTATACACAATCTAGAATATAATATTTTTCTGGCTTATAAATAGATAATATTAAAATTTAAAAACAGAAGGGCAGAGCCAGATGGTGTAATAGGACTCTCTAGTGATCATACCCCTACAGAAACATCGATCTGAACAACAGTCTATAAATGAAAATACCTTCACAAGAGCTAAGGAAACCAGGCAAACAATTACAGGACCTGTTTGTAGCAAATAAAAAAGACACACTGAACTGAAGAGGGTAGAAAAGAGTTTGAAATTATCCATGTCACCTCTCTTCCAAACCCAGGCAGCACAATGCAGGAACAGATACTCTCTGCTTGCAGGAAAGAGAGGAATGTGAGCACAGGACTTTGTTTTGGACACCAACACCAAGCCTGCCTCAGTGTAAAGCCTAGCACTGAGCAGGCCACCACAGCCCCAGAATCCTGGCTGGCACCTGAAGACTGAGCCTACAGACCTGTCCCAGCACCAAGCAAGACCCCCAAACCCCCAGACTTCAGGTAAGAAAGGTGGACTCAATCCCGGGTTTATACCATCACTGGACAAACTTCAGCGGCCCCAGGATCTGGAAATACCTCAGCAGCACCAGGCCTCAGTAGCCGCAGGCTTCTAGCTCATCCCAGTGGCCCTAGGCTTTTATCCTACTTCAGCGTTGTGCTGGCCTCAGCAACCTTGGGCTTTGGGACTATGCCAGACAGCCTTCCAAGAATTTCTAGATGGGTTGACTGGTGAAGGGAATTCCCAGATAAAGCCAGTCTATGAAGACTGCAATGATGTAAATGCATGACCACAACAATAAAGAATAAAGAAAAATAGTATAAACAAAAAGATAAAGTGCCAATGACATGCCCCCCCCAAAAAAAATGAGACGTATAAACTTCCTAAAAAGGAATTCAAAATAACTATTTTAAGGAAGATCAGAGAACAAGAAAATAGAGCAACTCAATGGAAATACAGAGGAATTCAATGACATGAGGAAAGAAATAAATGACCATAATTAGAAAATTAACAGAAATTAAAATAATAAAATATCAAACAGCCTGCAGCTGAAAAATACAGTGAAAAGTCCAGTAGACAGCATCAACAGAAAAATTGATCAAGCAGACAAATGAATCTCTCAACTTAAAGACAGATTATTTAAAAGTAAATGGTCAGAAACAAATGAAAAGGAATGAAGAAAGTGTCCAGGATTTATATGACAGCCATCAAAAGAGTGAATCTTCTAATCATAGGAATTCAGGAAGTAGAAAAGAAAGATACAGGGGTAGAAAGCTTACTTTTAAAAACTAATAGCAGAAAACTTTCCAAACCTGGAGAAAGATAACTATCCAGGTAATGTAAGGACAATGCTCACCAAAAAGATTCAACTCAAACAACACTACCTCAAGATATACTAAAATGAAACTGTCAAAAATCAAAGACAGAGAAAGGATCCTGAAAGCAGTGAGAGTAAATAAGCAAACAACATATAAGGAAGTTCCTGTATGGCTAGCAGACAACTTCTCAGCAGAAACCTTACAGGCCAGGAGAGCGTGAGATAATCTAGTTAAAGTGCTAAGGAAAAAATGACAACCAAGCATACTGTACCTAGCAAAACTATCCTTCACTAATGAAAGTGATAAAGATTTTTCCAGACCCCACCTCTGCCAAAAAAAAAAAAAAAAAAAAAGCCACAAAAAGCTGAGAGGGTTAATCACTACCAGACTTGCTTTACAAGAAATGCTAAAGAAAGCTATTCAATATTAAAAAAAGATGTTAATGATTAACACAAAACAGCTGAAACTATTAACTAGTAAAAGCAAATGCACAAATTCAGAGTAATCTAATACTATAATGGTGATATGGTGATGTGTGAAACACTTATATGTTTATGAGACAAAACTACTACAAATTATACATTTGTTAAGCGATAAATATTTTAAAAAGTAAATTTAAAAATAAAAATGTAAAATATTGGAGGAAGAGTGAAGTAAAAGACTGCAGTTGTAATTTTTGTCATCACAGTTGATTTTAGCTTAAAATATTCTATTATAATTACAAGATGATTTTGTAAGCTTCACGGTAACCAAAAGCAAAAACTTACAGTAGAAACACAAAACGTTAGAAAGCAAGGAGTCAAAATATACCACTAAAGAAAATTACTTAGCCACAAAGGAAGACAGCAAAAGAAGAAAAAAACAAAGTATCTAGAAAGCAACTAGAAAACAATCAAATGATGGTAGTAAGCACTTAGCTATGATTAATTACCTTGAATGTAGATAGACTAAATTCTCAAATTAAAAGACAACATGGCTAATGGATTAAAAACCAAACAAACAAGACCCGTGTCTATGCTGCCAAGAGACTCACCTCAGCTGTAAGGACACACATAAACTGAAATGGAAGGGATAGAAAAAGATATTCCATGCAAATCAAAACCAAAAGAAAGCAGGAGTAGCTATACTTATGAGATAAAATAGACATGAAGTCAAAACTTGTAAAAAGAAACAAAAGAGGTCATATATTGTGACAAAGAGGTCAATATAGCAATACCACCGAACTCTGCCAAACACTTAAAGAACAAGTCCAATCCTTCACAAACTCTTCTAAAAATTTGAAGAGCAAATACTTCCAAACTCATTTTATGAGGCCAGCATTATGCTGATCCCAAAGACAATCAAGAATACTACAAAAAAAAAAAGAAAATTACGGATAAATATCCCGATGAACATAGATGCAAAAGGCCTCAATACAATACTAGCAATCCAAATTCCACAGCATATTTGTAAAGATTATTCACTATGATCAAATTGGACTTGTCCTAGAGACACAAGAATGGTTCAAAATATACAAATAAAAAATGTAATGCACTGCATTAACAAAATGAAGAAAAAAATTTATATTAAATGCAGAAAAGAGCATTTGAAAAAAATTTATATTTTCTCACAATAAAAAACTTCCAACAAATTAGCTATATTGGCAATGTACCTCAATACAATAAAGGCAATATCCACATGACAAACCCCCAGCTAAAATCATACACAACTTGGAAAAGTTGAAAGATCTTTCTTTAAGATCAGGGAGAAAACAAGGACACCCACTTTCACCACTTATTCTCTACATAGCACTGGAAGTCCTAGCCAGAGCAATTAGGCAAGAGGAAAAAATCAAAGGCAGCCTAACTGGAAAAAAAAGAAGGTAAATTGTCCCTATTTGCAGAAAACATTCTCATATATAGGAAACCCCAAATACCCCATCAAAAATCTTTTTGAACTAATGAATTAATTCAGTAAAGTTACAGTATACAAAATGAACATTTTAAAAATCAGTAGAATTTCTATACACTAACAGCAAATTATCTGAAAAAGAAATCAAGAAATAATCCCATTTACAATAGCTACAAAAAAACTTAGAAATAAATTTAAGCAAGAAGGTGAAAGATGTCTACACTGAAAAATATAAAACATTGCTAAAAAAATTGAAGACACAAATAAATGGAAAGATGTCTTTTGTTCATGGAATTAGTAGAAATAATGGTAAAAATGTCTATACTACCCTAACTACCTTAAGGAATCAATAGATACCATTCAGTTCCCCTAAAAATATCAATGGCATTATTCACAGAAATAGAAAAATGAAACCTAAAATTTGTATGGAGCTACAAAAGACCTCAAGTAACCTAAGCAGTCCTGAGCAAAAGAACAAATCTGGAAGCATACTGCCTGACTTCAAAAAATACGACAAAGCTATAGTAACCAAAAGAGCATGGTACTGGCATTAAAATAGACACATAGACCAATGGAACAGAATAGAGAGTCCTGAAATAAATTTACACATTTAAAGCCAACAAATTTTTTTTGAAAAAAAGTATTTACAATATGTAGAACAAATAATTTTTTAAATTATACTTTAACTTCTGGGATACATGTGCAGAATGTGCAGGTTAGTTACATAGGTATACGTGTGCCATGGTGCTTTGCTGCACTGATCAACCCGTCATCTACATTAGGTATTTCTCCTAATGCTATCCCTCCCCTAGCACTCCCAACTCACTGACGGGAGCTGCTGTGTGATGTTCCCCTCCCTGTGTCCATTTGTTCTCAACTTTCACTTATGAGTGAGAACACGTGGTGTTTGGTTTTTTGTTCCTGCGTTAGTTTACTGAGAATGATGGTTTCCAGCTTCATCATGTCCCTGCAAAGGCATGAACTCATCCTTTTTATGGCTGCATAGTATTCCATGATGTGTATGTGCCACATTTTCTTTATCTAGTCTATCATTGATGTGCATTTGGGTTGATTCCAAGTCTTTGCTATTGTGAACAGTGCCACAATAAACATATGTGTGCATGTGTCTTTATAGTAGAATGATTTATAATCCTTTGGGTATATAACCAGTAATGGGATCACTGGGTCAAATGGTATTTCTGATTCTAGATCCTTGAGGAATTGCCACACTGTCTTCCACAATAGTTGAACCAATTTACACTCCCGCCAACAGTGTAAAAGCACTCCTATTTCTTCATATCCTCTCTAGCATCTGTTGTTTCCTGACTTCTAATGATCACCATTCTAACTGGCATGAGATGGTTTTGATTTGCATTTCTCTAATGACCAGTGCTGAGCTTTTTTTTATATGTTTGTTGGCTGCATACATGCCTACTTTGGAGAAGTATCTGTTCATATCCTTCCCCCACTTTTTGATGGAGTTCTTTGTTTTTTTTTTCTTGTAAATTTGTTTAAGTTCTTTGTAGATTCTGGATATTAGACCTTTGTCAGATGGATAGATTGCAAAAATTTTCTCCCAGCTGTGGGTTCCCTGTTCACTCTGATGATAGTTTCTTTTGCTGTGCAGAAGCTATTCAGCTTATTTAGATCCCAGTAGTCAATTTTGGCTTTTGTTGCAATTGCTTTTGGTGTTTTAGTCATGATGTCTTTGTCCATGCCTATGTACTGAATGGTATTCCCTAGGTTTTCTTCTAGGGTTTTATAGTTTTAGGTCTTACATTTAAGACTTTAATCCATCTTGAGTTAATTTTTGTATACGGTGTAAGGAAGGGGTCTAGTTTCAGTTTTCTGCATATGGCTAGCCAGTTCTCCCCAACACCATTCATTAAATAGGGAATCCTTTTCCCATTGCTTGTGTTTATCAGGTTTGTCAAAGATCAGATGGTTGTAGATGTGTGGCATTATTTCTGGGGCCTCTGTTCTGTTCCATTCGTCTATATATCTGTTTTGGTACCAGTACCATGCTGTTTTGGTTACTGTTGCTTTGTAGTATAGTTTGAGGTCAGGTAGCATGATGCCTTCAGCTTTCTCCTTTTTGCTTAAAGTTGTCTTGGCTGTATGATCTCTTTTTTGGTTCCATATGAAATTTAAAGTGGTTTTTTTCTAATTCTGTGAAGAATGTCAGTGGTAGCCTGATAGGGGTAGCATTGGATCTATAAATTACTTTAGGCAGTATGGCCATTTTCACAATATTGATTCTTCCTATCCATGAGCATGGAATGTGTTTCCGTTCGTTTGTGTCCTCTCTTATTTCCTTGAACAGTGGTTTGTAGTTCACCTTGAAGAGGTCCTTCACACCTTTGTAAGTTGTATTCCTAGGTATTTTATTCTTTTTGTAGCAATAGTGATTGGGAGTTCACTCATGATTTACCTCTCTATTATTGGTGCATAGGAATGCTTGTGATTTTTGCACATTGATTTTGTATCCTGAGCCTTTGCTGAAATTGCTTATTAGCTTAAGGAAATTTTGGGCTGAGACAACGGGGTTTTCTAAATACACAATCATGTCATCTGCAGAGACAATCTGACTTCCTCTCTTCCTATTTGAATACCCTTTCTTTCTTTCTTTTGCCTGATTGCCCTGGCCAGAACTTCCAATACTACGTTGAATAGGAGTGGTGAGAGAGGGCATCCTTGTCTTGTGCCAGTTTTCAAAGGGAAGGCTTCCAGCTTTTCCCCATTCAGTATGATATTGGCTGTGGGTTTGTCATAAATAGCTCTCATTATTTTGAGGTAGGTTGCATCAATACCTCGTTTATTGAGATCTTTTACCGTGAAGGGGTGTTGAATTTTATTGAAGACCTTTTCTCCATCTATTGAGATCATCATGTGGTTTTTGTCATTCATTCTGTTTATGTAATGGGTTGTTTGTTGATTTGCATATGCCGAATGAGCCTTGCATCCCAGGGATGAAGCCAACTTGATCATGATGGATAACCTCTTTGATATGCTGCTGGATTCAGTTTGCCAGTATTTTATTGAATATTTTTGCATCAATGTTCATCAGGGATATTGGCCTGAAATTTTCTTTTTTTGTTGTGTCTCTACCAGGTTTTGATATCAGGATGATGCTGGCCTCATAAAATGAGTTAGGGAGGAGTCCTTTTTTTTTTATCGTTGGGAATAGTTTCAGATGGAATGGTACCAGCTCCTCTTTGTACCTCTGGTAGAATTCGGCTGTGAATCCGTCTGGTCCTGGACTTTTTTTGGTTGGTAGGCTATTAATTACTGCCTCAATTTCATAACTTGTTATTCGTCTATTCAAGGATTTGACTTCTTCCTGGTTTAGTCTTGGGAGGGTGTGTATGTCCAGGAATTTATCCATTTCTTCTAGATTTTCTAGTTTATTTGTGTAGAGGTGTTTATAGTATTCTCTGATGATAGTTTGTATTTCTGTGGGATCACAGCAGTGATATCCCCTTTATCATTTTTTATTGTGTCTATTTGATTTTTCACTTTCTTCTTTATTAGTCCAGCCAGTGGTCTATCTATTTTGTTAATCTTATCAAAAACTAGCCCCTGGATCATTGATTTCTTGAAGGGTTTTTTGTGTCTCTATCTCCTTCAGCTCTGCTCTGATCTTAGTTATTTCTTGTCTTCTGCTAGCTTTTGAATTTGTTTGCTCTTGCTTCTCTAGTTCTTTTAATTGTGATGCTAAGGTGTTGATTTTAGATCTTTCCCACTTTCTCCTGTGGGCATTTAGTGCTATAAATTTCCCTCTAAATACTGCTTTAGCTCAAAGTGACAGGGAGAATGGAACCAAGTTGGAAAACACTCTTCAGGATATTATTCAGGTGAACTTCCCAAACCTAGCAAGACAGGCCAACATTCAAATTCAGGAAATACAGAGAACACCACGAAGATACTCCTTGAGAAGAGCAACCCCAAAACACATAATCATCACATTCAGCAAGGTTGAAGTGAAGGAAAAAATGTTAAGGGCAGCCAGAGAGAAAGACTGGGTTACCCACAAAGGGAAGCCCATCAGACTAAGAGCGGATCTCTCTGCAGAAACCCTACAAGCCAGAAGAGAGTTGGGGCAAATATTCAACATTCTTAAAGAAAAGACTTTTCAACCCAGAATTTCATATACAGCCAAACTAAGCTTTATAAGCTAAGGAGAAGTAAAATGCTTTACAGACAAGCAAATGCTGTGAGATTTTGTTACCTCCAGGCCTGCCTTATAAGAGCTCCTGAAGGAAGCACTAAATATGGAAAGGAAAAACCCATACTAGCCACTGCAAAAACATACCAAATTGTAAAGACCATCGACACTATGAAGAAACTGCAACTACTAATGGGCAAAATAACTGGCTAGCACCATAATGACAGGATCAAATTCCCACCATTTGACCCAGCCATCCCATTACTGGGTATATACCCAAAGGATTATAAAACATAGTGCTATAAAGACACATGCACACGTATGTTTATTGCGGCACTATTCACAATAGCAAAGACTTGGAACCAACCCAAATGTCAAACAATCATAGACTGGATTAAGAAAATGTGGCACATATACACCATGGAATACTATGCAGCCATAAAAAATGATGAGTTCATGTCCTTTGTAGAGACATGGATGAAGCTGGAAACCATCATTCTCAGCAAACTATCACAAGGACAAAAAAACCAAACACCGCAGTTCTCACTCATAGGTGAGAATTGAACAATGAGAACACATGGACACAGGAAGGGGAACATCACACACTGGGGCCTGTTGTAGGGTGGGGGGAGGGGGGAGGGGTAGCATTAGGAGATATACCTAATGTTAAATGAAGAGTTAATGGGTGCAGCACACCAACATGGCACATGTATACATACGTAACAAACCTGCACATTGTGCACATGTACCCTAAAATTTAAAGTATAATAAAAAATAAAATAAAATAAGAGATACTTAATAAAAAAAATAATATTAACCTTAAATGTAAATGGGCTAAATGCTCCAATTAAAAGACACAGGCTGGCAAATTGGTTAGAGTCAAGACCCATTGGTGTGCTGTATTCAGGAGACCCATCTCACATACAAAGACACACATAGGCTCAAAATAAAGGGATGAAGGAATATTTACTAAGCAAATGGAAAGAAAAAAAAAAAAGCAGGGGTTGCAATCCTAGTCTCTTATAAACCGACTTTAAACCAACAAAGGTCAAAAAACACAAAGAAGGGCCATTACATAATGGTAAAGGGATCAATGCAACAAGAAGAGCTAGCTATCCTAAATGTATATGCACCCAATACAGGAGCACCCAGATTCATAAAGCAAGTTCTTAGAGATCTACAAAGAGATTTAGACTTTCACGCAATAATAGTGGGATTTTTTAACACCCCACCATCAATATTAGACAGATTAACAAGACAGAAAATTAACAAGGATATTCAGGACTTGAACTCAGCTTTGGTCCAAACGGACCTAGTAGACATCTACAGAACTCTCCACTGCAAATCAACAGAATATACATTCTTTTCAGCACCACATCACACTTATTCTAAAATTGACAACATAATTGGAAGTAAAACACTTCTCAGCAAATGCAAAATAATGGAAATCATAGCAAACAGTCTCTCAGACCACAGTGCAACCAAATTAGAACTCAGGATTAAGAAACTCACCAAAAACCGCACAACTACATGGAAACTGAACAACCTGTTCCTGAATGATTACTGAGTAAATAATGAAATTAAGGCAGAAATAAGTAAGTTCTTTGAAATGATTGAGAACAAAGACACAACGTACCAGAATCTCCAGGACAAAGCCAACCAATTTCTGACAAAAATGCAAAGAACACACAATGAGGAAAGGTCAGTCTTGTTAATAAACGGTGTTGGAAAACTGGATATTCATATGCAGTAGAATGAATTTGAAAATTTCTCTCATATAATATACAAAAATCAACTCAAATATTTAATGTAAAACCTAAAACTATCAAATGATTTGACAAAAATATAGGGGAAAAGCTCCATGACGTTGGTTCAGGCAATGATTTTTTGGGGACAGGACTCCAAAAGCAAAAATAGAAAAATGGGATTACATCAAAATTAGAAGTGTCTGCACAGGAAAGAAAATAATCAATAGAATGAATAGACAACCTATGGAATGGGAAAAAGTAACTGTAAACCACACACATGATAAAGGGTTCATACCCGATATATACAAGAAACTAAAACAACTCAATGGCAAGAAAACAAATTACAAAATGGCAAGAAAACAAATTATAAAATTAAAAAGTGAGAAAAGAATCTGAGTAGACATTTCCCAAAAGAAGGTAAACCAATGGTCAATAGGTATATGAAAAAATATTCTACATCACTAATTATTAGGAAAACAAAAATTAAAACCACAATGAGATATTACCTTATACCTCTTAGAATGTGTATTATTAAAAAGATATTAAAACGATGAAAGATAACAAGTGTTCGCCAGGATGTGAAGAAAAAGAGAACCTTTGTACACTGTTGGTGGGAATGCAAGTTACTATAGCCATTATGAAAAATATTATGGAGGTTTCTCACAAAATTAAAAATGGAACTACCATGTGATTCTGCAATTTCACTACTGGGTATATATATAAAGGGAAAAAATCAGTATGTTGAAGAGATGTCTGTACGTCCATGTTTATGGCAGCATTATTCATAATAGTCCAGATATGTAATCAACCTATATCTATCCATGGATTAATGGATAATAAAAATGCAGTTCATATGCACAATGAAATACTATTCAGCCCTAAAAAAAGAGTCCATAATTTACAACATAAATGAATCTTAAGGGCATTACATTAGTAAAATAACCCAAGCACAGAAAGACAAATACTACATAGTGTCATTCATATATAGAATCTACAAAAGTTAATTTCATAGAACTAGAGAGAAGAATGGTAGTTATGAGGAGCTGAGGTGATTGGGGGTGGGGTGATGCCGGTCAAAAGGTAAAAAAAAAATTCAGTTAGATAAAATTAAGTTCAGCAAATCTATTGTACGACACAGTTAATATAGTATATTATTGAAAAATGGTGAGAGTGGGTGTTAAGTGTCCTTACTAAAAAATGATAAATACATGCAGTTATACATATGTTAATTAGCTAGATTTAGTTATTATTCAATGTACCTATACTTCAAAATATCAAGTTTTAAATGATAAATACCTATATTTTCATCTGTTGATTTAAATAAAATTGAAAAAGAATTTTATCCTTATGAAAGTATTAATGCTTGTAGAGATTTTTTCCTAAATAATATATTTAATTCATATTTTTAAATTACACTAATACCTATTTAGCACTAAAAAATATAGAGGCATAAGAGAGGCCATGGACTGAAACTCTGAATTACCCAACAACTCAATTCTTTGTTTCTTTCACTTCAGTCTCTGTTTAAGGTTCCTTTAAAATGGATTAAGGTTTGGCAAACTATAGTCTGCTGGGCAAATCTGGCCCATCATCTGTTTTTGTAAAGTGTTATTGGAACATGTTCACGCTCACTAATTTACCTATTGTCTGTGGCTGCTCTTGGACTACAACAACAGGACTGAACTGAGTACTTAGGACAGAAGCCATCTAGTCCTTAGGAAGTCTAAAAATATTTATTTGTTCCTTTATAATAAATGGTCATCAGTCTCTAACATAGCTCGTGAGAAGCATCACAGATAGCCTTGCTGAAGTTCATATCACAAATATTTAAACCAACAGAAGCAGAATGTAAGCATTGCTTAATAAATCCTAATCCATTGAATTAAATCCTAGATTAAAAGTATCTTGAGTTTTTATTTTTCTTTTATTTATAATATTTTTCAATTTGTGTGAACGGTCATCTTTCTAAAGGTCAACCAAATAACGAGTTATTCCCTAACTCTATACATCTGTAATTATATGTATTATAGATAACGTCTTTTACCAGACTAAAAAGTTATCTTAAACACAGCTTTGCTACCCTAAATAATATACAAATGCTCCTTGACTTGTAATGGTGTTACATCTGATAAACCCATCATACATAGAAAATACATTTAATTCTGGCAACATAGTAAATGGTTCTGACTAATCAGATGGTTCCATTATGAATTTTCAACTTCATGATAGTGAGAAAGAGACATGCATTCAGTAGAAACTGTTACTACCTTATATGCCGTAAGAAGCTCCTTAAGTTACAATGGAGTTATGTCTCAATAACCCATTGTAAAGTAGAAAACTCATAAATTGACCCATTATAACTAAGGGACCATTGGCATATGAAGACTATGGATAAATGACCAACTTTACATAAAAAAATTTAAAGTATACTTAATCAAAGTTCTAGAACACAACTTTCTTTTTTGGGATTGCCACAAGCAAACTATGTAACCTCAAAGACTCCACTATCTGAGCTTTAGCCTTCTCCATTCCCAGCCAAAGTTCTATAACTTAAGACGTAAGACAAGTAGTGTAAACGTCTCAGAACTGCAGTAAAACACAGGAACTGACCACACGAAATGTTTTGCTGCAGCAGAACTGGGGTAATTTATGGCTAAAGCTTATTCCCATTCTCATCAATCGTATCTTGAAACGTGCTGTTAAGATTCACATTTTTTTAAGAATCAATGAAAATACCGAAGCAGCAACCTTTATTAGATTTTCATGGCTGAATTTGGCATCTACTAATTTTTTGTAGAAAGGGAACTCTCATTTTGTCCATTGTCATTAGGGTTGCCAATTTCTTGAGAATTCTGAGTCCCAGTTTGATTTCTATCTAACTGCCTTATCTCACTGGTTTTAGTCTCATTTCCTAACAATGCTTTTCCTGGAACACATGCCCCTGCTGATTTCAAAGCATGCTTACTCTTGGCATTGTCTGTAGGCCTTTTCCTACCACTCGTAATTCTTTATTCCCTTCCCTCTCTCCCCCTTGCCCACCTTCCCTCACTAAAATATCAATTGATTGGATAGCATCTGCAAATGGAAGAAATTATTGCTGAATGAGTCAAAACTCACATCTAATACCAGGTAGAGAAAATGTTTCTGGTTTCTATTTGTAAATTAGCCTGTGAATAGACTGATTCACAGATTGACTTGCAAGCTTGGAATTTTGGGAGAGTGCTTCCTCATATGTGTGGTATGTATACCACATATATAATATGTATACCACACATATAATTTATCCCTTGTTTAGGGAAAAATTTTCCTCCCATGTAACTTCCGTAAAGACTTTGCCAACAGCTACCTAGTTATCACACTGCCAGGATCCCTTGAACACTGTTATCTCTTCTACTGCCCGGACACCTATGTGCTACCTGATAATCTTTCTCATTTCCTGTATGTTGTCTAATCTCCCTCAATAAGATTAAAAATTTTTAGAAGACAAGATATGTGCCTTTTATACCTTTCCATTCTCCTGTTGTAGCCCACATAATTTGCTGCACAAATTCTATTCTCAATAATTGATGGCTGATTAGTCCCTCTGATGAGTGTACCCCTGTAATGAGAATACCTACTGATCTTGTCTGTTTTACCTGGAAATGCATCAAAAACATCTAACCAACTTTTCCTGGAAGTTTTAACATTGGAGTTGTACTATAAATATTGTAGATAGTGTCTTCCAACAGACTATAAAGTTACCTTAAACACTGCTTTGCTACCCTAGATATTATATATGAAAACTAGGAATAAATGGCCAGTTTTATTTAAAAATTTTAAGGCATAGTTAATCAAAATGCTAAAAATTGGTATTAAAACAGAAAATTATAGCCCATCTCTGCATTGTAAAAATTTTAGATACAAAATGCTGCTGTAAATATGTAGCATTCAAGATTTTTCCAAAAAAAAAAAAAATGGCTAAAGGAACTGGGTTCTAAAAACCAGTTTTAAAAGTTAAAAATAACTTAGAAAAATGTTTCCAGTTATACGGTTTTTTAAATAAAAGGATACAGTTCCTATGAAGCACATGCAGTTCCAGAAACAAGAGCCCCTGGAATGCAAGAAAACACATTGGAGGAAAAGTGTTATATAAAATATTATTTTACATTAATCAGATCTTTTAGAAAAAAGGAAATAAATATGATAGGGAAAAGTTGAAACAAAATGGTGATAAAGTTATGTTTTAGAAGAAGATGGAGATATTGATATTTTCTAGCTGGAGAATATAAAGCAGTGCATTATCAAAAACCTTAGTTATGTCAATAGTGTTTGGTAATTGCAAATCTCCTAAAGAAATAATTATGAAAATAAAAACTTAAACAATTAGAGGTTCTTAAAAATATCATTTATAGTCACAAATAGTCAAAGCAACCTAAATATCCAAGAACAGGAGAATTCAGCATTTGGTATAATGGAAACATTAAAATATACATATTTTTAAGGCTAGCATGAGGAAATGCTTATAGAAACAATAGCTGCTCAATTTCTGTGCCAGCAGCATATTGGGCACATTACAGGAATGATCTCATTTAATCTTCAGATTTTCACATTGGAAATTATTACCCCACTTTCTTAGATAAAGAAACTCTCACCAAAAGAGTTACTCAACTTGTCCAAGATAAGAAAGCTAGTTAGTAAATGTCCTAAGTGGAAAAATCTGTACTATACTTTGTTACCACTTATTCTATATTGTTAAGTGACAAAAGCAAGTTATAAAGTTATATATTTATTCTGTTCTTAACTGTAAAAATGCATTAAATATATTACATTGAAATATAGCAACATCTAAACAAAGAAATTCCTAATCAGTAGAATGCGGAAAAAAAAGTTATTTTCTTTTTTGCAAATTTGTGTAATTTATAATATAAGCATGTATATTTTTCATAAGACAGGAACCTTAGGTGAAAAGGAAAATGAATTAGATATCTCAGTGCATTGGAAATTATGTCCACTGCTTTGTTTAATGATCCCTCTTATTTATGTAATTACTGGCTCCCTTTTTCCTCTATTCCCTACTCTCATTCTCCTTCTCTCCTTCCCAGGAGTGTTTACTTTGTGTTTATGGTGTGACTTTTAGTTTCTGTGTGCTCTTGTGAAAACTTTACTATCTTGTGTGCATTTACTTTAATATATGGTATTGGGCTTTAGGTTTCATTCTGTTCTTCCCCCCCCCCTCAAGTATTATGCTTTAAACTGCATCCAGATTTCTCTGTGTATATGTATTTCATTGCTTCTAACTACTGCACAATTCTCCATCATTTATGTGCAACACTTTTGGCTATCCATGTCCCCAGTTGGCCTTCAGCAACCTTCCACCACAGACACACACTGCTATGATTTAAATGCTTGTCCCCACCAAAACTCATGTTGAAATTTAACTGCCATTGTAATAGTAATGAGATGTGAGACCTTTAAGAGTTTATTAGGCCATGAGGACTCTACTATTATCAAAGGGTAAATTCGGTTTTCTTTTGTCTCTCTCATCCTCTGCCTTTCACCATTTAATGACTCAGCAGGAAGGTCCTTGCCAAATGCCAGCACCTTGATATTGAAGTTTCCAACCTCTGAAATTCTAAGTCAATAAATTTCTGTTTATTATAGATTAGTCAGTCTGTGATATTCTATTATTGAAGTACAAATAGACTAAGAGAGAAATTGGTACCAAAAGTAGGCTGTTGCTATAACAAATACCTAAAAATGTGAAAGTGGCTTTGTAACTGGGTAATAAGTCCAGGCTGAAAGAAATTAGAGAAGACTCGGGAGAGCTTGTATTGCCATAAATGGAGTGCTAAGGAGGATTTTGGTAAGGGCTCAGAAGACGAGAAGAAATGTAAGGAAAGTGAAACTTCTTAAGGATAACTTGAGTGGTTATGATTAGAATGTTGGTAGATACATGGACAATAGAAGCCGTTCTGATAAGGTCCCTGGTGGAAATGAGGAATAAGGTATTGGAAATTAAAGAAAAGGCCTTCATTGTTATAAAGTGGCAAAGAACTTGACTGAATTGTGTCCGTGCCCTAGGATGTTATGGAAGGCAAAACTTAAGAGCGATGAACCAGGATATTTGGCAGTAGAAATATACAAGCAACAAAGCATTCAGGGTGCTGTGTGGCTTCTTTTAACTGCATGTAGTAAAATGCAAAAAAAAAAAAAAGAGAAATAATTTAAAGATAGAATTTATAACTTAGAGGGAAACAGAATGTAAGGATTTGGAAAATACCCAGCCTGGCCATGGAAAAAATTAAAAGGCATGTTTAGGAGGGAAAATCAAGGCTGCAGCCAACTGATCATTTGATAAAGAGATTGGTATAGGTAGAAGTAGAAGCCAGGCATTACTCATTATGGATAGAAATAATCTAGGTGCTACTTATTGGAGAAGGATTGGGCACAATCCTCACCCCAATGTGCCTAAAAGTTGGGAAATGGAGTCAAACGACATTATTCTCCAGCCTTAATATATAAGGTTGTTTGCTCTGTTAGGTTTTACACTTATTTGGGATTTGTTATTCCTTTCTTTGCTCAGATTTCTTCCTTTTGGAATGGAATATCTATCCTATGGCCATCCCACCCATTGTATTTTGGAAGCATATAACTCATTTTGATTCCACAGGCTCACAGCTAGAGGGATGAATCGCACTTGAGTATCACCCATATCTGATTTAGAAGAGACTCTTGACTTTGGACTTTTAAATTGGTGCTAGAACAAGTTAAGACTTCTGGGGCTATTGGGATGAAATGACTGTATTTTATATTTTAGAAGAACATCAGTTTTGAGTGGTCCAGAGGCAGAATGCTTTGGTTTGAATGTTTGTTCCCTCTAAAACTCAAGTTGAAATACAGTTGCCATTGTAACAGTATTAAGAGGTGGAACTTTTTAGAGGTGATTAGGCAATGCAGGATCTGCCCTCATGGATGGGATTGATACCATTATAAAAGGGCAAATTTAACTCCCCTGTGTGTGTGTCTCTCTTGCTCCTCTCTCTGCCATGTGATGACACAGCAAGAAAGCTCTTGGGAGATGATGGCACCTTGATATTGGACTTCCAAGCCTCCAATAGATTTCCGCACATTACAAATTACCCAGTCTTTGGTTTTCTGTTACAGCAGCAAAAATGGACTAAGACATACACATTTCATTAGGAGCTCATGAGAGACTATCTCATCAGAATAGATTTGCTGACATAGTAGTATCATATTTCTCTCAAAATGGTTGTCTGCCTTCTCCATACCTCCTCTGTCAGAGTATTAAGTTCCTATGTACTACAATCACAAATTACTTTTTTCTGTTTTCTAACATGAGCAGGCATTAGTTGATTGTAAGATAAACCAGTTTAAAATAAATGGTTTATGATGCTGAGGGTTTTAATCACCCATTTCATCACCCAGGTCCATTTTGAGTTTAACCATTTAAAAGAAATCATACTGAGTTAAAATATTTCATAAATACTTTTTGGAAAAGTGAAAAGAGATTCTGAAATTGATATTAATAAGGAGTAACATTGATATAATACTTAACAGTATGGCTCCCCATTTACAGTCTGATTATAAAACTTCATTTGTTTGTAAGGATAAACACCTAGAAGTTTAAAACTCCTACTACGAGTAAATAATATGAGAAACTAAAAGTCCATTGTGACAAATACCATACCACCTCAATATGCTTACCCTTGTGACATCTAGGGACATCTATATTGTTTTCAGGATAAGCATGTACAATAGGAAAAGAGAAACACTGGGGAAATCCCATGCCCCCAAATTTCTGCCCTATAATACCCAAAATGTTTTATTTCCCTTTGTCGTACCATCTAAGATATAATTAATAAGCTTCCTTTTGAAAATGCTTATTACTCTAACAGGTAGTGCTGATGAATCAGTTGTTCACATGATAGATTTTGTTAATTTAGTGTAGGTGGTTTACTCCTAGGTTATGCTGATTAGGGGTACTCTAAAGGACATAGAGGTTTTAATCAGGGTAAGGGAAGACAACTAGTACACAGGAAAAGTAATTTTAAAGCATGTGATGCTTTAGAGGAAAGTGTTTTTTTTCTAGATTAAAGGATGCTATACCCATTCAATTGTACAAAACTAGATTCCTAAAAATCATCCTTGAAATATCTTTCATCTTTCAACCACATTCAGTTCACTATCAAGTATTCTTGACTTTTTAAGTCTTTCCTAAGTCTGTCTGCTTCTCCGGATCTAATCTATCTCAACCATAAGGGTTTAAACCATATCTTTAAACCATATGGGTTTAAACCATATCTTTAAACTGTAAGTAATTTCTCAAGCAACCAGGAGATTGGTTCAAATGATTAAGGGCCTTTACAAGAGGAGTAAGTGTGAACATAACATGATTCCTGATTGTAAGTAGCTTACCTGCCAAGTACTATGTGAAGCCAAGCCACATAAGTCCCCCACTACCCAGATTCCTTTCACTTCTCCAATCTCCACCGCAGAGGTTAAGCAATAGGGTGAGGTTTAAGGATTAAAAGAGCCTTTAAGTCAGGTTCATTTCTTTCTTAGAAATAAAAACACCTAAAAGTGAAAAAATTGTTTTTCTTACCAAAACTCTCTCCCTTGCTAGCTTTGATGAATTAAGAATTTCTTTTGTGAGCTGTCCTAAAGACCCCTGAGTAAGAAACCAAAGCTCTCAGTCCAACAGTCTGCAAGAAACTAAGTCCTAGCAAGACAGGCATTGAAATGTAATGTAATCATAGAAGTAACATCCTGTTTTCATTGCCATATTATTTTGACTAGAAGCAAAGATCACGCCCATACTCAAAGGGAGGGAATTACATGAGGGCAAGAGTACCAGAATGCACGGAGAAGCATCTGCCACAAAAAAGTGGGCAAAGCATAAAACTTTTTTTTTCTCATCTTCTATAATAATGAGTATGTTAACACAGTCAAAACTTGAAATACGGACTTGGAAAAATTATAACTCCAAATTTAATGTTCTAATTTTTCATGACTTTAAAATACTTTTAAAAATTAATAGCTTTTGTGGTTGGTAAAGAAATGTTTACCAAATATTTTCAACATTTACTTCAATTTCCATTGTTTAGTTATCATGTATTATATGTATGTAAAATAAAATTTAATATTTTATTAAAGATATCATATATAATTCCATTGTTTTTCTATTTATCTTTCTACCTGAATATTTGCAATACATTAATATTTGAAATAACTTATTTTGTTCCCTTTTTAGTATTTAATTTATATAAATATTATAATGAATATGTACCATTTTTAGAAAAACAAAGTATTCCTAAAAGTACCTCTGGATCATCATTAAGCCATTTAGCCTTTTTATCATTATAATCATGATTATTATACTATCAACAAGATAACACTATTACAAATATAGTTATTTTACCAATATAGTGATACATTTTATAAAATATTTGATAATTACCCAGAATTCAGAGCTATTATTACCCAACCCACTCAAAATGAACATTTATTAACATTGTATTAATAAATGGCTTGGAAAGAAGGATAGAAAAAAAACAACAACAAAAAAGACAGAAAGCAGAAAGGAATGTTGGGTGCACTAAGAAAGCTACTTTTATAACAGATTACATAAATCCTAATTAAGTATTAATTCAATGATTAGAATAAATGTATTGATATTAAAAAACTTTTGAATACTAAGTTTTACCATTGCTGAGCTTCTGAATTGTTATGTTATTAGTTTATCTTACAGGGAATATAAATTGTAGAAGTAATTTTCAAACTATAAAAATACATGAATTATTATTTCTTTGAATTTTACCCAAACTTCAAGTGTTTGTATAGTGGCTGATAAATTGTAACAGCTGCTAATAACTGCAAGACTGAAGATACCAGGTATTCATCTTTAGACACAGGTGACAGAAGTCTATGTAATGATAAGTATAAATATGCTTTATATTTTATTTGTAGGCTAGAAAGGATGCTGAAATCAAGATAGGTAATTATCATCAGAATACATCATAAAGCAGTGTTTTGGTATTTTTTTCTAAAATTTTAATTTCTGGAACATATGTTTATATATTTACATTCATACACATATATATGTACATCATTATATATAATACAGGAGTATATATATGCATAGACATATACCACATTATGTGGCAGACAGCTTCTACGCTGTATGTTTGGAGTTAATTAAAATACTCATACTATAATCTTACTCTGCTAAAGAATACAAAAATGTTCTTACTCCTCTTGTTGGTTTTCTATTGCAGTTATAACAAATTACCCTGAATTTAGTGGCTTAAAACAACACAAATGTATTGCTTTACATTTATGGATGTCAAAAATCTGGCACAGGTCTCAATAGGCTAAAATCAAGGTGTCTGTATGCATTCCTTTCTGGAGGCTCTAGTGGAAAATTTATTTCCTTATCTTTCTCAATTTCTTAAAACCACCTGCATTCCTTGGCTTGTGGCTTCTTCCTCCATCTTCAAGCTCAGCAGCATCTTCAAATCTCCCTCTGCCTCTGATACTGAATCTTCTGATTCTTTTGTTTATAAGACCCCTTCAGGATTTCATTAACACTACCTAGTTAATCGAGGATAATCTCGCCAACTCAATGTTTTTCATTAGATCACATTTGCAAAATTCTCTTTGCTACATAAGGTCATGTATTTATAGGTTCTAGGGATTAGGGTGTGAGCATATTCGGGGTGACAGTGGGCAGGGAAGGTGGAAGGGAATTGATTCTTACCACACCTGAATGAATTAAGGTTCACTTTTTTGCTTGCATTTTCAGGCAAATGTTAAAGTAAATTCCTTCTTTAGTCCTCTATGAATGAGGTTTATAATTTAAAGATCCAAGACGAAGTTGTTTGGAGTTCACTTGAGATCAAACATGTCTTTGAAGTGAGTGTTCTTTGAAATGAGGGAGACATCATTTTAAATAGAGAGATGAAGGGGACAGATAGGTCAGGTGAGCAATAGAGATGTATATGGGGCTGATGAACCCAGCCTCCACAAAGCTACTGATAAAAATCTTTCTTAACACTAAAATTTAAATAATATCCCAATACGGGATTGGTAAACATGGCCTTATGGGAGAGACAGCTTTGGATTGGATATAAGGGGAAAGGCAACTGAATTAGCTTAAAAAGTAATATTGCTTTTAAGAGTATAATGTCGTATGTAAACATGGAGATTGGGTAAAATTTGAAAGTCTGAAACTGGACATTTTTTACTTGCTGAAAGAGAAATCATATACAGGGAAGTAAGATTAAACTGGCTGGTAACAATAGGACTTACCTCCACTTAATGCCAGGAGTGTGGAAGGGCAGAGTCTGAAAATCTATAATAAACTAAAACAGTGTTTCAAGGTAAGTCAGAAACCATAAAGACAGTTCAGTCCTGGAGATGAGTGATACATTTATCTTTGTAAATTACTAGCCCATTAGTATGTTGCCTGATCCTGCTAACTGCAATAGAGCAAGAATAATCTATTTTGATTCTTTTAATATTTCTACAATAGCAAATGCATGGTATAAACACTTTTTTTGTCAAAAGATGATTGCTTATTTAACATTTTCATGTTAGAAAAAATGCATTAAAAAAGCTTTTAAGATGATGCTAAAACTTTAGGCTATTATTTAGGCTTACTGATAAATGAGAAACACTCAAAGTAAATGGAAATTTATCTTCACATCCACATATATTAAATAGAGCTACCATGTACAAATTAGAATTAGGGAAATGTGTTATCCAAGATTGACACATTTCTAAGGACTGCAGACACATATTGAAACTGAAAACTTTCCTCAGCCTCCAGAAACTGGCAGGTAGGAAGGAAAATCATGCATCAGAAGTAAAAGGAAGGGTGGATGAATTGCCTGTGAAACTTAGTCAGCTGCCCAAGGGTCCTGGTTAGGGCTGTGTGGGGTCATTCTTCCTAAGCCTGATCAAGTATCCCCAGAAAGAAAGTGTTTCTTATCTACAGGTCAGTAGAAGAGGAAATATAAATGTCAGAGTCTTTTCAAGTTCACTACGGTCTTGTATTTGTAAGGTGCTCAGGTAATATTCCATATGCCACCTTACAGCTCATGTTTTCTTTTTCTTTCCTTTGTGAGTAAGTTGGCTCAACAACTACACTAAGCTTCAAGAACGGTGAAAATGTTTCTTGTAGCCAAATCTTGTTCTCTGGGAGAGGAGACCACAGGCAGAAAGGCTCCAATTTATGAAAGGGCTATATTTTAAATGTTCCCTTGAATATAAATAGTTTAGTGTTTGGAATTTTTTCTCATAGAAGCCATGCTGTAAATTAGATTCATTCCCATTGCAAGTTTTCAGAAGTTTTGCACTATTTTAATGGCAACTATCTACCACTTTTAACATTAGTTCTGAATATATCTTTATCTTTTTGTCTTTCATGTTTATGTAGCTGCAGAGGTATATTGTAATATAAAGTTTATAATATCAAAGTATCTTTTCCATTCTGCTAATAGACTGCCATTTATAAGGACAATGATCACAGTTAACATATGTATCCATAATCTATACCTATGCCTATGTCTACCTACCTATTTAGAATCTCAACTCAAAACTCCAGATACACAAATATACTCCAGTCCACACCTCACCCTACTTTTCTCTGTTCTTCCTCGGCAATAACAGTCCATTAGCAGAATGAGAAAGATACTCCCAGATACTACAAACTTCATACCACATGAGTTCTACAACCATGTGAAAGAAAATAACTTTATCAAACATCTTATTCAGAGGTCTCAATCTTCTGGATTCTAGTTTGCCAGATCCAAAATGGTATTTTATTTGGCCCATATATAACACTTAAAAAATTATCCACCAGTTAACATTTAAAATTGGACAGATCTTATGTACAAATCTAGATGTCTATCTTCTCTTAATAAACTGGAAGATGGAGAAGACCAAATCCCAGTTTTAAATGGCCTTTAACAATTCAGTGGCCTTTAACAGCTACTGAATTGCTGTTGTGCTTTTTGATAGGTGTACCCCTCCTCAGGTTGCAATTGTTCCTCTGTTCCTTCTCATCCCACAGAGGGATGTTCCCTGCATTTATATTAACAGATTGGTCTCAGGATGCATTTGATTTCTCACTCCCATTCTATTTGTTGTGAACTGGGAAACAAATAATGGTTCCCCTCAAAGAAGTGGGAGATTCTGGCCTCACAGTTCTGTCCTCCCGTTCACAGACATAGGCTATTTCACAGACCAGGAATGCACATGTTTACAAGGTCTTGTACTGCCTAACAATAGACATGCAATAAAAACTCAGAACAACATTATTTACTAGACTTGTAAACAAATGAGGAAGTTGCTGTAGAAACTGACACTCACTAGCCGGTCCTGGTGGCTCATGCCTGTAATCCAGCTACTGCAGAGAACCCCAGCCTGAACCAACAGAGCAAGACCTTGTCTCTATATAATTACTTTTTTTAAATATTAAGATAATAAAGATAAAGAAACTGACACACTGAACTCTTGGTTATAGAAATAAAGGCAGAGATAATTAAATAGTATATTTTCCTGGCTATCAGAGATTCTGATTTCTATACTTTGATCTATTTTCTATTTTTATCACTTTTAAAAATTATATCTTTTATCTTTTCAAAATAAAACATACAGATGGTTACATCTAAACCTAAATGGTAGTCTGAAGTAGCTTTAGACCCCTGTGATAATTCACTCCCATGCCATCTCTCCAAGCAATAAGTGTGTTGGCCATGCACATACATATCCAAAAAAAAGCCTGCCTCCCCATCTTCATGTCAGCTTAGCATCTTAATACTCTCACATATAACAATTCTGGATCCTCCTCAATCACTATGCAAACAATCCAAATGAACAAGTCCTCCTCAAAGCCAAACTTCCAGTCTTTCTCCCCTAAGGCAACCACTACGAACATATTCTTTCTACGCTCCTTGAAGTGTTTTTTTTTTTTTTTTTTTCTCATGGAACCACCACACCAAGCGATTACTGGCGGCACAATTCAGAGGTAATAAAAATGTAGTACCTATCTATAACTGATACAATACTCACCATTAATCTTTACCAGTTGGGTATCAGGGGAAAAACAAAATTTAATCCAAACTGCATTTTTAAGCTGAATTCCCTGATTTGAATAATCTAGGTATCTCATCGAATAAAAGCTCCATCTTTTACTCTGAGACCCTTACCTTTGCTTGCCCCAAAGATGTTTCCTTACTGTTTTTACAGCTGTGAGCTGAAAGTATCTGCCATGTGTGTCCTTGAACTGGAGACACTGAAATTATCACCACATCTGGCCCAGTGACAACTGTCTTTTACTGCTGAATGATTTTTCCCATAGGTTCTGAATTAATCGCTGTACAGATAATCTGGTGTATTAAATGCGTCCAATACACCAGACACTTTTGTAGGCATTGGGGCTAACGTGGTAAACAAAACCAAAAATTCTAACTTTCAAGAAGTGTACATTTTAATAAAGGGTATAAAGGGTATCAACAATAAATGGATAAAATAGTCTGTTAAGTGCTATATAGTAACCAAAAGTAGGAAAGGGCATTAGAAAATGTGCTGTTATTAAAAGGTAACCAGGGGAGGCTGCTACTGGGGTGGCAGCATTTCAGTAAGAGTGACGGAGTGACACATACAATTACCTAGGGAAGGGTAGCACACTCTGGTTTCTCTTCAGATCATATATATCTTTCAACTTTTAGGCGGGGAATGTTGGGAATGGGTAGCAAACAAGGCACATGGACCAAATTAAGTCCATTGCCCAATTTTGTACAGCCTGTGTGTTAAAAATGATTTTATATATTTAATTGTTGAAAAAAAAATTTTAATGTGCCACATGATTATATAAAAATTCTTATTTCAGTGTCCATAAATTAAATTTTCTTGAAACACAATCATGCCTATTTATGTATTATCTATGGTGGTTTTCACATTCCATTAACTATCCCTACTTTCCCCAACCCCTGACTACCATTCCCAGCCTCTGGTAACCATCCTTCTACTCTCTGTCTCTGTGTGTTCAATTGCTTTGATTTTTAGCTCCCACAAAAAAAATGAGAACATGTGATGTTTGTCTTTCTGTGTCTGGCTTATTTCACTTAACATAATGACCTCCAATCCCGTCCATATTGTTGCAAATGACAGGATCTCATTCCTTTTTATGGCTAAATAATACTTCATTGTGTATATGCAGCATAATTTCTTGACCTATTCATCTGGTGATGGATACTCAGGTTGATGGATACTCAGGTTGCTTCCAAATCTTGGCTACTCTGAATAGTGCTGCAACAAACATGAAAGTGTAGGTATCTCTTTGATATATGATTTCCTTTCTTTTGGATATATACCTATGAGTATATATTTCTGGATTTCTGGATCATATGGTAGCTCTGTTTTTGGTTTCTTGAGGAACCTTCAAACTGTTCTCCATAGAAGTTGTACTAATTTACATTTCCACCAGCAGTGTATAAGGGTTCCCTTTTCTTCATATTCTCACTAGCATTTGTTATTGTCTATCTTTATGAATTCAAGTGTTATCATTTTTAGCTCCCATGAATGAGTGAGAACATACAAAGTCTGTCTTTCTGTGCCTGGCTTATTTCATTTAACATAAAGACCTCCAGTTCCATTCATGTTGTTGTAGATGACAGGATCTCATTCTTTTTTATGGCCAAATATACTCCATTGTGAATATGTACCATATTTTCTTTATCCATTCATCTGTTGATGTACTCTTGGTTGCTTCCAAATCTCGGCTATTGTGAATAGTGCTACAATAAACATGGGAGTACAGATACCTCTTCAATATACTGACTGCCTTTCAAAAAAAGGTATATAACTAGCAGGGGAATTGCTGGATCCTGTGGCCATTCTATTTTTAGTTTTCTGTGGAACATTTTTACTGTTCTCTATACTAGCTGTACTAATTTTTATTTCCACCAACAGTGTACAAAATTTCCCTTTCACCACAACCTCACAGCATTTGTTATTGCCTGTCTTTTGGATAAAAGCCATTTCAATTGGGGTGAGATCATATCTCATTGTAGTTCTGATTGCATTTTTCTGATGACCAGTGATGCTGAGCACTTTTTCATATACCTGTTTGCCACTTGTATGCCTTCTTTTCAGAAATGTCTAGACAGATCTTTTGCACATTTTTTAATCAGACTATTAAATATTTTCCTACTGAGTTATTTATTCTCCTTACATATTCTGGCTATTAATTCCTTATCAGATGGTAGTTTGCAAATATTTTCTCCCAACCTATGGGTTGTCTCTTCACTTTGTCAATTGTTTACTTTGCTTTACAGAAGTTTTTTAACTTAATAAAATTCCACTTTTCCATTTTTGTTTTGGTGTTCTGTGCTTGTGGGGTGTTACTCAAAAAATATTTTCTTTTTTCTACTATTTCTATGTAGATGCTTATTGCTACAAACATTCCCCTTAGCACTGCTTTCAGTGTATTCCATGGGTTTGGGGATGTTGTATTTTCACTATCATTTGTATGAAATCTCCATCTCCTTCTTAACTTCTTCTTTAACCCACTGGTCATTTCGGAGCATATTGCTTAATTTCCATGTGTTTGCATAGTTTCCAAAGTTCATCTTGTTATTGATTTCTAGTTTTATTTCATTGTGATCAGACAGGACACTTAATATAAGTTTTTTTTTTAAATTTAAGACTCGTTTTGTGGGGTAACACAAGATATATCATTGAGAATGATTCATGGGCTGAGGAGAAGAGTGTGTATTCTGCAGCCATTGGATGAATTGTGCTGTAAAAAATCTGTTAGATCCATTTGGTCTATAGAGTAGATTCAGTTCAATGTTTCTTTGATTTGCTGTCTAGATGATCTTTCCAATGCTAAAAGTGGGATGCTGAACTATCCAGATATTATTATACTGGGTTGTATATATTTCTTTATGTATATCTAATGATATTTGCTTTATATATCTGGGTGCTCCAGTGTTGGGTGCATACATATTTATAATTATATCCTCTTGCTAAATTGACCCCTTTTATCATTGTATAGTGACCTTCTTTGTCTCATAGTTTTTGTCTTGAAACCTATTTTTCTTGATATAAGTATCAAGTATTTAGCCCATTGTGGTGGAGCTAGCTGGAACTCAAGTTCTGACCACTGGGATAGGCTACTCCTGTTCTTTTTTTGGCTTCCATTGGCGTGTAATATCTTTTTCCATCTCATTATTTTCAGTCTATGTGTGTTTTTATAGGTGTGTTTTTGTTTTTATAAGTGTGTTTCTTGCAGGCAGCAACTTATTAGGTCTTTTTTTTTTCTCATTCAGCCATTCTATGTCTTTTGATTAGAGAGTTTAATCTATTTATATCGAATGTTATTGATAAGTAAGGACTTCCTCCTGCTATTTTGTTATTTGTTTTCTGGTTGTTTTGTGTTCTTCTCTTTCTTCCTTCTTGTTTTTATGAGGGTGATTTTCTTTGTTGGTATGTTTTAATTTCTTGCTTTTTGTGTATCTGTATAGGTTTGTTGATTTGAGGTTACCATAAGGCTTGCATATAACCTATTATTTTAAACTGATGACAACTAGACACTGACAGCATAAACAATCAAAAAAACTAGTAAAAGCTCTACCCTTTAACTCCATACCCTTGCTTTTTAACTTTTTGTTATTTCTATTTATACTTTATTATACTAAGTCTTGAAAAGTTATTGTATTTATTATTGATTGGTTCATCTTTTAGTCTTCCTACTCAAGAAATGAGTAGCTTATACACCATAATTACAGTGCTATAATATTCTGTGTTTTTCTGTGTACTTACTATTACCAGTGAGTTTTGTACCCTCAGATGATTTCTTCCTGTTCATTAGTGTTCTTCTCTTTCAGATTGAAGTACACTGTTTAGCTTTCTTATGGAACAGGTCTGGTGTCGATAAAATCCTTTAGCTTTTCTTTGTCTAGGAAAGTCTTTATTTTTCCTTCATGTTTGAAGGATATTTTCACTGGATATATTATTCTAGGGTAAAAGTTGTGTTTCTTTTTTTTTTCCCTTCAGCACTTTAAATATGTCATGCCACTTTCTCTTGGCCTGTAAGGTTTCCATGGAGAAGTCTGCTACCAGAATATTGGAGCTCCCTTGTATGTTATTTGTTGCCTTTCTCATGCTGCTTTTAGGATCCTTTTTTAAATCCTTGACTTTTGGGCATTTGATTATTTAATGTCTTGAGGTAGTCTTATTTGGATTAAATCTATTTGGTGTTCTGTAACCTTCTTGTACATGAATGCTAATACGTTTCTCTAGGTTTGGAAAGTTCACTGTTTCCAAAGTTCCTTTGAATAAACTTTCTACCTCAATCTAATCTAATCTAATCTAATTTATTCTAATCTAATCTAATGTAATCTAATCTAATCTCTCTCTCTCTCTGTCTCTCCTCTTTAAAAGCCAGTAACTCTTCAATTTGTTCTTTTGAGACTATTTTCTAGGTCCTGTAGGTGTGCTTCATTGTCTTTTAATCTTTTCCCTTTTGACTGACTCCCCTGACTGTGTATTTTCAAATAGCTTATCTTCAAGCTCACTGATTCTTTCTTCTACCTGATTAATTCTGCAAATGACAGACTCTGTTGCATTCTTCAGTATGTCAATTGATTTTTCCAGCTGTGAAATTGTTGTCTAATTTTAAAAACTTACTTCAATCTTATAATTTTCCATTAATCTGTTTATATACATTTGAGGTTGACCAAATTTGGGGCTACTATAAAAAAGCTGCTGTGAATATTAGTGTAAAGCTCTTTGTTAAATTCATTGATAGGATTCCAAATTCTATCTCTGTGTTATCTTGAATTTCACTGAGCTTCATCAAAACAGTTATTTTTAATTCTCTGCCTGAAAGGTCAAATATCTCTGTCATTCCAAGACTGGTCACAGCTTTCTTATTTAGTTCTTTTTGGTAAGGCCATGTTTTCCTAGATAATCTTCAAGCTCATGGATGTTCATCTTTGTCTAGGCAATGAAGAGTTAGGTATTATTGTTTTCTTTGCAGTCTGGGCTTATTTGTACCCATCCTTCTTGTGAAGGCTTTCTAGGGATATTCATAGGGAAGTGAGTGTTATGATCTAAGTTTTTGGTTACTGCAGCTGTGTCTGCATTAAGGGGGCACCCCAGGCCCAGTAACACTATCACTCTTGAAGACTCATAGAAGTACCACCTTGGTGGTCTTGGGTAAGATCCTTGAGAATTCCCTGGATTACCAGGCAGAGACTCTTGTTCTCTACTTTCTACCAAACAAATTGAGTCTCTCTCTGTCTCCTTGCTGAGCTTCTTGGATCTGGGGGAGAGATGACAAAAGTATGTCTGTGTCCACCACCACTGCTATTATGCTGCATCAGACCTGAACCCAGCATAGCTCTGGATCTCACACAAGGACAATGGCAACCACTGCCTGGCCACTGCTGCAGTTCACTAAAGGCCCAAGGGATCTTCAGTCAGTAGGTGTGGAATCCAACCAGGCCTGTGTCCTCCCATTAAGGGTGATAAGTTACCTAACCCCATCCCGGCCCTGGAGGGGTCCATAAGTCAGGGACTGGAGTCAGGAAACTTTGGAATCTCTATCATGCTTTATTTTAGTACAGCTGAGTTGGCACCTAAACTACAAGACAAAGTCCTTTCCACTCTTCGTTTTCCCTTCCTCAAGCAATAAAAGTCTCCTTCTTGTGGCCACCACCACCCAGGCCTACAGAGAGGACTGGTGTTCACTCAAGGCCCAAGGGCTCTTCAGACAGCTTTTGATAAGTGCTGCCAGGCCTGTGTCTCTCCCTTGAGTGTAGTGGCTACTTCTGTCACTGTCACGGGGTAGTCCAGAAACACCATGCCAGAGCTAAGGCATGCAGTCAGGGACTGCAGGGCACCACTTGGTTCTCTACCCTACTGTGGCCGAACTGGTACCCAAGCAACAAGACAAAGTCTCCTTTGCACTTCACTCTCTTTTCCTCAAGTAGGAGTCTCTCCCTGTGCTCACCACAGATGGGAACATGCCAGGTCACACCTGAAACCAGTACAGCACTGGGTCTCAGCCATTGCCTATGGCAGGGACTCTCTGGCTGCCATTTATTCAAGGCCCAAGGGCTCTTTATCTAGCAGGTGATGAATCCTTCCAGAACTAGTTTCTTCCTTTTAAGGCAGCAGGTTCTCTTCTGGCTCAGGGTATGTCTAGATATGTCATTTGGGAGATAGGGCTTGGAATGAGACCTCAGAACTCTGCATGGTGTCCTATTCTACTGTGGCTGAGCTGATAAACAAGTTACAAGACAAAGTCCACTTTACTCTCTTCTCAAAAAGAAAGGAGGAGTCTCTTCTGATGCTATGAGCTGCACTCCCTGTGGCTGGGGGAGGGATGACACAAGTACTCCCTTAGCTGCCCTGGCTGGTGTCTCACTATGTCATGTGCACCACAAGTCCACTGCAGTCTTTCTGGTTTAGACTGCTTTCAAGTTTATTTAGGACCAGAGTGCTTTGCTTTTTTAAATTTTTAATTAAAATATACATATACACACACATATGTATATATGTGTGTGTGTGTATATATATATTTGGTATAGATGGGGTCTCACTATGTTGCCAGGGTTGGTCTCAAACTCCTGGGATCAAGCAGTCCTCCAATCTCAGCCTCTCAAAGTTCAGTGTGCTTTAGCCCATGGTGGTGGGGCTAGCTAGAAATCAAGTTCTGACCACTGGGTTAGGCAATTCTTCTCTAGCTAGGGCTGGTCTAAAATGCTTCCTCCATGAGCACAGGCAGAATTCTGGTCCATGTTGTTTTCTGCTCTGATGGGTAGCACTGAGTTCCAACGCAAAGTTCCACAACTGCTGAACTCTCCCTCCCCAAGGCACACAGATTCTCTCTCCAAACCATACAGCCACTGCCAGGGGGACAGTGGCAGTGATTGCATGGTGTGGAGGGATGATGTCGGGTGTCATTAATTGAAGACTGTCTTTTCTACCCCCTTCTTTGCCTCTTTCCTTGATAATAAAGCCAGGTACTGTGATTTCTCACCTGATTTTTGGTTTTTGTGAAGGAGCTTTCTTGTGTGAATAGTTGTTCAACTGGTGTTCCTGTGAGAAAGAATATTACTGGAGGAGTCTATCTGGCCATTTTGTTCTACCTCCCTCATTAGCATTAATCTTAAGGGGCGCCCGCCATTGCCAAGGCTTGAGTAGGTAAACAAAGCAGCCAGGAATCTCAAACTGGGTGGAGCCCACCACAGCTCAAGGAGGCCTGCCTGCCTCTGTAGGCTCCACCTCTGGGGGCAGGGCACAGACAAACAAAAGGCAGGAATAAGCTCTGCAGACTTAAATGTCCCTGTCTGACAGCTTTGAAGAGAGTAGTGGTTCTCCCAGCACACAGCTGGAGATCTGAGAATGGGCAGACTGCCTCCTTAAGTGGGTCCCTGACCCCCGAGCAGCCTAAGTGGGAGGCACTCCCCAGTACGGGCAGACTGACACCTCACACAACCGGGTACTCCTCTGAGACAAAACTTTCAGAGGAACGATCAGGCAGCAGCATTTACAGTTCACCAATATCAGCTGTTCTGCAGCAACCGCTGCTGATACCCACACAAACAGGGTCTGGAGTGGACCTCCAGCAAACTCCAACAGACCTTCAGCTGAGGGTCCTCACTGTTAGAAGGAAAACTAACAAACAGAAAGGACATCCACACCAAAAATCCATCTACACGTCACCATCATCAAAGACCAAAGGTAGATAAAACCACAAAGATGGGGAAAAAACAGAGCAGAAAAACCAGAAACTCTAAAAATCAGAGTGCCTCTCCTCCTCCAAAGGAACACAGCTCCTCACCAGCAGTGGAACAAAGCTGGACGGAGAATGACTTTGATGAGTTGAGAGAAGAAGGCTTCAGAAGATCAAACTATTCCAAGCTAAAGGAAGAAGTTCGAACCAATGGCAAAGAAGTTAAAAATCTTGAAAAAAAATTAGACGAATGGATAACTAGAATAACCAACATAGAGAAGTCCTTAAAGGACCTGATGGAGCTGAAAACCACAGCACAAGAACTACGTGACGAATGTACAAGCCTCAGTAGCCAATGCGATCAACTGGAAGAAGGGGTATCAGTGATGGAAGACGAAGTGAATGAAATGAAGCAAGAAGAGAAGTTTAGAGAAAAAAGAATAAAAAGAAACGAACAAACCCTCCAAGAAATATGAGACTATGTAAAAAGGCCAAATCTACGTCTGATTGGTGTACCTGAAAGTGACAGGAGAATGGAACCAAGTAGGAAAACACTCTGCAGGATATTATCCAGGAGAACGTCCCCAATGTAGCAAGGCTGGCCAACATTCAAATTCGGGAAATACAGAGAACGCCACAAAGATACTCCTCGAGAAGAGCAACTCCAAGACACATAATTGTCAGATTCACCAAAGTTGAAATGAAGGAAAAAATGTTAAGGGCAGCCAGAGAGAAAGGTCGGGTTACCCACAAAGGGAAGCCCATCAGACTAACAGCTGATCTCTCGCCAGAAACTCTACAAGCCAGAAGAGAGTGGGGGCCAATATTCAACATTCTTAAAGAAAAGAATTTTCAACCCAGAATTTCATATCCAGCCAAACTAAGCTTCATAAGTTAAGAGAAATAAAATACTTTACAGACAAGCAAATGCTGAGAGATTTTGTCACCACCAGGCCTGCCCTAAAAGAGCTCCTGAAGGAAGCACTAAACATGGAAAGGAACAACCGGTACCAGCCACTGCAAAAACATGCTAAATTGTAAAGACCATCAAGGCTAGGAAGAAACTGCATCAACTAACGAGCAAAATAACCAGCTAATGTCATAATGACAGGATCAAATACACACATAACAATACTAACCTTAAATGTAAATGGGCTAAATGCTCCAATTAAAAGACACAGACTGGCAAATTGGATACAGAGTCAAGACCCATCAGTGTGCTGTATTTAGGAAACCCATCTCACATGCAGAGACACACATAGGCTCAAAATAAAGGGATGGAGGAAGATCTATCAAGCAAATGGAAAACAAAAAAAGGCAGGGGTTGCAATCCTAGTCTCTGATAAAACAGACTTTAAACCAACAAAGATCAAAAGAGACAAAGAAGGCCATTACATAATGGCAAAGGGATCAATTCAACAAGAAGAACTAACTGTCCTAAATATATATGCACCCAATACGGGAGCACCCAGATTCATAAAGCAAGTCCTTAGTGACCTACAAAGAGACTTAGACTCCCACACAATAATAATAGAAGACTATAACACCCCACTGTCAACATGAGACAGAAAGTTAACAAGGATATCCAGGAATTGAACTCAGCCTTGCACCAAGCAGACCTAATAGACATCTACAGAACTCTCCACCCCAAATCAACAGAATATACATTCTTTTCAGCAACACACCACACCTATTCCAAAATTGACCACATAGTTGGAAGTAAAGCACTCCTCAGCAAATGTAAAAGAACAGAAATTATAACAAACTGTCTCTCAGACCACAGTGCAATCAAACTAGAACTCAGGATTAAGAAACTTACTCAAAACTGCTCAACTACATGGAAACTGAACAACCTGCTTCTGAATGACTACTGGGTACATAACGAAATGAAGGCAGAAATGAAGATGTTCTTTAAACCAATGAGAACAAAGAGACAACATACCAGAATCTCTGGGACATATTCAAAGCAGTGTGTAGAGGGAAATTTATAGCATTAAATGCCCACAAGAGAAAGCAGGAAAGATCTAAAATTGACACCCTAACATCACAATTAAAAGAACTAGAGAAGCAAGAGCAAACACGTTCAAAAGCTAGCAGAAGGCAAGAAATAACTAAGATCAGAGCAGAACTGAAGGAAATAGAGACTCAAAAAATCCTTCAAAAAATCAATGAATCCAGGAGCTGGTTTTTTGAAAAGACCAACAAAATTGACAGACCGCTAGCAAGACTAATAAAGAAGAAAAGAGAGAAGAATGAAATAGACGCAATAAAAAATGACAAAGGGGATATCACCACCGATCCCACAGAAATACAAATTACCATCAAAGAATACTATAAACACCTCTATGCCAATAAACTAGAAAATCTAGAAGAAATGGATAAATTCTTCGACACATACACCCTCCCAAGACTAAACCAAGAAGAAGTTGAATCTCTGAATAGACCAATAGCAGGCTCTGAAATTGAGGCAATAATTAATAGCTTACCAACCAAAAAAAGTCCAGGACCAGATGGATTCACAGCCGAATTCTACCAGAGGTACAAGGACGAGCTGGTACCATTCCTTCTGAAACTATTCCATTCAAATAGAAAAAGAGAGATTCCTCCCTAACTCATTTTATGAGGCCAGCATCATCATAATACCAAAGCTGGGCAGAGACACAACAAAAAAAGAGAATTCTAGACGAATATCCTTGATGAACATTGATGCAAAAATCCTCAATAAAATACTGGCAAACCGAATCCAGCAACACATTAAAAAGCTTATCCACCATGATCAAGTGGGCTTCATCCCTGGGATGCAAGGCTGGTTCAACATATGAAAATCAATAGATATAATCCAGCATATAAACAGAACTACAGACAAAAACCACATGATTATCTCAATAGATGCAGAAAAGGCCTTTGACAAAATTCAACAACCCTTCATGCTAAAAACTCTCAATAAATTAGGTATTGATGGGACTTATCTCAAAATAATAAGAGCTATCTATGACAAACCCACAGCCAATATCATACTGAATGGGCAAAAACTGGAAGCATTCCCTTTGAAAACGGGCACAAGACAGGGATGCCCTCTCTCACCACTCCTATTCAACATAGTGTTGGAAGTTCTGGCCAGGGCAATTGGGCAGGAGAAAGAAATAAAGGGTATTCAATTAGGAAAAGAGGAAGTCAAATTGTCCCTGTTTGCAGATGACATGATTGTATATCTAGAAAACCCCATCCTCTCAGCCCAAAATCTCCTTAAGCTGATAGGCAACTTCAGCAAAGTCTCAGGATACAAAATCAATGTACAAAAATCACAAGCATTCTTATACACCAATAACAGACAAACAGAGAGCCAAATCATGAGTGAACTCCCATTCACAATTGCTTCAAAGAGAATGTAATACTTAGGAATCCAACTTACAAGGGATGTGAAGGACCTCTTCAAGGAGAACTACAAACCACTGCTCAATGAAATAAAAGAGGATACAAACAAATGGAAGAACATTCCATGCTCATGGATAGGAAGAATCAATATCGTGAAAATGGCCATACTGCCCAAGGTAATTTATAGATTCAATGCCATCCCCATCAAGCTACCAATGACTTTCTTCACAGAATTGGAAAAAACTACTTTAAAGTTCATATGGAACCAAAAAAGAGCCCACATTGCCGCGTCAATCCTAAGCCAAAAGAACAAAGCTGGAGGCATCATGCTACCTGACTTCAAACTATACTACAAGGCTACAGTAACCAAAACAGCATGGTACTGGTACCAAAACAGAGATATAGACCAATGGAACAGAACAGAGGTCTCAGAAATAATGCCACATATCTACAACTATCCGATCTTTGACAAACCTGACAGAAACAAGCAATGGGGAAAGGATTCCCTATTTAATAAATTGTGTTGGGAAAGAAAACTGGCTAGCCATATGCGGAAAACTGAAACTAGACCCCTTCCTTATAATACCTTATACAAAAATTAACTCAAGATGGATCAAAGACTTAAATGTTAGACCTAAAACCATAAAAACCCTAGAAGAAAACCTAGGCAATACCATTCAGGACACAGGCATGGGCAAGGACTTCATGTCTAAGATGCCAAAAGCAATGGCAACAAAAGCCAGAACTGACAAATGGGATCTAATTAAACTAAAGAGCTTCTGCACAGCAAAAGAAACTACCATCAGAGTGAACAGGCAACCTACAGAATGGGAGAACATTTTTGCAATCTACTCATCTGACAAAGGGCTAATATCCAGAATCTACAATGAACTCAAATAAATTTACAAGAAAAAAACAACCCCATCAAAAAGTGGGCGAAGGATATGAACAGACACTTCTCAAAAGAAGACATTTATGCAGCCAAAAAACACATGAAAAAATGCTCATCATCACTGACCATCAGAGAAATGCAAATCAAAACCACAATGAGATACCATCTCACACCAGTTAGAATGGCGATCATTAAAAAGTCAGGAAACAACAGGTGCTGGAGAGGATGTGGAGAAATAGGAACACTTTTATACTGTTGGTGGGACTGTAAACTAGTTCAACCATTGTGGAAGTCAGTATGGTGATTCCTCAAGGATCTAGAACTAGAAATACCATTTGACCCAGCAATCCCATTACTGGGTATATACCCAAAGGATTATAAATCATGCTGCCATAAAGACACATGCACATGTATGTTTATTGCGGCACTATTCACAATAGCAAGGACTTGGAACCAACCTAAGTGTCCAACGATGACAGACTGGATTAAGAAAATGTGGCCCATGTACACCATGGAATACTATGCAGCCATAAAAAATGATGAGTTCATGTCCTTTGTAGGGACATGGATGAGGCTGAAAACCATCATTCTCAGCAAACTATCGCAAGGAAAGAAAACCAAACGTCGCATGTTCTCACTCATATGTGGGAATTGAACAATGAGAACACATGGACACAGGAAGGGGAACATCACACACTGGGGCCTGTTGTGGGGTGGTGGGAGGGGGGAGGGATAGCATTAGGAGATATACCTAATGCTAAATGACGAGTTAATGGGTGCAGCACACCAACATGGCACATGTATACATATGTAACAAACCTGCACGTTGTGCACATGTACCCTAAAACTTAAAGTATAATAATTATAAAAGTAAAAAAAAAATCTTAAGCAGATTGTTTAAAAATAAGACACATATAGTAATCCTTAAAAAACTATGGAGAAGATAACTTTAAAAATGAAAACAAAAAGAATTAATGTGATACTCTAAAAAGATAAACTTAAAGCAAAAGAAAGGAATAAAGGAGAAACTGCAAATAACAAAATGGCTGATATAAATCTAACCATATCAATATTTACATTATATATAATATGGTTCATATACTCCAATCCAAAGGTAGAGATTGGCAAAACAGACATTAAAAAAAAAACCTAACCAACCAACCAACAACAAAAAACACTCCATGATATAATCCTATTCTATTCACAAGAGATAAACTTTAGTTTAAATGACACTGTATTAGTCTTTTCTCACACTGCTATGGAGAAATACCTGAGACTGGGTAATTTATAAAGGAAAGGGGTTTCATTGACTTACAGTTCTGCATTGCTGAGGAGGCCTCAGGAAACTTAACATCATGGCAGAAAGCAAAGGAGAAGCAGGCACCTTTTTCACAGGGTGGCAGGACAGAGTGAATGCAAGCAGGAGAAATGCCAGATGCTTATAAAACCATCAGATCTTGCAATAACTCACTATTACTAGAACAGTATGGGATAAAATGCCCTCCATGATTTAATTACCTCCACCTGTTCCCAGCCTTGACACATGGGGATTACAATTCAAGATGAGATTGGGGTATGGACACAAAGCCTAACCATATCAACCAAGGAGGCTAAAAGTAAAAGAATAGGAAAACTGTACCATGCAGGCAGTATCCAAAAGAGAGATGGACTGGCTACACCAATAACAGAAAAAAGAAACACATTTTCAGACCAAAAAATTGCTCCTAGGAGAAAGAAGAAAATTTGATAATAATAAAATGATTGATTCAACAGGAAAATATAAAATATACAAACATATATGGAGGTAACAACATAGTCTCAAAATACATGAAGTAAAAATATGACAGAATTGAAGGAAAATATAAAGTACTCAATAGTAATGATTGGCTATTTCAATATTGCACTCTTAATAACAGAAAGAGAAACTAGGCAGAAAATTAGTGGGGATATAGAAACTTGAAAAACAGTATCATCCCCCCTGACCTAACTGATATCTCTAGAACACTCCACCCATCACACAGCAAAACGCACATTCTTCCAGTTGCATATGGAACATAATCCAAAATAAACCATGTAGTAGGCCATAAAACATGCCTCAATAACTTTAAAAGGATTAACATTGTCATACAAAGCACATAATTACAAATCAACAGAGGATATTTTGGGAATCCACAAATATTAAAAATTAATATTTCTAAATAACACATTATATGTTTTTAATTGATAAGAAAAACCCAGAAAATGCAACTATATAGAGACAAGATGCACTAGTAACTGCTTGGAGTGAGAACCAGGACCCGCTACAAATGGATATCTGCGATTTTTTTTTGTGTGGTGATGGAAATGTTGTTACCTAAATGGTGGTGATGGTTTCATACCTATGAAAACTTGCTAAAAATCATGGAATTATACTTAAAAACATGATAATTTTATAGTAGGTAAGCCATATGGTATGTAAACAATATAGTACATTACACTTATAAATAATTCAGAGATCAGAGAAGAAATCGAAAAGGTGATTAGAAAGTATTTTTCTCTTAATGAAAATGAAAAGACAACATATCATAATTTGTAACATACTGCTGAAGCTTTATTTAAGGAAAATTTTATAGAACTAAATGCCTATATTAGAAAAGAAGAAGATCTGAAATCAGTGACTTTAGCTGAAAGCTAAAAAATCACTTAAGAAATCACTAAAGAAAATCACTTAAGTCCAAATTAGGAAGATTATAAAGTTGAAATTAGGAAGATTATAAAGTTGTAACCACCTTTGCAAAAATTGTAACTGAGGAAATTATGGCAGTGTAAGAGATCAGACCTAACTGACTCCATCTTGCTTCTAACCTTTAAGCTGTCCTTGTTCATTCCTGGGCATAGGTGGAACTAATCTTGGGAAGGAAATTCAGTTTCTGGTTAAACTCTAAAACAAAATGCTAATAGCCCCTTCCTGAAAAGACCCACTTCTTGCCTGGGGACCAGTCTGCCTTTGCAGAACTAACAAATTAGCTACAAGATTAGAAATTATGGTTTAGAGGTCATACCATCTCTGGCTTCAAGAGTCTGAACCTCCCCAAATTGCTCTTTGGGATAATATCACTATTGTAAAACCTAAGATCAGTGCTTGAGGTATTTTGCAGACCCCACACTCAGTGGATCAACTGACACTACCCAGACTGGTAATCTGGGTCAACCAGTTCTGCAAACCCACCCAGGAACAGAAGACAGCAAGAAAACCTCACTTCGACCCCCTATGAGTCTGTCTCCAACCTGACCAAGCACTCCCCAAGCCCCTACCCACCAAATTAACTTTACAAACTCCAATCCCCAAATGCTGGATCCCCGAATGCCCAGGGAGACTGATTTGAGTAATAATAAATCTGATCTCCCACACAGCTTGCCTGCTGTCTAGGCATCGGGCAAGGAGAACCCATTGGGCAGTTACAAAATGAAGATCAGAAGTTAAGAAAATTGATAGAATAGAAATCAAAAGAAAAAATAGAGTAAAATCAAGTAGACCAAAAGCTAGTTCTTTGACATTTCAATGAAAATGATAAATATTTGGCCAGACTGAACAAGAAAAAAAAGACATTTACCAATATTCAGAAAGGAGAGATGTGGCATCAATACAGATGCTACAGATATTAAAAGGATAAAGAAATGTTACAAAAATCTTCATGGAAATGAATACAAAAGTTAGGTGAAACTGAAAATGTTCTTGAGTTTCATCTAACTCAATATATACAAGATATATACAATATATACAAATATATACAAGAAAGGCTCAGAAAAATGAAGAGATTACATGAATAGCCATATACATACATGAAAACTTATAATTTAAAATCTTCCCACAATGAAAATTCCATACCTAGGTTGCTTCAAGGGTAAACTCTTATTAAACAGTTAAGAATAAATACCAATCATACACAAAATCTTTTTTAATAAGTAAAAAAAGCAAATACTTTCCAACCTATTCTATGATGCCACAATACCAACATCAGATAAGCAGTATAAGAAAATGGCAGACCAATCTCTCTCACCAACATAGATGCCAAAAATCCTAATTTCAACTTTGGCCTTTAAAGTCAAACAATATTTAAAAAAAAGATAACAATCATAACCAAGTGCAGTTCCCAGTAATGTCAGGCTGATTTAACATTCAAAAGTCAATGTAATTCATAATGATAGATGCAGGAGGCAGATAAGGGTACCTGCACAGGGTCTAGCCTAAACATGCCCATGGGGAAAAATTCCGTCCCTTAACACATTTGCAGTAAGGGAAATAAATCAACGTGGAGTGGCTCAGACTAAAGGCCAACCTGCATACTGGGAGAATGAGGTGGAGCCACCAGGAATTTGCATCTTATGCAGTGGGGAGGAGCCAGTCCTCTTCAGCTCATATGTGGTGGCCTAGTATTAAATCTGTGAGGTGGAAGCCTGTTGGCAGGACCCCCTTTTTTTTGACCCCCTCTTTTTTGCTGAGAGCTTCTTTTTAATAAATTCTGCTCTCCTCACCTTTCAATGTGTCCATGTGCCTAGTTTTTCCTGGTTGTGAGACAAGAACCTGGGTTTTAGCTGAGCTATGGAGTAAAAAATCCTGCATCAGTAATATTTGCAAACTAAAAAAGAAAAGCCACGTGACTGTCTCAATTGATGCACAAAAAGCATCTGACAAAACTTAACATCTACTCCAAATAAAATATCTCAGCAAATTAGAAATAGAAGAGAGCCTTTACAACATGATAAAGCACATCTACAAAACATCTACAACTCATATCTTGATTACTGGTGAAAGACTGAACACATTCTCATCAAAAAAAAGAGTTCTCAATTGCCAAAGCTGGAAAAATTTGAGAAATTAAACACATAACATAGTATTGGATGATAACCCAAAATATAAATATGTGTGAATACATTCTGATACAAAGAAATGATTAAACAAATAGGAGAGAAGAGACAAATCTCCTGTACACAAGAACTCAATTTACTTATACTTCTGTGAACCCAAAAGTATCTGAGACAGAGCTCAATCAGTTTAGAAAGTTTATTTTGCCAAGGTTAAGAATATGCTCGTGACACAGCCTCAAAAAGCCCTAACATTGGTTTTATACATTTTAAGGAGACATGAGGCATTGATCAGTATATGTAAGATGTACATTTGTTCAGTCTGGAAATGTGGGACAACTTGAAGCAGGGGGAGAGGGCTTCCAGGTCATAAGTAGATAAAAGACAATTGGTTGCATTCTTTTGAGCCTCTGATTACCCTTTCACTGAATACACAATTCACATGTGAGAGGTAGAAAAATAGTCACTTATGCCTTAGTCTGGCTTAGTGAAACAGAAGGGCAGAGGAAGCAATCAGAGATGCATTTGTCTCAGGGGAGCAGAGGGATAACTGAGTTCTCTGTCCTTTTTCCACAAGGAATATCCTATGCGCAAATTGTGAGGGAGCTTTTTTTTAATCATTGTAGCTATCTTATTTAGTAATAAAATGGGAGGTAGGTTTGCCTGACACAGTTCCCAGCTTGACTTTTCCCTTTGGCTTACTGATTTTGGGGTTTTGAGATTTATTTTCCTTTCATACTTCCTTTTTTAAAGAGATATAATTCCCCACCCTTAAGTATGGGCTACACTTAGTGACTTGCTTCTAAAGTACAATGTAGAAATGGGGGAAAATGTGACTTTTCAGTGGCAAAAACTGACAAACACTTTTAGCCAGGCAATCAGGTAAACACCATCAGTGGGAATTCACGTTGATAGGGATCTTCCCTTTATAAGCAAGTTTGAGAATGGTACTTTAACTCTGTAATTGTATTCTAAAAAAAATCCTTATCCCCAGTGTAACCATATGAAAATCATCAGGAAAACAAAATGAAGGACCTTCTCCAAAATACTTGACCAGTATGCCTCCTGTCAATATCATAAAAAAAAAATTGAGAAACAGTCATAGCCTGGAGTAATATAAAAAGACATAGCAACTAAATATAATGTGATATCCTGTATTGGATCCTGGGCAAATCAATTTAGCAAAAACTAATGAATTACAAATAAAGTATACAGCTTAATCAATAAAGGAAAAAGTAACAAACTACTAATACATTCAACATAGATGTGTCTTATCTGAAATTCTAGAAAAGTTGTAACCGCAGGAACAGAAAATAGAATAAGGATTGCTAGGGGCCAGAGTTGGGGAGTAGGGATTGACTGCCAAGGGGCACACTAGATGACTTTTTAGTCATAGAAATGTTCTATATCATTATTATGATAGCAGTTACTAGCCTGCATATTTGTCAAAATTGGTGAGATTTGAATGTAAATTAGAACTCAATAATGCTATTTTAAAAATAACTTCTTTGGCTGGCATGGTGGCTCATGCCTGCAGTCTCAGCACTTTGGGAGGCTGAGACGGGCAGATCACTTCAAGTCAGGAGTCCAAGACCAGCCTGGCCAACATGGTGAAACCCTGTCGCTACTAAAAATGAAAAATTAGCCAGGCATGGTGGCGTGTGCCTGTAATCTCAGGTACTCAGGAGGCTGAGGCAGGAGAATCGCTTGAACCCAGGAGGCGAAGGTGGCAGCGAGCCAAGATCATGCCACTGCACTCCAGCCTGGGCAACAGAGCGAGACTCCATCTGAAAAAAAAATAAATAAAAAATAAAAAGAACAAATTTTTCAAAAAAAATAAAAAGTAACTTCCATTGTCTTTAGGCCCCTTAGCATTTAGTCAGGTTCACAGCCCCATCTCAAAAACTAGTATCAACACAATGTGGTAAGCATGCTAATAGAAGTGTGACATATCATTACAATATTGAAGATAGTTTCCTGACACAATTGTGGGAATGGAATCTCAGGGAAATCTTCCCAGAGACTCTGAAAGGGATTTTATTGTCCCATCTTTTTGCATGTTTCATGGGTGGCCAACTTATTCCTGAAAGAAGTTCTGTTCTCTTTACATGACAAACCTACTTTAATAGAATATGAGGTACCTGGTATTTTATGTTACTATACGTGACCTCAGCCAGAAATTAGTTATGTGTTAGCATCAGAAATTTTCATTCATTTCAACACAGGACATTGTTAAAGGAGGATGGGACTTTAAGAATGTGGGAAAAACCCTGCACAGCAAGAGGAAGTTGCTCTTCCAAGTTCATGAAAACAGAATTAAGCTTGTAAGTTTATCACTCTCTCAAATGTTCTGTCAGCCCCAAGGATATTCTTTCTTGGAATATACTTATGTGATTTTTTTTTTCCATTTTTCCCCTATTACCTTCAACCACGCAATAGCAGCTGGTTGCAATGACCATGTTGAAACTCGGCAGATTATTCTCAACTGAAATATCCAGTCTTGATTTTGGACTCTTCTGCCTGGTGCTTTGTGCCTTTTACTGGCTCTTTCTCATGAGAATAAATATATTTGCTTTCTTCACACATATAAAACACTGCTTCTTATTTTTGCCAAAGATACAACCATCCCCTTTAATTCCCCAGGCTCACATTATTGGAATAAATTTTTAATCCTGTCTCCCTCTTGATCTCCTATCCAATTCATCATCAAGTCTTTCCAAATCCCTTACCCAAGTATAAGCTCACATTTCTCATATCTGTACTCTTAAGATGACCCTCCTTTTCGTACCCTTATCCACCCTCTGTTCTAAAACACCCTTTATACAACTGCTATAACACCTTTAAATATCTTTTCACTGACACCTCTTTTCTATGTAAACATCTATACTTCCCATTTTCTGCTATAATAAATTCAAACCTCCGTGTTCAACATTCAGTGCCTTATAAAAACTTCTTCTCTATATATCTTATGTTTCAAGAAAATTTGTTTGCTTTTCCACATTTAGAGTTTACTGTGCACTAATTGTCAGATTTAGTTCTTAGAATAACTATAAAATAGAAACTACTATCATATCCATTTTACAGATGAGGAAACTAAGAAACAAAAAAATCAGAGTAACTTGCCAAAGATTATGCAATTTACAAGTAGCAGAGTTACTACTTTATTCCAGATCATTTTGACTCCAAAGCCCATACTCTTAACTATTAAGCTGTACTGTCTCCACATCATACATCTCACTCTGTGGGTACCATATCCTCCACTAGAATCCCTCTTCTTTCCATTCACATCTCACATGTTAACTTTCTCCAGGTTGGCTTTAATTGAAATAGTCACCCAGTGATATTCGTGGTTCTTATTTTTAGCCTTATATACCACATCTGTTTGCTTTTATAGATGATCTGAAAAATTGCAACTTTGAGAATTATGTATGTCTTACATAGCCTATATCCCCAGCACCTAGCAAAGTCCCTGGAGTATTGAACATGATCAATAAATATCTACTGAATGAAATATGAAAATACAGCAAAGAATGAAAAGTTTTTCATTTTTAGGAGCCCCTGGGTTCTGTATCTTTGAATCTTCTAAGTGGTTGTATACTTCTCTGTACACAACAAAGATTCAGTAAAGGTAAACTAATAGTTCACTATGCTCTTTGTATTTTAAATGTGCTAGTGCACATAGATGCTATTTTTTTCTGTAAAAACACCTTGAAGTTATCATTTGGGTTCTCTTGGAGTTTTCCTCTTTAAATCACGAATGTGCACAGGTTAGACAAGCAATGTTTGCATATGAAAATGCATTCAGAGGCTGGAACTACTTTTCCTCAGACCCAACAAATGCAAAGTTTTGGTATCTTAGAATACATGGGAAAAAAACAAAACTGAAAAAAAAGTCAAAAATTAGTTGAACACATGAGCAACAGGAAGTCATTTGACATTTATGAGTACTGTCCTTTTAAGTTCCACTGTGATGGCCACCTTTACTGCTAATAGGGACACATTTTAAAATATATGCCTGAATAACAAGAAACGTAGCAGGGGGAAAAGGAGAGATGATAGTTTGCATTTACATAGCATTCTACCCCTCCCATGATTTCAAAATCATTTTCTTTTTCTACCCTAAACAACAAAAGCCAAGAGAGTTATTATCCCAATTTTACTTACAATGTTATCTAAACACTAAGATTAAATTATCTTTCCAAAGTGATTGGGCCAGTAAGTAATACAGCTGGGACCAGGAATCAGGCTTTCTGAATCCCAATCCAATATTCTGACATATTTGAATGTTACTGCTCTAGTAGCCAATAAATTATTCACAATGGCTTGCTTTGTGATCTGGGGTATATTTGTTAAACAGTGCTACCACCTGCTGGTAAGTTTTCCAATAATACACATTATAGTAAATTCCAAAATAGCAAATATAAATAAATAAGACAAGAAATAAAATTTATTACAACTACACTTACCCACTGCATTATCTAATTGTCATTCCTACTGTGCTTATTGTATCTGCTTAGACACCTTTATGAAGTAGCCAAATTAATCTTGCCAGATTAAGTGTCCAAACATTTATATCTCCTCTCAAGAACTTGTAATTAATTTTGTCTGCTTTCTAGAATGTATATATCTTGGAATGCATTTTACTGATTTTTAAATCAACCATTAATCCTGAAACTTGCGTGCACATAAGAATCACCTGTTAGTGGGATACTTTTCAAATGTAGATTTCTGATTTTCTCTCCTGAACATTCTCTCACTGTGGACGTGGAGTCAGAAAAAAAAAGTTCTTTTTAATGAGAACCCCAAGTTTTTCTCATAATAAGGAAAGTTACAAAATTCTGACTTAAACAATTTGTCTTGGCTCTACCCTTAGTTGGCTCTATGAGTTTGATCAAAGAACTTTTCCAAAATTCAGTTCTTTGTGAGAAAAATGCATGTATTGTAGCAGAATCCAATCACTATATATTGTCTAAGAACTTTCCATTCTGGGCATACTCTTTCCAAATAAAAACATTTTTTGAATATCCATAAAATTAATCTATAGAAGATAAATACATTTATGATAACTGAATTTTCACAGATGAGATAATTGGAAAAAAACTGTTTTATTGATTCAGCAATGTTGCACTTTCAATCTAGCATCCCTGTATGGTGAAAGAGTTATTAAAAAAAATTAAAATAAAGGGAAAAACAATTGCCAACATCAGTGATTTGGGAACATAAGAATTAAGGCATTTTCATACTACATGTTTTCTCATAATCCTTTATCCACTCTGAGTCTAATTAAACAATGTCAGAGCAGAAAGATAACAACCACTAGAAACTGTAAGATATTCCTGGCTATAATTCCAATAGTTAACAGCCTCCAGATGCTGAAATCCAGTGTCCCACAGTCGTAAGAAGAAAAACCAGTAAAAGATTAGCCTTACTTGGGAGAGTGTTGGGTGCGTAAATGAGTTATGTTAGAAGGGAATGGAGTCTGATTCAGAACAGGCTGACCTGAGGAAAAAGATGAAGCAATTAAGGTGTCTTGCTGACCTATTCTCTATCCCATCTTTAACTTGTAAAGCCAATGCTGGCAACATAAAAGATCCTTCTGGTGAGTGAAACCATCTGCAACTCAGTAAAAATAAAGGACAAGAATACACAAACTCTGTGAATTCTACTTCCCACTCCTTTGTCCTCAGACTCACCAGCACTTAATAGCACATGGAGAGCTAAGCCTTCCATGTGGGAAATAGGCAGGCCCTCAGGAACAGGCTGCTCAGGTCTGAGGCAGTTAGGCTGGAATTGACTATGCCACTTAGCGCTGAAAATTTTTTTGTTTCATAGATATGCCTTCACATGGTCATTAAAAATCCTCGTCATCTCTTTATAAGGCTAGACATCTCTGGCCACTGTTGTACAATTTTAAAGATGTCCTTTAGTCTAACTAGATTTTACCTATGAGAGAATGTAAACTATGATAAAATAGCAAAGCTGAAACTGAGAGTTTCACAGGGCAGGTAAACTGATTATTTTTTCCAATTGACTGAAGGACTCCACTGAACTGCTCTAAGTAAAGTGGCAATAGAGTACAATATACTTTGAAACCAGGCTGTGTTCACTTGGAACATCAAACTGCTTCCCTGTCTGGGTGGGAGTGGTGCCCTGGGATTCCTGGATGACAGTAATTCCCTGGGTGTGCATCACATCAAACTCAAGGGAGTTAATTTAATTATTTGGTCCAAAGTACTACAATGCAAGAAAAAAAATCTCTCCATTTGTACAAAGAAGGGAAAAGTATCTTTTTTCATTTCTCTGCTGATTATATGACAGGTATCTGAATTCAGAGATGATACATAGGTATTTCTAATTGAGTGAATATAGGCATTGATTATATAATGCCTATTTTTAAATCGTTCCACAGATCTGCTGTCTCACCTTGAGTAGCATTAAATTTGATGAAGCCAGATACCTAGGAATCTGTCTCTATTCTTCTGTTCTTGCTCTCGCTTCCAAAGTTCTCTAAGATTCTAAGTTTTACTTCCAAGTATATTTGAATCTGTTCAGTTTTCTCCATGCCCAGTGCAATCTAGTAGCTGAAATCTCTGTCATATCTAACCAAGTTTACTAAAATAGTCAGCTAAATTTTTTCCTGCCTCCAATCTTGCCCCTCTCCAGTTAATCTTCTATTCTAAAACCACAACATTCTTTCTAGAATGCTAGATATATGTTTATAATATTTTCTGCTCCAATTGAAATCCTTAAAGTCCTTGCTATCTTCCTTAGGAGTTTGCTATTCAAAGTGTGGTCCATGGACAGGCAGTGTCAGCCTCATCTAGGAGCTTATTAGAAATGCAGAATATGGGTGGAGTGGAGGGGATGGGGGAGGAGCTCTAGGTTTTCGTCATGCAGGAATGAACTAGAAAATGAACTACTATTCAAAAAGCAGTGCACAATATTGTAGGCAGCAACCTCAGACCCTATTAAATACAGGCTATGGCCCATCCTTTCCTGGGTCTGTGGTACCAGAATCCCATCTATGATCATCTCCATGTTACTGGGGCAGGTTTAATAAATTTAAGTCTCTGTTCTATATTTATTTGCACTCAGAAAGTATTCTGCCTTTCTAGTGCCACAATCTCCATTTCCTACCACACCTAACCATGTTCCCAGTGTCTTATCATACAGCACAGTTCCAGCACTAAAATGCCTTTGGAGAAAGAAAGAAAATCAAAAAGACTCAATCTGATTTTAAGCAGGCTGAAAACACATGTGAAAAACAAAACATCCCTGCAGAAGTCAATAGCCATAACATAGCTGGTATGGCCAGTTTCCTCACTACTGCTATTTACACAGAAGCTGACAACATTCCTGACAAAAGAGATAGGCTTTATTTTATGTTACTCATAAGAGGAGATGACATGGTAAGAGCCCTTCTAATAACCCTTCATATAGAAACACACCTTTCAGAAGCAATGCACCTCTGAGAAGGAGAAAGTGTGAATAAAAGAATAGATTCCCCTACAGTAAAATTATGGGACTTTTAAGGAAAACATCAATTTGTATGATGTGGCCTGCGGTAAAGGCCTGCAAGGGAAAGTGGCACAGCACAAACCCTTAGGAGGATTTCAGAGCACACCTTTGCTTTCACAGAGTTACTGTGAAAGCAAGAGTATGCTCTAAAATCCTTCTGAGGATGAAGATAACATTATAAATAAATATGAGCAAAGAGATACTATGGTTTAAGGCAGTGTCTTAAAGTTGAAGAAGACAAAGAGATCTTGAAGTCAGGTGCTGGCATAGAAATGAACATGGTTAAGAAAAAAAATAGATATAAGGCTGCCCCCCAAATCCTCTCAATGAAAAAGCCAGGGATGAGGTTCAGTTGGTAAAAAGCCCAAAAGAGCATGAAGTTAAAAGTGTGCAAGTCTATGAATGTCAAGCAGTTCCAGCAGGAGAGGTAACTCCCCTTCAGCATGGAAGCGACCTGAGCCTACCATTCAATGCCCAGAAGCACCTCAGTGATGGGAGAAAGCCAGGCTCCCCAGAGAAACCCTGTCCCTCACCAACAGAGCTGGTGCAGTCCAAAAAAGTTGACTTTATTGGACTAAAGTGATTGAATGTGATATGAGCTGGACTGAGAAGCCACATCTAATAGAGCCTTGTGTTTATGCAAATCTGAAAAGGGTGATGAAGATGAGGAACTCTGTGAAGATGAGGAGCCCCATGTAGTTGAAATGTGTCATGTGGATAAAGAGTATGATGCACATGAAAAGCATGCCATAGATAATAAAGAAATAATGGCAAATGGTGTCATCTGCCCTGAGAACATCTGTCCCTTGCCTTCCCAGCTGGCTCAGGCCAATAAAGTTGTAAAAGTGATCCAATGTGATATGAGTGCCTCTGAGAAGGACCATCTCATAATAGCATCTCAGTGATCACTGTGGTTGAAGAAGATTCAATGCTAGACAGCCCTGTAACAGGGCAGACACAGAAGAGTAAAAAGGGCTCAGTTCAAAAGGCAATCAAGAGTGGGAAACACAGTATAGAGGAAGAAGAAATGATCACGAAAGAAGAAATTGAGGAAGTCAAGGATGAGAATTTCATAAACTTTACAAAGATTTAAAAGACTGTGAAAAGCAAGAAGCTGGAAGCTTTTGTCATCTCCCCAATTCAAAAGACAATATATGGGTGGAAAAGTCCTACACTGAACATGTTGTTTCCTGAGAATTTAGAAGACTGTGATGTGGAAGGGAATGCTGAAGATGACAGAGTATGCCATTTTGAAGAAGTTAATGCACAGAGTTCTGTGATTCTTCACTAGGGTAGTCTTTATCCAGAGATTGGCAGGGTGATAAACTAAAGTGTCCCAAGAACTCTCTCCCTCCCTGATACATCATCAGGCATGCCAGAAAGAAGAGCAAGTTGAATAATAGTGCATATGAGAGTATCTATATGGTTTAAGAGATGAACAGAACACAGAAGGACTGCTGTGAAATCACTCATGGCAGCCTCCAGAAGGAACTCACCATGGCCAAACAGGAGGGCTTGCAGTCTGAGACAGTCTCTCCCAAATCACTGCAATGTAATTGTGAGAGGTCTAAAAGCAAGGTGCCTGGAAAGCTAATAAATAAGCAAAGATTTGGCCTAGACACTGAGGAAATTTAAGAAATACCCAGTAGATAGACAGGAGACAAATTGCTGAGTTCCACCTACAAGGAAGACTTGATTCATGCATATGTCATGATGGGAAAGAAGATTTTTCATTTGAGCTAACAAAACTCTGGTATATACCAACGAACAAGTTAGGAAATAGGACATGTAAAACTTTCTGAACTAGAAGTTTTAAAACAGCAAACAGAAAAAAAAAAGCAGAATATTAAGCTTCATTCCAAACCTCCTGAATTAGAATCTAATCTGCATTGTAAAAATATTCCTAGTGAGTTTGAATGCACATTAAAGTCGAAGAACCACTACATTAGGGTAAAATCCAAATTCCCAATTCCCTTACATGGCTGACAAAGACCTTCACAAACTAGCCCCCACTTACCTTTCCTGTTGCCTCTCTTAGCAACTCTCATCTATCCAATTTACCATGATGCTTCCTTCCATTTAGGTTTTCAAATGTCTATTTCTTTTCCTGAACACTGTCCCCCAAGCCACCACCCCAACTTCTTCCTTGCTAATCCCTACTCATTCTTTATTCTCCTAAGAAATTCCCCTGGTAGACTGAGATAGGTGTTTCAACTAGGTACTTTAATGACACCCTAATCTATTATACAACTTCTCACACTATTGTAATTGTCTATATCTTCCCAAAGACTAAGTATTCTAGAAATAGCAGTTTTGTCTGTTGCTGCATACACAACACAAAAGAAATCACACATATTAAGTGCACAATAAATACTTATATAATGAATAAGGGGGAAAAATACCCAATTACCTAGTTAATTTTTTTTTTCCTGCCACTATGCAGGAAATTTTGTATTTTTTCAACTTCCAAGAAACCTAGTTTTGGAAACCCAGGCTGAGTGTAGTGAAAAGATGTATTCAGACAGTTGCTTGAACAGTTAGGGAGGAGGAAGCAATCCAAAAGGCAATGTCTCAGAAAGAAAATAAATGCAACTGAACAGGAAATTGTTAATCTAAAGGTGACAGTCAGTAGGGAAGACACTGAGTAAATAAGGTGGGAGCAAGATGCTTTGAAGTAGAGAAAAATGTGGAAATATGACTAAAAAAGTCACTTCTAGAAGGAAATCTGCAATCTTCGGAATTGAGAGTTCAAGAAGGAGTAAATACAGCACCCAACTGTTCAGAATATTATGCTTTTTTGTTCCCTTTCAAGGACATTTCTTCCTCCTCTCTCCTTTGTTTCTTTCATCTAGAAATAATTCTTACTTAGAAAGGATTTCACACTCCAAGTGATGAGATCTGCATTTTTAAAATGCTGTTCTACTCTATATAGCTGCTATATGGAGAATGAAATAGATGTCCAGAGCAGAAACTAGGAAGCCAACGACAGTAAACCAAAAAGCAACTGTAAAAGCCTGGACAGAGACAGTGGTAGTGAAGGTAGAGAGGATGGAATGCATTTGAGTGATATTAGAGAGGCAGAGTTGATGAAATGAATAATGAACTAAAATGTAACCTTCCTGGCTATTTTTTAAATATTTTAATACCTGATTATATTCAACATATTGCTAAGAAAATTGCAAGTGGTTAACTTCAATATAATTACATGAATACTACAAAGAAAGTAGTGTTTGTGCTACATCACTATTCACCTTGAGATTTAACCAGGAAATTACTTTCTAAAAATTAAATCCCTGATACATAATACTTTGACTATAAATAAGCAGAATCTAACCTAAATATCTTATGGCTGGATTTCATCTTCTAAATCAGTTTTCCTATCTTTTATTACTATGATACAGTAATAGTAAATTTGATTTAGGACTCTAAGCTCCATCTTGGAGATTCTTTAGAGAAATCCTAAGTCTCTTGTATATTTCAGAAAAAAATAAATTTCTTAGCCTAACTTCAAAGGCATTCTAGAAATAAAAGGAGGTTCTGTCCAGGAAAATAAGTCCCAATAAACTAAGGCATAACCATCCTGTATAGGCTATTGTTCTACTAGGTACGACCAAGGTCTGGTTAACTCAAAACTACTTATTACTTAGCAGAGTAGCAAAGGTTTAGAGTCCACATCATTTTGCTTTAGTGTTTTATACTGCCAAGAAAAAGTGTTAAAACATACATGTACTTACAAGCACAGCCAACACTATAATCTGCTATCTTTAATATTTAAAGAAATAAATAATATATAAGAAGTAGGAAAGATATAATTTCCAAATAAAACAGATTCCTTTAAGTTAAATAAATTGAGCTTAAAAACACACATACACAGTAACACGAACCTCACTGCAGGAGGAAATTCTGCTGCTAGCTGTGACTATGTAACTAGTACCAGACCAGCCTTTCACCTATAAATGATGATGAAAGTGGAAAACATATGTGAGATGACTGTTCGGAGGCATAAAACCGTTATGGCTGGATGACAGATAGTGCTTAGATAACTGGTAGCTCAGGACTACAATCTTTGAAAGAAAAGAAACTCATGAGGTAAGCCCTGCCATTATGCTGGCTCTGTCTGAAGAAAATTTTCTAACTGCAATGCAATAAACTAGAATCCAAAGTTTAGGCTTTCTGGTTCAGAGGTAGTTCTGCTGAATTGAAGAGGCAAACATCAGAGTTCCGAGAAGCATAGAAAGCAGAATACGTAAAACACAGCCATCTGTGTAGAGGTCAAATTCTTGGTCAAGGATGTACTATGCACATGCAGAGCAACACTACAAAAGGCTGACCAGAGAGTAGCTTCCACAGGGTAGAAAATGTAACAGAGATACTAGAGGTCAAGAAGTTCTAGGAACCTCTAGAAGTATGGCTCAGCAGTAGAAAGACCTTAGGCACACCTCCTTAACACGTTAATACTATACACATTCAGCTCCGACCAAAAGCCAATTTTGGGAGTAAGGACCAAGCCCTAGATTAAGGCCTACATTAATTTACCCTGAAACAGATTGAAGCCAAGTCCTGAAATATCTGCAAAGAAGATACAGTAGGAGAGAGGGAAAGATGGCCCACTAGACACAGCCAGGTGGAATAGCTGCCACCCAGGGGCCGAGATGACTGGCACACTCCTAACAGGTGTCCAGAGGGAAGACACAGAAGCTGGGAGTCCTGCACAGGGCTACCACACACCAGGACTCATTACTGGCCCCCAAAAGCTTCAGGGAAATACGTGAGTTTAACTGGCAAGGAGTAACCCACTCTTGCCATAGGCCTCTGGAATCCTGGAAAGAGGCCTTGACCACCATGAACACTCAAGTTGACAGGGAGAGCTGCTTAAAGAAGTGATAGGGGCAGCAAACCAGCTGATGTGGAGCCCAGAGGGTTTGGTGCAGGAGCGTCTGTAGTGGAGCATGGACAGGGACACCCATTCCCCTAGGCTGAACTTGCTCCCATAGGAGACGCTAGCCCTAGAAGAACTGTCAGACCTGAACTCTGCAGGTCAGTCTTGCACATCAGATGGGGCTGGCCTGAACTGAGTACCCCCTATCCTCCTGGCCTCTCTCAGGGCCCTAGCCTGGCTGTGCCTGCTTGCAGGGCAGCCTTGAGTGCCATAGGGGCCCATATCATAGTTCCTGCACTGGCAGACTGTGACTGGCAGAGAGCTCCACTGGGACAGCCCCCTTGGCCAGGCACCAGCCTGCCTGCTCCCTCCCCACACTGCAGCTTCCCCCAGGCCTGCAGCAACCCCCTACATTGCTTTGCCATAATGTGTTTCCAGACTGGTTTTGCCTTCCTTGCCCCACCAGCACACAGATGTACGTGCACCCTGCCCTGCTGCTGCTGCAGCAGGAGTGCAGTCCACTCCCCACACCGTGCCCATGCCAACCACCATTGCAGTCAGAGCCTTGGTGGGCACAAAGCCAGCATCCCTGCCCCTGCTAGTGCCCCACCCTTGTGCTAACACTGCTGCTGGAGTGAAACTAGACAAAAAGAACAGCAGCCCCTCCTCTGCCTTGAGCAACCACCTCTGCCTGCAGTGCACAAAGAATACAACCAGTCTAGCACCTGCCAGTGCCCCATCCCCATGCCAACATCATCCACCAGTGCAACTGTACACACAGTCACCAGCAGAAGACCCCCACCCCCAGCTGTGCTGCCTCCCTTATTGTGATGAATGCCAGCATGGAGGCAGGCAACCAAACATCCTCCAGAACCCTGTCACAGCCAACAAATATGCACCTCCATGTGCTGCCACTGGCACATGCAAACAAAGATAGATCCTGCTGTCACTACACTATATAATGCTTGGCTGACACCAGCTATTAGAGTGTAGTAAGAAGTAGTCTGAGAGCACCCTGGCCCACCCAGCCCAGTGGATTCCTAACCTCAAGAAACCAGAGAACAAAGTTGGGGCACAAGTCCAGAGTTAGGGCACACAGTCCAGATGTTGGGAACCAAGCCTTGACCTCCTAAAATCTTTCAGAAATGAAGGCAGTTGGCTGAATCTGCCTTATACCTTAAAGTTTGATTGGATAACGGGGCACCAAATATGATAAAAGAAAAAAATCCAAAGGTCAGCAACTTCTAAGACTGAAGGAACATCAGCCTACAAAGATGTAAAAGAACAAGCACAAGAACGCTAACAACTCAAAAAGCCAGACTACCATCTTTACTCCAAAAAATTGCATCACATCTCCAGCAAGGGTTCTGAACCAGGCTCAGATGGTTGAAATGACAGAAATAGATTTCAGAATATGGATAGGAAAGAAGATCATTGAGATAGAGTACATTGAAACCCAATTCAATGAAGCTAAGAATCACAATAAAACAATGCAGGAGCTGAGAGACAAAATAGCCAGTATAAAAAAATGGTAACCAATATGATAGAGCTGAAAAACACACTACAAGAATTTCATAATGCAATCACAGGTATTAATAGCAGAATAGACTAAGCTGAGGAAAGAATCTCAGAGCTTGAAGGCTTTCTGAAATCAGACAAGAATAGAGAAAAAGTAATGAAAACGAATGAACAAAACCTCCAAGAAATGCAGAATTATGTAAAGAGACCAATTCTATGACACATTGGTGTCCCTGAAAGACAGTGTAAGCAATTTGGGAAACATATTTCAGGATATAATCCATGAGAACGTCCCCAGCCTAGCTAGAGAGGCTAACATTCAAATTCAGGAAATGCAGAGAACCCAAGTAAGATACTTCATAAGAAGATCATCCCCAAGACACATAATCAGATTCTTCAAGGCCAAAACAAAAGAAAAAATATTAAGCCAGGTACAGTGGCTCACGCCTGTAATCCCTGCACTTTGGGAGGCCTAGGCAGGTGGATCATTTGAGGCCAGGAGTTCAAGACCAGTCTGGCCAACATGGGGAAATCCCGTCTCTACTAAAAATATAAAAATTACCCAGGTGTGGTAGCATGCACCTATAATCCCAGCTACTGAGGAGGCTGAGGCATAAGAATTGCCTGAACCCAGGGGCAGAAGTTGCAGTGACCCAAGATCATGCCATTGCACCCCGGCCTGTGCAATAGAGTGAGACTCCATCTCAAAAATAAATAAATTAATAAAATCAAAGGCCACTGGACAGAAAGGAAACGTCAGGTCATCCACAAAAGAAAGCCTATCAAACCAACTGATTTAAAGCAGACCTCTCAGCAGAAACCCTACAAGCCAGAAGAGATTGGGAGTCAATATTCAACATTCTTAAGTTCCAACCTAGAATTTCATATCTAGCCAAACTAAGCTTCATAAGTGAAAGGGAAATAAGACTCTTTTCAGACAAGCAAATGCTGAGTGAATGCATTACCACCAGATCTGCCTTACAAGTGCTCCTGAAAGCAGCACTAAATATGGGGGAAAAAAGACTGTCAGCAACCACTACAAAAACACACTGAAGTACATAGACCAGTGACAGTATAAAGTAGCCACATAAACAAGTCTGCCTAATAACCAGCTAACACTGTGATGATAGGATACTGTTAGCATTCAATATTAACCTTGAATGTAAACAGGCTAAATGTCCCCAATTAAAAGGCACAGAGTGGCAATGTGGATAAAGAACCAAGACCCATAGGTATGCTGTCTTCAAGAGACCCATCTCACATGCAGTGACACACATAGGCTCAAAATAAAGCAATGGAGAAAAATCTACCAAGCAAACAGAAAACAGAAAAAAGCAAAGATGGCAATCCTAATTTTAGACAAACAGTCTTCAAACCAACAAAGATAAAAGACAAAGAAGGGCATTACATAATGGTAAAAGGTTCAATTCAACAAGAAGACCTAACTATCCTAAATATATATGCAGCCAACACAGGAGCACTCAGATTCATAAAGCAAGTTTTTGGAAACCTTCAAAGAGACTCAGACTTCTACACAATAATAGTGGGAGACTTCAACACCTCACTGAGAGTATTAAGCAGGTCACCAAGGGAGAAAATTAACAAAGATATTCAGGATCTGAACTCATCAATGGATCAAATGGACCTGATAGACATCTGCAGAACTCTCCACCTAAAAGCAACAGAATATACATTCTTCTCATTGTCACATGGAACTTACTCTAAAAATCAATCACTTTATCAAGCATAAAACACTCTTCAGCAAATGCAAAAAAACTGAAATCATAAAAAATCACTTTTTTGGACCACAGCACAATCACATTAGAAATGAAGACTAACATTTGCCCAAAATCATACAGTTGCATGGAAATTGAATAAAATTCTCCTAAATGATATTTAGGTAAATAATGAAATTAAGGCAGAAATCAAGAGAAGTTCTTTGAACGTAATGAGAACAAAGATACAGCATACCACACTCTCTGCGACAGAGCTAAGGCAATGTTAAAAGGGAAATTTATAGCACTAAATTCTCACACCAGAAAGGTAGAAAGATCTCAATTTAACAACCAACATCACAACTAAAAGAACTAGAGAACCAAGAGCAAACCAACTCCAAAGCCAGCAGAAGACAAGAAATAACCTAAATTGGAGTTGAACTGAAGGAGACTGAGACACAAAAACCCATTCAAAAGAAAAACAAATCCAAGCATTGTTTATTTGAAAAAAATAATAGTTTGCTAGCTAGATTAATAAATAAGAGAAAGAAGATCCAAGTAAAAACAATTAGAATCAACAAAGGGGATATTAGCACTGACCCCACAGAAATACAAATAATCATTAGAATATTATAAACACCTCTATGCACATGAACTAGAAAATCTAGCAAAAAAGGGATAAATTCCTGGACACATACATTCTCCCAAGACTGAGCCAGGAAGAAATGGAATCTTTGAACAGACCAATAACAAGCTCTGAAATTGAATCAGTAACAAATATCCTACCAACCAACAACAACAACAACAACAAAAAAAAAAAACCCCAAAAAAAAAAACCCCAGTGCTCAATGGATTCACAGCCAAATTCTACCGGATGTACAATGCACTGGTACCATTCCTACTGAAACTCTTCCACCAAAATTGAAGAGGGAGTCCTCCCTTACTCATTCTATGAGGCCAGCATCATCCCGATACCAAAACCTGGCAAAAATACCAAAAACAAAAAACAAAAAACAAAAAAAAAAACAACTTCAGGCCAATATCCTTGATGATCATCAACACAAAAATCCTCAGCAAAATACTGGCAAATCAAATCCAGCATCATATCAAAAAGCTTACCTACCATGATCAAGTAGGCTTTATCCCTGAGGTGCAAGATTGGTTCAATGTATGTAAATCAATACACATGAGTCATCACATAAACAGAACTAAAGATGAAAGCCACACAATCATCTCAATAGATGTGGAAAAGGCTTTCAATAAAATTCAACAGCCCTTCACGTTAAAAGCTCTCAATAAACTAGGTAGTGAAGGAAGATACCTCAAAATAAGAGCCATCTATGACAAACCCACAGCCAACATCATACTGAATGGACAAAAATTGGAAGCATTCCTCTTGAAAACTGGCGCAAGACAAGGATGCCCTCTCTCACCACTCCTTTTCAACATAGTATTGGAAGTCCTAGCCAGAGTAGTGCAAATACCTTCCAGTCCTTGCTGCAAGAGAAAGAAATGAATGGCATCCAAATAGGAAGACAGGACATCAACCTATCTCTGCAAATGACATAATTCTATATCTAGAAAATGCCATAGTCTTAGCCCAAAAGCTCCTTAAGGTGATAAACAACTTTAGCAAAGTTTCAGGATACAAAATCAATGCACAAATATCACTTATAAGTGGGAGCTAAATGACGAGAACACAGGGACACATAGAGGGAAAAAACAGACACTGCAGCCTACCTGAGGGTGGAGGGTAGGAGGAAGGAGAGGAATGTTTTCATAAACTAACAACAGCCAAGCTGAGAGCCAAATCAGGAATGCAAATCCCATTCACAATTTCCACAAAAAGAATAAAATATCTAGGAATGCAGCTAACCAGGGAGGTGAATGATGTCTACAAGGAGAACTACAAAACACTGGTCAAAGAAATCAATGATGACACAAACAAATGGAAAACTATTCCATGTTCATGGATAGGAAGAATCAATATCGTTAAAACAGTCATATTTCCCAAAGCAATATACACATTCAATGCTATTCCTATTAAAATATGAGTGCCATTCTTCACAGAACTAGAAAATAACTATTTTAAAATTCACGTGGAAACAAAAATGAGCCCTAATACCACAGGCAATCCTAAGCAAAAATAACAAAGCTGGAGGCATCACATTACCCAACTTCAAAGTATACTACAGGGCTACAGTAACCAAAACAGCATAATACTTGTACAGAAAAAGGCACATAGACCATTGGAACAAAATAGAGAGCCTAGAAATAAGGCCACCCACCTACAACCATCTGCTCTTTGACAAAATCTACAAAACAAGCCATGGGAAAAGGATGCCCTATTCAATAAATGGTGCTGGGATAAATGGCTAGCCATATGCAGAAGATTGAAACTAGACCTCTTCGTTACACTGTATATGAAAATTAATTCCAGATAGATTAAAGACATACACGTAAAGCCCCAAACTATGAAAACTCTGGAAGACAACCTAGGTCATACCATCCTGAACATGGGAATGGGCAAACATTTCATGGCAAAGACACCAAAAGCAATTGCAACAAAAGCAAAAGTTGACAAAGTTGATTTAAATAAACTTAAGAGTTTCTGCACAGCAAAATAAACTATCAACATAGTAAGCAGATAACCTACAGAATGGGAGAAAATATTTGCAAACTATGCATCTGACAAAGGTCTAATACCCAGCATCTATAGGGAACTTAAACACATTTATAAGATAAAAGCAACCCCATTAAAAAGTGGGCAAAGAATATGAACAGACACTTTTCTAAATAAGACATACCTATGGCCAACAAGCATATGCAAAAAAGCTCAACATCACTGATCATTAGAGAAATGCAAATCAAAACCACAATGAGATACCATCTAAAACCAGTCAGAATAGGTATTATCAACATGTCAAGAAATAAGATAATTGTGAGGTTGTGGAGGAAAAGGCATGCTCATACACTGTTGGTGGGGGTATAAATCAGTTAAACAGTGTGGCAATTCCTCAAAGATCTAAATGCAAAACTACCATTTGATCCAGCAATTCCATTACTGGGTATATATTCCAAAAGATACAATTTGTTCTGCCATAAAGACACACACACAAATATATTTATTGCAGCACTATTCACAATAGCAAAGACATGGAATCAACCTAAATACCCATTAGTGGTAAAATGGATAAACAAAAAGTGGTAAATATATACCATGGAATACTATGTGGCCATAGAAAAGAATGAGATTATGTCTTTTGCAGGTATGTGGATGGAGCTGGAGGCCAACATCCTTAACAAACTAATGCAGGAACAGAAAATCAAATACTGCATGTTCTCACTTATAAGTGGGAGCTAAATGATGAGAACACATGGACACATAGAGGGGAAGAAGAGACCCTGGGGGCTACCTAGGATGGAGGCTGGAAGGAGGGAAAGGATCAGAAAAAATAACTAGTGGGTACTAGGCTTAATACCTGGGTGACAAAATAATCTGTATAACGAACCTTCATGACACAAGTTTGCCTATATAACAAACCTGTACATATACTACTGAACTTAAAAAAAATCATGCCTTTAAAAATTACAATTAGGAGATATAATGTAACAGTTGACTACACTAGTAAGAGGAACTTGAGAAACACCTGGGTTTTCCAGAGATTTTCCCTAACAAAACATAAAAGTCAAGTCTACACAAGCCTAATGTGGTCAATTGATAAACTTATCTACACGCATGCTAAAAGAAAAAAAACAACAATCCAGAGTTTCTACAATGTTTCATCAACAATGTGCAGCACACATGGAAAAAAATAGAGACATATTCTGAGGAATAAACAAATTCATACGAAGTGCATTTTCTATTTTCTAGTTTCTCACTCATTAACCATTGCCAACCAACACAGAAGAGTTCTGTGACCAAATATGTGGGAATTTCTTCCGATACACCAAGCAAGCAATCAACTCTGCAGCAGACACCAGCTTGATGTTCTCAATTCAATTAAAAAATGGTCTACCTGGAGATAGCATCAGGTCTTATTGGTTGAGGACTCAGTTCCACAAGACCACCCCTTCCAGATGTCAGTCACAAGCCCAGGTATCTGGAACTCCTGACCAACTAGCTTCAAGATGGGATCCCTAGAACCCTTTCTGGGCTTAATTTTCTAGAGTGGCTCACGAAACTCTGGAACACTTACAATTACTAGTTAATCATAAAGAATGTTACAAAGGATATGGATGAAAATGCATAGGGCAAGGTATTGAATGAGGAGTGTAGAGCTTCCATGGCTTTTCTGGGCACACCACCTCCAGAAATCTCCATGTGCTCAGCTATCTTGATGAAGGCAACTAACTGAACCTTCATTCCCTCTCCTCTGCCTAGAGGTCAGGGATGGGGCTGAAAACTCAATGTTCTAACCATGCCTTGGCTTTGTGATGATGAGACTGCATTCTGAAGCCAGCCCAGAGCAGCCAGCCATCACTCAATTATTAACACACAAAAGACATCACTTTGGAGATCCTAAGGATTTTAGGAATTGTATGCTTATAAAGAGGATTGAAGACCAAATATGTATTTCACAATATTACACATACAAAAACCAAAATTTTGCTATATATAGTTAAAGAAGAAGTCTGGGCATGGTGTCTCACACGTGTAAGAAAATGAAAAAAAAAAAATCAGTCCATAGAAACCAACTCTAAAATGGCCAAGATGGTGAATTTGGCAAAGACTTTAGGATGAGTATTATAAAAATGCTCAAAGAACGAAAGAAAAATGTGCTCAAAATTTTTTAAAAATAGAATGAATAAACACATAGGAAATACGAGCTTAAAAATGAAAATTATAAAAATGAACTAGGAGAATTTTACTTCTGTCTATGGATGATTAAAGGCAACAGTAATTTCCCTTCCTCAATAACTAGAAAACCCCACAAAATACATAAAACAATTGATCTTAGATATTATAAAATAGCAAATGACTATTACTGTTATAGGTAGTGAGACAGGCATTAGCAGGGCAGGAGGAGGCTCTTCCCCCATCCACTAGAAATGTTGGGTGACGGTTCAGCAATTATCACATTGCCTCCCTAAAAGTAATAAATTGGCAGCTGGTTTCAGGGAGAGGCCATTTCCTGATGGTCCACACCTGTTGCACTAAAGTGTTAATTGAATGCAGATGCCAAAGAGAAGCAACTTCCCAGGCATGTGCATTAAGAGACAAAATGGCGGAGTATGACCTTCCAGAGGCATATGACCGGAAAAAGGAAGAAAGCCTCAGATAGACATGTGCACAACTTCCTAAACACACTGTGCATGCTCACCTGCCAAGGGTAAGGAGGACACTGCGCATGCAGGCAGTCCAGCCTAAGGGAAGAAACATGGGAAAGGGGCCAGCTTATAAAGTCCTAGGATCATGATTAAACATCACGCCTGTCCTTCAAGTCACCTGCTTGGGTCTCTTCCAAGCACACTTTCCTTTCTTTCCTATTCTAAAATCCAGAATCTACAATGAACTCAAACAAATTTACAAGAAAAAAACAAACAACCCCATCAAAAAGTGGGCAAAGCATATGAACAGACACTTCTCAAAAGAAGATATTTATGCAGCCAAAAGACACATGAAAAAATGCTCATCATCACTGGCCATCAGAGAAATACAAATCAAAACCACAATGAGATACCATCTCACACCAGTTAGAATGGCAATCATTAAAAAGTCAGGAAACAACAGTTGCTGGAGAGAATGTGGAGAAATAGGAATACTTTTACACTGTTGGTGAGAGTGTAAACTAGTTCAACCATTGTGGAAGTCAGTGTGGCGATTCCTCAAGGATCTAGAACTAGAAATACCATTTGACCCAGCCATCCTATTACTGGGTATATACTCAAAGGACTATAAATCATGCTGCTATAAAGACACATGCACACGTATGTTTATTGCGGCACTATTCACAATAGCAAAAGACTTGGAACCAACCCAAATGTCAAACAATCATAGACTGGATTAAGAAAATGTGGCACATATACACCATGGAATACTATGCAGCCATAAAAAATGATGAGTTCATGTCCTTTGTAGGGACATGGATGAAATTGGAAATCATCATTCTTAGTAAACTATCGCAAGGACAAAAAACCAAACACCGCATGTTCTCACTTATAGATGGGAATTGAAAAATGAGAACACATGGACACAGGAAGGGGAACATCACACTCTGGGGACTGTTGTGGGGTGGGGGGAGGTGGGAGGGATAGCATTAGGAGATATACCTAATGCTAAATGACGAGTTAATGGGTGCAGCACACCAGCATGGCACATGTATACATGTGTAACTAACCTGCACATTGTGCACATGTACCCTAAAACTTAAAGTATAATAATAATAAAAAAAAACTTCCACTCCTGCTCTGAAACTTGTCTTAGCCTCTTTTTCTGCCTTATGCCCCTCAGTCAAATTCTTTCTTCTGAGGAAGCAAGAATTGAGGTTGCTGCAGACCCAACAATTTGCCACCAATAACTCAGTTACTTCTTACCAGTAATATTATTCCTTAGCAAAGACAAACAAAGTAAGCCAGATAATTGTCAGAGCTTACAGCTTGGAGTCATTTCTATGAGACACCACAGAAAGGGGCAACCCTATCAGAGTCTGTTAGTTTTACTGAGTTACAGAGACAAAAATAAGAGTCCAGGGAGATAAAGATAGAATTTGTGGGTGAGAGTATTGGAGAAAACAGAGTTGGAGAGAGAGAGAGAAAGCATACGTGTGTGAGAGAGCACACACAACATGAATACATGATCACACTGAAATTCATATACAAATGGTCATAAATCTTTAATAATATATCCAAACTGGAAATAATCTAGATATCCATGAGCAGAAGAATAAACAAACTGTGATAAATTTCAAAGAAATACTACTCAGTAATAAAACATTAAACTATGATATATGCAAATGAACAAATTTCAAAAACATGCTAGGTAAAAGAAGCTAGATACAAAACAGCATATGTTTTATGATTCCAGTTATATGAAGATTTAGAACTGGCAATACTAAGATTGGTGGTTGCTTGATGATGGGGCAGGATGGTAGGTAGATTGACTGAAAAGGGAATCAGGAACTTTCCAGAGGTAATGGAAATATTCTGTCTTGATTGGAGTGATAGTCATATGAGTAAATAACATTTTTAAAAACTATGCACATAATGCAATTACCTCAATAAAGTTTATTTAAAATAAACTTTAGTTTTTCTTATTTTACTAGACAGTGGTAAAAACCAGTATAAATGTGTGATTTGCAATATAATAAGAAATATATATTCCATTTCTTCAGAAATGAAAGAGATAGATACTTTCTCAGAAAGCAATAGCTGAGGGATTTCATCACCACCAGACCTGTCCTACATGAAATTCTAAAGGTAGTCGTTCAAGCTGAAAGAAAAGGATACTAATTAGTCATACGAAAACAGCTAAAAGTACAAAACTCACTAGTAAAAATATACAAATTCAGAACACACTAATATAGTGATGGTGGTGTATAAATCTTTAGTATGAAGATTAAATGACAAAGCTAAAAATAACAGCTACAATAATTTTTAAGAAATAAACAATATGAAAAGATGTACATTGTGACATCAAAAAAAAAACCACAAGTGGGTAGAAAGAAAGTGTAGAATTCTTGTATGTGATCAAAGTTGTTAGCAGCTTAAAGTAGCCTATTACAACTATAGATCTTTTATGTAATCTATGGTAATCACAAAGCAAAAACTGATAGATACCCAAAAGATAAAAGGTAAGGAATCAAATCATACCATTAGAGAAAATCTTCTAATCACAAAGGAGGACAGTGAGACAGGAATAAAGGATCTAAAAAACAGAAAATAATTAACAAAATGACAGTAGTCAGTGTTTTCCTATGAATTTGGTGTAAATAGATTAAATTATCCAATCAGAAGAACATAAATAAAACATATGTTCATAGCTTTGAATAAATAATATTGTTAAAATATCCATACTACCCAAAGTGATCTACAGATCCAATGTAATTTCTAACAATATCCCAGTGACATTTTTTCACAAGTATAGTAAACTAAGTATCATGGCATTGGAATAAAAACAGATACATAGACTAACAGAACACAATAGACAACAGAGAAATCCACACATTTAAAGTCAATAAATTTTCACAGACACCAAGAACATACAATGTGAACAGAATAGTCTCTCTGACAAATAGTGCTGGGAAAACAAATATCCACACACAAAGCTGCTTTAGCCAGACTGCCTCTCTAGATGTCTCCTCTCTTGGCAGGGCATCTCTGAAAAAAAGGCAGCAGCCCCAGTCAGGGGCTTATAGATAAAACCCCCATCTCCCTGGGACAGAACACCTGGGGGAAGGAGCAGTTATGGGCTCAGCCTCAGCTGACTGAAACGTCCCTGCCTGGTGGCTCTGAAGAGAGCAGCGGATCTCCCAGCAGTGTTTGAGCTCTGCTAAGGGTCAGACTGCCTCCTCAAGTGGGTCCCTGACCCCCATGTCTCCTCACTAGGAGACACCTCCCAGCAGGGGCCAACAGATACCTCATACAGGAGAGCTCCAGCTGGCATCTGGCAGGTGCCCCTCTGGGATGAAGCTTCCAGAAGAAGGAACAGGCAGCAATCTTTGCTGTTCTGCAGCCTCTGCTGGAGATACACAGGCAAACAGGGTCTGGAGTGGCACTCCAGCAAACTCCAGCAGACATGCAGCAGAGGGGCCTGATTGTTAGAAGGAAAACTAACAAACAGAAAGGAATAGCATCAACATCAACAAAAAGGACATCCAGACACAGAAGCCCCATCCGAAGGTCACCAACATCAAAGAACAAAAGTAGATAAATCCACAAAGATGGGGAAAAACCAGCGCAAAAAGGCTGAAAATTCCAAAAACCGGAACGCCTCTTCTCCTCCAAACGATCACAACTCCTCACCAGCAAGAAAACAAAACTAGATGGAGAATGAGTTTGAGAAAGTGACAGAAGTAGGCTTCAGAAGGTGGGTAATAACAAACACCTCCGAGATAAAGGAGCATGTTCTAACCCAATACAAGGAAGCTAAGAACCTTGTAAAAAGGTTAGATAAATGGCTAACTAGAATAACCAGTTTAGAAAAAACAAATGACCTGATGGAGCTGAAAAACACAGCACGAGAACTTTGTGAAGCATACACAAGTATCAATAGCTGAATCGATCAAGCGGAAGAAAGGATATCAGAGATCAAAGATCAACTTAATGAAATAAAGCGTGAACACAAGATTAGAGAACAAAAGGATGAAAAGGAACAAACAAAGCCTCCAAGAAATATGGGACTATGTGAAAAAACCAAACCTACGTTTGATTGGCGTACCTGAAGGTGATAGGGAGAATGCAACCAAGTTGGAAAACACTCTTCAGGATATTATCCAGGAGAACCTCCACAACATAGCAAGACAGGCCAACATTCAAATTCAGGAAATACAGAGAATGCCACAAAGATACTCTTCCAGAAGAGTAACTCCAAGACACATAATCGTCAGATTCACCAAGGCTGAAATGAAGGAAAAAAATGTTAAGGGCAGCCAGAGAGAAAGGACAGGTTATGCAAAAGGGGAAGCCCATTAGACTAACAGTGGATGTCCTGGCTGAAACCCCACAAGCCAGAAAAGAGTGGGGGGCAATATTCAACATTCTTAAAGAAAAGAATTTTCAACCAAGAATTTCATATCCAGCCAAAGTAAGCTTCAAAAGCAAAAGAGAAATAAGATCCTTCACAGACAAGCAAATGCTGAGAGATTCTGTCATTACCAGGCCTGCCTTATAAGACCTCCTGAAGGAAGCACTAAATATGGAAAGGAACAACTGGTACCAGCCACTGCAAAAAGATACCAAATTGTAAAGACCATCAACGCTATGAAGAAATTGCATCAACTAACAGGCAAAATAACCAGCTAACGTCATAATGACAGGATCAAATTCCCACATGACAATATTAACCTTAAATGTAAATGAGCTAAATGCCCCAATAAAAAGACACAGACTGGCAAATTAGATAAAGAGTCAAGACCCATCGATGTGCTGTATTCAGGAGACCCGGTCATGTGCAAAGACACACATAGGCTCAAAATAAAGGGATGGAGGAATATTTACCAAGCAAATGGAAAGCAAAAAAAAAAAAAAAAAAAGAAAAAAAAAAGAAAAGCAGGGGTTGCAATTCTAGTCTCTGATAAAACAGACTTTAGGCTGGGTGTGGTGGCTCACGCCTGTAATCCCAGCACTTTGGGAGGCTGAGACAGGCAGATCATGAGGTCAGGAGATTAAGACCATCCTGGCTAACATGGTGAAACCCCGTCTCTACTAAAAATACACACACAAAAATTAGCTGGGCGTGGTGGCAGGTACCTGTAGTCCCAGCTACTCAGGAAGCTGAGGCAGGAGAATGGCATGAACCCAGGAGGCAGAGATTGCAGTGAGCCTAGATCGTGCCACTGCACTCCAGCCTGGGCAACAGAGCGACACTCTGCCTCAAAAATAAAAAAAAAAAGACTTCAAACCAACAAAGATCAAAAGAGACAAAGAAGGGCATTACATAATGGTAAAAGGATCAATGCAACAAGAAGAGCTAACTATCCTAAATATATATGCACTCAATACAGGAGCACCCAGATTCATAAAGCAAGTTCTTAGAGACCTACAAAGAGACTTAGACTCCCACACAATAATAGGAGTTAACACCCCACTGTCAACATTGGAGCAATCAATGAGACAGAAAATTAACAAGGATATTCAGGACTTGAACTCCGCTCTGTTCTAAGCAGACCTAATAGACATCTACAAAACTCTCCAACTCAAATAAACAGAATATACATTCTTCTCAGCACCACATCGCATTTATTCTAAAATTGACCACATAATTGGAAGTAAAATACTCCTCAGCAAATGCAAAAGAATGGAAATCATAACACTCCCTCAGACCGCAGTGCAATCAAATTAGAACTCAGGATTAAGAAACTCACTAAAAACTGCACAGCTACATGGAAACTGAATAACCTGTCCCTGAATGACTACTGGGTAAATAACAAAACTCAGATAGAAATAAGTAAGTTCTTTGAAACCAATGAGAACAAAGACACAACATACCAGAACCTTTGGGACACAGCTAAAGTAGGGTTTAGAGGGAATTTTATAGCACTAAATGCCCAAAAGAGAAAGCAGGAAAGATCTAAAATCCACACCCTAACATCACAATTAAAAGAACTAGAGAAGCAAAAGCAAACAAATTCAAAAGCTAGCAGAAGACAAGAAATAAGATCAGAGAAGAACTGAAGGAGATACAGACATGAAAAACCCTTCCAAAGAAAAAAATCAATGAATACAGGAGCTGGTTTTTTGAAAAGATCAACAGAATAGATAGACCACTAGCCAGACTAATAAAGAAGAAAAGAGAGAAGAATCAAATAGATGCAATAAAAAATGATAAAGGGGATACTACCACTGATCTCACAAAAATACAAACTATCATCAGAGAATACTATAAATACCTCTACGCAAATAAACTACAAAATCTAGAAGAAATGGTAAATTCCTGGACATATACACCCTCCCAAGTCTAAACCAGAAAGAAGTCGAATCCCTGAATAGACCAATTACAAGTTCTGAAATTGAGGCAGCAATTAATAGGCTACCAACCAAAGAAAGTTGAGGACCAGATGGATTCACAGCCAAATTCTACCATAGGTACAAAGAGGGGATGGTACCATTTCTTCTGAAATTTTTCCAAACAATAGAAAAAGAGGGACTCCTCCTTATCTCATTTTATGAGGCAAACATCATCCTGATATCAAAACTTGGCAGAGACAGAACAAAAAAATAAAATTTCAGGCCAATATCCCTGATGAACATTGATGCAAAAGTACTCAATAAAATACTGGCAAACCGAATCCAGCAGCACATCAAAAAGCTTGTCTACCATGATCAAGTTGGCTTCATCCCTGGGATGCAAGGCTGGTTCAACATATACAAATCAATAAATGTAATCCATCACACAAACAGAACCAATGACAAAAATGACATGATGATCTCAATAGATGCAGAATAGGCCTTCAGCAAAATTCAACACCCCTTTATGCTAAAAACTCTCAAACTAGGTATTGATGGAACATATCTCAAAATAATAAGAGCTATTTATGACAAACCCACAGCCAATATCATACAGAAAGGAGAAAACCTGGAAGCATTCACTTTGAAAACCAGCACAAGGATGCCCTCTGTCACCACTCCAATTCAATATGGAATTGGAAGTTCTGGCCAGGGCAATCAGGCAAGAGAAAGAAATAAAGGGTATTCAAACAGGAAGAGAGGAAGTCAAATTGTCTCTGTTTGTAGATGACATGACTGTATATGTAGAAAACTCCATTGTCTCATCCCAAAAACTGCTTAAGCTAATAAGCAAAGTCTCAGGATACAAAATTATGTGCAAAAATCACAAGCATTCCTATACACCAATAATAAACAGAGAGCCAAATCATGAGTGAACTCCCATTCACAATTGCTACATAGAGAATTAAGTATCTAGGAATACAACTTAAAAGGGATGTGAAGGACCTCTTCAAGGAGAACTACAAACCACTGCTCAAGGAAATGAGAGGACACAAACAAATGGAAAAGCATTCCATGCTCATGGATAGGAAGAATCAATATTGTGAAAATGGCCATACTGCTCAAAGTAATTTAATCCCCATCAAGCTATGATTGACTTTCTTCACAGAATTAGAAAAAAACACTTTAAATTTCGTATGGAACCAAAAAAGAGCCTGCATAGCCAAGACAATCCTAAGCAAAAAGAAAAAAGCTGGAGGCATCATGCTACCTGAATTCAAACTATACTACAAGGCTACCGTAACCAAAACAGCATGGTACTGGTCCCAAAACAGATATATAGACCAATGGAACAGAACAGAGGTCTCAGAAATAACACCACAAATCTACAACCATCTGATCTTTGACAAACCCGACAAAAAACAAGCAATGGGGAAAGGATTCCCTATTTAATAAATGGTGTTGAGAAAGAAAACTGGCTAGCCATAAGCCAAAAACTGAAATTAGACCCCTTCCTTATACCTTATACAAAAATTAACTCAAAATGGATCAAAGACTTAAATGTAAGACCTAAAACCATAAAAACCCTAGAAGAAAACCTAGGCAATACCATTCAGTACATAGGCATGGGCAAAGACTTCATGACTAAATCACCAAAAGCAATGGCAACAAAAGCCAAAATTAAAAAATGGGATCTAATTAAAGAGCATCTACACAGCAAAACAAACTATCATCAGAGTGAACAGGCAAACTACAGAATGAGAGAAAAAAATTTTGCAACCTGTCCATCTGACAAAGGGCTAATATCCAGAACCTACAAAGAATTTAAACAAATTTACAAGGAAAAAACAACCCCATCAAAAGGTGGCAAAGGATATGAACAGACACTTCTCAAAAGAAGACATTTACGCAGCCAACAAACATATGAAAAAAAGCTCATAATCACTGGCCATTAAAGAAATGCAAATCAAAACGACAATGAGACACCATCTCATGCAATTAGAATGGCGATCATTAAAAAGTCAGGAAACAGCAGATGCTGGAGAGGATGTGGAGAAACTGGAATGCTTTTACACTGTTGGTGGGAGTGTAAAGTAATTCAACCATTGTGGAAGACAGTGTGGTGATTCCTCAAGGATCTAGAACCAGAAATACCATTTGACCCAGCAATCCCATTACTGGGTATATACCCAAGGGATTATAAATCATTCTACTATAAAGACACATGCACACATATGTTTACTGCAGCACTGTTCACGATAGCAAAGACTTGGAACCAACCCAAATGCCCATCAATGATAGACTGGATAAAGAAAATGTGGCACATATACACCATGGGATACAATGCAACCATAAAAAAGGATGAGTTCATGTCCTTTGCAGGGATATGGATGAAGCTGGAAACCATCATTCTCATCAAACTAACACAAGAAAAGAAAACCAAACACCGCATATTCTCACTCATTAGTGGGAGTTGAACAATAAGAACACATGGACACAGGGAGGGAACCATCACACACCAGGGCCTTTCATAGGGTTGGGGGCTAGGGGAGGGATAGCATTAGGAGAAATATGTAAAGTATGTGACAGGTTGATGGGTGCAGCAAACCACCATGACACGTGTATACCTATGTAACAAACGTGAATGTTCTGCACATGTACCACAAAACTTAAAGTATAATAAAAAAAAGATGGGCAAGAGATTTCAGTGGACAGTTCACCAAAGAAGATGTAATCATGGCAACGTGGCCTTCAAACAATGCTCAGCATTGTTACTAGGGAAATGTAGATAAGAACCACAGCAAGATATCACAGCACCCACTAGCATGGCCGCAAAAATAATAAACATAAAACAGACAGTAACAGTGTTGGTGAGGATGTGAAGAAATTAGAACCCTCACAAGCTGATGGTGGAGATAGGAAATGGTGCAGTCACTTGAGAAACACCTCAGCAATTTCTCTAACATGTTGAATAGAACTTATCACATGGCCTAGCAATTCCAAAGACCCCTAGGCATGGAACTCAGACAGACCAAGAGGAATGAAGACATATGTCCATACAGTGACGTATGCATAATGTTCACAGTAGCCCAAATTGCAAAGTACACAAATGTCCATAAACAGATAACTGGATAAACAAATGGAGGTATATCTGTACAGTAGAATGCTACTCAGGAATAAAAAGGAACAAACTAATGATACTCACAACATGGATAAGTCTCCAAACAATGCTACTGAGTGAAAGAAACACAACAAGATAGAATATACACTGTGTGATTCTGTTTACAGAACATTCTAGAAAAAGCAAACTAGTCGGTAGTGACAGAAAGCAGACCAGAGTGGGTCTGAGGATGGGGAAGCATGGTTGGAGGGACAGGTTACAAAGGGCAGGAGCCTTGGGGGAGTGGCAGATGTGTTTATTATCTTGATTGTGATGGTGGTTTTACAAGTGTATATGTATGTAAAAACTATCAAATCATTTACTTTATATATGTAAGGACTATTGTATAGCAAATACACCTCAATACAGCTGTTCAAAGATGAAAAAAACATAATAAAAATGGGTAAAGGAACTGAATAGACATTTTTCAAAAGACAACATACAAATGGTCAATAGGTATATAAAAATGCTTAACATCATTAATCAAGAAAATGCAAACTAAAACTACAATTAGATATTACCTCACACCCATTAGAATAGTTTTTATCAAATAGACAAAAGATAAGTAAGAGTGAGGATATGGAGAAAAGGGAATGCTTGCACACTGTTGGTGGGAATGTAAATTAGTATAGCCATTATGGAAAAAGAGTATGGGGATTCTGCACAAAATTAAAAATAGAACTACCAAGTGTTTCTGCATCCCATTACTGGGTGTATAACCAAAAGAAACAAAATCAGTATGTCAAAGAAATGTCTGCACTCCCATATTCATTTCACCATTATTCATAATAGCTAAGATATGAAATCAAACTGTGTCCATGAATGGTTAAGTGGATAAAGAAAATGTGGTATATATACAAATGGAATACTACTCAGCCTTTAAAAAGAAGGAAATGCTGCCATTTGGAATGACATGCATGAACCTGGAGAACATTATGGTTAGTGAAACTAGCCAGAAACAGAATGACAAATACCACATGATCTCACGTTCATGTGGAATCTAAAAAAGTTGAATTGATAAAAAACAGTAAAATAATGGTTACCAGAGACTGGTAGGAGTGTGAGGTTAAAGAGATAGATGTTGGTCAAAGGATACAAAACTTCAGTTAAACAGATGGAATGAGTTTAAGATATCTATTGTACAAAGTGGTGACTACAGTTGATAACAATGTATTGTACTTTGAAAATCACTGAGTAAATTTTTAAGTGTTCTCATCACAAAAATGATATGTGATTTGATATATGTTAATTAGCTCAACTAAGCCATTCTACAATGTGCATGTATACATATTTCAAAATGTCATGTTGTACACAATAAATATATTCAAGTTTTGTTTGTCAATTAAAAAAAAAAAAAACCTGGCATCTTCATGTGGAACCAGCTGGACATTTGGCCTTCTCCTTGTTTGACACACCCTCACCCCGACTCCAGGTCTTCACACTTCTTTGGTTTTAATTTTCCCTTCTTTAGCCCCTCTAAATTATGATTAAAAAATAGGACAGGAATGAGGGTGAGTATGTGATAAAGGAAGCAGATGACACTGAATTAACAGTGGACATCAGAACAAAGTTTTATGTACCTAGCAAATAGGGTGTGCCTTTTAAAGTGATGAGCAAGGTGACATCATCGTTGTGATCTCCATCACAGAAACACACCGATGTTCATCACCCTTCTGTCACTTAACTTCACAGTAAATAATGTAAGCTTGACTTAGGAACTCAAGTTTAAAAAAAGTCTAAGCCCTTTTCCTAAAATTATGCATTTTAATTATCCTCATGTTTATTTCAAGAATTCTTTTAAAAAAATATGAACTCTTGGCTGACTGGCAAAGAAATTTATTGGCTTGTCCACAAAGTACAAAAAGTTTAAGACCCATCTTATCCTCAACATCCTGTATCCAGTTTAATGAGGAATTCCAGATGCACAAAATTAGTTCTTTAGAACTAACTGTACAGGGCAGAAAACTTAAGACAGAAAAAAGAATAGAGGTTGATTTGGTGGGAAAAGACAAGAGAAATGTGATATGTTCCATTCTCTACTTTTCCAACATAGAGATGGCTGCCAACAAAGGGCAACAATTTAGTGCAAATGCAGGCTTCTTACAGCTTTGGGGAGCCTACAACTGGAAATAATAGCTCCTTTTTCATTGTTTTCATGTAACTTTGTACTTCCATAGAGTTCTTATGTTCTACTTTATTCTTATTCCTTCTACTAGACTACATGCAGTTTAGAGATCAAGGATAATATTATCTCTGTAATCCTTGTAGCCAACACAGTGCTTTGTACACAGAAGACAGTAAATAAGCATTCACTGAATACAATTCATTTATATAACCCTTTCTCAAGAAGCCCCCAAATCAAATGTTCCCATGGTTCTTTTCAAAAGGTTGAGTGATGTTTAAGTTCTTCAAAGTAAATAAAATAAAATGTCAATAGCTTTATTGTAAAAAAACAAGTATTTTCAGCATCTTGTCTGGATATCATAAAACACCAAACAACATACAGAACATAAATGTTATTTATAAACTACATGAAGGGCTTAAGACTCTTGGCCTAAGAACATAGTCTACGTAGGTCATCCTAAAACATATCAATCACCAGTAGTCTCCTAAAGGTACTCTTCTGAAATCTGTGCTAATAACTTTTTATCTTAAAAGCCTTTCACATAAGCTATGATATGAACATAGATGATTATGATTAAACATAAAACTTAACTGACAGCAGATTTAAAATGCAGCTATTAGAAATTAAATTAGATATGTTTTGACTCTTTGGAGACATATTCCAGGGCACTGGAAAGACTTGCTTAGGTATATAAGGGCATATATTCTCTTGATAAGATGGAACAGTCCTTACTACTTTACCCAATGTTGGGAGAACATTTAAATGACAATTTGAGGTTCCTAGCTTCGAAGGGGTCAGGAGAAACTAAGTTGTAAAACAAAACAGTGTCGTCTTAAATTAAATTGAGTATTGGGTAGGAGATTGATTTTCTATTTCCATTCTCATCTTACCAATTTTTAGCCCTTTCTTTTCATTGATCAATGAAGAATTCAAATAATTTTGGTAAATGTAAACTTCTAGGAAAACAAGAGATATTACATATTAGTTAAACAAATTTTGGGAGAACAGGGGAGGGAGGCAATGTGAGGAGTCAGTGCTGGTAATCTGTTTTCAGAAATCAGTAACATGGTTCTGCCCATAATGGCCCTTATAAACTCAAAGTAGAGAATGAGAAGACATTTTTGTTGTGAATAACTTGTACGAGGATAAAAACTAAAAGGAAAAAAAAAAAACAGGCACATCTCTAGGAGAGGCAGCACAAAGAAAAGCCTCCTCAGAATCTGTCAAAAATGGTGTTATTTACCATTTATTTCAGTTTGCAGATGCCCATAGTAAACATTTCTGAACCCTGAAATATCAAACTTTTCAGGGTAAGAAGGAGTGCTCTAAAGTCTATAGGGACAGGCAGAAACATTTCAGGTAAGGTCAAGTCAGTGTGCATAGCAATATAATTAGCGGGAAGGGAATCCAACTACAGAACCCATTATCAGTCAGAGCCCAGGACAGGGCGCTCGCCGCCATGTTTCCTGATGTCTGAACCCAACATAGGACAGTGGTCACAAAAGCTAACAAAATGCCAGAATCTCTCAGAGATAGTGCTAGAAACAAAACAGAAAATATAATCCTATTCTGCTTTTAAAGATATGGCATATCTTTAGCTTGGAACTTACATGCAACTGTGGTTATTCTGCTACAGAAAACCATAAAAGGTGCTAGTAGATTTATAGACGGCCAACCAGAAAGATGAAAAAGAATAAAAGCAATGCTTCCTGCTACATAAAAACAGATTAAAAATTCAGGACTCTTTAATGGATTGGGTATGGGCTCATGGCACAAAATAATCAAGAAGGAAACACACATGAAAGGAAAAAGGACAAAAACTCCAACTAACAGAACACCTGGTCTGTGCCTTGTAAAATGCTTAAAAATAGAACTACTTTATAAACAGTAGTAGGTTTACAGAACTTATTTTTTCCTTAATTAACGATGAAAAAAATTTAATATGAAAGTTTTAGATATACATATATATGCTGACATTGACATGGGATATTAAGGGAATCAATGTATTTTGGCTCTTCAACTAATTTTCTGAGATGAAAAGCAAGGACAATAACCAAGCCCTCCCACAATAATCCTTTAGTGTCTCTGCCAGAGACAGAACCCAGACCAAGATGGAAATGATTCATTTAGTTAATCCAAACCTTGGAAACACATAAAGGAACATTTAAAGATTGTACCTCTTCTTTGGTCAATTGTCTGTAAAATTTTTAAAGGTTACTAATAAAAACTGAGGTATCTGTGATATAATTTATTTCTCCCTATATAGTTCTTCTATGAAAAGATATAGCAAGAAAGACTCTCCCTATTGAGACACCTTTCTACTATCAAACAAATGGAATAAAAACGTGTCCTGCCTGCTTGAGAAAGTCCAGAAAATGCACCCTGCTGTTTCACGGTTAATTAATTATGCAATGATTCATCAAGTTCTTATTTAGTCAACAGAATTATAAAAAGAAATCATAATGAAATCAACACTGAGAATAAGTTATACCAAGGGGCAGGATTTAGAAAGTTATATTCTTCCTTCCTGGCCCCTAAGACTAGCATTCTGGATGTTAGACAGGAATTACTCGCCAGTGAGAATGATGAAGAATTTTCAAGATGTGTTGATGGAACATTGGAAGGTGAACTCAGTTTACCTCTGCCTTCTGGCATTCTTCTGTGTCTGCTTATGGTTTTTATGACAGAGAAGCTTATTTTAAAATCATAAGACAGTTTTAGAAATGCAATGGCAGTGAAAATGCATGAAGTCATTCTCAGATTACTCTGTGAAGTAGACAACAGTAATAATCTTAATTATGTCCTGGCCGAGGCACACATTTTAAGCAACTCCCCTAAAGCGATATATCAGATAATTCCAGAGCCAGGCTTAAAACCTGGTCCTGTAACTACTACCACTGCAAAACATACACATATAAGAACATTGGCTATAGATGGGTATAACAGAAAAAGAACTACAAAGGCATGAGGCTAATGAGTTAGCCTGGAATTGGCAGTGGCAAGTTATGATTTGAAAGGGAGCTCTTTGTTGCTAGTTTTAAAATGTGCACATATGCTTACCTCTCCTCCTCCTTCCTGAAGCAATAAGGGAACACAAAAATGAATAAACTCAGAAGTGTGGATGTATGTGGGGAGATCAGAGTCTTTCACACGTTTCTCAAAGTCTGAAAGTACATGGAAGTATGTTGATGAAAAAGTAATACCATGGGGGGAACCTAAGTGGAAGTAAAAGCCAGCCTTCCCAGTAGAAGCCCAGAATGATCTAAGGTTAGAGTAGCCAATAACCTGAGTGGCTCCTGGAGGCTATCCCATCACATTCACATGTCCAGCCCACACCCAGTGGGAAGTGACTATATGCAGTAGATTAGGGGATGGAAACCCTGGGGGACTGAAAACCATTAAGGTCATTGAAAACAAGGAAAGACTGAGAAACTGTCATAGACCAGAGGAAAATCAGGAAATACGGTCGCTAAGTGAATTGTAGTATCCTGGACTGGAACCTGGAAGAGAACAGAAGGGGTACACAGCAGAAAACCTGGTGAAATACAATAAAGTCTGCAGTTCACAGTAATGTACCAATGTTGGTTTTTAGTTTGGACAAAGGTATCATGGTTATATAATATGTTAATAGGGAAAACTGTACTATCTTTGCAGTGTTTCTGTAAATCTAACATTATTTCAAAATTTTAAAAAGGGATTTAAAAAATATAGGCAATGGAAATTAACAAATGAATATAGAGAATCACTTGTATTTACATATAACGGAGAGACAAGGAAAACTGCTTATTAAGTTGACAAATCAAGAAGACATAAAAGATTGTTAATTTACAAATATAACCAAGCAAACATAATTTAACCATTATTTTTTGAGGAAGGTGAAGAAAGATAAGCTGGGGTGCAGGGTAAGTGAACCTAACAAGTTTATTATTTTAAAGCTTTTTAAGATAGACAGATACTATTTACAGAAGTGAGCTACCAGAAGTAAAAACTTTTCAAAGTGATTGATTCTTCTTATATATTGCTGCTAGGCATATAAAGTGATATGATGACTTCAGAAATCTGTTTAGTAGTCTCTCTTAGAGCTCTTAATATTTACAACCTATGACACAGTAATTGCACTCATAAACCTAAAAGAAATGTGTGCACATGTTCACCAAAATGAAATCTGTTAGATTGACTGTAGCAGCACCATTCACACAGCCCAAAGCTGAAACCATTACACAAATGTCTATGAATAGTAGAGTGGCTAAAATTTTTTTTCAAGTTCCAAAGCAGCAAAGCTTATCTATAGTATTAGAAGTCAAGGAACACCTTTACACTGTTGGTGGGACTGTAAACTAGTTCAACCATTGTGGAAGACAGTGTGGCGATTCCTCAAGGATCTAGAACTAGAAATACCATTTGACCTAGCCATCCCATTACTGGGTATATACCCAAAGGATTATAAATCATGCTGCTATAAAGACAGATGCACATGTATGTTTACTGTGGCACTATTCACAATAGCAAAGACTTGGAAACAACCCAAATGTCCATCAATGATAGACTGGATTAAGAAAATGAGGCACATATACACCATGGAGTACTATGCAGCCATAAAAAGGGATGAGTTCATGTCCTTTGTAGGGACATGGATGAGGCTGGAAACCATCATTCTTAGCAAACTATCACAAGGACAGAAAACCAAACCCCGCATGTTCTCACTCACAGGTGGCAATTGAACAATGGGAACACTTGGACACAGGGTGGGGAACATCACACACCGGGGCCTGTTTTTGGGTGGGGTGAGGGGAGAGGGATAGCATTAGGAGATATACATAATGTAAACGATGAGTTAATGGGTACAGCACACCAACATGGCACAGGTATACATATGTAACAAACCTGCACGTTGTGCACATGTACCCTAAAACAAAGTATAATATTAAAAAAACAAAAGTCAAGATAGAATGTACCTCTGAGGGGAGATACAACTAGGAAAGAACACAAGTGGGGAGCTTTGGAGAACTGACCATACTGTACTTCTTAATGTGTTACGGGAATTTGGTCACTGTGTGAATCCATTGAAATGTTCAGGTATGGGTTGTGTAATTTTCTGGATATATGCTAACGAAAGTTTTGTGTTTTAAGAAGTCGGCATGTGAGAATGAGGATGGGAAGGAGTAGGGCAGGCATGATTTGCTTTTTATTATAGACCTGTTATACTAAGTTAAAAAAACACATGCATATATTTGAGTTTTAAACCAAAGCCAGAAATTAGAGTTTATTCTTGTATCTCCAGCATAAAATATTGTGCCTATCAGACAGTAGGCACTGAATATACATGGAATGAATGAGTGAATGCATGAACAAATGGCAATCGGAGTGTTATCAGAGACTGCAAATAAAGAACTGAGAAGAGAATGAAAAGGTTTCAACAGAACCAAAAATTATATGTATTTATGATTCACTTAGAAAATAAACACTCATATGTATTTGACTTAAAGACCTGAGGGAAAACGTAAGCATGGTAGTAAAGCATAAGGTTAACGGAATGAATGATTCTAACGTACCCTGATTTAATAGATCAAATGGGCTTAAACCTTATCATGTGATATTTTGGGTTTTAAAATTCCTACAATTTATGTGTGGTCAAACATTGGAACAAATTCTCAAAGGCAGTTCCACTCTGGGGATCTTTAAAAGAATAGAAATTCCTTTTTGTCATCAGTGGTTTAAAAGTGGCTCTACTTTCTTGGATAAATAGATCACTGACACTCTATTCTGTTTTTGTGTAAGGCTGTTCCTCAAATTTCTACTATTTGGTTTAAAAATCTAGAAAAATATTTTTGCAGGAATTTTGCTAAATACCACACTTGCTGTTCCTAAAAGTGATTTGCCAGCCATCTAGATTGAAAGTCCTGTCTTCATTTTCCAGGTTTCTGTTAGATAACACCTCGCTCTGACAACTGTAAATGACATCTATGTTCTGGTTTGTTGTACATTCACGATATTCGGTAGAAACACAGCTTTGTCCTTCCTGCACATGTGCCATATACAACTTTTCTAGGTATTTGTTCACTGTCTCTTAATTATCTTATTGATAAACACAGTTTATTTTAGTAAGAGTCCCAAGAAGGAAGCCAGGGTGCCAGGGTTAGCGCTGGCTTGGCACCTGTATGTGAAAGATTGGACAAGGTACTTTAGATCTCTAAGCCTTTGTCCAGAAGTAACCTGAGAATATTGACTCAATAACCTCCCTTTCTTAAATTCCATAGAATATATTTTCATCATGAATGGTGAAACATGATTTTCTTTGGAATGTGTGTGTGGATATCATAATAACATTAGCTTAAACCCTACCACTCATGTAAAACATTCTTATAAAATGTTATGAAATAATTTGTATTCTATTTTGGAGTCTTCATATTCTGGAGGGGAATGTATACTGCCTTTATCCCTTCAAGTCATCTAGCTACTTCTGGACTTTTTTTTTCCTGTACTAAGATCTGTGGTCCCACAATACGTCTTTTTAGAAGGGAAGCAAAAAAATATATACCATGAAGCTGAGAATCATCTTCACTTTAAGATCTGATTTCCTTTGAACACTTTAGCAGAACAAATTTGGCCTAAATTTTTAAAAAATTATTTTTTCATTCTTCCAAGCAACCTAAGTTTTAAAAATCATGTCAATGAATCATCTTTTTGTTTAATAATTTTTATTCTTCCAAACAATCTATCTTAAGTTTTAAAAATGTCAACTAATCATATTTTTGTCTCCAGAAAGATACTGACAAGTTTATACTCAAATTTTAGAATGTCAGATATTTTAAATTCCAGAATGGCAAAGCCTATTAATTGTAACTACTAGAAAGGTATGTATGTGTATTTATTTTCAATCTAGATTTTTTTATTTGATTTTTTAAATTTTAAGTTCTTGGGTACAGGTACAGGATGTACAGGTTTGTTGCATAGGTAAATATGTGCCATGGTGGTCTGCTGTACCCATCAACCCATCACCTAGGTATTAAGCCCAGCATGCATTAGCTATTCTTCCTCCTTCCACTCCCCTGACAGGCCCCAGTATGTGTTGTTCCCCTCCCTGTGTCCATGTGTTCTCATCATTCAGCTCTCACTTATAAGTGAGAACATGTGGTGTTTGGTTTTCTATTCCTGCATTAGTTTGCTGAGGATAATGGCTTCTGGCTCCAACCATGTCCTTGCAAAGACACGATTTCATTCCTTTTTATGGCTGCATAGTATTACATGGTGTATACGTACAACATTTTCTTTATCTAGTCTATCATTGATGGACATTTGGGTTGATTCCATATCTTTGGTATTATATTTTTGCTGCAGTGAACATGCATGTGCATGTATCTTTATAACAGAATGATTTATATTCCTTTGGGTATATATTCAGTAGTGGGATTGCTGGGTCAAGTGGTATTTCTGGTTCTAGATCTTTGAGGGATCACCACACTGTCTTCCACAATGGGTGAACTAATTTACATTCCCACCAACAGTGTAAAAGTGTTTCTATTTTCTGCAACCTTGCCAGCATCTGTTGTTTGACTTTTTAATAATCACCATTCTGACTGGCATGAGATGGTATCTCATTGTGGTTTTGATTTGCATTTCTCTAATGATCAATTGATATTGAGCTTTTTTATTTATTTATTTGTCGTAGCTGTATAAATATCTTCTTTTGAGAAGTGTCTGTTCATGTCCTTTGCCCACTTTTTAATGGAATTGTTTTTTACTTGTAAATTTGTTTCAGTACCTTATAGATACTGGATACTAGCCCTTTGTCAGATGGATAGAGTGCAAAAATTTTGTCCCATTCTGTAGGCTGTCTGTTCACTCTGATGGTACAAATGATACTTTTGCTGTGCTGACATTCTTTAATTTAATTAGATCACCTTTGTCAATCTTCGCTTTTATTGCAATTGCTTTTGGCATTTGTCATGAAATCTTTGCCTGTACCTATGTCCTATATGGTATTCGCTAGATTTTCTTCTAGGATTATAGTTTTGGGTTTTACATTTAAGTATTTAATCTATCTTGAGGTAATTTTTGTATATGGTGTAAGAAAACGGTCCAGTTTCAATCTTTTGCATATGGCTAACCAGTTCTCTCGGCACCATTTATTGAATAGGGAATCCTTTCCCCATTGCTTGGTTTTGTCAGGTTTGTCAAAGATCAGATGATTGTAAATGTGCATTCTTGTTTCTGAGTTCTATATTCTGTTCTATTGGTCTTTGTGTCTGTTTTTGTACCAGTATCATGCTGTTTTGGTTACTGTAGCCTTGTAGTATAGTTTGAAGTTGGGTAGCATGATGCATCCAGCTTTGTTCTTTTTGCTTAGGATTGTCTTGGCTATATGGGCTCTTTTCTGATTCCATATGAATTTTAAAATAGTTTTTTTTCTAATTCTGTAAAGAACTGTCTCTAAGTTTCAGAATGAGATGAAGTACATGTTATTTTCCAAAAGATTAAAAGGGAAACATCTTAAAGTACTTTCTGTTACTATAACTGAATACTTGGATTGGGTAATATATGACGAAAAGAGGTTTATGTTGCTTATGATTCTGAAGGACAGAAAGGCCAAGAGCATGGCACTAGCATCTGCTTGGCTTCTGGTAAGGGTCATGTGCTGTGTCAAGACATGGAGAAGTAGAAAGGTGAGTAGGTGTGTATACAGGGCCAAACACAAGAAGCAACCTCACTTTATAAGTCATTGCTGTTGTGAAAACTAATTCACCCCTGTGAGAGGAAGAACTCACTCATTCCCACCAGATGGCACCAATCCATTTGTGAGGGATCTGTCCCCATGACCCAAACACCTCCCACTAGGTGTCACCTCCTAAACCTGCCACACAGGCAATTAAACATCAACATGAGTTTTGGTGAGGACAAGCCACATTTGCAGGAAATCTAAATATTTCCAAATATGGCAACCTTCACAATAGTTCAACTGACAGACTTAGAAGCATTGCTCACACAACAAGAGGGAATACCATAAAGAAGAAAGAGGAATGTGCTTATAATCCTACAAAGCATAGGTCCTTGAATGAGTCTAACTTCCTCAGTTTTCACATTGGTGAAATGGGGATGTTATTAAATTCCATCCACACATAGTTGAGGGCATACAACATGAGCTCAGAAGTATTAGAATTGTGTTGCACATTATAGAAATATAAAGGCAATAGTGAAAGCATACAATTAAGAGACGGGATGAGGATTTGTAGTAAAGTTTTACTTCTAATTACAGCAAGTTACCTGGCCCCTGTGGGCCTCAGATACCTCATCTGTAAAAAGGGGGGCTATATTAGATAATATGTGATTTCTCTATCAACTATGAAATTTTGTGACTCAATAATTGCAAGCTGGACAATTGAATGATTGGGAGAATCTGGGTGAAATGACTGTCCTGCTCTCACATAGGGGCAGGACTTAATCCAGACTTAATCCAGTTCACTTTCCACTTGACCCTCTTCTATAGCTCGAAGATGCCTAATACTTCCTAAGCCAATCAACATATCTATTGAGGATACCTATATGCCAGGCAATAGGTTAAGCTTGGAATTTAAAACATTTATATTTAAAACGTATTAAGAGTGGCTTATCTCTTCTATTGCTCTTTCATTAAAAAAAGTTCAAAATAAAACAAAAGCAAGCTATTTGAGGAATAAAATCACAAAGTACATTTAAGTGCACCAATGTCTGAGTTTCCAAACCAAATCTCTGGTGTTTCATTACTTAGTGCAGCCGTTTTCTCACTTTTTCATCCTAGTACAGTTTTTCAACATGACACATGCCTCTATTGTCTTATGTCTCCATGATATAACAAGCATAATTCTTATGCAACTATTTAAATTATGCCTACTAAATTACGCAATAATTTAAATAGTTCACGCAAAAATTACTTGAAAGTAATCTCAATTTTACAGCAATTTACAGAAAATATGGGAATATGTACACACTTTAACTCTCCATATAAATTCATATTTGTATGTTTAAGAAACTATAAGGGGAAAATAAAAATAAATGTACTTAGAGACAGATTTTCATGTCTATTATGGGCATTTTTTGTGACTGCCATATCATCAAAATATTAAGGAATATTAAAAGTCAGGATTGGTTTCACAGGAAAAAGAATAGCCTCAGGGAGGTCGAGTTCAGAGGAAACCCCTAAAACCCCCACAAATGTTTTCTGAACTCATGCTAATATCTGACATTCCTTTTGAATAGAACAAAACCTTCCATCCACAAAATGTGCAACTCCCAGGAAAAAGTAAAGCATCTATTTCTAAGTTGCTGTTAGCAGCTAAGAAAGGCAGATTTGAAAGCAGTTAGCAAGCAGAAAGAACATCCATAGGACCTGGTGCCAAACAAAGAAAGATGGAAAGGGACACTTTATTAGATAGAGTAGAATCAGGAAGCAAGGTGTGAGTTAACATTTTCATAATTGTATCCAAGGTTAGGTCATGAACATTGAAGTAGATTTAAAATGGACCTTAACCTGACATCTCAGGATCCACAGGGATTTGTATACATTAATTTAGGGGTCCCTAAATGCTGAGAGTTTTTAATTTTCATCTTTTCATTTCAATGCTGAATACAAGGAAATTTGTTTTGCTAATTGAAAAGCCAAAAATTGTTTTTTTGTTTTTGTTTTGTTTTGTTTTGCATTCTCTGAATTTATTTATTTTGCATTCTCTGAGAATGTCTTCCAGTTGGAAATATCAGTTGCTCAGGTTAGTATTTGTCAAACGGGAGTGTTTGGAAATCAAATAGCCTGAAAGATTTTTCCCCTTGAGCACAGATTGCTCAAGTTTGAGAAAAGAGTAGATAGGAAAACCCTCAAAGAAAACAACTGCTAGAGGTGACCTAGTCATTTCCATTCAGTCTAAATCTATTAGACTCAGAAAAGGAGAGCCCAGAAAGGTGAAGCTCCTCAAGTGGACCTTCAAGAAAGGCTCACCATATAATTGTGCAGAGGACTTAGAAACCCACTGCAGAAATGTGATATGTATCTGAAAGCTAGACTAAAGGGATTCGTTTCTTTAGAGATTCATTTCAAAACGATAATTTAACATCTTGAAAAGCTTACTGGGATATGTGCTTCAAGACCCAGAGGTATTTATTCTCAGTGTTTTCTAATGTGTCCAATGTCATCAGAATCACCTTGATAAAAGCACATAGGCTTGGCCCAGCCACAGACCTCCTAAATCACAATTTCTTATGCAGGGTCATGAAAATCTTTTTAAAGTTAAGCTTTCTAGGTGATTCTGATACACACGAAATTAAGAACTTCCACTCAGGTTTAACAGGTAATTATGCAACAATGTGCCATGTATCCCTGAATTACCCCATTTCTTCCTCCCCACCACCCCTACTTTCAGATGTAGCGTGTATTGAAGATGGTATAAATCTCAGGTAAAACTCAGGATTTTTTTATGATCCAGTGGCATCAGTGATGAGGAAAATAAATTTCTCCAGAAACTTTTTATGTGTTTTCTCATTCTCAAAATGCTTGTCAGAAAGAAATTGAAAAGGTTATTTCCTTTTAGAAAATCTATCTGCTGGATGAGATAATGCTGGTAATTAGAAAAATATTCAGTCATATTTTTGTATACAACTAGAGCCTTTGTGGCCCAATTCAATAAAATGTCAAAACACTAAAGGACCACAGCAGAGAATGGTTTATTTCAAATATTTCAGTATGACATGATAGATATTTAGATAGACCAAATGTTTATCTTTTTATTAGAATTAAGTAACCTGCATTTCTGGTAATGCAAGAAAGTTTATTCATTGGAAAAATTTGGAAAATAGCAAAAAGCATATGGAATGAAATAGACTACATTTCAGCTCCAACTGGAATGTAAGCTCTGTAAGGCAGGAATCATCTTGAGCACTGCTGTATCCACAGTATTTGACTAGTTCCCGGCCCACAGTTTGGCCAGTCAATAAATATTTGTTTAATGTGATTGAAAAATCTATAACCAATATTGATATTTTGGCAAATTTCCTTTAAAGCATTTATATTCAACCAGTCCTCCATCATAAAAAAAATCCATTTATATGAGTATTTCTTGATATTTCATTCCCTAAAAATTCATTGAACTAGAATTCAAAGAACATGAATTTTTTTTTCTTTAATCACCAACTGCTTTCTAGAACACTTGTACCAATTTATATGCTACAATACTGTATCGAACTGCCTTTAGGTTTGCTTGTTTTTGCAAGTATTGTGAACAATGGCAGTTTTCTATTATATTTACATTTTTTGATGAATAACAACATTTTTTGATGCTATTATCATTTGCATTATTTTTGGTAAATGCCTAGTAATTTTCTGTGTCCTCATATTTTTGATGGAAAAAAATGCCATTTTTAAAATTGGTTACAAGTCTTTCAGTAAAAAAGAATATGTCCTTTTAAAGTAAATGTTGAAGAATTTTCCCTGGCTGATATTTGCCTTTTAAAATTACAGACATTTTGTACAATATAGGATTGTAATTATTTTGTGTCCACATTTCTTAGTATTTTCTTATGTGACTTTTTTTTAAACCTCTGAGATAAGCCTACCTATTTACACATCATATATGGAAGATAATTATTTTAAATTAGAGCTCACTTTGAAGGTATCTTTATTTTGGAAAATGTGAGCTGAACTTGCAAAATTAAATCATGAATGAATACAGTTATTTTATAACTTCAAAATTATGAGAAATTTATCATTAATATATTTAGTGGGTTAATACACTTAATGAAAGAAATATGAGTAATAAATGAACATTTTGAATAATCTTTTAGTGTGGCCTTTAAATATCTAATATCTTATTATCATTCTTCCCGTCCTTAAAATTGGATAAGATAAGCTTAGAAATTAATCATTCATTTTTTGGTCTCAGTGGCCATCTTTCCAAATCTGCCTTGTTGATTGATACTCTATTTCTGTCCTTCTGTCACTGTGAATGAACTTTAAATCTAAGCCTAGTTGACTTTGTTAATTAAACTCTGAATGTGGTACCTTGAAAAATATAAATACTATATTTAGAGGCTCTAGACATGTTTGTATTTAATATTTCCCAGGTGTGGTGGCTCAGGTCTGTAATCCCAGCACTTCAGGAGGCTGAGGATCACTTGAGGTCAGGAGTTTGAGACCAGCCTACCCAACATGGCTAAACTCCATCCCAATAAAAAATACAGAAGTTAGACAGGCATGGTAGTGCACACCTGTAATTCCAGCTACTCAGGAGGGTGAGGTGGGAGGATCACTTGAGCCTGCGAGGCGGAGGTTGCAGTTAGCCAAGGTCACACCACTGCACTCCAGCCTGGGTGACAGAGTAAGACCCTTACTTAAAAGAAAAATTCAGCTATCTTGAGAATGCTGAGTTTTATAATTTGTTTTTGAAGAAAAAAAGAAATTGGCCCCTCCACGCTTTGAAAATGACCTACAAAGCAGGTCCAATACAAGATAAAGAAGAAAGGACAATCTGTTCAACAAATGATGCTGGGAAAACTGGATATATCCACATGCAGAAAAATGAAATTGTACCCATTATCTCATATCATATACAAAAATCCACTCAAAATAGATGAAAGACTTAAACATAAGGCCTGAAACTGTAAACAACTAGGATAAAACAGAGATCCATTTCTATGACATTGGTCTGGGCAATGATTTTTGGAATATGACCCCAAAAACAAGGCCAAGAAAGGCAAAATAGACAAATGGTATTGCATCAAACCAAAAAGCATCTGTATTGCAAAGGAAACAATTGAGTGAAGAGACAACCTACAGAATGGGAGACTGTATTTGTAAAGCATATGTCTAATAATGAGTTAATATCCAAAATACATGAAGAACTCAATAGCAAGAAAATGCAAGTAAAAAAAACGGGCAAAGGACCTGAAGAGCTGTTTCTTGAAACAAGATATACTAATAGCCAACAGATATATGAAAAAAATGCTCAGCATCACTAATCAGGGGAATACAAATTAAAGCCACAATGAGATGTTACCTCATAGCTGCTAAAATGGCTGTTATTAAAAAGACAAAAGTGTGGAAGATGTAGAGAAAGGGAATCCTTGCACACTATACTTTAGAATGCAAATTAGTAAGGCTTTATGGGAAATAGAATAGAGGTTCCTCAAAAAATTAAAAATAGATCTACTTTATGATCCAGCAATTCTACTACTGGGTATATATTCAAAGGAAATGAAACAGTATGGGGAAAAGATATCTGCACTCTCATGTTCATTTCAACATCACTTGCAAAGAGCAAAGATATGAACTCAACCTAAGTGTCCATCAATGGATATGTGGATAAAGAAACTGTGGTACAGATACACAATGGAATGCTATTCAGCCTCAAAAGAAGGAAAAAATCCTGTCATTGGGGAAAACATGGGTGAACCTGGAAGACAATTATGTTAAGTGAAATAAGCCAGGCATAGAAAAATACCACGTTCTCCCAAATAAACAATATGGCCTCAAAGCTATGGGGAATCTGAAAGGCTTTGATGGAGACTGTTTAGTAAGACACTAAAGCCAAATGAACGGATCACTGGCTGAGAACTTAATTCTATATCTCAGCATCTCATCTGTAAAGGAAATTGGATGAGATAACTTCTAAGCTTGCATTTGCTGGAAAACCCTTAGATTTCTAATTAAATATTCACAATCTCTCAATATATCTCACCATCTAAGGTTTACTACAAGAAACAAAAGATATATGCCTTCCTACAAACAAGAGAATTTAAAAACCAGGAGAAAAATTCCTAAGAGTCTATTATTAAAACAGATTTCAAACAGACTATTGAAAATATCTCAGAGTGGAGCTCCAGTATTTTCATTTTCTTCAAACGGTTTCTAGGTTATCTGATCCACTTTTATAAAAGAAGAGTTGACATATCACCAGAATGTAAGTTCCACAAAGGTAGGGAGTCTATTTTTCTACAAATGAAGATTTAGGTACAAGATAAATAATAAAACAGAAATGTTAAGCTGTTGTGGATAAAGCAGTATTTAGAGCCTTATTACCATGGCAGGCCCAGAGGCGACACCATAGAGTTTCTAGCATAGGTGTTCTGTGCATAGAAGTGCCTCTGGATATAGGTGTACTTGTATCCAGATATGGATCTTTTTGGGCAGCCAGAGTAATGAAGCATGTTGTCCATGCTAAATAAGCTTTAACTGTTTATTCCAAAGTACCCTTTGGAGATGTTAGCTTTTATTTCCACACACAAATAAGTGAGCCGGTTAAACTTGAGTAACAGGCATGACTTGCTGGCTACTTTGACCAAAGAACCTTAGTATGAACTTCAAGGTCAGGCTCATCCACATAATTAGGTTTCCAGCATGCCCCATATAGCTGAATAAATTGCTTAGTTTACTGGTGGGGGGGGAAGCACCTTAGTTTTCATCATAACTAGGATCATTTGACTTACTAGAGATTACTTCTGATTCTTGCATGTAAGCCATGCCATCTTCATAGGCAAAGGTAGTCACTTTTCTGTTTTATGATCGAAGGGCATGCAACATTAAAAAAATTAACAAAACTGCTACATGTAGAAGTTGAAGACAGAAGAGCCAAGATCCTTGATTTATACTACTTAAAATGAATGTCTTCTGTCAGGAAAAAAACCTGCCCTGTTAAGTTAGGCTTTAAGTATTGAGGAGTTGACACTGTGCTAAGTACTTTATAAACACTGTATGAATTCTTCTCATAAAGAATAACACAAGAGGTGTTATCTCTTTTTATTTTTTAACAGATGAAGAAATTGGAGTTCATGGGAGTAATTTGGTATTTAATTTATTCCTGGTGGTCTCTAAGTTCCCTCAAGTAAGAGACCTGGTTGATTTAGCCATTCCTATAGCTCATTATGGGCCTACGTCATAAGGGACTGGAGCAGTGATTTTGCCCTTCACCCCATCACAATGATCTCTTGGGCTCTGTGAAAGTACTGTATATGTGGATACATCCTGTCATCCTTATTTTCTGAAATAGTCCCTAGATGATTTTGTTGTGCAGAAGTCTTAAAAACCACAGAGAGGAAGACTACCTATTTTAAAACTAGGGCAGAAAAACCTCTTAACTCTAGCTTCAAGAGTGCTACCTGAAGACTTAATTAGAATAAATAATCAGAAAACATTCACAGCCAGATATAAGAGCTACCATAGCTTTGGTAGCAGGTACAACTCTCCCAGTGACTTTTTCTAATATGAATTATCAGATGACTATATAGTAAAAAGATTTATTGGGTGATGACAAGTTCATGTTACTGCAAAATGGGAAAAAATTGAACTAAGGCAATTAGTTGTTTTCAACCCTGGTGGCAGATTAGACTCATGTTGGTACGATTTTTAAAAACATTAATATCCAGGACTTACCATAGATCAATTAAATCAGAATCTCCTTGGGTAGACCCAGTAATGGTACATTTAAACTCTCTGGTGATTTTAATATGTAGCCATGGTTAATAATCACTGTCCAAAGGCTTAAAAGCGAGGTTCCATGAGTCACTTGATAATTATTAGGCAATGCTTCCTAAACATTTACCTTCATAGGAACCACCTGGGAATTTTGTTTAACTACAGGTCCCATCTCAGGAGTACTGAAATTGGGCTTAAGATTCTGCATTTGCCACAGGCATGATGGTGCTGGTGTCATTTTGAGGTGCACACTGAGTAGCAAGGTCTGAGAGCGCTGTTTTTCAAACTTGACTTCACACTGGAATCACCTGGGGAGTTTAAAAAATAGATCAACAATATCTAGGTCCTACCTATAGAGATTCTGATTTCATTGGCAGCGAATATGACCTGGGTTTTGGATTTCTAAAAGCTCTTCAGCTGATTCTAATAGGTAGCAAATGTTGAGACCACTGCCTGAGAGTGCTTACATAGATTGAAATAGTGGTCAGACGTGGTCCCTCATGCCTGTAATCCCAGCACTTTGGGAGGCTGAAGCGGGTGGATCACCTGAGGTCAGGAGTTTGAGACCAGCCTGGCCAACATGGTGAAATCCCATTTCTACTAAAAATAAAAAAATCAGCCAGCCATGTTGGCAGATGCCTGTAATCCCAGCTACTTGGGAAGCTGAGGCACGAGAATTGCTTGAACCCAAGAAGGAGGAGCCAAGATTGCACCACTGTACTCCAGCCTGGGCAATGGAGCAAGACTCTGTCTCAAGAAAAAAAAAATAAACAGTCCAGGTGCGTTGGCTCACACCTGTAATCCCAGCACTTTGGGAGGCTGAGGCAGGCGGATCACGACTTCAGGAGATCAAGACCATCCTGGCTAACATGGTGAAACCCTGTCTCTACTAAAAATACAAAAAATTTGCCGGGCATAGTGGCGGGCGCCTGTAGTCCCAGCCACTTGGGAGGCTGAGGCAGGAAAGTGGTGTGAACCCAGGAGGCGGAGCTTGCAGTGAGCTGAGATCGCGCCACTGTACTCCAGCCTGGGCAGCACAGGGAGACAAGGAAGGAAGGAAGGAAGGAAGGGAGGGAAGGAAGGAAGGAAGGAAGAAGGAAGGAAGGAGCAAAGATTCCTAAACTATGAATGAGGAAGAATGAGAAGAGTACCACTTGCAGTTGATGAGCTGCACCTCAGACTGGTCTCATGGCCTACAGACCAACATCTAAAAGTCAGGATTGTGTTTTCTTTAGAAGATTTGGAGTCTCTGTAACCACTGGGTCTGCATTTTCCTTTGGCAGCAACCAGGTGGCGCTGAGTAGAACTTGCCTGTTTAAAATGTACATGCTTACTTTCCAGTGTGCCAGGCCCCACCTGTCTCATTTCATTTGTTTGGATTATCTGCCTTGCACTGTGGCCAACTGAGTTTGAGAGCTCTGGGTTAAGCAATGCCTACTGCACATTGACTCCAGGTCACTTGGCCTGACTAGAAACTCCCCAGCATAGTTATCTTTAATCAAGAGTGACTGTACATAAATCATTACCCTTCAACAGAAATTTTAGACATTGCCCTGGGACATGTATTAACAAGCCATCCTTCTTCATGGCTGATACTCAGTCGTTCTTAAGGCCACACAGCTAGTAGCAGAGCCCATAAAACAGTTCACACATGGCAACTCCTAGCCGGGTACTCTAGATACTTAACTTCTGTGTTCTGAACTATCTGAAAAAGTTCTGAGGATTAAATTAGATAATATAAGTCAAGCACTAGTCAAAGTGCCTGGCTCATAGTAAAGTGTTTGATCAATGCCAAGCTGCTTTTATTACCCATCTTGTATGCTCTTCACCTGTGCATAGGAGCTGCATAAACCGTGTATGTAGAACAGTTGTTTTTAGATAATTAGACTGTAAGCTCCTTCAAGAGATGATAAACTTGAAGGAAGATTTCCTATCCTGTTAAAGAAAAGGCCAGGAAATACTTTACACATTCAAATGATGAACCAAAACCAAAACCGAAAAAAAAAAAAAAAAAGTTAAAGTGAAAAGGCTCTGGTCTGAAAAGCCCTAATCTATCTGAGAAGAATTTGTCATCTGACTTTCTGTAATTGTGTCCAGTTCCTCATCTTTGCACTAACCACCCTAGGTGGCCTTTATTTTATCTCTCTCATTAGACTTAGTTCCTTCAGAAACAGTAGCTCTCTCTTATCCAGACTGTCTCCAGCAGAGGGCTTCCCTTATGTAGGTAATCAATAATGCAGTACTGAAAGGATAAACAAATGAATCCATATACTCATTCTAGAGAACTCTCGGTAGCTAAAGTTTGCCTGCATTATGTTTTTTTGTGTACTAAAATCCTTTAAAACTTCTGCCTCTACAGGCTATCGGTGACACAGCATCTTGTGCTGTTGGACAATTTTAATATAAATAAATCCCTATGCACCTGGAATTAAATCTTTCTACATTCCAGTTAGCCAAAATAAGGCTTATTGGTGTGGAATCCAAATTTTATCAATAATGATAGCAGGCTTGATTTTTCCAGAACCATGCTTTGCGGTTTTGCAACTAAGTGTGCATTGAAATCATTTAACGTCCTCCCTTCCCAAGTATCTTTTAAAAATATCTTTATTAGATCTTTCAAGAGAGTAAATATTTTCAACAGGTAAAGAGGAGATCTTGAACCTATTTTGAGAAGTGTTGACCAATCAAACTGATCTAAACATAGTACTATTTAGCAAATCCATATTTTCACAGAAATTATTTCAATATCAAAATAAAAATCTATAAAATATGCTTCAGAGAATAAGCTTTTCATTCATGAAAAATAAATTATTTCTAACATTTAAAACAATAAACATTCTAAAATAATTTTTAAAATGCTCACAACATTCTCCTATCTTGTCCAGTCACTTGATTTGTTTTTTATCGAAAAGAAAATGAGGTAACATTTCTTAGTCATGCACTTACAATTGTGTTCACATTTTCTATATTAGTTCTTAAAATTATAAATGGTATCCTTCACTGAACAATTACAATGATGAATTTTCTCTTCTAAAAATCCATTTAACACTTGTAGGCGATATTGTATTTATATTACTTGGTTATGTGAAAATTCTCTGTGGCTCAAGTTTTAGCCCTAAGCAAGCTGCAGGTTTTATTTTAAACGAAGGTTTACAGAACAGTATGACATTAATACTTATTCTTGAGATGAAAGGGTAGATAGACATTTTTTGTCATTTCATGCAACTCTATTTTCTCTGTGAGAATGCTTAGAGATATCTCAGACAGACCTCTGGAAGGCTGCTAGCAAGAGCTACAAGAACCAGAACCCTGTCACAGACTCCGTCCTTTCCGCCACAGTACACTGCATCTGTCTGTTGGGAGACACTTCCCCTTGGGCTTCTTGTGGTCTTACCTGTCTGGCTGGTGTGCCAAGGCTTCAAGGCCCTGAACACTTTTATCCAGGGCATTTTTATTTATGTTTATGTAGCTGATAACCTGGAGAGATGAAGTAACAGCTCCTTTTGGACAAAGAGCAGGCTTGCTTACTGCTTGCTACGAAAGCTCAGTATAAATCCACTGCATGAATGGCATCTGTCTGGCATGTACTCCCTCACCCCCATGGGACTTGGGGGGCAAGGGGAATCGATGCAAATATGCTAATGTTGATGCTGCTTGCTGTGCCATGGGTAACACAGTCCTTTGTTTCTGATCCTGAAATCTCATGTCTAGTGCCAGCATCCATGAAACAGTAATAGGCTAATTGATCAGCTTGTAAGAAGAGTAAAATCAAATCCAAGGCCTGAAACTGTCTGATTTTGGCTTGAAAATTCATGTTTAGAGCTCATTATCATAGCAGCTGATTTGATTATAAATACTCAAGACATATCAGATTGGTCAGTATGAAAAGAAAACAGGGGCCCATATATATGTTCCCAATTCTCTGAATTCTAATAAACTCATACTAATTTACATCACAATCATTTATGTCACTGACGAATTTATATTTTACTAACCTTAATGCTAATTAACATACTCAGATACTTAGAAGAGTTAAAGATTTTTACTTTTAGATAAGTATGGAGGTATTTTCTCAGCAAAAATAAAATATGCAGAAAGTAATTTCTCAAAGTCAATGAGTATTCCCTGTAGATAAAATAAGCTATTTATCTCTGAAAGATTTGAATACATGGGTTGAGTGAGTCGACGAAAAAATTTCTAAGAACATTGCATTTTTGAATGCAAATCTAAAGCAAATTAATGAAAGCTTAAAGGAAATTTTAAAAGAGCAAGATAGTTGGCATTCAGTGGAACTTCTATATTTCTTAATGAGCTCTCTAAAGAAAGAATTTAATGTAAAATCGAAGTCTTGAAAAAAACAAGTTATGTATAGCATATCTGAGATTATAGACGGTTGTCTACATATATCAAAAAGAAACTTAGAAATAAAAAGCTCCCAATATGCCACCTATGCTTCCTGCATCATCATGACTTGCTCAGAGGTTTCCCTAGTGCCTGGCAAGGTGTCTGGCTCACAGGATGGGAAAGAGTATAATACAACTGTTACAGGTACAGTTACTAAATTCTAGACTAAAATCTCAAGTTAAAATTTAAGCCTCTCCACTTCCAACCAAATGGATGATCTTGGGCTACTTATTTACTCTGTTCTTTAGTTAGATCGTAGGTTTATAAGGATTATTGAGTTAATAGATATAAAGCATTTAGGTACATGGCACATAGTAAATATCTAGTGAATAGTTCCTAATATGATGGGCACTCAAATGTTGAAATGAATTTTATTAAGTCAAAAAATCTGAAGCATAGAATTTAGAACTGCAATGAATCTTAGATATGATGAGTCTAATCTCTTTATCTTATAGATAAGAAATTTGCCCCAACTGTCAATGTTATTAAGAATGAGAGCGGGTCTGCCATTTCAATGCTTTCCATCATACAGGGCATCACATAACCACTGGCTCTTTCTCCAGCATAAAGAGGGAAATCTCCCATTTTTCTTATGTACTTTGCCAACTCCCTTCAGCAACCCCAACCATTTTTAAATTTGAAAAGGTATGTGTATATGTGTGTATATATATATATATACAGCCACGCACTGCGTAATGACATTTCAGCCAACAAATATACCACATATATGACGATGGTCCCATAAGATCATAATGGGGCTCCTCTATACAGGTGTACCTTATCTTTTACCATATTTTTACTGTGCCTTTTCCATGTTTACATATGTTTAGATATATAAATATTTGCCATTGTGTTATATTTGCCTACAGTATTCAGTACAATAATCTGCTGTACAGGTTTGTTGCCTAGAAGCCACAACACAGGCTAGGTGTGCAGTAGGGTACACTATCTTGTTTTGTGTTAAGTACACGCTATAATGTTAGCACAATGGCCAAGAATGAGATCATTTAATCATTCATTTCTCAGAATGTATCCCTGTCATTAGGTGTCATGACTGTATACATGTGTGTATGCAATGTTTGATGTAAACCATGCTGTCTACCTACAGAAATAAATTGCTGAATCCAATATTGACATCATGAGACACAGGTAAGTAAAACACATGTAAGTTTTGCTTGGCTGTGTGTGTCTTACTTACTTGTGTCTCATGATAAAGCACTTACTTATTGGCATACCAACAATAAAACCAAAGACATGCTAAAATTCGGGTGGTGACTAATAATTTATTCTTGAATTCTTCATTCATGCTTCATTTATTCTTTCTAGAGTGTTCATTTCTTGCAAAAATACGAACATTTCAACATTTTAATTTATAAAGCATTCCATATTTTTAGTTGGGGCTGCCAAACAGGCTATTTTAAAAGCACAATATGAATTTTCCAGAAGCCCAATTTAAAGCTATGTGTAATCAACATACATTAACAATGAGTGCCTATGTATTAACTATAGGTTCTGTGACAAATCACCTCTCATTTCTTGCATCTACTGTCTGAAGTGGAGGAATGATTTAACAAGGAAGCAGCTGCAAGAACAATGAACAAATCTGAAGTCAAGTGACTTTTAGAGTTGAGCAGTAAAATATACTGTGCAACTAACAATTATATGAAGAAATTAAACTTCAGATATGACAGGTGTGTTCTAAGTTGACTATTTTCTGCAGTAATACAAAAAGCTAACCTTAAAAATGAAAAATGCCACATTATTTAACACAATGGACTACAGGATATACATTTTTCCTCTCTGCGCGATTTTTCTAGAAACAAATTCAGAACTAATTCAGCTTCTTGTTTCCCTCCTCCTTTTCCTCATTATTAGAGATTGACCATAATGAAAGCCTCAGAACAACATTATTACATTCATAAGTCAATCTGCTTGGCTCTTCTGTGTCAACGATTCCATGAGTAACACGGTAGCCAGTCTTGCAATAATTGCATATGTTTGGCTATCAGGCAACAAACTAAGAATGCATGGACTTATTTAATAAATCTGAGTGGCATAAAAACCTAATACCACTATGGGGGAAATGCAGATCAAAGTATTGCTGGTGAAGAGTCATAAATATCACCTATTACTGAGTATGAGACATTTAGCACAAAAATATCTCTCCTCGTCTTCCCTATGACCTAATGGGTATTTAGGGAAAAAACCATAATTAGGTGATCTTCATTATTCAAAAACAAATTAAGTATTTTTAAATTTGTGAGATAAAACTTATAAGCCAAGAAGCAAGCAAGGTATAAGAAGCTTTTTGAATCTTCCCATCCATTCAAAAATATTTATTGAGTGCAACTTCTGTGATAAATGCAAGTTCTAGGAGCTGAGGATATGGATAAACAGTGAAAAAAACATACAAAAATCCTCATGCACATGAAACTTACTTGGGCTAGGCATGGAGGCTCATGCCTGTAATCCCAGCACTTTGGGAGGCCAAGGTGGGTGGATCACCTGAGGTCAGGAGTTCGAGACCAGCCAGACCACTGTGGTGAAACCTCGTCTCTACTAAAGATACAAAAATTAGCCAGGTATGATGGTGGGCGCCTGTTGTCCCAGCTACTCGGGAGGCTAAGGCAGGAGAATCATTTAGAACCCAGGAGATGGAGGTTCCAGTGAGTCGAGATGGCGCCACTGCACTCCAGCCTGGGCCACAGGGCAAGACTACATCTTAAAAAAAAAAAAAAGAAAAAAAAAAGAAACTTACTTGGAAATAATCAAAATTTTTAAAACAAAATATACGTTAGAGATCACCAAATGGGATGGAAAAAACAAAACAGAAAAGTGGGTAGGAACTACACATGTAGTGGTGGGAAGAAGGACCCTAATTTTAAATAGGGTAGTCTGCAAAGGTCCACTGAAATGATATTTGAGTAAAGATATGACAGTGGTAAGCATGGGGATATCTGGGAGAAGATAGGGTCAGGCAGGGAGTACAGCAAAAGCCAAGGTCCTAAGGCAGAGTGTGCCCAAGATGTTCAAGAACAGTAAGAGGCTGGAGTGTGCCTTGGATAAGGTAAACAGGGAGCAAAGGATTAGAGATAAGGTCAATAAGGAGAATTACAGATGGCTGCAGATTTGCATCAAAGACTGGGGACTCCGGCTTTTCCTTTGGGTCTGGCTAGCTATGACTGCTGTGATCATTGGAGTGTGGGGACAATGACACCAATCCAGCTCCACACCTCCTCTTTAAGAGAACTGGCATCTTCTGCTGTGGTCTCCTGGAGCCCTCAGATACCATGTAAGAAAGTACAACTCCCCTGCAGGAGAGACAACATGGGGAAGCCCTGAGACCACATGGAGAGAGATGGGGAAACCCAACTGAGCCCAGCCTTCCAGCCATCCCTGCCAAGGTAACAGGTGTGTAAGTAAAGCCAGCTCTGACCCTCCAGACCTGCCCAGCTATCAGCTGAACAGCTCAAGTTACTCAAATCAATACCATGTTGGGGGGTAGAAGAGTCAGAAAGCTCTAACCCAGTTCCTGACTCACAAAATCATGTTCTGTAAGTTCTTGCTTTAAGCTACTAGGTTTCACGATAATCTATTCCACAGCAATAGATAACAGAATCGGTCAAGCAGGTAGGGGAGGATGGACAGATGGCCTAAGGTCTATCACAATCAGAAGGCAACAAATACTATAAACAAGAAAGGTTATTATTTTGGAAACAAAAACTATGCAGGGGGATGTTACCAACTGGGAAGATGCTAGACATGGTCTCTCCTTCAGGGGAGTTGGAACTTCTTACATGATAGCTCAGGGCTCCAGGAGTTCACCCAGAAGCTGTCAGTCCTCTTAAAGACAAGGCCCGGAGCTTACATGGTGTCATTGCCCCCATACTCCAATGGTCACAGCAGTCACCACTAGCCAAGATTCACACAGTAGAAAATGACTTGTTAGACACAGGAATAGAAGCTAAGGTTTTCTGTCAAAATGCTTGCTGTGGTCTGAATATTTGTGCCTCCTTTCCCCCACCCAAACTCCTGTTGAATTCATATACCAATGTGATGGTATTAGGACATGGGTGGTCTTTAGGGGGTGATTAGATCATAAGGGCAGAATCCTCATGAATAGGATTAGCACCCTTATGATAGAGACTCCAAAGAGCTGTCTTGCCCCCTTCCACCCGTGAGAGGCAAGAAGGCCCTGTGAACCAGAACTGGAGCCCTCACCAGACACAATCTGCTAGCATATGGGTCTTAGATCTCCCAGCCTTCAGAGCTGCAAGAAATAAATTTGTTGTTTATAAGCTGCCCAGTTTATGGTATTTTGTTATAGCAGTCTGAATGGGGAAACAATTGTTTCCAGGGGAAACAATTAGTAGACATTACCTAAAGGTTTAAATAACACCTTTCATAAGCATATTATTCAGTTATGAAGGCAGCTGGCAGAGGAAGACAGGCTGTTAGAGTGGTTTCTTCCAGGGAATAAGAATAAGGGTAGAGTAGCAAAGGGAAGGAGTAGGAAACTCTTGCTTTTCACAATACAGTTCCACACTCTTGTTTTCTTAAAACACCCTTGCCTGTTATGCTATTAAAATTTTAAAAATCAATGAGTAAACCCAGTATTCTGGCAAGGACTAATTTCAAAAACAATGCTTTTATTTAATTGGGGAAAAAAAGTTCATTTTATTACAAACACTAAGTGAGCCTGATAATATCCACCTGAAGTCCTGCGTGTTTAGTAAGACAGCTCTCTCCAAATAAAAATGATTGCCATTTTTTTAAAAAGCCAAATACAAAAGTATTCATCTTTTATTGCTGCACAGCATATTACCACAAATTTATTAGCTTAAAACACAAATTGATTACCTCATGGTTCTGTAGGTCGGAAGTACAGGCACAGCATGGCGATTCTCTGCTCAGTCTTACAGGCAGAAATCAAGGTGTCAGCCAGACCTCACTTCTATCTGGTGGTTTTGGGGAAGAATCTCTTCTTCAAGCTCCTTCACGTTGTTTGCTGAATTAAGTGATGGTGGTTTTAAGACTTAGGTCCCTGCTTCCTTGCTGGCAAAGGCCTGCTTCCAAATGATGGAGGATCCTCACATCTTTACCATGTGGTCTCTTACATCTTCAAAGTCAGCAAGGGAGAATCTCTCTCCTGCCGGAGACCTCTCACTCTTAGAATCTCTTTCGCCAGCTAGAGCCCAGTCCCTTTTAAAGGCTCAGCTGATTAGCTTAGGACTACCAAGCTAGTCTCCCTATTTTAAGGTAAACTGCTTTGAGACCTTAATTACCTCAGCAAAAACTCTCCACACCTGTTACCTAGGTACCTAGATTAGCATTTGATTGCATAATCGGGAGGAGGTGTGTGTATACCAGAGAAGTGGGACTCTTAGGGTCCATTTCAGAATTGTTTCCTACAGCAAGCAAATCAAGATTATAATCTCTCCAATAGGAAATAATAGGTTATTTATATACTGTAAGTGAAAAATCTTTAAGTATATAAATGCAATGCTGAATTTTTTTCCCAGCATTATTGAGATCTAATTGACAAACACTATAAATATTTAGGGTGTGTGCTAAAAAACTCACCTCAAAAAGCCTCAGCAAAAACTCTTCACACGTGTTACCTAGGTACCTAGATTAGCACTTGATTGCATCATCAGGAGGAGGTGTGTGTATACCAGAGAAGTGGGACTCTTGGTGTCCATTTCAGAATTGTTTCCTATAGCAAGCAAATCAAGATTATAATCTCTCCAATAGGAATTAATAGGTTAACATACTGCAGGTCAAAAATCTTTAAGTATATAAATGCAATGCTGAATTTTTTTCCAGCATTACTGAGAAATAATTGACAAACACTGCAAATATTTAGGGTGTGTGCTGTTTTGATATATGATATATACTGTAAAATAATTGCCACAGCAAAGCTAATTAACATATCCATCATCTCACAGGTGTGTGTGTGAGTGTGTGTGTGTGTGTGTGCATGAACATTTAAGAACTACTCTCTTACCGTATATCAAGGAGCCTGTCTTCCAGAAATAAGTTTTCTTGATAAGATGGTCTGCTGTTAAGGTACAGTAAGTAAAACTTAGGAACAACTTAAAGGAAAGCAATATGACATAAAAATTCTGAAAGCCAACTCCACATATTTAAAAAACTCAGTTCAATGATATCTAGGTAATTGATAAATCTCATTATGGTAGCTTAATGATTTTTAAAATATTTTAAATCAAAGTTTACATGGTGAAAGAATGCTCTATAGAGGACTAAGGACGCACTAATCAATTTAATGATGTGGGAAAATTAATTCAAAATTAATAATGAAAATGACTAATTTTCATATATTTTAGCCATTCCCCCAAATTAGTTAGGAAATGTGCTTTAGAGAAAATCACCAAGGAAGAAATAAGACTAGATTTAAGGTTACAGCCAGGGAAAGTTATTAGTAGTAAGAGTATATCCCATTAGCTTTGCCAATCAAAATTATTGTTACAGAAATTGTAAAATGCATACTCTTTTGTATATATTTATTGTTCCTCTCTTTGATAATCCTTAGCATTATCACTTAACGTAAGAAAGAACAGGACAGGGAATTAAGTAACCTCAGTTCTCATCCTGCTGTGCAACTTTGGAAAAGTCATTTATTTCTGGGCCTCACTAACTGTGTCTGTAAAATAAAACCATTTTAGAATTTGGGAGCTGAAATGGACCTTTGAGATCATGATCTTTATAGTTCCACCCAGTTCTAAAGTCATATTTACACAAACATCAACTTTTAGAGAGGGAATATATTCCACGTTGAGAAATGTATTACTTTAATGGATATAACAGGGTGTTTTGTTTCCTGATTGGAATAAGTTATCACTTTTAATTTTAGAGTAAGTTTCTACAGATGTTTTAGCATTTCAATAAGTGAATCCTCTTGCTCCTGCTCCCATCCCCTTGCAATTCAACACAATGACTACTCTTTTGCTTATGTAGTCAAGTTCTCTATTTACATCAGTTGAAAGAATTTCATTATCCTACAAAGTTACAGATACTTCCAATTTTAAGGCATAATGTATTATAATCAATTTGGTTTTCTTGTAATAATAAAGCCTTGTCAGTGACCCGCTTGGCATGATGTACAAAAAAAAGAGAGAAGGCAGAATTCACAGTTATTCTGAACTTTAGTATTATATTGACATTCGTGGACCTCTGATATAATTTAATTCAATTCACATTTAGTGAGAATTGTATCTGATTTTGTGCCATAGCATAAGTTTCCTAGGGGCATCTTTTTATCCTAAGCACAAAGCACAATGTTTAGAACTTAGTGGGTTTTCAAAATGTTTCCAGAATGACTATATATAATTCACGGTCTCTGCTTCCAGAGAGCTTATAATATAGCAGAAAAGATGGAAATATGACAAATGACAAAATGAAATAAAATACTAAATCACAAGGTGGTGTCTGTGTTATACAGAGTGGCCACTAGAGATGTTAATGTTGTAAACCCTGGAACCTGTGAATATGTTGTTACACAGCAAAAGAAAACTTAGGTTGCAGATGGAATAAGGTTCTGATCAGATGACCTTAAATCACATGAGCTCTTAAGTCAGAATGAGAAAGACAGAAGAGTGAGTCAGACAGATGTGACATAAGAAAAACCAGATACACCTTCGTTGGCTTAGAAGAGGTAGAAATGGGGTCAAAAAAGCCAAAAAAACAAAAAACAAAAAAAAACATGGGTGAATGCTAGAAGCACAGAGCAGCAAGGAAACAGCTTCTTCCGTACAGCCTCCGGAAAAGAACACGGCCCTACTGATACCTTGATCTTAGCCCACTAAGACTCATTTCAGAATTCTAACCTACAGAACTGCGAGAATACACTTGTGCTGTTGTTTTACGACACTGTTTGTGGTATAATAGTTTGTTATGGAAGGCAGGGGAAATGAAGCTGACGTCACAGAATTAGTTTCACCTGTGAAAAGGCTTCACTGTACTGGTATTTCACTGAGCCCTGAAAGGTTTGGGTGCAGTGGAGGAAAACAGTTGTCTGGAGTTAAATTCTCCCTATTTCAAGTATGGTCCTTTCTGAACAGCACTGGTGGAAAATGCCCAGTTTTTGGAAATGCGAAATGTCACCTTGGAAATGCGAAATGTCACCTCAGGTTGCACAACAGACCTACTGAGTCAGCATCAGCATTTTAACAAGATCCTCAAATAATTTGCATTCATATTAAAGTTTGAGAAGCACTAGGTTAAATTTAATAAAAACTTTTTAAAGGTGCAGAAATCTTTGATTCTTCTTTTTTGACACACAAATGGTTGGAAAAAAGTATTTAAACACACCAGGTTGCTATTTGTTACCACTGCCAATAGGAAAAATAAAAAAAATCTGCTCTTAATGAAGAAGGCCTTTCACCCTTTAGTAAAATCCATCTGCCCCTACGTACAAAGGATTTTCCTTCTTTGAAAACTCCCATGAGTTGAAAGATTATAAATGTCAAGATTTTATTACCTTAAATAAATATTAGAATCCCTGGAAGAATACTCATAGAGCCATCTTGTGGAGGACAAAATAATTTCAATCACAATACATTTTCTTTAATTACTTTAATATAAAAGACAGCAGTTTCACATTTCACATATTTGAAAAACATTTCAAAACCCTCTAATAAGTATTTAACGAAAATAAATTTATCGAAGAGAAACAATGACCACAAAATTAATACTACCAAATCATTACTGAGACTTTTTGCATTACAATATTTGGAGAGTAGGTGAAGAAAATATAGAACAGAACATGAACATTTTTAAATGATATTCCACCCAAGCGTTATCTTTTTGCTAAATCTTGTGGACACTAGAATATATATTCAAGATGTTGGTAAAGATATTCAGCAAGTCATACTTCAAAGATGTTAAAACAGCCCTCCACCAATAATATGGCATTGCAAACCCTTCTATCCCATCCCTTTTCAGTTAAAAGAGAGAATATTAACAGAGATTTAGTAACAGTGACCAAAATAAGAAATCAGTATAGTCAAGAAAGATATGTAATTATTCAACATCATTTGGTACGGATAGATCAATACAACTCACTCAGTAAGTGGACAACATTGTGAGGGGAGTGGGTAACATGATTCAGAGTCCTGTGGGTAAATTCACATACGATAATCTTATTCCAATCAATCTGTAAAGTAAAAGCACTACATCCACATTAACATTATAACATCTTACAGTAATATAAAAGCCAAATCATTGTTGGTACGTCATTTTCTTTAAAGTGCACAATTTAAGAAAACTTCACAAGAGTCTGCACTTTGGAAAGATACGATCAGAGTACACAGTAGAGACAAAACAGGCACCTTCATTGTAATTTTTTTTAATAAATAAAAGCACATTAACAAAAAAGGAAGGTAAGCAGCACCAGAAGCCTTTGACGTTTGTAACTAAATGCTGGTACTCAAATGGTCTAGCTGGTTAAGTTTCACTAGGAGGCGCAAAAAAGGAGCCGTTTTTGACTTAACATTTTAATTCTAGTAGAGATAAGAAGAGCTTGTGTGGGCTTACAATCCTTCACCTGACTGTCCTTCACCAGTGAGTAGCATACCAGTTCTTCAAATGTCCTATACTTTGGAAAGCAGACCCGACTCTGGAGCACTCGCCTTAATTAGATTCTGAATTTCCTTGAATTTTGGATGGTCCTTATCAGCTACCAGCTGAAGCAGAACAGCCTCACTCGTGGTCACTATGATCCCGGTTCGAGCGAGACGCTTGAACAAAAAGATAAAGGCAAATCAAGAAATGAGCATGAGAATGAACACTATTTCAGAAGAGTAACACTATGCTGGGATGCAATAATTAGTGTCCTCTACTGAAACCGTGGTTCCCAGCCATACCATCAAGTTCAGTGATGGGGATGGATTTCAAGACCAGGCATACCACAAAGTCAATATGATTATTCTTAATATTAGTAAAATGGAGTAGAACGAGTAAAAGGGAATAGGTAGCCAAAGTTATGACATATATGTGCCCAGAACAGGAAAGTCATCAAGGCAAATGACTGTAAAACATGAGATGAGAGAGAGAAAAGGAATGGTTGTTACTACGTGCCCATCACTGAACATCTGGACATTTAGTTGCTGCTATTTCCTGAACACTCCTGGCAGGTTTGTGCTTCATGTCTTACTCATTCATTGACTCAAATGAGGGCTGCTTGTGACTTCTAAATTTATTAAACTTTTATTTCTATTTCTGCTACTGAGATTTTTTAAAAGGTGCCTCTGTCCACTTTTCCCCCTCTGTAGTTTAACTGATAATACATGAGATCGTGATGCATATTAATACTTATGCCTGGCACCCCTGGCATTTTGTAGCTCTTCATGTTTTAAAAATCAAGGGGAGTGTAATATTTTAAACCTCCATTAGCTGTACTACAGATATAATTGTAGCTGCTAGAACATTACATTAGTAATTTACTATCAAATTTCATATAAATTGTTTAATTGGATTAAAACTACTATAAGAATTAAAATGATGGTTCTTAATTTCTTTTTACTGCACCCATACATCTGACCTATAGCATATGAGTCCTTCCTATAATTAAGAGTTCCCTCGTCTAGAAATGACTGGTGCTAAAAGAGCTCTCTCTGTGTCAGGAGACCCCCTGGATGATAAGAGAACCACCACTACTGCTGCCATCATAAACATTTTAATACTACTAAACAAGAGTGTAAAATTCAAGGTTGTGTAAAGTTTCACTGACAGGTCAAAGAATATCCTTGCCAAACTGCCCCAGTGGAATCATAATACTAAGGACAGAAAGCTCAAGGAGGAAAAGAGAGACAGAAAGGAGAAGGGAAAGGGGAAAGAAGGGAAGGAAGAGAGCAAAGAACAGAAAGTCGGGGGTAAAGGGTAGAGAGAGGAAAGGAGGAAAACAGAAGAATTCTATAGCACAGATTCATTCTCTGGATTTATGTGTTATCAGAAATCCCAGGGAAAAAAAAGACACAAACTGTTATCACAAAAAGCATACATGTAAAAAGCATGAAAGAGGAAGTGGTTGGAAACAATTCCTAGGTAAGTCAGAGGAAAAAACCCAGGAAGTCCTTGCATAGCCAAAATATCCTTGCAGAGTGTAAGTCAGTCTTCCTTCAATGGCTGTACATCAGCAGACTGAACCTTTCCACTGGCAGACTCTTTATTTTTATCCGTAATGAAGTATAAGGGAGTATAAGCCATAACCATTGTCAGAAAGCAAGCTTGGATCTTAATGACCAGTACAGAAAAGGGTGCAGAGCAGCTAACCAGAACTTTGCAGCAATTTTTTAAAAAAACAAAATAAAACAAAACAAAAACAGCAGCTATTTATGGGGGGGTTGGGGGCCTGGGGTAAAGCCATAAGCTCAGACACACACCAGGGGTGAGTTATCTCTGAGGATTTTTTAAAGACTTCTGGAAGCCCTAATTTCCTCCTCCTTGCTTTATAGTCAGCTGATTAATCATATCAAAACCATTAAAAAATATGAAAAGACCGTGTGCTTGCTTCAGACAGAAAGGCAGATAATAAATATGATAAACTGCAGTCCAGTTGTGTGAAAACACTGAATGTCAAGTCATTCATGTCCAGCTCTCCCCATCACCAGCTGCCTGCCCTGCTCAGCCCTGCCTTCCTTACTGCTCACTGTTGAATCAATGGACTTGCAATGATTCAGTCTGAATCAAGGACTAAATCACAGGCTTTCAATGTCTGTGAGAGTGCTTTACACTGTATACTCCAATGTGCCAATAAAGGTTAGTTCTCGATAATCTCCCCAGTTCCTTAGTGAGACAGGAAAGATAAATCTGTTCCCAGGTATAAGGAAGGAATCTGGTGACGCTGCAAGAAGCCTGTCTACAATGTCCAGCCCTCCCTAGTGCTCTACTGACCTAAGCCTAACAAGCCTCAGTGATGCTGAGACTCAGGTGGCCATAGCAGGGGCAGAGTGGGAAGTGTACATCACAGAAATACATTTTAGGAAAGTGACACCCATACACTATCACTTTGCTTCAAGATTGAAATGTGGCCAACACTGACTGGGTTTTAAAATCATCTAGCCAGGAACCTGTGTTAGGGAAAGGTGTAGCTTAGCAAATGCAATGGTTTTCAATCTGGCTCTTAGCCATTCCCACAGTGCCTGCCCTTTCCCAACCAAAGAACGTGCCTGAGCAGAGAAAGAACAGCAGGAGCTTTCCAGACATACCTAGCAAGTCCCTGCCCACCATCCTGACAATGCTGGTCCCAAGTCCACTTTCTCTCCTGGCTTAAAAAGGGGCAGTTAAAACTCCAGCCATTTAATGCACACAGGTACATGTGCATTAGACTTCTGAAGTTCTCCCCTTACACTTGCAAAACTAATCCAACTAGGCCAAAGGAAAAGAAGGATTGCTCTGACCCACAAACCTAAAAAATGCATGTGCACTAAGTCATGAAAGCCTCAGAGAGGGGGGAAAAAGACTAAACCCATTAGATTTCCAAGCAACACTAAAACTCCCCGGAAGTACAAGGACATCAAGGTCAAGAGAGGATTTTATTCTCTTATTCTTCATGCACTCTACAATTGTTAATTGAAAGGAGTAATGTCTTTCAGATGACAAATACCCAGAAAACATTTCTTGAATAAAGCACATGCCACAGACCCTGGTACAGTGAAGTTTCAATAATGCAAACTATGAATCTTAAAATAATCTTAACAGGCAATATAGCTAGTCTTGGGAATTATCTTCAGTAGTTATGTTCTACAGGAATAGAGAGGAAGGGGAGAGGACCACAATGGTATTTTAACTTTCACACTTATGGAAACAAACCAGAACACTTAACATTGCCCCCCTCCTCAAATTTAGGAACAAGGTAAATCGCCTCCGTATCAAATCAAGACTAAAAGGAAAAAAATCTGCAATACGGCAGGTCTTCCCTATCAATCACCACCTGACTTATCTATGATCGGTTTTCCCTTTCAACCTCAACACTTTAACCCCAGGCAATGTTGGTGCTCCAGACCCTTCCAAATCCACCCCAGACAACAGATTCTTTCCCTCCCTTCTCAGAACTTCCAAGAACTAGTCCCTTCTGGGTCTTAAGGTCTTAAGGTCTTAATGTGTAAGGTTATATACTTACACATTTCTGGTGACTAACCACGTGAAGACAACAATCAGTAACAACAAAAAAAGCAACAGCTAACATCTGAGTATTTACTATGTCATGCACTGTCCTAACTGCTATCAATATATTATCTCATTCCATTCTCACAAAAATCCTATGATCTTGTTGCTATTATCATTTCCATTTCACCAATGAGAAATCTGAGGCATAGAGATTACACAACTTGCTCAAAGACACAAATTTACAAAACACCAGAACCTGCCTTCAAACCCACATTATCCCCACATTGTGTGGATTCCTAATCCGAGAGATTACAGATTGCCTCTAAAAAAAAAAATGGTTCAGATGGGAATTGTTTTTAATCTGAGTCTTGTGCAAAGACAGAATTGCCAATCAAAATTTTGTCATTAAGTTGCCATAAGAAAGACATATCTAAGAAAATATGAATGTAGGAGAAAAGTCCTTGAAAAAAGTCCTTTTTTACAAGCAAGGAAGTTTGTTTTGTGTTTTTCGTTTTTTATTTCCAAAGTTCTGGACCTCAGCATTACAATAAAGGTTTATCCACAGTGGCTGAAAGAGCTGCTGGCTGAGGTGGTGAGGACCTGACAATGAAGTGTTTAAACTCAGGTTACCAGGAAAACCCGAAAAGTAGGAATTGATTAACTCATGACTAAAGAATAGATTAAAGGTCTGACCGGGCACAGTGGTTCACGCCTGTAATCCCAGCACCTTGGGAGGCCGAGGCAAGTAAATCACCTGAGGTCAGGAGTTCGAGACCAGCCTGGCCAACATGGCAAAACCCCATCTCTACTAAAAATACAAAAATTAGCCGGGTGCAGTGGCGGGCACCTGTAATCCCAACTACTCGGGAGGCTGAGACAGGGAGAACTGCTTGAACCCAGGAAGTGGAGATTGCAGTTGAGCCAAGATTGTGCCACTGCACTTCCAGCCTGGGCGACAAAGCAAGACTCCATCTCTCAAAAAAAAAAAAAAAAAAAAAGAAATGGATTAAAGGTCTTTGTTGAGATTGGAAGCAGCAGCAATACTTAGTACCTAACTACCAGAGAATCTAATAGCCTAATGGACTTGAAAATAGCTAAACAAAATAAATAATTTCTATTTGTAATCTCAGTATAGGATTCTGCTTCAGCAATAACAGAGAAGGGAGAGCCAATAAGGACCCTAAAACAACTGCTGTGGCCAGCTACCCGCCTGCTTCCCACCACCCTGTGGCCCTGTACTCATCCCTTCTTTCCTCTGATAAGGCCCTCCCCTTTCTCATTTGCTCTACCTTACCACCCTGGGGAACACAGTAGGCTAAAGGGATGAGTTAGCATTCCTACTACAGACAAGGCAGTTCACAGGCCAGACTGTGCATAGAACACTGGAGGGTCTCAACAAAACAAACCCATGTATTTCCCATTCTCAATAAACAGTTAAAGAACTCAGCAATTAAATTCACATGCACATTGCTCTAAAATTATTACAAAATTAGAACTAAATATGAGAGAGAGATCAAACGACAATACGGAGTGAATATTTCCCAAGATTATGTGGTAGTTTGCTTTTTAACAGTCTTGGAAAAGAAAATGCTTGACATCCTACTGTTGGGCAATGTTGACAGAGAATTACAGACTCCCTGATTCCATGGGACATGGTGACACTCTAATGCCAAGAGTACCATGAAACACTGGATGTGAGTGGTGTCCACAGTCAATGACACACCACTTAGTCCCAGAAATTCAAGTCTGAGGAAATCTAATAGTCATCTCTGGTTCCTGGATGCCACCCCACCCCATACCAAAATCCATGGATGCTCAAGTCCCTGATATAAAACAGCATAGTATTTGTATATAATCTATGCATATCCTATATACATTAAATCATCTCTATATTACTTATAATACCCAATACAATGTAAATGCTATGTAAATAGATGTTATTCTGCCCTATCATTCTATTTTTATTTTTATTGTTGTGATGTTATTTTTTATTGCTTTTTATTTCTGATATTTTCTATCTGTGGTTGGTTGAATCCACAGACATAGAACCTGCGGATACAGAAGGTCCACTACATATTAAACTGGGTTAGGCCTGCTCTGCTCTAGCTTTTGGCTAAATGAGTTAAACCCAACTGAGCTATTTTTAATTTGCAAACCTCTAAACAGTTTAGGTTAGGCTTCTTGGAATATCTCCTAGTTCACGTATAAAACTAGGGCAAATGTATGACGAAAGATGTAAAGGAGTTTGTGGCAACGCTAGAAACCTTGATCTAAGGAGGAAATGAGACATAAAATAGGATATGGTGGTGAAGCCTTAAGGGTCAGTCAGTGCACAGTTGAAATCAATCAGTCTGATATTGCCAGACCAACTCAAATTTAGGAGGTAAACCTTTCATTACTGTTAAATATCCAGTATTCTTCTAATTTATTTGGAAAACTTGACAAATGATCTATTCCCAAGCAGGACAATTACCTCGAGGGCAAACATCCTGTCCATCATGCTTCTTGATGAGGTGGCATCAGCAACAATGTGAACCTCGACTCCTCGGCCAACTAGCTCCAGGGCAGTTTGTTGGATGCACACATGAGTCTAGTAGGAAAGTACAAGAATCATATGTAATAACATAATAAACTAAAAGTAGTTTACAAATGTACAACAACATGATAAAGCAGACAGAGCACTACAGATCATCTAAGGACCTTGTTCTACATCTAGTTTTGCTTCTAATTAGCTAGATAATCTGGAGCATAAAACAGTATCTCTGGCTTTGGTTTATTCATTTGTAAAATCAGGAACTGAATTAGGCCAATGTTTCTGATACTAAGAACCTTAAACATATTCTTAGAGTTTTACAAGACTTTGTTAAAGATTTTGCTCCATGTGATCTGGATGACCTTCACATAGCTGATTTACTAGCACTCAGTTTTGGTGCGACTTTGAGTTTTTTTCTTCATTCACCCTAAGTGTCCAACATGAAGAATGAGTCTGCAGTCTTGCAGACTGAGAACTTAGTGGGAAAACTGAGTCATTATGAGGCACTCTGTAGTAAAGGTAGGCCAAGTTAAAAATAACTTATGACACGGGAAAAAAATACCCAGTTCATATCATTCGCAAATGTATTATACAGATTCCATCTTTGTAAGTACTAACTTGTGTCAATTCATTAACAGATACTATAGAGTGAAAATAGGCTGCAACAATGACTGAATCATGTATTACAACCAATGAAAGTACATTTCAATGATGCCACGTCAACTTTATCTTCACATGACAAGAGCGTTTTGGAGAATTATCAAATGACACCTCATTAAAATTAGCATTGAAGGACTACTCAAAGATAATTGTGATTGAGCATAAGGTCTAATGATGATGAACAAGCAAAAAAGGTGCAAAGCCAGCAACAGCACTTGGTACGACATATTTATACAAAACAGGCTTCTTCTTTACTGTGCCAAAATACAGAAATATTGAATATACATCTAAGCCTGAGGAAATATCTTTCTACTGTTAAAACCTACTACTATAAAAGTTACCTTCAAATTGTCATAATCACATTAAATTAATATTTTGATTTCATTGTTTTAGTGTTTTTTTCTTAATTTTTAAAATTTTAGTTTAATAGTTGTTTAAAAGCTAGGAATACATCAATTGAAATCAGCAATAGGAATCCATTAGTATTTTTCCCCTGTAAAAAGATACATACATGATTTGAAGGACAATGAACTACATGACCTCCAAGGTTCTTCTAGCACAAAAATATGACCTAACTGAAATCCTACAACACATACATTAAAATAATGCCTTTGGTGAAAATGTATTCCAAAAGTAGTAGTTAAAAATACAGGACCAAGAATCAATCAGCGTACATACATTCAAGTCAGTTACACAACATCTCAGTATTTTAGTATGCTCTTTAATATGGGGAGACTACTGAGTATTTAGCTCTTACGTGGCTTAAGGGACTTAATAAATAAACAGCTATAAAATGTTCAGATCAGTGCCATGCAAATAGTGAACATAATACATGGTGGCTATCTTTTCTCATTATTACTGCCTACCTGGCATACCATATATGAAATTACATTCCACAAATATTGAGTTTTCTATAAATAATATTGTGCCTAAACGATAGTAACAGGTACTTACTTCTACTCCAAATAATACAACACTCCTGACTCCGGGAATCTCTGCTAATGCCGCTTCTACTTCTGGTAATACCATTGAAAACTTGGTCTTTGGAAGTACCAGTTTTACACCTGTTAAATCAATTTCTTGAACCGTGCTCCCAAGACCTTTAGGGTACTGTTCTGTTACAATAACAGGAATTCCTAAAATCCGGGCCCCTTGCAACTGAAAAAAAAAATAACCAAACACAAAAACAATTAGCTATATACATATATGTGTATATATGAGTGTATATGATGATTCAGCAAATATGACCAAATAAGTAAACAAGCATACCAATCTCTGTCCCACGCTAATAATATCCCCAAAATACTTGATGGCTGGTCTGAACCTTTCCTGCATATCACAGCAGAAAAACACAGTGCTTGAAGGTGTAAGATTTCCCAGGGTAGTGAGCTGAGGAAAAAAGAAAAAGAATGATTTAGCACTTGTTGTACAATGACATTTATTTTCAGTGGAGGTCAATAAAGGAAGAAAAATGGTCCTATTGTTTGAGCCAGTAAGTCAATTTCTACAGCTATTATCCAAAAAAAGTATCTGAATTACAGGAAAAAAAAAAACTCAAAAAGATGTTCTCTGAATTGCTTTTAATAGCGGAAATTAGAAATGAACCAGCCAACAATACAGATATGATATAACACATTTTAACACATTCACATGACAAAACATTTTTTAGCCAATTAAAAAACATATGTATATGTCTTCAAAGAATTCATACCATCCAAGGAAAAATACTCATAATGTTAATTTTTAAAAAGTGCAGTTCAATAGTATTTCAATAATGTAAAAATATGAATAAAAGCAGTAGTACATTACAATATTAACAAGTGGTTATATAATTGGGGTGTTGGTAATTTCTTTTTTTATACCATTCCTATATTTTCCAAGTGTTATTTAAACACATTTCCTGAATGTTATTTAAAGAAATTTCTTTATAATCAGAAAAAGTGTTACAATAGAAAAAAATCTGATGTTGCTGCTTGTAAGTATAAAAAGTAAAACTTAAAATATCTGTAGCAGGAACATAAAAACTAAAAACAAAAAACAGACAGAAGCAAATCCAGAATTACTTCTATCATCAAGATAGAAATATGAAAATGCTATTCTCAAGAATAATTTTTAGAGTTCAAACAAAATGCAACGAAATGATACCAAGCACACCACTGCTGTTAAATGAACTGTCGTTTACTTCACAAGGAAGAGACCTATATTTGACATCTCCATTCTTAAACTATAGTTATCACAATAAGGAAAGTCAATGAATTAAGATGAAAAGTGGATATTAGATTACCAAACCTCATATTAGCTGCTGTAGTTGGTCTATAACAATTTGGGCCCAATATGGATCCACCAAAAAGCAAAAATCACCATTAAATATAAGAATTTACTCTCACTGGATTCTTAAAAGTCTGAGGTGCTTTTCTTTCTTTTGCAAATTGCAGGAAGTTCTGTAAAGGACGTGTTCTGGTCCTGAATGAACCATTATCAATACCCTTACTAGCCGCTCCCTTAAATCATCCCTCTAATTATCCTACTTTGCTTCCCCTAAAACCACCTACAGATAACTATTATTAATAATATTCTAAAGGAGTCTGTGTCTGGATTACATGGTGTGGCTTCACCACCAGCACAGCCTTAGACTCTCCTTAGTATCTCTGCAGGCGTTGACTCTCTGGAAACAATTACTACATGAATTAAATTAACCATTAAGAAATCTTTAATCCTTAATGATATAACTGTTCTAATTGGTTTGCACTTTGTTTTATCTATGTCCTGGTCTGAAGTACCCTGGCACTTTAATCTCCCTCTGGTACTGACTCTATAGATGTGTATTAACTAGCTATGCACAATCCAATACCAAATTCATGTTAGAATGTGAGAGCCATCTGTAATTCTTACTCTATGTATAGGGTTTTCCTACTTTTCCAATAAAGCATGATTAAAATAAATTCTCAAGCATATTATATGTTCTAGCTTTGGCTGTTTCTTTGCTTAATTTTAAATGCAAGTATTATGCCTCCGCTTTGGTCATTTTCAAAAGCAGTGACTAGGATCTTATATACAAATATAAATGCATTGCTGGGAAGGCTAATTTTTGTGCATTTAGGATACTATTTTAAAAACCAATCACTAAATTCTCTGTAAACATCAAATATTGACTCAAAAGGCTCAATATCTACATTTTTATAAATTTGAATCATGGACTCCTAGGCATCCACAATGTGTTTAGGGCACACTACGTAAAGCAGTTTGCCTGCAGCAGGCCTACTGAAATAACCATAATGCAACTAAGCCAGTCTCACCGTTTCACAACAGGTGAGAACCAGCAAAAACAAAAAAAAATTTGAAAAATAAAATTCCTGGGCAGTTGCGTAAATGTGGTGGAGGCCATTCACTAACATGCTTAGAGCTTACACTTGCTTAGAATTCCAGCTCTCAGATCCTATTTTATACTGTATTGACTACCTCTGTATACATTCCTAACAAGTTTCATTGTCTGGATTCTAAATTAACAGAAGGCTATAAACAGCAAATCAGAAAGGAAACTGCTGGAGGCAGGCAAACTGATAGCAGCAAGAAATGATGGCTGACAGAGAAAAGATTCAAAATACAATAAAAACAGATCAAAACTCAAATAATGCTACAGTCTAGACCTCCAGTGGAAGAGTAAAAAGCTGTTCTAACTTATAAATTAGGAAAACATCATTCCAGCACACTCATTAAGAAAACTGTTAAATTATATATTTCAGAAGGACTACATTATAAAATGGTCAAGATATTTTTAAGTTGAGGTGTTTAAAAGAATAAATCCTTACCTACCCAGGAATCCTAATATCCAGAGTTGTGGTCTCCAGTTCTTGCTAGCTGGTGTTTCCTGCCCTTCATTTTAGCTATGGGTTCTGGACAGGGGACTGCATCAGATGTGTCATATTAGACACACATTGAGGAGGTCAAAAATACAGCCCTAAAATCCTCACTGCCCTGGGAAATCTCTCTAGTATAGGAACTTACCATCCACAAACTCAGTAAACAAAGAAACCATAGAGAATACAGTGGCAAGGCATGTTTTTAAAGCAGAGTACAGGTTACAATTTACTGAATAAAAAATACCCTACCTTTCATAGACATTCTCCACATGCTCTTGAATATGATGTGGAGAGTATCTATGTAAGGTGTTTAACTCCCAACATCCTCTTGAATGTGGCTGCACTTAGTACTTTGCTTCTTATGAGGAGAGTATAGAGGGGGAAGAGTAACTTTACAATGGAGAGACCTGACGACTGTGTCTCAGCCAGGTGATCAAGATTAATGTCATTAATGACATCATGTTAATAACATGTACCCTTGATATGATGTAATGAGAATGACCCTCGTGACCTTCCTCTTGAAATTTCACAACCCCGGTCCAACAATGAGAAAAACATCAAATGAATCAAAATTGAGGGACATTCTACCAAAATATCTGACCAGTGCTCCTCAAAACTGTCAAGGTCATCAAAAACAAAGTTGAGAAACTGCTACAGACTAGAGGAGCCAAAGGAGACAAGACAACAAAATGTAATTGGTATCCTAGTTTGGATTTTGGAACAGAAAAAGGACATTAGGGAAAAGCTAGTGAAATATGAGTAAAGTGTGGTTTAGTTAATAGTAACGTACCAATGTTGGTTCTTTGGTTGTGACAAATGTACAAGGAATATCAAATGTTAATGTTAGGGAATCCAGCTGGGCATGGTGGCTCATGCTGGTAATCCCAGCACTTTGGAGGCCAAGGTGGGAGGATCACTTAAGCCCAGGATTGCAAGAGCAGCCTAGGCAACATAGTGAGACCTTGTCTCTACAAAACATATTTTTTTGAGACAGAGTCTCACTCTGTCGCCCAGGCTGGAGTGCAGTGGCGTGATCTCGACTCATTGCAACCTCCACCTTCTGGTTCAAGCAATTCTTGTGCCTCAGCCTCCCAAGTAGCCAGGATTACAGGCGTGCACCACTGCACCCGGCTAATTTTGGTACTGCTAATAGAGATGGGGTTTCACCATGTTGCCCAGGCTGGTCTTGAATTCCTGGGCTCAAGTGATCTGCCTGCCTTGGCCTCCCAAAGTGCTGGGATTACAGGTGTGAACCACTACACCCAACCCAACCATATATATATATATATATATATATATATATATATATATATATATATTTTTTTTTTTTTTTTTTTTTTTTTTTTTTTTTTGATTAGCTGAGCTTGGTGGCCCAGCTCCTCAGGAGGCTGAGGTGGGAAGATCCTCTGAGAACGGGAGGTCGAGGCTGCAGTCCAGCCTGGGCAACAGAGCAAGGCCCTGTCTCACAAACAAACAAACAAACAAAAACAATAGGGAATCTGGGTACAGGAATATAGGAACTCTCTGTACTATCTTTACAACTTTATTGTAAATCTAAAGCTATTCTAAAATAAAAAGTTTTTTTTTTAATGGCCTCCCTATGCTATGATATTTGGGGGAATAACGTCTATACCTTACAAACAGAAAGGAACTTTTGTGGCTACCAAAAACATACTGAAAAACTTTAATCATGTCCAACCAATCCTCCCAAATCCTCACCCCAAATCCACATGAATTCCAACAGGCTGTTAAAATCATACAACTCTCTAAATTTCGGAAATTTCTTACTTTGACTCATGAAGTTCTCTTAAACCAAAATCTTTAAGGTAATTAAAAAATATCGCCAGTAGCCAAACATTTACATGTTGCAACTGTAAGACAGCCAGTCCTGCCTCAGCAAATTAAAAGTGGACTGGACCAAATGTCACCAGGAGTAAAAGCATAGCAATTACAGATCTATGCATATTTAAGGAATATAAACAAATCACATATAAATATATGTATCTACACACCTTTGTATATCTATATGCCTACACATAGTCCTACACACACATTTGCACATGATACATATACAAATACATATATATTTAAATATAAAAAGTTGATCATAGCCAATGGCTTCCTCAAGCAAGAGTTTAAGAGATCAGATTCAAGTATAAATATTTTGTCTACTTTCTTAAGAATTGTCATAGCTGGGATTTGACCTTAGATTTCATACTCAAAAGACTTTTCACATCACCCAGCCCCATAGCAAATTACTATAGGGATTTGGAATAATTAAAATTTGAAACTGTAAATGCGATGTTTAAAAAATTTGGTAGTCAATTAGAGTCACAAAATAGGCATGATCTGTTTGGGAGAAAGTCTGGAAGGGGACCTGGGGCATCGTTATTTCACTCCCAAGTGTTTCTGAGGAAATCCGATGACCACAGCTATAGTAAGGCCTGGCTCCAATGTCAACTCACTTACAACAGAGGTCTGTGATGTGACTCCCCCAGGTTACAAAGATCCCCTTTATAGCACAAGCCTCAGTAGGCATTAGAATCTGAGTGCAAATCTCAATTTCACTAATTTCGATTACATGAACTTAGGTAAATATCTCCACATGCAATTTCCTTATCTGTAACACAGCAAGAAAAATAGTATCTACATCATAGGGGTATTTCAAGGATTAAATGGGCTTCATATAATCAATCAATAAATGTATTAGGCTATTCTGATGTCCCTCATATATTAAACACTACACTCTAAAACTTAGCATATGTTAAAAAACTTACCCTCTAATGAGGATAAATATTTACAATTAAGATCCCTTTAGAAACCTATAAATATATTTATAGGAATGCTAACATTGCATAACTTGTTATGTTAACATAATATGCAGAATAAGGAAAGTGAATCATAAAGTAATTTATAAAGTAGATTTCCAGATGTTACCAAGACCTTACCAAATCACTAAGACAAGATTGTTCCTGGAAAAACAGATCAGGGACTTTTTAATTTAGGCTGTGAAATAATACTTATTGGCTCTTATTTTTACAACATATTCACCTATTGTGAACATTGATGTCACTGGCATAAGGTTACAACCCTAGCTTATCAGTTAAGGTATGAGTTTTCTAAATCCCCAAGGGACGCCAGCTGTCTCCACCCACCCCAGGGGTGAGGACTGAAGGATTTCTTAAGACTGTGCCTCAGACTAGGGTGAAGGTGAAGCTAGACAAGCCCAGGACCACAATGACATTTGAATCTACATTAGGATTCCCTTGGTTAGCTAAATGCAAGAAAAAAAATTCAAAATTCAGATCATAGCTCCTACTCTCAAACACAGTTTATTTATAGGTAGCTCTAATGTATTCAGAAGGAGCAAAAAAGGATACAATGCTTTAGG